>NC_090824.1:96117428-97449428 GCF_028021215.1 Eschrichtius robustus
CTGAGACAAAACGAACAAACTCCTTAAAACCCACAAACTACCAAGACTAAGGAAGAAAAAGAAAATCTAATAGCTCTATAACAAGAAAAATAAATAAATTACTATTAAAAATCTGCCCCTCCCTTCCTACCACATAACACAAACACAAACACAAGCCAAAGCTAGATGGCTTTATCCAGTGAATTCTATCCAATATTTAAAGAAGAAATCATAGCAATCCTACACAACTTCTTTCATAAAATAGAGGTAGGGGAACTTTTCAACTCATTCTATAGGACCAGTATTACCTTTTTACCAAAGCAAGAGAGATATCACAAGAAAACTAGAGACCAATATCCCCTGTGAGCATGCACATGTAAATCCGTAACACAATGTTAGCAAAAACCCAGCAGCATATAAAAAAGATTAAAACCATGATGAAGTGGGATTTATGTGACATTGACATTTATGGGGCTCCTCCCTCCTCTCTAACATCACCCTTCACACAGATTTAAATTGTAATAGTTTGGTTTGCAGATGACATGATACTATACATAGAGAATCCTAAAGATGCTACCAGAAAACTACGAGAGCTAACCAATGAATTTGGTAAAGTAGAAGGATAAAAAATTAATGCACAGAAATCTTTTGCATACCTAAACACTAATGATGAAAACTCTGAAAGAGAAGTTAAGGAAACACTCCCATTTACAACTGCAACAAAAAGAATAAAATACCTAAGAATAAACCTACCTAAGGAGACAAAAGACCTGTATGCAGAAAACTATAAGACACTGATGAAAGAAATTAAAGATGATACGAATAGATTGAGAGATATACCATGTTCTTGGATTGGAAGAATCAACATTGTGAAAATAACTATACTACCCAAAGCAATCTACAGATTCAATGCAATCCCTATCAAACTACAAATGGCATTTTTCACAGAACTAGAACAAAAAATTTCACAATTTGGATGGAAATTCAAACGACCCCGAATAGCCAAAGCACTCTTGAGAAAGAAAAACGGAGCTGGAGGAATCAGGCTCCCTGACTTCAGACTATATTACAAAACTACAGTCATCAAGACAGTATGGTATTAGCACAAAAACAGAAATATAGATCAATGGAACAGGATAGAAAGCCCAGAGATAAGCCCACACACATATGGTCACCTTATATTTGATAAAGGAGGCGAGGATATACAATGGAGTAAAGACAGCCTCTTCAATAAGTGGTGCTGGGAAAACTGGACAGGTACCTGTAGAAGAATGAAATTAGAACACTACCTAATACCACACACAAAAATAAACTCAAAATGGATTAAAGACCTAAATTTAAGGCCAGACACTATAAAACTCTTAGAGGAAAACATAGGCAGAACACTTGATGATATAAATCACAGCAAGATCCTTTTTAACCCACCTCCTAGAGTGATGCAAATAGAAACAAAAACAAATGGGATCTAATGAAACTTAAAAGCTTTTGCACAGCAAACGAAACCATAAACAAGACGAAAAGACAACCCTCAGAATGGGAGAAAATATTTGCCAATGAAGCAACTGACAAAGGATTAATCTCCAAAATTTACAAGCAGCTCATGCAGCTCAATATCAAAAAGACAATCGAAAATTGGGCAGAAGACCTAAATAGACATTTCTCCAAAGAAGATATACAGATTGCCAACAAACACATGAAAGGATGCTCAACATCACTAATCATTAGAGAAATGCAAATCAAAACTACAATGAGGTAACACCTCACAGCAGTCAGAATGGCCATCATCAAAAAACCTACAAACAATAAATGTTGGAGAGGGTGTGGTGAAAAGGGAACCCTCTTGCACTGTTGGTGAGAATGTAAATGGATACAGCCACTATGGAGAACAGTATGGAGGTTCCTTAAAAAACTAAAAATAGAACTACCATATGACCCAGCAATTCCACGACCAGGCATATACCCTGAGAAAACCATAATTCAAAAAGAGTCATGTACCACAATGTTCTCTGCAGCTCTATTTACAATAGCCAGGACATGGAAGCAAACTAAGTGTCCATCAACAGGTGAATGGATAAAGAAGATATGGCACATATATACAATGGAATATTATTCAGCCATAAAAATAAATGAAACTGAGTTATTTGTAGTGAGGTGGATAGACCTAGAGTCTGTCATACAGAGTGACGTAAGTCAGAAATAGAAAAACAAATACCGTATGCTAACACATATATATGGAATCTAAAAAGAAAGAGGTTCTAATGAACCTAGGGGCAGGACAGGAATAAAGACGCAGACATAGAGAAAGGACTTCAGGACATGTGGAGGGGAAAAGGTAAGCTGGGACGAAGTGAGAGAGTGGCATGGACATACATACACTACAAAATGTAAAATAGATAGCTAGTGAGAAGCAACCACATAGCACATGGAAATCAGCTCGGTGCTCTGTGACCACCTAGAGGGGTGGGATAGGGAGGGTGGGAGGGAGATGCAAGAGGGAGGAGATATGGGGATATATGTATATGTAGAGCTGATTCACTTTCTTATAAAGCAGAAACTAACACACCATTGTAAAGCAATTATACTCCAATAAAGACATTAAAAATAAATTTTAAAAAAGTGTGGTAGTTTGGCTCTGTAGTCTTTTCATTTACACACTAATCAATGTAGACCTTCCTTGGTGGTTATGTGTAAGGTGTATGAAATAAAGTAATCTAATCCTATTGAAATTATGACTATCAAAAAGAGATTAAGGATACCATAAAAGTAGCAGAAAGCAAGAAGATTTCCATTTTTAGCCTTGTTGCTGAGGGTTTATATACCTGACAAGGATTTAAAACAAACAAAGATGAAAAAGTAGGAGAGCAATGAGCTTAATTCTCAGTTCAGTTATATCCAGGGCTCAACATAATCAAGAACCAACCAGATCCATGTGGAAGATAAATTCAGCTAATTTAGGAGTTTTCCTAGAGTGAGAAATGACACCCTAATTGTTGGGGAAAAGGCATTGTATCATCAGAAATACAAGTAAGACTTTGAAGAGATGGTGTGTTCCTCTCGCCAGCTGCATGTCAACTCAAGCACTGAAATCCAGGGCTAATTTATACGCTTATCTGCATCTGGTCACCAGTTAAGATGACAGAGCTTTCCAAGCCCTAGAAGGTTCACTTCTAGGCTCTTGCTTTTACAGATGGTTATCAGAGGGTTATGATGCACCTTGCCACCCATCCAACCACCACCCAAGTTAGCCTGGTGGACAATATACTGGCTCAACCCACAAACAGAGTCCAAAATATGTTTGGGGTGAGAGACATGAGAGAAAGCTATGGCATTTTCAGGAAGCACTTGCAAACATCTAACTATTTAAAACCCATCTCTAAGAACCCGAAAAAGAAGCAACCATATTTAGGTGGTCATTCATTTCTGCATGGTTTAGAATACAATCTTCAACCTACAGCATTAATAAGTTAGCCAATTCTGCACTATAAATGAACATAAAAATCTAATACTTTAAAATTTTTTACTATATGACAAACATTATTTCCATTTCCAAAAAGTAATGCTTCAGTTAGATAGCCTCATCCAACAAAGGGCAGACAGCAGAAGCAAGAAGAACTACAATCCTGCAGCCTGTGGAACAAAACCCACATTCACAGAAAGATAGACAAGATGAAAAGGCAGAGGGCTATATACCAGATGAAGGAACAAGATAAAACCCCAGAAAAACAACTAAATGAAGTGGAGATAGGCAACCTTCTAGAAAAAGAATTCAGAATAATGATAGTGAAGATGATCCAAGACCTTGGAAAAAGAATGGAGGCAAAGATCGAGGAGATGCAAGAAATGTTTAACAAACACCTAGAAGAATAAAAGAACAAACAAACAGAGATGAACAATACAATAACTGAAATGAAAACTACACTAGAAGGAATCAAGAACAGAATAACTGAGGCAGAAGAATGGTTAAGTGACCTGGAAGACAGAATTGTGGAATTCACTGCTGTGGAACAGAATAAAGAAAAAAGAATGAAAAGAAATGAAGACAGCCTAAGAGCCCTCTGGGACAACAATAAACAAAACAACATTCGCATTATAGGGGTCCCAGAAGGAGAAGAGAGAGACAAAGGACCAGAGAAAATCTTTGAAGAGATTATAGTCGAAAACTTCCCTAACATGGGAAAGGAAATAGCCACCCAAGTCCAGGAAGTGCAGAGAATCTCATACAGGATAAACCCAAGGAGAAACATGCTGAGACACATAATAATCAAATTGGCGAAAATTAAAGACAAAGAAAAATTATTGAAAGCAGTAAGGGAAAAACAACAAATAACATACAAGGGAACTCCCATAAGGTTAACAGCTGATTTCTCAGCAGAAACTCTGCAAGCCAGAAGGGAGTGGCATGATATACTTAACGTGATGAAAGGGAAGAACCGACAACCAAGATTACTCTACCCGGCAAGGATCTCATTCAGGTTTGATGGAGAAATCAAAAGCTTTCCAGACAAGCAAAAGTTAAGAGAATTCAGAATCACCGAACCAGCTCTACAACAAATGCTAAAGGAACTTCTCTAAGTGGGAAACACAAGAGAAGAAAAGGACCTACAAAAACAAACCCAAAACAATTAAGAAAATGGTCATAGGAACATACATATCGATAATTACCTTAAATGTGAATGGATCAAATGCTCCAACCAAAAGAAACAGGCTTGCTGAATGGATACAAAAACAAGACCCATATATATGCTGTCTACAAGAGACCCACTTCAGACCTGGGGACACATACAGACTGAAAGTGAGGGGATGGAAAAAGATATTCCATGCAAATGGAAATCAAAAGAAAGTTGGAGTAGCAGTACTCATATCAGATAAAATAGACTTTAAAATAAAGAATGTTACAAGAGACAAGGAAGGACATTACCTAATGATCAAGGGATCAATCCAAGAATAAGATATAACAATTATAAACATATATGCACCCAACATAGGAGCACCTCAATACATAAGGCAACTGCTAACAGCTCTAAAAAAGGAAATCGACAGTAACACAATAATAGTGGGGGACTTTAACACCTCACTTACACCAATGGACAGATCATCCAAAATGAAAATAAATAAGGAAACACAAGCTTTAAATGACACAATAGACCAGATAGATTTAATTGATATGTATAGGACATTCCATCCAAAAACAGCAGATTACACTTTCTTCTCAAGTGCGCACGGAACATTCTCCAAGATAGATCACATCTTGGCTCACAAATCAAGCCTCAGTAAATTTAAGAAAATTGAAATCATATCAAGCATCTTTTCTGACTACAACGTTATGACATTAGAAATCAATTACAGGGAAAAAAACATAAAAAACACAAACACATGGAGGCTAAACAATACGTTACTAAATAACCAAGAGATCACTGAAGAAATCAAGCAGGTAATCAAAAAGTACCTAGAGACAAATGACAATGAATACACGAAGATCCAAAACCTATGGGATGCAGCAAAAGCAGTTTTAAGAGGGAAGTTTATAGCTATAAAAGCTTACCTCAAGAAACAAGAAAAAATCTCAAATAAACAATCTAAACTTACACCTAAAGGAACTAGAGAAAGAAGAACAAACAAAACCCAAAGTTAGCAGAAGGAAACAAATCATAAATATCAGAGCAGAAATAAATGAAATAGAAACAAAGAAAACAATAGCAAAGATCAATAAAACTAAAAGCTGGTTCTTTGAGAAGATAAACAAAATTGATAAACCATTAGCCAGACTCATCAAGAGAAAAAGGGAGAAGACTCAAATCAATAGAATCAGAAATGAAAACGGAGAAGTTACAACAGACACCACAGAAATACAAAGCATCCTAAGAGACTACTACAAGCAACACTGTGCCAATAAAATGGACAACCTGGAAGAAATGGACAGATTCTTAGAAAGGTACAACCTTCTAAGACTGGACCAGGAAGAAATAGAAAATATGAACAGACCAATCACAAGTAATGAAATTGAAACTGTGATTAAAAATCTTCCAACAAGCAAAAGTCCAGGACCAGTTGGCTTCACAGGTGAATTCTATCAAACATTTAAAGAAGAGCTAACACCCATCCTTCTCAAACTCTTCCAAAAAATTGCAGAGGAAGGAACACTCCCAAACTCATTCTATGAGGCCACCATCACCCTGATACCAAAACCAGACAAAGATACTACAAAAAAAGAAAATTACAGACCAATATCACTGATGAATATAGATGCAAAAATCTTCAACAAAATACTAGCAAACAGAATCCAACAGCACATTAAAAGGATCATACACCATGACCAAGTGGGATTTATCCCAGGGATGCAAGCATTCTTCAATATACACAAATCAACCAGTGTGATACACCATATTAACAAATTGAAGAATAAAACCATATGAGCATCTCAATAGATGCAGAAAAAGCTTTTGACAAAATTCATCACCAGTTTATGACAAAAACTCTCCAGAAAGTGGGCACAGAGGGAACCTACCTCAACATAATAAAGACCATATATGACAAACCCACAGCAAACATCATTCTCAATGGTGAAAACCTGAAAGCATTTCCTCTAAGATCAGGAAGAAGACAAGGATGTCCACTGTCACCACTATTATTCAACATAGTTTTGGAAGTCCTAGCCGCAGCAATCAGAGAAGAAAAAGAAATAAAAGGAATACAAATTGGAAAAGAAATAAAGCTGTCATTGTTTGCAGATGACATGACACTATACATAGAGAATCCTAAAGATGCCACCAGAAAACTACTAGAGCTAATCAATGAATTTGGTAAAGTTGCAGGATGCAAAATTAATGCACAGAAATCTCTTGCATTCCTATACACTAATGATGAAAAATCTGAAAGAAAAATTAAGGAACTCTCCCATTTACCATTGCAACAAAAAGAATAAAATACCTAGGAATAAACCTACCTAGGGAGACAAAAGACCTGTATGCAGAAAATATAAGACACTGATGAAAGAAATTAAAGATGATACAAACAGATGGAGAGATATACCATGTTCTTGGAGTGGAAGAATCAATATTGTGAAAATGACTATACTCCCCAAAGCAATCTATAGATTCAATGCAATCCCTATCAAATTACCAATGGCATTTTTTAAGGAACTAGAAAAAATCATCTTAAAATTTGTATGGAGACACAAAAGACCCCGAGTAGCCAAAGCAGTGTTGAGGGAAAAAAACGGAGCTGGAGGAATCAGACTCCCTAACTTCAGACTATAATACAAAGCTACAGTAATCAAGACAATATGGTTCTGGCACAAAAACAGAAACATAGATCAATGGAACAAGATAGAAAGCCCAGAGAGAAACCCACGCACCTATGGTCAACTAATCTATGACAAAGGAGGCAGGGATATACAATGGAGAAAAGACAGTCTCTTCAATAAGTGGTGCTGGGAAAACTGGATAGCTACATGTAAAAGAATGAAATTAGAACACTCCCTAACACCATACACAAAAATAAACTCAAAATGGATTAAAGACCTAAATGTAAGACCGGACACTATAAAACTCTTAGAGGAAAACATAGGAAGAACACTCTATGACATAAATCACAGCAAGATCTTTTTTGATCCCCCTCCTAGAGTAATGAAATAAAAACAAAAATAAACAAATGGGACTTAATGAAACTTCAAAGCTTCTGCACAGCAAAGGAAACCATAAACAAGATGAAAAGACAATACTCAGAATGGGAGAAAATATTTGCAAAGGAATCAACGGACAAAGGATTAATCTCCAAAATATATAAACAGCTCATGCAGCTCAATATTAAAGAAACAAACGGAATCAACCTAAATGCCCATCGACAGACGAATGGATAAAGAAGATGTGGTACATATATACAATGGAATATTACTCAGCCATAAAAAGGAACGCAATTGGGTCATTTGTTGAGACGTGGATGGATCTAGAGGCTGTCATACAGAGTGAAGTAAGTCAGAAAGATAAAAACAAATACCGTACATTAACACATACATGTGGAATCTAGAAAAATGCTACAGATGAACTGGTTTGCAGGGCAGAAATTGAGACACAGATGTAGAGAACAAATGTATGGACACCAAGGGGGGAAAGTGGTTGGGGGGGTGGTGGTGGGAAGAATTGGGCGATTGGGATTGACATATATACACTAATATGTATAAAATGGATAACTAATAAGAACCTACTGTATAAAAAAATAAATAGGGCTTCCCTGGTGGTGCAGTGGTTGGGAGTCTGCCTGCCAGTGCAGGGGACACGGGTTCGAGCCCTGGTCTGGGAAGATCCCACATGCTGCGGAGCAACTGGGCCCGTGAGCCACAATTACTGAGACTGCGCGTCTGGAGCTTGTGCTCCGCAACAAGAGTGGCCGCGATAGTGAGGCCCACGCACCGCGATGGAGAGTGGCTCCCACTCACCGCAACTAGAGAAAGCCCTCGCACAGAAACAAAGACCCAACACAGCCATAAATAAATAAAAATAAATAAATTTTTTAAAAAAATAATAAAATAAATAAATAAATAAAATTCAAAAATTAAAAAAAAGAAAAAAAGAATACCAGACAGTGATGAAGTACCAGACAGCAGGGAGGTAACACGATCTGATTTTCATTTCACAAAAAGCACTCAAAAGGTGGGTGGAGGTGGTGTGGAGGGTGATGCAATTAGAAGTGGAAGGACCATTCTGGCTGCTGTTAGAGTAACCCAAGTGAGGAGGTCTTCGTGAAAAAGTCATTATGACTATTATAGTAGTAGTAGTAGTAGTAGTAGTAGTAGTAGTAGTAGTAGTAGTAGTAGTAGTAGTAATTACATCATCCTTCTAAAACAGTGGTTTTTACCTCTATAAAGCCCAATACCTTCATTAATATTAAGTATTTTGTAAAACCCATTTTAAGACAAAACTTAATGATGATATAACCTACCTACACCTTCAGGAAAAAAGAAATTTGAAAGTAAACTTTGAGTAAGATCCCATGTCTTTCAAAATGCCACTGCTCAGACACAGCTAGACTAGAAGACGTAATGAAGTAGTCAGCACCAGATCCAGAACTGACAGCTCTAAATGCTGACTGATATAAATGCACTAAGTTAGCAACTTAAATTCCTCAACGACCTTTGCCACTGTAATGTGAGTTTCCCAAAACAGTGAACCAGTCAAATTCCAAAGCAAGACAAAATGCAATCTTTTGTCCATTTTCCCAGCAGTTATATTCCTGAAAAAGTCAGTCTCTATTAAAACCATACAAAAGTATTTGGTGTTCACAAGCATAATGAAGTTCCAAGTTCTGATCACTATAATCAGATTTTTCATCTATGTGAACGACTGGTGTGGCATCTTGAAAGACTCCTAGATTGAGAACCAACTTACTGAGATGCTTCACTGCCCCATGCATTGCAGGATGTCTGACCTCTCTGGACCTAGTCCATTTTCATTGTGAAGTCCAAAAATATTCCCCAACAAAGTCATAAAATACTGTATTAGACAATGCCATTTTTGTCGACAATCATTAGTATAAAGTAGGCAGAATCTTAAAAAAAAAAAAAAAAAAAAGTAATGCTTCAGATGAAGGAAAGACTATGAAGCCATAAAAGAGACAAAGAAAGTCTCTGGGTGTCACAGGAGATTTGAAATAACGCAAATGCCAACTAAAAAAAATTCAGACTAATATTTGAAATAATGAAGGCAGGACACAGCTATGTATTTTGTGGCAATCCTTGCAATGCTTCTTTTCCACTAACTGAAAGCAAGGATCAAAATCTTGAGGAGAGGGCTTCCCTGGTGGCGCAGTGGTTGAGAATCTGCCTGCCAGTGCAGGGGACACGGGTTCGAGCCCTGGTCTGGGAGGATCCCACATGCCGCGGAGCAACTGGGCCCGTGAGCCACAACTACTGAGCCTGCGCGTCTGGAGCCTGTGCTCCGCAACAAGAGAGGCCGCGATAGTGAGAGGCCCGCGCACCGCGATGAAGAGTGGCCCCCGCTTGCCGCAACTGGAGAGAGCCCTCGCACAGAGACGAGGACCCAACACAGCCAAAAATAATAAATAAATAAATTAATAAAAATCCTGAGTAGAGATTTCCAGGAAAACTATGTGTAGAGTAAATCTATAGCCTCATTCAACATGGCTAATCTCAAAAATTAAATCTGGCTGATCATACATACGAATCATCAAGGTTTACGTGTTTTTCTAGATGAATTTCAAATTATGTCAATATAACATTTCTACATTATGAATTAAAAAATAATTCATAACAATTCTACAGACCATATGCAAGTTTATTTAAATAATTTAACACTGCACAGAGAGCTAATTTATAAGTATAAAAATAGGTTGTTTAGCAACCAAATACAAGCGCCACACAGAAGCAGATTACACATACACGATTAGGCCTTTAGAAGACTTAGGCAACCTTAATATCGCAAGTACTTTTATGAGAATACTTTACTCATATGATAGTCAGACATTATTAAAACATCTCAAAATATGCAGAATCCACAAATATTTTTCAGTGTGAAGCCTTCCATTCCAGTTTTCTTATCAATATATTAATGATTCTTCTTAAATACTGTATAACAGTTAGTCTAGATTGACAAATGGGCTATCAAAGCCACTATCTTGTTGGTTAGACAGAGGAGCAATTAATTTTCTTGAAGGCTGTGGACACACTGCAGATGGTACTGTACTGCTCAGTTTTTTGAAATCTGACTTTAATATATCAGCCTTATGATGAGGTGGGTTTCCAAGAGTCATGCTGATCTTCCCTGGTGGGGAATACGTGGTTTCTTCTGACAGGTCTGGAGTATGACCACTCTGACATTTCATAGGTTGATGAATCGTACTGTTTTTCTCTGAATCTAAAGGAAAACTTACTGCTGAAAACTGTTTGAAATTTACAGATTCGTTGAGCATATCCAGAGTTTCTTGTGGCCTATCATGCAAAAATGACACTTCATGACTGTTGCAGGGTAGAGCGGCACTGTTGGAATGCCAGCTTACAGAGTCACTGAGGTCCCCTCCGTCCTTTACTGGAGTTTCCTTAACACCCAAACTTTGACTTTTCTCAGATGCAGCATTTTCACTTGCCATTAGTGGATTACCCTTGTATACTTTTAAACCAAGTCTTTCATTAGGACTTCGAAAAGTTATATGCGTGGACTCGAATTCAGAAAGACTAGGGGTATATCTAGGTGAGGGTTTATTTCCGAAGGATCTGAGAAAAGGGTGTGCAGTTGAGTGCTGGAGTGATTCAGAGCCAGTATCACCGAGGAGGTCTATCTTCTTCTGCAAACCAAAGCCTCTTTCACCTTTGCAAGGAACAAACTCAGGAGAAACATTCCTTGGCAAAATTTCTAGGTGTTTGTGACTGTTATCCCCGAACTGAAAGTCTGGATGTGACTCTTTGGAACCCTCATGCTTTCTGCCTCCATGCTCTGCGTCCTCTAATCGCCTTTGTAAGTTACAGGCAGCCCTCCTCTTAGGAACTTGGTCACACATACTTCTGGGGATAGTTTTAATACTGTTTGATTTGCTTTCACTGTGACACGATACATTCTGATTCACATCATTTCTTTTTGATTTTTCAACTCCAGTCAGCATCTCTGAAGTCAGAGGCAATACTATTGTATACAAGGGAACAAAAATTAAGGGAAAACAAAATTAGGAGAAAATTAACACTGATAGAGGAGAAAGAAATTTATGTTTTTATATATTTCCAAGGGATGCATATATATTTTAATCATCCTCAAAGAAAATACATCAATGCTGGACATTTAAAAATATTCTTTTACATATATCTATTAGATAAAGCTGAGTAATTTTGTTAATGAAATCTAATATGTTATTATTGCTATCCACCTGATGTATTATTTTCTGTAATAGTTGGTACAGCATTTCAAGAGCCAACTGCAACATTTCCAGTCTTGCTCTGATGTCAAATATGGAGTTTCTGATGGAGGAAATTTGCTGGAAGAACCCACCCAACCCAAGACAGACAGACAGACACACACACACACACACACCTCTCACACACTTTCTCTCTTTTTCTCAAAGCTAAAATAGTTTCTGATTTAATTAGCTAAGACACTAAATCTGATCAGAAGCAGAACAGCCACACAGCATAGAATCAGAGGCATCATATCTCAAAGTAGGGTACCTTGGTCTCTAAAGTCTCTGAAAAGTGTTTGTTTCTGCTGGGGACATTATTCATTATTTGCAGTTGCCCCAAATCTAGAAAACTCTTTTCTTGTTATATGCCACTGCCTTTTTTTTTTTTTTCAAAGGAATTTTTTTTTTTTTTTTAAAGATTTATTTATTGATTGATTGATTGATTGTTATGTTGGGTCTTCGTTTCTGTGCGAGGGCTTTCTCCGGTTGTGGCAAGTGGGGGCCACTCTTCATCGCGGTGCGCGGGCCTCTCACTATCGTGGCCTCTCTTGTTGCGGAGCACAGGCTCCAGACGCGCAGGCTCAGTAGTTGTGGCTCACGGGCCTAGTTGCTCCGTGGCATGTGGGATCTTCCCAGACCAGGGCTCGAACCCATGTCCCCTGCATTGGCAGGCAGATTCTCAACCACTGCGCCACCAGGGAAGCCCGCCACTGCCTTTTTATAGCCAAGGTTCACATCGCCATTCCAAAATTTACACAAATAATCCTTGTGCTTTTATTTGAAGAACGTTTACCAACATTAAACTTGGGAATTCCTGAACAGTCTTTGCTTCAGGCTTTCCAGAAGTGCAAAAACCCCATTTCCTCACAGATATGTTCAAATTCCCCCAGTGTGACTGGGAATTTACTAATTTTTTTCATGTTTTTCCATCAGCTTTTGATTCATATATTCTAAAGTTATTTTATTATGAACAGAAAGAATTCATTTATAGCTTCTTGGGAGGTTGCTCCTTTATCATTATGAACTATCACTTTGGTCAGTTTAATGCTAACTCTAATTTACCTAATATTGTATTTAACTCTATAATTTATCTAATATCAACACTGCATTGCTTGGTATATCACTTTCCAGCCCCTTTATTTTGAATTTTTGACAATGTTCTTATCTGGAATAACATATGTCTAGAATATTTAAAACTGTTTGAAAATTGTGGTCTTTTAATAAGTGAGTTTAACCAGTTCACATTTAGTGTGATTGCTGATGTTTCAACCTACTATTATTTTCTATTTACCCATACTTTCTACATGTATTTTTCCTCTTTCTAGATCATTAGATTGAAACGTTTTCTTCCAAGATTTTCCCCTACTACTTTGAAAATTATATATTCTATTTCTCTATTAGTTAGCTTTAAATTTTTATACACATACTTAAACTTGTATTTTTCTAGCAATCTCTAGAGTTATCAGTATCTACATCTTCTCCTTGAAAATAGTATAAATCTTAGCATATTGTTAGTTTCCTCTATAATATCCTCCTACATCTTTCTGAGAATACTGTATTTTTCTAACATTCTCAGGTCCTGTTGTTTGTTCTATTAATTCTATCTCTTTAGGGATAAGTTCTGTTGGGGATTTTTTTTTTTTTTTTTGCTTTGTCTTATTTTGAGTTTGGTATCTTTCTTCATGGTGCTGGCTTTCTATAAATATGTGGTAATTCTTGGTTGAATGCTTATCTTTCAGATGTCCTGAGTACAGTATCTGCTGCTTGTTTAAAGGAGTTGGAAGTGGAGTGGGAAGGAATGAGCAGCAGGGTAGAAAGACCTGATAGCTGGTACTCTGGGCATTTGGGCTCTCCGTTCCTCCTCGGTGTAGCTAGCCACCTGGAGCACTGCCCAGTTCCCAGACTCTCTGTTCCTGTTGCTCTTACCTAGCCCAGTCTGAGGTTCAGGAAGAAAGATAAGGAGAAATAAAGAGGGCAATCCCACCTGGTTTCAGCTGCTCTGGAACACCAACTAATTACCCCATTGGTATCCCCTAGGCTTACTACTTCTCCTGGAACATACCACCTTCACACGCAGAACAGTTTCAATATTGCTCCCACTTGTAACTATCATCTTCTGGGAGTTTTGAACTGAGGTTTCCATCTTCAGTTTATAGTGTTTGCCTTCTTTCCGGGATTTCTCACAGCCTCCGATTTACCAGTTGTAACTTTTAAAAGCTCAATTATAATTTCTTCTTTTTCTCCTTCTATACTGTTGTTTAAAATCTTTTCTATCATTTCTAGGGATGGAAGCAGCAAGAGGAAGCTGGTGGGTAAGCTCAGTCTGCCTACTTGAACTGGAAACTCTACACTGTTTTTTTTGTAGGTATCCAGTTTAAGTAAAACATGCACACAATTTGATAACTCAGCTCTCACTCCTTACATTCTCTACTCTCATACTAAAAATATTAAATATCTAAAAAAGAGGGAAAGAAAAATGCTTCAAGTAACTCATTTTGACATACCTGACTGTGTAGTTTTGCTCTGGGATCTATTAGAAATAGGTGTTTCCAGCAATTTTGCCATCATAACAAGTTTGCTAGCAGCATTCATAATCTTTTTCTCAGCCCTGTGGGGAATTCCAGAATATGAAATTAATACAGTTTAAAGGAAAAAATAAGTTTCCTTAGCCCCAGGATTTCTGTTTTCCTATATGCTCTGCCACCACTTAGGGCAGCAGAGACGTTAAGCCTCTCTTAATCCCTAATGGCTCATCATGTAGACACAGTTAATTCTGTGGCTAAGGAAAATGCTTAGAAAATGACAACATGCTGTCCTGGTACTCTCAGGACACACTGTTTAGACAGGACTTACCCTTCCTCTTTTCCATCATCCTGCAAAATCTGTTGGAGGCAAACCAAATAGTATTTGCGCATCTTTCGGGAGGTTTCTTGACGTTCTCGCAATACCTCTGCTTTTACCATTTCCGCAGCTCTTTCCTTACTCTCCTGAATATAACGAAGCATATCACCTGGGGGCGGGGGGAATCCCCACAAAATGCACGTTTATTAGCAGTTTTTCCAAAACAGGAGAGGCAGACTTCAGACCAATTTTCTGGGAGATGAAGTGACTGGATGCATAGTTTAAACATTATAGTTTTCCACAATCATTAAAATGGAATATTTCCGGTCACCATTGTGGTAGACTCAAAGCAGGAGTAATCCGAAAGTCCTTTTACAATGATGACAGACACATATGGTAAGGAAACATGGCATATCCCCTAGGGAAACTGTCATACTTTGAAACACTGAAGCAAGCAGTTATCATTAATATGAGGCACAGAAATTTATGCATTTCAATTACATCTTATGTCTAGTTAAGATAAGAGAAAAAAGCAATATACAGAAAGGGTAAGGCAGAAAGGAAGAGAGAAGCAGACAAAGAAAGAGAGAAAGGAGGTAATATGAGCTGGATTCATATTCTTCTGTTTACTTGTGCTCTGAAAATCCATGTTTCATTATTCAATTCTTTTGGCAGCACTTATGAGTATCCAACTAAATATAATACTACAATCCATGAGAGATATGTACAAAATGCTATTGCAGGGAGAGGGATGAGACTTATGATGCCTCCTGAAATTTACATTTAAAAATAGTTCACAGCTTTCAAGTCTTCCTTTTATGTTTAACTCAGTGTGCTTTGATTGGAACTACCACTATTTAAGGTTAACATTTTGTCCTAAATCCAGGACTACATCCTACCTCTAGAATATCATCATCCCTATTATATTAAGGATTCCAACTCATAAAGGAAAATCTCCCTCAATATCAGTAAGCTCTTCCTGAAAATTACACATTCTATGCAAAAATGCTAAGTGGAAGACTATTTTTCATTACTTCAAGTGGGAAAAATTTTGATGGAGTACATGTCAAAACAAAACATCCAAACAATTTCTAAAATGTAAAAAAATACACATAAATACGCAACAAGTTATCATGTTAGGATGAAAAAGAAAAGCTTAAAATTTTACTTTCCAATCACTATAATTGTTAACAAAAAGTAAATTTCTTTCTAGTAATAGGGACTCTGTTAGCACCAGCAACAGCTAAGAAGCACATTCTCTATACTGATACTGAGTGGGCTTTTCAAAACATCTCCACCATGATTCTGATGATCTACCAATTATATTTGGAACTTGAGACCTTTCCCACTCATTCTGTTTAAAATGAATGCAATTTTAGGAGGTAAATATACATTTCTTGTACATAAACACTGGTATTGTTCTGGGACACACATACCAACTATGCAATATTGCAATTAAAAACCAGGAGGTATTCTACTGGGAAAACATAAACCACAGAAATGTTCTGCAGGATATGCGGCACCACCTAGTACTAGAGGACTTGATAAACAAATTTACACCTATGACATAATCCATTATGAAAAAAATGAGAGACAACAGAACAATTCCTAATTACATCCATTTTTCATGGTCCTTAAAAGTTTATGGAAGAAAGTAGTAATTGCTCATTTAAACTCATATGACATTTTCTTTGGTAGTGGTTATTTAAGTTGTAAGATTATGAAATTTTTAGTTTAATATTAGTGTCCAAGAAGAAAAATTTTGGAAGCAGTTCAAGATGGCGGTACAGGAAATCCTGAACTCACATCCTCCCATGGACACACCAAATCTACAACTACATATGGAACAACTGTCTCTGAAAAAGACCTGAGAACTAGCCCAAGAGCCACCCCACACAAAGGATAAAGGGGACACATCAAGGTGAGTAGGAGATGTAGAGACACAATCTTGCCAAAACCTTCACCCTTGGCATGACATCCTACAATCAGGAGGAATATCACAAAAACAAAGCTTCTCCCTGAGGAGCAAGGGGTTTGAGCCCCACATCAGGTGCCCCAACCCTTAGGACCTGCACCAGAGAGATGAGCCCCCAAAACACCTGGCTTTGAAAACTAATGGGGCTTATGTCCAGGAGACACAAAGTGCTGTAGGAACCTGAGATTCCACTCCTACAGGACTCACGCACAGACTCACTCAACTCAGGAACCCAGTGCAAAAACAGCATCATGAAAAATGCCTAGACCTTATGTTAAGGAGATGTACTTGCTGACCTTAAAGCATCTGCCAGAAGGGCAGAATCTGTTAGAACTCTCCCAGGGAACAGAGGTGCTGGCGGGAGTCATTTTTGTACTCTTCTACCTTACTAGTACTGGCCCTTGCAGGCGCCATTTTTACACTCTCCCTCTACCTTGCTAGAGCCGTTTGCCCCACCCCTGGACTCCATGGTGGCCCCACCATGCCAAACCCAGCCTGGTGTTCCACTGCAGCCCCACCACACCAAACCCAGCAGGTGTGCACAGTCCACACAGGGGACACCCCTTGAACACCTGGCTCTGGTGGCTAGAGGGCTTGCATTTCTGGCCCCACAGGACTGAAACAACTGGAGAGATAATTCTTGGCAAGCTACAACCCCCAGGACACTGCACAGACAGCAGCCTGAAACACACCCCAGTCTTCCTGTGACCACTCCTTCAAGACTGGGAGAGGTAGCTGTTTTGCCTAATACATAGAAATAAACACATAGAGAGTCAAGCAAAATGAAGAAACAGAGAAATATGTTCCACATGAAAGAACCAGACAAAACCCCAGAAAAAAACCTTAATGAAAGGGATGTAAGTAACTTACATGATAAAGAGTTCAAAGTAATGGTCATAAAGACGCTCACCAGTAAGAATGAATGAATACAGAGAGAACTTCAACCGAAAAATAGGAAATACAAGAAATGTTAAAGAGACTCACTTCAGATGTAAGGACATATACAGACTAAAAGGGAAGGGATGGAAAAATGTTTCATGCAAATGGAAACCAAAAGAAAGCTGGAGTAGCTTAGCAAATTCCTAAAATATGTGTGGAACCACAAAAGATCCCAAATAGCCAAAACAATCTTGAGAAAGAACAACAAGTCTGGAGGCATCATGCTTCCTGGTTTCAAACTACAATACAAAGCTATAGTAATTAAAGCAGTTTGGTATTGACATCACAGACAAACAGATCAATGAAACAATATACGGAGCCCAGAAATAAACCCACTCACACATGGTCAATTAATTTACAACCAAGGAGGCAAGAATATACAATGGGGAAAGGACAATCTCTTCAAAAAATTGTGATGGGAAAACTGGGCAGCCACATGCAAAAGAATCAGACTGGACTACTTTCTTTAAACCATAAAGAAAATCAACTCAAAATGGATTAAGGACTTGATTGTAAGACCAGAAACTATAAAACTCCTAGAAGAAAACACTGGCAGTAAGCTCACTGACATTGGTCTTAGTGATATTTTTTTGGATCAAACTCCAAAAGCAGTGGCAATATATGCAAAAATAAACAAGTGGGACTACATCAAACTGAAATGCTCTGCAGAGCAAAGGAAATCATCAACAAAATAAAAAGGCAACCTACTGAATGGGAGAAGATATTTGCAAATTATATATCCAATAGGGATTAATTTCCAAAATATACAAAGAACTCATACAACTCAATAACAACAAAAAACAATCAATCTGATTAAAAATGGGCAGAAGATCTGAATAGACAGGTTTCCAAAGGAAACATAGATATGGACAACAAGTATATGAAAAGATGCTCAACATCACTAATCATCAGGGAAATGCAAATCAAAATCACAATGAGATATCACCTCACACCTGTTAGAATGGCTATCATCAAAAAGACCAAGAAGTGTTAGTGAGCATGTGGAGAAAAGGGAAACCCTATGCATTGTTGATGGGAATGCAAATTGGTACAGCCACTATGGAAAACAATATGGAGATTCCTCAAAAAAAGAAAAACAGTACTACTATATGATCCAGCAATTTCACTTCTGGATATTTACCAAAAGAAAATGAAAACACTAATTCGAAAAGATACACGTGTGCCTATGTTCACTGCAGCATCATTTACAACAGCCAAGACAGCCAAACAACATAAGTGTCCATCAACGGATGAATGGATAAAGAAGATGTGGTACATACATACAATGATACTACTTGGGCATAAAAAAGAATGCAATCTTGCCACTTGTGACAACCTGGCTGGATCTTGAGGGCATTATGCTTAGTGAACTGTCAGACAGAGAAAGACAAATATTGTATGATTTCACTTACATGTGGAATCTAAAAAAACAAAGCAAATAGAGAACAGACCGGTGGTTGCCAGAGGGGAGAGGGTTGGAGGGTGGGCAAAATGGGAGAAGAGGGTCAGTAGGTACAAATTTCCAATCATAAATAAGTCATGGGGATGTAATGTACAGCATGGTGACTATAGTGAATAATATTGTACAGTAGTCCCCCCTTTTCCGCAGGGGATACATTCCAAGACCCCTAATGGATGCCTGAAACTATGTACTGAACCCTAAATATACTACATTTTTTCCTATACATACATACCTGTCATAACATTTAATTTATAAATTAAGCACGGTAAGAGATTAACAATAATTAATAATAAAATAGAGCAATTTTAACAATATATTTTAACAAAGTTATCTGAATGTGATCTCTCTCAAAATATCTTACTGTACATATTTAATGTCTTTTCCATTTTAACTAAGCACTAATCATTCACTGTGCCGGTAACTTTTGCAGTTTGACGTGTGACAGCAAAACTAGCACACATTTTTTTTTTTCTTTCTTCACAATTTCTCGGATAGAAGATTTGTTTTTACTGTAGATCAGCAACCTCACCATATGATTCTTTTTTTCTTTCCTTATGAAGTCAAGAACTTTCACCTTTTCACTTAAAGGAAGCGCTTTATGGCTTCTTTTTGGCATAGATGAATTGTCAGCATCAGTACTCTTGTACTCTGAGGCCTTTATTAAGTAAAAGAAGGGTGACGAACGCAAGCTCTGTGATACAGTGACAGTGGATCGGGTAATCGAGGTGGCTACTAACTGACTAACAGGCAGGATATGCTGGACAAAGAGATGATTCACGTCTGGAGGCAGATGTAGCAGGATGGCATGAGATTTCGTCATGCTACTCAGAATGGCCCGCAGTTTAACACTTATTAACTATTTATTTCCGGAATTTTCCACTTAATGTTTTCGGACTGCAGTTGACCACAGATAACCGAAACCACAAGAGCAAATCCTCAGATAAGGGGGAACTACTACTGTATTGTATGTTTTGTAACTTCGTATGGTGATGGGGAAACTAGACATTGTGGTGACCACATACAAATATCAAACCATTATGTTATACACCTGAAACTAATATAGTGGTATATGTCAATTATACTTTAAAAATATATATATTAGTGTCCAAAAACAAAACCCCAGGATAATTAACAATATAAAAATACCTCTATCCTTGTGCCACTTCCAAAATTTGGGGGGCAAACTCCAAATTTACTTGGGTAAAATCATCTATATAATTTAGAAAAGCTATCAGTGATCTCTTCTAAAAGCAGGTAAGAACAAAGTAGTTCAGAAAACTCCCCAAAATTACTACTGCTAGCTACCAAAAAGACCCAAACCACCTTAAAATCTTGGGAATCTCTTTAAGGACTTACGCTTAATTTTTTTTACAGCTTTAATGTACTGCCCACGGAGTTCTTCCAAGGCCACCCCACTGCATGGCAGGCAAGAATGTTCAATGGCCCCTTCTGACAGTGACCTAAAAACAAACCAAAGATTGCAAAAACAGAGATTGTAAGTGAAAAACGTAACTTGAAAAAAAAAAAAAATATATATATATATATATTCCAATAAAATAAGCTAAGATGTGCTAAAAGATTCACGTATGAGGATCTTTATTATAATTATTTAGGAGAAAAATGCCAACAACTTGTGTTATAGTTACTTAAATAAATCATGATAAATCCACATGATGAAAATCTATGCAGCTATTGAAAAGCACATTATAGGAGTACATCCAATGACACAGAGGAAGTGTTTATCTTATAATATTAACAAAAGGTTACAAAATAGCTTATACGATAATCTCAATTTTTTTTTTAATTATTTATTTATTTATTTATTTATTGGCTGTGTTGGGTCTTCGTTTCTGTGCGAGGGCTTCCTCTAGTTGTGGCAAACGGGGGCCACTCTTCATCGCGGTGCGCGGGCCTCTCACTATCGCGGCCTCTCTTGTTGCCGAGCACAGGCTCCAGACGCGCAGGCTCAGTAGTTGTGGCGCACGGGCTTAGTTGCTCCGCGGCATGTGGGATCTTCCCAGACCAGGGCTCGAACCCGTGTCCCCTGCATTGGCAGGCAGATTCTCAACCACTGCGCCACCAGGGAAGCCCCGATAATCTCAATTTTTAAAACATGTGCACACGTTGTGTGTGTATAAAAGGGCTTAAATAAAGGGTAAAGTGCTCGCTTCGGCAGCACATATACTAAATAAAGGATATCTTCCGGGGACAGGGTTTTAGAAGATCTTCTTCTTTTTTATACTTTTTGCTATGTAACAATAAAAGTAACTGATATTCTTGGTATGATATTATTGATATGACTGATATTAAAAAAAAAAGCAAAGATACTCGGAAATAAACAATTTCTTTGTAATAGTAAAAGCCTACCTTGGTGGTAGTGTTTTACGAAGTGTTCTCAGTTCTTCCAATTTATTCTTCATGTCATTGTTTTCTTCTAATAATTCTTCAACAACTTTACTATTCTCTTCTAAAAAAGAAAGTTTATAGTATATTGGTCAATTAATCTCTTTTTCTCTCGGTCTTTCCCTTAAATTACCAGCGACTGAAAAATTTCCAGTTGCTCCCTGGGTCATTCATTCCCTGATAAACCCTAATCTGACCACTCCCTGTTCTATTTTCTCAGCACTTTAAATCTATATTCCATTTTCATCTTGTTCTGGGTTATACACTGTCCTGGAATAAATTTCCAATTGTTTTATATGCATGTGTTTTGTTTTCCAGTTAGACTAAAGGATTTATTTAGAAACATAGTAGGTTTCCTAATTCCATGTCCCTCATGGACCCTGGTATACAGTCTATGCTCATATAAATGATCACTGAACAAGTACCTCAATACAAAATTTAAAAAATATTAAGCTTAAGTAGGTGCCATTTTCAGAAATAATGTAAGATGTTCAATTCTTTGAACTTTTAAAAAGATGAGGAGACTGATGGAGTCCATGTGGTACAGAGGACAAAGAATGAATTTCAGAGTCAGAGAGACACATATTTAAATCCTAGCTTTTCTTCTCACCAGCTGGATGAGCTTAGGCAAATTACTTAATCTTTCTGAACCTGAGTTTCTTCATATGTAAAGTGGGGATAGTATTACTTACCTTGAAGATTATAATGGAAATAATATAGTAAATGCACAGCACCTTACACAAGGCCTGGCAATATCAACATTTAATACCTATGAACATGGCACCCCATATTTCCTGCAACGCTACCCTTTCAACACACCCTATAAGTTGGGGAATGAATCAATCTGTTCCCCCAGTGATGGATATAGCTTGTATATTTCTAAACCACTCACTCTTACTCCATCACTTTTCAATAAATGCTACCATGACAGTGGAAAATGGAATTTAAGAACCAAAAAAACAACCACAATAACAAAAATATTATCAACTAATAGATTTACATTAAGACAAACACTGAAATCAAACTATCAAATGACTTAAATTCTGACCCTGACCCCTTTTATCAGCCTGCTGTTTTGAGCTAACTATCAACTTTGTTGGATTATTTCTAAGTCCACGAATTACAAAAGTTATCAGCCTCAAAAAGCACTATGTAGAATAACTACTGTATGATCACAATGTATGGTGCTAAATATTATTATTTATAAAGAATAATCACATCCAACTGCCCTTGTCATTTTTATTATGTAAAACAGATTTTCTTGATTTTCATCAAATTTGCAATAGCCGCACGGTATCTACATCCACAGTTGGACAAATTTACTCTCACTTACTCTCTGGCCTCTATTAAAGACCTAAGCAATCACCCCGGGAACTGTGTTGTTTTTTATCTCAAAATTCCTAAAACCCTTTCTTGCCTTAAGGTAATTATTATCTATCTCTAGCAGACTTAGCAAGCGGTAGGTGGGAGCAGGTGGCCGCTCTTGGGCAGCAGGATTTACCGAGCGCGCTAGGATGCCAGGTACTGTGCTAAGTGCTAGGACAGGACTTCATCCTTGTCACCATCACACTCAAAAGGAGAGTAGAGACTATAATGGCAAGAGTGAAGTAAGTCAGAAAGAGAAAAACAAATACAGTATGCTAACACATATATATGGAATCTAAGGAAAAAAAAAAAAAAAAGGTCATGAAGAACCTAGTGGCAAGACGGGAATAAAGACACAGACCTACTAGAGAATGGACTTGAGGATATGGGGAGGGGGAGGGGTGAGATGTGACAGGGTGAGAGAGTGGCATGGACATATATACACTACCAAACGTAAAATAGATAGCTAGTGGGAAGCAGTCGCACAGCAACAGGGAGATCAGCTCGGTGCTTTGTGACCACCTAGAGGGGTGGGATAGGGAGGGTGGGAGGGAGGGAGGGAGACGCAAGAGGGAAGAGATATGGGAACATATGTATATGTATAACTGATTCACTTTGTTATAAAGCAGAAACTAACACACCATTGTAAAGCAATTATACTCCAATAAAGATGTTAAAACAATAAATAAATAAATAAATAAATAAATAATTAATGGCAAGCTGATGAATGTTATAAAACTCATAGGAGCTGTGGGGAATGTCTAACGGAGGAACCTGACCAAGTCTGGGGTAGTTAGGAAAGCCTCTCTGAGGAAGGCATGAGCCAGGGCTTTGAGGAGTAAGGGTTAGCCAGGCAATGTGACCCGATGGGAAGACAGATGGTGGGGTAAAGGAAGAGATGCAAACAGACTCGGAGAAAAGAGACAATGAAACCCCTGTCACAGCTCTGTTAAGAGGATGAGAGGGCTGGGCAGGGGCAGTGGCGGGGAACCAGGCTGAGGGGCTGGCAGACATGGGATCACGAAGGGCTTCTTAAACTCTATGTTAAAGTGTTTGTGTTTCATACCGAGAGCCAGACGAGTCACTGAGGGCTTGAAACAAGGCAGTGTGATGATCCAATTTACTTTTGTAAAAGGTCGCTCTATTCCTTCAGAAATTCTCCAACTGGTAGAATCTTTATGTATTACTTATGCATCTAGAATGTCTTTGGGGATTTTAAACTGTTGTCTTCAGTTTTGTTTTTTGAATAGAAAAGATCCTAATAATTGTAATAATAATAATATCTCAAAAAGGTTGATTCAGGAAGTATGTCACTAACAGAGCCTGTATCTAAGCTGCGTGTCAAATAGTAAACCAGAAACTGAAATAAAGCAACACTGATTGTGCACTCAGAATAAATCAGACACCAGAAGACAAAAAAAAAAAAAAAAAAAAAGGTCGCTCTCGCTGCCTGATGGAGAATGGATTGGAGGGGCGAGACTGGAAGCAGAGATGACTGTTGTCCAGGCAAGCGACAGAGGTGAATGTAGAAAAAAAGAGTGAACCTATCTGTCTGGTCTTTTCTGGACGACACGTTATTTGAGACCCTTGCATTCAGTCCTTCATTCATTCAAGCATTTATTACAGTCTGGTAGGTAATGGGCACCATGACTCTAAGGAAAAACAAAGATAATTCCTTATTCTCAAGAAATTTATAGGTTAAAAAAGATAGCGGGCAAGTAACCAAAAAGTGAAATGCAGAATGTTAATTGAGGAGGAGTGCTCTGGGGCCTCACAGGAGCGGCCCATCTAACACCGACTGGGGAAAATCAAGGCTCTGCAGATAAGGTATCTTCTCAGTTGAATGCTAAAGGATGAGGAAGAGTTAGACCAAAACGAGAATGAGAGGGGAAAGTGTAGGACAGAATGATAATATTGTATTCAAGCTCCAGCAGTAAAAGAAAATTCCTGACCAGCTCAAGCATCTGAAATATTTCAAATGTAAAGAATATGAAGCACAGGGTACAAGTCAACAGTGAAAGGTAAGAGGGAGCAGCCTCATGAGCCCAATAGCCTCCCTTCTTCAAAAGGGCAATAGGAAATGGCAGAAGATATCCTTCTTAGATAATTTCCCGACAGTGTTGTGAAGAATGGACGGAAAGGAGGCCAGATCAGACCCATATGCCTTGGGTCATGTCTTCTCCCGCTGCCTAGAATGCTGTTTTCAGCAAACACCTTCATCTTTCAAGGCTTAGTCAAGTCTTCCTTCACTTTAATAGGAGGAAGAGTTAATTAACATCCTTTCTTCCAGGTTTACGTGAACATACTGCCAGATACTCAGAGCTGCAATTATTTATTAATCTGTTTTCAGTTCTCCTCACTTAACGGTAAGCTTCTTGAAGGCAGAGAACAGAGTCCTGTGCATCTGCATCAGAAGTGGAATTTTGTCTGATGTCTTCATTGTTGTATCCCCAGTGCCTACAATGCTGCTTGACACATATTGAGCACTCAGAAGCTATTCAATCAAAAAAAGAAGGAATGTGACCTTTTAATCAGAGCTCCAATTTTCCTCTTGAGTTCAATAATAATAATTTGGTTAGTAAAAATAAGGTCCAAATTAGTTTGTAATAATCCCTGAAGAGAATCAGCGCCTACGTTAACTACAATGTCACATTTGAACATTTCAAAAGGATCAAAGAGATTTATACTGGTAGCAGTGTTACTTTAAATGCTAACCTCCGATTTTTTCCACTACAGCTTTGTGCTTCCTTTCTAAATGCTGAAGATGCCTATAGCATTTCTCCAGTTTTCTTTTCAGATCTTGACATTCCTGCTTTGCCTTTTCAAGTTCTTGGAAGCAGTGTCCACCGCATGAATCTTTAATTTCAAGGATCTTTTTCTTATCTGCAAAAATTAAATGATAGCAAACTTTTGTATCAATTTAGACTAAAAAAGGGAAGGAAGGAAGGAAGGAAAGGAAACCAGATGACATGACTAAAGGCTACAGTGTAGCTGAAAAGAGCATGATGCTTAAGAGAGAGAGCTGAATTTAAATCCTGTTTCCACTATTTACCAGCTGTTGTATTACTTAACCTCTCTTGAGACTTAGTTTTCTAATATGTAAAATTGAATAATACCATCTATTTTAAAAATTGCCATGAAACCCAGTGCTCAGATCGTAGTATTGAATACAATTCCCCACTAAAAGGAACCAGGGATCTTCAAGAAATGGCTGACTCCAGTACTTAGGGTATATACAAGATGAGACTAGAATATTTTGCTATGCCAGAAATTAAGAAATTACTCAAAAACACAGGCATGTCACAAGGACATAGGAGCCAGTTTGAAGGGGCTCCATTAGCTGAATCTGGGACAATCTGAACACTAATTAAGTATAGTAATGAATTATAAAATATTGAAAAAATAGGAATTTGAGTCACACCAATAATCCTACGATAATGGGATAAATGGATGGATAGATGGATAGGTAGGTAAGTTGGTAGATAGGTAGACGGACAGATAAATAGAAAAATAAACAAACAGATAGTAACTACACAGGCAAACTAGAGAGGAGGATTCTCAATGATAACAGCACACCAAGCGCCAAGTGGTAAAAGTAGAAGGAGGTCTGGAAGTGAAAAAATTAAAATTTTTGCAACTGCCAGAGCAAAGACTGGATCAGATAAGATTCAGCAATGACTGTTAAGCATAACGGAAAGTTTTAATGAGGAGAAGGACATTCTTATGGTCTTGAAAGTGTCTCCCCACAGATTGCTTATTAGTTGTGATGGGGTAAAAACACAGTAATTATACAGTGAAGAAACTGGACAACACCTTGACCAGGTGCTCAAATGAACCTCACCAATAAAAGACAAACGGACATTGCGTACCTCCAGGTATGATAGCACGTCACCTATGCAGTGTTCCAGCTAAGAAAACAACTCGAATCAAAATCATGAAGAAATATCAGATAAACCCAAAACAAGGAAAAGGTTCTATTAAAAGCCAGGGGTTGATGGGTGTTGGGGAGAGCGAAGAATATGTCTCTCAAAAACATCAATGTCATAGAAGGCAAAGAGAGGAATATCCTAGATTAAAGGAGATTAAAGAGACATGACATCTAAACATAACACCTGTATATGTATAGCTGATTCACTTTTATAAAGCAGAAACTAACACACCATTGTAAAGCAATTATACTCCAATAAAGATGTAAATAAATAAATAAATAAACAAACAAACAAACAAACAAACATAACACCTGACCCCAGACAGATTTCTGTACTGTGGGGAAAAAAATGCTGTAAAGACGTTATTGGGTCAATTGACAAAACTAGAATACAAACAGTAGACTGATATAATTGTATAACACATTTTCATCTAATGTTAAATTTACTGTACTAAGGTATACAAGAAAAATCCTTATTTTGGGAAAATATACACTGAAGTATTTTGGGGTAAAAAGGAATAATGTATATAACTTATCCTCAAGTGGTTCAGGAAAAAAATGAAATGTTCAGAGACACATACACACAGAGGAGCACAAATGGAATAAAATGTTATCAATAGGTGTATCTAGGTAAAGGGAATATGAGTGTTCTTTGCAACTATCTTTATTTTTGCAACTTTTTTGTAAGCTTGAAATTATCTCCAAATGAAAAAAAGATTCAAACCTGTCAGGAGGTATAAATGTATAAAAATTGTTTGGCACAGTACCTGGCATGGAGCAACTATACAATAAGGAATAGCTATTGCTATTAGTAACACATAGAGTTTATAAAATTTAAGTAATATTCAAAAATTATACAGAAATTGATTATTACTATTAATATAATTGATATAATAAACTAGGAATACAAATTGGCACAGGCTCAGAGGCCAAAATCCAAAATGTTGATGTAAAAACATTAGTCCAGAAAAATTATTCTTAGCTCTCTTTTGACTTTTTAGTTTCATTTAAATGGTGCCATTTAAGTTTACGAGCATCAAAGGATTAATGAAGCATCACCATACATGGCATTTATATATTTCATTTAAGATATGGTTTTGTAAACCCGGAAACCAGGCAAATGCCCATTGATAAGAGAATAGGTAAATTATAGTATATTCACACAATGGAATACTATACAGCAATGAAAATGAATGAACCAGAGCTATATGCATTAAAAAGACAAATCTTACAAGCTTGATATTAAGTGGGAAAAAAACAAGTTACAAAGACTAAAACAAGTATTAAACCATTTTTATAATGTTAAAAGACAAACAAAATATAGCAAAAGCTTTCTGAGGATACCTATATTTGGTCAAAACAAAGAAAAGCAAGAAGATGATTTTTTAAAATCAGAATATTTATTACCTCAGATTGTGGGGAAGTTACAGGGATGGAATTGTGGTGAAACACACAGGGGTCTTCAACAGTACTGGTGATGTTCTACTTCCTAAGTCAAATAGTGGGTTCCTGGTTGTTAGGTTCATAACTTACATGTGCATTACATATATTCTTTGCATGTATCAAGTATTTCATAATTAATATTTAAATGAGTTTTAAAAATGATAAGATATTAGGAGAATATAACCACGCCACTAACAGTGGTACTCTCTGGTGGTAGGATTATGAAGAACTTTATATGTTTTGGATTATTTAACCCTTTCCAACTTACGAATTTGTTAATGTGTTTGTTTTTAGGGAAAAAAGATTAAAGAAAGAAAAGTACATCCTTTTATAGTTTGATTTGTCCTAAGTCAAAACTAATTTCTTTCATATTGATTGGACCTCCCACATAATATTTAAAACTCACTTCTATGCATTTCACAAATTAGAAAGTAATTCTCAGGTTATTCCAAACATAACAACAGACATAAAATGACATTGAAACGTAGGAAGCAAGATACAAATTAAGATAGTATTACCCTACTAATTGGTAAATTAGCGTTTAACTAATTGGCAAAAAGATATTCTCAACTATCTAGCACCTAGAGATAAGGAAAAAGGGTTTCTGGATGGGCAATGAGAAAAATAACTGTCAACTGACTTCTTAGGAAAGGCAGAGATTCTCTAAGACTCTGTTAATATGCCTACTGAATTAGAAACATGTGGAAACTAAGGTTATTGACTCTGTACATATGATTTGTTCTGGCAATTCTTAGTTCTTTTCCAGGTTACAATGGAGACAGCAGACAAGAAACAAAAAGTACGTATGGTTTGTACACGGAGGGAAGGAGCAGGCTGCAAGGGGGCAATGTGCTAAAAGGACTGCAGCTTATAAAGAGTATGGCAGTTCCTAGTTCAAAATCCCAGTAAATAGACAGTATAAGCCCATATTCCTCAGCGAGCTCTGAACACCTCAAGGGGCTGTAGCACAGTGCAATTCTTTTTGAACTGACAACTCTAAGTCACAAAGTAAAAGTTAAATTATTAATTCATCAAATATTCAAGGAACACAAACTATGTGCCATTCACTTTGACAGTTGGTGGAGAGGAAGAGATAAAAACACTGCCCCCCAACCTCAAGAAACCCACGAATACATCAGAAAACACTTAATACACTTCAGAAAGATTTCTATTAAAAAAAGTTGAAATAAGCTTCAATAAATTAAATGGAAAGGTCTCAGTGATTTGGCAATTCTCTTATGTGTAACCCTTTCTCATCAAAGCCAGGAAATAAAAACATGACTGCTCTACTAAAATTCTCATTATTCTCCTCATAATAAGAGTCACTTATGAATGGAGGGAAGACCATGAAAAGATAGGAAATAAGAGGGCCTAAAGCAACCCTGTCTTCTAATACAAAATGAAACCTGGGGAAAGGACACACATTACTTAGGAGTAATATCACACATTTGCTCACTCATGAAAACTGTGCACGTCTTTGATTTCCTTTTATCCTCAAAACAACCCTCTGGAACTGGGATTATGGATGATGCAAAGAATAGTAGGAACAAAATCCCATTACCAGCTTCTGCTTCTTGCACGGCCAAGGGCTGAGCATGGTGTCCAGATGTAGGTGCAGGAAGGAGCGCCAGGACCCTAGGGTCTCCTCTGCCAGTGACCCTTGTGGCAGGATCCTTAGAGATCTTGGTCATATTTCTCTGAAACAGATTATCTTCATAGTTAATGCTTATTAAAAATCTTTCTCTACTCAAAATACTAATATTAAAAATATAAAAAGAAAACACAGCCTGAACAAAATCTTGCCTAAACTATCACCAATATTTTTCTTAGGGTTTTATGTGAATACTGTCATTACTATGAGCTAGACTCCTATGACCGTATTTTCCAAATTAGAACATCATCCAACAGAGGACTGGTGGGCCAGCTATGGGACAGACAGGAGATATAGTTTCCACTTTCAAGATATTTTAATGGTTTCTGTGATCAAACCACAGGACAGACTATGTGAAATCAGAATTGCTTTTGAAAATCCAGAACATTTACACGGCAGCAGGGAGAAAATTCATTAGAAACTATAGTACCAACCTTTTGCCGCCCATGAATTGAAAGTAACAACAGTAAAAACAATTTTTGAAACATATAGTATGTTATGTTTCTAAATACTTTAATACATATTGTCATTTGTTCACAAGGAAAGACAGTCGAATGCCAATGTTAAGGACAGAAACTGAGGCTCATCTAAGTGAAACCTCTTGCACAAGACCGTTTCCTAATATTTACTGAACACTTTCTGCATTCTAGTTTCTGTTTTGGCAGCACAGCTACTAAACTCATTAATGGTGGGACATTCTTTTAAGGCAATATATTTTCAGATTTTGGACAACTACTAAATCTCAAACAGAACAGGTAATCTTGAGAAAGCTGTCTTGTTTAATTACTTAAAATACATTATATATGCTCAATTCTAGAAGCCTTGATTTTGATTTTGAGAAACTCATTTCATTGTCAGGAAACCTACCCATGCCGCCCAACAGAGGCAGAGGTCAGTAGGTATAGAGACAATGCAAACTCCAGTCAATCAAGAGGGTATGAGGTTGAGGCCAAAAGGAATAATAAAAACCGATCCCAAAGGTAGCCAATATTTCCAGTTTCTACTCAAAACTGGAGAAAAGCCAAGATGGCAAAAAAAAGGCAGGAGCAGCAACCTTTTGTCTTAGTTTTAACTTGACATGGGTGGTAAGAAAACACAAAACACACATCCCTAAATTTGTTTAAAAATTTTGTTCCAGTTGATATTTCTGTTTTATCTATTATGAACTGCTGTATTAATATACTTAGTATATGAATATAAATTATATATTTGATAAGGCATTCATGTTACTGGAAACCATATTTTTAATTCATTGCATTCTTGCCATTTAAAATCTGGATCATCTAAACTTAAATGTTCTCACCAACAAAAAATAAGGTAAATATGTGCGGTGATGGATGTGTTAATTAACTAGATGGTGGGGAGCCTTTCACAATGTATATGTATATCAAATCACCATGATGACACTTTAAATATCTTACTATTTTATTTGTCAATTGTAGCTCAGTAAAGCTGAAAAAAATTGATTAAAAATAAATTAAATTAAATTAAATCTTGATCACCTAAGTTATTTTAATGAGGACTTTGTTTTATATATACCGATTGTTTTTTCCAGTTTTAATTTTCATGAACAGTTCTAAAAACCACAAATTTAATCAATTACAAATCATAGTTCCTCACATTTATGGCACCTATATTGCAAATTTATAATCACTGCTTTATAATCATTGCTTTATCTCAAGGTCCTGAGCTGAGTTAGCACTAAGACAGCAGAAGGTTGAGTATTATTCTTCTGTGACCAATGCCAGATTAGGCATTTCAGAGGCACCCTTTTCTCAGGAACAGAATCTGATCCCACTCAGTGAAAGCTGCAAAAGTCTAAATTCTTAGCCAAATTATGTGATTCTGTCTCCATATACATGTGAGACACATAACGTCTTACAGAGGATCTTACACTGCTTGCACAATTTTAAGCCCTATAAAAAGACCCCAGGGTTGATTATATATATTAACAGTAGGAGAAAGGTGTTGTAGTTTCTTGACTTTTATAGCAGAGAAAAGTTTCCTTTTGCTTCAGGAAAGCAAACTTGAAAGCATATAACATGATTTCCCCATCACTTCTTATCCTTAAAGTCTGCTATAAATAATTCTTCTTAATTATCTACTTTTCCCAAAAATTCTCAGTCATGCAGTATTCATGGGAAGTGGTCTTGCTGAGTTAATTTTACATTAAAAGCAACTATGAAGCAGTAACATCTTTGTGAAATCAAGAATAAAAATATCAACTGGGTTGAATTGGGATGGGATAGATTGATCTTTCAGGTTCCTTTGGCTCTAAAATTCTGTACTGTTTCAAATGCAAGATGCAGAAAGATCAAACTATGTCATTTGTATCCTACCAAAATCCAAGGAATTAGACCAGGGGTTTGTATTTTATTTTTCAGATGAGCAACTATGACTACCCAAGGTAAATAAGCTAGTTATCGCTAAGTATGAGGCTGGAACTCAGATTTTTTTGTAGCTTATAACTCTTTCCAGTAGGTATTAATACCAAATGCTCAATCCTGGCCTTGAAAATCTTTGATCACAATATTTTAATGAATTGTAGCTTCTATGTCTCAACTCTTCTATCCGACAAACCTTATAATATTGGCATTTTTTTTCTACCTCGAATTCCAAATGTTGAAATTGGCTGGTCACAATGCCTAGAATATCATTCCGGATTTTTCATGCGTATCTAATGTCTTTAATCATAAGGCAGCAAGACTTTGGTTTTATCAGATCTTCCACACAAACTAAAAGCTGGTGTCAGAGAACACTTACACAACGAAAAGAATACAACGAACTCATTCTACATGCACATATGTAGTACACTAGCAAAACTGGGCTTTTTGTGTGAGTAAGCCATACCTCTACCTGCTTGTTTCTATATCAATATTCTTTGTACCCAGTTGGCACTTTTTGCCTACATGAGATATAAATTCCTTGAGGGCAAGAAATAGGCTTCCAAACTCTTTAGAAGATCTTAAGAAACCCTAGTTTAATACGATGCATATTTCTTGAAGTAGTCATGCCCAAAAAACAAAAATAGGAATGAAAGTTATTCAGTTTCTGAAATCTCAGGCCCTTACAAAGAACAGCATATACTGTTTTAAGGAAAAAGATGTCTAGTGGCTAAAAGCTCCGCTCATATTTGTGGCACTATGAAGAAGCAAATTTTGGGGGGCAAAAAAAAAAAAAAAAATTGCAATCCTTTGAATTTGCTAAAAGTTTTTTAAACCACTTGTAAAAACACAAGTCTTACACCTACTAAACTGGAGAATGAAGAAAGGAAAAAATACCAAAGGCAGCTTCTACAATCATCTTTCACATTTAATCATAGCTTTTTTCACTTATTAGGAACATACCTCTACCCAGTCTGAGTTGACAGTTTCTATAAGTAGGGAGAGTGTATCTTGAAATGCTTTCTGTATGCAGGTCTTTAGTTTTTCAAAATATTGCACAGACACCCATTTCGAAGAACAAGTCGACATGAGTTCCAAAAGGTACTTGTTCTCTGAACCACTGGCTTGCTCCTTCTGGGTGTCCTTTAAGAGAAACTCAAGGACAGTTAGGATGTCTTCCTCATACTGATGGATTTCCAGTTGGATCCGCCTAGCTTCCTGCACAGTCCATTCTCTGCGACTGTGGTCTAAACACGTTTGTAATTCTGTCTCCTTTTGAAGAAGTAGTTCAGTTTTTTGTTTCGTAAAGTCTTCTTTAGCTGCTGCAAGCACCTCATTAATTTTATTTCGATGATCATCTAAAAATTGCCGGTAATCTTGCTCATTTTGTTCTTGAATTCTGTGGATTTCTTCTTGCTTTTCTTTGTTCCATTCACTCCGGGCCTTTGCCAGCTCAGCCCTGACAACCATGGGGACTTCCTCATCCTTTAACTCAAGCTCTCTCTGCAGAGAATGAATCTTCTCTTCCAATTGCTTTCCAGGTATGACATTTTTCTCCATACTTGCAATCTCGCTTTTCCATTTCTCTTTAGCTTCAGAAACAGCAAACAATATCTAAAGGACATAACAATGTACAATGAAAACTCTTTATGATTCTTCTCATTAATAAAAAAAAATAAAGTAACTATTTGGGTTAATCTTTGAACTTATTAATAAGAGATTTAAAATCAAAATTAAAGGGAAAAAGTAAATTTAGATAAGACATTGGCTGGTCCTAAAATATACTTACACTAAACTTAAGGATCTTTTCCCTCATTTTAAATCACCTAATACTTTGTCTCATGTTATTTAAAATAAAACATCCATTTCTATATGAATAACTAGAAATTTAAACTGACCAAAAATATATAATTATATAATTATCTAAAACTAATTTTAGAAAAAAATTCATATTTGTTTTTTTAATACAGATGCTGTCTCAAATCAAAGCCCCCAACAAATGAATTATCTTTTATATGAAGCAAAAGCAGCCTCTAAGGAAATCTTACTAATATTTTTAGGAATGTAACACATAACCTGTACAATAACTTGCTGACAAACATACTGTATTTTAATGCAATTTTAGTGGTTAAAACAGTTCATTAAATGACAATATCAAACAAAGTCATTTTTTCATTAATCCAATTTTTGTTTATAACAGAATAGCAAGACTAGCAGATCACCGGCACCAGTAGTACATAACCAAAAAGTAATAGGGAATCAAAAAGCCTGAGCTGTAGCTCAAATCCTGACTTGGACTGCAGAGGCAGCCTAGCACGGTGCTTAACAGAACAGGCTCTGGAGACAAATTGCTGGAATTAACTTCCCACTCCTCAACTTCTTTGAGCCTCAGTTTCCTCATCTATAAAATGGGGATAATTACAATGTCCACTTGATAGAGTTTTTTTTTCTTTTTTTTGGATTAAATGACAAAAGGAAATAATCTATTTAAAGCACTTAGGGAACTTCCCTGCTGGTCCAGCGGTTAACAATCTGCCTTCCAATGCAGGGGACGCAGGTTCAATCCCTGGTCGGGGAACTAAGATCTCACATGCTGCGGGGGCAACTAAGCCCGCGCGCTGCAACTACTGAGCCTGCGTGCTCTAGAGCTCGCACACCACAACTAGAGAGCTTGCACACCGCAACGAAGACCCGACGCAGCCAAATAAATAAGTAAATAAATATTTTTTAAAAATAAAATAAAATAAATAAAGCACTTAGAGCCTGGCAAACAATAAGACTCAAAAATTGTTATGTAGTTACTGTTACTCTTGGCTGCATGGGCTTAGAAAAATTCTTAATCTCTTTTGTACTTAGTGTCTTCTATATAACGAGCAGATTGGATGATGATCTCAAGTCCCTTTTACTTCTAATATTCCCTGGACTGAATTCAAAGAAGTCACAAGGATACAAATGTAAAAGAAGAACTGGCCATCTCCAAAGGCTTGGCCTAGACAATGGTGACTGCTATGAATCAATACCATATATACTGACTATACTGCTGAACTGAATGAATAAGCATTTTCAGAACTCTAATGGAAAACTGATGAACTCACAAAAGTGCTAACAAAAGATCAAGATGAAAAAAAATTAATTACATGGGACTGAGTGAACTGATGAGGATGATTATAATTTTTGTGACTTTCTGTTTGAATTAAAAACAAACAAACAAAATCCCACAAGGACTCAGAGGCAAAATATATACAAGTCAATTTTCACTGTAAAGTAAAGGAGCTGTTACAGTGGAGGATTACTGGACTGAATGTCAATATTATGACATAGAAAAAAATATATATATATATGTGTGTCAAAAAAAAAAATACCATATATACGCTCTGGCTGTTGAGACAGGGGGTCTGCGTCCTTAATTCTCAGCTATTATACAATTATAGCGAACATCTTCAACTATATGGATACCTAGACACATGTTACATACCTTTATTCAATAAAATGTGTTCCTGAATAGTTGGATATAAATCGAAAATTTTGAATCATACTTTAAGTTTACTAAAGGAACCCACTATCTAAGATGAGCTTTATGAAGGAATTCACAGAAAAATTCTTTTGCTACCAGCAGAATAATTCAGTAACGATGTGAAACATGTTTGAAACATGTTTCCTTTCCCAAAAAGGAAATCAGGTCCTGTCACAATGGATGCCTGGAAATTATTAACAGGTAACTTGGGTGGAGGTGTCAGATCCCAGGGAATTTGTATGACCCGCCCAAGCTCACCAAAAGTGTACAACCTCTCACATAAAGTTTTACAAGGAGAATCTGACAGCATTAATTGATTTAGTGTTTCCTGATGTTGCTACACATTAGAATCACCTGAGGAGCTTTTAAAATCCCTAAGCCCAGGCCACACGCTGTACCAAGTGAAACATAAAGCCTTGGGGTGGGAGCCAGGCAAAAGTATTTTTTAAAAGATCCTCACATTTTTCCAATGTGCAGCAAAGTCTGGGAACCACTGAACCAACTTGCCGACTTCTGGACTCTGGAAGCTGGTTTTAAATTTCCACAGATCTTGACGGATCACTCTAATCTTATAAGAACTCTCCAGCAAATGCTATGAAACTGGCTCTTGCTCATCTCATTTGGCTTGGAGGAAGAATTTGCACAAAACACTATGTTTTGTGGCTGAATAATTATCTAGAACACTGCTACTCACACCCAAGTGTGGTCCAAAGACCACATCACCCGGGAGTCGGTTAGAAAGTCTAATTCTCAGGACTTACTCCAGACCCAACAAATCAGCATCTCCAGGAGCAAAGCCCAGGAATGTGCTCTAACAAACCCTCCAGGTGATTCTCATGCCTGCTAAAGTTTGAGAAGCAACACACCATCCTCTCGTTTCTGTATTTCTGCATTCACATATATTCAGACCTTCTGTGTTCTTAAGGGAAAATCAACTTTATTATTCTTAACTTCTGAGCTCTAAGACACATATGCATACCATCATATTGTTTCCTCTTTCTGTCTCCCTCTTAAATTTCCTTTTGAAATATTTCAACGTACTAAAAGTACAGAGAATATTGTAATGCACCATTACATGAACTACCCATGAACTACCACATAAGTTGAGAAAAATATTAGATTTTTTACTTATGCTGAATTATTTCCTTAAGTAATTTGTGGAATAAGATTATGAATGCAACATATGACTCATTTACAATGTCTGTTACGCACATCATTTTCTAAAATGGTTGTGACAACAGAAGAGTAGCATATGCTTGATACTGCAGTCTATTTTGTGCATTACAATTAAGAAGAGAAGGTATAAACATATGGCATAAAATATCACCTTAAGTTTGCTATTTGGACTTCTCATGAAGACTATCTGTTCATATCTTTGGTGTACTCACCCACAGATTGTTTCTCTTATAAATTTGTATTGTTTTTTTTAAATCATATATTAGTATTAATGTTTCTGTTTGATTCATTTACTTTCCTTATTTTTATTATCCCCTTCACTTCTGTTTTTTATTACAAAAGCAAATGTTTTAAATGTTTGTACATATTTTATCCCATTTACCTATCTTGGCTACTGTGCCTTGCCTGTTGTCTCACGACTGAGTTATTATGATGCAAATCTGAAATATTCCATTTCTTTTAATTTTTCTATACTGTCATTTAAAAATGTTTATCTTCTGAATCAACCTAGAGTTTATTGTGATGTAGGGGGTGGGAAAACAATTTTTCTAAAATGCTATCATAAGACAATTTATTATGGAAAATTCCTCATTTCCTTGTTTTGAAACAATTTATTAAGCTTTTAGTCATAGTTGGGCCTATCTCAAGTCTGTATAGTACTGAATGAAAAAGAATTCTATTTTTGTGACTCAACACTGTCTGAATTGTTGCTTTCCAACATATTCTATTAAGTGTTAGGGCTGGACTACTATTTCTTTTCCAGAACATTTAGAAAAATTTCTAGTCCTTTCAGTTTTCCAAATAAATTTTAGAATTATTGTGTCAAACTTCAAAACTATGTTCAGTTTATTGGCATTTTGATTAGAACCGGTTTACACTAATAAATTAAGTTGTGAGGATACAAATGGTTAAAATATCTGATGTTTCCAGTCAAGGAACATGACATCTCTGGAAAGGAGAGCTTGTTATTTACCAAGGGGAGTATATTATAAGACTACTGACACAGCACAGAAAACAGTAGTCATGCACGTGAAAGGATACTGTAGAGCTAATTGCTCTCTGTTTCTCCTAAAGATACCACAAGATAAATAGGGATTTCATTCCATGGGTAAGGTTATCCTCCAGATTATGAGAGTTTCACAACCCTGAAACACATTCTCTCCCCCTCCACAACTGGATGATGATGAGAACAGATCCCACTAATGAGGCCCTATGCTTAGTATGCATTATCGCATTTAATCCTCCCACAGTGCTGTGAGCAGGTAGGAGTTCCCGGGACTGAGATGAGGCCCTCTCCTGAAGCTTCTTTCCAGGAGAGCTCTTACCCGTGTGGCCACAGACTGCTCTTGTAGCTCCTCCCACTTCTTCTGTTCTGCCCTTAGAAGTGCTTTATACTCTGCAAGCTCTGGCAGTTCTTCCAGCCACCGATGACGAGCATTTTGCACAGCTGTTTCTACCTGCCGGAGAGCAATTGCAGGAGAGAGAGAGGTAAAGGAACGTATAAAATTTCAGAAAGACCCCATATGCAGGTAACCACTATGATTTCATGTGCATTTACACTGTATTGCACTACAGTAGTTAAACTGACTTCAAGCACCCCACCTCATCCCAAACAGTAGATTCTAATCCTTCTATTGTAAATGTCCCATACTATCCACTGCAAAAGGCAAAGCAGGAATTAGAAATCTATACATGTTTGATGGTCACTACTATTATTAGAAAGCTTTATACAAAGTACCAATTGCCATTTCCAACAAACTCCTATTTATCTTGGGGAAAAAGAAGAAGACATGCAGGAAGGCTGCTTGGTGTCAGCTGCTGTCCAATCAGTATACCCACCACCTCCTCAGACCTCGTGCCCGACATATAAACACATGCACACAGGCAAGCATGCACCAACATATTATAGTTTAGAGCCTTACACTTGGCAAATTTTCTTGCTGTCAAGAATGAATTTGTGACTATCAAGTGAGGTTGATAGTTCAGTTCTGGCAAAAACGTAAGACTTGATGAATTATGAGGGTGATCTGGTTGTACATCTGTTACAGGGCGACCACAGATCATTTATTAAATAAACTTTCCTTATTTCCTTGTTTGAAATATCCAGATACACAACATACGTATAGCCATACACACACACAAAAGCAGAGTAGATAAAAGGGGCTGAATTTCTCACTAAAATACTAAATACATTTATAGGTAAATTCTAGGAAGTTAAAAATATGGGGAAAAGATAAAGCTCCTATAGAAATTTACATTCCTTTAGAAGTTATTATGAACATTTCCTTTCTACTATATCATGCTATTTGTTTTTCTTCACAAGATCTGTGATTGTATAAATACCTAAGCAGCACCCCTAAGAACATGTCTCTTTGCCTATAGAACATTTTCTTAACTCTGTTGAGAAAATTACTTTTTAACTGATTGAAAATGTCCTTGATACAATTACTATATTTGCCTATGCTTCCAAACTTTAAGGATTCCTTGTAAAACCATGTATAACAATTTAACAAATAGGTAGAATTTCAAGTATTTATCAAAAGCAGAGTATGTTTTTTATAAAACTTTACTTCAGGCATTATCTTAAGACTTTATAATAAGTAAAAGATCTAAAATAAAAAGTATACAATAAATAATATTATATTAAGGTCCAGGGACCTCTGAGGGCTAGAAACCCTGTCAGATGGTCTGTGAGGTCAAAACTATTTTCAAAAATTTGGATCTTATTTGTCTTTTTTTTACTCCCATTCTTTCATGTGTAAATAGTACGCTTCTCCAGAGGCTACATGCTGTATGATATGTCTCTTCTCTGACAGCCAATGGCAAGTATGAGCGAGGATTCTTGTTTTTTAAAAATTTCTTAGGTATTTTTCCAATATAGTAAAAAGACATACTACCAACACAGAAAAAGCTCTTTCGAGTCTTCAGTTTTTAAAAGCATAAAGACATCCTGAGAACAAAAAATTCAAGAATCACTGTAATAGATAATATTGATAAAACAAATAACTCATCTTTATTCTGTTAACACAGAGCTATACTTTCCTCTGGATGACCTTTCTTGGAACCAAGTAACATGTTATAGTTTAGAGCCTTACACCTGGCAAATTTTCTTGCTGTCAAGAATGAATTTGTGACTATAAAGTGAGGTTGATACTTCAATTCTGGCAAAAATGTAAGACTTGATGAATTATGAGGGTGATCTGGTTGTACATCTGTTACAGGGAGATAGGGGTTGGGATTTATAGACAAAGTCCCATTTGCAGGGGCATGCCTGCAGATTCAACTCTCAAGTCTCAACACAAATACTGTTATATACCTTATTCACTTTAAGCTTACTTATCTATAACTACCTTAGTGGAATATTTACTATAAAGTTAGATAAGAAAGATTCATAATTAAATTGTGCTTCGTTCAGATGTAAAACCATCATCGTTAACCTCAGGCATCTTAATGTTTAGACGGACCTCAGAGGAGCAAACATTTTGTAAACTGAAAGTACTGAAAAACTGAGAGGTGACAGCTTTGTGACAGAAATATAATGAAAATTATGGGAACAACATAAGATTGTTATCCTACCCTGGGGTGTACAAAATGTTTAAGTATAAATTTAGGAACAAGTTCAACGGTAGCACTTTACGGGTTTTCATGAGTAGGCAGGCAGTTCCAATAATTTTACTATAGGAAACCTGCCTATTACCTGTTTGGCAATATTTTCACAGTATTTGAGTTCCGATTCAACCTCAGGTTTCTTCAAGCCCCCCTTGATGGCTATTTCCTTCTCTTGCTCTAAATTTTGCTGGATTTTTCGCTTCTGCTCTTCTACCATGATTGCCATCTCTTTCTTGGCAATAACGTCAATGGTAGTTTCTTGGTCAGTTTGGCTGCAACAATCTGAGGTCTTCTTTTTCATTGCCTTTATAGTTTGATTCAGCTTAGACTGCCACTCCTTTTCAAGCTGCTGAATAAGTTCTTGTTTGATCTGTTTTCAGAAGAAAAATCGTATGAAAAGAAAAATATTCAAATAAGCAAAAACTAGAATTAATAGCTAGACAGAAAAGCAACCACAGCAGTGTTTGAAAACCATCTAGACATTGTTGTAGTTATTATGTGAGGTTTAGAAATTTAGTCAATGAGAATATATTCAAGGAAATCCTGAAAGTTACTCTTTGACCTTATCTATGGGACATAAATCACATGGAAGAGTTAAGTATATTGCGTAAGGTCAGGCTATCTTGCTCTCAAGATGCGACCTTCTGGAAGCTTTGACATTGCCACTACAATGATGGCATGATAAAAAAAAAACCAACAACAACAAAGAAAACTTCTACTATTAATATGTGATTTTCCATCAATACCAGGCTTTCCACAAAGCAGGCACTGGGTAAGCATAATTAATGAACCTAAAATTGAACAATCTAAAAAACATTTTTACTTATTTGGACACAATAGAATCTTGTTTCTTATGATATGAAATTGTACTCAGTCAACTGTGCGTTCAAGAGCAGGGCATTATTGGAAGGATGCCTTAGTGATTCTACTTTCAACAGTGTAGTGGGATGGACCCAAACATAATTAGTACTGGGCAAAACTGTGAAATAGCAAAATTTGCTTTTCCCTTTTCCTGTTTCCCACCTCCTGGTTATCCAGAGTTCTCAGACAGCTTCCCTGGCTACCACAGCCCCTGGCTGTATTGCTTCTCTCAAAAAGGTCATCTTGTGTGGCCCTTTTTGCTCTATGCTTTATGCTTTCCTGACAAAACACAAAAACATTAGCTGTCTCTCTCACCCCCCTGGTAAATAACTGGTTAGCAAATCCAACTAAAAAACAATTTGCAGCAACGTAAAAATAGGGGATTTGTTTTGTGTCATCCATATTTTTTTTTAAATAAATTTATTTATTTATTTTTGGCTACGTTGGGTCTTCATTGCTGCACGCAGGCTTTCTCTAGTTGCTGCGAGCGGGGGCTACTCTTCGTTGTAGTGCGCGGTCTTCTCATTGCGGTGGCTTCTCTTGTTGCGGAGCACGGGCTCTAGGTGTGTGGGTTTCAGTAGTTGTGGCACACAGGCTCAGTAGTTGTGGCTCACAGGCTCTAGAGCACAGGCTCAGTAGTTGTGGCACACAGGCTTAGTTGCTCCACGGCATGTGGGATCTTCCCGGACCAGGGCTCGAACCTGTGTCCCCTGCATTGGCAGGCAGATTCTTAACCACTGCGCCACCAGGGAAGCCCCATTCATAATTTTTTTACAGATATATGGCTAGATATATTCCATAATATATACTTTTATGTTAAAAAATGACTAGTAAAAGAATTTCAGGTGCCAGCACTAGATTGATGAGATTTGGGGGAGAGGAGAGGAGATGAGTAGTAGGGAGGTCAAAAGACAGGACAATGGTCTATGATTCCATCTTGAGATAGCCCCAACCCCGATTAATAGCAATCTTGTGGTCAGAAGAACCTGGTTTGAGAACTTATTGCACTTCCAACTAAGTTTTTAAGATTGTAATTTGGTTCTTAATTTTCTTGGAAACTATGAGCATTTTCTAACCTCACTTGCTACTTAGGAAATAGAGGTAAAGTTTTGTGCTTCTAAGCCTACCCAGTCATTACTTCTTTCTTCCGGTCCACAGTGTAGAGGTTAATTATTTGTTAATTATATTGGTCTAGAGTTATCAGAATCATTTCACAACATGAAATTTGATCATGGTTTCATTTTTGAGGAATCAAAAAAAGTCCTCCTCAAAACCCATTATAGGGACTTCCCTGGTGGTGCAGTGGTTAAGAATCCGCCTGCCAATGCAGGAGACATGCGTTTGATCCTTGGTCCAGGAAGATCCCACATGCCACGGAGCCACTAAGCCCGTGTGCCACAACTACTGAGGCTGCGCTCTAGAGCCCGTGCTCCACAACAAGAGAAGCCACCACAATGAGAAGCCCGCGCACCGTAACGAAGAGTAGCCCCCGCTCGACACAACTAGAGAAAGCCAGCATGCAGCAACGAAGACCCAAGGCAACCAAAAATAAAATAAATAAATAAAAAATTTTTTTAATTCTTAAAAAAAAAAAAACAAACAGCATTATATCCTGAATTGGGCTGAAGAGTCAAGAGGTAGGAAGTTTTAAAAAATAAAACTGGTGTGAGTAAGCTGCTAATAGCCCAATTCTGAGAAGTAAAATGAGTGATTATGTATGTACTTGGCAATTAAAAATAATGTCAGTTCAAGAAGAGCTGTCTCTCAACAGTTAATACCACATTTTTTAAAACATGATGACTAGAAAGAAATTTTAACCCACACCTCTTTCTGTTCCTTAACCCAGTGTGCTTTGGCTAACATCAATTCATTTTCAACCTCCTGTTTAATATCACTTTCTTGTTCTTTCAGCCACTTGTCCTTTTCCATCATAAGGGTATCTTGGTACTTTTCTTCAAGTTCCACCTGCAGTTTCCTTACATACTCTTCTCTTTCCTCCAATAGCTGTCTCTTTAAACAAAATTCAAATAAATATCTCATATGACACTAATATTCTCCAAGTCAAATTTATCAAATAATAGTTATATGCATGTAATAGACAACAGCAACAGAGACAAGTGATCTTCCTATATGCTAACTCAATCAGTTGAATAAATTCTCTTGTAAAAACCTGCCTACATCGCAAATATTTGGACAAAAAATTTACAGATGGTTGTATTAAATGAAAAGGCATCTAATACAATAAATACATCCCTAGAGGACCAAATACTATTTTTAAAGGTGAAACTGACATTTATGTTTACACCCCACCCACAATGAGACGCATAATGTATCACAGCCCAGAAAAATTTATATTTCTGAAAGACCTGTATTCAGAGATAGGCCAAAAATTACTGTTCTATTCTAAAAGCTATGCATCCTTCAATAAAACCCAGATTGGTATGTGTTTTCATTATCAAAGATAAAAATTTTTTATCAAAACTAGCTGAAGCATTACCAAATAAGAACGTTCAAGTGTCAGTTAAAATTTAACAATTTGAACTATTCATATAATATTCCCTATTTATTCTAGGAACCCAGTTGATCTGAAAACTCTAATAAACCTCTACTCAGGGATCAAAATTATCTATGAGAGTTTCTGTTTGAAAAATTTTTGAAATGGTTTTCTGGAGGTCCTATCAAGATGCTATGAGAAGAAACACATTGAAGCCCACAAACTACAATACCAAGGAAGTATACCTCACATAACTAATGCTACATGGCAACCAAGCTTTTGCTCTGTGTCTCTTTGGCATTATTTCTGATTCCTGACTATCTGGTTGTCTGGATTTTTTTCCAGTTCATAGCTGACCTGGATTATTTCTGTCTTAATTGCTATCTGAGTCTTCTCCACCACTGGCACATGCCAAGAAGATAATATCCATGTTTGTTCAGTGTTGCATGATTTTGGAAAACCTCCGGTGACTGAGGGACCCATTTCTGCAGTCAGGTCATGGGGAGTGCAGTTGTACTAAGATTATAGGACAGGTTCATCCACATGGCTGAGAAAGTTGTCCACTGTCACATCAAACATCATATCTCACTGTTATTATTTTTGTTTGACTGTAGAAGGAATCCCCAAATTGTCTTATCTGTGTATGTCTATCCTTTAGGAGTTGTTTCCATATGTATCTGCATTTCCTTTTGACCCGAAGAAGAAAACTGCTACCAGTTTTCCGTGTGTTTGTATGTTTGTGAATATATTAGTTAGCTTAACTACATAGTAAACCAGACCACACAGAGACTCAGAACAACAAACACCGATTATTTCTCATGATTCTGTGGATCAGCTGGGCAGTGGTTCTGGTCTGAGTCCACTCAGCTGATTTCTGCAGACAACTGAGGCTACAATGGTCTAAGATGGTGACACTCACACGTCTGGTGGTGAGTTCAATGTCTGCCAGGATGATGCAGTGACTTGGTCACATGCGTCATCATCTAGCAGGTTATCCCAGATCCTTCACGTGGTGCTTGGTCAAAGGGTTCCTGAGAGTATCACGCTTGCAAGGACCAATGCATAATAGCTTTCTAAGTGTCTTTTTACATAATGTTAACTAATATCCCATTAGCCGAAGTCAGTCATTTGGCCAAGGTCAGATTCAAGGGATGAGAAACAGACTATCTGCAACTGAGAATAGCTACAAAGCCACGTTGCAAGGAGACACACATTCAGGGATAGGAAGAATGTGTGGCCATTTTTGCAATCCACCACAGTGAGGAAAACCTTGCTTCCCGCTCTTCACAGAAGAAAAGCAATAAATTTATTGTCATAGGAATCTACCATTTGAACATACTACAGGAATATCTAATTCAAAAAGTCTTTATCACAGGAGGGAAGGAAATATTTGGATAGTTTTAAAATGTTTAAACTTGTTTTGCATGCCTCAGACAGTCAAAAAACTCTAAGGACTGACTTACCGTGTTTACAATTGTATAAACAAGCCTTAGTGCGTGTAGGAATGGCATTATGAATAGGAATATCGATCATCTTTGCTTTGTCTACAGATTCATAGCCTCTACTGATTACAACCCAGTTTGAAGGGTCCTGTGTTTATGACTTTATTCCCCCTTCTCTGAACAAGCCAGGTTAACATGTGAGGAAAGTCTCTGTGTTAAAATCTTTACAACTTGGAATTGAACTTGTAACTTAACCTGCAGCCTGTCTCAACAAGTGTTTCAGAAAAGAGCACATATGAAACAGGAAAATACAACCAGGGACTCTCGGCATTGCCTGTCTTATAACAGTCTGTATCCAAACAAAGCTCCGGACCTGAAGATCAACCGCAGGGGAAATGGCTTACGTCTTGCAAAGAAGGACTACCCTAACAGTTCCCTAGCTTGCTCGAGTTTAATAGGCTTATGAAGACTATTAAGCTTTATAAAGAGCTTGTATAAATCTAAATAAAAAACTAAAGAATTCCCAGAGGAGGAAGAAATTAAATTTTTCACGCTTTAAGTACACTGGCCCTTTAAGTGGGGGGATGGTTATAACTACAAGGGGATAGCACAAGGGAGTTTTTTAGGGTGATGAAACTATTCTGTTTCAATCCATACATGGGTTACAAATTTATAAAACTGGACACCAAATGAAAAAGAGTCAATTTTACTGTATGGCAATTTAAAAATTTAAAAAAAAAAAAAAATTTAACCTGTAAGTTTTTTTGGAAGGGCCAAGCAGCAGTTTTAACTTTCCTTCTTGCCCCAGTGCACAAGCATTCATGAGCCAAAATATCAGTCAGTAGCAGCTATTAACTGCAACTGACCAATTACGTGAGATTTAATTTTACAGCCAAATTGATTCTTTTAAAAGTACCAGGAAATATATTCCTGAAAAGGATGACCTCTTTGAGAGAATTGCTCTTATGTGCTTGCCAATTTATATATTTAAAGAAAGAAAGAAAAGAATCACACTAGATCTTCTCCCTATTTTAATTTTTTTAAACATTACTGAGCTAAGTCTTTAATTTCTAGGTAATTTAAGATCCCTTCTAACTTTCATACTGCCGGCACTAACTAAAACAGCTCCCCTTAGTTCTTTTTCCACTAGATGGTATGTATACATGGCATGTTTTTCTACCATATTAATCGATTCAAAAATAATCAAAATGTTAAGTGACCTGGATTCCTCATCTGCTCTTTAAGTCTGTGGTAGCAACAGTCACTATAACTTACTCAGAAACTTCACGTCACTATAACTTACTCAGAAACCTCTGTATATAGAACATTTACTCGAGCCTTTAAAATGATTGTCTAATCTTGATGCAGGTGGCTTTCAAATTGTGGTCCGCAGGCTGGTCCCAAGGGGAAGGGAGAGGCAGACGTGCGTCTGGATGAGGCTTGGGCCAGGATGAGGAAGAAGACAGGAGGGGCAACTGTTTACGTGTGATTTCACTCCTGGACACTCACCAAGGGCAACTTGGAAGATTCAGGCAGGAGTAGAGAGGATACTGCAGCCCCTCCAGCTTCCCTGAACGACGAGAACTCCCTGGAAAGAGGTCACACTCACACCGACCTTCCTCTCCACAGCTCCACATCCCCACCTTCCTTATCATGAGACCCAAGTTCAAACTCCTGCCCTTTTCCCCAGAATAAAAGGACGCTTAAGTCCTGACAGAAATGGGTCAGAGGAAAACGTCCGTGCAGTGCGCACAGGACTGTATAGAATCACTTGGGCAGCAAACAAACATGCAAAACGAGGATCCCTGGGTTGCAGAGTTAAAGTGACTCGGGTCCACCTTGCTTATTTTTAGAACTCTCTTCTGCCTCTTAGAATAAATCTATAAGGACGAATCACTTTCTCCTAGGGGTATGCCATTTTCTGCTAGGGCTTTAATAATCATTTCAATATATACTGTACTTTGTGAGCTGAATTAGTGTGAATCAGCCAAACGTGAAGAGACTTCTACAGAAGGCTTCCCTGTTTCACAGGAGAGTGAGTGTACTGGTTTCAGTGAGAAACGAAATGAAGTGAACACAACACGAACGTGTCCTGTACCTTCTCTTCAGCCTGTTGCTCCTTTTCCATGGCCTTCCTGAGAGTTGCTTCTAGATTATCTTTCTCTCTGCACACTTCCAGGTAACATTCCTGCACGGCCGCCATCTCCTTATTCACCTTATCTAAGTCAGACCTTGGACACACAAAACCAGCAACTAAATACAAGGCTGCAGAACAGACAATTTTCCTCTAAACGAGGGAATAAGAGAATGTTGTCTCTACAGCTTCAGGGGCAGCTAAACTCTTTCATTCTCACCTAAGTTGCAAGCGAGCTCCCTCATAAACCTCAAAGAGCTGCCGCTTCTCCAAAGCATGCTTTACTAACAGGCTTTCACGTATTTGGGCTTTCATGGCTTCATGGTGTTGCTGGTAAGTCCTCTCACACCTAGAAACAGACAGCAGACAGCAGAATCTAAGGCAGGGCCAGCACTACCAGAAACACCGAGACGAACTAGTTTCCCTCCCTTCCTTCCCACTCCCTCCTTCTAGTGCAAAGTACAGTTAAGGTCAGATTGGTCTTGCCCAACCCAAAGTGGTAATAATTAGCTTTCAATAGATGATCTTATGAGAATCTTCAAAATTTTCTTTCTTCAAATGTTTCTAGAGAAAAATTAGAAAGCTGGACGTGAGAAATGCCCCAGTCCTTCAAACAGAGTATAATAGTCTGTGTTGAGAACTTCTGTTTATAAAAAAACTAATTGAAATAATAGAGGGTGTGGTTCCAAAATTCCAAATTATCTATATGAAACACAAATACTAAAGTAACCAACTCACGCATAAGTTATGTTCCAAAAGTGTTTCCAAGTTCATGATTTCCTATTTAGAAGACATATTTCCTCCCACAGGTTTCTTCCTTATAAAAAATAGTTAAGCCATTAAGCTCTACTATTTCAATGAACTACAGTTTGGATGGTTCTGTAGAACTCAACTCACTAAATAACATTATTTCTATGGAAAATGTGTTCCAAATTCTAATTTGAGAAACCAAGGATTCATCTTCTCCAATTTATGATCTCAATAGGGAGGGTTCACACCATCATTTCTCTCGAATCTTTTTTTGGGGGACGTTATCGGGAGAGAGAAGGGAAAGAGAGCCCAGAAGACAGACATCAGGCTTCTGTCTAGACCTCACCTATCCACAGCTTCTTGTTTATCATGGTCAAAATCTTGTACCATTTGTCTCATTTGATTGCATAAGTCTTGATTCGTATTTCTCAGTTTTTCTTCAGTTTCTTTAAGCTCCTAAATACAAGAGAATAAAGTATTTAGAGGAAATACCCATCATCTTTATTGACTAGTCTAATCTCATTTTCTGATATCCTCTGTGCTTTATCTCTTTCCCTATAACATTATTTGACATAATATCACTTTCATAATTCTATAAAAGTCTCTTCATGCCTTGTAAGAGTATAGATTCATTTATTTGTCAAGTAGTTTTCTGATAGGAGTAAAGGTTAAAATTCTGTATGTATTTTGAAATGTATGAAAACATTCAACCAGAGAAGTATTGGTTAACTGATGCTTTATGATAAATCTTAGAATACGATAATCTTCCCAACCATATAAATAAGCACGGTTTTACTTTCTGGTCAAGGGCTGCCTAAGGAGGAAAGAATACCTCTATTAGCCATGCTATTAGAGAAATACTGAATTCCTAGAAAATTAGAGGAATTCCAGAAAACTGGAATTATACTAACTTACCTTCTGATGAAAATACTACCCCATGACCAGCAGTAAAAGGAAATAACTGGACTAACTCATATTGCTTCTGTATTTTTGAAAAGTCCTTTGAATGAGGTCATGAGAATTCTCACGAAGTAGAGGAAAGTTTTTTAATCACCTGATTTTGTTGCTGTAAAACCTGAATTTCACTTTTAAGTCGCAGAATATCATCTTTGACAATCATATCGGAAGAGTCAGGCCATACTTGATTAGTTGGTTTTTCTGAGGTATCTGTTTTAGTCTAAATGTTGAAAAGAAGTCAGAAGTTTTTCAGGTTTATAAAAAATTTTAAGCACCAGTTTTGTAATAATTTCATACTTACAAAGAAATTGCAAAAACAGTACAAATAATTTCCATATACCTTTTATGACTGTCCCCCAGTATAACCACGGTACAATTATCAAAACCAGGAAATTAACTAGGATGCAATACTATTACCCAATCCATAGACCTTATACAAAATTTTCCAGTTTTCCTCTAACATCCTTTTTCTGGTTCAGGATACAGTCTACAATTTCACGTTGCCTGCAGTTATCACGTCTCATTAGTCTCCTCCAATCTAAGACAGTTCTTCAGTCTTTGTCTTTCGAACCCATGACATTTTTGAAGAGTACCTATACTGATCATTTAGTTTTACTGACGCTACTTCGTTATTAAATTCACGTTATGCATTTTGGGCATGAATGCCACAGAAGTGACGTGTGTGTGTTTTTAGGAGACATATGACATCAATATGTCTCATCACTGGTGACGATCAGCTGATGAAGGTCGAAGGTTCTGTCTGCAGCCATCTCCACTGTAAAGTTACTGTTTTGCAATTAATAGTAAGTATTAATATCTTATGGGGAGACACTTTGAGACTATGCAAACATTCTATTTCTCATCATACTCTCACCCACTAGGTTTAGCATCTATTCTATTTCTGTATTTAATCAGTGTTAACGCATACATTTTATTCAATAGGTATGCAATGATGATAGACTTTGGTAAATTGTTTCCAGAAAGTTCATACAAATGTATCCTGTCAGGTAGTGCACGAGTCTGTCCAGCTCTCTTTACCTCCAATGGCAGTGACTGTCTTTGAATGATTATTGTGTTGGATGGGGAAAAGGGTCTCCAACAATTTTTTCATTTGCATTTGTGGAACCTCTTACATGCCTTCATTGTTCATTTGTTTTTCATCTTTCCATATATATAACTTTGCATTTTCCTCTTACCATCTTATCCATTTTTATAAGTTCCTTGTTCATTGAAGAGGTCAAAGATTTTTTTTTTAATATCTACTCTATTTGACCTGTTGGTTTTATATTTACCTGAACTCTGAGCTCTCTTCTTCAATGTTTAAAGAATATTCTGTACCAAGGTTCATTCTACTCATTGGGGGAAAGGGAGGTATGCGTATCTCATTCCTACATGGGGTGACAGAACGCCAAGGCTTTGGCTCAGTCTTCCAATTCAGTCTTCACTTCCTTCAGAGAAGGAAGTTGCACTTTCCCCGGTTCACCTGCCATCATTTCCTAGAAGCCACTGCTACTGCCCCAGTCAGAAGAGAGAGGAGCTAAGAATACCTACCTTGTTAGCTTTGCTCCAGACTTGGGGGTATTAATGAGACTTTAAAGGATTTTACTGACTCATTAGAATGGCTTTCTTTTTTTTTTTTTTTTTTTTATCTTAGCCTCTACCTTTTAAAGTTTACAATATTCATTTGTGCTTCCTTCCCCACTGGTGAGTTTCTATTACTAAGAATGAAAGTAACATCATACTGATACACTGAAAAAACAATCTTCATGGCTAGCTATTACACTCAATTTTGACATATTTTCACACTGCAGGCACACAGGGACTTGGTACTTGCAGTACTTGTTAGCACAAAACTCTTACGAAGATCTTTCAAAAGAGAAGGACAATTTGAACGCTGCAATAAAACCTCTCTCCAAAGCTGGAATACTGAAGACATTATCTTCAAGAAAACAAGAAATGGAATATACCAGCTCTCATACTATCTTCCTCGTTTCTATCTCTCAAAAAATTCTAGCTAGGACCCTTCTGAGTTGGGTACTGAACATTGCCTATCAAGTCCCTTGGAATCAGAGTATGGCTTTAACCACAGCTTGTGGTAAGGTAACGATCTCTATTAAGTATCAGACACAGAAAAGCCTCTGTGTTTTATTCCTTAAGCTTACAAAAAATTCAGTGTAGATGTGGTCCCTGACTGCTAGTAAGCCAGTCTGGTTTTCCTAAGGCCTTTGCCACATTCTACCTTAACGGCCCAGTTGCTCAACTGGAATGAACAGCATAGTATTTGATCCACCCCCAATCACTGTACAGTGCAATGTATGGGCAGACCCCTCACTTTCACCACATATTATCCTGGAAATGTCATAAAACAGCACTACTATGAATAGTCACATGACATGAAAGCAAAAAAACAGACTCTCTGTAATAACTTTAAATTGTTTTATATAAGATGGATAGAAACAGATATAAAATGTACTATGAGGTATGTATAAAGCAATAAATACATCAATACCTTTAAAACATTTATGAAAGAATCAGGCCAAATAAGATTACATAGTAAATATGTTTGCTGCCCTTCTTAATACATAGAAAGGCTTTAGGATTTTGATGGCCTAGTTCTCTTTAAAAAGGCATCCAGGGAAGTTTAAATTAATGTGTTCTTTCTCTTAACATCCCTGTAGCAAGCAAAGAAGTTCAGCATCATTTCATTAAGCTTGGGATTTGATGCTAGCTATGATCATTCTTTCTAAAAATCGATATTGAGACACTGAATGATTTTCACCTCATTAAAGATTTCAGAAAGACTGAGTTTATATAATATAAACTTCTAGCTTATTTGCTCCATCTTTTTACATACTTCTGCTCAAAGCCGAAATATCTCTTTCCACCTTCCCGCCTGGATTTATCCTTCAGGACAGAGGTCAAATGTTCCCTCCTCACAGACTTCACTAGGGCTACCTTACCACCTCACCCCCACCCCCAAGCCCAGTTAGTTATGCCTTCTCAATAGCACTTTGTAATTAGCATAATTCTTATTACACAAAGTTATAACATGTCCATCTCCTTACAGATCTGTAGTACTGACTGTGGTAGCCATTAAGCACACATGGTTGGGTACTTGAAATGTGACTTGTCCAAATAGAAATGTGCAATAAGGAGAAAATATGTGCCAGATTTCAAGGACTTAGCACATGCAAAAAATATATAAACCATCTCATTAATAATTTTATACTGATCACACATTGAGAAGATAATATTTTGTATATACTAGGTTAAATGAAATATATTATTAAAATCAATTTCACCTATTTTAATGGGACTACTAGATATTTTAAATTACATATGTGGCATCATTATATTTCCATTGGATAGTGAGGTTCTAGATTCTAAGTTCCTTCATGGAATGGCCATTGTTTCTTTCATCACTGAATCCCACAAGACCTTGCACAGAGTAGCTTAAATAAAAAAAAAAAAAAGCTTAAACTGAATGATTTGCTTTTCCTCCACATACACCCCCAACCCTGCTTTCTGACTTCACAGACTAAATAGAAAGCTCCATTAGAAAAGATGTGGGAAACAGGAGGCAAAGGCCAAGTTTGATGGTGGCCATTTGCTAATTAGATGACTGTGAACTTGAGTGCTTATTTCAAGACCACCTGTTGATTAAATTACTACTTTCTCTCCCTCTTCCCCACCTAGGAAGTGGGTCAATATGTGTAGTAATTCAGCAAATATCTACTGAGCAAACACGTAGAGAATTATCAAGACAATACTCCCAAGAGATTCCTATATAATAACGTGAGGCAGAACAGCCATAACCAGCAAGGGCTGAAGTCACACTTTAAGAAAAACCAAATGTAGACTGCTGAGAAATCACTAGGGCAAAAGGCTAGCTGGGCAAAAAGAGTATTCAAAGATGAGATAGTTCCCTTCGATCCACTGATGAAACAGACTATAGAGTATGGAGGCAAAGGGAAAGGCCTAAAACAACACAAGGAATAGCCACCAGCAATGGCCACACATGTGAAAGTGTATCTGTACAGCAAATGCCACTAGTGATTTCAATATAGAACAAAGAAAGCACCAAGATACCTAAGCTAAGGTTCAGACTCAAAATCAGGTTCCTACTCTTAGCTCACTCTCACCAAAATGCTTATTAAACTAATCAACTCTAATCTAACCCAAGTTTTCATTCCCACCCTTTATAAGAAACATATGGAAAAAGCTAAAACAGCTTGATTTAAAGATGTTAAATGTGCTGGGGGAAAGCACATTCTCCCATTTCTCATTTGGTTATTAACAATGAAATCAATGTGCTCATCAAATGTAGTTACTCGGAAGAAAGAACCAAACCGGGCAGGGCTTTCACAGTGAAAACACACTATTATTTCTGGAAAGCAAACTAGGCACGATTAAAATTCCATAATAATAAACACCAGAGAACATCTTGCACACTTTGCTTTAATAGGACTGTTTTAATGAATACAACTCCTAGTTTAAGGATCAGGAGATAAAACAGTACCAAAGTAGGAAGTAAAATGTCATTTCCATCCAGGAGAAATAGGAATACACTACCTACATTCATTGTTCACCTTCCCTTTCCTCTTTGTTTCTAGGTCTTTCATGTATTACTTTCTACTGGGAATAGAAATGAGCTGGGATTTAGAAATAGGGAAGGGTGAAAATGGCAGCTGTTGAAGGAGGGCAACCCTAAAGATCTCTGACAGCACGATCTTGGAGAAATAACCTTGACCTATTAATTAGTCCAGTATTTTAGTTTCAATTTGCCCAAAGACTGACTCTCACCTCAGAAGGGTCACAAATTCCTCCAGCTTCATTTTCCTCATCTGTAAAACAAGGATGCTAACTGAAGGATATAAAGGTGGATTTCAAGGACTCTGACATACCTGATTCCATACCTTTCCCACCTGTAACACCACCACCATAGAATTAATTTCTTTTAAAATATAGAATGACTATTATTTTAAGAACAGGGGCCAGAGAAATCTCAGACAAAATGCTAGAGGATTTCACTGTGGAGAACTTAACTAGATTTTAAAGCACTGTTGGTACAAGCCAATCTTGAGGAAATGCAGACACCTTGTTACGTAGAATGCTTCCTTGGATTTGTGGTTAAGGAATTTTACCTAATTGGCATCTCATTTACGAGGTGCCAAGAGTAACCAGAAGGTATATTCCTTTAAGTGGCATTTCTTTCTTTAAACTTTACTTATAAAAAAAGTCAAACGGGGAATCCCCTGGCGGTCCGGTGGTTAGGACTCCGAGCTACCACTGCAGGGGTCGCAGGTTCGATCCCTGGTCGGGGAACTAAGATCCCACAGGCTGCGTGGCGGGACCAAAAATAAAATAAAATAAAAGTCATTTGTAAAATAAATAAATAAATAAAACATTCTGCCTTAAAAAAAAAAAAAAGTCAAATGAATCCCTGAAAGACAAAAGTTCAATTTAAATGTGAAAACTGTAAGCGTTTTCTTTATTAAGTCTTGAAAAACGGCATTTTAGCTTTATAAACTCTACCTCGATGCTTTTTTCATCCTTCTCCACTTGGAGATCTTCGATTTTCTTATGACAGTCTTTGAGATCGTTTTGTAACTGAGACACCAGATGACGCTTCACGGAGTTGCTACCCAGCAAACGCTGCACCTCTGCTTTCAGTTTCAGAATGACCTCATCTTTGGAAAGCTCTTCAGCTGGGTCTTCCTGCTGTACAATGCTAACGGAAAAATTATCATATTTAATGTTAAATCAAGTAACAAATCAAGCACGGCTATTCCTTAAAAGCAACTAGCTGCAGTGGTAACCATGTTTTGTAACCCATACAACTATATACTGGTATTTCAAAAACAATTTTAAATTTTGTCATACACAGGATATTGCCTTTGACACATCCCCATATACAGAAATAAGTTCATTCACAGGAAGACCCTTCTGAAGCTTAGTCTTGCTGCCTCACTGAAAGTTCAACCATACGAACTTCAGTATGGCATGCATTTTTATTTTTGGTAAATTGCATGCTATATATACATGTCCTTCATTACTCCAAGAGAAACAAAGTGAAAATAAAGGACGAAATGAAGAGTAAAACACTAGTCATCCTAACCAACAATTCCTGTATCTCTTCTACTAAAACACAAGTCTAGGTGGATATCTGAGCAACTGAAAAGAAAAAATAACAAAAATAAATGCCATGCTAATTTAATCCACGCTTTAGTTTGTCAATACATTCAAAAATTGGAATGAGTATTTCTGTTCCTTGCCATAATGGATTAAAAGGAACAGATTTATCTTCCTGTCTTAAAAAAACTAGAAAACCAAATAAAATATATGAAATGGTGGTGTTCAATCATTAGACAACATGCAGCACAGCAGAGTGATCCCTGAAAAAAGGAAAACAAACAACGTAAGCCCTATAATTGCTACAGCTTTCTGCCTGGAGAATTTCCAGCCTGTAGCACAGAAAGAAGAAAACCAGAGTCCAGCAATCTCACCGAGTTGCAGAATTCAGTATGGGGAAACCAAAATTGCTAGAATCTGAGGAGAGAAATACTGTGGGAGAGGTAGCTACACAGAAAGAGAGCTCTGGAGATCTGTGGATGCATGTGAGAAAATTACCTCAAGGCCATGGAAAAAAACCACAGGAAAATGAACCATAGTGGAAAGACTTCCTAATTCACAGATCATCAAATAGTGCCTTAATAATAAGGGCAAATTAGCCCCAGATTAAAGGCTGCTCTAAATCTGATCTAACAAAGCCTACAAAGAAGTCTTGAAAGGATCAAATGAATTCCAGGTAACTTAAGTGTGTCACAGAAAAAGGATAACAATATTTTTAAAAATACAATAAAGTCCAAAATCTAAAGCATAAAATTCAAAATGTCCAGCATCCAATCAAAATTTACAAAGCATGCAAATAAAGCAGGAAAGAAAATACAAACCATAACCAGGAGAAATTGACCTGAATGACACAGGTAGTACAATTAAGTATATTCCATATGTTCAAGAAGGTAGAGAAAAAAACATGAAAACAATGAGGAGAGAAATAGTAGACTTTATGCCCCAGATTGGACTTAGAGACAAAAAATTAAAACATCTGAAAAAATATACATACTGAATGAGATTAACAGCATATTTAATGTGGCAGAAGTAAAGATCCACTGATATAAAGACACAGCAAATTTAAACACACAGAGGAAGAAGACCAGAAGTACATAGAGCATATTAAGTTTTCTAACCTAACTATAGTTAAGTCCCAGAAGAAGAGTGGGGAGGGGATAGAAAAATTATTTGAAAAAATAATAACTAAAATTTTTCTATTACCTGAAAATTAAGACCCCATAAAGCCTAGAAGCTCAATAAATCTCAAGCACAAAAAACATGAAGAAAACCACCATAAGCTACATCAACATCAAATTGCTAAAACCAATGATAAAGAGAGAGTACAGGAAGATTCCTGGGGAGGAGAGGACCAGAGAAAGGAATTCTGGATTCTGTGTATAAACAAGCCTCAGTGTAAGCCCTGAACTATGCATGCATAGAACAGACCCTCAAACCAGCAAAGATTTGGAGAAGTTAACTGAAATTTGAACCACACACACACGTCTCACACTGACTAACCCTTGAGAGGTGCATACACAGAACAGATTCAAACCAATGTGGCAAAGGCTTGGAAAAATGAACTAAGATTTGAAACACCCATACAAGTTTCTATACAACATAAAAATCACAATGTCTACTATACAATCTAAAATTACTCAACATAAAACTAACAAGGAAAGCCCAAATGCTGGAACTATCACAAAGAGTTTTAAAAATTTAAAGCAGCTAATAGCTATGCTTTATGAGTAAAGGAAACATATTTGAAATGAACGAAAAGATAGGAATTCTCAACAGAGAAATAAAAACTTTAGAAGAACCAAATGGAAATTTTATCATTGAAAAATACAATATCTAAAAGTTAAAAAAAAAAAACAAAAACACCTCACTGGACAGGCTCAATAGAATAGAAATGACAGGGGAAAGAATGAGTGGACTTGAAAATAGTTCAATAGCAATCATCTAACATGAAAACAGAAAAAAAAAATGAACAGTGTCTCAGGGAACTGTGGGACAATATAAAAAGATTTAACATTATGTATAATTGGAGAACCAGAAGGAGAGGAGAAAGAGATGGGGCAGAAAAAATATTCGAAGAAATATTCGAAGAAATATTCAAAGAAAATATTCAACATTTTCACAAATTTGGTAAAAGACATAATAAATTTACATTTTCAAGAAGCTCAGTGAACCCCAAAGGAAATAAACTAAAAGAAAAATACACTTAGACACATTGTAATCAAAGTGCTGAAAACTGAAAAAAAAAAAAAAGAAAAAAAATCTTTTTTGAAAACAACAGAAGAAAAACTACATATTACATACAGAAACAATGACTCAAATAACAATAGATTTCTCTTCAGAAACCAGTGAGGCCAGAGACAGTGGAAGAGCATATCTTTAAAGCGCTGAAATAAAAGAACAGTTGATCCGGAATTCTATAATCAGCAAATATAAGGGCATTTTCATATAAGGAAACTAAGAATTTGTTGCCAACAGACATGCTCTGGAAGAAATGCCAGAGGAGATTCTTCAGCTAAAGGGAAATGATATCTACCGAAGGGATCTCTACACTGAAAACTACTAAACATTACTGAGAGAAACTGAAGAAGGCCTAAATAGAGAAGTATAGCATGCATGTTCAGAAATTGGAAAACTCAATTTCTTTAATTCCCCCAGCTTTATTGAGGTATAATTGACAAATAGCAATATCTTAAGATGTCAATTCTCCCAAAATTGATCTATAGATTCAACACATTTCAAATTAAAATTCCAGAGGACATTTTTTGTAGAAGTTGACAAGCTAATCATAAAATTTATTTTGAAATGCAAAGAACTTAGAATAGCCAAAACAATTTTGAAAACAACAAAGTTGAAGGATGTGTCCAACCCATTTCAAAACTATAAAGCTACAGTATCAAGACTGTCATCACCGAAAAGATCACTGGAACAGAATGGACAATACAGAAATAGACCCACAAACATATGGTCAACTGATTATCAACAAAGATACCAAGGCAATTCAGTTGGGAAAGAAAAGCTTTTCTGACAAATGGGATTAGATCAATTGGATACTAGAATGAAAAAAATAAACATCAATCCTTCCCTCACACCATATTAAAAAATTAACTCATAATGGATCATAAATGTAAATATAAGAGCTAAAACTATCGAATTTCTAAAATCATAACAGAAAATTTTTGTAACATTGAGTTAAAATAATACACAAAAACCATGAACTATAAATGAGACAATTGATAAATCTGAATTCATAAAAACTTAAGTTTTTGCTCCTCAAAAGATACCGTTAAGAAAATGATAAGATAAACCAGAGAGTGCAGGAAAATATTCACAACACATATCAGACAAAGGGCTTGTATCCTGAAATATATGAAGACCAAACAACATATACAAATGATAATTAAGCACAACAAGAAAAAAGGAAAGTGAGGCATATCAAAAGATGTTTAACTTTATTAGCCATTAGGGAAATACAAGTTAAAACCACAATGAGATATCACTACACACAAACTAGAAGTGCTCAAATTTTAAAAGATTGGCTATCAAGATTTAACAATGGCACAGAACAACTGAAACTCTCAGACTTTGCTTCTGGGAATGCAAAAGAGTATGACCACTTTGGAAAAGAACATTTATACTACTGCTATTTAAATAAAATAAATTAGAGGAACTCTAATGTAACCTTAAAAAGAAAGCAATTTGGAGCATAAGTGGAAAAGAAGAGGTAAAATTATCTCCATTAGCAGATGATATAATTATATCTAAAAAACTTCAAATCTAATGGAAAAACTATTACAAACAATAAGAGAATTAGAAGGCAACAGGTTATAACACACAATATAGAAATAATATATACAAACAATACTCAGAAGAAATAATGGAAAAGAACATGCCATTCACTATTGCAAAATAAAATACCTAGGCATCAATTTAACACGAATTGTGCAAAACCTAAATGTGAAAAACTTCAAAACACACTTGAAAGACAAAAATAGATTTAAGCAAATGAAAAGACATGTTATATTCTTAAGTAAATTCAACATCATAAAGATATCAATTCTCCCTGGGTTTATATACTTAAGATGATCCTAATAAAAATATTATCAGGATTTTTTTCCTGGAACAGAACAAGTTAAATATAAAGTTCATTTGGAAGTGTAAATGAGCAAGAATAATCAGAAAAACCCTAATAAGAACAGCAATTCCAGATAGATGGTAAAACTAAAGTATAAGGCAAAGCAATAAAGCTTTTAGAAGGCAGCATAAGAGAATAGCTTCATGATCCTGAAGTAAGGAAAGGTTTCTTAAAGGGACTATAAAAGCACTAACCATGAAGATGGATAAATTTGACTAAAGTTTAAAAACTTCCATTCATCAAGAGATACATTAAAAGGTTAAAAAGGCAAGCCAGAGGGGAGACAGAGAAGAAGTGAGTGAGAGGAGATATTTGCAACACACATAACATCAAAGAGCTCTTATCTAGAACAGTTTTCAACAAAAATGCCTATAAATCAACAGAACACATGCACACACAAAAAATCATGTAAAAACTGAGAAGGAACATGAACAAGTCCTTCTTCACACACACACACACAACCACACACAAGCCACCAATAAACACAATAGGCATATTTTTTTAATGGAGTGCAATCTCATTAATAATCTGGGAGAATGCAAATAAAGACCACAATAAAATATCACTACACAATAAGTGGCTAAAACTAAAAGACTGACAATAACAAGTAATATCAAGAAGACAGAGCAATCAAAACTTTCATACACTTCTGGTGGGGATGTAAACTGGCACAACTACTTTAGAAAACAGTTTGGCATTACCTATTAAAGTTGAAACACAAGTACTACAAGCAATTTCACTTCATATTATATACCCAACAGAAATGTATGCACATTGTACCAGGAAATAACATTAAGACTCTATGGACAGTAGGATGGAAAATAAACTGTGGAATATTCATACAAATAAAGTTACACACACACACATATATTTACATATATAAATGAATGAGCTACAGCTACAAGCTACAACATAAGTTCCACAAACAAAATTTTGGTGAAAAAAATCTAAAGAACCTATATCTATGAAAAACTAACAGCCAGAATTCATGCTTAATGGAGAATGACTGAATACTTCCTTGTAAAATCAGGAGCAAGACAAGGATGTCTGCTCTTGCCACTTCTATTCAACATTGTACTAGAGATTCTAGCTAGAGCAATTAGTCAAGAAAAAGAAGTGAAAGGCATCAGATTGGAAAGAAAGAAGTAAAACTATCTCTATTTTCAGATGACATGATCTTGAATATAAAAGATCCTAAGGAATCCACTAAAAAACTATTTGAACTAATTAACAAGTTCAGCAATGTGGCAGGATACAAGATCAATATACAAAATCAATTGTATTTCTACACACTAGCAGTGAACCTCCTGAAAATAAAACTAAGAAAACAATCCAGCAAAAAGAATAGGCAAGAGAATAAAATACTTTGGAGTAAGTTTAACAAAGACATATGACTAGTACACTGAAAAGCACAAAATTATAGAAGTAGATGACTGGTACACTGAAAGAAATAAAAGAAGACCTAAATAAATGGAAAAACATCCCATGTTCAGGGGTCAGAACACAATATTGTTCTACAGATTCCCTGCAACCCCTATCAAAAGCTCAGCTGATTTCTTTGCAGAAATTGACAAATTGATACTAAAATTCATAGGGAAAGGCAAGAGACCCAGATTAGCCAAAGAAATTTTGAAAAAGAAAAACAAAGTTGGAAGACCCACACTTTCCAATTTCAAAAGTTATTACAAAGATATAGCAATCTATAGGCAGTGTGGTACTAGCCTAAGGACATATAGATCACTGGAATAAAACTGAGAGCCCAGAAATAAACCCTCACATTCACAGTCAATAGATTTTCAACAAGGGTGCCAAAACAATTTAATGGAGAATAGTCTTTTCAACAAATGGTATGAAACAACTGGCTATCCACATACAAAAGAATGAAGTTAGAACCCTATCTCATATTATATGCAAAAATTAATTCAAAATGGATCTCAAGACTTAATGTAAGAGATAAAACTCTCATAAGATAACATAGGTATAAATCTTCAGAGCCCTGGATCAGAAAATGGTTTCTTAGATACCAAAAGCACAAGCAACCAAAGAAAAAATACATAAGTTGGACTTTATAAAATTAAAGACTTTTGTCCTTCAAAGGATGCTATCAAGAAAGTGAAAAGACAACCCACTGAACAGGAGAAAATATATCCAAACCATATATCTGACAAGGAACTTAAACTTGGAATATATAAAGAGCTCTTAAAATTAAACAATAAAAAGACAACCCAATTTTAAAATGGGCAAAAGATGTGAATAGACATTTCCCCAAAGAAAATATACAATGGCCAATAAACACATGATAAGATGTTCAACATAATTAGCCATTAAGTAAAAACCACATCATTAGCAAATCACCATGATGAGAAACCATTCCGTACCCACGAAGAAACTATAATTTTTTAAATGGAAAATACCAAGTGCTGATGAGGATATGAAAAAATTGAAACCTTCATTCATTGCCAGTGACAATGTAAAATGGTGCAGCCACTTTGAACTGTCTGACCATTTTTCAAAATGCTAAACATAGAGTTTGAAAACATATGTCCACTCAAAAATTTGCAGCATTATTCATAATAGCCAAAAAGGAGAAACATTGAAACAATCCAAATAAATGTCCATCAGCTGATGAATAAATAAGCAAAATGTGGTAAATTCATACAATGGAGTATTATTTGGCTATAAAATGGGTTAAAGTACTGATACATGCTACAACATGGATGAACCTTGATAGCATTATGAGCTAAGTGAAAGAAGCCAGTCACAAAAGACCACATATTATATGAATCCATTGAAGTGAAATGTACAGAACAGGCAAATCCATAGAGGTAGAAAGTAGATTAGTGTTTGCCTGAGCTGTGAGGACAGGATAATGGGGAATGACTGGTAAAAAGTATTGGGTTTCTTGTGAGGGATATTGAAATGTTTTAAAATTAGGTTGTGGTGATAGATGGACAACTCTGGGTGTACTAAACACATTGAACTGTGTACACTTCAAATGGGTGAATTTTATGGTATCTGAAATATAGTTAACCCTTGAACAATGTGGAGGGTTGGGGGCACCGATCCCCCCCACCACCTGTAAAATAAAAATACACGTACCATATTTATTGAAAAAAGCCACGTATAAGTGGACCCCTGCAGTTCAAACCCATGTTGCTCAAGGGTCAACTGTATATCTCAATAAAGCTGTAGAAGAAAAGGAAAAAGAAAAACCACCTAATGTATGAGTTCCCTCTAAATAAAGGCAAACCTAATCTATAGTGTTTAGGCATGGATAATTAGGTCTTAAAAGAACAAAAAGCCAGAAAATAATTACCGTAACAGTTAAGATAGTAGTAACCTCAAGGTTATGACTGGAAAGAGGAATATAGGCAGCTGCTGACAATGTTTATTTCTTGGCCTCGGTGGTAGTTCCATGGGAATTCACTTTAAAATCATGCATTAAGCTATACACTCATGTTTCATACACTCTTCTTTATGTGTTATATTTCACAATTTTAAAAGTTTTAAAAGGTAAAATAAAACTATAAAAAGTACTAGAGAAATACCATCAAGAAATCATAAGGGAAAAAAGTGATGGATCCAACTTTATAAAATTTTTAAACAGGAAAAGTGATAACCCTCAGCAATGGATAGGGTACAGAGAAATAGGTACCATCACACAATGTGGGTAATAATGCAAACTACAGGGTTGCTTGACAACACTTGTATCAAAAGCCTCAAACATGCATACTCTTTAACAAGAATATTCACCCACATCTTCTTAAAGAAATAACCAAAGACATGAATAAAGACTCGACAACAAGTATGCTTATAATACTGCATTACTTACAGTTTAAAAAAATTTTAAATAGTGTATTACTAACTAAAATATAGTTCATTCATCCACATATCCACTAGTAAGTATTTACAACATTTACTGACATCTAAAGATTTCAGAACGTACTAAGTTAAAAGATACATTATAAAGTAGTATATTCAATAGTATTTTATCCTTTAGAAACCTACAAAACAGATAATGCGGAAGTTAATACCAAAATGCTAATAGTGGTTTTCTTCACGGGGGGTGAAGTAAGATTATGGGTGCTTTTAATCCGTATTTCCTAATTTTCCCATAATAAAGGAGAAAGTTACTTTTGAAAAGAAATGAAAAGCTGATAGAGGTACCCTTAAGGTGATGTGATGAAAATGGAACCTCATCTGGTTCCACCCATGAGAAAAACGTCAATTCCAAGAGGCTCTTCCCTCCTACAAAATGCTTGACCAGTATTTCTCAAACTGTCAAGGTCATCAAAAACAAGGAAAGTCAGGAGGAACCTAAGGAAAAATGACTCCAAAATGTAAGGAGGTATTCTGGTGCAATCCCAGAACAGAAAAAGGACATGAGGTAAAAACTAAGGACGTCTAAATAAACTATGGACGTTAGTTAATAATAATCCATCAATATTAGTTCATTAGTTGTAGCAAAGATACCATGTTGTTGTAAGATGTTAACAGGGAAAAATGGGCGCACAGTATAGGGGAATTCTTTGTACTATATTAATTTTTCTGTAAATCTAAAAATGTTCTAAAAAACTAAAGTCTTTCTATGAAATTGAGTTACTTGTAGGGAGGTGGATGGACCTAGAGTCTGTCATAAAGAGTGAAGTAAGTCAGAAAGAGAAAAACAAATACCGTATGCTAACACATATATAGGGAATCTAAAAAAAAAAAGTGGTTCTGAAGAACCTAGGGGCAGGACAGGAATAAAGACGCAGACGCAGAGAATGGACTTGAGGACAGGGGGAGTGGGAAGGGTAAGCTGGGACGAAGTGAGAGAGGGGCATGGACATATATACACTACCAAATGTAAAACAGCTAGTGGGAAGCAGCCGCATAGCACAGGGAGATCAGCTGGGTGCTTTGTGACCACCTAGAGGGGTGGGATAAGGAGGGTGGGAGGGAGACGCAAGAGGGAGGAGATATGGGGATATATGTGTATGTATAGCTGATTCACCTTGTTATAGAGCAGAAACTAGCACACCACTGTGAAGCAACTATACTCCAGTAAAGATGTTTAAAAAAAAAAAATCTGAACTAGAAACCACAGACCTAAAGTGCTATATATATATATATTTTTAACACTTCTGGCACATTATTAAATAAAGTCAGTTTGCTAAATAAAGAAAGAAAGAAAAAACTAAAGTCTTTCTAAAAATAAGAAAGAATAGTACCTGAATTAACATATTTTTTCCTGTTTTTCAATTTCAGATGATTTCCAATGAAATGTTAAAATATATATATATATACACACACACATATATATGTATATTGTGTGTATTATACACACATGTATACAGAGAGAGAGAGAGGATGAACAAAATATTAGGCTTTTTTTAATATTACAAAAAGATATCCTGATGATACACTACATATTTATCAATATACACAACTTCTGTATGTGTAATATATATAGTGTAAATATATCTGTATGTGTAGATCGCCAACTTAAACCACTTCTATTTATATAGAAATGTAAGACATAAATATAATTATATAAGAAATATAAAACATATTGCAGGGACTTCCCTGGTGGCGCAGTGGTTAGGACTCTGCCTGCCAATGCAGGGGACACGGGTTCGAGCCCTGGTCTGGGAAGATCCCACATGCCACAGAGCAACTAAGCCTGTGCGCCACAACTACTGAGCCTGTGCTCTACAGTCCACGAGCCACAGCTACTAAAGCCCACGTGCCTAGAGCCTGTGCTCCGCAGCAAGAGAAGCCACCGCAGTCAGAAGCCTGTGCACAGCAATGAGGAGCAGCCCCCACTCGCCACAGCTAGAGAAAGCCCGCGCACAGCAACGAAGAAGACCTGACGCGGCCATAAATAAATAAATAAATTTAAAACAAAAAAAAACCATATTGCAATGCAGCTTCCTGTGCTGCAAGACATGAACTAACTTTCAGCAGTTAACAAATTATGCATCCCTAACTTCTTTTCTTACTGAACGTTGACCACTGAAATAGCACATCATGTACTCCTAGAGGGAGCCAAGTCAGAGCAGGGAGAGTGCTTGCTAAAATAATTTTCTCTTCTTTCCCAAAAGGGAAAAGTCAGCAGTGGTGACCAGCCCTATATTAGGCTCACTAGTGAGCCCTGTGAAGGTTGGTTCCCCTCAATCCAAATAAACTGTAGTCCCTTATGAAGCCTGCTGAGAAGACCTAGGGAAAAGGCATTCCACTTGTTAAATGTTTATTAGTTGAGCTTCGCAGCCAACTACAATAAGGGAGAGGGGAAGCTGTCTGCAGGCTGCATGAAGATTTAGCTACTCAAATTCCATGAACGTGAAATAGAACACTGAGGCTAAACCCTTAAAGTTTACTAGGCAGTAGCTTGAGGGAGGTGGTAGTCGGGAGTGAAAGCTTGGAGCCGCTAATATTTGGGTCAGTGATTTGAAAGCAGCTCAAGTCAACAAAGAACTAAAATTCTCAACACTGGGAAAGTGCTGCTTCCTTTTGTTCTAAGAACCACAATCCAGCAGAGGAAAGGTACAAATCTAATCTCTCCTATATCTCCTCTCACTTTGAACTAAGAATAAATATTTTTACTTTTTCCTCAAAGCTGAATTCTTATCCATTAAAGTGCTGGTGGGAGGGAAAACTATAAGCTAATCTTTCTCACTTATCCTGTACTTCATTGAACATCTCCTTACTGAGCCTCAGTGACTACCCACCTGCTTTAGTTATTCCCCACTTTCTTGCTTGAATGCAGCTGGCATTCCTTTTGGTACGATAGCAATGTGATATCTCAAGTTTATTATCTATAGGAATGTGCTTTAAATTACTGTAGGATTTGGGTTATAAGTACTAATTAAATAGAAAGGGCAAAGAAGTAAATACATTTTAGTAAACATCATGATGGAGTAAGTCTACTTGGAAAGACAAACCTATACACATATACATGTATTATTTACCCAATTCCCAGGCTAATTATGGCACAAATTAAAGTAATAAGTTGGAGAGAAATCTTTTTTGGCAGGAACTAAATCGTTAATCCTCTAAAAAAAAGTATATATATATAGAAGAATGACGTTTAAGGCAAAAAGGTTGACTGTCATGCATATAAGAACCAACAGATTTACATGACAGTCAAGTTTGGGGTTTAAGTACTGGTTCTGCTGCTAAGGGTCTGTCTTCTTGGGCTAAGGAGTTCAGCTCTTTGAGCTCCGGTTTTCCAAACTCTAAAATGACAATGTGGATCCCACGTTTTCCCCAAGATTTAAATGAGGATCAAGGACTTTTTATAAAATGTGTGTCCAATCAAAAGCTGATTAATATAAAATCTGATCAATGGTATATTTTAACCAAGCATCTCTTAAATAAAATAGTAACAGCTACCACTGATTAAGTGCCTAATATGTGCCAGAACTTATTACATGAGGCCCTTTATATTCATTATCTATTTTAATCCTTGTTTTATCCCCCAAGGGATATGCTATAATCTACCTGATAGAAAAAGCCTGATAAGAAAACAGGCTCAGAAAAGTCAAGAAACGTGCCCAAGGTCATAAAGTTAGTAATAAATGGCAAAACTATGATTCAAAACAAATCTGGATCTAAAGACCGTGCTCTTTCCACTAGCCCCTTAGAATTAATCTGGCATTAACAGGAAATGAGGCATTCAACAGCAGTAAATTTTCCAGATGACTACATTTTAACTTTAAATGTTTATGTAAATCTGTTTAAAGCACATTCATCCTCTTTTTGCTTTAATTAACTAACCAAAGCTGAAGGCTTTCTTCGACCACTCAGGACCATGACTGTGGACATTCTGATGCGGATCAGAACAGGCCTAGATGTATAAAGCTGCTTCCCCCGGTGCTCGGCAGCTCCGGCACTGTGGGCTCCTGTAGTTCTCTCCTTGCTGAGGCATAGCCGTCTGGCTGAAGCCCTGGCAGCACCCCTCCCAACTCCCTGACCCAGTTACTCTGTGGTCAGTTAGGTAATCAGGTAACTCATGGGGTACCAACAAATCTAAGTCAATATGGCCCTGGGATAAGAGCCCCAAGGTGGCTCCTAATAAATACATCACATAATCTTGGTCTGCTGTTTGCTTCTTGGCTTCTTTCTAGATTGTCGTTGGGATCTGTTGAGATGAGAGTCCCTAAAGACTGACCTCCGGATAAATGGAAACTTACTCAGCTAATGTAACATCATGTTCCACATGATGGAACACAGCATCACCTGACTGAGATTTTAATTTACTGAATCTCATTTTCCTGTTTTGAAAATGGAATCACAGCATCAGTTCTAAAACTTATTGTGGAACAAACCTTTCAGGAGATTTATACATTTGTATTTAGTTGCATGATACCTGAAACACAACAGGTGGCAAATACTTTCAAGAAACACTAACGATGGCAAACTCAGTCTTAATCTATAAACAAGATGGTGGTGGTTTCATTCAAGAATGCATTCAAGGGGGACTTCCCTGGTGGTCCAGTGGTTGGGACCCCACACTTCCACTGCAGGGGCACGGGTTCGATGCCTGGTCAGGGAACTAAGATCCCACATGCCACGTAGTGTAGCCAAAAGATAAAAAAAAAAAAAAAAAATTAAAAATAAATTAAAAAAAAGAAAAAAGAATGCATTCAAGAAAGGCTTTCCTTAGCCTGAATACAATCTCTTTCATCTTTCGTCTTTATCCCAGGCCACTAGAACAAATGGATAAATGCCCCTTTGTACATCAAGCATTACATTTAGCACACAGTACTTAGTTGCTTACAACTGTGTCTCCTTTTCCCCATCAGACAAAATATAAACTCCCTGTGGGAAGGGAGAATGTCTATCTCATCTTTTGTACTCTACTCCCAGAGCCTTGCATAGCCCCTTACAAATAGCAAGTGCTTCAAAATATACATCCTTTCCTTCGTTCATCTTTTAAGTGTTTAATGGTATCTAAATGTGCTCCCTCTTCTACCACGACCACTCCCCCCCCCACCCACGCTCGTCCCTAGAAGGGACGATGAAGCACTCCCTTCCATGAGATTGCTAAAAATATCAGTGTTAAGCAGTGTTAAGATATCTCCGTTAAGTGTAAAAGACAGAGTCCGTATTTTAAAACTAAGGTCACAGTAAGGTTCCTAGGGAAAATTAATGCTCTGTTTCTCATATACCATTGATAAATGCCTACTTCCAACACACAGCGTTAACATCATAAAAATAATATGCCCCAACCTTAATAATAAAACATACATAATTTAAGTCGTAGAATTTAACTTACATATTTTAACTAAATCATTTTTACCTTATTGAAACTGAGGTGCCCTACTGCTATTGGGACAGTACGATATTAATACTTGAGGTTTTTGTTAATTTTGATTTCAGACATTGCAACTTCATTAGAAATTACTAAAATATACTGTTCTGCACTCAAGAACCCCTTTTATTATGCACCAGCAATATTATTAATGTGAATTCTTCTATAGTAAAGTATTTTCTAGATACCTCTTAACTTTGGATTTTTTCCGGTTGACTTTCTTAATACCCAAATCCACATACGATTCAGTGAGTTCTATATTTAATTCTCCTTCTGAGTCACTTGGAAATATTCCTAGTTTTGCAGCAGATTCATAGAGAGAAATTTCATCTTTTAGTTCTTTTATTTCCTCCTAAAACACAAAAGTACTGCAAGTTATATTCATTATTTTTTATAAGAAGGAATCAGTCATTTTATTCTTCAAAATTCATCTTAATCATCAATAGAAGGCAGAAACGCTTCTTCAAATGCATTTTTGGCATACATTAAAAATATAAAGGTAGCACATGTCAGGGTTTCAAGTAAGTCGAATGAACAAATGAATAAATGAATGAGAAAACAGATGTAAACAGCTTCTCTCACTCCTCCCTCACTTACATTTTTGTCCTCCACAAAAAGCCTCCCTTGAGCCGAGAAGCTGGTGGCAGCACACATTGGCTTACTAGAGTAGAGGACAGAGGAGACTGGTTTGCCAAGAAAGTGCTGCACTTTAGTCTGCCAGTGGTGAAAAGGCAAAAAATGCCTCTTTCCAGTGGAGGCAATACTGCAACTCTCCCTCCAGTGGAAAACGTTAAGTGGGTGCTGGAGGAGGATGTGAGAGAATGGCAGGTAACTTGTAGGTTTCCCACACCTGTAGATAAACTTATCTCTGGGACACCTCCAGAGATGAAAGGATAGGCCATGTGAAGGAAGGGGCTGGGCCCTGGCTCTGCAGTTGGACAGACCTGGGCCTGACTACCTAGATGTGTGGGTGAGGTTGTCAACAACTCCCATGGGCTGGACTGGAGACGGTCCAGCCACCTCTTTTATATAGAGAAAGCCAAGGCTCAGAAAGGTGATGTAACCAATGCCTAATTCAGTTACCCATGGAGTCTCTTTCAAGTGGCAACACTCACTTGCAAAGCCTTGTTCATGTTTTCACCCATAGCATGTGCCTTTTGTGCTTGCTGCATCTGGAGCTGTAGCTGAGCCACCTCCTGTACTGAGCCTGTGGGAGAAAGAATCATAGAACACACCAGATGTAAAGGGACAAAGTGCCTGTGACGTACAGAAGAACTTGAATCCACTGAGGCTACAGAAGGTGGAGCTCTGCTTTATTACCTTTTAACTACCTTTTTAGGAGCACAAAGGTATAGCTAGTAGGACCCAGAAGGCATAGGTCTGGTGCAGACATTTCCAAGATTTAGTATGGCTCCCCATAGGTCCTTGGGAAGTTGAAGACACAGGCTACTGTGACCTTGCCATGAATCAAATCAGCCACGTCTACAGACCTTAACACTCCACAAGTCCTTTAATAGGAGCAGAACATTCCAGCTCACAGAAAGCCAGAGCAAAAATTCTTTGGAATCCATTTCTACCATCTAATAAGAAGACTACATCTTGCTGCCTTTCGCTTCTCTCTGAGTTCTTTTATTTCCACCACCCCACCTCCACATGTACAAGAAGCATATTGGTATTGTACTTTTGAAGCTCTAGTAACCTAATATTCTAAATGGTTAAAAGGTTCCCATTTAAAAAGGACTTTACTGGATTTCCTCAAAAGAAAATGAGCATCTGGAAAATGGTTAAGCAAAGTAATGATGGCATATAATGCAACAAAAGAAAATCATATTTTCAAAGTCTTTAATGGCAAGGGAAAAGGCTCAGTAAGTAATGCCATGTGAAACAAAAGGATACAAAACTGAACACAGAGGTGGGACCTAAATGGATTATGATGAAAATTTTGCCTCCACCAAAATACACACACACACACATTTAGACAGTCTTTTCAACTTTTTAATAACCCACTCTTACATACATTGTATCAATAGTCTGATTGACATCATATGCCAAGGTCTGACTTTCATATATCAGTTGATAAATAATCATTGAGCTATTTTCAGTGTGAGCTATTCACCAGCAAACCAGGCGGTTTTGTCTGTACAGTAGTGTTTGTATAAACATTTGATTATTTTATTGCATTTTACTCTCATATCATTTTATTAAATAAGAAATAAAAGTACTACTGAAAGTGATAGGAAGCATATGTCTCAAACTTAATACCATGAAGACCATACTAGAAATCTTAAGCGTGACAAAAACGTAACTTATGGGCTTCAACTGACCAGGTAAGCGGCTACTCCACTTAGAAGAAAAGAAAAATTAAAGAAGTTATATAAAAGGATAGAACTATATGATCAAAGATCGAGTTTAAAAGCAAAATATAGTGGGATTTCATAACCATTTTTAGCTTGCAGGTATAGAACCTATCTTATAACATATATTTTATTGTTCAATTTTTGCACATTCAGCTTTGATTTATTTTAAAATGTACTGTGTACAGAAGCAGGGAACTGTCTATATGTGTGTGTTCATTTCACTTGAAGGAAATACATTTAAACACTAACAACAGTTATCTCTGGGTAGTAGGATCACTGGCTATTTTTATTTTCTACCTTATACGTGTCTGGGTTTTCCAAAGTATCTAATGGAAATACGCCACACCTCCATACGTATATACCAGTAACAATGTTAAAAAAAATTTTGTCACCGATGATCTTTTCTGTCTTTTCTGGATTGTTAGAGTAACTCACGGATCCTACTGTGTTCTCTCCACGTATTTCTACTAGGCTTCTGGGGGGCCACCGCCCACGCAGACACCGACCTGAGTGCAACAAGTTGGCGCACTGCTTCTGGCTCTCCTCCAGGCTTCTCGTCAATCTGTTAATGATCTCGGTCTTTTCTAATTTGGTTGCTTCTTGATTCCTTTCCAGTTGTTTAACCTGATCTTTCAAATGACAGCAAATATCTTCCTAAATAGAAAAAGTGTCCAAGAAGTCATTTTCATGATCAGTTAGTTATTAAATATTAAACTAACAATTATGATCTTACATACTTGGATTTTAAGTCAAATATAAAATCATCACCTGGCAGGATCACCTCTTGTACAAGGTCAAGTGCACAGGACTGGGAGTCAGAAGAACACACTTATACGATCAAGTCATCAACTTCTCAGTCTGTTTTTTCTTCTGTAGTTATGCTAATGAAGGTTGAATTTGAATTTGATGGCTTCTAAAGTCTCTCTCTGCTCTATATTCACAAGGCACTGTTGTTCTAAAACTAGATTTTATTCAAGCCAAAGGAAATGTATTACATCCCTATTTGCATTTTACAGTCTCAGTATAAGTGTATGTATACATATTTAGGCAGACCACTTTGAACCATGGAATTTGTATCCCAAGTCAGCAAGGATACAGACAAACACATGGAAACTCACTCTATTCTGAACAGCCAAAAGCTCATTCTATTCTGAACAGCCAAAAATTATCTCTCCCTCTTCTGAACTTCTTTTAAACTTGATCTGTTTCTCTCATGTTTTTCTTTCTACCTTTTACATGTCTTACTTCTCTTAATAGTCTCTTTGAAGGTGTCTGTGCAGTGCCTTATACATAGGGAGTGCTACAAAAAAACACTTGAAAAATGTCAAAGAAAAACAGACAGGATAAATGTGTGAGTGTACGGAAATACATGGAAATATATAGAAAATTTAGAGCATGTATATAATATATTCAAATGTCTACAAAAAGAAAATGTGTTTGAAAGTAATAAGCCATGGGAATACCATTCCCAGGTAGAAGAAATCATCACCCCTCATTCAAAAAGGGCTTCACAGGCTGACTTCCAAGCAAATAGCAGAGCATGTGAGAGGCAGAGAAGTAAATTAAGGTAAATTGGCTGACGTTACCTGAAAAAGCCTGAGGAAAATAAGTAGTAAGAGGAATATCAAGAAAGGACTTTGAAGCAGAGAGAAGGCATTTGGGGCCTAATTTATAGCATAATCTAAAGCCCAGTAATGCCTTAAGGATACAAAGAGAAAATACACCTCATAAGGATACTACTAACAGTCTCCTTAAGCAGAGGAAAGGGACTCTGAAGTCTCCTCTTTTAGCTTAAAATTTCATGTGAATTTTGTATTCTATTTCATAATGTAGTCATGTTTGCTTTAAAGTTTTTCTACCAAATTTTTGAGCAAAATGAAGCTTCTGGAAACTGGTCCATGTTTATTCAACCGTGCAAACCTCTTGGCACACTGCTGCTGACTCCCAGGCCAGCTTGAAAAGCTTGGTTCTAAAGCACCAAAGTAACACGGCAAACACAACGAATGAGCTAATATTCATCACAGTGTGAATGTGTGTGCAAGAGGTGGGGGACAACTAACATTTATGTGCCAGGGAGGCCACAATAGCTTTTACAAGAGACTGAGAACTGGCCAAAAAAAGTTCAAGGAAAGGTAGTTACGAAAACCATTACAAAGAAGAGGCAGACCATTGCAATAATTTGACTATACACAACAATCAATTAAGAGTTCCCCAGTGGCCTAGTGGGTTAGGATTCTGGGCTTTCACTGCCACGGCCCGGGTTCAATCCCTGGTCAAGAAACTAAGATCCCCACAAGCTACATGGCCAGGGACGGAGAAAGAAAGTGTCTTAGGCAACAATCAATTAAGCCACTCTGTTTCCTGTTGACAAGTTCAGGGAAACAGATTATACTCATGACACTATGCAATTTAAATACTAAGAAACAAAACAAAACAAATGGTTCCATCTTTTCCATGATTAGCCTGAGTGAGAACACTCAGTTCAAGACTGATAGAGAGGCAGACGTCTTTTAAGACTGAATGAGACAATTGTAGTGATAAAGAGATAATAGCTGAATCCACTAGAGCAAATAGAATTGAACAGATATGCAGTGCACAAAAATAAAAAAAAAAAATAAGGATTAGGCTAGACTCACAGAGGTCTGTGGGAGTCTCTTAGCCAATAGGAAGTGTTTAAGTACATATAACATTTTTAAAAAGGTTAGAAAATAGATCAGGTGAAGGTCATAACATAGAAACCAAAGTCCATGACTTCACCAAAAGCTGAAGATTTCAAGAAGACCAGAATGAATAAAGGTTTTATACCATCGAGGAGATAATCAGAGATCTTAACCTGTATCAGGAGGAAGTACTACAGAAGACAGTTTGGACAGATGACCAGAGATCTTAGAATATGATACTTCTATGAATGGGAGAGACAGTTTGGAGGAGAGAGCCGAGGAGATAGTTTGCTATTAGAGTTCTGTCAGTGAAGAAACACTACGAGCTGCGAGAAGCTCATTTCTTCTCATCTTCTCTGTCACACTAAAAAACCCAAGAGGAACTCAGCCAAAATAAAAAGAACTGCTATATGTTGAGGGTGTGTACAATCCTTTCTACCAGAAAAGCTGATGACTTAAGGAAAACATTAAATTAATAATATAATTTTACAAACCATGTTTTTCTCAAAATATACTAGTTACACAGAAATTCAAAAAAACACAATTATACGATGGATTGCTACTTCTCCCATTACATGGAATAAGGTAGTCCCTGTGTTGAGTTTTGTCTTTCAAAATATAATTAAATCTACATAAAACCTGTTTACATCCTGATGTTTAGCTGTTTTCAGTAAAAGTTTACTGAACAAATGAAATAATATGACTAGTTTACAATTATTGTCCTTTCCCTCCAAGAACGAGTTTTTCCCAAAGCAGTGATTTTCAACTTCTTGCAAGGGGACATATGAACTTCTTGGAAAATCTGAATAAGCTCAGGCGTCTTCTCAAAAAAAACTGCATATACTGACACCCAAGAGAAAATCATACCCACAATTTCAGAGGATTCATCAGCTCCCTGGGGCCTACTCATGGACTGCCTTAGGAGATGCCAGGTTAAGACTCTCTTGTCACTAGCAAAACTTAACAGTGTGTGAACACCTACTCTGCTACACTGTCATACACATAGGTACACACTTGTGTGTGACTACATGAGAGCCACTCAGAACCCAGACATTAGCAAACTTATTCAAGTTCATCTGCTAAATCTCCCAGTTATTTCCTCGCTGCTCTTTTTCAAGAGTTGTTTTATTCTTCTTTGTAGCCTGCTGAGTGGAGTAGAGCAGGAAAAGGCTTATCTACAAGGGAAATATTTTGCTCCTCTTCAATAACTTTGATAAAGAAAAAGAGGGCAAGGGGCACTATGTATGTATAGTTACCAGTTATTGTAAGAAAATCTAAATCAACCATCTCTCGTGCATTTTTCTGATTACAGGCAGCCATCTCCCTAGCTCTCGGTTGATCTTTACAGCACCTCTCCAGTCAGGAATCTCAATTTGGATTCAGAGATAATATGAATTGACTTTTCATTAAAAATACTGCTGAAGATGTAGAGAATGGACTTGAGGACATGGGGAGGGGGAAGGGTAAGCTGGGACGAAGTGAGAGAGTAGCATGGACATATATACACTACCAAATGTAAAATAGATAGCTAGTGGGAAGCAGCCGCATAGCACAGGGAGGTCAGCTCGGTGCTTTGTGACCACCTAGAGGGGTGGGGTAGGGAGGGTGGGAGGGAGACGCAAGAGGGAGGAAATATGGGAATATATGTATATGTATAGCTGATTCACTTTGTTATAAAGCAGAAACTAACACACCACTGTAAAGCAATTATACTCCAATAAAGATGTTAAAAAAAAAAAAAAATACTGCTGAGCCAACTGATAGCAAATTGACAGCACAAAAGGGATACCAGAAGAAACATTCCCAGAAAGGAAAAACCCTAGGCACTTTGGAATCACCACTTTGCAAAGCAGTTATACAACTATATGCAGAAGCTAACATCAGTGCTATGCTCTGCTCCATTTAAAAAAGAAAAAAGAAAAGAAAAAAGAAAAATCACTCACAGAATGCAACAGTGGAAAAGACCTTAATCAATAACTTCAACATATGGTTCAGGGGTCTGAAGCCCAGTCAGCACAGAATTAAAACTTTGTTCTGTCTAGGGTTCTAGTCTAGGGTTCTTCTACTGAGGGGTTGGGGGAGGTGAGAAAAGAGAATGGAGCAGGCACAGGGGTTGAACACACTAGGAATTGCTCCCAGCCTGTCCCTGTGTAATTGTGCCCACGTCAGCAGAGAATGGAGAGATCCTCAACCCAGCATGGAAAAGCCACCAGACTCCACTCCTCTCGTCATGCAAGGAGGCACCACTCTCCCCGTCCAACTTTCATGCTGCTACCCAAACACAGACAAGCTTAGTAAAACCATATCTCAAATTCCATTTGTTTAAAATATTATATAAAGTAGACTTAATAATTTGTCACAGGCTTTGTCTTTCACCACCCATATATATATCCTTCACACTGATCAAATTCACAATATTTTTCTATATAAAAAGAATAAAAAACCTTATGTAGGAAAATAAGTCTAATAAAAACATAAACACATATGAAAGTAAAATAAAATGAAATGGTATACAATTATTATTGCCAATAACACAATCTTATATAGCTCTACCTAAATCATGGAAAAATTTAGAGTCAGCTGTATAAATAAGAAAGAACAACCCAAATCAGTGTGAATTTTAAGTGTGGTGGGATTTTCCAGATCCTCACATCTTATTATTCTTCTCTTCTTTCCTTGGGTTAAATTAATTCTGAAATTACATTGAGAAAAGTGATCTCTGAAATGTTATTCATTCAACTGATTCCCTGGGGTTTTGGAGTACAAGCAAACCCACTATCTGACTCACCCTCAGCTTACAACATTTTATTCTCTTTGGGGCAAAGATAAAATAAAAACTGTGAAATACGCTCGAGTTTCATATCTAAATGATTTTAGATCAGAATCTCTTCCCTATTGATTACACTAGTCTCCAAATTAACTCTTCTCCCAAGATCTAGACAATCTTTATTGACAGGTTAATAACGAAAACACTGGGAGACCCAAGAAAAGCCTTCTCCTCCTGGTTAGCTCCCAGGACAACCTCTCAAGTCCAGGCCAGCTCCCAGACACTCCTTCCTTTCAGTCCGGATTTTTCTAGGTCATATGAACAATATGCACAAATACTCGACAAATGAAGAACTAGTAATGTGAGAACTGAGAAAGTACTAACCAATCCTGTTAGAGGATGGATTTCCAATAGTATGTCTTGAAGGCATATTCATAGATAAAAACTCTTTGGGCTTTTAAATTATACTCATACACCTACTGCAAACATCCAGCATTTCTATATGATGAACTGCAAAATGTCAGTTATAAAAAATAACCAGCTTTACTTGTTTATAACAGTTGCTCATTTGAAATCATCCCAACCTGTTCTTTAAGTGCAGCAACTGTAGCATCCAATTTCCTTTGCAAGGACAGCACTTGCTCTTCATACTTCTTTGTGAGGCCCGTAACAATGCTCTCGTGCTGCTCCCTCGCACGCTGAAGTGATTCCGAATGACGCAGGTCCAGCAGCTGCTGCTTCAGGCTGTCCAGAGCCATTTCAGTTGTTCTGGACTTCTTAATCATCTAGTAAATACACACAGGACACCTATGTTTACGGTATTTTGACTCTGTGCTCTCTTTATGAATTTTAACTCTAAAAATCAACCACGCTTCATTAAATGAAAGTAGAGAAGAAAGGGTCTCCCCATGGTGGCTCTAGTTCCTTAAGACTTCCCTAGCTGGGACCCACCAGGCCCATGGTTGCTGGAAACATTATTCACGGAGAAAAAAAAATCTGTAGTTGTTCGAGGAGAGTGAAAGAGGATTTTGCGCAACATGATGGCAACATAGGTACCAGGCAAGGAATCTGCTGCTTCTATACTGGTCCCAGTGCTGTCTGCATCCCCCTTTGCTCCAAGTGTAGGGGGAAATCCAATTGTTAGGTCACAGAAAAATGACAGCTGTTTCTTGAGAGACTGATGAAACCTGTCGATGGTCACTTACTAAAAAGAAAGTTTTGAAAACTGTAGAGTTGTTATGAAATAATTGTATAGCAGGTTAAATAATGGTTCCCAAAAGATGCCCATGTCCTAACCCCTGAAACCTGTGAATATGTTATGTTACATGGCAAGGGGAAATTAAGGTTGTGACTGTATTAAAGTTGCTAATCAGATGACCTTAAAATAAGGAGATTGTCCTGGATTACTAGGGTGGACCCAAGGTACACAGAAGGGTCCTTAAATGAGGAAAACCGAGGCAGAAAAGTCAGAACCAGTAACTTCTGGCTCTGGAAATGGAAATGGGTCATACACCAAGGAATGCAGGTGGCCTCTAGAAGCTGGAAAAGGCAAAAAAAAAAAAAAAAAAAAAAAATGTATTCTCCCCTAGAGCCTCCAGATAGCAACACAGCGCTACTGACACCTTGATTTTAGCCCAATGAGATCCACGTCCGACTTCTGACCTTCTGCCTGTAAGGTAATAAATCTGTGCTGTTTTAAGCCACTAAGTTTGTGGTGATCTGTTACAGCAGCAATAGAAAACTAATATACTTGGTGATTCTGTTGCTTTTTTAATTTATGCTACTTCATTTTTTATAAATGCAAGTTCTAACTTATAAAAAGATTACCAAAAGATTATGTAGGTTATGACATAAAAGCAATTCAACCCCTTAATAACTACCATTTTTCAAAAAGTTTAAAATGATGATAATCTATATTACACACAAAAATTAAAATTTCAAATGAGGCCTCTTCTTCATTCTGTTCCAGAGATTGCCTATTTATCCAAATACCACTTTAACTGCTTAAGACATTCATTCATTTGTTCAGTAAATAATGTGGACACTTTGTGCCAGGCAGGGTTCCAAACACTTAAGGACATGACGACAAGACAGCCAAGGTCTAAAGTCCTACTACTTTCTGGTGAGAAAAGACAGACAATAACAAGTAAACAAAGGAGATAATTTCAGATATTTTAAAAATAGAGTAATAAAATACGACACAATGAAGGGGAGTGAGAATGTGAAGCAATAGGCTACTTTAGATGTAAGGTGGATGGGAAGTCCTCTCTGTTTTTAGCTGAGAGCTTAAGGACGAGAAGAAACCAGACATGAGACAACATTCTTTAACCTTTTCCATTTAACCATCCTCAGAACGAGCCACAAATCTCATCTAAAACCAAGTCACTTTCATTTTTAACCACCAAAATGGTATTACTCTCATGAATCACCCACCACCAGGCTTGGTTACCAATGACTTGTGACTATTTCCCACAGTCAAATGGCCACCCATCTCATTAATCAAAGAATGTGCCACCCCTTTAAAGGCAAGTCTGTTGGGGTCAGAAAATTTAGGTTCTGATGCTTTGTCAGTAACTGGCTTTGTAGTCCTGGAAAAGTAATTTGACCTCTCCAAGACTTGGTTAACCATCCATAAAATGGTAAATACAATGCCTCACTAATCAAAATCCCAACAAGATTTTTTATAAAGCATGAGAAGTTGATTTGCAAGATCTAGAAGAAAAAATGTGAAAAAGAGCTACTAAATATTTTAAGAATAGTAAGGGTTGCCCTGTTTACCAAATTCCAAAACACAACATAAAGCTATACTCATGACACTATCAGAGCAAGAACAGAGAAACATATAAGGAAAAAAAAATACACAGGTTAGGTCAGTTTTGAACACTGTACTGACCACCTATTATGTGCCAGGCAGTGGGCTTATGGTGGGGCTACTAAGATGAGGGCCACCCATTCTTGCCTTCAAGATGTTCTAGGTCTGTTATAACAGATGTGATCATGTGGCTTGGGGAAGAAAACAGGAAAGACTTAGGAAAAGAAAACCCTTGAGCATGGGCTTGTTAATGAAATAGCAGTGCGTTGAGGAAAGGGCATTCCAGAGACAGGAGACAGCACATACGAGTACATAAAAACAACAGACAGACTGTTGAGTTTGAGGAGAGTTTGAGAAGAGTAAGAGAAGAGAAAGGGAAGGATCAGACAGTCATCTCGACACCATACTTCACCCCACAAGTAAAGCAGGGTCATTGAAAGGCTTTAAGCAAGGGAAAGACATAACTACAACTGTACTTTAGAAAGATTACTCAGATGGCCAGATGAAAGAGTTAGGAGAAGGGGTAAAACATTACAGACTAGTTAAGAGACTTTTGCAAAAATGGTAAAATCCTGAATTAGGGACATGTAGACAGAAATGAGGAGACCCAACAGAACATAGTGGCTGACTGGACGAAGGGGAGCAGAGGAGCTGAGGTCTCCCCGCCCCCCGATTTCTGGTGTATAGATGACTAGGTGGATGGGAGACCCATTCTTCCAAGGAAAGGGAAAGGAATGTAGGCTCATGATAGAAGAAGGTGTAAACTTCAAAGTTCTAAATTCAGTCCCACAATACCAAACGTTAAGTAACTAACATTTCATTGTAAGAAACAACTGTTGGGGCTTCCCTGGTGGCGCAGTGGTTGAGAGTCCGCCTGCCAATGCAGGGGACACGGGTTCGAGCCCCGGTCTGGGAAGATCCCACATGCCGCGGAGCAACTGGGCCCGTGAGCCACAACGACTTGAGCCTGCGCGTCTGGAGCCTGTGCTCCGCAACAAGAGAGACCGCGATAGTGAGAGGCCTGCGCACCGCGATGAAGAGTGGCCCCCGCCCGCCGCAACTAGAGAAAGCCCTCGCACAGAAACGAAGACCCAACACAGCCAAAAATAAATAAATAAATTTATTAAAAAAAAAAAAAAAAGAAACAACTGTTTACCATAAGTAATGAAGATCAAATATTTACCTGTTCTTCATTGACTTTTAATGCTTGTATTTGGGTCTCCAGTGCTTTTATTTGTGCTTCAAGCTGAATTTCTCTTTCTTTTCCATTCTGAAAGAGTTTCTGTGATTCTCGAAGGCTGAGGGCCAAACCATCCTTTTCATCTAGAGTATTTAAAAATTTTACATAAATAATATGTTACCGTAGAGGGACCCTAATTGTCACAATCTCTATCAAATATCAGATCTATATCACATAAATGTTGTAGTATTTAATTCAATTCATATAATGAACTTCACTTGATTTCGAGAAAACTAGAAAGGTTTCAAAAACGAATGGGAATGACACCAAAATTTTTTTTTTTTTTTTTTTTAATTTTACAGAACAGGAACCATTCTCTTCAAAAGTCTTAATGTATCCCTTTGAGGACCAAAAGGTCCCCTAACAATCATTTCAGCATTTGTTACTTGAGAAGCTACATAGATATGACAAACCCCTGCTAATCAAAGAAGGAATCTGAGGACAAATTACTTTCTACACATACTTGCAATGAACGCTTAAATTCACCTAATCTAATATTCTTACCACATACTTTATTGTAACAGCTCACAAGTTCTCACAAAATAAATTTCATGAGCATTACAGAAAGAGATCTTTTCACTATCAAGTCTGAAATGAGCTGGAGTCTGGAGTTCAGTCACAAAATTATTCTACAAAGGAAAGTTCAACACTGACCAAAACTACAGAAAGCACGAAGAGTAAGCAATTATAATTTGAAATCTGTGTTTACACTATGTGCTTCTCCCCGAGATGACTGCATTTTCTCCTTGGCACTCCCAAAGCAGTTCAGGATCACAAACTCTTACTTGGATTAAAACATTATGCTAATTTGTAGGCTCAGAAAATGTATTGCAAACTAAACACAAGTATCTTTGGGAATTGGAGGTAAACCATATAAGGATACAACAACTTTTTAGGATGGAATGCTATCAGCATATTTAAATAATGTTCACTGATCCTAACAGAATAGAAAGAAGGGAAATAATGAGGACCTCAAAATGTACGTTCTGGAGAGAAATCCAAGGCAATGGGTCAAAAGCCCTGGATTTTTGTTTCGTGCTGACTAATTCACTCTGAGCCCCTGACCAATTACGTCAACCTCTCTAGGCTTCTTATTTAAAATGAGGTTATTGGAAACAAGCTATCTAGCTCAACTGACCTCATACATGACAGCACCCAACAGCAGTTATCTTACCTTTGATTATCAGAAGCTGGTGATTCAGATATCTAATTTGACGTTGGCTTTCATTTAACTTTTCAACTAAATTGTCTAGTTGTCTCTCCTTTGCTTTGTTAAGAACCTGTAGTTGAATAATCTGCATATTTTCTACAGAGTCTGCTTTGGAATTAAAGACAACTTATTAGATAAAAGCATATCAAATTATAAATTTGTGGTCATTTAGGACAACGTTTAGGACAATGTTTTTCAAACTGCAAATACAACTCATCAGAGTATCATGAAATCACTTCAGCAGATTGTGACTAGCATTTTTAATAAAAAATGCTACCAAACCAAAACTTGGGTCTGCTCACCCACACACAGTAAAGCCAATCTACTGACACCAGGTTCTGGTGAAGGAAAGTGAAGCGTTTATTGTAAGGTGCCGTACAAGAAGTCCGGGACAGCTGATGCTCAGAAAGCCCAAACTCCTTGTATGGCACCTTACAATAATGCTGCACTTTCCCTCACCACAACCCGGTGTCAGTAGATTGGCTTTACTACACTTGGGCGAGCAGACCCAAGTTTTGGTTTGGTAACAAGATTATATAGAATATATTAGAGTGTATCATGTAGTAGAAATAAGTATTATTATGTGAAACTTCTGTTTCATTTACATAATATTTATAAGATAAATATTATAGACCACATCACAATGTAAAAATTGTACTTCTTACTATGGTCACTTCCAGAAAAGTTTGAAAAGTCACTTGTTTGGTGTATAACTCTGAATCGCTACCATTTTGGCTAATGAAAAATAAGTATAGGGAATTCTCTGGTGGTCCAGTGGTTATGGTCCCGCGCCTTCATCTCCGAGGGCGTGGGTTCAATCCCTGGTTGGGGAACTAAGATCCCGCAAGCTGTGGGGCATGGCCAGAAAAAAAAAAAAAAAAAATGAAAAAGAAAAGGAAGTATATATCAATTGTAAAGGAATAGAGTTCCATGCTCTCATAAAATTGAAAAAATAAAAGTACATCAACTTCTATAAAACCATTTTCAAAGAAAATTTCTAGACATCCTTCTTAAACTATTTTATTTTAAGCAGGAATGAACGCATATTTATACTGGCACAGAACTGCTAAATTAATAAATTAAAGAATAGATTAATAAAGAATTTTGAGGTCTTCTTTCAGAAACAAAGTCATTTTAAGGACCACTTAAAAATCATTGGGGGAAAAAAAGAAAAGCGTGATTCGTAGGAGAAGGATAATCCTTCAACTACACAATGACAAATATTTTTCATTTCCTACAAGAACAATGCTTCTAAATGCTAACAAATAAAACAGTCTTCTGTTTAAAAAAAGCCATGGTTAAACCCCCAAAAACTGAAGACTGAAAACTCTATTACAAGTCAAACTCCTCTTGGGCCTTAGAACAGGGCTAGTCCAGGAATAAACACAGTCTACAAGCCACTCCTCTCCTCAAACTCATTTTTTTAAACTACTGTTACTAAGAAGCTATAATCACTAAATTAGGCACTACCATTAAGTTATTTAATTAACTTCCAAATGTCAAATTTAGGCAAATGTGTAACTGACTTAAACAAAAAATAAATCAGCGTGATAAAATGCAGACTGTTAAGGAAGTGATGAAAGGTTATATATGCAAAACAACCAAGAGCTATAAATGTAACTGAACACAGCAGAACTGAAAGAGTAACGCCAAGATGTCAGGCCACTGTTGCGATACTTATTTACTCAACCCCAAAACAGTTATGCCATACACACTATCCACTTCCACAAAAATTCAGGAAAAAAAGAGGCTACCCCTCCACATTTGCTGATGACTCCCTGGGGGAAAGGGCATTCTGGCCACCTCTCTGGTAACTTTCCTGTAGCCTGAGCATGAGATGGAAGCAGCACCATGAAGTTAGGGCCACTAAGTCCAGTTTTCTCATTGGCACAGTGCCAGAAACCCAGAATATCCAATATGACTTTCCCCCGGCTTCTTAAATGTAAAACAAACAAAGAAAAAACTTGCTGTCATACTCTAGAATCACAGTGGCTCTTCAACATGTACAATAACTGGAAGTCATTTCAAATGCCAGAGAGTATGATAACAAAAGTTGGACGTATGAAAACACTGATTCAGGTTAGTCAGGTACAAGTTTGGTTTTGAATGTTTAGATCGCCTCAAAATTCTCTAGTAGCACTTTTCTCATTCATAGTGAAACATACACTATGTGAAAGAAATTATTTTGGCAAGTGTCACATGACTAAACCTGAGATGTAAGTCTAGTTTTAATTTTGAGTATAAAGTAATTTATACCAGAGTTGCCTATTACAGTAAAACTCTAAAAACCAAAAGAAAAAATTAAGATAGTGGTTGACTTACTAAATTACATTTCTATATAACGAAAAATCTAAGATTGAAAGGAAAACTACGTTTCGCTTTCCAAATTAGATTTCAGTTAAAAAAATATATGAAGTTAATGAAGCCTTAACCAACTAGAATGACTAAAATATACAGCTGAGAAAATTTATTTTAATTTTTCATTAAGGAAAATTTCAAATATCTAAGAAGGCAGAGAGAAGAATACAATGAATCCCATGAACCTGTCTCCTAGATTCAACGATTGTGAATTCATGGCTAGTCTTGCTTTATCTATATCCCCACCCAAACTTACCCCCAACAACATGATATTTGAAGTCAGTTCTAGACTTCATTATCAGTTTATTCATAAATACTTCAGAATATATCTCTTAAAATAGGACTCTTTAAAAAAATTCCATTATCATACTTAAAAAAAATAACAATTCTTGAACATGCTCAATGTGCTCAAAGTTCTCCAATTGTGTGATTAAGAAATAAAGATAAACTTAATACCTACTTTCATTAGCTCCTAAAAATTGCTGTTGCAGGCCTTCAAATGTGTCACTTCCTGCAATGTCCTGGGCTGGGGAGCCATTATTCTGGGCGAAAGACTGATAAGGTTTATACGTCACTTTATATGATTCCAAAGCTTGACAACTGGGACCTTGTGACATACCAAATTGCTATTACAAGATGATAAACGAAACTGACAATTAGGATTTGGTCTTTGCTTCAAAAATTATCTGAATTAAACAACTTAGTTTTGCTATAGAACTTAATTGTGGTACAATTACAAATTTTATACATACATCTTTGCTTAAAAATTGCACTTATTGTTATTTAACACTGTTCGCTGAAAGCCTGCAATTGTACTTTTGAGCATATAATGGGGCCAATTCTGTAAATAACACTCAAGAATTCCAGTAAGATTGTATATAAATATTGAAGAATGATTTAGATGATGCCAACATCGTGGAAATGCACGTATGCAATAACAAGAACGTGATACAATGCTTCGTATGTAATAAATACTCAATAACTTTTGTGGACTGAATAACATTTTATAGAGATGGAAGTAAGAGAAAATGACCACCTTAAAAGGACGAAAAAATTATCCTGTCATCAGGTGACACAGAATATCTATTGGCAAAATGAGGCATTCACTGTCATTGAGAAAATCTAAGAAGCAGCTAACTGTATCCTAAGGCCTTGCTTCATCAAACTCTCCCAGGGAGGAAAAAAAAGTGTTTCTTTCCTCAACATTCATCCTGTCTACTGCTATATCATCACAAAACAGATATCAGCTTTGAAGTATTTGACCCAAAATCTGTGATAAGGGGGATGAGCTAGACAATCAAGGTAACTGACGGGTGTCATCTAGGTGATTAACCGCTTTCAAACTATATCAGGATACCTGAAAGTAGCTTCTCACTGGAGCATAGTAAATGGCAGAAGCCAGAAGCAGCAATAAATGGAGATGGCTATTCTTTGACAGACTTAACTTTTAATGCTTAATTGTTTCCACAAAGTCTCTATTTTAAAATTCTCATTTAAGATGATTTAATTAGACTGTAAACAGAAAACAGCATGACTAATTCAGCATGAGCCTGAATAAATGCACTCTCAGCAATATTTGTACTTAAATCTTACTGTTGCACTTACGAATATTTCTTAATCACACACACTCAGCAAATGCGTGTACACACATACACAAATTCTTGAAAGTCAAGTTCTTACAATACCTGAAAATGATTCCCCTGAGGATGAGAAAATGTGATTACATTGGTTGGCTGGCTGTTAAATTCCTGCTTCTGACCGCTGGTATATGGCCGAAAGTTTTCAGGAAGGTGATATAAATCGGTCTGTTCATATTTACTCGGAGGGCTATAACCACTACCGCCTTCATCTCCACCTCCTTCAGGATGATACCCAGGATGCTGGTCTTCAGTTCTACTTTGATCCTCTTCCCAGCCATTGTCGCTCTTCTCTCCAATATACACATCCCGAATCTCATTATAGTCCTATTAGATAACCAGAGTAAAAGAAAAGCACTAAGATCTGTTCCCACCCTCATCCAAGTCATTATCACACCAGATACTTACATTTACACTTGGAGATTTAGGCAGCACTTGACGCTCATTCCAGTTCATCGCCAATTGCTCAGAATGATGTGGTCTTGAGAAAAATCAATACTTTAGATGAGAGCCTATCATTTATTTGGACAGAGACATCACAAAGAACCCCAAGATTTTAACGTGTTTTCCCTCCAAACTTCATCTAAAAGTTTAAGAATTAGTCTACAATCTTACAATCATATCCATTATTATTGCCTGCAAGAGAATCTAAAGAAAAAGACATAGAATTGTGATATACAAGCGAAAGGGATTTTGGGTCCTTACCCTTCCTCTCTGCCATCCTCACTGCAGTCCGAATAGTGGAGTTCGGGGGAGGACAGGTCATCATCCAGCATATCGTGAGGAAGGTCTGTGAGTAACTGCTGCAACTGAGACAGGAAGGTCAGCGTCGATATCACATTGGCTTAAACACAAGATGCCAAACCAAAGCTGCCTTGGAACGAGTGATTTTGACTGTAGAAGTCAAAGAAGTTCCTAATTTCTCTATGTAATCAATGTCTTAAATTCCACAGGAATTACGTTCATCATTTCACTTGGGGAAAGGGAAACACATAAACATCAGGATTTATATTAGAAGGCTTTACCTTCTTCTACAAAGGTCTTAGATTCAAGTACACATACAACAGGACTTTAAAATTTCTTTAGGCAAACACAGCAAGTCATAATAATGGTACGATCACTGTATCATGTTATGGATTCTACCAGTAATCAGACCTGGAGAACTTGACAATCAGTCACCCCCCCCCCCCCCCGAGGGGATCTGAGTAGCCAGATGTGCTTTGCCCAGGTGATAAGAGTAGCAGCAGCAGCAGGTGGCCTGGAAGCCCTTAAAAGCTCCAATAATGTGATAGAAACCTCTTGGGGAGTGACTAATTAGTAGACAGCCGTCCAGTTCCAATGATGAAAAGATATACAATGGTTGGCTCTTATAAACAGTTGAGTAAAAAGAAGGCTGTAAGATTCAGGGTTTTACAGATAAAGCACTGTCAAAAGCATAACTCTAAAACTGACGTAAAAGCACATGACTTTGCTCTCCATTTTCCTAGAAAAATTACATCTCTAGCATTCTGTCTTATAACAACTAGATAAATTCACTCAAATTTCAAGATAAACTGTGATAAAGAGACAAATGAATTGTCTAATTTGTTGAACTTCAATATCTATAAATGTCTTTCTTCAAATCCCCATATAATGACTTAAAATTTGTAATAATAAGATTCAAATATTGTGTTACTAAAGAGTCAACAAACTACTTATAATGACTTCTCTTTAAAAGTTAAGCACCAGTTAGATTAGTAAGCTGACCGAGTCCCTCCACAGTGTGTAAATCAATCCCGTAAAATTATGCAATGAGTGAGTTGAAAGATATTAAATACTCTACAAAGCCCTGGAGGAAAAAAAAAAATGAGATGCTTCTTAGTCTATGGCAGGTCCCCTCCCCAATTTCTCTGCCATTAGAATAAAAGAAATGAAATGTAGCTATAAAACATATCTGGGTGTTACATTTATAATCAAAAAATGTTCTTAAACAAAATGCATATGGTGAAAGTTAAATAAAAGTATTCTAAGAAAGGTCTGAAAGGAATGCCCCAACTGTTAACTGAGTTTTGGTGAAGTCAAATTCGGGAATGGAAGTGGGGCCCGTGAGGTGGGGAAGGGGGACGCTTCCTCACCCACATAACATATTTCTAACATTCACTGGATTGTTTGTTTACAGGTATTCTCAGTCCATTTGGTTCTTTAAAGATGAAACAAGAGAAAAATATTCTAGTCCAATGAAAAGTTATCGTGATACTGATATTAACAACCAAGACCTTGACTTATTGATCACCTGCTCACAAAGGTAATTGAAAAATCATTTTGAGAATTAGCTGCATTAGAGTTGACCCGAAGATATAAAGAATAAGAACCACTAAAAACAAAACAGAACACGGCAACATATCAGTATACCACATGTGGCTAAAGAGAAAGGTAACAAAATGATTTCACAAAGACACAAAATTCACTAAGAAAAAAAAAAATCCATGAGATCTTTACAGAAAAAAAAGAGTATACTCACATGTAACACAGGGGAAAAAACCAAAATAAATGTTTTGTACTTACATCAAGTAAGGACTCCTGTACATAAAGAATATTTTCTTCTAAACCTTCAGTGAGGTTTAAGTACATAGACTTATAATTTAGAGGAACCTTGACAGGCACATCTAAACAGTACATTTTTCCCCCCTCACAGAGACAGAAAAAGCTACACAATAATTAAGCAGTTCTTGTAGCTTTCTTTGTGACACCACAAAATTAATCAAACTGGCATCAATGGAGGAAGGTTAATTTGAGCATAAGCAATGAGTTCATCAAAATGCTTCTGGATCCACAGGTAAACTTATCAACTAGCAAAATAATCCCTACTGTATTTAGTGTTTTATAGAATATTTTACACCTGTACTAACATTTTTAAATCATTTCATTCACCTTCAAAAAATTTCTCCATCAAGTTCTTTGGCATAGCTGGGCCATATTCCTTGGTTTCCATAACTTTGAGGGCAGAGAGAGGTCATTCAGGAACAAAATCCCAGCCCCCCCAAGGCTTCCATTCCTGGAATCAAAGTGTACCCTCCTCATATACACTGTCAAATAGATTTTTCTTTGGGTCATTGAACCTTGTGCTATGAAACACGAAATTACAATATCAACTTATACATGTTACAAAATAGAGAATTTTAGAAACCAAATTTTCCTCATTAAAGATCCACCAGACTACCAAATACGGATTCAAAGACAAAGATAACAATCCTTATAAATGGCAAGATTTAATTCCACTCATCACATTTGGAAGAAATACTGCTTTTTGGTTGCAAATGCAATCTTCTTGGTGGGATATTATTGAATATCAGCTGAGTTTAATAATTAAAGAGATACCTTCTCTAGAAAAAAGATAATTTGCCATTGCTAAGGCACCTATTGAAATGCATTCTAAACTATTCTATAAACTCCTCTCCCTTTACTACTTCATGTGTTTGTTCCTGAAAAATAACAAAAAAAATGAGGGCATTTTAATCAAGGAACTTCAGCAACAAAACACTTTACAGTAATCCACATAGAACATCCAAAAAGCCTAGTTTAAGGGGAATGTAAAACGGAGAACATGTAAACCTTTTGTTGGGATTTTTCGGCTTTAATTAACTAAACAGACTGTCTTCAGAGGCTATAATCCTTGATATTCATGAAAGCAAGAGTTCTCAGATTACAAACCATTCAATACATCTTCTCCCCAGAGAAGAGCAGCAAATGGAGTGGCCAACATTCATCTGCGTTTTGAACAGGTTACCCAACAAGTACGCTGATGAAAAGATCCTGATATTTTAAAATATGAATTATTAAATAATGCTTTCATGGATACACACCAAGTAGAATCTTCATTTTAGCCTCACAGCCAAGTTAAAAACATCCTTGAAAAGGCCCAACATGGGACTGACAAAGGGCCAAAAAACTTGGTAGCTAGAGCTTTAGTCTATGAATTATACTATGCACGGAATTTTTTTTAACCCATTCCATTAGTTAAAACAAATTTTACAGTGTTAGTGGGGAAGACTTTGCCTAGATTGCCACACATCTGAAAAAGAAACATGGCAACATTTACTAGACAAATACCGGCTAGACTGCAGGTGACACATAATAGAACTTTAGACCTGGAATGAACACTGGAGCTCCTCCGAGCCAAACCTCTCCTTGTAAATGTGAGCACACCAAGGCCCAGAGAAGGTCAGGGGCATGCCCATGAAAGTGAGACTTACAGTCCCACGGCCAGCACTGGAACCTGAATCTCTCCATTCCCACTCCTACCTTCTTCCACATGACATTCAGTCAGTCACTGGAAGACATGTTTCTACCTGTCTGTATACGAGCAAGCGTCAGTCTGCCAGAGAGAGTTCAGTGTTTTTGTCCCCACTGTGACAGCCCCTTTAAAATACCTATATATTATGGGAAACCGTTCAAAGGCACAATCTAGATAAAGTATAAGAAATTGCTAAAAGAAAACAGAATACGATAGGAACAAAAAAATACAATATGAACACTCAACCATTTGTGTCTTTGCTTTTCTTAGGTGACGGCGAGAAAATTCCACTAAATAAGTCAAATAATATTGTTCAAAATGTAAACAAATGCTAGCCTTACAACTCCCCCTAGTGGGGACAAAATATCAAAAATGTTTCCAGAAGTAACATCAAACAAGGCAGTTAAAAGTGGAAGAAAGGCTATGCAATGGAAAGCCTAACCTCTAAAATACACGATTCCAAGCTCAACTGAGCTTATTATTCTACTAGAGAAGTACTGATATAAAAACTAAGAGGGACTCAAATCAGTATTCCCAGGTGCAAGTGTCTGTCTGCCATCTGCTACTCAAACCGCTTACCTTTCTACTCAAGATCATTTTCCAGGCTTCAAATAATATCGTCACTCAATGGAGGATCATCAGCAAGTATTATCTTGATAAGCACAGATGACTAAGTACTTCTGCCGCAAACCACCAGCTCCAAAATACATACTTGCATACATAATTTTACTATCTAGAGCCAAGCAATAACCCCAGAGCTACTTCTGGTGACACTGCAGAAAGTACAGGTACGCGCCAGCAAACTATGAGATCCCAAGTGATACTCAACCTTAAACTGTGGCTTTACCAGTAACTTTGAAGCTTACAGCAACTGCAATGACAACAACAACTATATGTCTGTAATATTCAATGATGAAAGTGCAAAGTATAGTAACTTTAGGTGAAAAATATTTTGCAAAATCATATTGTTACATTATGAATGAGCTAATGAAAAAACTTTTCAAGTCCTCTTCTCTGGGCCAGATTTACAAGTAAAAGTTTGCCTAGAGTACTTTGGATGAGGTCTACTTAGTAGCTGTCCTTCTTGCTACATCAGCAGTTCTCAAAGTAACGTGCTCCAAGAAGCTGTGAGGAAAATGAGTGATATAAATATTAATTACTATGATACTGTATCTCCATGGTATTCTCACCCTTCCTCACCTGTACCCTAATCTGCTCTGTTTACTGTGGAGGAGATGGAGTTTCCAGTGAAACACTGGGTGAGGCTGTGGGTTATGCATTTCTTTGCTATGCCTTGGAACACAGTGGTCAAATTTTTACCAATAGACCATTTAGAACTGTAGCGATTTAGAAATGATTATAGTGCCTTACTTTTCTGCAAAATTCTTGGAGGTTTTTTCAAAATATGGGTCTATCTGTAGTGGTCTGTGGCTTGAGATTCCACTGGTCTAAATGTCCTCTGAATATTGAATCACTTTACTAAATCCTTTCCCTTTCCAAAGATTAAATGCATTCTCCATTTACTCTTCAGTGCAAACAATGGAGGGAATAGAAATGGAAAAGTCCAGATCATCACTGCAGAGCTGCTAATTAGGATGGCAAGGAGGTTGGAATTTGACTATGGCTTATTCACTGACTTATGGGCAAGTGTGGACAACACCCCAGCTGATCCCAAAGCATCCAAATCGAACAGTTTGGTAAAGCATATTGTATTAGCAACTGGCCATTCACACTAGACGGTCAAAATCAGGATTATTCTGCCATTTACAGAGAGGGGATCTCACAAATCCTTAGCAGGGTAGCCTATGAGTCAGATACGGCCTGCTTGGCCAGCTCTACAGCACATCCTTGTGATGCAAGCATTCCACCTACATAAATGAATTAAATACAAAGCGATTCATTAAGTAGAGAAAGCAGTGTGTATTAGCCTACTACTAACACTCTAATCCACCTGGCAATCCCAAAGCTACCAACCAGGCAGGCATGAAAAGACCATTCTTTTCTTTAACCACTTAAGGCTGTAAACTATTCTGTTATCATAGGGTCAGGGAGATTGAGGGAGTGGAAAAGGCTTCTGGATATGAAAACGAACTTAGGTGTGATCAGCCAATTTATTATTTTAACTTGCATTGACAAAATATACTTACAGCTGAATTTTCATGAATAGTTCTGAATTTTATCGCTGAAACTCTCTAACATCTGACCTCACTTCTTCCCTTGTAGCAATTTTTTTAAAAAAGGTAAAAATACTTTTTACTAACATAAAACAATTTTTATTAATATGACCCATAATCATCACATTAGAGTCAAGTTAGCTAAATAGTCTTTTCTTCCACTCTGCTAGAAACACTCATTCTTAGATACTTCACCTCTTAAGAGCACCTTTTACTATGGAAACTCCCTAACCTACCCCAGCACATAATCTACCAAGAAGTGATCCCACTGGCTATTTTCCATAGCAGCGGGCCCCAGCCCGCATTGGCACCAGGGACCGGTTTTGTGGAAGACAATTTTTCCATGGAGCGGGTGGTGGAGGGGAGTGGTTCAGGCGGTAATGTGGGTGATGGGGAGCGGCAAATGAAGCTTCACCTGCTGGCCCGCTGCTCACCTCCTGCTGTGCGGCCCGGTTCCTAACAGACCGTGGACCAGTACCGCTCTGCAGCCTGGGGATTGGGGACCCCTGTTCTATATCATCTAGAATTTACCGCCTCCTTAACTAATACCCCCTTTAAAACTTTCACCACACAACACACCTGGCAGTACGTTCTCTCTAATACCCTACCCATCTTTTCCAATGAAAAAAATCACCTGTCAGATTATTTTTTCTCCTTCTTTAAAATCTACTATAGTAACTACTTAAACTGATCCTCTCAAAAATCCCAGTAGCTAAATTCCAGAGAACTACCCAAAAGCCATCAAGGTCGTGAAAACCTCATGCTGTGAGTTCACAAAGTAACAGAAAATCCTCACCCGCCCCCCCACCCTTGCCACCAACAATTGTTGGTGAAGGCCCCTGTCAAAATCCAGAAACCCTGGAAAGGGTCACAAACTCCAGTGTCCTCAGGGACTTGGCAGAGAATTTACAAGAGTGAAGCTGGAAGGTCCAAGTGCACAAGCCCATGTCAGGGGGGCCTGGGGGGTGGGGGGAGGGACTGTGGACAGCTGGGACGGGAGAGCCATCGCACAGCTCCAGCCCACTTGCTGCCGTGTGCAAACACACACCACGTGTGGCCCAGGCTTAGGATGTTTCAAGACAGGTCAGAAACTCTGGATTACTACATGATATTTTCTAATCTTTAAATATAGACTCAATTTTTTAAGAACACTGTGCAACCAAACAATACATGTCTATGGACAAAATCCACTCAGATGCCAGTTTTCTGTCTCTACCATAACTCTACTGCCAGCCACGTGGGCAACTGACCCTATTCTTTGCTTCCTATTAATACAAATGGTCCATGGTGGCTCTTAAAAAGAATTACTTTACATATTAGAAAATGGGTCATACGATGGAAGCAAACTAAGTGTGCATTGACAGATGAATGGATAAAGATGTGATGTATGTACACAATGGAATATTCCTCAGCCATAAAAAAGAATGAAATAATGCCATTTGCAACAACATGGATGGACATAGAGATTATCATACTAAGTGAAGTAAGTCAGACAGAGGAAGACAAATATCATATAACATCACTTATATGTGGAATCTAGAAAAATGATACAAAGGAATTTATTTACAAAACACAAATAGACTCATGGACATAGAAAGCAAACTTATGGGAGGAGGAACCAAGATGGCAGAGTAGAAGGATGTGCTCTCACTCCCTCTTGTGAGAACACCAGAACCACAACTAGCTGCTGGACAATCATCAACAGGAAGACACTGAAACTCACCAAAAAAAGATATCCCACATCCAAAGACAAAGGAGAAGCCACAATGAGACGGTAGGAGGGGTGCAATCACAGTAAAATCAAATCCCATAACTGGTGGGTGGGTGACTCACAGACTGGCGAACACTTATACCACAGAAGTCCACCCACTGGAGTGAAGGTTCTGAGCCCCACGTCAGGCTTCCCAACCTGGGGGTCCGGCAACGGGAGGAGGAATTCCTAGAGAATCAGACTTTGAAGCCTAGTGGGAATTGATTGCAGGACTTTGACAGGACTGGGGGAAACAGACTCTACTCTTGGAGGGCACACACAAAGTAGTGTGTGCATCGGGACCTAGGGGAAGGAGCAGTGACCCCGGGGGAGACTGAACCAGACCTACCTGCTAGTGTTGGAGGCTCTCCTGCAGAGGCAGGGGGTGGCTCTGTTTCACCATGGGGACAAGGACACTGGCAGCAGAAGTTCTGGGAAGTACTCCTTGGCGTGAGCCCTCCCAGAGTCTGTCATTAGCCCCACCAAAGAGCCCAGGTAGGCTCCAGTGTTGGGTTGCCTCAGGCCAAACAACCAACAAGGAGGGAATCCAGCCCCACCCATCAACAGTCAAGTGGATTAATGTCTTACTGAGCTCTGCCCACCAGAGCAATAGTCAGCTCTACCCACCACCAGTCCCTCCCATCAAGCCTCTTAGATAGCCTCATCCACCAGAGGGCAGACACTAGAAGCAAGAACTACAATCCTGTAGCCTGTGGAACAAAAACCACATTCACAGAAAGATAGACAAGATGAAAAGGCAGAGGGCTATGTACCAGATGAAGGAACAAGATAAAACCCCAGAAAAACAACTAAATGAAGTGGAGATAGGCAACCTTCCAGAAAAAGAATTCAGAATAATGATAGTGAAGATGATCCAGGACCTCAGAAAAAGAAAGGAGGCAAAGATCGAGAAGATGCAAGAAACGTTTAACAAAGACCTAGAAGAATTAAAGAACAAACAAGCAGAAATGAACAATACAATAACTGAAATGAAAACTACACTAGAAGGAATCAAGAGCAGAATAACTGAGGCAGAAGAACGGATAAGTGACCTGGAAGACAGAATGGTGGAATTCACTGCTGTGGAACAGACTAAAGAAAAAAGAATGAAAAGAAATGAAGACGGCTTAAGAGACCTCTGGGACAATATTAAACGCAACAACATTCGCATTATAGGGGTCCCAGAAGGAGAAGAGAGAGAGAAAGGACCCAAGAAAATATTTGAAGAGATTATAGTCGAAAACTTCCCTAACATGGGAAAGGAAAGAGCCACCCAAGTCCAGGAAGCGCAGAGAGTCCCATACAGGATAAAACCAAGGAGAAACATGCCGAGACACACAGTAAATAAATTGGCAAAAATTAAAGACAAAGAAAAATTATTGAAAGCAGTAAGGGAAAAACAACAAATAACATACAAGGGAACTCCCATAAGGTTAACACTGATCTCTCATCAGAAACTCTACAAGCCAGAAGGGAGTGGCACGATATACTTAAAGTGATGAAAGGGAAGAAACTCCAAACAAGATTACTCTACCCAGCAAGGATCTCATTCAGATTCAATGGAGAAATCAAAAGCTTTACAGACAAGCAAAAGCTAAGAGAATTCAGCACCACCAAACCAGCTCTACAACAAATGCTAAAGGAACTTCACTAAGTGGGAAACACAAGAGAAAAAAAGGACCTACAAAAACAAACCCAAAACAATTAAGAAAATGGTCACAGGAACATACATATCAATAATTACCTTAAAGGTGAATGGATTAAATGCTCCAACTAAAAGACACAGGCTTGCTGAATGGATACAAAAACAAGACCCATACATATGCTGTCTACAAGAGACCCACTTCAGACCTAGGGACACATACAGACTGAAAGTGAGGGGATGCAAAAAGATATTCCATGCAAATGGAAATGAAAAGAAAGCTGGAGTAGCTATACTCATATCAGATAAAATAGACTTTAAAACAAAGAATATTACAAGAGACAAGGAAGAACACTACATAATGATCAAGGGATCAATCCAAGAAGAAGATATAACAATTATAAATATATATGCACCCAACATAGGAGCACCTCAATACATAAGGCAACTTGTAACAGCTATAAAAGAGGAAATCGGCAGTAACACAATAATAGTGGGGGACTTTAACACCTCACTTACAGCAATGGACAGATCAACCAAAGTGAAAATACATAAGGAAACAGAAGCTTTAAATGACACAATAGACCAGATAGATTTAATTGATATGTATAGGACATTCCATCCAAAAACAGCAGATTACACTTTCTTCTCAAGTGCGCATGGAACATTCTCCAGGATAGATCACATCTTGGGTCACAAATCAAGCCTCAGTAAATTTAAGAAAACTGAAATCATATCAAGCATCTTTTCTGACCACAACGCTATGAGATTAGAAATCAATTACAGGGAAAAACACGTAAAAAACACAAACACATGCAGGCTAAACAATACGTTACTAAATAACCAAGAGATCACTGAAGATATCAAAGAGGAAATCAAAAACTACCTAGAGACAAATGACAATGAAAACACGACGACCCAAAACCTATGGGATGCAGCAAAAGCAGTTCTAAGAGGGAAGTTTATAGCTCTACAAGCCTACCTCAAGAAACAAGAAACATCTCAAGTAAACAATCTAACCTTACACCTAAAGGAACTAGAGAAAGGAGAACAAACAAAACCCAAAGTTAGCAGAAAGAAAGAAATCATAAAGATCAGAGAAGAAATAAATGAAATAGAAACAAAGAAAACAATAGCAAAGATCAGTAAAACTAAAAGCTGGGTCTTTGAGAAGATAAACAAAATTGATAAACCATTAGCCAGACTCATCAAGAAAAAGAGGACTCAAATCAATAAAATTAGAAATGAAAGAGGAGAAATTACAACAGACACTGTAGAAATACAAAGCATCCTAAGAGACTACTACAAGCAACTCTATGCCAATAAAATGGACAACCTGGAAGAAATGGACAAATTCTTAGAAAGGTATAATCTTCCAAGACTGAATCAGGAAGAAACAGAAATTATGAACAGACCAATCACAAGTAATGAAATTGAAACTGTGATTAAAAATATTCCAACAAACAAAAGTCCAGGACCAGATGGCTTCACAGGTGAATTCTACCAAACATTTAGAGAAGAGCTAACACCCATCCTTCTCAAACTCTTCCAAATAATTGCAGAGGAAGGAACACTCCCAAACTCATTCTACGAGGCCACCATCACCCTGATACCAAAACCAGACAAAGATACTTCAAAAAAAGAAAATTACAGACCAATATCACTGATGAATATAGATGCAAAAATCCTCAACAAAATACTAGCAAACAGAATCCAACAACACATTAAAAGGATCATACACCATGATCAAGTGGGATTTATCCCAGGGATGCAAGGATTCTTCAATATACGCAAATCAATCAATGTGATAAACCATATTAACAAATTGAAGAATAAAAACCATATGATTATCTCAATAGATGTAGAAAAAGCTTTTGACAAAATTCAACACCCATTTATGATAAAAACTCTCCAGAAAGTGGGCATAGAGGGAACCTACCTCAACATAATAAAGGCCATATACGACAAACCCACAACAAACATCATTCTCAATGGTGAAAAACTGAAAGCATTTCCTCTAAGATCAGGAACGAGACAAGGATGTCCGCTCTCACCATTATTATTTAACATAGTTTTGGAAGTCCTAGCCACGGCAATCAGAGAAGAAAAAGAAATAAAAGGAATACAAATTGGAAAAGAAGAAGTAAAACTGTCACTGTTTGCAGATGACATGATACTATACATAGAGAATCCTAAAGATGCCACCAGAAAACTACTAGAGCTAATCAATGAATTTGGTAAAGTTACAGGATACAAAATTAATGCACAGAAATCTCTTGTATTCCTATACAGTAATGATGAAAAATCTGAAAGAGAAATTATGGAAACACTCCCATTTACCATTGCAACAAAAAGAATAAAATGCCTAGGAATAAACCTACCTAGGGAGACAAAAGACCTGTATGCAGAAAACTATAAGACACTGATGAAAGAAATTAAAGATGATACCAACAGATGGAGAGATATACCATGTTCTTGGATTGAAAGAATCAATATTGTGACAATGACTATACTACCCAAAGCAATCTACAGATTCAATGCAATCCCTATCAAATTACCAATGGCATTTTTTATGGAAGTAGAACAAATCATCTTAAAATTTGTATGGAGACACAAAGATCCCGAATAGCAAAAGCAGTCTTGAGGGAAAAAAACGGAGCTGGAGGAATCAGACTCCCTGTCTTCAGACTATACTACAAAGCTACAGTAATCAAGACAATATGGTACTGGCACAAAAACAGAAACATAGATCAATGGAACAAGATAGAAAGCCCAGAGAGAAACCCACGCACCTATGGTCAACTAATCTATGACAAAGGAGGCAAAGATATACAATGGAGAAAAGACAGTCTCTTCAATAAGTGGTGCTGGGAAAACTGGACAGCTACATGGAAAAGAATGAAAATATAACACTCTCTAACACCATACACAAAAATAACCTCAAAATGGATTGGAGACCTAAATGTGAGACCAGACACTATAAAACTCTTAGAGGAAAACATAGGAAGAACACTCTTTGACATAAATCACAGCAAGATCTTTTTTGATCCACCTCCTAAAGTAATGAAAATAAAAACAAAAATAAACAAATGGGACCTAATGAAACCTCAAAGCTTTTGCACAGCAAAGGAAACCATAAACAAGACGAAAAGACAACCCTCAGAATGGGAGAAAATATTTGCAAACGAATCAACGGACAAAGGATTAATCTCCAAAATACATAAACAGCTCATGCAGCTCAATATTGAAGAAACAAACAACCCAATCCACAAATGGGTAGAAGACCTAAGTAGACATTTCTCCAAAGAAGACATACAGATGGCCAAGAAGCACATGAAAAGCTGCTCAACATCACTAATTATTAGAGAAATGCAAATCAAAACTACAATGAGGTATCACCTCACACCAGTTAGAATGGGCATGATCAGAAAATGTACAAACAACAAATGCTGGAGAGGGTGTGGAGAAAAGGGAACCCTCTTGCACTGTTGGTGGGAATGTAAATTGATACAGCCACTATGGAGAACAGTATGGAGGTTCCTTAAAAAACTAAAAATAGAATTACCATATGCTCCAGCAATCCCACTACTGGGCATATACCCAGAGAAAACCATAATTCAAAAAGACACAGGCACCCCAATGTTCATTGCAGCACTATTTACAATAGCCAGGTCATGGAAGCAACCTAAATGCCCATCAACAGACGAATGGATAAAGAAGTTGTGGTACATATATACAATATATGTATATTAGGGCTGAATATTACTCAGCCCTAAAAAGGAATGAAATTGAGTCATTTGTTGGGACGTGCAGGGATCTAGAGACTGTCATACAGAGTGAAGTAAGTCAGAAAGAGAAAAACAAATATCGTATATTAACGCATGTATGTGGAACCTAGAATAATGGTACAGATGAACCGGTTTGCAGGGCAGAAGTTGAGACACAGATGTAGAGAACAAACATATGGACACCAAGGGAGGAAAACCGCAGTGGGCTGGGGATGGTGGTGTGCTGAATTGGGCGATTGGGATTGACATGTATACACTGATGTGTATAAAATTGATGACTAATAAGAACCTGCAGTATAAAAAAACAAACAAACAAGAAAAACAACTAATACTAAACTTTCTTTGGGTTATTTGTATGGAAATATGTTAATATAAATGTTTCAGACATTACATGAAACTCCTAAAAATCTTATATGTTCTGGTATAATGTTATAAGTCATAATTCTAGTTATTACTTTAAAATGTATATCTCAGAAATAACTATTTCTTTGTCAATTGCATTATTATGAACTTTCATCAAATCTTTAACCATCGTCATTTTTAAGTCTTTGTCATTTACAGACAGTTCTGGGTGTACTCTGATGCTTTTGCAAAAATGTTCCTATAAAAGGGTTCCATCTTCAAGGAATTCATGGAAAAGACTCTGACAAGTACAGGTTTCTGGTAACTGACTATACTGCTGAACTGAATGAATAAGCATTTTCAGAACTCTAATGGAAAACTGATGAACTCATAAAAGTGCTAACAAAAGATCAAGATGAAAAAAAAAATTAATTACATGGGACTGAGTGAACTGATGCAGATGATTATAATTTTTGTGACTTCCTGTTTGAATAAAAAAAAAAAATTCCACAAGGACTCAGAGGCAAAAAATATACAAATCAATTTTCACTGCAAAGTAAAGGAGCTGTTACAGTGGAGGATTACTGGACTGAATGTCAATATTATGACATAGTATGAGTGTGTTTTGTGTTTTGTAATTGCAATCATTGTTGCTTTTGTTGTGATCATCCATTTACCATGCTTGTTGTCAGTCTATTTATCTTTTGTAAAAGTAAAATACAGTGTGTGTGTGTGTGTGTGTGTGTGTGTGTGCGGAAAAAAAAAAAAAAAGAAGTCACCCAGAATTGGCCTAAAAATAGAAAAGAAAGAAAAGAAAGAAAGAAAGAAAACAAACTTATGGTTACCAAAGGGGAAAGGGGGGAGGGATAAATTAGGAGTTTGGGATTAACACATATACACTACTATATAAAATCGATAACCAACAAGGACCTACTGTATAACACATGGAACTATACTCAATATCTTGTTATAACGTATAATGGAAAAGAATCTAAAAAAGAATATATATATATATATATATATATATATATATATATATATATATATATATATATATATATATATAACTGAATCACTTTGCTGTACAACTGAAATGAACACAACATTGTAAGTCAACTATATTTCAATAAAAAATTTTAAAAACACCTGAAAAAAAAATGGGTCATAGCAACATTCAGTACAAAAGAAGCCTGTTATCGCAGTCACTCAAGAAATCTGACTCAAACTAAAACCAATCATAACAAGCAAGTTGATTCCCACCAGCTGCTACTATTACTACTGGGCCAAGGATTTCGTTACACACACACACACGCACAAATAATATGATCTCCTCCTCTTACTCCTTTTCTCCTGTAATCTCGTCGCACAACACAGCATTCAGGAAGATCTTTCAAATAAATATACGGTCAGATATCACTTCCCTGCTTAAAATCCTCCACTGGCTTCCCACTGCCCCTAGGATAAAATACAAACACCCTCCCTTGACAGGCCGTGACCGGGCCCAGACCACCTCTTCCCGGCCTCCACCACTCACCCCTTGCTCACACAGTCCCAATACCACAGCCTTCTGGCTGCTTCACAGATATGCAGGGTCTGCTGCCTACTTCCAGGCTTTACACTGGTTGTGTCCGAGCTTAGGGCATCCTTCCCAGGCTTCTGTGCGGCTGCTCCTTTCTCTTGAGTCAAGGCTCAGCTCAAACATTTCCTCCTCCGAGAGGCCTTCCCTCACCAGTTCCTGGCTGGTTGCCTTAATATCACCCTACCCTGTCTCCCTGTTATTTGTCAGTGCTAAATCAGCCCTCACACAGATTGCTTTACTCGCCTGTGTGCTTGTTCACCAGCGGCCCCCACGCGGACGCAGGCTACCCAAGCAAGGGAACCTGCTGCACTCGCCCACGCAAGTAGGCCTCTGCCCCAAGACCAACCGCTACCTCCTAAATGAAAAGCGCTTCAGCAATCTAACCATCAATCTAGGGCATCGTACACAGTTGTTTTATTCTTGTCCAAAAGAAGGAAGCATTCCACTCATCTACCTTTCAAAAGTCCAAATGCTGATCAAGTTTTGGGACTTTCGGAAAAAAAAAAAAGAACCATAAATCCTTCAAAATGACACAAAATGATGTAATTTTGGTCAGGATATAAAATTGTTTAAGATTGAGTTTAGCATTCTTTTTCTGAATAACTTACCTCTTTCTCCCTTTCATAGTCTTCTTTGTCATATTCTTCGTCTTCATTTTGCGTCTGCAGTGCCACACTGCCGAAGTCTAGTGACATGGTCCTCCTGCGGGAACAGAAAGATGTTTGGTTTCTAAACAGCCCAGAAAATCTCCCCAGACCAAACTACATAAGAGATGCCATACACAAAAAGACAGGAGCAGCTGGGGAGAAGATATATGTAACTCATGTATGACAAATGGTTAGTATTCCAACTATAAAGAGAGTTCTTACAAATTAATCATGATTCACAGAAAATAGCTGTTATGACAGAAATTCATGAAAGTGAAAAAATGCCCAAAGCTAATAAACCTACAACTAGACCTTGCTAGTGGTCTGGAAAGAATAACTCAAACAGTAAGATTTTTGTCCACACACAAAAATAAGATAATAATAACGAACCAGAAATATGCCAAAACATACAAATTTTAAGAATACGCTCAAAGTTTCTAATTTGATGTATTAAAGATGGCACAGGTAGCATCCTCCACAACTTGCTTCATCTTCTGAATATCACAAATCCAAATGTCATGTTTTTCAGAAAGAGAGCCACTAAATCCTGAGTTAATGATTGCTCCCAAAAAAACATTTACAATCCAGTAAACTCCACAGAGCACACAACAAAAATATGTGTTAGGACGTTCCTGGTGGAGCAGTGGTTAAGAATCCGCCTGCCAGTGCAGGGGACACAAGTTCAAGCCCTGGCCCAGGAAGATCCCACATGCTGCTAAACAACTAAGCCCATGCGCCACAACTACTGAGCCTGTGCTCTAGAGCCCACAAGCCACAACTACTGAGCCTGCGTGCCACAACTACTGAAGCCTGTGCGCCTAGAGCCCGTGCTCCGCAACAAGAGAAGCCATCACAATGAGAAGCCCGCGCACCACAACGAAGAGTAGCTCCTGCTCGCTGCAACTAGAGAAAGCCTGCACACAGTAACGAAGACCCAACGCAGCCAAAAATAAATTTAAAAATATATATATATGTATATGTGTTAAATGTCCTGCTCTTAAGCTTGATAAAATCAAGTTCTAGCAAAAAATACTCAGGAAAAACAGAAGTGAAGGATGTGAAGCTATGACACTGTCCCAAAGCAGCAGCAAGACTTCCCTGGAGAATGGTCACTGCTGTGGCAGAAGCAGCAGCAGGAAATGGGTTTTCAAGTACTTACGGTCAAAAGACTGCTGATGATTTGAATTATACTTAGGGATCCTGACACTACACAGAAACTACCCAGAATTTCAAAACTCTGAACAATCCTGACAAAAAAGTAGGCAAGCATCATCAATTACACGGCCTAATGCTGTCCTCTATTCAGTCCACTCTCGTGCATGCCAATGAAATGCACTTTGATGTGAGGCTGGGCCACAGATCATACACTCACTTTTCAGGCTCTAAAATGTCATTAAACTGGAAGTGAAATGAGAAGCATAGACCTGGCAATCCAAACATATTTTACCATAAAGAACTTAGCTCCCTCGTGTTGACAGTAGAGGACTAAGATCACAAACTTTTATGTAAGCCAATAGCTCTATAGCAGAAGATATTCCACTTCATCAGCTCTAAGGTGCCCTTGATGGTATGACACAGTTCCATCTGTACCACTAAGAAAAAGATGTGGCCAATTAAATCATGACACATCATTAACTTTAAAATGCAGCCTCTTTGTAGATGTTAAAATGTGAAAAGAAGGGAGCTCCCGGGCGGTCCAGTGGTTAGAACTTGGCGCTTTCACTGCCGTGACCTGGGTTCAATCCCTGGTCAGGGAATTAAGATCCTGCAAGCCACACGGAGCGGCAAAAAAAAACAAAAAAAAAGTGAAAAGAAAATGTGCACATTATAATAGATGAAATATGGTATTACAGGTTAACACAAATATGAATTTCGATGCTGAAAATCCCCATAAGTTTTAGTTTGTTTTACAAGGACTGTTTCTCGGCCAAACTCTAATTTGCAGTCCAACTTTTTTATCCCTCCCCTCTCTGGTCCCTACACCCAACCCATCCCTTTCAATTCTATGAATTCAGACTCCTCACATCAACTAAACCCTTCCAGCCTCTGCTTCTTAGACCAGACCTCCTCCTTTCTGTTCTTGTGCCAGGGCTACATGGAGGAAGGGACACACGCACTCCTTCACTGAGAAGTAAAGTAGAGAGGCCTGGGGACTCTAAACCTTGTCTCCACCCAGCAGCTACAAGCAACCTCTTGTATACCAGCATAAGATGGATACCTGAATATGGTAAAGAGCCTACAATGTAGCTGAAATGGTGAGGGAAAAACAGTAACACAAGCTCATGTCTCTAGGGTTTTTTCACTACTTCAAGTGAACATCAAGTCTATAGAATCTATAGATTATGAAAATACAAGCCCTTGTAAATGCTGGCTCCTTAAAAGAAATGCAATTAAGCTGGACCTTAAAGGCATCCCTGAATTCTCCAGGCAGAAATAATCTTTCCTGCTTCTAATTCTTATGGTATTTTCCACCTTTCCCTGAATTTTATAGTTAAAGCCAGAATAGGGAATTTGGGTTAATTTCCCTTTTATTAAGTAAAAGGAGGGAGGGTTTTTTTTTTTTTTTCCAACACTTCACCAATCTGCCATCAATTCCTGTTGAATACTGAAAAGGAACATTAAGATTTACAAGAGCTTATTGCTAAATAGTTATTTTAAATAAAGAACTACTTTTTCTCAGATAGAGAATAATGAATTCTACAAGGTATTTTCATTTTTTTTAATAAAGTCTAGTTTTCTCTTTTTTTCTTTTTTTGGCTGCACAGCATGCAGGATCTTAGTTCCCAGACCAGGGATTGAAGCCAGGCCCTTAGCAGTGAAAGTGCAGAGTCTTAACCACTGGACCGCCAGGGAATACCCTATTTTCATTTTTAAGTGAAGAAAATGTAAAAGACAAAACTATATCTTTGTTTTGAATGGCGTTTTAAATCCAAACCGTGTCATTAAAGAAGAAATCTGAAAATATCTGAAAGAACAAACTCTCTCTCCACTGGGAGGAAAAGGTACAAATTAGCTTTCCTTCTGAAAAGTGCAAACTACCAGAGACCATAAGAAATTATTTTAGGCATTAAGGGAAATTTGATAAACTTACTGTGGCTTAAAAAACAAAGAGACTAAAAAGGTAATTAGTATTTAACTAAAATTTAAAATAAAAGCTAATGCTTTTCTTCTGCTTATTAATCACTACTGATTACTGCTATCAGAGACTTCACTATAATATTCAGAACAATAAAAGAGGCTGCTTAAATTAAAAAAAAAAAACTAGCAAGATAATAAACCCAGAAGCCATAAAGGAAAAACTTGACGGAAACTTAAACATACACACATACAAAAAGAAACTGTATATGGCAAAAACCATCATTAGCAAGTCAAATATTATGTATAAAAAGAAAATACTATCAAAGGGTAAAATAATAATGAGAAAGAGACTTGCAAAACACAAGAGAAAGTCCCAATATACAATTCTCACAAAGAAATGAGAAAAAGACAACTTAATTTAAAATGGGCAACTGATACATTTCATTAAAAAAAAAAGAAATGCAAATGCTCAACGAACTTGAAAACATGCTTAATCTCACAAAGAATTCAAAGTGCCATTTAAACAATGAAATATGATTTTCAACCACTAAATAAAAAAAAAAAACATGATAACAGCTAGTGGTGGCTATTATTTTTTAAATTAATTTATTTTATTTATTTTTGGCTGCATTGGGTCTTTGTTGCTGCACGTGGGCTTTTCTCTAGTTGCAGCGAGCAGGGGCTACTCTTCGTTATGGTGCACGGGCTTATTGCTGTGGCTTCTTTTGTTGCGGAGCACGGGCTCTAGGCACATGGGCTTCAGTAGTTGTGGCACACAGGCTCAGTAGTTGTGGCTCGTGGGCTCTAGAGCACAGGCTCAGTAGTTGTGGCACAGGGGCTTAGTTGCTCCGCGGCATGTGGGATCTTCCCGGACCAGGGCTCGACCCCGTGTCTCCTGCATTGGCAGCCGGATTCTTAACCACTTGGCCACCAGGGAAGCCCTAGTGGTGGCTATTTTTATAGGAAACAGGCATCCTCATGAATTGCTGATGAAAGTATGAATTGGGAAAACCATCTTGAGAACTATCAATATTAATATATTGAAAAAGAATATGTGCCCTAGTAAAAGTACTTTTGAATAAATTTGGCAATACTGTGTCACTAATAAAAATAATGAAATATCTCTCTATATATTGACTATTTAAAAAATCAAGATGCAGAATAAGTGTACAGTATGCTTTTTTTTTTTTTTTAAGAGCAAGATGGTTAATACTTTCTTCCTAGATAGATAACTTTTTCTGAACCTATTTACAAGGCTATGTTCTGTCATATGTCCCACTCATTACTCATTTTGTTGTCGCTGGTTATGTTTTCTTTGCCCTCCTTGCAATGAGAAAGACCAATATGTGTTTAATTGGACAAAACATTAGAAAGCAAAAGTAGCATTGTTTTTGCCTCATCTAATAGCCTATAAGCACTCTGGGGGCAGAATTAAAATGTATCTCCCCCACCCTTTGCACACAACCAATATTTGTTGAATGAATATAATACATTCATGTTGCTCTATACAGATTCATTATTTCAATAAAGATTTTACTGAGCACCTACTGTGGGCCAGGTTATAGCCTAGATGTATCTAAGACATGCTACCAGCCATGGGAAGCTCACAGTCCCTTAGGGAAACAATGATATGAATTAATAGTTAAATGATACCTTGTAATACATTCTGTAATAGAGGAAAGTACAAAGTACAAATTAATTATGCTAAGAAGAAAAGAAGGCTGAAAGAAGTTTCACAGAAAGACTTTAGAAATAGATCTTAAAGGACACAATATGGCTGTTAAGTGGTTAAGAATGAGGGCACTCATTCAGACAACCTGGGCTCAGTTCTGGTTCTCCTGCTTAACAGCTGTGCAAACTTGCACAACTGTTTCCATTTACTCATTAATAAAATGGGGGTAAAAAACAGTACCTACGTCAAAGATTGGTTACGAGGATTCACAAGATTAATGTACTTGAAGCGCTTAGCACTGTGTACCAATCAATACATCTTAGTTTTGTTTTTATCATGACATGTTACTCATGAATAGAAGTCTGCCAGCTACAAATAGAGGTTAAAGGAATAAACAGCATTCAGTATATCTGAGAAAAAGTGAATATGCAGTGTGTGGGAAACTTTCCTTCAAATACTGCAATCATTACTGGGATGAAAATGCCACTTCCTTCAAGATGCCCTCCCCCCATGAAATTAGTCATTCTTTGGCGCTTTCAGGCTATATTTCTTATACTTTTCTTATAGCTTCAATTTCAGCCTCTCATTTAGTTGAGTGCATTCACATCTAGGAGGTGCATATAAATTGTCATGCATTGTGAAGGATACGGCGAAATTCAGCTTAAATCACACTCAAGTTCATGACTGTAAGATAGAAAAGGTTAAGTGCCACAAAAGGGTCTTTAAGTGCCCTGAGAGTTAGGAAATTCTACTTACTTGCTTACATGTTAGCTTCCTTTCTAGAATGGAAATAGCCAGAGCACACTAGCCTGTTTCAGACTTGCAATACCAGGCTTAGGAAGCCTATTTATTCATTCAACAATTACTTGCCAAGCACTGTTCAAGATTACAAAGTTCATCAGGATTTGGTGAAGGGAAAGAAACACACATAAAAACAAAGGATGACAATAATCTGTGATCAGTGCTAGTGACAGTAGCTTGGACAAATACATTCAGGGTGCCCAGAGGATGCAGCAAGTAGGCAACCACAGGTTGAATGAAGATAAACCCAAGTCCTTACCAAGGAACTCCGTTTGGCGTCAACTATGGCACAGCAAACAGGTACTGCGAGACCCAAGCTGCACGGAGCCCAGGAGGCCTGGGGCTGCTAGCCTGGGCTGCCAGCGTCACATGCACTCGGTCAACACACGTGTACAGAGCACCCACTGTTAGCCTGGCACGGCGCCAGGGTGACCACGGCGGGGGGTCCCCAGGGTCAGGTCTCAGCGCTACCCTAGCAGCCTGGAGGAGGCGAGGAGGGCTTCCCAGACGTCACTTCTAAGTAGGATCTTGGGGTCTGGATGAGACTTCAAAGTCAAAGGCGGAGCCCCGCCACCTGCAAGCAGTCCACCACCGCGGGATTTGGGGAGGGGACGGGTCAGTCCTCCGGGAAGCCTCAGCCAGAATCCCAAGGACCCCGCACCTCCTCCTATCCCAGCCACAAGCCCAGCCAAGAAGCGAAACTCACCGGAGGCCACGGATGCTGTCACCGCGGAGACACCCTAGCTCCCGCCGAAAGCCAACTTCTAGCAAACCCCTCACCCAGGCTCTAACCCGCTAGCTCCTTCCTAGTCACAACTGAACCCACAGAGCCCCGAGGCCATTGAAGAGCAGCCGGCTCCTTCAATCGCTGGTTAGAAGCGGGCCTGGTGGGCGGGGCCATGCCGGCTTGGGGCAGGGCGTAGAGGCGGAAGTCTCCGCCTTTCTCAAGCTAGGTTGAGAAGTCCGCCTGCAGTTGCAATACTGTACGGCTGTTTAAAAGCGGGCGCCAGAGGTGGCGGGAAGTTCCTCCTGTGTGCCCATTGGTGGATCCTTGAGCCAATTACGGAAGGGTTGACTCTAGAGGGGGCGGGCCTATCGGTTGCATAGAGACGCCCAAGCACCTGGCCTCCTGCCCTTTCCTAGGATGAACCGGTTTTGCCCGACCTCCTTGCCCCTCCCCCTCACCACCTAGTGCAGTGACTCGTGCCCCCTGCGCTCTCCACTCCTAAATCCCAGTTCTCAGCTGCAGCACATAGAATCCCTCACTTTCCCCAACGAACCCACCTTGGAGGTTTTAGTATTTGCCTTTCTGATTCTCTAAGGTGCCTGCTTCCCCATCACCTTAACAGCCTTAGAGGTCGTTTCACTTTGTCTTCTTGCTTACTAGGTCCCGCCTTGTTTGAATGTGTTTCTTTAATTACTGATGAGATGACACATTCTCTACATGTTTATTCACTACTTGAATCTCCTCGAGTGCGAATGTTCCTGTCACTCTGGTCTATGTTAACCTGTCCTTTAGGACAGAGCTGCCCAGTCTGCGGTAAAGCCCATTATTGTATCTACCTTCCTGGGGTAAAAGGGTTCCAGTGAATATCAAGGTAGTAGTAGGTTCACAGATCCTTTTAACCCTTTCCCATATATACTAGTATGGAGTAAAAGGGTTGTTAAAGGTTGTTCACAATCTGGCTAGCTTTCATTTGTTACCTCACCATCCCACCCCTACACTGACCCCTATAACCCCATCCACTAAGCATAAGGGTCTGGCACACATTAGGTACTCAATCCTTGGCAACAGATGAGTGGAATCTCTGACCCAGCTGCCTGTGGTTCCCAGGGTGCTTTTGTTTTGCTCAAGCTATTCCTTTCACCTGTATTGATTGCCCCACTTAACTTCCCCGGCTACTCAGTCTTCAAGATAGATGAGCACCTCCTCTGAAGCCTTTCATGACACACACCTCCCTCCCTTGGTAGAAATGATCTTTCGTCCCTTTGGACACAGTGTACATATCTTATTATAATCCTTGTTATCTACTATATAACTAGTTGCTGTGTGAATGTTTCACTCAGTCCACCGTCAATATCTTAAGGCACTTACTTTGCTTTGTGGCCCCTGGTAGGCACTCAAAACAAAACTTGATAAATGAGCAAATGAATGAACGAACAAATAAAATGAAACCTCTTTGTGCCAGGAAAAGCAAATAAAAGGCATTCAGGTAAATGGCAGTTGTTGAAATCTGAGCCAAGGTGTCTGTTAGTGAGTACTAGGCTTATGGGCTTTCCACATCTCACTGCAGCCCATCAGCAAGCTGCGTGTAGTGTCCTGTGCTAAGGGTTAAGATGAAATGCTACAGCAAGAATGCTAAATGATCCCTGCCCACAAACGACTGTTTACTAGAGAGATGAAAGAAAAAAAAAAAGATGTTAAGGCAGGAAAGCACATGAGGAGACAGTGTTTATAATCCCTTACATACTGCTTTAGACGTTGGTAAGTTTTTTCACAGACACTAGCTCACTTTTCCTCACAACAACCCTGTGAGGAGCTAGTACAGGTATTAGGATCCCATTTTACAGTGTAAGAAACTGATGAAAAATAATAATAATAATAATAATAATAATAAAGTGTCCAAGGTTACACAGTTAATGTGAGACAGAGACAGAATTTTGAACCCAGCTCCTTTATCTCTAAATCCAGAGCTCATCACTATATATAAAATATGTGAGACTTAAGCACCTAAGTCACAAAAAAATAGAATAAATCAAAATAAAAAGTAAATCAGAGCCCCTTACCTTTTTAAAAAATGGATTTGAGTGGAGTTGTGGACATATTATAATCAATGAAATTTTCTTGACTGCCTATCGTGTTTAATTCCTGGTCTAGGTGCTTGATATATAAAGTGAGAGGCAGGACCCCAGCCAGTGAGGCACCCACACTCTGAGGTGCAAGGTGTTTACATAAAAAGAGAAATGATAACACAAAAAAAAGTAGTTTACTACATGCAATATGAGTAGATAGTAATAATTCTGGGGAAAAGTGAACACGTTAGGAAGGATCTCTCAGGGAAAGTTCCTGGAAGAAGAGGAAGAGTCAACAGGCAGGTTGATTAGCAAGAGTGATTGCAATATGAAGGGCAGATGAGCAAAAGTAAAGGATTCTTGTATTTAGAGGTAAGATTGGAGAAGTAGACTGGGACAAGATAGCCAGTAGAAGAGCTTGACGCCTGGAGGGATGGGAAAGGCATGCTACAGAGGTAAGGTATGGTAACACACAAGGAATGAACTTACATCCAGAGAAACACAAGCACACAGAGGCATCCTGGGGTAATAAAGACAAATACAGAAAAAGAGAGGAAAACTGCCAAAGACGTTGAATGCTGGAAAGATTATCTGTAGAATGTTGGGTCAATGTTTATCCTGCATTTTTGACACATCTGTGAGCTGGGAGGGGCTATCTCTACCAGACTCATTTACATTTCAAGGGGAAATGCCTGTTGTTGAGATGTGGTCCCTCCCATTCACATCATTTATAAAGGTGCAGCTAAGCCCTCATTTCTTCCTTTTCCTACCTTCTCTTTGGTGTCAGAGCTATCAGGTCAAAGCAATGCCATCCTGTAATAAGGAGTGCTATCCTCAAAAAAGCACTGAACTTAAAGAAGATCTGAGTTCAAGTTCCAGCTCTCCTACCTACTAGCTTTTGTCCACAATTTATTTAATCCTTCTGTGGAGGAAAGTCTTATTTGAAAATAGGAGTGATAATAACTGCTTTGCAGGACTGTAAAAAGGATGAAATAAGATTGTGTGAAAGAGGTTTAAAAATGTAGAAACACTATTATTTAACAGTGTTATTTGAGGAATATCAAACCATTATTTGTTGCATATTCAATAGTATTTTCTGAGCATCTACTTTGTACCAAGCACTGTTCTAGGGGCTTGTTTAATATTATGTGGGTCAAAATGCCTTCCCTGATTAAGCTACTTATCACAGAATCTACACCTGCCCTCAGCCACTATGACCTCACCACCATCACCTCCCCACCACTCCAAGACCTGGCCATACCTGATTGGGTCAAAGGTGAGCACCAGACCCAAGCTGAGCCAATCATATTCTCTTCCCAGATAACAGAAATGACTCCATGAAACTGGGTCAAGTGGTAACCCTACAGAAGCAGATTTTTATTACATTTTCTGTATTTTATGGGAAATATGCTCCTTCCATAGCTGTGTCATGTATATGGTGGAACACAGACTGACGATCATGAACTTCTGCCACTCAGAGCCATGGATCTGCCTGGTTCCTGTGCTTTATGAAGCCTGACAGTTCATCTTTTCCTTGGTTCTGTGATAATCTGAACTTTTTTTTTTTTTTTTTAATTTATTATTTATTTATTATTTTTATTTTTGGCTGTTTTGGGTCTTCGTTTCTGTGTGAGGGCTTTCTCCAGTTGCGGCGAGTGGGGGCCACTCTTCATCGCGGTGCGCGGGACTCTCACTATCGCGGCCTCTCTTGTTGCGGAGCAGAGGCTCCAGACGCGCAGGCTCAGTAATTGTGGCTCACGGGCCCAGTTGCTCCGCGGCATGTGGGATCTTCCCAGACCAGGGCTCGAACCCGTGTCCCCCGCATTGGCAGGCAGACTCTCAACCACTGCGCCACCAGGGAAGCCCCAATCTGAACTTTAAAACATCTTTTAACTTGAGTAAGCTTGTAAGGGTTGAATAGCGTTCCTGCAAATTTCATGTCCACCCAGAACTCAGAATGTGACTTTATTTGGAAATAGAGTCTTTGCAAATGTAATTAGTTAATATGAGGTCATATTGGATGAGGATTGGCCCTAAATCTAATGACTGGTGTCCTTAAAAGAAGAGGAAAGGACACAGAAAGACACGCAAGGAGAAGACAGCCACGTGGAGACAGAGGAACAAACTGGAGTTACATTGCTACAAGCCAAGGAACATCCAGGGCCATCAGAAACTGGCAAGGGATTCTTCCCTAGAGTATTCTGAGGAAGCATGGTCCTATCAACTCATTATTTTCAGACTTCTAGCCTCCAGAACTGTGAGAGAATAAAATTCTGCTGTTTTAAGCTAGTTTGTCGTACTTTGTTGAGGCAGCCCTAGGAAATTAATACAGGTGGGTTCCCGTTCTTCGCAACCAAATGTTTATGACTAAGATGCATTTGTGACAGATTATATTTGAAAAGTCTAGACCAGTGATTCTCCAAACATGATCCATGGCCCACTGATGGACCTTAAGGATATTCCTGATGGGTCATTACATGACACAAACACACAAGTCGTTTCTCTAGTTATCATGGGAAAATAACTTGCAATTTTATAGGTTTTTATTTTTACATACAGCTAAGGTTTACCTCATAGGAATCATCTACTAAGTAAGATGTTAGGGGCTACTAATGTTTAGAATTTGTAAATTAAAATTAGCACATTATTTAAGTTTACCAAGAAGGATTATTCATCATTTCTACGTGCAACATTGTAAAGTTCCTGCTCATGCACACTTGAAGATAATTGAAATTCCCACTTTTGGGAGAGGGATGTTAATAGCACCATTCCCAGGAAGTCATGCTTTTTAAGAGCTGTTATTCCTGCTTCTTAATTATAAACTAGCTTTGCTTGGCACCACTGATATCAACTAAGTTTGTTGTGAGTTTGGTTAACCTAACTGCACGTAGTGTTAACTGCTTTAATATATTAATTTACACTTTTCCTATAACTTGACTTTAATATCCAAGTTGAGGTTCAATTTTTGTCACTAGTAATCTATTACTAAAGTCAATTTATAATTCCTCTGAAATTTGCTTATGCTTTATTGAAATGTGTTGGCTATTAATTTATTCTATTTAAATAACTAATAATATATTATCAAGGCAAGTGATAAAATTACTCATTTTCTGAAAAATGTATAGGGCAGTATTTTGGAATATAAAATCATAGGAACAGTATAAAATTCCTCCCCTAAAAGTGAGTAAACACTTCCTGTTGTTCCTCTCTAGTTCTTTATTGTCACTGCGTCATATTTTTCACGACAAGAAAAAGAAGGGGTTGGGGGATGAAAGGTATGTGGGACAATAGCCTTTTGCCTCTTCAATGCTCTTCGGCCAAAAGTGTGAGAGCCAATTGCCTGGATTTAATGCTTAGGAGTTTCCACAGCATCAAGGTTTTTAATCAGAAAACCAGTAAAAGCTATTAGAAAAGTGATGATGACCATTTGATAAAGATCCAAAGGTGCAAAAATTATATTTGAACGTGGAATGCAGACCCTCCCAGATGCCACACTCCGCTTCTGCTTCTTGAAACAGTAGATTAAAAAGGAAAGAAAGAAGTACCAAGACAAGATTATAAAATTGGTGTGTACTTTATGTGCTTACATAACATGTTCAATGGATATTAACAAAATACAACATAATGATACCATTTATAAGAAATTATAGGATTTATTTAAAATGTTAATGTATTTGAACACTTAGATATTATTGTCCAGTAATGGGATACACGTTTAAAGTTATTTGATATTCTTCTATCTTTGGTCAGGTTCCCAGAAGTGAACTTTGGGATGAAAATTTGAGTGCAAATGATTTACTAAGGAAGGGCTTCCCTGAGAAAGCTATTAGGGAGTGAGGAAGCTGGACAGGGACAGGGGAAGAAGCCAGGCAGGGATATGTTTTCAGGAGAAGTGCTGGCCCCAACCTGACCCTACAGGGAGCTCTGGAGTGTAATCAGAATGGGGCAATTGGCTGAGCCTTCCTGCTCCTGCACCAGGGAAGGGGAAGAGGAAGTCCATGGGCACTTCTGGCTCTTGGTAACCCAAAGCAGCTCCCCTGGCCTGAGGTTGTCCTTAGAATCAACAGTCACCTGTACAAGCAGTTAGGAGCAAAACACACAGAAATGGCTCAACGGATCTGAGGGGGTCTGGACGGAGCTGACCGTCTATGTTTGCCATCCTTTGATCTTATCAATGTGTCTTTGGAGATGACATCAAACATTTACATTTGAGTAGGTAATGGAGGTGGTCTCATGCCGCTCAGTCAAATGACCCCTCCCAGTCCTAGAAGGATGGGACCTAGGACTATGAAGATGAACCAACCACCATGTCTGTGGATTTAGTATATTCAGTGAATCTGCCAAGGGTTAAAGTGGCAATCTTCTTAAAATCTCTTGCCATATCTAACTTTTACCCCCCAACTTTTTTTTAAATTAAACTTTTAATTTTGAGAAAATTGTAGATTCACATGTGATTGCAAGAAATAATACAGGGACATCTCCTGTAAGCTTTATCCAGCTTCCACCAATGATAACACTGTAGTACAATAACACAACCAAGATATCCACGTTGATATAGTCAAGATTCAAAGCAATTCAATCACACAAGGATCCCTAATGTTGTTCTTTTACAACTGTACTCACTTCCCTCTCTCCTACTGACTCCTTCCTTAATCTGTTCTCCATTTCAATAATTTTATAGAAACATTTCAAGAATGTTACATAAATGTAGTTTTATGGTACATAAAACTTTTGGGATTAGCTTGTTTTTGCTCTGCATAATTCTCTGAAGATCATCTAAGTGGTTGTATCAGCATCTCATCGTCTCATTCTTTTTTACTGCTGAGTAGTATTCCATGGTACGGATGTACCACAGTTTGTGTAACATTCACACACCGAAGGAACATTGGAGACTTTTCCAGTTTTAGGTCATTACAAACAGCGCTACTATAAACACTCCTGTACAAGTTTTTGTGTGAACATAACTTTTTATTTCTCTGTGATCAATGCACAGGAATACAATTATTGGGTTGAATGTTAAGTTGCATGTTTACTTTTTTAATAAACTACCAAACTGCTTTCTGGACTGGCTGCACTATTTTACATTCTCCCCAGGAATATATGTATGATCTACTTTCTTCTCATCCTAGCCAACATTTAGTGTTGTCGTTATTTTTCCTTTACGCGTTCTGTTATGTGTGCAGTAATATCTCACTGTGATTTCAGTTTGCATTTCCCTACTGCCTAATGATGTTAAATATATTTTCACCTGCTTTTTGCCATCTGTATACCTTCAGTGAAATGTCTATGCATGTTTTTTGCCCATTTTCTAATTAGAGTTTTTATGTTGAGTTTTAAGAGCTTTTTATTTATTCTAGACATTTGGTTTGCAAATATTTCCTCCCAGTCCACAGCTTGTCCTTCATCCTCTTATCAGAGCTTTCACAGAGCAAAACTTTGTATTTTTTTCTCTCTCTCTCTCTTTTTTTTTTTGGCTTGTTCCTGACCAGGGATTGAACCCAGGCCCTCGGCAGTGAGAGTGCAAATTCCTAACCACTGGACCACCACGAATTCTCAAAAATGTGTACTTTTGATGAAGTACAACATACCAGTTTTTCCTTAACAGATCGTGTCTAAGGACTCTTTGCCTTGCCTTATATCCTGAAGACTTTCCTCTATGTTTTTCTTTCCTAAAAGTTATCACAGTTTTACATTTCGCATTTAAGTCCATAATCCATTTGAGCTAATGTTTACATAAAGTGTGAGGTTCATTCTTTTGCCTACAGATGTACCGTTGCTCCAGCATCATTTGCTGAAAGGCTATCCTTCGTCGTCTGAGTATAATGCCCCTTAGCCTCCTCCCAGTGGAGTCCCCAGGGCTGGTTAAGTGCCTCCTCTGTAGGCCACAGCTCCTAAAAGGCAGCCCTTTCACACAGCTCTCTCTCCAGATTCTGTTACTGCTCCCTCCCCTACTCCTTCACTGGCTGAAGAGCACTGCATCCTCCCTTGTGGCTTCCCCATACTTCGCCCACACCTTTGTCAATAGTCCCTTTATCAAACTCTCCTCTAGTCACCCAATTTAAGTGAGCCATCTGTTTCCTGTCAGGACCCTGATGCATCCTACAAACGACACATTTTCCAAATCCCAAACATCAGACATATACTGTCAGTCGTCACAAAGCAATAATCATTTATTTTTTTTTTAAAGTTGTTTACAGGTATTTATACGCAAATGGATTTCCACCTTAAGACAGATGAAGATAAGGATGTGACATTAAAAGAGCATGCAGGCAAACACTTCTTTTGTTGTTTCCCTTTAACTGTGCCCGTTTTTGCAAGTGTGGCGTTTGCTCGTCCAACTACCACACCGTTACAGTCAACACTGACCATCTATGTGTCAGCTATACTCTTTGCATCAGCTTCTATCAAGAACTTCTTCTGGCCACCCAGTTACCACTCTGCTCAACCAGAATGAGACCACAGCCCTGCTCTGCCTCTGTTAAGATAATTAGATCACCCATAAACTTCGCTGATTTATACCCATGCTCATCCCCTTTACGAGGACAAATAATCAAGAACTACGGTGTATGCAAAATTGAGGAAAAATACATTGCTTCCTAGTTGTATAAAAGGAAACAAACCTATCTAAGAAGCCAATGGCAGTAAAAGTAAAATAAAAGCATAAACCTTCACATAAAAATATTAAGAGTTCAGTGTGCTTGGTTTCTGATGATTTCTATGCGAAAGAAGTTTCTCATATTTTACTTAAAACTTAGCAAACATTTCACAATTACAAAGATTAAGTTGTATCTACACATCCAAAGTGAAGTGGAGTTAAGGCAATTGTCCAGATAACTCAAGATAAAAAAACAAAAACAAAACAAAAAAAACTCTAAAATAGTGGCCATATCTCTGTATGCAAAGGCAGGTAGAGGGCTGAGACTGAAGCTGTTTTCTGCCACTCAAAATAACCAAATCTACTTCTACTACCATCACTTATGTTTTTCCAAAGTTTCAATGTTTTTGACTGAGAGGCTCCAGATCTCTGCTACCTGAATGATGATCTCAATGAGTACAGACACAGACTAAAGGAAAAAGCTGCAGTTTCCAGCTTAATTATACAGACTGGTTATCAACACTGACCCCTAATAAATGAAAAATTTGCCTTTTATAAATTATGTTAGGGCTGAAATGGACCTATGAATTCACCTAGCCCAGCTCCCTCATTTTATAGACAAGGAAACTGGAGTCCAGACAGGTTCAGCAAGTTGCTCAAGGTCACACTGAGACCCAGTCCAGCGCTTTTCCCTACACAACGCTTCATTACATCATTGGTTTACCAAGTGTGCCTGCATGTGTCAAACCTTTCCAATTGTTTCATTCAGTGTTTTCTCCCTGGTACATTTTGTCTGGTCATATCTAGAAAAGGTGCTAAGGATACATGTAGATGAGGGCCTATGAGTCACCACCAATCAAGGGGATATTTCCCCATACTTTAAAATAAATTCGGTGCTTTAAATAAGAATGGAACCAATTTGGAGACTGAACATGAAGAACACTGGTTTGTTTGCCATCTTTTAAATCCATGCACTCATGAGCTCTTTTTTGGGGAGGAAGGATGAGGGGGAGAGGGAAGGAGGGAGAAATACGATGAAATCAGAAATGACATAGATTTGGCTTCTTTAGTTTGTCATATGTTGCATACAAACAGTCCAAACAGCAAAGACTGAGAAATACTAGGCCAAAGAATCTGGGCTCCAACCCTTTAAACAGCAAATGGGACAGGCCAATGAAACTGACCATTGCTTTCAGTGGCCCTTGATTTGATTCCACTGGTATAGACAGAGTCCAAATTCAATGTCAAATTTATTTTAACACTGAGGTGAAAGTGTTACCAAACAGAAAATGTAATAAAGTCAGTAACTATTAAGCAAATGGCTTCTTATTTTTATAACAAGGAAAAACTTTTTTGGCAAATGGTTCTATAGTTATAGAATATGAAGACATTTAGAACTAATCTCCCCAATATGAAAATGTCCCCAAATTATCAAGTTGAAAGGCACATACCACTGCCCCAGCAGTTCCTTCAAGTTGTCTTCAGCACGTGAAATTTTAATTGTGCTTTTTTTTAGCTTGTTATCAATGCAATATGGCCTTAAAAAGTGACATCCGTGCATATGTATACTTTCTTTTCAAAGGGACCCATCCTCTTCCCCTTTTCTGATTTTCACTTTCTGAAGATCAATTTTTGTTAGTTCTTTGTTTTATAAAGGACCTAGTCCATGATGGTCTCAGAAAGATACACTTCACAGTTTGTGCTCTAATTTATCTAGAAACCAAGTGTGAATTACCTTTGTGTCCTAATACAAAATGGACTTTCCTGAAGTATCAGTGTGATGGCACTTCCATACTGTCATTTGTTGGAATGCAAAAGTACTGGATTATTATCTTTTCTCACTGGTTGTTTAAGGCTTACTTCGCTTCCAGAAGAGATGATTGGCAAACTATTATCCATGTGGTATCTGATAAGGTGGCCAACATTATCAAATACATGATCCTTGGTCCTCACCTTGAAAAGGAAATACAAATGTATTTAGGTTAAATGATAATGGTTCTCCTGAAAGGCATAAACAATCATAGGGTAAAAACAGACATATCCTTGAATGAGGTAACTGCTGAATAAAGAAAAGTAAAGGTACTTTGCAATTCTGGATCCCTTAGTAAACAATTTTCTCATTCCCAATTACATTTTTTTTTAAGATTTTTTTGTTTGATGTGGACCATTTTTAAAGTCTTTATTGAATTTGTTACAATATTGCTTCTGTTTTATATTTCTGGTTTTTTGGGTTTTTTTTGGCCCTGAGGCATGTGGAATCTTAGCTCTCTGACCGGGGATCGAACCCACACCTGCCTGCATTGGAAGGCAAAGTCTTAACCACTGGACCACCAGGAAAGTCCCCCCAATTACCTTTTATTGGAGTATAATTGCTTTACAATGGTGTGTTAGTTTCTGCTTTATAACAAAGTGAATCAGCTATATATACACATATATCCCAATATCCCCTCCTCTTGCATCTCCCTGCCACCCTCCCTATCCCACCCCTCTAGGTGGACACAAAGCACCGAGCTGATCTCCCCGTGCTACGCACCTGCTTCCCAATAGCTATTTTACATTTGGTAGTGTATATATGTCCATGCCACTCTCTCACTTCATCCCAGCTTACCCTTCCCCCTCCCCATGTCCTCAAGTCCATTCTCTACGTCTGCATCTTTATTCCTGTCCAAGGTTCTTCGGAAACATTTTTTTTTTTTTTAGATTCCACATATATGTGCTATCATATGGTATTTGTTTTTCTCTTTCTGACTTACTTCACTCTGTATGACAGTCTCTAGGTCCATCTGTCTCACTACAAATAACTCAATTTCGTTTCTTTTTATGGCTCAGTAATATTCCATTGTATATATCTGTCACATCTTCTTTCTCTTATCCATTCATCTGTCGATGGACACTTAGATTGCTTCCATGTCCTGGCTATTGTAAATAGAGCTCCAATAAATATTGTGGTACATGACTCTTTTTGAACTATGGTTTTCTCAGGGTATATGCCCAGTAGTAGAATTGCTGGGTCATATGGTAGTTCTAGTTTTAGGTTTTTAAGGCCTCCATACTGTTCTCCATAGTGGCTGTATCAATTTACATTCCCACCAATAGTGCAAGAGGGTTCCCTTTTCTCCACACCATCTCCAGCATTTATTGTTTGTAGATTTTTTGATGATGGCCATTCTGACCAGTGTGAGGTGATACCTCATTGTAGTTTTGATTTGCATTTCTCTAATGATTAGTGATGTTGAACATCCTTACATGTGTTTGTTGGCAATCTGTATATCTTCTTTGGAGAATGTCTATTTAGGTCTTCTGCCCATTTTTGGAGTGGGTTGTTTGTTTTTTTTGATATCGAGCTGCATGAGCTGCTTGTATATTTTGGAGATTATCCTTTGTCAATTGCTTCATTTGCAAATATTTTCTCCCATTCTGAGGGTTGTCTTTCCGTCTTGTTTATGGTTTCCTTTGCTGTGCAAAAGCTTTTAAGTTTCATTAGGTCCCATTTGTTTATTTTTGTTTTTATTTCCATTTCTCTAGGAGGTGGGTCAGAGACGATCTTGCTGTGATTTATGTCACAGAGTGTTCTGCCTATGTGTTCCTCTAAGAGTTTTATAGTGTCTGGCCTTACATTTAGGTCTTTAATCCATTTTGAGTTTATTTTTGTGTATGGTGTTAGGGAGTGTTCTAATTTCATTCTTTTACATGTAGCTGTCCAGTTTTCCCAGCACCACTTATTGAAGAGACTGTCTTTTCTCCATTGTATATTCTTGCCTCCTTTATCAAAGATAAGGTGACCATATGTGCGTGGGTTTACCTCTGGGCTTTCTATCCTCTTCCATTGATCTATATTTCTGTTTTTGTGCCAGTACCATACTGTCTTGATTACTGTAACTTTGTAGTATAGTCTGAAGTCAAGAAACCTGATTCCTCAGGCTCTGTTTTTCTTTCTCAAGATTGCTTTGGCTATTCGGGGTCTTTTGTGTTTCCATACAAATTGTGAAATTTTTTGTTCTAGTTCTGTGAAAAATGCCATTGGTAGTTTGACAGAGATTTCTGTGAATCCGTAGATTGCTTTCAGTAGTAGAGTCATTTTCACAATGTTGATTCTTCCAATCCAAGAACATGGTATATCTCTCCATCTGTTTGTATCATCTTTAATTTCTTTCATCAGTGTCTTATACTTTTCTGCATACAGGTATTTTGTCTCCTTTGGTAGGTTTATTCCTAGGTATTTTACTCTTTTTGTTGCAATGGTAAATGGGAGTGTTTCCTTAATTTCTCTTCCAAATTTTTCATCATTAATGTATAGGAATGCAAGAGATTTCTGTGCATTAATTTTGTATCCTGCTACTCTACCTAATTCATTGATTAGGTCTAGTGGTTTTCTGGTAGCATCTTTAGGATTCTCTATGTATAGTATCATGTCATCTGCAAACAGTGACAGTTTTACTTCTTCTTTTTCTGATTTGGATTCCTTTTATTTCTTTTTCTTCTCTGATTGCTGTGGCTAAAACTTCCAAAACTCTGTTGAATAACTGTGTTGAGAGTGGGCAACCTTGTCTTGTTCCTGATCTTAGAGGAAATGGTTTCAGTTTTTCACCATTGAGAATGATGTTGGCTGTCGGTTTGTTACGTATGCCTTTATTATGTTGAGATAAGTTCCCCCTATGCCTACTCTCTGGAAGGTTTGTATCATAAATGGGGGTTGAATTTTGTCAAAAGCTTTTGCTGCATCTATTGAGATGATCATATGGTTTTTATCCTTCAATTTGTTAATATGGTTTATCACATTGACTGATTTGTGCATATTGAAGAGTCCTTGCATTCCTGGGATAAACCCCACTTTATCATGGTGTATGATCCTTTTAATGTGCTGTTGGATTCTGTTTGCTAGTATTTTGTTGAGGATTTTTACATCTGTGTTCATCAGTGATATTGGTCTGTAGTTTTCTTCTTCTGTGACATCTTTGTCTGGTTTTGGTATCAGGGTGATGGTGGCCTCGTAGAATGAGTTTGGGAGTGTTCCTCCCTCTGCTATATTTTGGAAGAGTTTGAGAAGGATAGGTGTTAGCTCTTCTCTAAATGTTTGATAGAATTCTCCTGTGAAGCCATCTGGTCCTGGGCTTTTGTTTGTTGGAAGGTTTTTAATCACAGTCTCAATTTCAGTGCTTCTGATTGGTCTGTTTATATTTTCTATTTCTTCCTGGTTCAGTCTCAGAAAGTTGTGCTTTCCTAAGAATTTGTCCATTTCTTCCAGGTTGTCCATTTTATTGGCATAGAGTTGCTTGTAGTAATCTCTCATGATGCTTTGTATTTCTCCAGTGTCAGTTGTTACTTCTCCTTTTTCATTTCTAATTCTATTGATTTGAGTGTTTTTCCTTTTTTTCTTGATGAGTCTGGCTAATGGTTTATCCATTTTGCTTATCTTCTCAAAGAACCAGCTTTTAGTTTTACTGATGTTTGCTATCATTTCCTTCATTTCTTTTTCATTTATTTCTGATCTGATCTTTATGATTTCTTTCCTTCTGCTAACTTTGGGGGGTTTTTTTGTTCTTCTTTCTCTAATTACTTTAGGTGTAAGATTAGCTTGTTTACTTGAGATGTTTCTTTTTCCTTGAGGTAGGTTGTATTGCTATAAAATTCCCTCTTAGAACTGCTTTGGCTGCATCCCATAGGTTTTGGGTCATTGCATTTTCACTGTCATTTGTTTCTAGGTATTTTTTGATTTCCTCTTTGATTTCTTCAGTGATCTCTTGGTTATTTAGTAGTGTATTGTTTAGCCTCTATGTGTTTGCATTTTTTACAGATTTTTTTCCTGTAATTGATATCTAGTCTCATAGCATTGTGGTTGTAGAAGATACCTGATACGGTTTCAATTTTCTTAAATTTACCAAGGCTTGATTTGTGATCCAAGATATGATCTATCCTGGAGAATGTTCCACGAGCACTTGAGAAGAAAGTGTATTCTGTTGTTTTTGGATGGAATGACCTATAAATATCAATTAAGTCCATCTTGTTTAATATATCATTTAAAACTTGTGTTTCCTTATTTATTTTCATTTTGGATGAACTGCCCATTGGTGAAAGTGGGGTGTTAAAGTCCCCTACTATGACTGTGTTACTGTCAATTTCCCCTTTTATGGCTGTTAGCATTTGCCTTATGTATTGAGGTGCTCCTATGTTGGGTGCATAAATATGTACAATTGTTATATCTTTATCTTGGATTGATCCCTTGATCATTATGTAGTGTCCTTCTTTGTCTCTTGTAATAGTCTTTATTTTAAAGTCTATTTTGTTTGATAGGAGAAATGCTACTCCAGCTTTCTTATGATTTCCATTTGCATGGAATATCTTTTTCCATACCCTCACTTTCAGTCTGTATGTGTCCCTAGGTCTGAAGTGGGGCTCTTGTAGACAGCAAATATAGAGGTATTGTTTTTGTATCCATTCAGCCAGTCTATGTCTTTTGGTTGGAGCATTTAATTCATTTACATTTAAGGTAATTATCAATATGTATGTTCCTATTACCATTTTCTTAATTGTTTTGGGCTCGTTATTGTAGGTCTTTTCCTTCTCTTGTGTTTCCTGCCTAGAGAAGTTCCTTTAGCATCTGTTGTAAAGCTGGTTTGGTGGTGCTGAACTCTCTTAGCTTTTGCTTGTCTGTAAAGGTTTTAATTTCTCCATTGAATCTGAATGAGATCCTTGCTGGGTAGAGTAATCTTGGTTGTAGGTTTTTCCCTTTCATCGCTTTAAACATGTCCTGCCACTCCCTTCTGGCTTGCAGAGTTTCTGCTGAAAGATCAGCTGTTAACCTTATGGGGATTCCCTTGTATGTTATTTGTTGTTTTTCCCTTGCTGCTTTTAATACTTTTTCTTTGTATTTAATTTTTGATAGTTTGATTAATATGTGTCTTGGCGTGTTTCTCCTTGGATTTATCCTGTATGGGACTCTCTGTGCTTCCTGGACTTGATTGACTATTTCCTTTCCCATATTAGGGAAGTTTTCAACTATAATCTCTTCAAATATTTTCTTAGTCCCTTTCTTTTTCTCTTCTTCTGGGACCCCTATAATTCAAATGTTGGTGCATTTAATGTTGTCCCAGAGGTCTCTGAGACTGTTCTCAATTCGTTTCATTCTTTTTTCTTTATTCTGCTCTGCGGTAGTTATTTGCACTATTTTGTCTTCCAGGTCATTTATCTGTTCATCTGCCTCAGTTATTCTGCTATTGATTCCTTCTAGAGAATCGTTAATTTCATTTATTGTGTTGTTCATCATTGTTTGTTTGCTCCTTAGTTCTTCTAAGTCCTTGTTTAACCTTTCTTATAGTTTCTCCATTCTATTTCCAAGATTTTGGATCATCTTTACTTTTACTATCATTACTCTGAATTCTTTTTCAGGTAGATTGCCTATTTCCTCTTCATTTGTTTGGTCGGGTGGGTTTTTACCTTGCTCCTTCATCTGCTGTGCATTTCTCTGTCTTCTCATTTTGCTTAAGTTACTGTGTTTGGGGTCTCCTTTTTGCAGGCTGCAGGGTCGTAGTTCCCGTTTTTGGTGTCTGCCCCCAGTAGGTAAGGCTGGTTCAGTGGGTTGTGTAGGCTTCCTGGTGGAGGAAACTGGTGCCTGTGTTCTGGTGGATGAGGCTGGATCTTGTCTTTCTGGTGGGCAGGACCGCGTCCGGTGGTGTGTTTTGGGGTGTCTGTGAATGTAGTATGATTTCAGGCAGTCTCTCTGCTAATGGGTGGAGTTGTGTTCCTGTCTTGCTAATTGTTTGGCATGTGGTGTCCAGCACTGGAGCTTGCTGGTCGTTCAGTGGAGCTGGGTCTCAGCTTTGAGACGGAGAGCTCTGGGAGAGCTCTCACCGATTGATATTACGTGGGGCCAGGAGGTCTCTGGTGGACCAATGTCCTGAACTTGGCTCCCCCACCTCAGAGGCTCAGGCTTGATACCTGGCCAGAGCACCAAGACCCTGTCAGCCACAAGGCTGAGAAGAAAAGAGAGAAAAAAGAAAGAAAGAAAGAAAAGAAAAAACTAAATAAAATTTTTAAAATAAAAAATAAATATTATTAAAATAAAAAAACTAAAAAGTAATTAAAAAAATAAAAATAAATTTTAAAAAAAGAAAGAAGAGAGCAACCAAACTAATAAACAAATCCACCAATGATAACAAGTGCTAAAAACTACACTAAAAAAAAAAAAAATGGACAGACAGAATCCTAGGAGAAATGGTGAAAGCAAACCTATACGGACAAAATCACACAAAGAAGAATAAACATTCACACTCACAAAAAGAGAATAAGGAAAAAAAATATATATATATATTTTTTAAAAAAGGAAGAGAACCACCAAATCAATAAACAAATCTACCAATGATAATAAGCTCTAAATACCAAACTAAGATAAACATAAAACCAGAAACAAATTAGGCGCAGAAAGCAAACCCCAAGTCTACAGTTGCTCCCAAAGTCCACCGCCTCAATTTTGGGATGATTCATTGTCTATTCAGGTATTCCACAGATGCAGGGTACATGAAGCTGATTGTGGAGATTTAATCCGCTGCTCCTGAAGCTGCTGGGAGAGATTTCCCTTTCTCTTCTTTGTTCGCACAGCTCCTGGGTTCAGCTGTGGATTTGGCCCGGCCTCTTCATGTAGGTCGCCCTCTGGTTTCTGCCCTTCACCCAGACAGAAGGCAGTTAAAGGAGTGGCTAATTAGGGGCCTCTGGCTCACTCAGGCCGGGCGGAGGGAGGGGTACGGAATGCGGGGCGAGCATGACGTTGCAAAAGCCTGAGGCACACCATGTGTTCTCCTGGGGAAGTTGTCCATGGATCATGGGACCCTGGTAGTGGCGGGCTGCAGAGGCTCCCAGGAGGGGAGGTGTGGATAGTGACCTGTGCTTGCACACAGGCTTCTTGGTGGCTGCAGCAGCAGCCTTAGCATTTCACAGCTGTCTCTGGTGTCCATGCTGATAGCTGTGTCTCCTGCCCATCTCCAGAGCTCGTTTAGGCGGTGCTCTGAATCCCCTCTCGTCGCGAACCCCAAAACAATGGTCTCTTGCCTCTTAGGCGTTCCAGACTTTTTCCTGGACTCCCTCCTGGCTAGCTGTGGCACACTAGCCCCCTTCAGGTTGTGTTCACTCAGCCAACCCCAGTCCTCTCCCTGGGATCTGACCTCCGAAGCCCAAGCCTCAGCTCCCAGCCCCCGCCTGCCCCAGCGGGTGAGCAGACAAGCCTCTCAGGCTGGTGAGTGCTGGTCAGCACGGATCCTCTGTGCAGGAATCTCTCCACTTTGCCCTCTACACCCCTGTTGCTGTGCTCTCCTCCATGGCTCCGAAGCTTCCCCCCGACCCACCCCCCGTCTCCTCCAGTGAAGGGGCTTCCTAGTGTGTGGAAACTTTTCCTCCTTCACAGCTCCCTCCCAGAGGTGCAGGTCCCGTCCCTATTCTTTTGTCTCTGATTTTTCTTTTTTCTTTTGCCCTACCCAGGTACATGGGGAGTTTCTTGCTTTTGGGAAGTCTGAGGTCTTCTGCCAGCATTCAGTAGGTGTTCTGTAGGAGTTGTTCCACATGTAGATGTATTTTTGATGTATTTGTGGGAAGGAAGGTGATGTCCACGTCTTACTCCTCTGCCATCTTTAAGGTCCCCCCCCATTACCTTTTTAAAGCAACTGCCATTCCCAGTTAGGAAAATGGTAAACACTGTCACCCAATCCAAGTTTGCAAGCAACCTTTTTGCCATGTTACTTTTTGATACATTCTATCATATATATTCCTATAAATATTTTGCGTCATAAAAGAATGACCACCTCTGCTCTCTTTTGGTTATTATTTGCATGTAATATCTTTTTCCATCCTTTCACCTTCAGCCTATGTGTGTCCTTAAATCTAAAGTGAGCCTCCTATAAATAACATACATATAGTTGGATCTTGTCCATTTAGCTCTCCATCCAGTTATTCTGCGTCTTTTGTTTGGGAAGTTTAATCCATTTACATTTAAAGTAATTATTTATAGAGAAGAACTTACTATTACTATTTTGATAATTGTTTTTTGTCCAGGATCATTTCTGTCTACAGGTATCCTCTGCTCTAGCCATACCTCTTTTATTTGATTTAATACCATTCTACTGCTCTGTTTGCTCCTGTGATTCCTTCCCTATGCTCCAAATGTCTCCCTTTAAAATGTTTGCCCTCTTTCAAGGTTCCTCTTACATGTCAGACCCTGCAAGAAGCCTTTTCACTTTGCCTCAACCGGAGCACCCCCTTCTATCCTGAGAAACACCATAATGCTTTGGTTGAACCATTCTTATGTTATTCATCCTTAATTATTTAAGCATCTGTCTTATGAAATTATAAGCACCTGAGAGCAAGGACTCTGTATGTGATACTGATCAATAGTTAACTACGAATCCCTGTACTTCCATGTAGGAGGTATTCATTTAACTCACTGAATTGCACTGAGAAGGGCAGAAAGAGGCTGTCCTCTAAGTGATCCTCTAGGGTGGCTCCCACTCAAACCCCTCCATTAGCCTCTATTTACCACTTCCTGCTCTAGCTGGAGGGTTCAAGAAAAAGTAAACCCTTAACCTTAAACACTCTTCAGTATCAGGCTTTAGACCTATCATTCAGAGTAACCTGAATCACAAGATCCTGTGAAACTCTAATGGGGGTCAATAATACCTTGCCTTCAGGATCCACCAGGAGAAGATGTTTTGCCTGGCCTCCCTGTAGCCCACTCAGCACATATTGGCCAGGAGATGTTGCACTCTCTCGAACCAAAAAGTCCCCATCCTTTACCAAGAGGCTCTCTGCTGCTTTCCTGCTCAGCTTGCCGTGGTAGCAGTCTTCATTCCGCAGCTGCTGCTTAATGTGTGGCAAAGAATGTGAGCTGGCAGGCTGGGCCGTGGCACCTGGCTGAACAGTTTCTGGTGCCTCTGAAGTCAAAATACAAAGAGAGACACCACCAAGTTACCTCCTCATCCATCCTTTCGTTCATTCATTCATTCACTCACCAAATATAATTTGAGGACCTACTGTGTGCCAGGCACTCTTTAAATAGTGCTATTTCTGGAACAAATGGGGTTTTTGTTTCTAGAACTTCCAACAGTCTCTAATTTAATGGTAGATCCAAACATTGCCTTTGGCTTCTGTTACCAGGAAAGGCTTGCCCAGGTGCAAGAGTTTTCCTTTCAAATGAGAAATGGAACTGACCCATAAGAACTGCTTTCATAAGTGCAGAGAGAGTCTCTTTATGTCCCATGGGCTGTATGTTAAAGAGAAAGAGGTTTATGCTGTACCTGGACTATAGATAACTTCTAAAACATTCTCAAATGCTTTGAAAATGCCTACAGTAACTTTGGGCTATGCCCACTTTTTAATATTTAGCTTTTTCTTTTAAATCAAATTACTAATGTGCTTCAGAGATGCTTCTGTCCATCAACTTTAAAGCTGTGCTAAAGCTTACAGCATTCCTAGTAAACGATCACTTTGTTGTTTGTGTAATTCCCCTGCCTGGACAAAGCAGAATTGATCAAGTAGAAGAAGCTAATCATCAGGGAGGCATGGCCTGAGGCAAGTCCCCATGGCTCTACAGAATAAATGTTATCCAGAGTTGAGAGCACTGGGGATGAGAAGGTACATCCAGGTAGCCCTTTATAGTATTATTGGTACTCATAGTAACAACAATTATTATGTAGCTCACATTTATTGAGTATGATAGGCACTGCTCAATGCTTTACATATATTATCCTGCTTGGCTCTCAAAATTAGATGGGAAGGAAATGGATCTTTAAAAAAGTTAAATGACTTACCCAAAGTCACACTGCTAATATGTTGTAGATCTGGGATTTGAAATGAGATCTATCATCAGAGCCCAGGTTCTTAATCACCATACTCTAAAACTTGGCTTGGATGAGAAAATCTCTTAATTTTCAAAACTGGTCTAGCTACTCTACTTCTGTATAACCCACAAAGGTCCCTAAATAGACAGCAAGGCTATCAGGATGATATACAGCATCTCCAGAAGTAATAACACAAAATTCTTAGGTCTGAATCCAGATAAAACTTGTATGTTTGCTTATTTATTTATTTATTTTGGCTGTGCTGCACAGCATGCGTGATCTTAGTTCGCCAGTGAGGGACTGAACCTGTGCCCCCTGCAGTGGAAGCATGGAGTCCTAACCACTGGACCACCAGGGAATTCCCAAAAGTTGTATGTTTAATATGGCAAATTTACTAGGAAAATAACCATAGAAATCAGACTTTGTCTTTTTAAATTCAAAGGATCTTTTGCATAGAAACCAGCTTTCTCTTTATAAATGCAAAGGAATGTTTACATGTCCTTACACAAGGGTCTCACAAATGAGAAATCCTCTTGACTTTAAGTTTTATAACTTACACAAGACAAGTGCCCTGTAGACATAATCCAGTCTCCTATTAATATTTTATAGTTTTGTCACTATTTAAGAACTTCTCTCTGCATATCACAATTTCGATGCAGCATTCATGAATATAACTTTTTGAAAATATCTTCAGTCTGTATCTAATGGATAAACATATTCTCCTCTACAAACAATCAGTTTCTATCTACAGTTACCAGAAAAAGCCTGAAGAAATGTGTCCAGATTTGATGAATAATATTTGTAGTTGGCCTTAGTGCTGCCTACTTTCAGGCATAATAGAGAACTTCGGATGAGTAGTTGTGTGTGTGTTTGTGTACGTGAGAGAGAAAGTGTTTGTGTGAGTGTGAGGGAGATGCTTGCATGTGGGTGTAGGTGCACACATCTTAGTGCATGATGGCTTTTGGTTTATTCTGAGATTGTGGAGCACTCTTGGACAAGGACAAAACAAAAGAAAAACAGACATTATATCATCTTGAAAAGAGGCAATAGATCATGGGCCAGCCTGAGGATATGGACATTATTTTCCTAACACAGTTTCCCAAATTAGCACAATTTCAATCATCCAAACATTTGCTGAAAATATAACTTTTCTAAAAGCTGGGAGATTTTCAATCATCCAAACATTTGCTGAAAATATAATTTTTCTAGAAGCAGAATATCTAACATATTTTTTAAACTTTTGCTTTAAGTTTAAAAGTTACACATTTTTTAAAAAATCTGGTAAACACAGAAAAACAAAGAAAATCACTTTTCATCCTGTCACCAAATACAACCACTCTTTAACATTGTGGTGCATTGTCTAGTATTGACTCCTTTTTCCTACATAAAGTTGACTTTGAAAAATATAATCATAATTTAAATATAGTTATTTATATATAATTTCCATATACTATTTAATGAATTATTAACTTGATATAATTATATTTTCTCAGAAGTACTGACAGTTAAGGAAGCAAAAAGGAAGATTGCTTAAATCACTCTGGATTGAATTGAGATCAAAAAAGAAAAAAGTGACAGGAATCATGGAAGAAAATAATCATGTCATCCTGGACTTCCCATTAGCAACTAAAGACATATTGTCACAACCAGGAATTCGGGAAAACATAAGATATATATGAATATCCACACCCATATGTATCTGGTGAGTAAAACCTTTGAAACGGGGGAATATGGTTTAAGGAAGAGAAAAAAACTCTAACATCTAAAATCTGAATTAAACAATTGCAAGTAATTCCAATGAGAAAGAAAGAACGAGACATTTAAAGAAACCAACGTGAACTATGAAGACAGCATACTGATGCATTCAATTTTTTTTAAAGCACATGTAAATTGATATTTTTTGACAGTATTGATCATTATACTAGCAAAGGACAGGGAAAAATTAGATGTCCATCAATAAGCGACTGGTTATACAAATTATCATTCACTCATACAACAGAATACTATAAAACAATTGAAAATAACAAAAATTTATGCATCCAACGTAGGAGCACTGAAATATATAAAGCAAATATTAACAGACCTGAAGGGAGAAATCAACAGCAATAAAATTAGAGTATGGGACTTTAATACCCCACTTTCAAAAATAGATAGATCATTCACACAGAAAATCATAAGGAACACTGGACTTAAATTACATATTAGATCAGATTGACTTAACAGACATTTATAGAACATTCCATCCAAAAGCAAAAGAATACACATTCTTCTCAAGCACACATGGGACACTCTCCAGGACAGATCATATGTTAGGCCACAAAACAAGTCTTAATAAATTTAAGGATATGGAAATCATATCAAGCATCTTTTTCAACCAAAGTGGTATGAAACTAGAAATCAATTACAAGAAGAAAATTGGAAAATTCACAAATACATGGAGATTAAAAAACATGCTACTGAACAACCAATGGGTCAAAAAAGAAATCAAAAGAGAAGTCAGAATATAACTTGAGGCAAATAATTTAATTGAAAATTAAAATATTTTGAGACAAATGAAAACTATGCACCAAAACTTATGGGATGCAGCAAAGACAGTTCTAAGAGTCAAGTTTTTAGCAATCAACACCTCCATAAGAAAAATGAAAGATTGCAAATAAACAACCTAACTTTACACCTCAAGGAACTATAAAATGAAAAACAAACTAAGCCCAAATTTAATAGAAGGAAAGAAAAAAACAAAGATCAGAGCAGGAATAAATGAAATAGAGAGTAAAAATACAATAGAAAAGAAACTAAGCTGGTTTTTTAAAAGATAAACAAAATAAGCAAACCGTTACTTAGACTGACCAAGAACAAAGAGAGAGGACTCAAATAAATAAAATCAGAAAAGAAAAAGGAGACATTACAAATGATACCACACAAATACAAAGGATCATAAGAGACTACTCTGAACAATTTTATGCCAACAAATTGGATAACTTAAAAAAAATGGATAGATTTAGATTCCTAAAAACATACAACCTACTAAGACTGAATCATGAAGAAATAGAAAATCTGAACAGACGAATTACTAGTAAGAAGATTGAACAACTAAGCAAAAACCTTCCAACAAAAAAAAAGGTCCACGACCAGATGGCTTCATTAGGGAATTCTACCAAACATTTAAAGAGTAATTAATATCAATTCTTCTCAATCCCATCCAAAAAATAGGAGGGAGGGCTTCCCTGGTGGCGCAGCGGTTGAGAATCTGCCTGCCAATGCAGGGGACACGGGTTCGAGCCCTGGTCTGGGAAGATCCCACATGCTGCGGAGCAACTAGGCCCATGAGCCACAACTACTGAGCCTGCGCGTCTGGAGCCTGTGCTCCGCAACAAGAGAGGCCCCGACAGTGAGAGGCCCGCGCACCGCGATGAAGAGTGACCCCCGCTTGCCGCAACTAGAGAAAGCCCTTGCACAGAAACGAAGACCCAACACAGCCAAAAATAAATATAAATAAATAAAAATTAAAAAAAAAAAATAGGAGGGAACATTTCCAAACACATTTTACAAGCCCAGTGTTACACTACTACCAAAACCAAACAAGGATACCACAAGAACAGAAAATCACAGGCCAGTATCACATGTGAACATAGATGGAAGAATCCTCAACAAAATATTAACAATCCAAATTCAACAATACATTAAAAGCATCAAGTGGGATTTATTCCAGGTATAAAAGATCAGGGACAAGACAAGGATGCCCATTCTCACCACTTTTATTCCACATAGTATTGGAAGTCCTAGCCAGAGCAATTAGGCAAGAAAAATAAATAAAAGACATCCAAATCAGAAAGGAAGAAGTAAAACTGTCCTATTTGCAGGTGACATTATATATAGAAAGCCTTAAAACTCCACCAAAAAATAAGAAACTGTTAGAACTAATAAACAAAGTCAGTAAAGTTGCAGGATACAAAATTAATACACAAAAATTACTTGCATTTCTATACCCTAATAAACTATCAGAGAAATTAGGAAAACAATCCCATTTATGATAACTTCAAAAAGAAAAATATACTTAAGAATAAACTTAACCAAGGGAGTGAAAGATCTATACACTTAAAACTATAAGACATTGATGAAAGAAACTGAAGAAGACACAAACAAATGGAAAGAAATTCTGTGTTCATGGATTAGAATAATTAACATTTTTTTAAATGTCCATACTACCCAAAGCAATCTATAGAGTCAATACAATCCTTATCAAAATTTCAATGGCATTTTTTGCAGAAAAAGAACAAACAATCCTAAAATTTGTATGGAACCACAAAAAATCTCAAATAGCCAAAGCAATCTTGAGAAAGATGGATAAAGCTGAAGGCATGGTGTGTCCTGATTTCTAACTATATTACAAAGCTATACTAATCAAAGCAGTATGGTATTGGCATAAAAACAGACACATAGATCAACAGAACAAAATAGAGAACCAAGAAATAAATCCATACATATAGGGTCAATTAATTTACAACAAAGGAGCCAAGAACAGACAATGGGGACAGGATAGTCTCTTCAATAAATGGTGCTGGGAAAACTGGACAGCCACATGTAAAAGAATGAAACTGGATGCCTATCTTGCATCATACACAAAAATCAACTCAAAATGGACTAAAGACTTGAACATAAGACCTGAAATCATAAAAGTCCTAGAAGAAAACAAGGGGTAAGCTCCTTGACATCAGTCTTGGCAATGGTTTTCTGGATTTGACACCAAAAGCAAAGGCAACGAAAGCAAAAACAAGCAAGTTGGGACTACATCAAACCAAAAGTTTGCACAGCAAAGGAAACCATCAACAAAAGGAAAAGGCAACCTACAGAATGGGAAAAAATATTTGCAAATCATTTATCTGATAAGGGGTTAATATCCAAAATATATAAAGAACACATACAACTCAATAGCAAAAAAAAAATCCAATTAAAAAATGGGCAGAGGAACTGAATAGACATCTTTCCAAAGAAGACACACAAATGGCCAACAGGTATATGAAAAGATGCTCAATATCACTAATCATCAAGAAAATGCAAATCAAACCACATGAAATATCACCTCACACCTGTTAGAATGGCTATCATCAAAAAGACAAGAGGTTAAGTGTTGGTGAGAAAGGAGAACGCTTGTGCAGTACTGGTGAGAATGTAAATTGGTGCAGCCATATGGAAAACAGTATGAAGGTTCTTCAAACATTTTTTTAAAAAACTGCCATATGATCCAGCAATTCCACTTCTGGGTATATATCTGAAGGAAATGAAATCACTATCTCGAAAAGATATCCACATCCCCATGTGCACTGCAGCATTATTTCTGATAGCCAAGACATGGAAACAATCTAAGTATCTACTGGCAGATGAACAGATGATATAAATACACAGTGGAATATGATTAAGCCATAAAAAAGAAGGAAGTCCTGCCAACTGCAACAAGGATAGACCTTGAAGGCATTATGCTAAATGAAGTAAGTCAGACAGAGAAAGATAGACACTGTGTGATCTCATTTATATGTTGAATCCAAAAAAACAGAACTCATAGAAACAGAAAACAGATGGGTGATTGCCAGAGACAGAGAGTGAGGGATGGGGGAAATGCTAAAAAGGTACAATCTACTAGTTATAAGATAAGTAAGTTCTAGGGATGTAATGTACAACATGACAACTATAGTTAACAATTCTGTATTGCATATTTGAAAGTTGCTAAGAGAGTAGATCTTAAAAGTTCTCATCACAAAGAAAAAAAAACTGGAACTATGTGAGGTGATAGATGTTAACTAAACTTGGCGTGGTAATCGTTTTGCAATATATATATATGTCAAATCAGTATGTTGCATACCTTAAACTAATACAATGTTATATGTCAAATTTTATCTCAATAAAACTGGAAAAAAAGAAAACTACAAAATATTATGTGTTACTTTGGACAAATCTCTAAAATAGAAGAGTGAAAAAGAACAAGTACAGAAGGGGATACTCCATTTATTTTTAAAGAAGAATGATTAGATAGATAGATTGATCATTAGATCTATCTGTAGACAGACAGAGGTACATAGGTAGATAGCTAAATATTTAACCATGCATTAACATTTTGGAAGTAATCAGAAGGAACTCTTAATATCTTAGGGAACTGTATATGGTGTTAAGCCTTGGGAAGGTACATATTTTAAAATAGCATTGTTTATTATTTTGATTTCTTCTATGAGTATTTGTATTACTTTTGAATTAAAAACACTGTTTATAGAATAAAAAATGTATACAAGAGTCAAGATAGCCACCTAACTAAAGGTAAAATCAGAAGAGGGATATACTTTTGTGAGAAAAGTGTCAGGGTTGGGGGACAAACCTCGGTTTTCTGTTGTGGGAAGAAAAGCCTACCCTTTTCTCCCCACGTGTTATAAGACTCCATCTCTGATTCTGGAGGACCATAAGCAGTCTCTTTATGCAAGTAGTTATATTTTATAAAATTGCCAGAACACCGAATTAGTGAAAACTGAACCACTGCCCTTAGGACAAATGCAGGGTTAGGTTCTACGAAGCTTCAGGTCACAATATTTTCATCAATCAATCAATCATTACAAAACCTTGTTTTATGTGTGTTTTGGTTTAAAGACACCTTATTTAGTATATATTGTTGATTTAATAACACTAAACTCATGGCCAACAGCACTGTAACTCATGCCTGAACTCAGCTTATCTAATACACATAGTTTCTCTGTAAGGCACATCACAGCCTTCTTGCACTTAGGAACACTAGACAGCACTTCAGCACTACACTTGGGGGTCATTTTAAACAGCAAGGTCATCAAGAGATAGCACAAAAATGTGGGAAATGTGGCACTAAGTAGACCACAAAAGTTCACTTGTTTACAGTATGAGCTGAAACAAGAAAGCAGAGTGTCGCCTTGTTTGACCTCAGCTGGGAATGTGCACATTGGGTGACACAAAATTTTTGTTGCTTTGCACATATCCACAAATGACCACAAACGTGCCATGAGTACTGATCCTGGGATTACAAATAAATCTTAGCAAGTAAGCAAATTCTCAAATATGGAACCCACAAATTATGAGAATCAACTGTATATTATTTATCAGTATGGATTACTGGGTGTGTGAAAACTATAAAATAGAAATTTATCACGTTACTGAGGGGAAAAATACATTCATCTCTATAAAGTGTCTAAAAAGTTGGTAAAATAAGATGTTAACATAAAATGTTAAGCATAAGTGAAAGATGCTTAACATAAAATGTTAAGCATAAGTGAAAGATCGAGGTGGTACTAAGAAAAAAAATTAATCTGTAATACAAAGGAAAAATTACATGTCTATTAAGATATACTACAAAACCACAGTAATTCGTATATAGCAATTAATATACTGGTATACAACAAGCAAGTGGGCCAATATAAAAAGCAGAATAAAGGCCCAGAAATAGATTCACACATGTAGAAGGAATCCAGTAAAATGGAGAGTGGCACTAGAGAAAGAGGACATTATTTAGTCCATGTTGTTTGGAAAATTAGTTAGACCCCCTACCTCACAGAAAATATAAAGTTCAAGTGAAATAAATATTTTATTTGGAAATAAAACTATAAAGGCAATAGAAGAAAATGTAGTACAAGCTAGATAAAGAGGAGGAAATTTAATCCAAAGAGAGTAGAAGGAAGACATAATAAAGATAAAAAATGGAAGTCAATGAAACAGAAAACAAAAAAAATTGAAAAAAATTAAAACAAAACCTGGGTCCTTTGGAAAGAGCAATTAAATTAATAAATCTCAAAGAACAGTGATCAAGGGGAAAAAAACACAGAAATTACAAATAACAGGAAAGAGAGAAGGCATCCTTCATGCAATAAAAGGACCGTGAAGGAATATCATGGGAAATTGCACATAGAACTGACTCTAAATGGACAGAGTGAAATCCTACTAAGTTTTTTTTTTTTTTTTAAATATATTTATTTATTTATTTTTATTTTTGGCTGTGTTGGGTCTTCATTTCTGTGCGAGGGCTTTCTCTAGTTGCGGCAAGCGGGGGCCACTCTTCATTGTGGTGCGCGGGCCTCTCACTGTCGTGGCCTCTCTTGTTGCGGAGCACAGGCTACAGACACGCAGGCTCAGTAGTTGTGGCTCATGGGCCCAGTTGCTCCGCGGTGTGTGGGATCTTCCCAGACCAGGGCTCGAACCCATGTCCCCTGCATTGGCAGGCAGATTCTCAACCACTGCACCACCAGGGAAGCCCTCCTACTAAGTTTTTAAGGAAGATACATTGCCAAAGAAATGACAATCCCTTCTTGTCTACGGCTTTTTGGCCTCTAAAGCAAACTCCAATCTCTCAAACCCACATCCACAGGAAATAAGCTGTACAAGTGGTGAAGCCCCAAGAAAGGCACTTTCTCCAACATCTACTTAGATGGACACACGAAGGATAATAGCAGGAACAACCCAGATAACAATGGACAAGGAGATTCCTCCCATAACACTGAACCAGAGGCCAAGCAAATCACTTTCTCCACTTCCAGCTCAGGGAGTCTTCACAATTACTGCCTGGCAGGATTTGGTAATCACTATGGACCAATGACCACTGTGTGTTTTGCCTGCTTCCCTTTTGTGAATGTGGGTTTTTATTGAGGCTATCTTATTCCTCTTGACCACTAATTTTGGGTGTGGAAGAGGGCAGACAACTTGGCAAATAGTAAGGACCCCCATCCAATCTTGATTGAGAGGACTTCATATCACCCGGATGTCACAGACTTTAGGCTGGGTGCTGTAACTGTTTGGGGTATTTGCAAGGTCTCCCTTTGGGAGAAGGCAAATATGTTCTAAGTGAAAAGAAGAGCTCATGCACATTTGAGTGGCAGAAAGGTAGGCAGTAGCAGGGACAGTTAATTGTGTGCCAACATCTATTCTCCCTTTCATTACATTATGGAATTCCTAATTTTTAGCTGGGCACGTGGCCACCCAGCTAGAGTAACGAGAAGCTAGGTATGGCCCCATGTCTAAGTTCTGCCAATGGCAGGTAAGAACAAATGATGTCTGCCACTTCTGGGTCATGTCCTTTAAAGGAACGTGTGTGCACTCCACGTGCCTTTCTTACTTCCCACTGGCTGAATACAGATGTGATGGTGAGAGCTCAAGCTCTTAGGCTAAAGATAGAAGACCTTAGACCAAATTGAAGCTCTTAGACCAGAGATGGAAGCCAAGTGTCACAATGGCAAAGCTGTCCCACCAGTCCTATACCATCCATCTTTGGGCTATCAGGTAAAATAAATAAACTTCAGTCCTTTTTATACTATGGGATTTAGGGGGGTTTCTTTGTTATGGAAGCTAAGACTGAAACTGATAATAAATCAATACAAAAATTAGCTTCAGTACTAATGGTTTCCTTCTGCCATGTTTGATCAGACTAAAGATTGTTTTAGAGCTTTTCCTATGTTGGCAGTGTGACAGGATGAATTGAGGAGCCCTGAAGGCATACTTGAGATATATTAGGTTCATATCTCTGGATTTGTTTTTGTTTTGTTTTACTGAACTAATTAGTAACTGATCTGGGTAAGGGAGGCTAAGTATGCCTAAAGAAGATGAAGAGGATTTTTGCAGGAGGAAGGAAAGAAACAGGAGGAAACATTAGGGGGGAAACGTTAAGAAGTGTATTTAAGACATTCTGCAGAACGTTATGTATAAAGTTATCCCTACTCCATCTTACTGGATTTTCTTAAATCAACATTATTTATACTTTTGGAGTTGGAGTTAATTTTTTTTGGAGGGAGCAATGATACACTGAAATTAACCTCAAAGGGGTACCAAGAAGTCCAGGAGGGCTATGGTACATTAAATCCAAAATGGAAATAAAGAGTGAGAGAGAACCAGAGGCCTAAATTATTAAACATATTGCCACCAAGGCAGGGAGAGGGAAAAAGGATGAAAAAAGAAAGAGGCTAGAATCAATGAAGACACATTTTGACATTACAGTTTTAGACAGAACAAGCCTTATTTACTTTCAACTAATGATAGGAATGTTATTATGGATTAGTTTTGCCTTTCATATTATTGAATTGTCTATGACAAGAGGCAAAGTTTCTTTGCTTGAGTTATAACGATTTTTTAAAAATTTATTTATTTTATTTATTTATTTTTGGCTGCATTGGGTCTCTGTTGCTGTGCGCGGGCTTTCTCTAGTTGCGGCGACCGGGGGCCACTCTTCGTTGCAGTGCGCAGCCTTCTCATTGCGGTGGCTTCTCTTGCTGCGGAGCATGGGCTCTAGGCGCGTGGGCTTCAGTAGTTGTGGCTCGCAGGCTCAATAGTTGTGGTGCACGGGCTTAGTTGCTCCGCAGCACGTGGGATCTTCCCAGACCAGGGCACAAACCCGTGTTCCCTGCATTGGCAGGCAGATTCTCAACCACTGCGCCACCAGGGAAGTTCCATAACAATTTTTAACATTGAAGATTTGCTTATAAAGGAACTGGAGTTGCTAAGTCAAGGAATGTCCCAGATTACATAATTTGGGCCACCCGCTAAATGTATTTTCTAATAAAATATTGTTGCTTTGAAAAGTCCATGAAATGGAAGCTATTGAATGTATGCTCTTATAAAGTTTTTTCCAAAACCTGAGGTCCAAGGCGGGTGGTGGGGGTGGGGGGGATAAATTGGAAGATTGGGATTGACACGTACACACCACTATATATAAAATAGATAACTAATAAGGACCTACTGTATAGCACAGGGAACTCTACTCAATTCTCTGCAATGGCCTATACGGGAAAAGAATCTAAAAAGAGTGGATATGTGTATGTATAACAGATTCACTTTGCTGTACACCTGAAACTAACACAACACTGTAAATCAACTATACCCCAATAAAAATTAAAAAAAGAAAACTATATTTGAATAAATACAATTATCCTAAAAAACAAACAAACAAACAAACAAAAACCCCCTGGGGTTCAGAAACTTTTTTTCAAAACACTGTCCCTCTAACATATATTACCTTATCCACACAGGCTACTCTACATTAAAGAGTTAAATTCACTGCAGAAATCTGAATTCATTGCATATCCCATCATCCATGGCACAAGATGCTCTCTGTGGTGGACATGGAGATGGACTACCCAGATCCCACTTCAAGGAAGGACCAAGTACTCCAGGTGTTTTACTGGGGCTGGCCTCCAGCTGACCACCCGTTCAGGGTCTGCCTCAGCTGCAGAGAGCTGCTTGCCCAATGGCTTGCCCTCCTTCATGGCCCACATCCAAAGACTGAGATAAGTGGGGCTAAAAGGCCCTGCCCTTGGGCCCAATGTGGGGCAACTCTGACGGGCCCCCACATGCTCTCTGTAGGGTTGGCTGAGGCTCTGTCAGGCCGGTATGGCTGCTCCACCTCTCCCTCTGCCCAAGCCTGCTTTCTTCCCCTCCCTTCCTGGTACGGATCCGAATAAAGACCCTGCATGCCCAGCTCCAACTCAGAGTCTGCTTCTAGAGAACCCAACTGGGTTGTTTGGTTGCCAAGAGTGATCTTGGAAAGCTTGCAAGAAGATGGCCTACTTGCCACCTGGCTGGTAATGAAAACCTTCGTGTCAGTCTAGAGAGTTAAGGTGGTCAAGTGAAGCTCAGCCTCAGCAAAATCTCCTTCCAAACTTTATTGTCACTGCAGCCACACTAGCTGGAAAGTCACCCTTGGCAGTCTAGAGCGACCTCCTGGGCTAGTGAAAGGACTTTCTCAGCGACTGATTCTCTATCTTTGGAGTGAGCCAAATTTGACACCAATCTCTGAACCCAACAAGCTTCAGTACTTTATGAAAAGCATTTTTTAATTTATTTTTTAGTTGATTGTAGGCTTTTGGCTTGTTTCGCTTTTATTTATTTATGTTCCTGTTTATGGACTTACGCCTGGAAGCAATCTGGCAGGTAAATGATGTTTGTCTTACTGTATTTTACTCACAGTACCTAGTTGAAGAAAGAAGTCACCTTATTTTCGTGCTACATAGATGACTTACTAAGGGGTTTTGAAATGAATAAAATTAACACGATCACTAAACAGAGTTGAAACAGTGGCCATTGTTCCCCATGCAAACAAACAAATTCAAAATTATCTCCTGGCTTTGACAGCCCTTCCTTCAGCAAAAGCACACAGCAGAAAGCAAAAGTTGGGAGTCAATTTAAAGTGTTTGAAAAGATTATTCAAAATCAAAGTTCCAAAACCTTGAAATCCATAACATCGCCACAAAGTTCTAACCTATATTAACTGTGGTGAGGGATTGAGGTAAGAAAGAATACTTTTAACTCTCTGAAAAATGAGGCCAAGGAAATAGCGTTCTTTAAAATGAGAGACAGTATAGTGAGTTGAACAGCGGCCCCCAAAAGATATGCTCAAGTCCTGATCCCTGGTACCTGCAAATGTGACATAATTTGGAAAAAGGGTCTTCGCAAATGTAATTAAGTAAAGGATCACGAGATGAGATCTTCCTGGATTTTGGGCCTACCTATAAGAGAAAGGTGTTGTCCTATAAGAGAAAGGAGAGGGAGATTTGAGACACAGGGGTAAGGCCATGTGAAGACAGGGGCAGAGACTGGAGTGACGTGTCTACAAGCTAAGGAACACCAAGAATTGCTGGCAGCCACCAGAAGCTAGGAGAGTAACACGAAACCAGTTCTCCTCCAGAGCCGCCAGAAGGAGCCAACCCTGCTGCCATCTTGATTTAGGACTTCTGGCCTCCATAACTGTGGGAGAATGCATTTCTCTTGTTTTAAGACACCCCGTTTGTGGTAACTTGTTACAGCAGCACAGGAAACTAACACAGGCAATGAGCAGCCACTTACTTTCGCGGTACCATGGGCTCCCCAGTGGGTGAGCTGGACTTTGATTTCCAGCAGAGCCCAGCGTGCTTTGAAGGGTCTGCGTATTGATGTAGCAGGGGTCGTCGAAGAGATCCACACGGCACGCGGGCTTCATCAATGACGTGTCTCGTTGGGACTGCATCCCTCTCTCGTGTGTATTACCTGTAGTGAGTAATGATCAATGCATGGTGTTTTTGCTTTGTAAACAAGAAATAAAATCACGTTTGAGTCCAGAATTGACAGGAAGGGAAAAGCCATGCCCATCCCATGCAAGGATTGAATACTGACTTTGAGATTTGACCTGTAAAAACAAAATAAGCACCAGTCTTTGAGGGAAAGCACCCTCTTTTGGCCTCCCTGCCCCTCCCTGCCCGTCCCTCAGCTGACCCTTCGCTTCAACAGCAGACAGCAGACAAACCAGGAAGATGTGAAAGAGGAACAGCCCGGGGAGGAAGGGAGCTGACCGGCCAGCAAACAGCACAAACCCGTACACGACACCGCTCAGAGCTGCAGTCCAGGAACCAAGGAAACCACACATGCCATGTGGAACTTGAATATCTACTAGTTACTGAAACTGCTTTTCAAAAAACTCATTACTTAATTTTAAATGATTAAGAGTGGGAAGTCTGTCTTCCCTCTATTGCCAAAGTTTTGTTTCGCCAAGCACAGCCCTGCACCAGCTGTTGATGTTCATTCTGTCATCTAATGGCAAGAACTCTCCCCTCAGGTTATGTCCTCTGTCCCCTTACTCTGCCTTCTCCCCTCCATTCTATTCCATACATGTGGCCAAAATGATCTTTTTACAACTGAAAATCCAATCCTACTTCTCAGAGGTTTAAAAACACTTTCACTGCTTCCCACTGCTCTTGGGATACAACTCAAACTCTTCAACAAGCCCCAGGCCCTGCTCCCGGGCACCCAGCTTCCACTGCAACCCTGTCCTCCCCAGTCTCTGCCCCTGCTCACGTCGGCCTTCTTGCACTAGAATCCCCACCGTAAGGCCATCTTCTCTGATCGACATGCCCTTCCCTCCCCTTCTCCATCACCCTCGTCCTTAGGTGAGGTCAGTTTTAAACATCTCTTTCTCAAGAGGGCCTTCCCTGACTTTCTCAGACTAGACTATGTCTCTCTGCTTCCCTCTGAGGCCCGTATCACAAGAGTACTTACTTCTATTATTATGTTTCTTAATATCTGTACTGCATCTAGACTGCATGTTCTACGAAGACACAGATCTTGTCTTGTTGACAGCTGCAGCCCCTGCCTCTAGCATATGCCTGGCACACATTATCACATCAACAAATAGTTACTGCATGAATGGATAACAGCACCCTGTTTCACTACCTGATGGCATGAAGTACTTTGTACCATTCAACTGGTCCTGTCCTGAGAATGCCAGGACAGAATGTTTTTGTTTTTCTGTTTACACAAGTACATTTATAGTTTTGGCCGTACGTATACAAGATCCTCGCGAGGCTGCACCTAAAGCAGTGACATTGTTATTTCATCGTCTCACTGTAAAACATCAGTCCTTCCAGTCAATTAAACCCCTTCAAAGGACCAACTTCACACTGGATTTCACATCACAGTGAATAGTGCTGTGATTCTTGTAACACAAGTATGGAAACCTCAGAATACACCGAATAGGGGGAGCCCAGTCAAGACTACGGTCCTCCTACCTGCCCCTCCTTCGCCCCTCTCGGTCCACTCCCTCCTGTCACGCTGTCCCATGTCATAATCCGTACGTGGAATATTCTGAGGGAAGAGTAGGATTTGACAGAGGAAGGGGCAATAGGGCCCCTCGTTCCTTTGTTGCTTTTGGCAACATAGGACAGTTTCCACTGACTTGGTTAAGTGGATTTATGAAATATGTTATCCAGGTGAAACTAAACTTACTTTCACAAATGGACAAGTGGCTAAAAGATCACTGCAAAAAAAAATCAAGGATTGAAGATCATTCTTTTACTGAGTACAAGCTCCTTCTTAGCTACACACTATGAGCTTATGAACAAGAATAATTAGATCAGAACTTTAGTCTCCTAACAGTTGAAATTATCAAGATTGAAATGTGGATTTATGTCTATTTTCTTTATCAATAATGCCCTAAATGTATATCAGACCTTGAGACATTACCTAATGATAGTATTCAGCCACTATAATTAGCGAGACAATTTTTAAAAACGTCTATCATTAACTCTAACTGAAATTTTCTATTTCTGTGTGTGTTTTATAATACATGCATAATATATTAGCACAGTGTAGAGAACTGATGCATGATTGAATTAATATTTATTTAGGAGTGCCTGCTCATAAAAATTTACGTAAAGTGGAATATGATGAACAGTATTTGTAAGAAGTCTGCTTCTAAATTAACATGGACCTGGGTTCCACAGATCCCTGTGGTATCTCTTACTATTTGTGTGGCCAGGGGCAAGTTACTTAACCTCTCTGTCAGTTTTCATACCTGTAAAATGGGGATGCCGAGCTCAAAATACATTGTGAGGATTAAATGAAAGAATGTGGGTAAGCCCCTCACTGAGCATAGTGCCTGCCTTGCAGCAGGCGTTCTTCTCACTGCTCAGTTGTGCGTCTACTGGGCCTCCGCACATGACACTTATCTCTTGCTGTAATATCCTTCCCATCCATTTCTTGACCTAACTCCTATTTGTCCTTTAAGATTCTGCTCTGAATCCCCCTCCTTCAGGAAGCTTTCCACTGAGTCCTCCCTCCTCCCCCGCCCCCCAACCCAGGCTGGGTAAGGTGCCACTCCATAATAAACTGTAGGTCTCTGTTTACTTCTCTGTCTTTCCCTTGAGACTGAAAATTCCTTGAGTCCTGACGAGAGACTAGAACCCATTTATCTGAGTATCGTCTTCATCTTCAATGCCTGGTATGAAGCAGGTGCTCAAAAGAAAAATGTCAGCTGAATGAACAGATGACTGAATGTCTACCCAGTTTTCCTTTCTTAGCAAATGTGACCCCACCACGCTCTCAAGACCCCAAGTCAACCCTTAGCACAGGGCGCTGACTCATCTGCCCCTCACAGAGCACTCACATGAGCTGACCACATCAAGTTCACCATCCCACAGGGTTACACAAAAGCATCAATGTCTATACAGTCTCTCTTAAAAACTACCACTCCTTTTTCTCAAACAAACAAACAAACTCACCCCATGCCAAAATTTAAAATCTTTCTAGAATAAAGTGTGTGGTTATTCAGAGCTTAACTACACATGCCAGCCATCATGCATTCCAAAACTTCTTTGTGCGAAGTATTACTCTGAGAAACTACCCAACGTGCTTAAGAGAGGATTTGTGACAGAAAATAAATACATACACAGTGTATATACTGGAGGTACCAAAGTTTTTAAGTGCTAGCCCTTAGGGTCTGTGGGAATTTGACATCTTTTGGATTAAAAATATCAACATTTTCATTTTAACTTGAAGGTTGGGGAAACAGTATGCTATTTTGCTAATTATTTTTTTCCACAAGGGAATTTATTATTAAGGACAGGGATCTTTTACACATCTGGCAATAAATATAATTAACTCCTTCAACAGGAAGCCTATTGCAGTACTTATTATACACCAGAATTTAAATTTTAAGTCAATATTTGAATAAATAAATGTCTTTGAATTAAAAAGCCAAAACTTGTTGAAAATATTTGTATAGGCGTCTCTCAAATGCTTATGTGTGAATCTCTGGGAAAAGCCATAAAAACTGTCTATTTGCTATTTTGGCAACTGCTATTAATTTGGGGACTGGTCATAAATTTCTGATCTTATTTATTTATTTATTCGGCTTCATCAGGTCTTAGTTGCAGCATGCAGGATCTTTGTTGCAGCATGCAGGATCTTGTGGCACGTGGGCTTCTCTAGTTGCAGCACACGGGCTTCTCTAGTTGCAGCATGCAGGCTTTTTTCTAGTTGGGCTCAGTAGTTGTGGCACGTGGGCTCAGTAGTTGCAGCGCGCAGGCTTAGTTGCCCCATGGCATGTGGGATCTTAGTTCCCCAACCAGGGATCAAGCCCATGTCCCCTGCATTGGGAGGTGGATTCTTAACCACTGGGCCACCAGGGAAGCCCTCAGATCACTTTTAAACACATACCCAAGTAGTCATAGGCAGGCCCCAAGATAGGAACCCCTGACTTCTGGGTGTCTGTGGATGAAAAGACACTGAGTTAGGAAAGTCCTTCCTGCCACAGCAGGAGGGACTTATACTTGTCACAGCCCCTGGAGCAGGGGTTGAGTCCTTCGATCCCTCTATGTGCTGAGTGGCTGAGGTCTGGGGAAATGGCTTCCTAGCACTCTGGTTCCCACTGGAAGTTAGAACCTGCTTTTCTAAGAAAACAATGCTGTAGCTCAGTGATTTTCAGGGGAAAAGGATATCCAGCTGGAGGGTTTTTTCCAAACTATAAACACCATCTCTCACCTCCCCAAGATTCTGAAAGGTTCCCAGCCATGAATTGTTACCTTATTGCCACCAAAAAGGAAGACAGTGTGCTGAAGCTCAGTATTGGTCCCAGACTCTTCCACAATTAGAGTATAACTAAAGAACAGATGCTCACAATAGAATATCCTATTGTTGTATTTGTCATTACAAAATATACACTTAAGCTCCAGTATAGGAAACCAAAATAGTAGAATAGTCACTTGTCTAGGAGATAGCCAACATGGCTAAAATTAATTCTACGGAAAAATAGATTCCAGACTCCAAATAAGTGTTTATTACAAAAGTCTGTTCTTGAGTTTGGATCTGATAGTGGCTTAGGGCATGTGTAAAGCATGAAAGAATAAGGGGTTACATTGTTTGTTGGTTTAAAGGAGAAATAAAACCAAGATAAACAGAAAGAACAAATTGGATTCTATGACAAGGTTATACTTACAAAAAGAAAAATCTTGAATAAAGTTGAAATAGTGTTGCTTTGGGGGGAAGGATACTTTAAAAATGTAAAATAAAAATCAAGGTGAAAGCTTCTGAGGAAAAAAAAAAAAAGAAAGGAAACCTTGCCCCTTTTCTCTGATGGTAGTGTCGCGGTTTCGAACATTCAACATCATTCTAGAAATGTCGAGGATTCTTGTTCAGTGAGTTCCCTTCAGAAGCTAGGTGGCTGAGGCCAGGAGGGCGTGCCATGACGACTGCTTAATGGGGAGGAGGGATGAGCTGGGAAAAGAGGTATTGGGGCAAGGCGAAACATTTTGGAGTTCCACAGGACTCTCTCCTAGATCCAAGACTCCTCTCTCTCCCCCCCATGTACCCTCTCCCCACCATGTACCCTCTCCATGCAGTGATCTGGGAACTGGTCCTGGCACACTTAGGAATACCAGTACTCATTTATACTCTCCTTTCTTTCCCTTCCCCTCCCACTTCCTTCTCTGTGCCTGGATAATTCCTACTCATCCCTCAGGTCTTAGTTTGGTTGTTACTTCCTTCGGGAGACCCTCTCTAGCCTCCCAGATTAAGTTAGGTTTCCCTGTTATTTGTTCCCGTAACATCCTGGGCTTTGAAACGCTCATCACATTTGTAAGCACTGGTTTAAGGTATGCCCTCTGGCTAAACTGCAAAAGACATGAATGCCAATTGTGTCTCCATCCCTAGCACCCAGCTCAGGGCCTGACCCACAGGACATCCTGATGATCACTGAATGCATTGTTGGGTAAATGAGGAACACAGAATGAGAAAAAACAGGATGTGGAGACAGCTCAAAGTGAGCTTCAGCACAGGCAGAAAATGGATACAAGACTACAAAGCACATGTGGTATGTTCCTGACTATTAAATCCTACGTTAGGAATTTCCAGGGTAAAGGAAAAGAGGAATGAAGGAAGGAACTGCAGCTCTTAGAGGACACAGTTTTAAAAAGACATTTACACTTGACACTAATTTGTTTTAGTCATACTATTAAGAATTCATCTGGAATTTTAAATACCTTTAAAGAGTGGCATCGAATTTTAATTTCCTTCAAAAAGAACCATGTTTTTAAAGAATTTAAAATACTGCCTCCGCTCACTACTCTGATTATTTTTGCAGGGTGGAGGAAAGTGGTAATCACAGCTGTACCAAGACCCTCAGGTACCCCCACTGTATAAGAAATAATAAAAATTCATGGATTACACTGGCAAAATTCCATAAGAAATATGAAGATATCCTTGGAAGTGAGAAACTACCTTCTAGTTGGCAAGTTGCTGCTAATTTAATTTGAGTTCCTAAGTGTGGTTATCCAACTCTATCCTCCACTGCATTATTTACAATGTCCAGTTATCTCTCCCTCTAAAGCTGCAAAACTGTCCTTCCCAAAGAAATAAATACTTTCAACAATTTATAAGAATAAAAGGACTAACTAGCAGTAGAATGTTTTTATGAAAATATATTTCCAACCTGATAGTCTATGCCCTACATTTGTGTTGTGGAAAAGTTGTGCCTGATGTCAATTATCACATGCAATAGTAAGACATTTAATGCCCTGGCAAGTATGGGGTGTATGAACCTCTAATTGGGACTCTCACATTTTAGATTTCTTTTTGTTCCCTTTGCCAAGCAGAAATAAAGGTTTTCTCTTAATCCTAATGGATTTGACAAGCATCAATTTTCATATTAGCTTATTGTCTGATATTCTTTGAAATGGAACTGCCTTGAGTTTTGAGTAGAGAAATCACCTTTCCAGCAAGAGAGCTTTCATGATATCAAAGCAGTGAAAGATTCCATAAAGCAGAATTGTAGTGTGGAAGAGTACACAGGAGCAGGGGAGAACCATAGTTTTTCAACTGACACACATGTGGCATTCTGCGCTTCTCAGAATGTGGGAAGCTTGCAACTGAAGCATTACACGTTTGGTTATATACACCTGACTTTCCCATGAACTATTTAAGAGCAAGGGCCACACACGACCATATAACGTAGAAGGAATAAGGAGAGTGGCAGATGGGGAAGGGCAATTGTACCTACCTATCGCCCTGCTTTGTTCTAGACAGTTCTCATACACACTGCTGCACTTGGAGTTTCCCGGCTGTGTGAACAACAAATTGTGAAACATTTACACACATAGTAAACGTTCATAAACTTTCAAAAAACAGACAAAACACTAATAATGCTCGCAGCAGAATTTAGCAGACAACTCCATTTTCTGACACAGGAAGTGTCTGACAGGTGAGAACAAGAAACTGAGATTCTGGAAGGGGAGTATAGCCTCCTTTCCCGGTGCCCTGTCTTGGAACTGCAGAGGTGGGTCTGATTAGGGTGGGGGAGGTCATAAATGTAAGGTCTATATCCTGAGGGTTATAGACCTCTGCTTGGGAGGTCACATTCCAGGATTCAATCCAAGCTCAGCCAGAAGGTGTGATTTCCAGGACACTTGTATAAACACTGGTCATTTAGCAAACCACTATCTAACCGTGAACTGGCAGACTGGAGCCCCACTCTACTAAGGTTTGTGCCAGACCCACTTTTCATCCTTGAAAAATCTCATGCTATCAAAGGCTTCAATTATCCCATATACACACAGCTCTCTTCAGTAAGGGTATGGGATCCACTGATGCCTTTGAGAAGGGCAAGGTCTTTGCTTTAGAAAGATTAATCCAGCAGTACCATGCAAGAGGGTTTAAAGGAATGAAACTGGAGACAAGGAAGGGGCTTTCAGAATCATCTGGGCAAGTGAGGACCAGAACTTAGAAAGAAGCAACAGGAATGATAAAGGTTGGGTAGATTTAAGATACTTTCATGGTAGGATCCTAAGGCTTGAAGACTGAGTTGATAAGTGTGAGAAAACAAAAGACTGTAGATCAGTGAAAGAATAGGAGTGCCATTAATAAACATGGGTACGTCAGGAGAGGAATGTAGCTTGGAGTCACGGTAAAATGCTGAGTCTAATCCTGGTATAAACAAGCAATAAAATGCTTGTGGCATCACAGCTGGAGAGGTAGGTAATGGCTGAAGACAGAGAAGCTGCTGGAGTGTGTGCACAGGTGGCATGTCAGAGGAGAAACCAGGGCCAAGGGCAGAGCACTGGAAAGGGATTCCATGGCGGTAAGGCTTGGGTTTGCAGGGGAGGGCATGCAAGAAAACAAGATATAAAAAGGAAAGATGCAACTTACTTTGAAACGCATCAGAAATCAGATGGATTGATGGGTGACAGCTAGCAACATAGGAAGACAGGGCAAATAGAGGAGAATTATAATTGTAGAACCTAGGTGGTGAGTATACGAGTGTTCATGTGTAATTCTTTCAACTTTTTTGTAAGCTTGAATGTAGTCAATAAAATGTTAGAAAACATGAAAAAAGAAAGAAAAGCAGCAACTAGAGATGCAGAATGGGAATGACACGATGAAAGTGTTTAGAAGCTAACAGAAGAGGTCTAAAAAAAAAAGAAGAGGCAGCCAACAGATATCACAGGCTATAGACAGATTCAGAATACTGAAGAAGGAAATAGATTTAACAATTAAACCATTGGTGACCAAAAAAAAAAAAAAAAAAAAATCGGTGACCACTGTAAAAGAAATGTCTATCAAGTTGTCAAGCAGAGTTCAGATCTTGGAAGTGTAGTGTGGATGTGAATGCAGAAATACAGACAGTGTTTTCTAGAAGTTTGTGGGTGAAAGGAAGGTGAGAGAGAGGTAGGACATTATTAGATGAGTTGGAGGAGTCCGAGTTTATTTGCAGACAGAAGCGAAAGAACCAGTAGACAGAGAATAAAGACTGAGACAGAGGTTGATGGACAGAACAAGGGCACAAAGTTGGTAGGAGGGGATGGGATCAGGAGCTCAGGGGAAAGATTAGCCATGGAGACAGCAGCTAAGGAAGAGAACCAAGGAGAACATAGGAAGACTTGGAGATGCGGAAGGGTGAAGTTGAGGATAACATGTTGGACGGTCCTTGTCTTCCCAATGAAGTAAGATGTGAGGTCACTTGCTGAGGATGAGGTTGGGGGATTGGGAGTAAAAATTATTGAGTACAGGTTCCGACAATGATTCACTCTCTGGCTCTGTACCGAGGAAGATGATACCTTCTCTAAACTAGCATTTGGTAATCCTCAAATTAAGCTCTCGGTGGTTAAGGACAGAACTGCATTGTTAGTCCTAATAGCAATAAAACATTACTTACCAAATAGCACAACTTTTCACACCGTATGGGGCAGTAAGCCGTTTGTTCTGTGGCTTGAACTTTGATCCGTACATCTGAAACACCACCTGCAGGCGGCTGCTTGCCCGGGATTTCATTGTAATACTCATGATCTTCTCTCTCCTCAGCGTGGTCGCCAACGTGCACTTCCTCACTGTAAGGGAAAACAGAATCCCCAAGAGGCTGGGCGGGAATTCAAACGCTGTAGGGGATGTAGAGTGATCAGAACCATGCAAATCGTCCTGAAAACGTCTGGATGGAAGCAACCAGATGGCTGAACTGTTAGGTTTCTGTAGACAATTAAAGTGCGGTAAGCCAACAAAAAGTGCCAAGGGTGACGCTTTTGTGTCTCCTGTCAGTGATAAAATATATACATACACATATATGTATGAACTCCCTGAATGTCAGTTGTTTCTGTCAATCGGATAAAAACACAAAGTTTTCCTGGATTTCTCCAGCACTCTTGCATTGTACCATTTCGGAAATGTTTTGCTCAAAGGAAATTTAAATATTGGGCAGAGGGCCTGGCTCAGTTTACTAAACCAAGATGAAAAAGAGACAAGGCTATGGCCAGCTATCTTGTCTGCACAAATCTGGAGTATATGAGATTCATAAAGAAATATTAGAACCATATGTGGCAAGTGGGGAGATCTGTGTAAACATGCATTGTTTTTAAAATTGAAATAGGGCAAAAAAAAAAAAACATATTTTTCTTCCAAATTGGAATTAGTAAAAGTTTCTTATGAGAAAGAATAAATCAAGTCCCTTTGAACTGAGCTGATTCCACTGACAACCCACACAGTTTTATTGGGTTCATTACATGTCAACAAAACAACAGCACTAAGAGGTAAGTGCTACCCTAGGAAAAATTCAACAACAAGGCCTGCTGGTAGCCCCTCACCTTTGCTACCCTAGACCACCTCATAGAGGGAGATCTCCAAACCCAGTGTCTGTTGATACACAAAATGACAAATTAGGGGGGTTCCAGAAATGCATTTAAAAGTGTCCAAATATTTTATTTCTTGGGCGTGAATTCTGCAAGTCAGGGGCCTCACTGCATTCCACACATGGTGGATTCTGACAGGCCTGAAAGGGTTCAGCTTTCACTGGGGACTAGACAGAACAACCAGATCCCTGGGTCACGTCATGTTCTACCCCTGCCACAGCCTGGCTGGAGCTGATCTATTTGCACTGCAAATGAACAAACTAATAGGAATTCCTGCCACAGACATTTGATTCTTATTATTTTGTTCTTCTTTCTTAATTTTTTTAACTGATCTGCAAGGGATCTGGGGTTGAAACAAACCTAAGAAATTTGTTCATGCTCATTTTATGACATTACCTAATTAATTCATAGCTCCGTATACCATCAGAGAAACGGGGTCGACCCCTTCTCACTTTTAGTGTTTCCTCTAATTCTATTACAAAGCAAGAGGAAATATCTGAACAAATATGAATGGAAGAAAAATAGAAATGTCACTATTAGTTTGTACTGAAACTGTACCTATTTGTAAAAAAAAACTACTAAGTTCATTAGTCAATTTAAAATGCCATATTAATTTTAAAATGAAACAAAATATGGTAAGTCAAATAATTATAGAACTCCTGGCTGACCTTTCAGAAGAAGTATTCAAAGAAGGATTTTTCAAATACTGTTTAAACCGGAGTTCAAAAGCCTGCCCTATGGTACTTATGACGTCTTGGGCCATTCCATTGCTGCATTCCAATATGTGGCAGGCTGCAAGAGGACATACAAAAAAATTACAATAAATTTTCAGTAAGAGAAGATTAGATAAATTCAAAATACTTCTAGAACATGAACTGGTAATTGAGTAAAAGTAGGTTTACAAGCTCTCTTCAGCTCTGAAATGGCATACTTCATATTTCATATGCATCAAAGAGAAGAAACATTCATATTTGACAACTAAATATCTCAAAACACTTATAAATTTTGGCCTGGAGGCAGGTCTTTGGGGCCCACATTTTAGTAAAGGCAGACTGATCCTGACTAATAATGTGACCCATGTTCAGTGTTAGCTCTAGAATTCAATGCAGAAGATGCTTAGGGCAGCAACCTGACGGGAAGATGAGGTTACAGCCTTGTCTTTGCATGGTACACTACAGATGACTGAGAAAGGGTAACTTTCTAAACCTCCCCCCACAAAATGGGGGATGAGCTACTGGTGAAGAGAGGGGCTTTAGAATACCCCCTCCTCTAGCCATCCCTTTTCCCTGTCATTGCTACTAGAAAGCGGTGATGGTATGGTAATCCCTGTCTTTGAAATCCTATTAAAGAACTATCTCCAATAAGCATCCAAACCAAGATTTCATGAAGCTGACACTACTAGAAGATATTAAAAATTTTATTAGACACTTTCTTTGAAAAACAGTTACTGGAAAGGGCTAGTTATCACTAGCAAATTAAAGAAATAAATTGTGGAGGGGGCAGCTGACGGAACATCACAAATGAATTGGCAAATCTGCTGCTGCTGCTTCTGTGTAAAAACCAGAGCTTGTGTTTAGGGACTATAAATTAATCTCCCCATCATATTGTAAGGGCCTTACAATACAAAAACTGAATTGAATTTGAAGTTTCCTCAGGATGGCTTAGAAAGAGTCATAAGGATGACTTAAAGATATAGGCAATAAAGTCTCATGAGAAATTTTTAAAACATATATTGGTTTGTATAGCCTGAAGAATTGAGGGATGAGGAAAAGCTTGATAATGGTTCAGTATATACAAGAATGTTGTAAAAACTGTCAGCTATTCTCTGAGAATAGGAAAGGCTTAAGTGAGTACATAGCAAAATAGCTTAGATACCAGGGAAGCTGTGAAACGGTGAACTGTGGAACCAACCCTGGAACATTTTACTAAAAGGGATACCTGAGGACAGGAGGATACCGGTCGTGATGGAATGATTTAACTGTGTTGACTTGGAGTCGTGATTTTAGGCTTTGCATCGTCTTGAAAAGGATTTTGTATTTATTTAAAGTAAAAGAAAATTCATTCACATCTAACTGAATTTGCAGAGCCTATAACAGTAGGTTAAGGTAGAACTTACAATGGTGTTTCCCAGCTTTATGCTGATAATCATCTCAAGGAATCTCAGATAATTCTCATTTCAGAATTAGCTGAACATTTACTTAAAGAATTGATGTCTCTGAACTTTGGGAAGGGATGTTTGTTTGTGTGTGTGTGTGTGTGTGTGTGTGTGTGTGTGTGTGTGTGTGTGTGCAGGGGGTGGCATCAGTAAATCAAACCATGCTAACCATGCTAAGGTGTCAAATCTCCATAAGGGTTAATTATCATTTCTTATAAGGCTGTCCCTTTAAAGAAGCAATTTGGATCTTGAAATAGACTTAGGAGCCAATTACAGTTTTGAAAACCCAATTAAGAATATCTATAAGTTAATATCCTTTTTACCAAAGGAAAATGTTTGGTCTGTCTTTAGACTGCCATTGTATATTGCCCCTTCTTTTTCTCTACACTAGCTTCACACAGTGACTAACACATAGAATGTGTTCTAAAAATATGTGATGAATGAATAAATTCTGATTTCTCTAATCACACCCATAATTCTACTGTGAGAAATTGTCTTCAATTTTACCATCGTGGGGCAGCACCTCACAACCACTGAGTGGTGCAAATGATTGCTCGGGACATTTGTGAAAATGGTCTCCTCTTTCTTGGTCAGGCCTCATATCCTGAAACCTACAAAGCGCCCTTGGAGATGTGTCCTCTGGTGGAGCCAAAAGAGTTGTGTTACGTTCTGAGAAGAAAAGGTAATTCACTTGAATTCTTTTCTTTTCATCTCATAAATTCCTGGTCCAATGAAAAATGAAGTCAAGACCAGGAATCATATCAAAATGGAAACAATTTTTGTAACTTTATTTTCTCTTAGGATCAAGGAGATGTCTTTTTTTTTTAACATCTTTATTGGAGTATAATTGCTTTACAATGGTGTGTTAGTTTCTGCTTTATAACAAAGTGAATCAGCTATACATATACATATGTTCCCATATCTCTTCCCTCTTGCGTCTCCCTCCCTCCCACCCTCCCTATCCCACCCCTCTAGGTGGTCACAAAGCACCGAGCTGATCTCCCTGTGCTATGCGGCTGCTTCCCACTAGCTATCTATTTTACGTTTGGTAGCGTATATATGTCCATGCCACTCTCTCACTTTGTCACAGCTTACATTTCCCCCTCCCCATATCCTCAAGTCCATTCTCTAGTAGGTCTGTGTCTTTATTCCCGTCTTGCCCCTAGGTTCTTCATGACCATTATTTTTAGATTCTATATATATGTGTTAGCATATGGTATTTGTTTTTCTCCACCTGACTTACTTCACTCTGTAGGACAGACTCTAGGTCCATCCACCTCACTACAAATAACTCGATTTCGTTTCTTTTTATGGTTGAGTAATATTCCATTGTATATATGTGCCACGTCTTCTTTATCCATTCATCTGTTGATGGACACTTAGGTTGCTTCCATGTCCTGGCTAGGGTGTGGAGAAAAGGGAACCCTCTTGCAAGGAGATGTCTTGAGATAAAGATGGAAAAGATAACGAGAGAGGCAGGAAAAGAAAAGAAGGGAGGGAGGGAGGGAGGGAGGATGGAGGGAGGGAGGGAGGGAGGAAGATCAAAGTGTACCTCCCACGAGAGGGATGTGAGAACAAAGATGGCTGAGGAAACTCTGCGAAAAGATTCAGATCCCAGTTCAAGTTCTAATCATGCCACAATCTGTGTGTGAATAAGGTACTCTATAGCAAGGTCCTCACCTGCCAAGACAGGGCCCTGCATGATCTCTGAATCCCTTCTTGCTTTATAGAAATCCTATCCTCCCTCAGTCGCAGTAGCTTAAACCCTCCGAGGAACAGGGCAAGGCACATGGGCACAGGAATGAATGAATCAACCAACCCACTAACTGTCTTCTACCACTTCTCACGTACTTCTAAAATGTTTTATTTCTCTCAACTTTTCTGATTCTGATACTTGAGGTTTTTGTCCTGTTCCTGGGCTCATGCTACCAACACACTTTCTGCTTTGCTCTGGATAACCTTATTACTGTCATATTACTTTTTTTGGATTAAACAGAAAGAAAAAGAAAACACAGTGGTGCCTATCTCCATGAAAGAAACAACTGGACAGAAAGTCTGACCCTGTGCAGGTGTCCTGTGCAGCCTCACCAACTTCAGGGAACACACACATTTTGACGGCGCTCTCATTGCCACTCACATGCTGCTCTGGGAAAATGCTTTTTGTTCTTTTCTAGGTTGGTCATGAGCCAGAATAGGAACGGGTTTGAATCACATAAAAATATGCCCCTTTCCCAGTGCTAGACCCATCTCCACAAATTCAGACAAGCACCAGCTTAGCCAGGAATTTCCCAATCTTTAGCTAATGGGAAGGAAGAAAGACAAGCATATAAAAAGTCCCAATTCCCCAAAAAAGGATTTGACTTTCCAGTGATGTGATAATTTTGCATGGAGGCCTGAGCCTTGACCTCCATGTTTGGAATCAGAAACACACCTGGGTTCTTTTCATCCCGCCTGATAGCCAGATAGACCTACAATTCTATTCTTGAGTATCAGGTACTGTACTATATTAAGATTTAAAAGAATCTTGGATTCTTATTCTTCTGTTGTTTTCATTTGGTTTCCTAATTGGATGGCCATGAACAAGAGGCTGAGAACCATTCTTCGAGAATAACAGGCCTTTCTTTATTGTTTTATATTTAAATGGACCAGTTTTATTGTTTTTGTTGCTCGTTTGCTTGTTTTTGCTTTTGGTTTTTATTAGAAAACTAGAAATTCAAGAGTGCAGCTTCTCAGATCAACCACCAGATGGTGCTGTGGGACTGAAGCACGGAGCCTACCACCCCTTAGGAAGAAACCAGCCTGAAGAAGCTAGCCTGCAGTCCAGTCCATAGTTTCGGAATGTCACCAGGACGATAACGATAACGCATGTATTTTATAACCATAAACATAAATACACATAATTGGGTTAATTTAAATTGGTTTTACAGTGTTCTTTTGTTTTGTTTTGGTTTTTTTTTGCTTTCTTTTGGTTTTGGTGGTTTTTTTTTTTTTGCTTTCTTCAGAGACTCAGGACCACGGCCTTCCTATAGCCAGGTAGTTCAGGTAAACTGAGACCTCTTCACAGACTAGATTCAGAGAAAATATTTAAGCCTTTCTGGACTGCACACATTTGGAGTAAGAAGTGAAGAGATTTCCTCATTTACAGCAATTACAGGGGCAGGCTGTATTAGTCACTAGGTAAACTCAAAACACTCTTACTGGAACTTACCTTTTCTACAGAAAAGGCCCTTTATAGAATAAGGAGTTCACTAAAGAGTCCTAGCCAAGATGGAAAAAGTGGCAGCTTCCCTGACTTGAATGCACTAATGCTAAATGTGAATCAAGCAGATGGGAGACAGTGGGAGCATTCAGGATTATTAGCATGAAGCCTGGCTCCCCTGCCTGTCAGCCAGGCTCTCCTCATCCCTGAGGTCTGGCTCCTGCCTTGACCCATGCACCGACACTGTGCTTCCCATGGTGACCAGTGGCCTGTCAGCTGCTGGACTGAAGGGCATTTTCTACCTCCATTGCCCTTAACTCTTCAGTCTGAGACATTCCCAGGTTCTTCTCCCAGAGAAACTGCTCTTCCTCTATCTTGGCGGATACTCATCTCTTGGTCTCCGCCTACTCCCTGAGACCCTCAGCCTTCTTCTTTCTGGGTTCTTCCTTCAGTGATCTAACTCACCCTTAGGGCTAAGAAGCTGCAGCTTTTCCAAACCTGCACCTGAAGGCCTGTCTCTCCTCAGGCCCCACAAACCTCTGGGTTTCTCCTTTCTACTGAACGTTTTCCCCTGGATGAACCAAACTCACCAGGTAAGTTTATAACATTGTCTTTCTGATTTCACTGTTTTTTGTATTTATTCAAGGATTTAGAACATTTTTTTCTTTTTACAAATGTAATAAATATTCATTATAGGAGTTTTAGAAAATAGAAAGACTCTAAGAAATAAAAATTACATAAGTCTCACTATCCAGGAATAACTACATACTATTAACATTTTGGCATGTGTCTTTCCAATCGTTTTTTTTTTTTTTTTTACATCTTTATTGGAGTACAATTGCTTTACAATGGCGTGTTAGTTTCTGCTGTATAATAAAGTGAATCAGCTATACATATACATATATCCCCATATCTCCTCCCTCTTGCGTCTCCCTCCCACCCTCCCTATCCCACCCCCCTAGCTGGTCACAAAGCACCGAGCTGATCTCCCTGTGCTATGCAGCTGCTTCCCACTAGCTATCTATTTTACATTTGGCAGTGTATATATGTCCATGCCACTCTCTCACTTCATCCTAGCTTCCCCTTCCCCTTCCCCCACCTCTGTCCTCAAGTCCGTTTCTCTACGTCTGTGTCTTTATTCCTGTCTTGCCCCTAGGTTCATCAGAACCATTTTTTTTTTAGATTCTATACATATGTATTAGCATATGGTATTTGTTTTTCTCTTTCTGACTTACTTCACTCTGTATGACAGACTCTAGGCCCACCCACCTCACTACAAATAACTCAATTTCATTTCTTTTTATGGCTGAGTAATATTCCATTGTATATACGTGCCATATCTTGTCTTTTCTATCTTTTTTCCAAAAAATTACCTGGAATCATACCATACACATTGTTTCATAATCTGCTTTTTGTACTCAATAACATTAATTGCTGCATGGTAGTACAGTCTATGGATTCATTTACATAATTTGCTATTTATGAATATTGAATTAATTTTCTTTTTCCTATTATATCAATAACATATGACAGTGATCTTTATTGCTTAATCTTTGTGTGTGGCTTATTTCCTTAGAAGTGAAGTTGCTGGTTCAAAAGTGTTTACACTTTTTAAAGTTTGATGCAAATTGTCAGTTTGCTCTCTGAAACATTTGGATCTGCAGTGTTCAAGAGTTACTACTACTCTAAATCACATTTTACCTTTTATCAAAGACAAAATATGATATCTAATTATAATCTGTGTTCCTTTGATTACTAGTAAGGTTAAAGTTGTTTCTTTTTTTTTAATGTTTCTTGGTGCCTTGCAGTCTTCTTTTGTAAATGTGTGCTCCAGACCTGGAGTCGGTCCAGGTACTTACTGGCTGGGTGAGCTTAGTAAAACCATCTTTTCTCAATTCCAGAGTTTGCTTCTACAAAAAACGAGTAACATTAATACCTGCCTCATAGGATTGTTGTGAGGTTGAAATGAGACCATGCAGACTAAATACTCTTGATAATGCCTGGCATGTGGTGAGCACACAGTAAATAACTTTTTTGTCCTTATTTCTCTATTGGATTGCTTTTCCTATTTGTAAAAATCCCTGTTTCTTTAGTGCACACCACTTCAAATCGCTCAGGACAATAATAATAATGGCTATCATTTATTGCATACTTATAATGAGCCAGGCATTGAGATATTTGCATTGCATACAACATCTCATTAAATCCTCAGGATCATCTGATTTCTATTTCTTTATCAATGCTCGTATCTAAATAGCTCCCAAGTACTATTAGTTCACAATTTTGTCCAGACTGTCCCTTCTTCCCCCAGTGCAGTTTAAAGCATCACCACCCCTTCCCAGGACCAATGAGATGTCCTCCAAATTGGACTCTACGATTCCAGACTGCTTTCCTGGCCTCCAATATCACCTTTACAGATACAAAGGCCAGAAAAATTATCATTTTATAATTTCAGTAGAATGGCAGAAGCCAGAATAATTTTTTATAAAGCTCAAAATCTTCAACAGCTCCCAGTGACCTTTTGGCTGGCATTCAAAGCCTCCACAATCTCCCTACCTTTTCAGCCGTGGCTCCCCTACTTCTACTCTTTGCTTTCTCTGCAATCCCACCTTTACCCACCATCCAAACCCACAGCCCCAAGCTCTCACTGCACAGCTCTTCCACCTGCGCCTTTGCTCACTTATTGCACAAAGCCTACGTGGGCACCTGCCAGGCTCCAGGCACTATTCCCTATGCTCCCCTCCTTCTCCTGCACACCCTACAGGCTCTGTTTCTCTCCCCCGTGATGATGAGCCCATGGTGGCCAGGAATTATTTTTCTTCCACAACAATTACCTCAGCCCATTGTATATTAGTATGTAATTAATTATTATTTGTGGACTCAAGAGCTGTGTAGGTACCTTTGTACAGAAGTTAAAGTCCAGAGGCCCAGGTGAGGGGAAAGGATTTAACACTAGAGGGATGTGCAAGCAGTGGGTATGTTGTGAACAGAGTGGCTTCTCGCAGAGGGCTTCCCAACCAAGATAAACAAGAGAAGGGGTGAGGGGACAGGAAAAGGAGCAGTAAGTGATGAGGAGATACTAACTTTTTTGCCCAAGAAAATCACCGTATATTTCTAAGTCATCTAGCTACTTAACAGACCTGTTTCCCTAAAGAAGAAAGATGAGAAGAGACTGTAAAGGAAATGATGCTTTCCCTGTATTACCTCAGTTACTCCTCCCAATAACACCAGCAAGTAGATGTTATTTCTCCCACTTAAAGAAACTGAGGTTCAGGATGTGAAACAGCTTGGCAGAGGCCTATGGTGAGATGGGGGGAGAGTTATGATTCCCACCCAGACTGTCTGACTCCAGCATCTTTCTTACTTCCTATACACGGGGCTGGGGACTAAAGAAAGAAAACACTGAAACCTCTATTTGAACCATTTCTGAATCTATTCTCAACTCTCAAATCCCATCCATGAGCTCAGTCAAGAGTTCTCATAAATGCCTTTGCAGAATCCCCAGGCTGGGATCCCCGTGGAGCCCCTTCTAGCAACTCAGCTCTGATGAACTACCTGGACACCAGAACAGGAGGTTTCAAAGTGAACGAGTGCATCGTATTTTCTCTGCCTCTCTTATTTCACTTAAGCAAGCAGGGAGATTTGCCAGCATGTGGGTCCCGCTCACCATTAGCCTCAGCAACGAGCATGATCTTTGAACGCCTCCTGCTGTTTACTGAAGGGCAATGACATGCCTGAGATATTCAGTGACTGATGGAAAAGTTACTGAACATCTGGATTTCCTGATCTATTTGTTCTTCCTTTCACCCTGCCCTTTTCAGGTTGAGAGAAAGGGCTTTGTTGTTCAGAGACCTTCCCAAAAATAGCGTACTTTTATTCTTTAGGGAAGCTCAGGCTTGATTAAAAGCGGTTGCTCTTCTGGTATCCTTTGTTGTGTTCTGTTCCCACTCCCCCGTTTCCCCTTCACTAGTTCCTGTCTCTCCAATCTACTCGTTGAGCAATATCCATTCTTTATTATGTAGTTTAGAGTCTATTTTAACGGAGTATTGCACAGTATTTGTCACCTGCTCCTTCTTTCCATCTCATCGAGCCATGTTCTCTTGGCCTGCATTTACTGAGCATCTACTCTGTGCCAGGTCCTGTGCCAGCAGCTGGTCCTCATAATTTCATTTCTGACAATCACGATAGCTTCCAAATGGACCTCCCTCCCTCCCTGAATCCATCTACTGCATCCTGCTGCCAAATCAACCTTCCTAAATCTCTGTTTTATAAACAGCCTTCTCCACCCTTTTGCCCATAGGAATAAGTTCCTACTTATTAGCTCTCTCCTATCTGCCCTCTAGATGCCCTTTTGACTTTTTTCTCCTCCAAACACAATCTGCATTCTAGTGTTTTATTCATCTGTCCCCAGTCTGCCATGCGCATGTCCGCCTCTGTGTCTTTATAGCTCTTTGAATTTCCAAATTCCGCTCCATGTGTACTTAATGAATGTTTGGGGGCAAACTCCACCCCTGGGGTGACAGGGGATGCTGCTCAATTCATAGGCTCTAACTAAGAAGGAGAAGCAACCTAACACTCGTCCCTAAGAGGAGTCTGAATGTCCCAGAGTTAGGAATGAGAAGCAACACTCAGCACGTCTGTCTATAGAGGCTCAATGGCCTAACTTCAGGCCCCTGATCCAAGGTGTGGCTGGAAGGTGAGTTTCTTAGGTAACCTTGCTAAATCCTGGGATAAGACAACTAATCGACCCACTCTTCCATTCACTCAGTCATTCAACAAAAATAGTTATGGAACATCACCTGTGTGCAAGGCATTGTGATGAGTGCTTGGGAAACAACGGTGAATAAGATAAACAGGTTCCTGCCCTTCAGGAGCTTTCAGTAGAAAGGAAAGACACTAAACATATAAACAAGTGAGTAAATAAAATAACAAAAATGTGGGATAACTGTCAACAGAAGAGAAATAAAGTATTATGACACAGCAGGGTGGCATATACTACTGGAGATGGTAGTATATCAGTCAAAGAAGGTCTCTCTGAAGAAGAGACATTTAAACTGAGATCCAAAAGATGAGAAAAAGCCAGACAGAGTGACATGCCAGGCTCCTGAACAGCAAGTGCACAGGCTCAATGCCTATAAACAAACACACACACACACACACACACACACACACACACACACACACTTGCCAAGGCCACTGCAGGCCAATGACGTCACTGGTTTCAGTCTTAAGGGTAACTCATTTGTCCACTGGGGATGTGGCAGCCAGCCCCGTCTACTATAACCAAAACAGCTTCTCTTTCGCTTATACAAATAGATGATAAGCCTTTTGGTTTATGGGATGTAAATGACTCAAATGACTGGTGGGATTTAAATCCCACCTATATATTTTTTCTACTTTGCTCTGCTAGCAGGGCTGTTTATTTCACACTCAGAGTTACTTAATATTTCTAGACCCCAGTATAGCATTCTAGTGATTCTCATCACTTTGCATATTGAAAATAATTGCTTGTTACTTTTTAAAGTTGGTATATACCAGCTCTTAAGAAAATCTAGAAGTTGCTTTCCATACCTCGTTGATTAACTGGATCTTTAGCTACGTAGGCAACATAGTCTGTAGTATCCTATAAAAAAGGGAAAATGATCGCATTTAAAATGAGCGGCTTGTTACTGTTGAATGAAAAGAGTACATTTAGGATATGATACTCAGGCAAGGACCGATACTAAGGTTTCTGTTTAAAGAGCAAAGGAAAGCCATCCTAGGAGGGAACATAAACAAATATACACTATATATTTAGCAAGTGTGGAGTCCACATTCTCTGCCCCTTGGGGAGAGAATTTGAAGATTAAAAATTTAGAGGCAGACCATGTCACTAAGAACAAAAGAGAATGCAGGTAGGGAATATGTTAGGACAAACATTCATAAAAAATGGTTAGGGACCGCAACTCTCCTGTGTTGAAAGCTGAAACACCAGGGGTTACGCAGTCACAAAGGTGTCACAGACTAGGAGGTGGCACCATGATTTCCCTGTTGTCCAAACAGATACCACATACATCAGAAAATAAGTTGATTAAAGAGACATGGGTTTTATGGTTGTTAGCTTGCTTGTGTGCAGTGCAACTTGCGGAATAAGAGAGCAAAAATACAAGGCACTTATTTGATCAATATATAGAAAGGAGAGATCATTTTTGAAAAAGAGAACCCATGAAAAACCTAAGGAGTTCAAAAAGAGATGTGTTGCAAACTAGCGGTTACCAGTGGAGGGGGGACAGGTGGGCAATACAGGGGTCAGGGAGTGGGAGGTACAAACTACTGGGTAGGCTCAAGGATGTATGGTAAAACATGGGGAATAGAGCCAATATTTTGTCGTAACTGTAAATGGACGTTACCTTTAAAAATTGTATAAAAATAAAAAACTTTAAAAGAAAGATATAATAGCACCATTTAAACTTACGTTAAAAAAAAAAGAGATATGTTGCTGGCTTTGCAAAAACAAATAAACAAAAAGCTACTTGGTAATTCTGACTTTTATTGAAAACAGTATGCTGATGAATGATAAGATTTTAATAATTAAAGATGCTTTTTGTTATCTCAGTTCTCAGGAAAAAAAATACACACAATGCCATTTGCAGATTAGAAGTATGACTCTCTAGAGGAAAGATGCAGTCAACTGGCAGGAAATAAAAGCCCATGTTTGTAATACCCTCAAGGACAATCACTTAATAACCCACAATGAATCATACAGGAAACGGATCTCAGGGCCAGCATAACTTGTCTTCAGTTATTTTAAAAAATAACACACACCTAAGTAAATCTCTCTTATGCAAAAAGACAAAAGATTTGAAATATCTTATAAATAAATAAGGTCACATCTATGAGCTTTAAATTATATAATTTAGAAGCAAAGCCACAATTGCCAGGGGCTTGGCTGCTCATTTTAAAGTTGAAGAGGTGGTATGATGCTAGCAATGTTGTCTGCTATATTAGTTGATGGGAACGAGGTCGTGGGCCCTCTCCAGACCTCAGTTTCCTCATCTTCAGAAGAGTCTCCAACATTCTCACAGTCCTAAAATTCTATAACTGTAAATATCTGGGAGAATTTAAAGGATGTTAAAAGTAAAGCACAAATAGTGGGGGGAAATATAAGAAATATATTTAATTTTGACATACTCATAATGCATTCTTGAGATGAAGAAAGCATATACAGACACAGAAGCATTACCAAGAACTGCCTTCAGGGCTGAAAGAAGGAAGACAAGTAAACTGCTTATGAGATGAGAGTAAAAGTGAGGGTGAGCAAGGTGGAGAGGTGAGAGGAACACCCAGTATTTTTGAAACTTTGGAGGGACAATGGTAGAAAGAATGGGTACTACATTGGGCCACGGAGACTTCTGGCTGCCTACCCCTTGGACCGTTATCTGTGAAGCTGTAAATTATCTCAGTGAGTGTCCTAAGAAACTACAGACATGTGTTAGCAACAGTGGTGACAGTTATCACCCTGTGCCAGGCACTGTGCTAGCAGTTTAGCAACAGTGGTGACAGTTATCACCCTGTGCCAGGCACTGTGCTAGCAGTTTACATGCACCATTCCACTTAATTCTCACAGCACTTGAGGCAAGGGTGGTCATTCCCCATTTTACAGATGAGGACCCTGAAGCTTCGAGTCTAAATAAGTCAAGTCTACTTGACTCCAGAGCCTGGCACTCCACCATTCTGCCTCCCTGACCTGAGGGTAGAACTTCACTCGGGGGACCTCTAATGCCAAGGCTTCTGGTCGCTCCAGTTTTCTATTTAAAACCAGCAGGCTTTCTCTCCAGCTGCAGAGAGCACAAGGGTGCCACTCAATTCAGTAGGTACAAACTTTCCCACAGTGGCTACAATTCTTTACTGTTTGTCTTCGTAGGAGCAGTGCTTTGGTTGGTCGAAAGAAAGAAAGAACTGAAGGCACATAAAGACAGTCTAAAAGGAATTAGGATTCTGGAGAACTATGGTAGACACCACGCAGGGCATGCCTAGGGTAAAATAAAGATTTTCATACCAATTCTAAAATGACAGCAACCCTTGAAACTTGAAAAGGAACATTTAGGGCAAACAGCAACAATTATTTTTCACACTACTCTTATAGAACTCATTACTTTAAATTGCTTAAGGAAAGTATTCGAGTTCCTTCATGGATGGTTGAGTTATAATGGGTTAGGAAGAGAAGTAACAGACAACGTGGGCCTTTTCAGACTGGTAGTCAACCCTCTCTGCTACCAAACACATCCTTGGAGTCGCTGTTGAAGCCAGATTACAAGGCCGGATGGAGGGCGGATATAGAGGACCTGGGGATATGGAGGGCCCACAGTAAGTCATACGAAGATTTCTGACTTGGTGGAAGATTGGGGCCCCTAATCCCTGCATTGTTCAAGGGTCAACTCTATATTTCAAGGTACAAGAAAAATGTCACAACGTCACAGAGGAGCAAAATCCTCCTCCTGCTCCCTCAGTTTTTAAACAGATTTGTTTCTTGGTCAGTCACAGGCTTCCTAGCTTCAGTGACCCTCTCCTTTTGCTCTGGTCCACAGTTGATATAGTTGGAGGTCAGGGAATGACCCTCCACTCTGCAAAGAAGGCTTGGAGGGAGAGCACTGACTCAGTCCTGCACAATTCATGGGAAATGAGCATCACATGGCCTCTTGGTAGGGAGGAACTGCAAGTTTTCTCTCCCCAGCTCAGCGTTCCCTCCATGACTTTCTGCAAACCTAGTTGTTCGTTTCAGATTAGATTTAGTTGCCTTGGTTGATGGTCAGAATGGCAAATAGACTTCCCCTCGTATACCAAATCCAGTTGATTAGTGGGATCTGCCCGGAACTCTGCGTTGAAAAGAATTCTGAGGGAGGACCGGCAAAACACGTACGACATGCTTGTTTTTTATGAACTGGATATTATCTACAAGAAGCTTCTCATAATAACACAATGGAGTATTATAAATTCATCTACTAATCCAAATACTTTAAAAAACATCAGTGACAGGAAATATTCTGTCAAAACCAAATTTTTGATTACCTGCTACATTCACAAACTGTAATAAGATATTTGGAAATGACCGGTAGTGGCTAATATGCTTTACATGGAAGTTATTTTAACTCTTATAAAAAGAACTTTTATGAATTCATACTTACCGGATCCCCTCCAGAAGCAAATGAAATAGACTGCATATGATGATTTGCAATAATCTGGAAAACATAAACAAATTAAACATGTATGATGCTATAAGCTAATTATACCTAATTACATACCATCTAACAGTAACGTACATACATTTGCTTGTTTTGGTTTTGCCTGCTCGGCATGCCTTGGGAGACCACTCCACCCACGTTCTAGAATAATCCCACTTAGACCATGAGGTTCAGGTGGGTTTGATACGCCCATCTCACTACCCCTCTCCTTGCATCTGGATACATGATCCAGGCCTAGCCAATCAGAAAACACCATCCCGCTGGATACAGCAAAGTCAATCAACATCTTTGGGGAGGAACTGAGATGAATAATAGAATGCACCTTTCCCTGCCATTTAAGACCTTAGTATAAGCCCAAGGCTTCTAGGAGCCATCTTTTGCTGCCATGTGGGAAAAGCCTGCTGGAAAATGAAGCTTTCCCTCTGGAGAAAAGTCAGAGCTGAGAGTTAAAAACAGTGAAAAGTCAGGGGGTAATGTGTGTTTCATCAGTTCAACCAATACATTCCCCCCCCTTTATGTTTTTATGTATTTTTTCTATTTTATTTATTTAATTTTATATAAGTTAGTTTGAATTGAGTTTCAGTCATCTGCTACCAAAAGTATTCTTACTAAGGCACTAACATTAAGACTTTCAATATGAAGTAAGACTATCCAAGTGAGCTGCGTTAATTAAGCCAAGAAGATTGTCTCTTTTACTTGAGAGTCTAGGCTTGCTTATTTAGAAACCACAGTGTAATGACCAACTTGCAGAGATGTATTTGTCATACTGTTTCGAGGGTTCATTAAAACAACGATGCACCAACTGGCTAATCCTGTCTTCAGATTTGCTTAACAGAATCTACTGAAGCTGCTTATATGTGATGACCGAGAAATCCTACTCTTAGATGTATATCCGAAAGAACTGTGTAAATACGTACACCAAAAGATCTTCTCAATAAGGATAATCACTGCCCTATTCACAATAGCCCCAAATTGGAAACAATCCCAATAATGATCATTGTGGTATTCAAACTACATAGCAACAATATGTTTCTTGGGCAAAAAGAAGCCTGTCACAAAGATTGTATACTGCACAGTTGAATTTATATCAAGTTCAAAAGCAGGCAAAAGTATTTTATTCTGTTTGCGGTCAGGATAGTGGTGACTTTTGGTGCAAAGGAAGAGAAAGCAAGTGGTTTTCTAGGATCTTGCAAATGGTGTTCCTTGATCTGGGTAGTGGTTATACAAACAAGTTCATTTTGTGATAATCAAGCTACACACTTATGATTTGTGTACTACTCTATATTTATGTTTTCTATATTTATGTTTCAGTTTAAAATGATTACTAAAAACAAAATCAATATACAGATTTCAACGTCATTCCCATGTATCAGCAATAGCCAATTTGACACTTTATGGGGGAGAGGGGGAAGGTACATTTTACAAGAGAACCTAAGTATAAAACTAACAAGAATCACACAAGACTTTTTGGAAAACTTCATTGAAGGGTACAAATAAGACCTGAATAAGTAGAAAGACATATATCACCTTTCTGGATGAGAACACAATACCGTAAAGAAGGCAATTCTCCCCCAAATTAATCTATAAATTCCATGTAATTCCAATAAAAATTCCACCAATGCTATTCAGGGAACTTTTCAAACTACTTCTAAAATTCACATTGGAAGAATAAATGTGCAAGAAGAGCTAAGGCAATTTTTTTAAAGAACAAAGAGACAAGATCTTCCTTATTATTAAGACATATTATAAAACTATAGAAATTCATTAGACTACAAAGTCTAAAAACAGATTGACACTTTTGTGGTCTTTTAGTCTATGATAGGTGTGGCACCAAATAGCAGACAAAAGGACAAGTGATTAAATTAGCAGAGGTGGCTGAATTAGCTACATATACGAAAAAATATATAAATAAATCCTGTCTTCATGCTATTTATAAATAAATGTTTGATCCATAAAAGATCTACACAAACATTAGAAGACAGATAAAAGATTATGCTTATGATCTCTGAGGTAGGTAAATCCATCTAAATAGAAAGAAAAAGACAGGAAAGAAACCCTTAGATTTGGTTGCATGAAAACCCATTTTTAAACTTTTGTATAAGACCCCCAAAACAAGAAACAACAGGGAGAATATATTTGTAACATGTGAAACAAAGTATTCATATACAGAGTTTATAAGAAATTCCTATATCAGTAAGAAAAAGAAATAAACCCAAAATAAGACCATTTAATTTTCAGAGGTAATATTGATAGAAATGTTCGATAAACATAGTGAAAGATAATCTCCAATAAATTAACGCTATAAAAAATAAAACAAGACGCCATTAAATTGATAAAATTGTTAAAAGTTCAACAAAATCATGTCTGGTAACGGTGTGGATATTCTCAGACACCGCTGGCTAGAGCTTAAATTTGTACAGCAACTTTGAGAGCAATTTGACACTTATTAAAAACTAAAGTATGCATACCCCACAATTCCACCTTTGCACTTCTAGGTTTTTATTCTAGAGAAATGTTGGCACATGTGGATGTTCAATTACCCACAGTTTGTAATATCAAAAAATAGAAAGTTATTTGTGCGTAGTTGGGTCAACTACAGCATAGCTATACAAATAGAATACTATGAAAAAATATATGTCTATGTATGCTAACAGGTAAATCTTCAAGACATCGCTGAGGGGTGTTTTTTGTTTGCTTATTTTGTCCGTTGAAGACAATTATGTAAGACCTGTAAAAAAAATAAGATTTTTTTTCCACGAGGACATAAAGATTCATGTAAACACAAAGAAAAAGGGTTTAAAGAATACACACCAAACTGGTAACAGTGTACATTTATCTCCTACGAAATGCAATGGGACTATGTATTTCTTGTCTGTTTTCTTAAAGAACACTGATAATATGCTTATTTGTGAATTTAACTTTTTTTTAAATGAGAAAAATAGTAGAGATGAATGGATAAATTCTAAATATGTTGATCTGTGGTTGAGAACATCGTGTGGTTTGGAGGTGCGGATTTAGCGGTCATAAGCGCACAGATAAAGACAGTTAAAACCGTGGAACAGACGCGATTGCCTGGGGATGGGGGAAAGACTAGGAGCCGAAAGAGGGAGAGAAAGGAGGGGGGCGATGAGGGAGGAGGAGTAAGGGGTCTTACAGAAGCCATGTATTTTCAAGCTTATCGCATCATAAGCAGCAGAACGGTTAGGTAAGGCAGAGGCCAAGCAACGCTCTTGGCACGTACAGCATCTAGGTCTGAAGTTCGAACGCACGAAGAGCCAACCAGCGGGCCCCGGGAACATTCCTGGGGTGGAACTGCGAGCTGCCGGCCCCCAAACAGCGCTCCGAGGGGTAGGCGGTGTCTGGGGGGTCGCGCATACGCACAAGGTCACGCAAGCGCACGGTGCTTGCGCAAGCGCGCAAGCGCACAACCGCACGGCCGCGTAGCTCCGATCTTGCCGAAAACGCCTTGCGGGGAGCTTGTGCCGCTTGCACAATGTCTGAAATGAACGAGCTGTCCGAGCTCTATGAGGAAAGCAATGACCTGCAGATGGATGTGATGCCTGGCGAGAATGACCTTCCGCAGATGGAGGTAGGCGGCGGGAGCCGGGAGCCATCCCTGAACCCCTCCCGCGCCGGGGCCCAGCCACAGCTGGAGGAGGAAGGCCCGATGGAGGAGGAGGCCGCCCAGCCAATGGCGGAGCCGCTGGGGCAGCGAGGCCTCGCCAGCCGGCCCGGCCCTGGGGAGCAGCCAGGCCAGATCGCGGGCCCTGATTTCGAGAGCGAGGACGAGGGCGAGGAATTCGATGACTGGGAGGACGACTACGACTATCCGGAAGAGGAGCAGCTGAGTGGTGCAGGCTACAGAGTATCCGCGGCCCTTGAAGAAGCCAACAAGATGTTTTTGAGAACCTCCAGAGCAAGAGAAGCAGCTCTGGATGGCGGGTTTCAGATGCATTACGAGAAGACCCCGTTTGATCAGTTGGCTTTTATCGAAGAGCTTTTTTCACTCATGGTTGTCAATCGTCTGACCGAAGAGCTCGGCTGCGATGAGATTATTGATAGAGAGTAGTTAAACGCTGGGAAGAGAGGAGGAAACTACTTGAGGAGAGACCTGGCATTCCACTGTCTCTTGGGTTCATTCCAAATAGTTCCGTGCCAATGAAAAACTTGGTCTTCAAAAAAAAATTTTTTTTTTTTTTTTTTTTTTTGTAGAATAAAGTAGTGACTGCACAGTCATGAAAAAGGAAGAAAATTGTTAAAGAAAAAGGATCTTAATACTGTTGAAACCTGTTTTCAAGAATGTCCTGAAACATTTATGGCTTTGACTTTGTTATTGATCCAGATTAATTCCCTTGCATTGAGGAAAATACCTTTCATATGTTACTGTAAGGGGTGGCTTTGCAAGAGTAAGTCATGACCAAGACAGACTGCCAGTACAAGAGCCCACTGATATTAATTATATGAGAAAAAGTAACTAATTTATCCAGCTTAGGACCTGAGATGTTTTTGAGTTATTTGGACTGAAAGCATATTGAGAAAACTGTCAGGTTCCATTTTGTGATCGATCCAAGCCGTGGTTATCAAAAGCTAAATTTTTAGTGTAAAATAAATCAAGTGTTCTTCAGTATCCCGAAAGGATAATCAAACCCCAAAAGAAATATGTATCGTGTGTGCTGTATCTTAAAATGTGTTTCCAAGAGCATCTGAGATTTTGTTTGTACATGTATCTTGATCATTTTTAAAGCTACTGTAATCTTTAATTAAGGAAAATTCATTGTCTTGAACATTTTTAAGAGTCAAAAATTAAGATGTCCTTAGTAAGTTTCAAATTTAGACATTAATGTGTATGTGAATGTACAAAGAAAACAAACTATTTCTGACATCCGTATATACTAGAGAAATATTCTGTTTTACTTGCTCTCTGTTTTTCATTTTTTACAGGCAAAAGACTCTGGTTGAACTTCATAATGTTAAGAACTGTTAAGTGAAAATTGTCCAGTGAAAGGAAAGCCCTACACCTAAAAAAAGACTTCATGGACAACCCTTAAAGGTTTTAAACCTGCCCACCTTGGTATCTGAAGTTTCCCTCTGTCTCCTCCTCTAATTAAGCTTGTTATTGGTTATGCACCAGCATTGGGGATAATAAAAATTTCTTGTTCTGTGTATTTTGTTTGTTTGGCTAATGGTATTGCATACATACTTTCTCTAAGGCTACTTTTTATTGTGTTATACTGGTTTTATTGTATGATTGCCATCACCTTATGATTTAAACTTAATGACTATAAATAAGGGAACGTGCTCTAGCTTCAACCACCGGATTACAAATTAATTGGTGGAAATTAAACTTAGTAAATTCCTATAAGAGAATTTGCCAACCTGGGAAGAACTGCTAAATCAACAAGGATGTTACTGTGGTTATTAAGATGCTGATGTTCTGTGTGAATAATAATTAGTCAGAAGGCTGTGCCCAGTAAAACTGAATATACCAACAGGTCTTAGGATCAGTGAAAAGGTACCAGGTGTTTTTGCTCCATTATGGCAGTAAAGGACACATCCAATACAACAGGACAACTTGGAGCCTTATTTATGTTACAGTCATCCTGTCTTTTAGGGAGGGGGGTTCTTTTCTGTAAAATACAGGACTGACAAGTGAGGATGATCATAATTCAGACATAGCTTGGCGGGGAGAGGAGTGATAGATGGGCGAAGACTAGATAGAAGGTTAAGTGTTGGCACTTAAAACATCTTAATCCTACTTCCTCTCCCACGGCTCACTTCTTTCATTGCATTTTCAAACAGCTTGTAGATGCAGTTATGAGTCTGGATACATAACCGCTTGTGTGATGTGAATTAACAGGACTCTGGACAAAGAATTAAAAGGGTGCCAGTACACATGAACTGACCAGTTGCATTTACCTCCAGATAAAGATGACAGGAAATAGGTTCAGAAAAGAACAGATCTACAAACCAGGAAGTGTAATTCTCTTTCTCTTAGGGATCAAGGAGGGAGCAAGAGGAGGGGGAAAGAAAACCACTCCCTGTTGGGGTTGAAGGCTCATTTTGGGGAGAAAGACCTGGACTCTCTAACTCACTCCTCTGATGGTTGGTTTGTTGGTCTTAAAACTAGGCAGTAACCTGAGAGACCACTGAAATTAATACTTGTTAATATTTACTACAGGTAGAAAAGGGTAACATTTTAAAATGTTACAGTTAATCACAGACTGGAACCAGCCTACCTGATTCAAATCTGGGCTCCACTGCTTATAGCTCTGTAACTGAGTAGATTAATCTCTCTGCCTCAGGATCCAGAACTGAAAATAAGGATAATTGGATGAACCTTATAAATTGTGAGGATTAAATGAAGATATACACACATCTATATCAACAGATAAACTAAAGAAAGGAGTTCTGGGGACGTTCTAATCCTGATTCTTTGATGGGGGGAGAGGGTGGGGATGTGGAATGGGGAGAGCGAACTTAAACTTAGGAGTGTGTAGTGTGATTTGTGGAGAGCTTTCTAGGTCTATCCATAGTTAAATGTTTGCTTAGATCAGATGTCCCACATTGGCTCATCTCAAGAACGCATCTATTTTGTTTGGCTCATGCTTATAATTTTAATTTCTTAATTAAAGACCAACATCTTATAATCCAGAGAGAGCAGCAAAACTCCCAGATTGCCATCTTCTTTTTTTTTTTCCCCAAAAGTGGAAGACCTGGCAGCCCTTGACCCATAGTCCCATCGGAAGCATCTGATTGGCCTTTACACAGGGAAAGTATTCTGTTTGCCATGTTCCCCAGTGTTGTCTCCCCAACGTGGAGACCAGGTAGCACTCATCATTTATCACTGTGCTCGCACCATTGTGTGTTCATGAACCTGGACAGTTTGCATTACTTGCCTGACCTCTGTAGGTGTTTGAATTGCCTCTCCTCTTGGAGACTAAAGGATGTCTCCATTTTCTGCCCGTTTTACCTTATCTCTTTATTACCCTTCTCAATTTCAGTAGCTGTTAGAGTCGATGATGGGAGTGTAGAAACGAGTAGAGAAATAGTGGGAGTAGGAGCTGCTCAGACTGACATTTTTGCTTAACGCCTTATTAAAGTATGTCAAGGAAGTCTGTTGCTTGAATTTTTAAAACAAGGACTATATAAAAACCCTTATAACTTGCTTTTGCAAAATATATTTTCCCATCCCCAAATATGGTAAGTTTTAAAAATTGCAAGCATTGCATGTTTGCGTGTTTAATATCTTATTTTCTGCCTCTGAGGTTCTGTGAGACATTTTCTGGGAGTGAATGGTTACATTCTCGATGTTCTCAGTGACTGAAGATAAATGTGAACCATCTGACCCATAAATGCTCTGTCATCTATGAATGTATCTATAAACTTGAAGCTGTTTATGTTTTCCGTCCAAAGTATATCTTTGAAGTTAAGGGTGGGGGGGGGGTGATATTTGTATTTATCTTAGAACTTTAGAGGCCAGTTTTCTTTAAGGAAAATTTAATTGATAAATCATTTTCTCATGCTACATCCACATGGTCACTTCTCTGCTGCCTTTATCCCTTGGACACTTCAGCTTTCCTTTTGAAGGAACGCATAAAGCTTCTTGAGTTTAAGCATCCAGAGCGGCACATCTTTTTTACACCCCAAACCCCATCCCCCGTGGCCATTCTCCCCAGGTCTGCAGAATAGTTCAAAGTTATTTTTGAAAATCAGCCCCTGGGTCTAATATCAGTGAGATCCTAACTTTGGTCCCCACTCCAGCGGTGGGCTGAACACAGCCCATTCCATGCCACCAGTGCAGAAAAGATGTGAACCACTCCCCAAAGCAGCTCTTTGCTGTAACTACTGGTCGTGGAAGCCACCCATGCCCACTGTCCGTCCTTTTATTTGCCTGAAAGATTATGGACGTGTGGCAATACCAGCTCTAATTGCAGTGGCCTGGAAAAGGGTAGTGGAGGGGAAAGAGATTTTGAAAATAACTTATGCCCTCCACCACACACACCACAACCCTCTTCTTCCTAAATTCTCCATTCACTTCAGTCACCCATGGAAAGAGCCATTTTTAAAAATGCTCATTTGATTCTGCACAGCTGTCATCGTGATGGCTCTCGCTTTGCCTACTCTTCCTCCCCTATAAAACTCAGATAATTCAAGGGTTCCTATACTCAATGAAATCCTATAACTAAAAGAATTGAGCATCCCTGGTACCATCCACATGGGTGAAAACTAAAAATAAATTTTACATCCACGAATGTCTTGAGGGCAAAGCATCCGAAGGACAATGAATGTTTCACCTTCCACCCAGATAGGCTTCATCTTCCAAGTACAGCCCCATATGTTCTGCTGTCAGATATCAATGGTGTCACCTCTCTTGGATAACCAATCTTGATTCAACCAGACAGGAATCTATTTAAAATTGTTTCATATTAAACATTTTCCTCTATGGTGTTTTATACTACTGTGTAAGCAATGTATTTTATTCTGCTTTTGAATTTAGAAAATAAAGCAAACCTCAAAACCGCAAGTGAAACAGAGTCACAGATGTAGAAAACAAACATGGTTACGAGGGGTGGGGGGAAGCGGGGTGGGGGCGCGATAAATTGGGAGTTTGGGATTGACATATACACACTACTATATATAAAATAGATAATCAACAAGGACCTACTATATAGAACAGGGGGGCTTCCCTGGTGGCACAGTGGTTAAGAATCCACCTGCCAATGCAGGGGACACGGGTCTGAGCCCTGGTCAGGAAAGATCCCACATGCCGCGGAGCAACAAAGCCCGTGAGCCACAACTACTGAGCCTGCGTTGCTAGAGCCCGTGCTCCGCAACAAGAGAAAGCCACCACAATGAGAAGCCCACACACCGCAAGGAAGAGTAGCCCCGCTCGCCGCAACTAGAGAAGGCCTGCGTGCAGCAACGAAGACCCAACGCAGCCAAAAATAAATAAATGAATGAATAAATAAATAAATTATATAGCACTCTTCTCAATACTCTGTAATTATCTATACGGGAATAGAATCTAAAAAAGAGTGGATATATGTATATGCATAACTGATTCACTTTGCTATACAGCAGAAACTAACACAACATTGTAAATCAACTATACTCCAAGAAAAATTAAAAAAAAAAAACTGCACAGTGAATTTTTTGGCAAAAAATGGAAATCAAAATGTTTATAACTGTACTTATATGTTACTGACAATTTTATAATTTTACATATTACAATATGCTTTCCCTGCTAAGTACTGAGTATATGAAAAGGCCTCAAGGAAAAATGCACCATGCAACGGGCACTGTGCTGAGTGATTTACATCCAGTGATTTACATGATCTTACTTCATCTAAATAACCCTATAAGACACATACTGTTGCTAAGTCCATCTTCTCAGAAACTCTTTGTTTAAGACTATAATCCTCATTTCACTGATGATGAAAATTGAGTGGTAGGGTAACTTGTTTGTTAGTGGCAAAGCCAGGCTTTCAACCTACATGTGACCCCAAAGCCTCTTAGTGTTTTATCACTGACAAGTACACGTTAAACCTTGCGTGAGTCCCGGATCAACAGCACTCCACACAGTAAAAACTTAAATACTAAGAACCTCAAATGACTACATATTCGACAAGGAAAAATTAGACTCTAACATACATAAATAACCTGATATAAGGAATTTAGTTTAAAAAATAAAAAGTAAGTCAAAAAAGAGTGCCCTAGGTTAAAGTACATATTTAGCCCAATGCCTGTATATCTTTTATATTTGCTTCAGCAATGCTGTTCTTTGAGAAATAATGTTTACGGTGAGAACTCAGGCACACCATAGCATCATAAATCATCAAAGGTGAAAAAGTTGTTTACACAATAACATTTGAGAAGGCTTTTCAATCTTAAGGGTTGGAAGAAAATGTTTTCTGCTTAAATTTTGGTTAGCTAGAACACTGACCCTAACATCACCCTTCCCCTCTGTCCTTCATTTGCATCCCCAGTCCAACACACATTCTGTTAGTTCTGATGATGGAATTGCTTTCCCTTTGGAGAGGGGTAGCGGAGAGTAATAAATGACTGACTCAAATATATTCCAAATGGTACTTAATATGTTCTTTGCACCTTAGTTCTTATTACAAAGCCGATAGGTGGGGGCAAGTATGTAGGCAGTTAAATGCCCCAGTGATGGGTTAGTAATACTGTTGTCCTAATTATTGCTACACATAAATCCTTGGCAGATTTTTTTCCCTCATGTCTTATTAAGTTTTAGGCACACTGTCTGAAACTTTATTCTCTTCATTATGCCCAGATTGTTCTAGAAAAATAGATGATATGTTAAACTATAAATGACATTCATGATCTTACCTGTTGGTTGTCAAGATTCATCAGTGTGAGGCTGCATGTTGAGATAGTCAGTTTTATATTCATTCCCGAAAACTGAAGATTACTTTTGCCAAGAACTGTTGATAGGAACTTAGCTGGAGGCTTTAAAAATAACAAAACAACACTCTGTAAGTTATGGATTTTGTTACAGAATGAATTTTTATGTTTTTTCAAATGTTAAAAATGAAACCAAAAGTTGGTTCTTCAAAAAGATCAACAAAATTGACAAACCTTTAGCTAGATAAACTAAGAAAAAAAGAGAGAAGACTCAAATTAGTAAGATGAGAAATGAGAGTGGGGTCATTACTACCAATTCAACAGAAGTAAAAGGATTATAAGAGAATACTATGAACAATTGTATGTCAACACACTGGATTACCTAGATGAAATGGACAAATTCCTAGAAACATAAAAGCTACCAAGACTAAATCATGAAGAAATAGAAAATCTGTGTAGACCTATAACTAGTCAGAAGGAAGGAAGGGAGGGAGGGAGGGAGGGAGGAAGGAAGAAAGGAAGGAAGGAAGGAAGGAAGGAAGGAAGGAAGGAAGGAAGGAAGGAAGGAAGGGAAAATAACAAGTCTTAGCAAGGATGTGGAGAAAGTGAAACCCTTATACACTATTTGTAGGAATGTACAATGGTACAACAGCTATGGAAAACAGTATAGCAGCTCCCCAAAAAATTAAAAATAGAATTACCATATGATCCAGCAATTTCTACTTTTTGTTATATACCCAAAAGAACTGAAAGCAAGGACTTAAAGAGATATTTGTACATCCATGTTCATAGCAGCATTATTTACAATAGTTAAAACATGGAAGTAACCCACGTGTCCATCAACAGATAAATGGAAAGCAAAATGTGATATATACATACAATGAAATATTTATTCAGTCTTAGTAAGGAAGGAAATTTTGACATGTGCTACAGCATGGATGAACCTTGGGGACATTATGTGAAGTAATGTGAAATAAGCCAGTCACAAAAAGACAAATACTGTATGATTCCACTTATATGAGATACTTAGAGTAGTCAAAATCATAGAGACAGAAAGTAGAATGGTGGTTGCCAGGGGCTGGAGAGGGGGGGAATGGGAAGTTGTTTTTTAATGAGTATAAACTTTCTGTTTTACAAGATAAAAAAAGTTATGGGACTATTCCTAATAAATTGTTTAACTAGATTGTGTAAAATAACTTCATTGCTTAATATGAAATTTCAAAGTTAAGGCTTGGGGGAAATGGGCTTTATAGAAGCAAACAATTCTAAGTATATTCTGTTCTTCAAATAAATGACTTTATTTCCTAAAAAAAAAAGAGTTATGGGGGTAGATGGGGGTGATGATTGAACAACAATATGAATGTACTTAATATCCCTGAACTATACCCTTAGAAATGGTTACTACGGTAGATTTTATGTTATGTGTATTTTACCACAATTTTTCAAATTGGGAGGAAAAAGAATATAAAAAATATAAAGTACGTGGAAGAGTCCCTGGCATGTATTAAGTACTCAATAAAAATGCTAGCTATCAAAGGAAATTAGCTCAAAATTTTCTTTTTTTTTTTTTACTTCTTTACATGTGTACTTTCTGGAAAGATGATAGCCTGGTCTGCTTTTGTTTTATTTTGTTTTGGAGTGTGGACTCCCACTACTCCTGAAATGAGAAAGTCTTAAGTGAATAAGCCTGTTTGTTGGGATCTTCCAGTCGGAACCTCCTGTTCACAGAGGTTATGAGAGGCAGGAGGAGGCTAGAGGCTACAGACAGACCATCGGTTCTGTCAGAGAAACTAGTAATGGGAGTTCTAGTAGAATTCAAGAGCCATTCATCAGAGTTTCCCAGATCATGTGGGTCATCTGAGTCACTCTGGTTGACAGTGGGTTCAGCCCTATGCAAAATAATGAGTAATGATAAAAAATTAGGCAGGGTGGTATGGAAATAGAGCAGTAAGCCGGGACTCTGAAGACCTGGCTTCTACAGCTGGCGCTGACCTTGATCTTCCTAGTGACTCAAGGCAAGTCTCTTCTCTGAGCCACAGTTTAGCAGCTGTGCAAAGTGAGAGGGTTCAACTGGGAGATCTCTAAAAATTCCTCCCCTCTTAAACAGTCTACAATTCTATAATTTATATAGTTATCTTAAGAGCCATTGCACCTCCCCTTTGGACTTTTCAAAGCAACTAAGTATTCTAGGGATATTACTAACTACCATTAACGTTGAAAGCCTAATGTAAGCAAGACACTTACACGTCACTTCATTTAATTCTTACATAATTCTATAAACTAAGGGCTATTTTCCCTACTTTACAAATGAGGAAATCAAGGATTCAAAAGGTGAAATGACTTGATCAAGATCACACAGTTAGTAGGTGGCAGAGACAGGATTTAAATCCAAGTCTAACATCAAATCTCATGATTTCTTTCAACATGAAAAGCTCCTTCTATCCATTTATTACCCTTTCCTCTACCAGCACTCTTGTTTCCATCTGAAAATAGGCCATGGAGTCCTAAAAGTCTAAAATGTTAAAATGCAGAATACATACATTATAAAATATTGAAATTGGAAGGTACCAAAATTGGAAGGTACCAAAACATACATTATAAAATATTGAAATTGGAAGGTACCAAAATTGGAAGGTACCAAAATCTTGTTTCCATCTGAAAATAGGCCATGGAGTCCTAAAAGTCTAAAATGTTAAAATGCAGAATACATACATTATAAAATACTGAAATTGGAAGGTACCAAAATTGGTCATCTGGTTCAACAGCTTAACTTTACAGGAACAAGAATGGAGTTTTGGAGAGATGAGATACCATGCTCAAAGGTAAGTAAATACCTAGCTCTGCAACCAGATTTTCTGACTTGAAAAGAGCCAGGTGCTTTCTCCACTCTGACCCTCAGGCATCACCATTTCAGACAGTGTCTGGCAAGTCAGAAAAAACTGAGGGACAAGAACGAACAACTCTGAGTGCATCTCAGATAGCATGCCAAATAATCAAGGCCATTCTGGACCTTGGGTCATGTGGTGGAATGAACTAACAACTATTTTGATACTATCTTTCCCATAGTTAGGGAAACTAAAACAAAAAAACCACACCAATATTTACCTTTCGCTTTTTAATGGCTCCATTTGCCCCAGGGACAGCTCCACACAGGCGACTTATTGCTTCCCTACGGAACAGAAACCATATAAAGACTCAGCACACAGTAAGTGTTCAATAAACATTAGCAAGTATTATGACCAAAATGTACACTCAGATAATGGTGAGTCTGACATAAATGACCTTCCCCACTCCCACTGGAGAAAACACTGAGCTTAGTCTCTCTGCAGCTCAAACCCAAGAAAATCCAGCAACACCCTAATATTGAAAAATTGCTTTTCAGTAAGGAGTCCTACTATTCACCTTCTTCGTCTTTTTTCCTTGGCTTTTAAGGATTGGTTTTCAGTGCTATTGATTTCTAACCAAAAAGGACTGATGGAACCTTACTGTCTGGGAATATTTCAGTTTTACCTTTAGCAAAATCCTCTGTGGTGTGATGAATAAAAAAGCTTCATAGTATCTCAGCACCGAAGATAATTAAATACAAAAGAATCCGACACTAGAGGAAGTTTAAAAGGATTGAGAGAGAATTGAACTTCAAGGTGGTCTCAAATGGAGCCTTATTGACTAAGTTACTGCTCCAAGCCTTTGAGCTTTCATGTAATTTCACAGAAGAAAAGAAAATCAATAACAAATTTCCTCCTTTGCTTATTTTTCTGCCCCTACTATATATTGCACTTCCTGAGAGAATAGCACCGCTAAAAGAAGTAGTTGCTCCTTAATGGAAGTGGCGAACGAACTGGCGCCCTCCTCTCCAGAAATGCAGTTATAACTAAGAGCTTTTGTCTCTGGGACTCAGCATTCAGAATCATCACCCAAGCTTTCATGTGGCGTAATCTGAACCTTTGCTTCATGGCTTTCAACACACATATCAAACTTTTCACAAAGCAAATGGAAATCTCTAAACTCCTTCCCGGATCCACTGGACATCATCGTTTAAATTAGTACACTGTATTCACACACACACACACAAACACACACACACACACACAGCCAATATACAGTTTTTATATATATTAGATTTCATGAAAATATTTTCTATGAGATGTTTTTGATTCCCAAAGGAAGGGAGATGCAGAGAGAGGAATGCAGACCCATTAAAAAAATATATATGGTATAGATAGATATAAAGATATATAAATAAATATAGATAGGCAGATCTATATATATAGTAGTGTAGAGCTATGTTCTCAACATAACTACCCGCAACCAATGGACAGAAAGGCTTTTTTGCCTTGGCATATCTTCTCAGAATTTTATGTTTATTGCTTCTCTGGGATTCCAAACTTGTTCTGTGGAGTCAAACAGGACAACTCAGAGAGTTGGTCTTTTTGGCTTGGTTGGTTGATTGATGTTTTGAGTCATCCTAATGATTAGTCAATAATTGATGACACATCTAATTGATCCGAGTTGGCCTCTGGTGTTGCCAAAATAACTAGTCCAGGCGCCCAAATACGTTGTTGGTATTTAACAAAGAGAGATTATGGGAAAGGTGTTCTTAGATCCTTTACTCCATGAGAGCCAACAGGGGTGCTCTGGTCTAAAAAGCTCCCTGTAAATGGTTTGAAATAAAAGTAGAAACAAAGGCGGGCACGGATGCTGCCAAGTATAATAATAGTTATTATCAGAAGTTGTTACTTTTATATAGCACCTATAGTTTTATGAACTGCTTTTCCGGGCATTGTTTTCTTGATTCTCATTCCAACTGTCAATATCTTCTAACAAAAAAAGTAAAGTTATGAATTTGAATTAAAGGGAATGCTTTATAGGATGAGCACCCCTTCAGGAGGGTTTGGAAGGCTGACCCTTCCTGGCAGAGGGGAGTTGGGAAATTCCAGACAGAGGGAAGAGCGTGCGTAAAGACACTAAAACATAAATTATCACAACACGTGGGGAACTGCAGTACTTTGACGTTGATATTGCAGGAGCATAAAGTGTGGTAGAACAAGAGTGAGTAAGAGCTAAGAGATGGGATTCGAGTCTGAAAACTTTTTCTATAAAGAGCCAGATAGTAAATATTTTAGACTTTGCTCTGTTGCGACTACTGAACTCCGCCACTGTAGCTCAACAGCAGCAGTAGACAACATGTAAACAGATGAGCACAGCTGTGTTCCAGTAACTTTATTTCTAAAAGCAGGCAACTGGCCATATTTAGCCCAAGGGCTGTCGTTTGCCGATTCCTGGATCAGGTAATTCATACAAACGGAGTTAGAAATAGTTCAGTTTTAAGAAACAAGAAAATGTTGACATTCGTTATACTTTTAGAATTAAAAATTAAAGCAACTGTAAGATGCTTGCTCCACTCTTATTACATTCACAAAAAAGAAAGTCACAAAGCCAGTATTGGGGGAAATGGGAATAATTCCACTTCAGGTATATTTATCCATTGCTGGTGGCCCTGATTAGTATTAATACAATCCTTCTAGAGAAAAAGTTCATAAAAGATGACAGATATCATAATATTTATCAGAGCTTTTGACAAGGGAGGAGGAGTTTGTATTGAAATAGCATTGAGTAGTTATGTAAAAGAAACATTTATTTTAGAGTAAAAAACCAACCCCAAAGCTTGTGATATAGATATAAAACAAATCAATATAAATATTGCCACTTGAAATGTTAAGTATGAGAACTATAGAAATATGGGGGGAATCTATACAAATTAGTGGGGAAAAGTAGAACTTGGAATGGCATGTACACACTGGTAGCAGCTATATAAAATTAATTCTGTATGAGTAGTGACATAGAGCATATAAACAGTGACTTGGTTTAGGTGTCTTCTGTGTGTGATTTGCTGTTTCCTGTTTTTGATTCTATTGATGTTTAGATGTAAACAGTGTTATGTTTTCCTTCATTGTGCAGTTGATTGCATAAAACATATTTTAAAATATTCAAAAGAATGCAAAGTTAGTTCCTCAGGAGGAGTTTTGCTCATGTACTGCGGAGATGTGAGGGCACGTCAAGGATGTCCCGACGGAGGGACACAGCCTGCCTCTCTTTTGCCAACAATTGCAGAGATGGGACAATGCTCACGTTATAGATAATAACAGATCTTTATTCCTCTCTCTGCTCCCATCCCAGCTTAGCCTTTAACGCCTCCATCTTTATAGCCACTAAGTCCAGATTTATCTTTTCAGTTTATTTGGTAGACTTGCCGGTTTCCACTCCCCAAAGTTTCACAAACAAAACAACCCTTGACAAGATTTAGCAATGCTTTCACATGAGAAATCCCTACCTTTAGATTTGTAGCAGAGAGCCTGGGTTTTAATGAAGAAACTGCTCCTATTTATACGGTCAGGCTCAGCACTAATCACCTTACGTACGTCTTCTCATTTAGTCTTAATAATGTCATTTCAAGGTAGGTAGTTTATCCCCATTTCACACATGAAGAAACTAAAGTTCAAACAATTTTAATAACTGCCCCCAAATAATGCAGCGGATAGTGGGAGAGACAGAATGCAAATCCAAGTCTGACTTCAAAATCCACACTCACCCAGGGAGGGACCATGTTGCCAAGTACATGAAAAGGAGGGAGTCCCAGACTTTGGGGACTAGGAGGAGAAACCTGTTGGTCCTTCCCCTGCTCACTCCCCAACACAGAAAGGGGCTCCTTTTTGGCCAATCCTTCTGCACTGTGGCTGGAGTAACCTGCCAAGGGAATAAGGCAAAGTGGTAGGGGTCAGCTCTGGAGAAGGCCCATGAGGATGCCCCAGCCCTTTGCTTTCTATACATCAGCTGTTATCTCCTTAGGGATGAGAAGAGCTTCCAGAGCCCAGCCACATGCCCTCAGGGGAAGAACATACATGTGTGCAAGGCACACTCACTCAGAACTTAAAAGTAAGTCGAGGCACCAGAAGCTTCACAGATTCTGAAAGTCTCTTAATATACAACTCAGAAGAAAAAAGGGGAAACTTGTGCTTATGAACTTGCTGTTAAAAAGTAGTTATACTGTACACCCACGTTCACAGCAGCATTATTCACAATAGCTAGGGACTTCCCTGGTGGTCCGGTGGTAAAGAATCCGCCTACCAATGCAGGAGACACAGCTTCGATCCCTGGTCAAGATCCCACATGCCGCAGGGCAGCTAAGTCCGAGCACCGCAACTATTGAGCTCACATGCCTCAATGAGAGAGCCCACGTGCAGCAAACTACAGAGCCCACACACTCTGGACCCCGCGCGCCACAACTACTGAGCTCACGCACCCTGGAGCCCGCACACCACAGCTAGGGAGAGAAAACCCGCACACCACAACTAGAGAGAAGCCCAAGCACCGCAACTAGAGAGAAACCTGAGCGCCACAACAAAGAGATCACGTGCCATAATGAAAAGGTCCCGCATGTCTCAACAAAAGATCCTGTGTGCTGCAACTAAGATCCGACGCAGCCAAAAAAAATAAGATAAATAAATAAATAAATAAAATATTCACAATGGCCAAAGCATGGAACGAACCCAAGTGTCCTCAATGGGTGAATGGATAAGCAAAATGTGGTATATACATACAAGGGAATATTATTCAGCCTTAAAAAGGAAGGAAATTCTGCAATGTGCTACAACATAATGAATCTTGAGGACATTATGCAAAGTGAAATAAACCAGTCACAAAAAGACAGATACTGCATGATTCCACTTACATAAGGTACTTAGAGTAGGTCAAAGATCATAGAAAGTAGAATGATGGTTGCCAGGGTCTGGGGGAGAATGGGGAGTTACTGTTTAATAGGTACAGAGTTTCAGTTTCACAACATGAAAAGAATTATGGGGATGGACAGTGGTGATGGTTGCACAGCAATGTGAACGTATTTAATGCCCCTGAGCTATATAGTGGGCTGGCCAAAAAGTTCGTTCAGGTTTTTGTAAGATGTTACAGAAAAACCCAAACGAACTTTTTGGCCAACCCAATACTTTAAAGTGGTAATTAAGATGGTAAATTTTATTTTATGTGTCTTTTGCCATAACAGAGAAAAAGAGCTACCAAAAATAAAGTAGTTACTACTTTTTTTTACTTGAGACTCTAAGGAGAATCATAGGTCTCTCTCCAATAAAAGTACTATTTGTACAAATGTTTCTATTCAATTTTAGAGGGCCCGTCCCACCCCTACCCCCACCCCCCGGCCCCTCAGCACCATCCCTGGAAAACCATCTGTGGGCCTCTTGGGAATCCACACATCCCAGGTTAAGAACCACTGCTTTAAAATAACCTCTCAAAACTCTCCTTTCTTTGCTGTTATCTGTGTTAGCAAATCTGAAACCCTAGTCAGGGAAGACACATACGTGCTTGCGTTTTGTTGCCTTTCTTCACAAAGATCTTTTCTTCCCCTCAGACCCTGACCAAGAGATTAACTGTAACATTTTCAAGAACAAATAGTACTTTCAATGCTTTCCTGGACTTCCAGACACACTCTCCGACCTAAAGCACTGACTTTACAAACACTGAGAAGAAAGAAAACAGAGATCCTGAAGCAGGGATTCCTCACAGGACGGGGGTGCCCCCCACCATCCCAGCTGCCCAAGCAGCCTGCATTTTTGCAGAGCGTCTTGGAAGCTGACGACCATGGGACATTCTCCAGCGAGCAAACGTTCAGCAATCGTCCTCTCTTAGAGAGGCAAGACTTTTCAGAGCTTAAACGGCTAAAGATTTGCATCCTGGGAGCCTGTACCAGAAAGAGAGAGAGAGAGAGAGAGAGAGAGAGAGAGACCCACGGCACCAACAGTGGTCACTTTGTTTATTGTTTTGCCACATGGGAGGGAAGGGGAGAAGCGGGCTGATGTAAGAGAATGAGAATGCAGTTGAAGATTTGCTTTTAAGCATATAAAACCCTGCCTACGCCATAAGACCAAAAAAAGATATTTTTGTCTGTTTTAACAGAGTCCAAACTAATCACCCAAACAAAGGCACCTTTCTTCATCAACCCCTGGCCACTACAGTACTTAAGAAGTTATAATTTTTCTGTGTCTTTAACTCTTAAACAGTTAAGCTCCTCTGGAAGCAATGTTGCCCAATCTTTGTTTTTTAAAATTTGGAAGGCAATATCCTAATCCAAGACAAAGGGGAGCATTTAAGGGAGGTTGGGGGCCTGTGGGACAGAATGTTTCCAATGAATGTCAAAATACAGTTCTTCAGTAAATAGGAAAGCCAGAAACTGTGTCACATGAAACCAGGCAAATGGCCCAGCAGAGCAGTTAAAAGCAACTATCCCCATCTCCCAACACACACACACACACACACACACACACACACAAGGAGTGGTTCTGTTTTGTCCAAGCAAACAGAAATGAGAATACATTTTAATCCCAGCCAGAGCCTTTCCAAAATAAAACTCAAAAAATACGTAGACAGAACAAAGGCACAGGGATTTTGCCTTACTTTTCGTCTCCAACATGAAACCTTAAAGAAATCAGTTAACAATGTCGCAGGGACAAGTTGTCACCTGAATGTCTCAAACTGCTTTCCTATTGATGAATGAGAGGACTCGTAAGTAATTCAGACTCCACATCAGTGTGGTATTACGGTGTTCCAATTGTTCTAGGGAAACTAGTACCTGCTTTTTTGAAATCTTTGCCTTCAGAACATCAAGCCTCAGTGATCTATGTGTTCAATTTTGTTCAGCTTGGCGAAATTAAAGACATCCAAGAATGTGTGCAAGCCCCAGACAGGACACTTTAGAACATGAGCCTGCCTCCATGGCGATAAGCACACAATGAGTGCAGTCAATGCCCCTAGACCAGCGGAAAATGGAAAACTTCAAACTCCCTTTGTACTATTATCAAGGGGCATCACCCATGCACTCTGGGAGGGTCGACACAGCCCGTAAAATATATCCTTTCATTTTAGAAATAGGCACTTCAGGTCCCAGATGGTCAAATCAAACCTTTCAGGACTGCCCACAGCATTTACTCTCACATGGACTTATCTCACCACTCCGTTCAACCTGGATTCTATTTAAAATCTGATTATAAAGTACATTTGCAATTCTACCCAACACAAGCCACCATAGAACACAGGTTGTTCTGTCTACTCTGTGATTCTGCCCTTTGGCTCTGATGCAAAGGTTGACCCATCAACTGCACTTTAATGAAGTGAAAGACCATCCCGTCCCCAGGATGGCACCTCCCCTGCAAGTATCTCCCCAGTAAACGGAAATGAAGTGCTGATTTTCTCCTATCCCCAAAATGATTTCCTGTAATAGAATCACATATTTCAAAATGCAAACACACCCCCATACTGATGGCTTATACACCTTCAAATATAAAATGACAACAGAGAAATGGGGTTGATTTCACACAAAACACACTGGAATTGGTAAATCCAAAAGACTGTTCTCCTTTACTTTGGAATAAACTAAAACAACTCTGTTTTAGACAAAATATACTAAAATATTATGAAGGCATGTCTTTGGGGGTTAAAGAGTGTACTGATCATACAGTGTGGTCACTTAAGAATCAAAATTCATTTTTTAAAACACCAAAACAGATCCAACATAATCACCCACTTTATTTGTCGCATTTCACTCCAAATGATGTTCATCTACCTCCAAAAGTTAGGCCTGTCTTCAGAAAAGGAAGATCTGGTGCCATTTAAGATACTTAAAACCGTTTGCCAGAGGTATCTATAATGTTGAGCAAGACAGTAATGGGTAGAATGAGTGTATGACTTCCACCACTGTTTCAAAAAAAAAATAAACTCCTTGTTTTATGGGCCATTTGGTGTAGATACTATAGATTTTATCTGGTAAGTCCATTTTTAAAAAATGTGTGTGTGTGCCTCTGGAAGGAATTAGTAACTGGCTTAGCCAGTTGAATCCACTGGTCGGACAACTTTGGCACGCACATCTGCTAAGAATTCACTGAGATAACCATTTAGGTACGTGGCGATCAAACTTCAAAGTTCTTAAGAATTAACTGGGATGCTGGTTAAAAATGCAGATTCCCGGGACTGTTCTTGAGATTTTTGATTCTATAGGTCTGCAGTTTAACAGCCTCCCAGGTGATTCTGAAGCAGATCAGTTCAAGGACCACACAGCAGATTAGAACTTCTACTTGAACTCACTGCACGGTATGGCTGGTTCTGTGCTCTACAGCTTCAACCAGATGGTCGTATCAGTGGATGCTAAGGAATTAGGTCACCTGCTCCCAGCAGCTACGGTAGGGAAGGCTACACTACCTGCACATTTGATGATGTTCCATTGGGCGAGAAATCTGTATACAACTTAGTCAATAGGCTGGGAAAGATATTTGGTATAATCCTCTCCTGTCCGCTCTGTCCCCTTTATCCTGGCTCTCTCCTCCTCACGGGAAGGGCTTTCACCAGAGGGCGTCTGGAGGTCCTGAACATCTTTGCTCACATGACCCCCTGCACACATGGGTGGTGATAAGTGACCTGCACTCTCTCCCATCTGGCGGCCTGGATGCTGAGAAGCCTAGTCCGTCTGCCCCTCGAAATGTATTCATGCTCTAGGCTGTGGTTCTCAACCTTGGCTGCACACGGGGGAAACACAGGGGAGCTTTAACAAACCCTGATGACTGGGTCTCATCTCCAGACATTCTGATCTAATGGGTGAGGGTGGGGCTACTGGGAGTTTTGAAAGGTCCCTCAAGTGCTTCCAACAGAGCTAAGTCAGGTTGAGAATCTCTGCAGAGCAGTAGTCAGCAGGCCTTTTTATACAGGACCAGAGAGCGAAAACGCTAGGCTTTTAGAGCCATACAGACTGTCGCAACAACTCAACTCTGCAGTTGTAGCTTGGGCAGCAGCCACAGACGATACATAAACGAATGGGCATGGCTGTGTGCCAGAAACACTTATGGACACAAATGTGAGGTCCATGTAATTTCCACATGTCACAAAATATTCTTCTTTGATATTTTCCCCCCAACCGTTTTAAAAAAGTCAAAAACCATTCTTGGCTCAAAAGGTGGCCAAATCAAAATCAGGTAGCAGGTGGTTTGCTGACCCTTCTTCTGGAGCAAACCAGAAAGGAATGTAAGAGGCCTTGGGGTCACAGTCAGCTATTAGCTTGTACATGGCAGAAAAACCATTAGAACACAACCTTTTAATCTTCACAGACAAAGATTATTTATACGTATTTTGGACTTGGTCTTGCTAAGTATCTTGGTACAGGAAGCTGGGTTTTATAAGAGATGAGTCTTCTACTGTATAAATATAAGGATCATGGAACTTCTTCTACATACTGTTAATTATCATCTTCCATTCTTTGTTTCTCCTACCAGCATTCAGTGAAGGGAGAGGGGAACTGACATTCTTCTTCTTTTTTTTTTTTTTATATCAACTAAGCTTCATTAAGTGACATAATATCATGTGCATGGTACAGTACAAAGTGCTTGCAGGAACACAGAAATAAACAAAAGTGTAAAATTACTATAAATAATTGTTAAAAGGGAAAAAAGTGGAGCACTTTAATTTATTACTCTTCTATGATAATAGAATGAAGAAAGGCTCATTGAGTGGGCTCTGCAATCAGACAGCCAGCATTCAAAATCTAGCAGTCTCCTATAAGCTCTGTCACGTTGAGCAAGTTTTTAAAGCTTTCTATGTCTCAGTTTCTTAAATTTATAAAGTGGGAATAATAATAGTGCTTTGAACAATGCTTCAGTAAATGTTAGCCATTATTATTGCTTTATCCTTAAAATGTCTGTCTGCTTTGAGAACTGGGTCTAACCTGCTTTTTACAATACCTAGTACCCAGCAGCGTACTCTATGGTTATAACTGGAATGTTATAAATAATACGTTGTAGAAGAGGTCCAATTATGTCTATTATGCAAGTAGTAATAATGGATAGTTCACATTTCTATAAAGGCAAAATGCTTATCTGATTTTCTTTAGATACCCCATGGCACCTGCCTTGGATATACTGAATGCTCAATATGTAAATGTTTAGACAGCTCTATGGCACTGAAACAAAGTACGATCCTTGTCCCCTGTATAACTCAGATCCCCCTTCAGAACAAAGGTACTCATTGCCCCTGTTGCTGGAGTGTTCACTGCTAATGGCTCACAGCTGAGTTCCTTCCCCAGAACTTGTCCTCTCCTTAAGGCAGTTACCTAGCCCACAGATTATGTCCCTCCCCAGAGGCAGCAGGCACCAATGACAAGTCAATACGGCCCGGTCTCTTTACCCACAAGATCTGCTGAAGCTTTTGTTGAGACAGCATCAGTGTTCAAGCCTCCCTGTCCGCCCCACCAGGTCTAGTCCTGTATCCCTCACTCCCTCAAGTGTTGGTCTTGAGACACTTCCCAGCAAACCTTTTGCATTTGACTCTCCATCTCAGAGTCTGTTTCTAGATCCAGCCTAAGTCCTGCTAATGAGCTGCCGCCAGAATTATGCTACTTTACTTTGGCATAAACACTTAACTAGAGGATGTCTCTCCTTTTTAAGAATCTGCGTTGTCACAGCTGACGGTGAAAGAAAATCAGAGAAAATCCTCGTAAGTGGCTCAGATCAAAAAGATCCACCCTCTTATTAATCAAACATACGTGAAAATGCACATTTTCCTAGAGCAGGTGCAGCTCTCACAGGCTCCAACTCATGTTTAAGAAAAGGGGTCAGAGCCTGCATTTATTCCAGTAGGCATTTCACAGTTTTCCTAAGGAGAATCCTGACAGGAAATGGAACAAATCTGCCTGGCAGGTGGAGAGACATGCCAACTGTCCTGTATTTCCTTTGGCCACAAAGCTCTCTTTTCATCAAAGAAAAGTCTTTCAGGCTGAGATTAGTTTTTAATGAATTTTGAGTGCTTCCCATTTAGTTCACTCTTCCTAAAAGGAACTGTAACATTGATTTTTCTGGAGATACGTGTATATATATATACATACATGCATATATCAGAATTAAAACTCGCTGCTCTGGTATTCCCTAGGCTTTGCCCTTTTCCTTTCTTAAAAGCAAAAATAACCTCCAGATGCTTTTTGGGATTTTCTGCGGATCCACCTTTTCAAAAACAAGGGATTTCCATATGATCCGTGGTCCAACTAGAGAACTCATTTTGAAACCACTGATAGGGTTCCCTTACACCTGTGGTTCTCAAAGTGTGGTCCCCAGACCAGCGGCATAAGCGACACCAGGAACCTTGTCAGACACGCAAATTCTTGAATTCAAAACTCTGGGAGTGGGGCCCAACACTCTGTGTTTTAACAAGCCCTGCAGGTGATTGATTCTCTCGTGTGCTGAAGTTTGAGAACCACTGTCTGACACAATTTTTTTTCCTTAGTAGAGATCAGAAAAGGATACTAAAAGCATCCTCACCTACATACTTTTGAGCATCTTTATGAAGGCCCTTCCAGAGAGAACTCACAAACAAGGGATGTGGTATCTTGAACCTAGGACAAATTCTAACCTGAGGTTTGGATGTTTCCTTATTCTGTCACTTCTGGCTTTCAGCATTTCCCTGAGTTTTGTTCCTTAGAATTCTCTCATTTTGACTGAGGCATAGTACACAAGAGTCAGGCAGACCTGATTACTGGTTCCACCACTTATTAACTTGCTAGGGGAATTCCATAATTTCTCTAACTCTCAGTATCCTCATGCGCAAAATAGGATTACTAGTAATATCTTTTATAAATGTTAACTTTTACGATGCTGACCGTAGCTATTAATTAATAATAAACTGCTCTGTAGACTGCTTGCTAAAAGTTGAAAACCATGTTTGAATCCCTGAACTAGAAAGAGGTTGAAGTACAGCCAGTTCCCTGGGATCAAGAAATCCTTCTCTTCATCTGAATCAACTCCTTGGACCCCAAGGCTCTCTGAATCAAACTGAGTATCTTCAGTGAATTTATTTTCATTCCTTTGTTCAACAATGTATATGAATGGGGTCCATGTGCCAGACGCTGTACCGTGGAGCCAGGCACCTGACCCAATTGTCTAAGAGCTCCTCATTCTGGAATTTGGTCTAGTTCAGGATGCCAGGTTCCATGTTTGTAGAATGTCTAGGTCTTTTCTGCTTTTCTGTGACTACCAGCAGTGACCATGGAGCCTTCAAGACCTCCAGAGTCATCTAAAGATCTGTGATCTAGGCCTGAAAAGCCATGAAACCTCTCTGTTAACCAATAAATATTTATTGATCCAACTATGCCCCAGTCACTGTGGCTCTGCAACCTACCAGGCCCGTGGAATAGGCTTCCAGGGAGAACCTTAAGGCCCAAAGATGATGGGCGATGAAGTCCTTGCGATTGACTGCCCCACTGAAAAAGGACCATAGGCACCCAAGGCCTTCTAGGCCAGACACACTCTGGGGCCCACTCTGGACTTTTTCAGGAAGCGCCTATGCAACCACAGCATTGGTGTTTCCAGGAGCAATGGTTCAAAAGGCCTATTCTATTGCACTGTTAAATGATTCATAGCAGGAGCTGACCACTATGTCCATTAAAATCAAAATTAGAAACCCCGTTTCTTGGTCTTGGAGACATTTACACAGAGTCTAGCTGAAAATGCTTGGGGTGTTACAAACATTCAGTACTGACTTCTAAAGGAAACCGAAGAGGGCCACAAAAGGGAGATACCAGAAAGTATTCTCAACTGACTGTGCATGGTAGAGAAGGCCTGGGGGAAAAAAATCACTGGAAAAAAGCTATTTCATTTAGTAATTGAAGCTAAAAATACTGGGGTCACCCCCAAATGCATACGCTTTAACATTCATGCATTTTAAGCTCTGAATTAATTTGTTTCTCCTCAAACTCTTGAGGCCATCCACTATAATCCATACTTAGACATGGACAGATAGCTAACTCTTCTCACTTAGGTCAGTGAATGTGTGTATATTGCCTGTTAGAGAGAGAGTGTACGTGTGTGTGTGTTCATACAATAATATCTGCACATCTGTAAGTTTCTATAGATTCATATGGATAAATTAGCAGGCCCTGATTTCAGCTGCAACATATTTTTAGAAACCATTTCATAAAGTGGATCACATTTGCCATGGAAAAAATACTGTAATTGGGAGTTTCATTCCTGACCAAGGATTTCTCGGCAAATCAAATATAGATGATGTAAACAGCCTGTTGTAGAACAAAACTAATGACCATTTTACAAACCTCTATAAATATCTCAAAAACACTAAAACAATGCCCTACATCCTATAAAAAAGGCATAAACATATACAATACCTATACATGTAGTTTCAAAGTTTCTTGAAACATCCAAACACCACTTAAACATACAGCTCAATTGAATTATGCTCAAAAATTAATGCACTAACTATAATAACTTCAAACATTTGACTAACAATTTTGCAACCCTTAGATTTTAGTGAAGCATTTGGGGGATGATTTATATATTCCCAATTTTTTTTTTTTTTAAAGGTGTTCGAAGAAATCGCTCTATTGTGTTCTTTTCCCTTTGAGGTAGGAATCCATTTTTTACTGCATTTACTAGTGTTGTTTTTACAAGTTGTTTTTTCCTCCTCCCAGCAAATGCCCTTCTCAATATATGAGTGTTACAGAACTACCATATTGCCACAATGCAACTCTGTCCTGGCCAAAGATGAGTGGCTCAGGATTAGGCCCCAATCACCATCCTACCTAGGAATTTGATATTTGGAACTGAGAAAACCAGAGATGGGGAGTCTCTGCACTCCTGCTGCTGAGGCCTCGGCAGCCCTGACCCTATCCTTCTATTGGTTTGATTGTTCACTGTTCCTCAGCTTCCATGAGCTGCCCCAATATCCTTTCAAGAATCCCCCTTTTGGCTTAAGCTAGGCAGAGTCATCTTCTGCTACTTAAAGCCAAAAGACTCTTAATAAATATACCTATGGCAAGTAGATGCACTTAAAATTATTTCTGCCACCTTAAAGCTCAGGTCAAAGCAAGTACTGGTCATACTTAATGACCTAGAAAATGTGCATAATAAATGATAAAAACACATCACAAATTAATAAGCACCATATAATCTCACTTTAGTTTCCAAACATATGACTGGAAAAACCTTATACCAAACTGTTACTCTTGATTACCTCCAGTGATTTGTCTGTTTTTTCTTTTCTTTTACCCTACTTCCCAAATCCCACAATAAACCACATTTAATTTTTATAATCAGAAAGGAATAGTGAAAAAGTGTTAAGAATTAGATGTTCCACAGAGACCTGACATCAGCGATGGTAATGATCATAGCCATGTTGTTCTCTCAGTTAGAAGTGATTTTTAAAGACAACTCAGGGGAATTCTCTGGCGGTCCAGTGGTTAGGACTCTGTGCTTCCACTGCAGGGGGCCTGGGTTCAATCCCTGGTCAAGGAACTAAGATCCCGCAAGCCGAGAAGCGCAGCCAAAAAAAAAAAAAATGTGGATAAAGATGACTCAGGCTTGCCTTTACTGCCTGAATTGTCTCCCAGCATCTTAGTCTATTCACAGCTATAAGAGCAGTTACTTAGCTTCAAACCAAAGCAATGTCACTAGGAAACATTAAGTGCCGCAGAGACAGGATTTGGTTTAAGAGTACCTGGGTTTGAGCCCAGCAAAAGAGCTGTGTGGTCTTGGGATGGTCACTTACCTTCTCTGAGCCTCAGCTTCCCCCTGCTCAAAATGGGGAATTACAGTGCCTTCCTCTCAGGATGATTGTGTGGTTCATAAAAGAACATGAATGTAAAAGCCCTGGGCAAGCGAAACAAATGTCAGCTGTTGTTAACTACTCTCGCCTCTTGTCCTGCAGCAGCCCTCTCGGCCAGCGTGGTTTTTGTTTGGGCTTCCCTGTCAAGAAATTAGAAGAGGCCACTATGCACTCCTTCCCTAATACTCTCAGCTGTGGAACCTGCTAGACAATAGGCCCTGATGCTTCAGTTGTCCTTCTCTTACTGGCTTTGCACCTTTTCAGCAAAATAAACAGACAACATTGAATACTTCAAAAATATAACTCATCTAGTAACTGACACTTTTTAAAAATTGTGGTAAAACATACATACGTAAAATTTACCATTTTAACCATTTTTAAGTGTAGTGTTCAGTGGCATTAAGTATTGATACATTCACATTGTTGTGCAATCAGCACCACCATCCATCTCCAGAACTTTTTCACCTTCCCAAACTGAAACTCTGTACCCATTAAGCACTAACTCCCTCCCCTTATAACCCCTGGCAACCACCATTCTGCTTTCTATCTCTGGATCTGACTACTCTAGGCACTTCATATAAATGAAATCATACAGTATTGGTCTTTTTGTGACTGACTTATTTACTTAGCACAATGTCCTCAAGGCCTGCAGTGTGCTGAATGTTTGTGTCTCCCCAAAATTTGTGTGTTGAAATCCTAACCCCCCAAAGGTGATGGTACTAGTAAGTGGGACTTTGGGGAGGTAATTAGGTCATGAGGGTGGGGCCCTCATGAAGGAGATTAGTGCTCTTATAAAAGAGGTACCACAGAGCTCCCTAGCCCCTTCTGCAATGTGAGGATACAATAAGTCTGTGATCCAGAAAACGGCCCTCACCTGACCATGATGACACCTTGATCTCAGATATCCCAACTCCAGAGCAGTAAGAAATAAATATCTGTTGTTTATAAGCTACCCAATCTATGGTATTTCGTTATAGCAGCCCAAATGCACTAAGACAAGGTTAATCCATGTTGTAGCATGTATCAGAATTTCCTTTTTTTCAGCTTTACTGAGGTATAATTGACAAATAAAGTCATAATATATTTAAAGTGTACAACATGATAGTTTGATAGATGTGTCCATTGTGAAAGAATTCCCAAAATCAAGTTAACTAACACATGCATCAGCTCACACATTTGCCTTTTTTTTTTTTTTTGGTGAGAATACTTAAAATCTACTCTCTTAGCAAATTTCAATACAGTATTATCAACTATAGTCACTATGTTATACATTAGATCATCAGACCTTAATCATCTTATAACTGAAAGTTTGTTCCCTTTAACCAATATCTCTCCATTTCCCTACCTGCCCTCCAGCCCTTGGCAACCACCCTTCTACTTTCTGTTGCTATGAGCTGGACTTTTTCAAAAAAGATTCCACGTATAAGTGATATCATGTAGTATTTATCTTTCTCTGTCTGGCTTATTTCACTTAGCATAATGCCCTCCAGGTTCATCTGTGTTGTCACAACTGGCAGGGTTTCTTTCTTTTTTAAGGTTAATATTCCATTGTATGTATATACCATGTTTTGTTTATCCATTCATCCATCAGTGGATACTTGGGTTGCTTCCACCTTTTCAGTTTGTGAATAATGCCGCTATGAACATGTGTGTACAAATATCTGTCTGAATACATGCTTTCAATTCTTTTAGATACATACACAGAAGTGGAATTGTTCGATCATATGGTAATACTATTTTTAATTTTTTAGGAACTGCCATATTGTTTTCCACAGCAACTGCACCATTTTACATCACCACCAGCAATGCACAAGAGCTCCAATTTCTCCACAACCTTGCCAACATTTATTTTCTAGTTGTTTGTTGTTTTGGGTTTTTTTTTAATAATAGCCATTCTAATGAGTGTGAAGTACTATTTCGTGGTGGTTTTTATTTGCATTTCCCTAATGATTAGTGGTGTTAAGCATCTTTTCATGTGCTTATTGTCCATTTGTGTGTCTTCTTTGGAGAAATGTCTATTCAAGTCCTTTGCCCAGTTTTTAATAGGGTTGTTTGGTTTCCTGTTGTTGAGTTGCAGGAGTTCTTTACATATTTTGAATATTAATTCCTTATCAGATATATGACTTAAAAAATGTTTTTTCCATTCTGTGGGTTGCCTTAGTAACTGTACTTCTTGGCCTCACCTGTGCTCATTCAAATAGTAACTGCACCTGCATGTGAGAGACATTGTGCTAATGACTCTAAGGAAAAGGTGCCCTTGACTTTCACACCCTCTCTCTGTGGGTTTGACTCTGTCATGCTATCAGAATCCTTCCCAACTGCTTGGGAACTTTTTTTTTTTTAGTAAATTTATTTATTTATTTTTGGCTGCATTGGGTCTTCATTGCTGCACGTGGGCTTTCTCTAGTTGTGGTGAGCGGGGGCTACTCTTCGTTGCGGTGCGCAGGCTTCTCATTGCAGTGGCTTCTCTTGTTGCGGAGCACAGGCTCTAGGCGCGCAGGCTCAGTAGTTGTGGCACACTGGCTTAGCTGCTCCGCGGCATGTGGGATCTTCCCGGACCAGGGCTCAAACCCGTGTCCCCTGCATTGGCAGGCAGATTCTTAACCACTGCACCACCAGGGAAGTCCCAGCTTGGGAATTTTTTTAAATTACTGTATCTTTGAAGACTTCGAAAAGGAATTTAATTGGCTATTTCATCTCAGATACCTGAGAAGCGAGATCTCAGTCCTAACGACGTTGTGAGGAACCGGGAGCAGCGCAGCTTGAAGCTAGCAGAGGTGGTCACTGTGCACACATTCAGACACACGCCACACAAAACCTCCATGAGGGCTCCCTGACGTCCCCACGTGTGTGGGAAGAAGTACGTCCACTCACACCGGTGCCTGCCGAGGAGGATTTGACTGTTATGTGTTGTAACTGTTCTCACCAGCTGATAAAGGTCATAAGCCTTGACCCTGGGACCCCAGACCCTTCTTGGGAACTTTACATTTCTTCCTGACCAATGAACAATGAAACTTGTTTTATCCAACCACGAACATTCTGCCTCAGCAAGTGCTCGTTTTCAAATTTTAGCATGACCACTATGAACTAGAACTGTAACATTCTTGATTTTTTTTTTTTCTCCTTGCCACTCTTCTCAGTAAATGTCTTCGCTGGGGGGTGGTCCCTTGCCTGGCAAGTTAATAAACTCGGCCCTTTATCCCCGCTCTGGTGTCTTTACTTTGCGTGCCATGTGAGCTGCAATCCCACACTTCACTGCATGGTCTCCTCACAGGTCAACACAGAACCCACACAGAACACATACATTCCTCAGGAAAGTTACATAAATGCCAGCCTATTTTCAAACAAATTGATATCTTAATTTAGCCACCTAGCATGTAGATATTTGACCTCTACAGTATACTTAATACTTTCCCTCCTGATGTTCACATTTCTTATAAAGTTCATCCACGGGACTTTAGGTAAATGTTCAGCTGCATCTTGGATCTGCTTTGCATCTAATAGTTGCTAACACACACAGACACACACACACACACACACACAGACACACACACACACAGAAGTATTCATTTGTCTCTGAAGAGCTGCCTTTAATGTCCTGTTGAAGCCAAAGAATCAAAATTTCAAGAGAGCGAATTAAATTTGCAGAATCAGTGCTCAGGAGCAAAAACATTCCAAACAGGAAACTACTCCAATTACAACATCCTCTGAATTATGATCTCTGCTTCCTTGCTGCTTTACCTACTACCAATCACCCAAACAGCCTGCTTACTGTCTACAGCAGCAGTTGCAAAAAACACTACTCAGGGTTTTCTTCCCCCATGGAATGGAATAGGGCGGATCCCTTATGATCAGCTAGAGAAAATGAATCTGAAGCCAGGACCCCAAAAGGAAGCACTCACCACTCGTTCTCTAACCACTCCCCATTTCCTTCACAGACCCCCACCCCCAAAGGGGTGGCCATCACAGGAATGAGGCTAATAACTCACCAAGAACTGCTGCTTCCCAGCTGTCCTGGAGCTTGGCATGGACAGATCCTGTGCTGGGTGCTTTGCACTTAGCCTGGCTGATTTTATTCCCATGTATGAGTTACAAATGTAAGGCAATAAATACAGGACGAGGACAGTGTAGTAAGACAATGATCTGGAGGTTCCTCCCACCAGCAGTGTGCCCTGCCCTTGGGGTAAATTATGTCCTGTGGTGATGAACTAAATGTTCCCTCCATGTTTCCCATGAAGTTCTGTTCTTCAGGGTTGAAAACCAAGCCCTGTCCCACCAGCTCCACTTATTGCATTTACTCTGACGTGTAATTTGTTCCTCCTTCAGTATCAGAGGTAGTTTCCCACCAAGACACAAAGAGGCATCCTTAGTGGGAAAGGGAAGATTTTTTTCTTCTTTGCATGATGTGGATGCTTATGCAAGGGAGGGAGTGGGCTTTAGGTTTTAGTGACATGATTTCTTGTGTGTGTGTGTGTGTGTGTGTGTGTGTGTGTGTGTATGTGTTTCAGATCAAATGAGGTTTTTGTTTTCTTTATCTTTGTTTTAAAAATCATGATGAATGGTAATTAGATTTATCATGGTGATCAATTTGAAATGCATAGAAATATCGAATCACTATGCTGTATACCATAAATTAACATAATGTTGTAGGTCAATTATACTGCAAAAACAAACAAACTCATTAAAAAGTTCAGATTTGTGGATACGAGAGGCTGAAGGTGGAGGGAGGGGAATTAGAGGAAGGGAGTCAAAGGTAAAAACTTCCAGTTATAAGATAAGTAAGTACTAGGGATCTGATGTACAACATGATAAATATAATTAACACTGCTGAGTGTTATATATGGAAGTTGTTAAGAGAGCAAATACTGAGTTCTCATCATAAGAAAAACATTGTTTTATATTTCTTTTATTTTGTATCTATATGAGATGATGAATGTCCAGTAAATTTATTGTGGTGATCATTTCATGATATGTGTAAGTCAGATCATTATGCTGTATACCTTAAACTTATACAGTGCTGTATATCAATTATATCTCAATAAAACTGGAAGACAAAAATAAAAATAAAGAAATTATGAAAGAATAATCTTAAGAAATTAAAGAAAGAACAGCATAAAATAAACTTAAAAAGGAGGAAAGATATAATGAAGATAAAGAGGAAATAAATGAATTAGAAAACCAAACACCAAGTAGATTTGAATAATAAAAACTAAACCTGGTCCTTTCAAAAGAGCAATAAAATAAACAAACCTCTGGCAAATCTGATTTTAAAAGATCACACAAACAAAACAGAAATGTTGAAGAGAGCATAATCACATATATAGAGGCTATGTGAAAATTAGATGAGAATACTATGGCCAACATTATGTGACAAATTTGAAATATCAAAATAAAATGCCCAACTTTTGGGGTAAAATCACCCCAAAATTATCTTACCAAAGGATAAAAAAATTTGAAAAGACTAATAAAAAAGAAGATTTGACAATGGAGGTAAAAATCTAACAAGCTCAGAGAGTTGTTTGGGCTAGTTCCAAACACTTTTATAGTAGCAGATAATTCCAACATTGTTTAAATTGTGGCAGAGCACAGAAAATATGGAAAGGTTCTGAAATCATTCTTATGAGGCTAACCTATTTCTGAAACCAAAATTTCATATGTATAGTTCAAAAAAGAAAACTCACTTAAAATAAGGATGCAAAAATTTGAAATAAAATATTAACAAGTTGTATGTAACTGCTACCTATGATGACATGACAATTAAGAAGGGTTTACAGCAGGAATTCAATGATTGTTCCATATTATAAAACTTATTAATGCAGTTCTCTACAATAATAAATTAAAGGGAAAAGTATCATTTAACCATCATGACATATTAAAATAGTGGCAAAGAGCAAAATTTCTTAATCCTGGAGCCTTAACCTGAAGTTCCATCTTCACATCTATTAGCTGTGTGACCTTGGGCAAGTTACTAAATCTAAATTTCATCTCATTAGTAGAATGAGAGTTTTTAATAGAGATAATCTTAGTAAAAGTTTTGAGTTCCCACTCCCCCCAAAAAATTAAAAAATAAAAATCATGTTGAGAACGTTTTTATAGGAGAGAGGAATGACTATGTCATCCTTAGTATGATTTTCATTTTCCCCTTCTCTTATTTCCTTTTGATATTGTTTTCCAGACATTCTGAAGACAACCATCACCGTGAGCCTTTGTCTTCCTAATCATCTTGTTTCTCTTTTCTATCAGGAAAAACCTCCTCCTTTGCCCTTTCGCACGAACACTAGATTACTAAAAATGAAGATGTGGTCCTAAATCAGTCAAGTGGATAAATGTCTGGGTGAGAATTAGTGGATAAATCTGGAGTCAAAGAAGTGTGATGAGAGCTTTGGAAAGGGTGTAATCCAGGGAACTGCCGACAAAGTACATGGCCTCCTTGTCCTTTTCTTTTTCTCTGCTCTGAGTATTCTCTGTGTTCTAGAGGTCCTATGGATTCAGCCCTCAAACAATTGGCAGAAAGGTCCCTCATAATGAGAAGAATTTGACTTCCATCTTTCTCCTCTGTTTCAAACACTGACCCAACTGTTGTATCTTAACCATGGCTCCTCCTTTATTATCAGGAACTTCATGTTGCTGTCTCTCTATTAACTGGAACAATGTACTAACTAGTAGAGAGATGGTAAGATCAATTAACATAGGTAGGACATCAGCCTGAATACACCTGTTTGTATGCGTAGTGGCAATTAGCTACACTAGTTTATCAGCAGTCACACCTGATTAATCTTCTGCTTGATGGTAAATGTCAAGAGATACCTGTGGTCACACAAAATAAAGTTATTTCTTATAGAATTCAAACTGGTCCATTGAATTTTTTTTCTTGGGTTAAGTAGGATTATGAGTTAAATGGAACTTTGTGAATATGTGAAATTCAAATTGTAAACTATTTGAAACCTGATTCAACAGTTCTATATTAATAACATCTAAGGCAATTGGTAATAGAGCAACTTGAATAGTGGCTGAATGTGAAAATATATGTAAGTTGAGAAAAGAAAGGAGAAGGAGATAAAGAAGGAAAAATTAAGAGAAGGAAGAAGAGTAAATATTTGCGAAGTAGGGTGGGAATTAGAGGTTTATGGAAAGTGAGCCACCCTCAAGCTTCCACAAGTCTGCCCAGAGCACAATTTGCCATGCCTGAATCTCATACAGACACATCTACAAGGAATAATATCCAGGTACTATGCCAGACACCTTCCCTTGGACCTGTACATTAGTCATGAACCGAATCTTCACGGCAGGGAAAGAAATAGTCTTTTACCATTTACTAAACAGTAGGAAAATACAGACTGACAAATTCATAAAGATGTTTTAAAAATAGAAATTAGGAAGTTAGGATTAACATATACACACTACTATATATAAAATAAATAATCAACAAGGACCTACCGTATAGCACAGGGAACTCTACTCAATACTCTGTAATAACCTATATGGGAAAAGAATCTGAAAAAGAATAGATACATGTATATGTATAACTAAATCACTTTGCTGTACACCTGAAACTAACACAACATTGTAAATCAACTATACTCCAATATAAAATAGAAATTAAAAAAAATAATAAAAAATAAAAACAGATAGTAACAAAAAATAGATACATGGCTGGGAGGGAGGATATCAACTAGTATATGCTTCTTCTGCAGAACAATCTAGCAATACAGATCTAAAGCCTTCAAAATATTTATATTGTTTGACCTAGTGATAAACCTTGAAGACATTATGCTAAATGAAATAAATTAGTCACAAAAAAAGCAAATACTATATTACCCTACTTATATGAGGTACCTACAGTAGTCATATTCAGAGAGACAGAAAGTGGAATGGTGGTTGCCAGGGGCTGGGGGAGAAGGGAATAAGAAGTTATTATTTAATATACAAAGTTTCAATTCAAACAGATGAAAAAGTTTTGGAGAGGGATGGTGGTGGTGTTTGCACAACAAGATGAATGCACTTAATGCCACTGAACTGGACACTTAAAAATGGTTAAAATGGTAAAGTTTCTGTTATACGTATTTTACCACAATTAAAAATTCTTCTGAATATTTAGCAACAGGAAAATGGTCAACGTGGGAGAAACAGTAGCAAATATTTTCCAGATTTTTCTACAAAAATCACTGTAAGCACATGTAAGGAAGAAAAGATCAGAAGGTTATTCCAAAGCACAAAATGTTAGTAGACATTACTTCCAGGTGAGATTATGAGTGATTTTCTTTTTCATATTTATCTGTATTTTCTAAATGTTCTAAGTAAATATACAGTATATTTATAACTAGATAATAAAATAAAATTTAAAAGCCCACCTACTACATCTCTATCCTCTTACCCTGCTTTATTACTGTAGTAATGGCACTTATTACTACCTGAAAGTATGTTGTCTCTTTATTTGCTTCCTTGCCATAGTCTGTTTCCCCAGGTAGAATGTAAGTTCTCTGAGGTCAGAGGCAGCTGCATCCTTTATTCTTGAAGAGTGTCAGGCACTTAATGAGCACTCCATAAATATTCGAGTGAAGGAGAATGAGTCAAAATGAATGGATGAGGGAATGAACAGAACATCAGTCATCCTCAAGTATGGACAGCGGCATTCCTTTCTCCTGTATCCCCACTCCAGGCACCTGGGGTAGCGACCCTCTTCCTCCCACCTGTAACCAGCTCAGGAATGGAGGAAGGGCTTTCTCCAGATTAAGCATCATCAGAATGAAACAAAACCTGAAATGTGTCCAAATTAGGGCTAAGAGAGTAGGAAGTAATCTAGAAACCCTCTCGCTTAAAGGATAATTGAAGGGCCTGAGAATGTGAAAGAGAAGGCTTAAAAGGGAGGGAAGATGTAGCCATTTCCAAATCCTGGAAAGTAGTCAGGTGGAGTCATGCATTTATTCCATAAATATCCATTGAGCCCCTTCCGGGTGCCAAGGACTGAAATAGGCACCAAGAATACAGAAAAAAAAAAAAAGAAAAAAAAAAAAGAATTAGATTTCATCTGTTTAACTCCTGAGGGAATACCAAGGATTGGTGAGAAATTTGGAAAGACAGATTTGAATGCATTGTAAACAAGAGTCCACAATAGCATTTCTTAAAGATCATTTCATGGGACCCCAGAGATACATGCAATGTTCATTTATGTTACACAAAAAAAGAATTCTGGGGCCAAATAAATTTAGAAAATCTCAAGATGAAGTTAGCGCCTTTTAAAGTATAGCACACGACCTCTCAGGGTCTTTACTACTGTACATCGTTGTAAACCGTGACTCTCCTAAACAGCGTATGATTCTTTTCCCCAAACCTTTTGGTCAAGAGGACAATTTTTCAAGGCCTCGGACTTCCATAGGATGAGCATTAGGAAAAGTTATCCTCTCTTCATAATGAGAACATTCACCTGGGGAAACGGTGGCCTGCGACCATGGGTGCAGACAGGCACTGCAGCTTGCCCCTGAGACACATACTGGCACCACACACCACAGATGCCCAAGTCTTCATCCTGAATCACTCCTATAAATCCAGTCCTCTCACCTCATCCCCCTCACCTCACAATTTTCCCAGTTACCAGTCTCAGCACTCAATTATTCCCCTTTCCATCCTTGCTTTGAACCTGGCCTTAAAGAACCATGCCTTGTGTTTCTGCTTCTGACTTGTGCTCTGTGTAATAATGATTCTGGTTCTTTCCCTAAGCTGCCGGGGGCCACCCTGGGTAAGGCTCCCCGGGTTCAACTCTTTCATCCAGCTCACCTTACATGGAGGAGGGAGACCCAGACAAGGAGTAAGAGTTTCTTGTGTCAGGGATGCCATAAATGGGGAGAGCTTGGGTATGCTGATGTGGGAAGTTTTTCCCTGTTCTGATTTTTGGCTACTTCTTCGACAGGTCTGAGATTCTGTAACGTCCTATTTCTAGACATTATTTTAAATACATTTAGTATCTGGGAAACCAGCTATTTCTCTGACTGCATCATCTTGTCAGTTCTCATATGAAATGCAGATGCTCCGCCACACAACTGAGAAATCTTTCACGTGATGAGGCAAAGCTACTCATCGAAGGTCACTGGGCTTTGGTGCACCTTCCAGCCATATGAATAAAAACCCACGATGCCTTTGAAGCCTTGCATGAAACTCCTGTGGGGAGAAACTCTTGTGACTTTAGACTATAGTCCTCAAAGTCTGTCCCATTTTTGTTCTCTTACCTTGTAACTTGGGTTCTCATGCCAAAATCCAGTGACCTCATTGATTGCAGCACCTCAATACAGCCCATGTACTGGAATAAGAAAAGAAAAAAAAGAACAAGTAGGAAAAAATAGCACAAAGATAGCTCTTAGCTTCAGAGTGATTTCCTGGGAAACACCTTAAATCAGCTCCTGATATCAAATTACATTCGCACACTCAGCCTGCCATTGATATTTCTGGCCATTAATGGATACATGCCTTCAACTGCGGTTCAGTTATAAAACATCAGCTGAATCCAAAATATGATATCAGGAATACAGCTGTCATCCCTGACAAATGTGAGCTCAGAGGTTAAGAGCTTGGGCTCTGGGGCCAGACCATGTGAAACTGTATCCTGGCTCTGCCAGTTGTTAGTTATGGAACCCCAGCAAGTTACTCTCTGCAACTTCTCTGCATCTCAGGTTTGTCACGGTAACATGGGGATACAATCAGAACTGTTGTGAGAGTAAAATTATTTCCTACAGGTGTTCTAAGAGCAGTGCCTGATACATTCATGTGCTCAAAGATCAGAGGAAGCAAAACTAAAGGTAATACAGGAATATCACATCTTCTAGGGGGATAAAATAAGCATATAAGTGCAGATAATACCGGACAGTAATATAGGAAGATCTTATTTTTTTTTTGCAAGATCATTTATTTATTCAGAGGGTTCAAGGGGAAAAAAAGTCATGTCCTACACCGGGAATGAGTACAGTTAGCTTGAACATGGAGTATTGGAAAAGGCCTGGAGACTTATAAAGCTAAAAGATGGTTTATATTTAATGTGGCAGCAGCGGGAGCCATCAGGCTGCTGGAAAGAGAGTGATGGGATCGTCTGTCTTTGAGGAGCTTTACGTCAGCAGCAGTATGAAGGTGGGCTCATGGCGAAGAAAAAGGGACGACGCGCCTTTCGAGAGGGAAGCAATGACAGCTCACACTGAGGACGGATGGTGGCAGTAGGAAGGAGGGGACAGATTCAAGTGACATCACGGAAATAGATACTACACCATTCGGCAGTTGATTTGATCTAGAGAATAAGAGAGAAGGATGAGTCAAGAATGACTCAGATGTTTCCAGCCAGGGTAGCAGAGGGAACAGTGATTCCATTAACAGAAACAGGAAAGCCAGGAGAGGGGAAGATGGGTTGGTTTAGGACCCACTGACTGAAAGACACTGGTGGGGTATCCAGGAAATAACAAGCTGATAGTTGAACACTGGATTCTGGAATCGTGCAGAGGCATTACGTGTAGGGACTTAGTAGTCTTCTGTGTAGCTTTGCCAGGTGAGGCAGTGGGAGCAATCTTCTTAGCAGAGCCTCAGTTGATGAGGGAGAGTGTTTCTCTGAGAATGAGCTCGGAAATGTTATGAGAGCCAAGTGGTCTGATTGAAAGTGATCTGTAGGCTCCTTGGAAAAGATCTGCTTCCTGTTTAGCTTTCCTCTGGAAGCCTTGCAGCCTCCCTCTGCTTGTGCAAAGATGGCAGGAGCTGGGGGTGCCTCCCCAGATACTTGCAGTATTTCTCAGTGAATTCCACAGATTTCACATCCTAAGAGGAGGTCAGTGCACCAAGTGTTGCCTAGAGCCTCGTGCAGGGGAAAGCGTGCTGGCCAGGACAATTACCTGGCCATTCTCAGCCAGATTCCTGTTCGTCACATTCCTCCTGGGGGGGTCTAGTATTGACAAAAATTTTTTTTTAATATTTTATTCTGTCCCAATCACATTTAACATCCCAAGGCTTGAGTACCTCAAGGAAGTAAGCGATGTCTAGAGATTTCTGTTCAATAAACCATTAGACATATTAGGAAAGGAAAGCTAGATGTAGCACGGTATTAAGCCCATCTCAAAACTGTCATGAAAGGAGATTGCAAGGGTCCAAGCTCCATGTCGAGAGTGGATTGAAAAGAAAGTTTTCCTATCCTCACTGGCTGCTCTGGCTTTTCCTGCCTTTCCGTGTCTCCTCCCATTCCAGAACTTAGCACCTGCTCCCCTAGTTCCTGCATCCCTCAACCTGGAAAGAATGGACTCCCCACACAGGTTGGGGAACAGGTCTAGGCTATACCTCCAATCCCCCCAGGAAGCCTTGTTGGTGCAGAGGTGGGTGTCATCTTTCCCTTCAGCTGTAAATTTTCAATTTAAGACCAGGTGATACAGCCTATCCAGGTACAGTTTTTGAAAATGTGACGAAGCACCTCCAGTTTTCACACTCAGCCAGAGTGATTTTTAAGAAATGAATATCAGGCCATGTCCCGCCATTGCTTAAAACCTCTGGCATTTATTATCAGAACAAACTTGTTGCCATAAACACTTAAACCCTGTGTTTTCTGACCCCTGTTTACCCCTCCAACTCCATCTGTGTCACTCTGCCCCTGTGCACTTTGCTGCCACATTGGCTTCCCTTCTATTCCTCAAATACACCCAACACTTGCCAGATACAAGGCCTTTGCACTTGCTGTTCCATTGCCAGCTCTGCCTAGCTCTTCCCCCACTGCTCTGCAGGACTAACTCCTTTTTGTCCTTCAGGTTTTAATTCAAATGTCACTGCCTCAGAGGCCCCCTCCTGTCACCCTTCATCACAGTTCCTCATTTGTCATTTCATGCCACTATCAGGTTTACTTGTCAATGTGCTTGTTTATTACCTGTCTTCACTCCCTTGGCCATAAGCACCGTAAGAGGAAGGCCCATGATCACCATGGTATTTCCAACACCTGGGACAGCGCCTGGGCCACAGCGCACTCTATAGATTTTGCATCCAACGAATACTGGATGAAAGAGTGGAGAAAGCTTCTACTGTTCAGCTCCAACATGAGCTTTAAAATGAGCAGAGGGAGGTGAAGGTCTGACCGTTCTCCCCATCCTGGGGGATGAGTCAGGAGTACAGAACTGAGGACTCAGAAAGAGACTCAAGGGGAAGGTGGGGAGAATGGGCCCAACTGCCCAGGTGTTCCAGGGGTGGGGGGTGTGGTCGTGGGGAGAGCCCTGAGCGATAAAGTTGATGGTGGGGACTCTCACAGGGGAGGAGAGTAGGCTGCGGATCTGAACAGGGCGGGGAGAAAGAGGCAAAAAAATGTCAGCTGGGACAGAAACGCTCCAAGGCTGATGAAGCTCAACAGCCACATGCAGGAGGGTGTCAGATGGTGCAGTCCTCAGCCCAGTGAAGTGCAGCACTAATGGTGGGATTCTGGTTAACAATGAGGAGAGGGGTTTTTAGTAAAGAGTGAGAGAGGAGGACGGGGAGGAGGGGAATTTTCCAAGGTTTTGTTTTTTTTTTTTTTAATTTATTTATTTATGGCTGTGTTGGGTCTTCGTCTCTGTGCGAGGGCTTTCTCTAGTTGCGGTGAGCAGGGGCCACTCTTCATCACGGCGCGCGGGCCTCTCACTATCGCGGCCTCTCTTGTTGCGGAGCACAGGCTCCAGACGCACAGACTCAGTAATTGTGGCTCACGGGCCCAGCCGCTCCGCGGCATGTGGGATCCTCCCAGACCAGGGCTCGAACCCGTGTCCCCTGCATTGGCAGGCAGATTCTCAACCACTGTGCCACCAGGGAAGCCCCACGGTTTTGTCCTTAATCACGCTTCATGGCGATAACCACCTCATCCCCTTCCTTCTAAGGCAGCCCCAGGCGTTGCTTCCGATCCCCTCCCCTTCCTTGAAACCTGTTTTGCTTCACACGCTCGTCTGTCAGCAGTGGCACACCTTCTGCCAACCTCCCTGTGATAAACGTGAGTCATAGCCTGAGGTGATCGTGACCACGAGCACGTTCCCCGTTGACCCTGGGCACGTGAGGAAGAAGCCACTCTGGGCAACGTGAAGGGAGAAAATCAATGCCTGATTTTTTCCACAACGACCCTGAAGCCCAGATGCAGCTGGTCTTCCCTTTGACTGACTCCGTCCATTCCACTCCGAAACCATCGCTGTGAGGAAGGAGGGAGAGGGCAGTGCATGAAAAGAATCTGTCTGCATCTTCATTCAGGTACCTGATGACTGCACAAGCGGAAAGTGGCTGAAGGTCCAGGCCCGAGGGAGGAGGAGTTTAGTTTGTTGATTTCAGGATAAACTAGGGATGATAGTACCTCCCATTCATTTATTAAATGTAGATCTGCATAAGACGTGCTCTCTGTTCTTAAGAAACCCAGCCCCATGAGGACAGGCCAACCATGAAAGAGATGATTTATCTTTTCTTTCTATGAGGTTAGTCATTGTTAATTCCATTAAACAGACGACGAAATTAAGGCCTGTTAAAGGGAAGTGGCTGGCTCGGTTTCATGTATTCAGTGAGACTGAATCAGGGCTTATTCTGGAGGCCACAGCCCGTTTCTGGGAACCTTTGTGTGAGCCTTGTGGAACAGGAAAAGCAAAAAGAAAAAGAGTCATCAGCTGCTCGCACTGACTCTTCCTTTGGTCTTCCCAGGTGTGTAAGAAGGTAACGGGCCTGGGGAGCACATGGTAAGAGCAGGCATGAATCCACGCTCTTCCGGGGCCTGCAGGAGGTGGCACATGAGGCAGAAGACACTCCCTAGTTCCTGACCCTGCGATGAGGAGAGGACACTGAAGACCTTTATTAGAGGCATCCAGGAGTGGTGAGAACATGGCGACACTCAGACAACCTTCCCATTCAGCACCTGACGGACGGCTCACCTAGCTCCCCGGCTCATGCACTCCCTTCGTGCCCCAAGGCAGTCATAATATTTTTGTACTGTCTGAGCTTCAGCCACTTGCTTCCAGGGAGAGATGAACAGCCTATTCACGGCCTGTGTATCTTGGGTTTTGCATGCCAGAGAAGAAATGACTGCGGTTTTCAGAGAAAAGGAATGAGAGCTAACTTATGGGAAATTTTCACCTGACTCTTACAGAATGATGACTTCAAAAGACCTAAAGAAAAAGGATATATATTCTTTTTTTTTTTTTTTAAACATCTTTATTGAAGTATAATTGCCTTACAATGGTGTGTTAGCTTCTGCTTTATAACAAAGTGAATCAGTTATACATATACAATATGTTCCCATTTCTCTTCCCTCTAGCGTCTCCCTCCCTCCCACCCTCCCCATCCCACCCCTCTAGGTGGTCACAAAGCACCGAGCTGATCTCCCTGTGCTATGCGGCTGCTTCCCACTAGTTATCTATTTTCCATTTGGTAGTGTATATATGTCCATGACACTCTCTTACCCTGTCACATCTCACCCCACCCCCTCCCCATATCCTCAAGTCCATTCTCTAGTAGGTCTGTGTCTTTATTCCCGTCTTGCCACTAGGTTCTTCATGGCCTTTTTTTTTTTTTTTTTTTTCCCTTAGATTCCGTATATATGTGTTAGCATACTGTATTTGTTTTTCTCTTTCTGACTTACTTCACTCTGTATGACAGGCTCTAACTCCATTGCACAGCAAAGGAAACCATAAACAAGGATATATATTCTTATATCTTCAGAAAAAAATGTCTGCAGGATACATAAGGCACGGTTAACAGTGGTTACCTCTGGGAATGGGAGAGAGGCAGCCTTTTACTTTTTACTTTACATTTTTGTATTGCTTACGTTTGAAAATAAGTAGATGGTATTATTTTAGAGTTTAAAAATTAAATAAGGCCTACCACTTAACCTCTTGGGATCACAATTTATAAATTACTAAGTAGGGTTAAATCCCTTTTTTTCAATGGCATATTCCCTTCCTTAGAACGTGCCTGTCCCTGTGCTAGGAGAATGGAGGAATATTGTTCAAGAGAAGGTTAATGGCATTGGCCCTGCACTTAATAAGATGGGAAGGAATGACACTTTGAAACAATCAGAACACTGAAGAAAAGTATATCAAGTACGATATGACAAGGGTCTGACCTTCATGCAGTAAATGTTCAACAATGGTAGAGGCCACCAATGTGGCCTGAAGACACCGCAGGATTTTTCTGCCACCTCTAAATAACATCTAGTCTTTCCCATTTAAAAAAAAAAAAAGTGGGGGGGAATGGGGAGAGGACATTCTCTTCATAACCTTGAGACATTGTCACCACTTCTTTACTTTCCATTCATGCTTCAACCCACTACAGTAGTTTCTGGTCTCAAGACTCTACTGAAACTCCCTGAGCAAACCAGTGATCTCCTCGTCCACTGTGACCTGTTCTGGTCTCCAATTCACCTATCCAGAGCATCTGCCATTGCTGACCTCTAGCCACCTCCTTCTCTTTCCTTGGAGCGTCTCTCCTTGGTTTTCTTGAGAGTATTCTCCGGTTCCCCATCTTTATCCTCTGACTCTTCCTTCTCTGTCTCCTTTGCTGCTTCCTTTCCCCGCCCCCCCCCCCACCGTCTTTTCTTTAAACAATGTCCCTTCTCCCGTCACTCTATACCATTGGTTCTTAACTCTGACTGCATATTAAAACTGCCAGGGAAGCTTAGAAAATTCTGGTTCCTGAGTTCTACTCCAATCCAATAAAATCAATCTCTACCATGTATACTCCTTTGCCTTCACTTATTACCTGGATGCTGATGGCACACAGATTTTCAACCCAAGCTCTCTCCCATGTTCCAGATCTGTATAATCACAGGAATATTCCACTTGCATCTCAAATTCAACAAGTCCAAATTATTCCTCTACTTTCATTTCTGATCTCAAACAATGGTATCACCATCTACCTCTCTATACAAACCGGAAAACGCAACTCTTCCCTTTCTTTCAAACCCCTCATCCAACCAGGGGCCAAGTTCCATCAATTCAATCATCTCTCACATCTGCCCTCTCTTCTCCCCTCAGCTCCACACCCTGCCCCAAATTTTACCACCCTAGTTTAGGCACACTCTGTCTCTCAATTGCAATAGAGTGGACTCACAACCATTCAATGCACTTAATTCAACTACTATATCCATTTGGCTGGCAGAACGTAAGAGATCAGTCCCTTCGTTCAGCCCTTCAGCCCCCAACCCTATTCCTCAAACTAGACTTTGACCTCAACTGCCCCAGGAAAAGGGGACCTCTGCAAATTCAAACAGAAATATGAGTGATTGACTCTGAACCTTGATGGTCCAGGTACACAGGTGTTAGAGATTTCAGGGATTACCCAGTGCATTCTTTACCTGAGTTTCACCCTGGTGTTGAATTTAGAACACAATCCCCTGAAGAAGGAGTGTCCTACCCTCTGAATCTGCCTTTTCCAGTACAGCCAGTACCTTACTGAAATGCAGGTCTAGCAGGATATCACTCCATCCTATCACACCTCATTCCCACTTAAAACCCTTACAGACCCCCCACCTTCTTAAAGCAGAGCTTCTCAAACTTTAGAGAACTTCAGAATCAACAGCGAAACTTCAATGGCAGATTTAAAAAAAAAAAGATTCCTAGGGTTCTGACAGATTCTGCTTCAGTCGGTCCAGGAGATTGCATTTTAATAAGCATTCATGGGTTCCACTACAGCTGGTCCAAGAATTAACACTTTGGAGAAAACGTCAGTCTTCAGGAAGAGATCCTACTTTCTTAGTTTAAAGGACAAGGTCCCCAGCTATTATCATTCAAAAGTCACTTCCATGAAACCTCTCCTCTTTTCCTCCTTTCTTACCTTCAGGCTTGACCACTACCTTCTCTGGACCCTCCTCCACACACTATATGGATGTCCAGAAAACCTTTCATAAAACATTAATTGTCCATATGGCTTTTACTGGTCAATGTGTGTATATCTCTTTTAGGGTAGGAATAGTGTCTGTTTGTATCCTCAGTGTTGAGCCTAGCTCACCAATGTTCCTGAGATGAATGAGTAAAATATGGCTTGAATAACTTTTAAGAAAAGATAGGATGTGTGTATAAAAATAATTACATTAAGGATTTAGATCATATTAATCCTTTTTTCAAACTGAATCTCATCTAACTTAGATTTTCCAAAAGAATAATCATAAAGGTCAAAAACTCAATGCTTAATAATTAAGGCATTAATGAGTGAGTGGATCCAGGTAGAAGAAAGTAGTCAGATACAGGCAAATCTGGAACTATACGGCCTACAAGAAAGACAAAACCCAAAGTACTCACTCTACCTCCTTCTTGTCATTTGGGAAACCAGGTCTGATTTTTCAAGAGAAGTCAGAAGTAAGACTTTATTTATGAATTTTCCTAAATTTTAAAACTAACAGGTCACAATGAACAATCCAAAAGTTAAATTTTAAAAAATCTATTTATAATAGAATTCAAAGCAATAAAATATTTATGAATAAATTTAACAAAATAAATACCAAATTTATGCTTTGAAACTATAAAATATTGTTGAAAGAAACTCAAGAAGACCGAAACAATTGGAAACACATTCCAAGTTCAGAGATCGGAAGACTTAATGTTAAGGTAGCAGTACTCCTCAAATTGATCAACTAACTCAACTAACTAATTGCATAAGGAAAGACATATAGATCAGTGAAATAGACTTGAGAATCCAAAAATAAACCCTCACATTTACTGTCAGTAGACTTCTGACAAGGGCACCAAAACAATTTAAGTGGGGGAACAACAATGTTTTCAACAAATGGTGCTGGAGCAATTGGATATTAACAGAATGAAATAACATACAAAAGAATGAAATTAGATCTCTATTCCATACCATATACAAAATGGATCTAAGACCTACATATAAGAGTTAAAATGATAAAACTCTTAAAAGAAAATAGGCAAAAATCATCAGGACCTTGGATATGATACCAAAAGCACAAGCAAACAAAGAAAAAAATAGATAAATTGAATTTCATAAAAATTACTTTTGTGCTTCAAGGGACACTATCAAGAAAATGAAAAGACCACGCACAGAACGGGAGAAAATGTTTGCAAATGATTTATCTGATAAGGGACTTGCATCTAGAATACATAAAGAACACAACTCAATAATAAAAAGACAAATAACCCAATTTTTAAATGGACAAATGATCTGAACAGACATTTCTTCAAATAAGATATACAAATGACGAGTAAGCACATGAAAAACTGCTCAGTGTTATTCATCACTAAGGAACTGCACATCAAAACCACAGTGAGATACCACGTCACACCCTTTGGAATGGCTATAATTTAAAAAAACAAACAAACTGAAAATGGAAAGTGTTGGCAAAGGCGTAGAGAAACTGGAACCCTCATACGTTGGTAATGGGAATGTAAAATGGTGAAGCCACGAGGGAAAAGAGCTTGGCAGTTTCTCAAAAAGTTAAACTAAGAATTACCATATGGCTCAACAATTCCACTCCTACATATACACCCATGAAAAGTGAAAACACATGTTCACACAAACACTTGCAGTCAAATGTTCACAGCAGCATTAGTCATAATGGCCAAAAAGTAGAAACACCTGAATATCCATCAACTGATGAATGGATCAATAAAAAGTGGTATATCATGCAACGGAATAGTGTTTGGCAATAAAAAGGAATGAACTACTGATAAACGGTACAACATGGATGAACCCTGAAAATATTTTTCTAAGTGAAAGAAGACAGTCACAAAAGACCACATTATTGTGTGATTCCATTCATATGAAGTGTCTGGAATAAACAAATCTATAGAACTAGAAAGGAGGGTTGGAAGGTTTGGGGGGATGCGGTATGAGTGCTACAGGTTATAGGCTTGCTTTGGCGGTTGATAAAGATGTTCTAATATTGGTGATGGTTGCACAACTCTGTGCATATACTACAAGCCATTGAATTGTACACGTTATATGGGTGAATTGTATGGAATGTAATTATATATCAATAGAACTACTATCAAGCAACAATAACAACAACAATAATAGGCTAACAAATAATATCTTCAGGCACTGTGGGATCCTGATATAAATTATTTAGGAAATACGTGTGAATGGATGAATAATCAATCTATGAATGAGGCTTCAGAAATCATTATAGTTGTTTGAAATCTTCAGCACTCTTGAGGCAGAGTTCATTGCTCTTCCTCTGGGCTCCCAGAACATCTTGGTCACACCACAAGGTTGTACTCACCCAGTGGTGCTGCAATTTATCTGTTTAAATGTCTATGCCTGCCCGCTGCTGGACTGTGGGCTTCTCCAGGGCAGGCAGTGAGTCTTAGTCATCATTATCCCCAGCACCTCTTACAGGGCAATAAACGATTTATTTGAATGAAGTAGCCAAGAAATAATGTTCAGGAAGTCTCAAAATAACCTGCCTCCTAACTGGTCCATCTGTAATGTGTTCCTTCTTAAAGAGGTATATTTCCAGTTAAAATAATCCTGAAGTGAAGCTGGTCAAAGCCCTCCTTGTGCCAGGTGTGAGTCGGAAGTTGCACGTGTGAGAAGGGAGTGGAAAGTCCTTCCCCGTTTAGTGCAGCACCAATCTACGCAAACCTGGGCAGATGGACACTGGGGAGGGGAACTCTGCCTCTGGAATGGGAGCAACAATGGGGAGGGAGTTCAGGGGGGAGATCAGTGAGACAGGCTTCAAGGGAAGAGGCACAAGGGGTCTTAGCAAACACTGCCTTTTCTTCCTCTTTTTTTTTTTTTTTTTTCAAATTGAACTATAGTTGATGTACAATATTGTGTTAGTTTCAGGTGTACAGCTTCAGATTCCTTTCCATTACAGGTTATTGCAACATACTGAATATAGTTCCCTATGCTATACAGTAAATCCTTATTGTTTATCTACTTTATATATAGTGGTGTGTATCTATTACTCCCATACTCCCAATTTATCCCTCCCCCTACCCTTTCCCCTTTGGGAACCATAAGTTTATTTTCTATGTCTGAGAGTCTATTAACACTGCCTTTTCTTAGATGATCTTACAGCACCTTTGAAGCTTCCCCTCCAAGAGCACAGGGCTGCTGACACCTTCCTGCTCTCCACCATTCTTTGTCTTCTTGTATTTGCTTTTCTTCAGAGCACTTATTGCTGACAGCAGTCAGTATTTGTTTGTTCATAGTCTGTCTCCCCCACTAGAAGGTTAGTAGCGGAGAGCAGGACTGCTCTCTCTCCAACACCTAGAGTACTGTCTGGTACACAGTAGTCCCTCAAAATAAATTTTGGTTGATTAAATTGAACAGGTTTTTAAAATCCAGACATGTACCCTGATGAAAACTCCTTCTACTCCAGGTTCAAAAGCCTGAAAATTTGGATTTGGTCATTCATTCCCACTTGGGGTCTTCGCTACCAGGGAATTTCAATCCTCTGAGTCCTTAATGTTTACAAAGATGGAATCTTCTAAAGTAAGTTGTGTGTTCTGGCTTCTCCCTCTAAAAGCAAGATCTCTCTCTCCAGGTTTCCTGTCCAAGCCAAAGCAGGGCTGCGAAGGGAGCAAACCCTATCACTCTGGCCCAGATCCTCACCTTCTATGCTCTTTCCCCACTAAGTAGACTCCTTCGTCTGCAGCAGATGGAGAGAGCACCTATATTTTAAAAGTCCACTCCTAGGGGTTTCCCTGGTGGCGCAGTGGTTAAGAATCTGCCTGCCAATGCAGGGGACACGGGTTCGAGCCCTGGTCCAGGAAGATCCCACATGCCGCGGAGCAACTAAGTCCGTGCACCACAACTACTGAGCCTGCTCTCTAGAGCCCGCGAGCCACAACTACTGAGCCTGTGTGCCACAGCTACTGAAGCCTGCGCGCCTAGAGCCCGTGCTCCACAACAAGAGTAGCCACCGCAATGAGAAGCCCGTGCACCGCAACCAAGAGTAGCCCCTGCTCACTGCGACTAGAGAAAAGCCCGCACGCAGTAACCAAGACCCAACACAGCCAAAAAAAAAAAAAAAAGGTCCATTCCTAGTTACCCTAAGGCAAGCAGAACTGATAACATCTTAAATATAATCTCCTGGGGAATTTTAAAATTAAATAAGGGCATTTCTAAGTTGATTCAGAAGAAAAGTTTCTCTTTAACAGTGGGCAAGCAGGATCCTGCAAATAGAGTGTCTTGAGGGCCAGAAGCCCAGGTAAGCAATAAAGATCTTGGTCTGGTTGGCATTTTGTTGACACTCTAATATGCTAGGATATAAGCTGCCTACAAGTAACCAAAAAAAAATTTCAATTCATCTGAAAGAGAGTACTTGTTGTCTGTGAGCAAGGAAAGTATGACAACCATCTGCGTTACACGAGGCGGCTGTGCAGCATGTCATACCAACAGTCCTACTCGCTTTGAAAATCCCTTACACTCAGGCATTTTTTTGAACTGAGAGAGGTTTCATCTCTGCCTACAGCCCTGAGCACAGAACAGTCAATCAGCTTGAGGATCATCCCTGTGGCAAAATCCACACTGAGAGCATTTGGAGGGCTCTGACCTCTCCTAGGAATAACTTTACACCCACGTCTTGGGAGACACGAATGGCTCTTTCTGCGGCTGGGCACAGCCAGAGAAGTCATCGTACGTGATCATGAGCTTTTGTAGCAACAGCGATTTACACTGTCTGTTCTCACAAGTGTTATCTCATTTGATCCTCACGGTGAAACTGTGACAGAACCTGAACGGGTGTATGATACCCCTTTTACAGATGGGAAACTGATTCTCAGGGGTTCAGTGCTCTGTTCAAGGGCCACAGGACTGGTTCATGGAGAACCTAGATCTTTTGATGCTTAAAGCTATGCTATTCCAAGTCATCTCCCTGACCTGGAGAAGGTGACCATCTAGGGGAGTCTCCAAGCCCTACATCTATAAAAAACACAAGCTAATGCACAGTGATGTTGGACACCAATGTAAGAGACTCAGGTGTGCAATTTCCCCACAGTACCTGGGTCAGGTAAGAGAAGATTCCCCGCGATGCTTACCTCCTTGCAGTGCCCTATGTTCCATGATGGGTAGAGTCCAGGGAGACATGTAAAATGAAAATGAATTCAGGGAACTGAAAACTTCTGGATTGAAGATATTGCATTGTATCTCTCCTCCACTCACCTACCCAAATAGTCATTTTATATATATATTTTTTCTCTTTTTAATATATATATATATATTTTCATTATAGCATGAAGAGAAAGAGTGGGAAAGCCAGGCATCCTCTATAGGTGGCAGACGTTTTTGTATTCTGTAATAACTTATAGGAACTTGAGGATTGATTGCTGTAACCATCACCTAATACAGTAAGTTCCCCACGGTGTTGATCACCCTTTGTGTTCTGGAGAAATAAACACTGCATCGTACAAAGGTGAATTCTCCATGAAAAAATATTCTCAATGTGCTCTTTGCAGAAACTCCTTGGGGGCCTTACATCTTACATTCAATTTTAATATTGTTGAGATTCAAAAGCTGCAACCAATAGCTTCAAGCTAAGTCCTTTGTGGAGAAGAGCAAGTGTTGGCTCTGTGACCCAGTCTCCTAAGAAACTTTTAAGAGAGTTTTATCACTGTGTAGGTATAATCCTAGGAAATCAAGAATGTTATTTTCTGTTGTTCTTGGAGAAGGCCTCTAACCTGGTGGACTGGCCCCCATAATGAAAATGAGATTTGGAATATTAGCCCTATTCAGATTACGTTGCCCTTGAAATAGCAATTGACTACTCTCTCCTGATGGATCCAGTGAAATCCTAAGTTGTGTCAAAGCATTAATATGTCCAGAAGAGAAGAAGCCTTAGCAGTGCTGCTTACAGGAAGAACAACTGAATAACTGATCCCAACAGCCATTTAACTAGAGACCTGTGGTTAAAAAGGCAATCTTTCTCTTATTCCCTCGAAGGTCCTCATGCTTTGGACACTATCGCCGCTGAGACGCTGAGATTGCTTATTAACATAGAATGACCTAGTCTATCCTGACCCATACGGCAACCATGAAGGGGGAGAAGGAACAGACCGTAGAGTCTAGGAGCATGGGCTCTGGGAGTCAGGCAGGCGGGGTCTGAAACTCAGCTTTGCAAGTGTACTAGCTGTGACACCTTGGGCAGATGACTTACATCTCAAGGACTCAGTTTCCTCATCTGCAAAACAGGGATAATAACTTATCTGTTTCATAAGTTTATTATGAGGCTCAAATAAAGTAATGCAGGTGGGGTGCTGAGCACAGTGATGGAAGGGCTCAGAAAAAGTCAGTGACTATCCTGGGATGTTGTTGTTCCTCCCCCTCCTCTTCAGTTCCATCCACCTGCCTCCTAGTTTGGGGAGCTGATGAATAAGCCTCAGCTACTGTGAAGGGACCTCAATCAAGAGCACTCTTTATAGGAGTGTGATAAACACCGGGATGCAAGGTGCTATGGGAGTATGTAGGAGGGGCTCCAACCCAGCCTCAGGGAGTCAGGGAAGATGTTTCAGAAGAAGGGATGCTGGTGTGAGTCATGATGGGCAACTAAGGAGAGGATGGGGGAGGGTGAGAGGCAGTGGGCACAGCATGTGCAAGAGGTAAAGGGCAAGAATAAGTGGTGCTCCAAAAGCCCTCAATATTCAATATGACTGAAGTCCAGAGGTAGTCCAGGGGCTACAGTATATTAGTTACCTAGGTCACTGTCTGCCCACATAATTCGATGGGCTCTTGGTGGCCAGCATCTGGGTCCCATTTACCTTGCATCCTTAGAGTCCCGCACAGTGCATGGCACACAGTAGGCTCTCAATAAATGGTCACAGAATGTCTGATGATTATAACCAAATTTCAGGCCACCTAAGATTAAGTGTGATGCCAATTTCTCCTCATTCTTCCGTAAGTTTCCAAACAACACTTCCACCCAGCCCACTTCACAGACCCAAATAAATACAAGCTAAAAATATAGCCCAGGTCATGAATCATAAATGAGATGGAAAAGCAGTGACTCACCGAAGTTAATCTGCTTCCCAGGAGAGTGCTGCTGGATGTCCTTTGCTCCAAAGGTGAGGCAAAATGCCAGCACCATCACTGCGCAGATACAGCTAATGTAATTCCCAGGCCTGCCATTGGGTGCTCATCTGGTATTCTAAGGCTCCCATTCAGAGGTGCCAAGGGGCAGCAGCTCTGTGCATCCCATACAGGGCAGCAGAGGGATGGGCCCTGGCACAGAGGCGGACAGGGTACTCTGGGTGTGTGCTCAAGAAATGGTGTAGGGCCCTGTCTACTGTGTCAATGGCCCAACATGTCCACCATCTTGTTGGCTATGGCCTTAATTTGGTTATCGCCATAGCCAAGGCAACACCTTCGCAGAATGGCTTAGTGGATGACTTACCAATATATTTGTATCCTTGTCTAATTAAGAACTTAATATAATCTAATAATGATGGCGTGTGTATGGTCTCTCCTGTAAACCTGTAAATCCCCTTAAAATGCTACAGCTTTGGGCTTCCCCGGTGGCGCAGTGGTTGAGAATCTGCCTGCCAATGCAGGGGACACGGGTTCGAGCCCTGGTCTGGGAAGATCCCACATGTCGCGGAGCAACTGGGCCCGTGAGCCACAACTACTGAGCCTGCGCGTCTGGAGCCTGTGCTCCGCAGCGGGAGAGGCCGCGATAGTGAGAGGCCCGCGCACCGCGATGAAGAGTGGCCCCCGCTTGCCACAACTAGAGAAAGCCCTCGCACAGAAACGAAGACCCAACACAGCCAAAAATAAATAAATAAATAAAAACATCTGATTGTCTCTAAAAAAAAAAAAAAAAAAAGCTACAGCTTTGAGCTTTTATGTCCTTATTTCTCAGTTCTGAGCATTTCAAAAAAATTAAAGTATACCCCACACCCCCAAATCCCACAAATCTGACTCAGCCTTGAGTACTCAGGACATAGAGTTTTTGTAAAATTAAACACTTATTGAAGGAACACTACACACTCACAAATGAGAGCATCTGCAAGTACTACCACAAGGTAGACAAACTTTAGCAGCCCCATCAAACTTTCTCTTCTTGTCACTTTTCTCCACCGAGCAGTGTCTGCACCCATCCCAGGAGAGACTCAAAGACCCCTAAACTTTTGCTCCTGCCCCTGCCTGTCAAATTGAATCTTACCCTCGATAAATAATCTGAAATCTCGGATAGCAGTACATCTAACTAAACTACTATGAAAAACTGGGTACCATTTAATTAAGTATTACTGGAAAAGGCCAATTGAAAAAGGCCAACATTTTTGTCATCAGTTGTCGTGTTTAGTCAATCATGATGTCCACAGTAGAAGCATCCATGTGACAGTGGTTTCCAGCTCTCTAGGACTGTAACGATGCCCAGTGTGTGGTCATGTCTGGAGGCCATGGTGGCCAAAGAACCTCATTCACGCCCCCTTCCTTCCCAGTCACGGCACTGAAGTCTTATATGAATGGTCAGTTGTTCAGTTATGCTGAAACCACAGGTCACATTTGTCAGTCTCCCACTTGGTGATAAACTGCTGAATGATGCCGTACTAGTTTTCAGCTTTTATGATTTCTCTGAAAAAGAAGCAGCCAACAATGTGCCTTTGCAGAACGGCAGCCCAAATGTTAATACTCTCTCATTACACTTCTTTGTACATGAAACACAAGAGTTTTCTGTAGCTCAAGTCAGTGAATTCTGACTCCAGATAATATGACTAAAAGGATACTAGGGCTTGAAAGGAACTTAGAGATTATCCATTTCAACCCCTCTACTTTTCATGGCTAAAAGAATTAAGTGGTTTATCTGATGTCACTCAGCATTTAAAGCACAGGCAGAGGAAAGTCCACTAAAGACACAAAACGAAAGTCAGGGGCTTCCCTGGTGGCGCAGTGGTTGAGAGTCTGCCTGCCAATGCAGGGGACACGGGTTCGAGCCCTGGTCTGGGAAGATCCCACATGCTGCGGAGCAGCTAGGCCCGTGAGCCACAACTACTGAGCCTGCGCGTCTGGAGCCTGTGCTCCGCAACAAGAGAGGCCGCGATAGTGAGAGGCCCGCGCACCGCGATGAAGAGTGGCCCCCACTTGCCGCAACTGGAGAAAGCCCTCGCACAGAAACAAAGACCCAACACAGCTATAAATATAAAAATAAATAAATAAATAAATAAAGTTTTAAAAAAATAAAAAAAGAAAGTCAGAAATGTACAAGGAGAACCAGAAGAGTATGATACAGTGGACATCGAGGGCACAGAGAGTTTTACAGAGGAAGAGATTGTTAACTGAATTCAGGGCGGCTGAGAAGACCAATAGGCTAGAGGCTGGAAAATGTCCACTGGAATTTGGCAACTATCGGTTTTAACTGTTGGTTTTAGTGGACCACTATCAGTAAAGCAGAGGAGTAGAAGTCAGAGAGCAGGACATTTAGAGGGTGATCTAGAGGTGAGGAAGTAAACCAACGAGCAGAGTGCTTTTGATGTTATTTTTGCTTTGAGAACTTTATATTTTAACAAAAGAGTAAAGATAAGCTAAGGGAGGAGGTTACTTTAAGGATGGAACAGACTTGAGCATTCTCATGCTCATATGACAGAAAGGTTGACAGTAACAGAAGAAGGTGAGATCATGGTCCCCGGGAGGCAGAAGTGTAGACTACCCAGGAAATATGTAAGGTCTGATTCAAATAACTTCTTTAAATGAGTCAAAGTCTCCCAAGTACCCAAATTAAACAGCTTTCAAAGTTGGAAGAAACATTCGCCCTTTTCAAATGTCTGGATATTATTTGGAGATTCTTAAATATTCTTTTAAATAGTCAAGACCAAGCCTAAATTCGCCTAAGTGGAAACGCCATTAATGGTGGACAGCAGCCAGATCCTACCACTTCAGCAACCACAGGGTTGCTTCAGAATTAAATCACAGGAGCATTGTGATTGGATCGAGTCAATGTTTGAAAAAGAAAACAAAATAAAACAAAACCCTAGACTCACAAAACTTTTGCATTGGAAAAGACTATTTTTCCCCAACCCCTTATTTAAGTGATTTGAACAAGGTCACAAAACTCTAAACAAGTACAGACATTTGCTGATCTGTTCACGATCATAGACATCAAGTTCCCAATGAATTCTAACATAAATCTGTGAATCAAACTCAAATAATGCCTTTAGACTTCTTAAAGTGACACCTTCAGAAAGCAACTCAAATAGACTCTCAGATTCAGTTTGCTTATTTTATAGCTTGTACTTAAAAAAAAAAAAAACCCAGAATTTTTAGCTGAGGAGAAAGAAAAGAGAGCAGGAAGATCTATACTTTCCTTTAAAGTCCATTAGCATGAGGTGGCTCATTAGTACCATCGGTTATTAAATTAAGTAATGACTTTCTACAAGAATATATAGTTCATTGTAACTAATCAAAAAAAAGGGAACAGGGCTTCCCTGGTGGCGCAGTGGTTGAGAATCTGCCTGCTAATGCAGGGGACACGGGTTCGAGCCCTGGTCTGGGAAGATCCCACGTGCCGCGGAGCAACTAGGCCCGTGAGCCACAACTACTGAGCCTGCGCGTCTGGAGCCCATGCTCCGCAACAAGAGAGGCCGCGATAGTGAGAGGCCCGCGCACCGCGATGAAGAGTGGCCCCCGCTTGCCACAACTAGAGGAAGCCCTTGCACAGAAACGAAGACCCAACACAGCCAGAAATAAATAAATAAATAAATAAATAAATAAATAAATAAATAAATAAATAAATAATTAAAAAAAAAAAAGGAACAGAAAGTAAGATTCTAGAGGGAGGGAGAGGTCAATCAATAATAGCTAATAATGTGAGTTTAGTTCAGGTTTGAGATTCTCATGGAAATCAAGAAGCTTCTTTCCTTCCCCAGCAGCTAACTATACTCCAAACCTCCAACCATTGTCCTGGACACCTCATGAAACAGCACCCACTGAGGACACAAATAGAAACCAAGAAGAGTAGGTAATACCACACAGGTGGCTCTAGACCAGCCACTCCCAAAACACCTGAAAAGGATCTCTGTTCATACCATCATTTCCTTTAACATCCTTCTGAAATCCCATATCCTCCAGAAAGTCCTCTGGTCCTCCCACTGAAGAACTGAGATAGACAATTCAACCATTACCAAAAATCATCCTTCTCAACAATCTACACCTACACACTTTGAAGTGATCCAGGGACGGGCAGCTGTAAAGTTCTGCACAGCCCTGCGTGTAACACTATGTGATGACCTCCCTTTGTCTTGTCCATCCTAAACCATGAGTTCCTAGGAGGCCAGGGCACAGACTCTGGGTTGCCTGCTTATATCTTCCTCCCCCCTTTTTTTCCTTTCTTTCTTTCTTCCATACTAACAGAACCCTCAATGTATCTAGCTTAAAAACTACCATTTCCCAGCTTCCCTTGAAGCCAGGAGGCCAGTGAGATGTAAGAGAATGTCATTGGGTAGGACTTCAAGAAAACTACTTAAAAGGGGCCAACTCAGCCAGGGGGTGCACCGGTTTTGTCCTTACCCTTCCTTCTTCCTGCTTCCTGGAAAACGGACAGGATGGGGGCTGCTCCCATGGCCAGATTGCAACGAGTGAGTCTGAGGATGGAAGCCATGTGTTAAAGATGGACAAACAGGGACTTCCCTGGTGGCACAGTGGTTGAGAATCCGCCTGCCAATGCAGGGGACACGGGTTCAATCCCTGGTCCAGGAAGATCCCACATGCCACGGAGCAACTAAGCCCGTGCGCCACAACTACTGAGCCTGCGCTCTAGAGCCCGCGAGCCACAAGTACTGAAGCCCGCATGCCTAGAGCCCGTGCTCCGCAACAACAGAAGCCACCACGATGAGTAGGCCCAGCTCGCCACAACTAGGGAAAGCCTGTTGCGCAGCAACGAAGACCCAACGCAGCCAAAAATAAAAAAAATAAAAAAAAAAAAAAGATGGACAAACAAAGATGGAAGGAGCTTGGGTTACTAATGACTATAGAACCACTATGTAGCCTTGGTCTACCTACTTATGGATTTTTTTCACATGAGCAAACAAGTAAATCTCTGTTTTGTTTCAACTCCAGTTATTTGAGCCTTTGTGATAACTTAATCCAAAGTGATACAGAGGCCTTTTAACCCGTGCTTTGCAGATGGCAGCTGAGGACTCAGGGCTCCTCTGCGGCTCCCTTCCTACCGAATGAGAGCTCTGTGAAAAGATCCAGGACTAGAATCAGTTCAGGAGTTCCTACATAGATTTTCCTACATACGAGCAAAGGTAACATTTTAATCCCTATCACCCAAAAGCAGAGCCTTTACAATAACACCTTAAATGGAAGTCTCATCCTTGACAACTTTAAATGTCCTGAACGTGGCTGAGAATACAGAAGTAAATGCCCAAAGCGACTTTTTAAAGTTAACACTTTAAAACGTATGCTTTACATACACTTTAAAGCTTATGCTTGTGTTTTTCTCTTAGGAAGGCACCTCAGTCCTTCACTCAGAACCTATTTACTCTTTTTTTTGAATATGTGAAAATTTATTTATTCAACTTTTTCTTTAGCCCATATTAATTGAGCTCCTATTTCACAGCAGAAAATAAAAAAGCTAAAGTTGAGCATAATTATACCAACCAGAAATGGTCATTATTGACACGTTGGTATACTTTAATTCTATTCCTTTGGGCAATGTATATATAAAAAATATACTTTAATGTCATTTTTAAAGTAACGGTCTATCCTGAGTTTTCCAGTTAGCGTTATCTCGTAAATTCAATTATATAATAATTTCGTAATTATACCATAATTTCAGTTTAGCATTATAATATAACCTTTGTCTCAAATTATCAAAAAGAACTTCAAAAATATGATTTTTAATGACTTCACAGTAGCTATATTTGTCAGCTATTGCCTCATTAATGTTGTTAACAAGCCACTCCAAACCATAGTGGCTTACAACAAACAACATTTAAATCTTATAATTACAGATCTGTGGATAGGTTGGGGTGGCTATCCTCCAAGCTGTGAAATGGCTGGACAGAGCTGCAGGTTTTGAAATTAGATTTGAATCTGCTGCATGGTCCCTACATTCTCAGAGCCCATTTACTCTTGATTTAGATACAGTCATAAAAGGCGGCCCTCTTGGGAGCTCAGAAACCCACATTGAAGTTTTGGGTTCCCCTGGAGGCAGGCTCACTGCCAAAAGCAAAGAGTGATAGGTGACTGAGTAAAGAAATCCGAAAAATTGTAAAAAATAGACATATAAACTTAAAAAGCTCAGCCATCTGGGGACTTGGAGTGCAGGACAACTAACCCACCACACTCATTAGCTTCTGAGGCCCTGGGTCCCAGCATAGCACCACGATTATTAGAATGAAGACTCCATTTCCACCAGAAGAATAGTGAGGTTACATTCCAATCTGTGTCCACTCACTGATATAGACCCAAGAAAGTTGAAAACACATGTCTACACAAAAATTTATACATGGGCTTCCCTGGTGGCGCAGTGGTTGAGAGTCTGCCTGCCGATGCAGGGGACACGGGTTGGAGCCCTGGTCTGGGAAGATCCCACGTGCCGCGGAGCAACTGGGCCCGTGAGCCACAACTACTGAGCCTGCGCGTCTGGAGCCTGTGCTCCGCAACGAGAGAGGCCGCGACAGTGAGAGGCCCGCGCACCGCGATGAAGAGTGGCCCCCGCTTGCCGCAACTAGAGAAAGCCCTCGCACGGAAACGAAGACCCAACGCAGCCATAAATAAATAAATAATTAATTTTAAAAAAAAATTAATTACATGAATGCTCATCGCAGCATTAGTCATAAAAACCAAAAAGTGGAAAGAGCCCAAATGTCTGTCAACTAATGAATGGATCAAACAAAATGTGGTATATCCATACAATGGAATATATTCAGGCATAAAAAAGGAATGAAGTACTGATACAAGCTACAACATGGATGAACCTTGAAGATATTATGCTAAGCGAAAGAAGCCAGACACAAAGGGACACATGTTATATGGTGCCATTTATATGAAATTTCCAGAACAGGCAAATTACATAGAGACAGAAAGTAGACCAGCGGCTGCCAGCGGCTGGAAGATGTGATGGAGAGTGACTCCTAATGGGTACGTGGATTCTTTCTGGAGTGATAAAAATGTTCTAAGACCAGATAGTGGTTATGGTTGCGTAGTTCTGAGAATATACGAAAAACCACTGAATTGTACACTTAAAGAGTAAATTTTACGGTATGTGAATTACATCTCAATAAAACTGTTATAAAAAAATAAAACTTAGATCAAGAGAAAAACGTCTGGCATTTCCCTCTCAAGAATTTTTTTTCAATCAGCTATCAAGCATCTCTGAAGAGAAAAAAGCATATAATCTTCCTTAGACAGAGGTCTCCATATAAAATATTTTCAGTTCTAGAAGACTGACTTCTAAAGGGAGAAACTTCAGTTATCTGAAAAGTTCAATGATTTCCTGGTGATGCCAACTAAATGAGCCTTGACTTATCAGGATTCCTACCAGTGGTGCTGACAGCGTCTGTGGGCACCTCATTCAGAAAAACAGCCCCACTCTTAGCTCACTTAGACAGTTGGGTGATGACTCACAGAGTTTCTGCCCTCTCATTTTTCAGGGTTGCTCAGTGTGCGTAGGAAGCATTAGCTCACTAGCAGGTGAGCCACCTCAAAACCTTTCTGGAAGTCAGCAGGGTATAAATCAGAAATAAATATATCACCCGTGAGTATGCACATTACTCTTCCTGGAGGCCTCCAGGATCAATACTCACTCCTTGCCAGGACCCAGGGGCCTCCCACAGCAATGTTCACGTTCCACCTCATCCTTCCGCTTCCTTCTCCTCTCCCTTTCCTCTCCTCCTCCTCTTCCTCCTTCTCTTCACAGCTGATAGCCTAGTTAGCAAATCCGATTCTCACGTTTTCTGAAGGGAGATTTGCAAATTCACCACACACCCCAGGCCAGAATCTCCTTCGCTTGTGTCACGTTGGGGTTTGCTGCATGGCCCTCTCCCCTCTTTTTTGCCCTCTCTCTGTGCAGTACGTTCTGAATATTCCCTCCACAAAGCATTCCTATCACTGGGCCAGGCACAGTGATGTGGCGCTTGAAGTCTTAGCCTTTTATTTTCACAGAACTTTGCAACCTATTACTGTTTGTCAGAAAAGATAAAGAATTTAAGATCTGGTGTTGAAGAAGGGTTTCTTTGTTTTTGAGTGAACAGCTTAGAGCTACTCCAGATGGGCTGACATATTTTTTAAACTCATCTCTGTATGTGAAGGGATTGAGAAGAGATACTTGAAATAACTCAGACAGGTCCGGAGAGTCCAGCATTATGCAGCCAGGCATGTGTGAGCTCGCATGAACTGTCTACCCGTGATGTGCGTCATGGGGAGTTGGAGATAGGGGTGGATGTACAGTTAGAGCTACTCTGAAAGTTTTAAGCATTTATTTCAAACTTTCAGTACTTCCAAGACATTTTATTTTCAAATCAAAAACTTTTTCCAAGTATCTCTTCATTTAGCCTGAATAGCATCTTTAACACCCTTTCAGAAAACCAAAAGAAAACCAGCATAAAAATACTTGAGCCTCTGGTCCAGGGTTCTCCTCCATCTCACCCCACAGGTTCTGTTCCTGGCTGAAGTACCAGGCCTTGCGGCAGTCCCCAGCAAAGCCACTAGGGTCAGTGGCCAGGAGGGAGAGGATCCTGCCTGCCCAGGGATATCGCCCCCAAGTCCACACCTTCTCTCATCAGTTCAAAGGTAATCACATAGGACCAGTTTTGACTTCTAGAAGCTAAGTTGGAGCTGAATGATGAAAGAGAAGCCAAGAGCCTAAAATGAGATCATCCTTTCTAGCCCTAAATAAGTTAGTCTGTATACTAGAATGAACCAATTGCCAGCCAAAAAAGGCACACCTGAGGGCTTCCCTGGCGGCACAGTGGTTGAGAATCTGCCTGCCAATGCAGGGGACACGGGTTCGAGCCCTGGTCTGGGAGGATCTCACATGCCGCGGAGCAACTGGGCCCGTGAGCCACAATTACTGAGCCTGCACATCTGGAGCCTGTGCTCCGCAACAAGAGAGGCCGCGATAATGAGAGGCCCGCGCACCGCGATGAAGAGTGGCCCCCGCTTGCCGCAACTAGAGAGAGCCCTCGCACAGAAACGAAGACCCAACACAGGCAAAAATAAATAAATTAATAAAAATTAAAAAAAAAAATCACACCTGAATTTATTTAATTCTGGTGTTATTCTCTAATAGAAATACATCAGACAAAAACCACAGGTTTTGCTTTCCAAAACAACACACACGCTCACATCGACAGACATGCTCCCACACACCGGGGTGAGTTGTTGCAAGGTGGCTAATCTTAGTTAAGTCTCTCTCACTTTCCTTGGGGAAATGGTCTGTCTTGATGGATCTCAGCATCCCCAGCTACAGAATAAGTGAAAGAGCATGTCCCTATGCTGAGGACCAGGATCCCCTTGGGTCTCCCAAGGGAACACTTCCCGGGGAACCGGGCTTGGGCAAGCAGCTATGCAGGTGAGGAGAGCAGCTTAGGGACAGAAGACAGCAAGCTGAACAGGGCAGGAAAGGAGAGGTCTCCCTCTCAGGGCCAGGAATTGTCTCTCAATAGAGGAATGACCAGAAGCATGGCCCCTCCTCTGGGATACTACATTGCCACTGAGGATGAGCACGTACTGACACAGGAGGGAGCCCCGATCTACCAGTCAGAGACAAAAAAAAAGCATGACGCCGAACAGGGTGCCCAGTATAATCTCCATCTGTGTCAACAAGTATGTGTGGACACAGTATGTCTGTGTGTATACATAAATATGCAATGCTTAGGGGAAAAGTCTGAGAGAATACAAAACAAACTTAAGAGTGGCAATTACCCTACAGAAGGGGTGTTCACCTTTAGCCTTCTGCATTGAATTTTTCCCAAAATGAGGATGCTTTACCTTTGACATTGCACAAAATACAATAAAGAACAAAATTAGATTAAACAAAAAGAACTCAGAAAAGTTAGCCCTCATAGCTCTTTTTTCCTTATTATAGTCCTGACTTTTCCACTTTTAAAAAATACAGATGAGAGAACAACCTCATTTACCACAATCCGGGAAGCCTTTGCATCCCTATGAGCACCAGGCAAAGAAGAGTTAAAATATATCCATTTTGTTGAGTATGACAAATAGCTATGTAAAGCCAAATTGGTTTTTGGTAGAGCATATTTCTAATGCTTAATGTTGTTGCACCTGAGAAAGATAACGTATTTTTTTCCAAGTGACAAACAAAAGCTACTGAGAATAAATTACATCTGCCCTTGTAACAAACTTATTCTATTTGTTTAATGTTTACAAAATTACATGGAGATGCAAAGGGCACCCTATAAGATGCAGAATGTTATTAAGAGAAAAAAAAAAGAGGGCCTTTTTACTCTCAAGCTGGTAAAAATGTTGATAACAGTGAGGGGAACTCAAACCCCAAGTGTTTTCTCGTTTTCTTTATAAAGGGAAAGGCTTAGGGCCATAGATGAGTTTCTAAATTTAAACTTCCATCCCCAGAGATACCCTTACAGTTGCTGATTCAGTTTCATCTCTTAAAAACAGGGTCTTGAATGGGATTCTGCATGGGTAGTCAGGATATCTGCTGTATTCCTAGCTGTGGTTTTTATTTCCTAGTTTGCCTTCGGACACTCTCTATACATCTTTTTCCCTGAACAGAAACCGTTTGGAGACTAAGTACGACAGAATTCATTAAATGCTGTTTGCTCTTCAAGGGCAAGATGTTGTTGTCAAGTTTAGTAGGAAAAAAAGTAGAATGGACAACATGCTCACTGATTACAACCATGCAACAAAGCGTTTCTATGTGATGACAAAAATTGGAAATGCAATGTGAGACATATCAACAAACCAAGTTGCTGTACTGTTAACACACAATACTACAATAAAACTCTGCTAACTGGTTGCCACTTAACTAACTTGCTGCAGCCAGCAGGGTACTGGAATGTCCACATCTTCTGCTGCCACCATTTGAATTGTGGACTGACCAAGAACCCCGTTGTATTTGTGCCATACCTGCATATGGAAGTTGTAATTGCTATTGAAATCACATCATCTGAGTAGATATTAAACAAAATGATAAAATATGATTTTTAAAGGTTATAATTTATCTGAAAATTAAGTCAAAAGCTTTAGAAAGACTTTATGAAGACAAGATGCTTTTAAAAATAATGTTGGGCTTCCCCGGTGGCGCAGTAGTTAAGAATCCACCTGCCAATGCAGGCGACGTGGGTTCGAGCCCTGGTCCGGGAAGATCCCACATGCCGCGGAGCGACTAAGCCCATGTGCCACAACTACTGAGTCTGCGCTCTAGAGCCCGCGAGCCACAACTACTAAGCCTGCATGCCACAACTACTGAAGCCCGCGCATCTAGAGCCTGTGCTCCGCAACAAGAGAAGCCATCGCAATGAGAAGCCCGCGCACCACAACAAAGGGTAGCCCCTGCTCACCACAACTAGAGAAAGCCCACGCACAGCAACGAAGACCCAACACAACCAAAATAAAAATAAATAAAATAAATTAATTTTAAAAAGATAATAATAATGTTAAATTAGATGTGGATAAGACAACTCTAAAAGATTTTTTAAATAAAACTGATTCTGCACTCAGATTGATCTGAAGATGTCTCTGAGAACTCACCTCACTTTAAAAAAACTGAAAGGAGGAATGTAGATGAGGAACTATATAAATTCTATGAGTAGAATTTATGCAAGAACGATGAAAAGGGATATTAATCGTTGTATGTATAAAACTGAGAGAAAAGGCCTTGACTCTACAACACAAAAGCACATTTATATAATTTTTTTAACATCTTTATTGGAGTACAATTGCTTTACAATGGTGTGCTCATTTCTGCTTTATAACAAAGTGAATCAGTTATACATATACATATGTTCCCGTATCTCTTCCCTCTTGCGTCTCCCTCCCTCCCACACTCCTTATCCCACCCCTCTAGGTGGTCACAAAGCACCGAGCTGATCTCCCTGTGCTATGCGGTTGCTTCCCACTAGCTATCTATTTTACGTTTGGTAGTGTATATATGTCCATGCCACTCTCTCACTTTGTCCCAGCTTACCCTTCCCCATCCCCATATCCTCAAGTCCATTCTCTAGTAGGTCTGTGTCTTTATTCCCGTCTTGCCACTAGGTTGTATATAATTTTAACTTGAGTCAAAAGTATACATGAAACATTTCATCAGAGAAGGGGCCTTCTGCTATATAACATTAAGAAACCCTCCATTCTTTACCACTCTCAAAAATCACCTAAACTCTCTCTGCCTTACTGGGACAATTGTCAGATAAGGATGCCCAATTGCTTGGCTTGACTCACATAGTGCACACCAGGCTTGATGCTCTCCCCAGCTCTGCCCACCTGCAGGACACCTCCCTCTCGTCTAGATAACTCTCAGCAACTTCAAGCTTCACGTGTCGGCAACTGAACCTCTTACCTTCCCTCTCAACTCTGCTTCTCCTCCTGTCATCCTTTGTGTCTTTTACCGGCATGTCCTCCCATCCCACCCCAAGCCTTTTACCTCAAAACCTCAGGCAGGTTGGATTGGAATCTGCCCTCCTTCTCTGCCCTCTTCAAATTTTTCTTCCACAGTGTCTCTACCAGTGTTTCTTTATTTCACTCCCTCTATCAAGACCCTAATATAGACACTTCTCACCTTGTTTATTGCTGTAATAAACTTTGAAAGGGCTTCCCCACCTCCAGTCACTCCCTTCTCTAGCACAAATGAATCCCCCCTCATGCCTCTGCTTCAACCTCTAAACTCCTTAGCCTGATATTTAAGTCCTGCTCAGATAATAATAATCTGGCTCAAATCTCAGTTTACTATCTACTGGTTTTTCCCAAGCAGCCTCTACTCTAGCCAACCTGAAATCAGTGCTCTTTCTTATATATAACCTATATTTCCTTATCTACATCCCCTCATCTGGAGTAACCTTTTTAAAAATAGTCCCTATGGGGCTTCCCTGGTGGCACAGTGGTTGAGAGTCTGCCTGCCAATGCAGGGGACACGGGTTCGAGTCCTGGTCTGGGAAGATCCCACATGCCGCGAAGCAACTGGGTCCGTGAGCCACAACTACTGAGCCTGCGCGTCTGGAGCCTGTGCTCCACAACGAGAGAGGCCGCGACAGTGAGAGGCCCGCACACCGCGATGAAGAGTGGCCCCCACTCGCCACAACTAGAGAAAGCCCTCGCACAGAAACGAAGACCCAACACAGCCAAAAATAATAAATAAGTAAATTAATTAATTTTAAAAAACTGATGCTGAGGTACATCAGGATGTTTAAGCTTGCCTCAGAAATTCGGAAAATAAAAAATAGTCCCTGTGGTTAGACTTCTATCCAACCTTAGGGACCATCTCAAATGCCATCTCCCCTGGGAGCCTTCCCTGACCACCCAGCTAGAAGTTGTCTCTGCCTCTAAGAGTTCAGTACACTGATGTATCTGACTATTTTCTGTAGGTGTATATCATTTCCCACCTTATATTATGATTATTCATCTCCTAGTTTCAACTGAAAGCTACAACAGTAGAGTTTCGCAAAGTGTGTCTCATAAAACGGTTCCGTCAGAAGCTGATCATTGAGTCTGAAAATGCTGCCTACTGTAGTCTCCACCTTAGAAACTGCAGTGGAGGTGGAGAAAAATGGATGTGCATGAGAAGCGTCCTAAAGGTGGAGTTGACCGGACTTGATCATTGCAGGCTGTGTGGAGTATGACAGAGTGAGTAGTTCTGACTTGGACAAGTGGGAGATGCCACTCACTGAGACGGCAAGGGGAGAGAGTGGGAGGGTGGGGCATCCAACGCTGTGCTTGGTTTGCAACAGTTGAATCTGAATACTTTAGTGGAGAGGGGGAGTAAGAAGATGAAAGGACAGACCATGGCTCTTTCTCAGTTCTCACCTTCCTTGAATCCTCCATAGGCTTGACACTCTTTCATTCAACCTCTCTCTCCCCGAAACTCTCTCCTCCTTCTCCCTAGATGACCCTGTCCTCTCTCCATCCTGCTCTGCATGCTGCTAGTTCTGTCATCAAGGCCTGTTCTTCCTTCCCCTCCACAGAATACTTCAATGTGGCATCCCCAAAACCCTCTTCTTCCCCCTGCTCTACACTCTCCCTTCGGTGGCCTTGTCCATTCCCTGGGCCTTGATGCCAACAGCAACAAAAATAATTTCTCCTCAGTCCTAACCGTTCTATTTTCTTCTGGAGAGTTCCACCTGGATGCTTTGAGGTCACCTTGAAAGCAGCACATGTGAAATGGAATTCACCCCTGATGCCCAAACCCTTCCGGCCTCCACCCTTCCTCACCAAGTGGGTCTCACATCTTTTCTTGTTTCTATTGCCACTGCCTTTGTTCCCAACCCGCTTCTCACCTGGGCTTCCTTTCTTCAGCCTCCTTCCTTTTGGGTCCTCTCTGAGCACTGCAGCCTATATAATCTTTCTAAAACATACCTCCGAGTTTGTCATTCCCCTATTCAAAAGACTTTCAATGGTTTCCTGTTGGAAAACCCAACTTTTCAGATACTATACAAATTTGTTAAAGCACCAGCCCATGCTCTGATCTCCAGCATATACCTAATGCACTGTCCAACCGAATCCAAGTACTCTCTATTCTCCAAACACATCCTCCACTTTCCTGCCTCCATGCCTTCACCCCTGTCATGTTCTTTGCCTATAATGCTCTTCCTCCATCTCTGCCTACGGAAACTCCACCCATTTCTCAAGACTCAGTTAAGATGCCTCGTCCTTCATGAAACCTTCTATGATCACCTCAAAGGAGTCCCCTTTCCTCCCTGCACTCCCACACATTTTACTCATGTCACTTTGGTGTCATCTATTATACCCTGCCTTATATTACAGGAACTTGTGTGGACACCTTTGCTCTTCTTTCATACTGTAACCTCCTCATGCAAGGTTACATCTTATTCACAAAAGGTAGTGAAAAGAGCCCTGACTTGGGAGTCGGGAGACCTGAATTGTAGCCCTTGCTCGACCGCTCATGAGCCCTGTGACCTTGGATCACTTAACTCACTATGAAACAGAACTTTGTAGTCAATGAATCAGTCTGAGTCCTGAGTCCAGGGTTAAAAGAGCCCTGCTGTAGCACAGGGAGATCAGCTCGGTGCTTTGTGTCCACCTAGTGGGGTGGGATAAGGAGGGTGGGAGGGAGATGCAAGAGGGAGGAGATATGAGGATGTATGTGTATGTATAGCTGATTCACTTTGTTATAAAGCAGAAACCAACACACCATTGTAAAGCAATTATACGCCAATAAAGATGTTAAAAAAAAAAAAAGCGCCATACTGAGAAGAGAGGACAGGGAGGGCCAATGTCTTTCTAGGACCTGGAGTTGGCACTAGGTAAAAAAAAAAAATGAATTATACATTCACCATTTCCCAATGAATGATTCATATAAATTATTCTCTGATGACACTGAGGGGAAAAATCTAATTTCTGGGGTTACACTTAGAGCATACAGACTTTTTGCTCAAGTTGCTTGCTTTCTGGCACTTCCTTCCCTCTAACTAGAGGAAGTTTCCAATCCAAGACAGGCTCGGTTCTTAAAATCTACTTGTAAGTTAGCTGTTAAAACCCTGAAGGCATTTCCCTATAGAAATGAAGGTACAAGTAATGGTAGGATACCCTGGTTAGGATACCACCTTAGCCTATAAATGCCATTTAGCCCAGAGCACACTTGAGTTAAGGTCGAATCTGCTGCCAATGTGGTGTACAGCTGAGTCATAACAACGTAGGCCCCCCCCCCCCACACTCTCATTCCCACCATCTGAGATCCTGATATGGAAGCCAGAGGAGTATTGGTTGGGTGGAGGTAAGAGAGTGAACTGTAATCTTAGAGACTCTGTGGATTTAAGAGAGGGTAAAGGGGCTTCCCTGGTGGCTCAGTGGTTGAGAGTCTGCCTGCCAATGCAGGGGACACGGGTTCGAGCCCTGGTCTGGGAGGATCTCACATGCCGCGGAGCAACTGGGCCCGTGAGCCACAATTACTGAGCCTGCGTGTCTGGAGCCCGTGCTCCGCAACAAGAGAGGCCGCGATAGTGAGAGGCCCGCGCACCGCGATGAAGAGTGGCCCCCGCTCGCCGCAACTGGAGAAAGCCCTCGCACAGAAACGAAGACCCAACACAGCCATAAATAAATAAATAAATAAATAAAATTAAAAAAAAAAAAAAAAGCAAGGAACATGACTTAAAAAAAAAAAAAGAGAGGGTAAAGGAGAAAGCCTGAGGAAATCAGAACTACGTTAGGTTAGATTTTTACAAGTCAAATGCTAAATCAGGTGTTGATTCTTTTAGTCACAATTACCTCCTAATGCACAGCCCAGGTTTACGTGCTTCATCCCTCTGACTCAGGGCTTCTCACCCTCAGTGCTATTGACAGGTCGGGCCTGAGAATTCTGCGTTGGGGGGGATCTCCCGTGCACCGTAGTGTGTTTAGCCCCCATCCCTGGCCTCTAGTCTCTAAAGACCAGTAGCGCCTCCTCCCCCTCCCCCCGTTATGACCACTAAAAATGTCTCCAGGTGTTGCCAAATGTCCCCTGAGTGGCAAAATCATCCCTGGCTGAGAACTACCGTACTGACTGGACTCAGCAGAGGTTCCCAAATTTTCTGTGCATCAGAAAATTTGTGCATAGGAAGCTTGTTTAACATGCAGGTTTCAGGGCCCCAGCCTCAGAGATTCGGATCCAGCAAGTTCAGAATGGGGACGGGGGTGGGCAGAGAATCTGCACTTTTAGCAAGTATTTTTGACTGATCTAGTTGGCTCTTGGCAAACTTTGGGAAATACTACAATGAAGATGCGATGAAGTTATAAATATTTTCCAAAAGCAAATGCTTTTCCCTCTGCTGCACTGAGGGAAGAGGAATGCTGACTAGTAAAGGAGTACTAGGCAACTTTAGAGAAGAGGGCAGGCCTGCCCTGGTGAGCACTGTACGAAAGGCTTAGGGAAGAAAGTTCCATGGGGGTGGCACTGCTGGCCGGGAGGAAAGATGCCAAAGGGAGATGGTAAAACGCCAAAATCAAAGTTAGTCTATTTCAGATTTCTTTTTCCCAGAGGCACACCTAGACCTCTGAAAGTTCATTCTCCTCCCTCCACCTGGGACTTACCACGTGACAAGCTCTGCGCTAAGCTTTGTACGTATACACCTTCATGTAATCCTCTCCCTAGCCAGATGAGAAAACTTTATCAACCTTCAACATTCTTTCTCTGGGAAAATTCATTGTAACAAAGAACTGATATACAAACCAACTTTGCCTGACACATCTTCACAAAATAGGGACAGGCTGTACTAGTCCTGGAGCTCCACCACTCTTGAAAACTCTGCAACTTTGTTTGGATGGGAAGAGGCTTTCTGAGTTGAGAAAGCCAGATCCCGGTCTCCTGGGTCTCACCCATTCCCAGTACTCTGTCCCATGCCCTGCATAAAAGAAAGAAGCCCTGCTATCTTGCCCATGAAGAAGCCATTCTCAGCTTCTCTCCCAGGTATTCTGAACTGGAAAATGAAAGATAACGTTACAGGTGGGTATGCAAACTCAGCCACCTTTGGGGGGCAGACAGGTGACGTAAGTGAGTGAAACTGGGTGGGACCGTGGCTCAGGCCCCAGCTCTGGTCATCTGTTGACGATGTGGTCAGCCTGGTGCTGCCAGCTCTTCTAAGAAGCCAGAAATCCAGAGTTTTATATGGAATGTCTTCGTTTTTAAATGTTGGCACTAATCCAGAGAAAAAAATTTTTTTTCTAATTTGGCCAAACAAAATATATCGCTAAACTGTTGGTTTATGACCTCTGTGTTCCAGATTCTTTTCTGGGTAGGCACTGCCTGTACTCTGCATTCTTTTCCCTCTCTCCCTCCCTCTCTCAATCCCATGAACCTCCCACGGGCAACAAGATTTCCAATTCCTCCCAAGAACTGCCTTCGGCCTCATTTTCCTTCAGAATCCTTGGCTGCCAGTGTCTAACCCTGACAAATGGGAGCAGCTCCTTCAACTTCATTCCATCCTTCCTTAGCCTTAAATGTCTGCCCTCTCCTTCCTGCCCTTGTGCTCTGTCCTCCCACAATCACACCCCTTTGGTTGCTGGTTGCTTCTGGATTTCCCATGAACTTGCTTTAGCCATCTGTCATCCCTCTTCTTCAGGGGCATAAATGGGAAGGCGATGGGTGGTTGATATTGGTGGGCCTCTAAGCATTACAGACCCCTAACCTGCATCCTGGCCAGGCTCCAGGGAAGTACAAGGCCTCTGGAGGGGAACGGCTGGAGGGGGAGCTAGAGAGGCTGGATTCTCAGAAGGGGCTCCTAGAATGAGTAAACATCCTAGTGGACAAGGGGAGGTCTAGATGCAGGGGTGCTCCTGCCTTTAGGGGACCATCGATAAACAACGAACTGAAGCTCAGAGACCTTTCCCCCATTTAGGGGTGCAAAATAAGCCCCTTGATTCATTACGTGATCCTGAGATTGGGGGACAAATAGTGATCAAAATTGAAAGTATTGTCAAACAAACAAGAGAGGGCTTGGTGTTGGATTTCATGTGATTTTAAATACATATATATTTTAATGACATCCCTTGTACACCCGAGCTAATGGTTGCAAATTTATACTTCTTTATCATCATTGCTATGCTATCAATAAATTTTCATATGATGCTCCCAACAAATGTTTTCAAAAATCCAGCTCCTTGAGGCCTCTTGACTTTTCCAAATACCCCTTCACAAAACTCTCCTGTTTCAGATGCAATCTTTTCATGTAGCAGCTATTTGCATGCAGCATTGAGGCCTGCATCTTTTGGTCACCATGATCTTAATACTTCATTGCAAATCTGACCAGACCTCCCTGAGATCCAAAGCTTGTATCTCTTAGGAGAGGATAAGAGACCCCAGCTACCTCATACTCCTGCTCTGGGGAAGAAACTGTGAAATGGCCTTGCCCTGTGAGCTGTGTGTGTCATTCAGATCACTCTCCTCATGATGGGACTGCCACATTGGGAAACAGGGTTGGTTCAATCCAACCCACGTGATGACATGGTATTGGCTTTAAAGTAATATGAAAGTGGAAGTGAGAGGAAAAGCCACATTAGGGAAATGACCCCAAAGGGTTTCAGAAGATGAATGAAACGGGGCCAGTCCACGCATGTTGTACAAGTCCTGGTCCAACGTGGACACGTTGCCACCCACAGGGACCTCCATAAACAAAAGGGTAAAACTGGCAAAGCCACTGCACTTTGGCCTCCTTGCCACTCTTCCTTGTTCTCTTTTTCCTTCTCACTGCTTTATAAAAACAGTTTTCCTATTAGAAAAAAGTTTTTATTCTGGTGTTTAAAAAAAACACATACACTCAACATTTCAATCAAGTAGACATGTTTGACATAGCGCATTTACTCTGGGGAGTGAGGGAAGGTGAAGCAAGACAGGGGCAGAAAATAGAGTGTTGGACATACACACTGCAATATATAAAAGAGATAACCAACAAGGACTTACTGTATAGCACAGAGAACTATACTCAATATTTTGTAATAACCTATAAGGGAAAAGAATTTGAAAAAGAATGTATATATCAGTTATACATATATATATATATATATATATATATATATATATATATACACACACACACACACACACATATATATGTATGTATGACTGAATCACTGTGCTGTACACCTTAAACTAACACGACATTATAAATCAAATATACTTCAATAGAAAAAAAAAAAAGAGTGTTGTAGACAGAACTGGGAGCTCTTGTCTGGGCTCCACCACTAAGTTGCTGTGTGGCTTGGGGCAAGTCACTTCACATCTCTGAGCCTCTGTCCTCAACTGCAGAATGAAGGTCTTGGACCTGGTGATCTCTGAAACTCTGTATTCCAATTAATGTTCTAGTGGTCAGGGGTGGTCAAGGACTGGTCAGATCAAGGGATGTGTGAGAGTTTAAAGAGAATAGCAACAACAGGTCAAATCTACCAGGATTTTCCTAAGTTCTAGAAGAATCTACTTCTTCATCCACTTCAAGAAAGAAACAGGAGGGAAATATAATACCCTCCATGCCAAATTGTCAGTTTTAGCTGGAATTACTTCCTCCTCCCACCCGTATTACGTCTCTTTTAACCACCAATAACTTTGAAAAAAGGGAAATTAGCAGAGGCAGAAAGCACCTCCATTAGCTGTGGGCACCTGATCCACACCACCAAGGTCTGCCTTTATTTTGCATAGACCATGGGACAGTCTCTTCAAGGGTTTCCCAGGGTTGGAAATCTTCCTCTTTCAAGGTTAGAGTTACCAGGCTGTCTATGTGTGTGGCAGGGCCTTTTTCTCTTATCACTTTTGTCCAGAGAGAACAGAGAAGGGTTAACTCCTGCTGCTCCTACAGACCTCAGATTGGACACCAAGCCCCAGCAGGACCCGGCCAGCTAGACCACGTGAGCTAGGCCGCGGTCCCAGAGTGCCGGCCACCATCATTCACCCTGGCCTTCCCCCTGGACCTGTCTGTCCTCCGCTCCTCCCTGGAATCCCACACTTGGATGCCGTTCCATGTGACTCCTGTCTCACCATCTCTCTTAAAATTTTCACCACCTGCACCCATGCCAGCGCAATGTTTCTGCTTTACTGGTGAAGCCAGCTCAGTGTTAGTAAGAGGGTGCTTAAGGACATTCCATCTCTTCTCTATTAAGACAAAGATGGGAAAAGTTATTTCCTGCAGAAAAGAGATCCTAACAGAAGGAGATTTCAGACCAGTGGGAAAGGAGACCTGGGGTCTCAGGATCTTAGGCAGCATTCTATTCAAACTCTTGTTTTAAATATGAGAAAATGAGGAGGTGAAATGACTCACCCCAGGGCACACAGCTGGCTAGCGTCAGAGCCATTACTTTCACCCAGATCTCATAATTCCTAGACCAGTGTTCTCTTGCAGAAAAGACACTTGGGGCAGACAGAACACTGTAGTACCATCGACCACATCTAGTGTAGACAATAGACAGTAGACAATACTAGTCTACAGCTTGAGGATGGTGAGACTATACCGTGAGCTTTACAAAGGAAGTAAAAAAGATCATATTTGCACACAAAGCTGACGAGCCCAATACCCAAGAAAGTCTCTGTGGACAAACACATTGCAGTAAATGTTCTTGGGGGCTGTTAAGGGTTGAATTGCATTGCTCGAAAGGATAAGGTGAAGTCTTAACCCCCAGAACCTATGAATGTGGGCTTATTTGAAAGTTGAGCCTTTGCAGATATAATCAAGTTAAGATGAAGTCATAATGGAGTAGTGTGAGCCCTAATCTAATGACTGGTGTCCTTGGACACACAGGAGAGAAAGCCATGTGAAGATGAAGGCGGAGACTGAAGCCATGCATCTATAAGCCAAGGAATGCCAAGGATTGCTAGCAGCCCCCAGAAGCTAGAAGAGGCAATGAAGGATCCTCTCTGAGAGCCTTCAGGGAGATCATGGTCCTCCCGATAGCTTGATTTCAGACTTCTAGCCTCCAGAACTGAGAGAGAATAAATGCCTCTGGTTATAAGTCACTCAGTTTGTGATACTTGTTACAACAGCCCTAGGACACTAATACCGTCTGGGGAAACGGTTGGGTTGGGTGAGGCTGAAGTGAGGAGGCTGAAATCATGCAAATGAATGCAAGCGGACAAATTCTATGGGTTGGTCCTATAATAAAGTTCTCCTGCCCAGCGTGGGCCTTCATCTGTGCTACTCTATTTACGAACCTGCAGGACTGCCTGACTTGCTCAGAGGTAAGGGGAGAGGATGGGAAGAAGACAAGCACTGGAGCGAGACAAACCTGGATTTGAATTCTCCGTCTGCTACTTACGTAAGCTGTAAAGTGTAGGGTAGACGACAAACTCTTGGGGTCTTCGTGCCCTCACCTGGAGAAAACAGCCTTCCTCAGAGGGTTATTGTGAGAACTACCGTGCTTACCTGCGGCAGTTCTATCCAGGTTAGTTTCTTTGCCTCTGCTTTATTTAGTCTTTGAATTAATCTGTAGGCAATCTATGGACTGGATGTGGGAAAGGAAACTAACATTTAAATACCTCCCATGTGGAGAAAGGAGCCTTAGTGCCTTTAAATGCTGGTGATGGTACATTATGTATGAAAGTGGTTAAGAGAGTAAATCCTATGACTTCTCATCACAAGGAAAAAGTATTTCTTTCTTTTTCTTTTATTTTGTATCTATGTGAGGTGATGGATGGTCACTAAACTTACTGTGGTGATCAGTTCACGATGTATGTAAGTCAGATCATGACACTGTACACCTTAAACTTATACAGTGCTGTATGCCAATTGTATCTCAATAAAACTGGAAGAAGAAGAAAAATGCTGGTGATGGGGGCACCTTAAAGGCCATACAGACCAGTCCTCTCATTTTAGACACGCGAGCACTGGTCATGTTGTATATTTTCCACGCTCACCATGCACAGACCACGTTGGGCACCTGGGAGACCTCCACGTGAATGTTTGTTGCTAGATGAAGTGACTTGGGAAGACCTCATAAAGAAATGAAACTTAATCTTATGGTGGGAACAAATGTCACCATTTGGCCACATTTAACAGACTTCACACACCTCACTACTTTGCCCAGACCCAGTCTGGCTGTCCATTTCTAACTTGGTATCTCTCAAAGAATGGTTTGCTAGCCCACCTTCCTTGAGAGACCTTCAGGGGGTTCAAGTTCTGAGCTTAAAAGAAAGTTACTCAAAAATAGGTGCTCAGGATTCATCAAGTATTCTCAGCTGTAAAATTGATTCTACATCATAAGACCAAAAGAAGAGTCCTTTTTAAAAGGATATTTAATCCAAAGTCAACTCTTAACTTAGAGTAGATGGCAAATTAAGTCCCTAATGTGAAGATAAAAGATGCAAGACAAACTTAAAAGTAGCTCTAACTATGCCATTTTTACCCAGGAAGAATACAGTATCCTCCATCTCTACCCAATAACTGCCTTTCTTGCTTCCCCTGCTTTATTGCTCCCTAGCACTTATTACATGTGACATATTATATTTACTTGTTTATTCAATCATGGCTCAACTTCCCTCACTGGAATGTAAGTTCCATGAGGGCTTAGACCTGGTCTCTTAATTCACTGATGTATGCCCAAGGCCTTGGAACAGTTCCTGTCACATAATTGGTTCACAGTACATATTTTTTCAACAGATGAGAGAATGAATAAAATAAATTCGGGCAAAGAGAGGAGCAGTCACATGATGTGGATAAGAGAGTAGAATATGTGGCTGCCTTTTGCCTAAAAGAGTTGCCCCTATGTCCACTAGCCATCAAGAATATCTCTATCACCTCATACCAGTCAGAATGGCCATCATCAAAAAATCTACCAACAGTAAATGCTGGAGAGGGTGTGGAGAAAAGGGAACCCTCAAACAATGTTGGTGGGAATGTAAATTGGTACAGCCACTATGGAGAACAGTATGGAAGTTCCTAAAAAATTTTAAAATAGAACTACTATACGATCGAGAAACGTCACTTCTGGGTATTTATCCAAAGAATTCAAAACACTAACTCAAAAAGATATATGCACCGCGATGTTCATCACAGCATTGTTTATATTAGCCAAGGTATGGAAGCAACCTCAGTGCCCATCAACGGATGAGTGGATAAAGAAGATGTGGCACATATATATACATATATATATACATACACACACACACACACACACACACACACTGGAATATTAGCCATAAAAAAGAATGAAACCTTGCCATTTGCAACAATGTGGATGGACTTTAAGAGTATTATGCTAAGTGAAATAAGTCAGACAGAGAAGGCAAATACCATATGATTTCATTCATATGTGGAATATAAAAAAAAACAAACAAAAATAAACAAAGCAACACATGTAGATACAGAGAACAGAGTACAGGTTATCAGAGGTGGGGGGCAGGCGGCGAAATGGGTAAAGGGGTCAACTGTATGGTGATGGATGGAAACTAAACTTTTGGTGGTGAGCACACTGTAGTGTATACAGAAGTAGAAATATAATGTTGTACACATGAAACATATAATGTTATAAACAAGTGTTACCTTTATAAAATAAATTTTTTAAAAAAGAATGTCTCTCTCGCTTCTCTGCTCTGATTCCATCATCACCAAGAAACCTTTGATTTAAATCTTTCTATGTGCATTTTCCTACAGATGGGATCACAATTTTGGTTTACTTGGCACAATGTTTTTCACTGTAAATTAATAGGTTGGCATTTCGTCTTTTAAAATTGGTTCACATCACACCTAAAAGAATTCTGAGAAGGATCTCAACCAGGATGAAAACCTGTGGTGAAAAGAGCAAAGACTGGCACACGGGGCAATTGGGTTCTAGTGCTAACTCTCCTTTTGACTCACCTATGTGGCCTTAAAAAAAAAATCACTTCTCTGGCCTTCAGTTTCCTCACAGAGGCACTGAACTTGATAACTTCTGAGTTCCTTCCATCTTTCAAAGTAGGGTTTTATAAAAATTAATAAAGTAGGCTTTTCCACGTATTTTGACTTCCTAAAAGAGGTGTTAACTGGTGTCATGTCACTGTCTATTGGCAACATAGTATGATTCACGTGGATCATGGGGTCAGCACTTTTCCTGGGGTCAGTCATCATTGCCAGGAAAAGACAGTCAGCATCCTCGTTAAACATCTAAAATGCCAGTGGCGACACTCCCTAAGGAAAATGGAGATCACACAGCAACTCTTTCACATTTAAAATTGTACAGGTGTGTGGGTGTGGGGAGGTGGAAGGAAGTACAAGAGGGAAGGAAAGGCAAGGCACACAGTAGAGGATGTCTAGGTGATGGGAAGGCAGGTGCCAAGTATGGGTTTGGAGAGTCACATTTTTCCATTAGAGCCTGGCAGATGCCTAAGCTTGACCAATGAGAATTGCCCACGAACTTTTAGTAGATACATGTAACTATTTCCATTTTGAGCTGTGTCACTGTGAGGGAGGGCAAGAGCTCAGTGTCTCATAAATTTATCTTCCTTGGAGATTTTTATTATCAATTCACCTAGGCTGCCCTAGCCTGCTCTCACTGTAACCCTTCCAGTGTTCATTATTTGGCCTTCTTTGAGATCTTAACTGCCTGTGTGTGATACAGTTATTGGGCTCTCTCTCAAATGTCTACTCTCAGATCAGACTTCTCACCTGAGTGCTGGTCTTATACGACTGCTACCCACAAATTAGTACCACTTAGATATCATCACTTTAAACATAACATGTCGAAAGCAAACTTAGCATGACCCCCTTCCAAACTCATTCTGTTTCTATCACTGACATCACCAATCCCATTCTGAGGCTTACATCTGAAGATATTTTTCATTCCTCACAACTCCTTTATCAATAATCATCCACAACCTCTATAAATAGCAATAACACACTCAGAAATCTACCCACTGCTTAATAAATGGTCACCATTCTGTTATGTGTATTATGATCTGAAGTGATCTGCTCAGTCACCCAAGACTGTTGAGGCTTCTCACAGAGGCTCTTACATTCATCTCCTTTCTCTCATCTTCACATTAATCCATGTTCCCATCCCCTGGTGCCTAAACTCCCAGAGTATCTTTCTTATCGGCCTCCAAATCTCTAATTTTTCCCTGCTTCAGTCCATCTAAAATAAATTCACAGACTGATCTTTTTGAAACCACTTTCATCAAGTTATAGTTGGCCTACAAACCTATGATGGTTTCTGTTTATGAATCAGAGTGTTTACAAACTCCTCATACGGCATTAAGAGCTTTGGTCAGCTGCTCCCTCCTCCCTAAGCTACCCGAGATCTGTATTTGTCTTTATTCAACTCAAATTTGTTTGAGCATCAACTATGTGCCAGCCATACTCTCTATCACCCACTACCCTCCAGCATCCCCTCTCTTCTCCAGCTAAGCCCAGTGTGGTGCTCCCCTGCAGCCACCACAGTGATACCTGCCATTTGGACTTTGCTCATATTCTTGCCCTGCCAGGAGTCTCCCCCTTTCTGTCAATAAAAATCTGATAGCTCTTCCAAGATGCACCTTCTCCTGAAGGTTTCCCATATGAATGAGTCCCAGACCACAACAACCTTTCCCTTTTTCTGAATTCCCTCAGCATTCTCACACCAGATATCTATTGCTAAATATTGTCCTCTTATTATTTCACATGCATTTGTTGGTCTCCCCGATTGAAACGTGAGCTCTAGAAGGGCAGAGGTCAAATCTTCTATTCTCCTTTTACCCAGATCTGGAATGGAAAAGGGCAGATGCAAGGCCAGTCAAGACCTTGATTTTGCACATAGCTCATGGGCAAGGACCAGTGGGCACAGCGTAGGCAATAAAGACAAAAAATGTGCACCAAAGACCTAAGACTAGCTCCTAGCACAAGGCTAGAAGCTCAGCCATGTTCTGAGAAGTGTTTGTTAAATGCTGAATTAGATTTTCAGAAATAATACAAGTCCCTTACACACCATGTATTCCTCTAGCACAAAAATCTCTACTGAAACACAATGGCCAGTAAAATTTATGGGGTCTCAATCACTAATTAGATTTGAAATTCTTGAGTCTTCTTGGCCAGAATGATCAGTCCAGTGGGGACATCTCAGCCGTCTCTATGAGAAGTTGCCCCTACCCCTGGCAACTACCTATGAGTTAGCACCAGTTCATGCCCCTGAGCCAAAAGTTGTGTGACTCCAATACAGGCCAGATATCTGTAGGGAAACCTATAAGCTCAGCCTCCCTCCTCCCCTCCCTCCAGCTACACAATGTCTTATCCAAACCTAGAACCCGGCCAGGTGATGTGCAGCCCCTTTCAGAAAGCAGAGAAGGTGCCCCTTGTAGAAGGAGTGCAGAGAGGAAAATGGACTTACCCTCACATAGTAGTTCATGCCCATCCCCAACAGGTGCTGCAGAAAGTGCTTGTCCTGCCTGCTCCTGGGGGTTGGCTCCCCAGGGCCGGGAAGGGGGCACGCATCAGGAGTTAAAGAGGTCGCCCTGTGCCCCAGGGCGTCCCGCTGAGGCGGAGGTGCTGGCACGGCCCTATTCAGACTGGTTTCAGGGGAAGCAGGGCTGCTGGGAGCAGGGTCTTGGCTTTCCTGGAGCTTGAGTCGAGGTACCTCTTTGGTACCCAAGCAAAAGTTTTTCAGACTCAGCAAGGTGGCTGGGTTGGCCAGCTTTACGCTGGCCATGCGAGGGATCAAGGTGCACAGTGGGGTGGGGCTCTCCTGGGACGCCAAGGTGGCATCTTCAGCCGGCAGGTGAGGTGCCAGGGCGGGGTAGGGAGGTTGCGGCGAGCCCTTGTTCCCCGCCGAGCCTCCGGGGCTGCCTTCGTCCAAGGACGTGATGGACTCGTTCCGAAAGCGGCTATACTTGGCCCTGTGCAGCATCCCGGGGTGCCTGAAGAGTCCTACATACAGCACGAGTCCTGCCAGGCTGTCCGGACCGCGTTCTCGCATAGCCTTGGCAGTGCTGAAGCAGGATCCTGTTGCATAAATCGCCTCGTCGTCTGCTACATAAACAGTGCGGAAAGCAAACGCCTCAACGCCCCGTGCAACTTGGCGGCAGTCACCTCTCCAACTCCGTTCTCGCCCTCTCCCGCCTCGGCTCCGGGTCCTCGAGGGTAACAGCCCAGGGCAAAACGCCTTCCCAGCTGATTTCGGTCCCTCCCCGGCCCAGCGGCGGCACCCGCTGTTCTCGCCTTGGATTCCTTGCTGGGAAAGCCTGGACCCAGCCTCGCGGCGGCGGCGGCAACCGCTCACGGCCAACTCTTAGGCAGGGAACGGGGCCGCGCGCCCGGCCAGCCGGTCCCGCCGCATCGCTGGCGGTGCGGGAGCCTTGCAGAAATATTTAACGCCCCCTACCCCCCAGCCTCCCCTTCTGCACACAGGAACTTTCAAACCTGCTCCCTCCGGTTCCCACAGGGCGGGGCAATGTCTGGCTCATTAACCCTTTACTTGTTCCAGTGATTGCTCATTTTTAATAAAAGGAGAAAAGAAAATGTATATGTGGGCCAAAGGCCCTTGTGCCTGGGTTCGTTTCTTCTGATGGCTGCCCTCTCTTGGAAGATCTTGTCGTGCATCCCTTCTGGGCCACAAGCCAGGAGTGCTAGTGACAGGCGCTGCTCCGCATTATTTCAGGGACTTGTGATCCCTCCGTGTTCCTCAGGTCCCCTCCCAGCCTGCCCACCCTGGCTCCGAGCTTCCCTCCCTCCCCGACTCCCCTCAGAGCTTCTTTCAGGAGCCTATCCGCAACAGAAGGCTGAGATGTGCAGGATGATACGCAGAGTGTTGAAATTTTTATGAATGAACTTTGCTGAATGAATTTCTCTCTGTGTGCGCAAGCTAATAAATCAGTGAATGAAGCTGAGAATAGCTGTAATTGACTGATGGTCTCAGGGGTGCTTGGTTTTTATCCAATCAGGCGGCAGCTTGATGACTCATGCACCATAAATATACTAAACTAGTAGCCAGGAGAAAAAAAGCTGGAGGGAGAGAAAGGAGAGATTTTATTTTGTGATATCTGAGGAAAGGGTTAAAGGGAAAGGCAATCTTTAGTGTAAATCATCTGCAAGCTGGGCAGCAGGTTAAAAGGTCCATTTTCTTTTTTGTTGAGCTGGCCGGGAAAGCCAAGCAGAAGAGCTAAAAATTAGACCCATTGTTCCACGGATATTAGGACATATGGTACACAACTCCTGTGGGAAGACGTGATGCATTTTTCTTAGAAACATAGTTCTTTTTTTATTGATTGCTGGTTCCATCTCCCGTCTGGTGCAACTTCCTGTACCTATCAAATGCATTCTGAAGACATGATGACAACTGCAAGAGGCTTAGCACACAGGAAGCCAGGAAGGGAGCTGAGAAAGGGAAATGCAGGTTCTTTTAGGAATGGAGAAGAGGAAACTGCTGAAGCACTGAGGGGATGTGAAATCACATATCAGAAGAGACAAGAAAATCTCGGCTGAAGGTTACATTTCTTGGTGGGCCAAGGCTCTTGCATCTGAAACTGAACATTAATCCAAAAATTAAAACAAATCGGCAGCCACGGGAATCAGGGATGCCACCTTCACTGTCTTAGTGCCCACAAGGCTGCATTAGGCTCATGTGTATTTATGACTTTGGTGGCCTGAGTTCCCTTGAGATCCAAACACAGGTTCTGAATTAAATGGTTACTTGTAAGCAGCTGAAAAGGCATCCTTGCTGGCTTCCAGCTCCCCCACAGAAATTCTGCACCTTTTCACATCCCGCCTGCCAAAACTGTTAGGATGGTTTTTCCCTGGGAAGGCCTTTTTTGCATCTTCATAAATCTTCCCATCAATGCTCACTGACCTCCCCTCTCTGCCCTCACACCTCCTCCTGGCAAAACTGAAGAGAGTGGCTAAGCCAGTTGGACTCCACATCCCTGGGGCTGAGGAGACAGGCTCTGGGCAGGACTGTGAAGTAACCTTCCTCATTTTCTTTCCTCCCCACCTCTCTCCTTCTCTCACAAGGGTCCCTTCCTTGGTGTCACAGACCCCATGCTATGCTGCCTTGAGAAAGTTACTTTACCTCTCTGTGCCTGAATGCCCTCACCTGTTAGGAGCAGCCACCTAATGGAGATGTTATAAGGGCTCATGAGATCATCCTAATCCCTGTAAGGCACTTGGCACCATGCCCCACACAGTGCCTGCCTCACCAAGCACATGACTGGCAGTGTAGAGAAAGGCCATTGGAACTTGGGCTGCCTGCCCCTGAAGCTGGCACTCTTACCCCCTACAGAGTAGAGTCTACACCATCCAAGGCAACTAAAAAGAAAAATTAGCACAAAGTAGGAGAAGTTGAGAAAGCCAACACTGTTCAAAGAAACAATTTCCTAACACTTGTGTGGGCCTGGAGAAGGAAGGATAAACAGGAGCCCGCCTGGCTTATGTGAATCCTGGCTGAGGTCTTCATGCCTGGAGGAGGGGGTGCCCAGGGAGCCCGCTCACCCAGGCAGGCACTGTGCAGGCCAGACTCCAGGGGCTCAGACCAGCCCCCATCCCTCAGGAGGAATGAATCGTAGAAGGGCTGGGGAGGAGAGGGAGGGGAACCAAGTGGGACCAGGTAAGATAAGAAAGCAGCCATGGCCACCGTGGGCTGCTTCTCTTTCCCTAGGGACCCTGGAGATCTTGGCTCTGGTAGGCATCTCTGCCGGGGCCTTTTATGAGGGTGAGAGAAACCAGATCTGCAACTGGGGAGTGGGGAACAGCCTCAGAGGCCCAGCCAGCCCGGCCGGGCAGCTCTCAGCCCAAAGACGGAAGCTGAAAAACTACCCCAACAGCCCCAGAGCAGGCTCCTTAACTGAGTAAGATCTCCATTCCAGGTGAGTGGGTGGGCAAGGCCGATGGCTTCCTTTCTCCCAGGATGTCAGAACGCCCTCTTCAGTTAGTAATGATGAAAATAATATTCACAAGAGCTACTAATGATGGAACAAGAGACAGTTTACCTGCACTCACATTCAATCATTATAACAAATGTCGGAGGCCGGCACAATTTTCATCACCGCCTTACCGACGTGGAATATAGGCTCAGAGCAAGTTCAGTGACTTGGGCAAGGTTCCCTGGCTGTTGAACAAGGAGGCCAGGATCCCTCCAGCAGCTCCGCCTGGCTGCAGAGCCTGTGCTGGTAGCCACTGTACTCCGCTGCCGCCCAGGACACCAGAGAGCTCAAGTCTAGATCCCAGGCCTGTCATCTCCACACTACAGAAGACACAGTCAAGGTTCCGAATTTATAGTAAGCCGCTCCGGTTTACTGGCTTGTGCAAGCCCCATGGTGGGTCTCGTGTAGAACTGAGCGCTGACTCACTTCAGGCACGTACTCTTCCCTGCTGGGAAGGGTAACAGCCAGTGTGTGCAAGAACCTAACTACTCACACTTGGTGCTCACTAAATGTCAGTTTTTGCTCCCCTCTCCTCTTCGGAGATCACATCTATAAAATTCGCCTGAAATACCTCACAGGACTGCTAGGAGTAAAAATATGAATAATAGATAAGAAAAACCATTATCGTCATTAAACCATCAGAGTACATTAACCCCTCTCATCACTGCCCTTGGAAAGCAGGGATCTGCTTAGACCACTGTGTATGCCTCCTCTGCTTTGAGACACACTGCCCCCCTCCAAGGGAGCCTGTTGTGAATCAAAGTGTCAGTTTCAGGGACAGTCTGCCCTGGCTGGGCTACTTGGGTGGAACAGGCAGTTTCAAGGAAGTGCTGGCTCAGGCTGGGCCATGATAGAATTAGCCAGGTCCTGCTAGGATTTCTTAGAGGAGTGGAGGAGAAGGGGACCTGGGCAAAGATGCCTGCCCAGCTTTGGAAGAGAACCCAGTGTGGGATTTGGGGTGGAGGAAGGGTGTGCTAGAGAGTATAGGGAGGTGGAGATAGAACAAGACAAAAATAACTCTGGGAGATGGTGGACCAATTGCTACTTTGGAACAAAGTGGAGCAGGTAGCACCAGAGGCTAGGACTCCTACTCCAGCCACCGATACCATGTCCATCACAAAGCAGACCTACTCCTGAAGAACAGTCACTGGGCAGTACCTACTCCTGAAGAATTTTCACTGAGGATGAGTCCAACAGCCCATCAGTGAGGAGTGAAAACATTGCTGAAGCTCTATTTCAGGAAAAAAATTTTCCACAAGACAATATTCATATAAAGCTCTTGGCAGAGACCAAATACCCTTTTTTTTTAAAGTTTATTTTTGGCTGCCTTGGGTCTTCATTACTGCACAGGGGCTTTCTCTAGTTGCAGCGAGTGGGGGCTACTCTTTGTTGCAGTGCATGGGCTTCTCATTGCGGTGGCTTCTCTTGTTGTGGAGCACGGGCTCTAGGCAAGCAGGCTTCAGTAGTTGCAGCATAAGGGCTCAGTAGTTGTGGTGCACGGGCTTAGTTGCTCCGTGGCATGTGGGATCTTCCCGGACCAGGGCTCGAACCCATGTCCCCTGCACTGGCAGGTGGATTCTTAACCACTGCACCACCAGGGAAGCCCCAGACCAATACCCTTTTAAAGATGGGGTAGTGAGGTAGTGAACAAGAGTTGAGTCTCCGAGAGTCACAGCCTAGCTTCAAAAAACGGAGGCAGAGTTTTCCCCAGAGTCGTCATTAACTCTGAAAGCAACATCTTCTTTTTGCCTCCTGAACCAAATGTTTCCAGTTTTCCCACAGTCTTCAACTTTGGTAGGTAAATAGCTCTCTGATGGTTGCTGTTGGCCCTCACTGGCTCTCATGGAACCAGGGCCAGCTAGAAACAGCACAGGAAAATGGATATTTTCCCATCTGTTGAAAATGAGATAATGTACCTGAAAGTGCTATGTAGAGTTAGACATCATGCAGATGAAAAATAGATGAGTTACTTAGGGTCAGGTTCAGTTGAAAATAACACAAAAATCCTAAAGAAGAGTGGCTTGAACAAAAAATGTATTTCCCTGGAGGTGGGAAGTCCAAGGATAGTGTCAGCTCTTGGCCATCCTTAAAGTATATCTCTTTTCCTCATAGTCCAAAATGGCAGCTAGAGCTCCAGCTATTTCATCTCCACTCCAGGCAGTAAAATGGATGAAAGGACAAAGAAGGACATGCCCACTCTCTTTAAAGAAACATCCTAGAAGCCCAACACAATGTTCCACTTACATCACATTAGCCAGAGCTTAGTCACATGGCTGCAACTCGCTGTAAGAGAAAATGAAGTCTTCTTTATCTGAGAATGAAGAAGTCTTTTGTCTGGGTGCATCGCTGCTGCACATAAAATCATAGTCTGTTACTGGGGAAGGAGAGGAGAATGGATATTGTGATAGAAAATAGTATCTCTGCCATAGTAATATTTTCAGAAGACCTTCTACCTAAATAGAATTTAAAGCTAGCATAGAATAAAAACGTCTTTGGTCAACGTGGCCTATTTCCCCTTTTTTCTGTATGCACATGCACCACGTTGCGCGCGCGCGCGCACACACACACACACACACACACACACACACACAAAGCGTTAAAATGACCCATTTAGGGCTTCCCTGGTGGTGCAGTGGTTGAGAATCTGCCTGCCAATGCAGGGGACACGGGTTTGAGCCCTGGTCTGGGAAGATCCCACATGCCGCGGAGCAGCTGGGCCCGTGAGCCACAATTACTGAGCCTGCGCGTCTGGAGCCTGTGCTCCGCAACAAGAGAGGCCGCGATAGTGAGAGGCCCGCGCACCGCAATGAAGAGTGGCCCCCGCTTGCCGCAACTAGAGAAAGCACTTGCACAGAGACGAAGACCCAACACAGCCATAAAAATAAATTAATTAATTAAAAATCACTACTTAAAAAAAAAAAAATGACCCATTTAAAAACAGGTGCTGTCAGAACAGAAGCTTGCTTGTACATAGCCAAAGGGACTGGTGGCGCCTCTAGGCCTCTGAAAGGTGGCCAGGTGCTTCCAGGGCCAGCAGCAGACAGCGAGAGGAAGTGCATCCAGATCGCTGCAGATGGCATTCTAAGTGGTTAATTGGGGTTAGGGATATCTTACAAAGAGCGTGTGGGTGTTGGACAGGTGGTCAGAGCGCAGTCATCAGGAGGTGTCTGACCCAGGAGCGGGATTCCAATTCTAACTGTGGATTGGCAAGAGAAGAAGGCAAAGACAGGGTCCTGGACCAATTGAAACTCTGGCATTATGAGTTGGCTAATCCAAACTTCGTTTCCAATCCTCTTTTCCTTTGCCCACCTCTACTGGGAAAAGCTAAATACCCACTTTCTCAGGCTTCCTTGCAGCTGCAGGGTGTCAGGGCGTGTGACACAGTTCTGGTTTATGAGATGTAATGAAAGTTTCACGGGGGCTTCTGAGAAAACACCTCCTTTCCTGACAAAAGGGGCAGAGAAAACTGGAGCCTCCTCTCCCTTTTCCCTCGTCTTCCTATCCTGAATGTGGATGTGCTATCTGGAGCTGTGGTAGTCATACTGCAGTCATGAAAGAAAGACCAACCAAGTTATCAAGCCAATGGTCTTGAAATCCTTGAATCACTGCAACAAGACCAGTGATCATCCCTAGATACATTGTTATATGAGAATAATAAACCTTTCCTGGTTTAAGCAGCTCAAGCAGCTCTTGGTTATCTGGTACCTGTTACTTATGGCTCAAAGCATTATTATCTGATACAAACACAGTGGCAAGAACAGGGGTACAAGATGAGCAGAGCCTCTGGGCAATTAGGAAATAACTATGGAGTCTGGTGAAAAAAGTCCAAACATAGTCAGACTAACCTGGGTTCAGATATGGATGCTGACAGTATGATAGGCAGACTAAAGACTCCCAAAGACATCCATGTCCTAATATCAGAAACATGGCAAAAGAAACGTGGCAAATGTAAAAGGTGGTCTAATCACCAGATTCCAATGTGTGCAGGGGGGTGTGTTTCCCCTACACCACTAGGTGTCCTACAATTCATCTCAGTTCTGGCAGTTTCTATCCAGATATAACATCCAATTCCACATGTTATGGGCTCAGTTCCACAAGACTGCCCTCCACTTCAGATGCCAATCCCAAGCCCAGGTTGTTACTTGTGCTTCTGACCGACAGGCTATAGATTGGAGGTCTCAACAACCCCTTCCTTGGGTCCGATTAATTTGCTAGAGCCGCTCACATAACTCAGAGAAACATTTTATTTATTAGATAACTGGTTTATTATGAAAGGATATAGCTCAGGAAGAGCCAGCTCAAAGAGATGCATAGGGCAAGGTGCGCGGAAAGGGCGTGGAGCTTCCATGCTCACTCTGAGTGTACAACGCTCTCTAAATCTCCAGGTGTTCACCAATCTGGAAGCTCTCAGAACACCATACTTCTGGGTTCTTATGGAGGCTTCATTACATAGGCATGATTGATTAAATCGTTGGCCACTGGCAATCTATTCACTCACCAGCCCTTCTCCCCTCCCCAGAGGCTGAGGGCTAGAACTAAAAGTTCCAACCCTCTAATGACATGGTCGGCTCCCCTGGCAACCAGCTCCCATTCTTACGTGCTTTCCAAAACTCACTTCATCAATATGACAAAAGACAACTTTGATGCTCTCATCACTTGGGAAATTTTATAGGTTTTAGACCAAATATATATTTCTTACTATAAATCACAATATCACAGAATGTGATTAAGATTACAGATCTTGAGATGGGGGAATTATCTGGGTGGGCCCAATCTAATCACATGAGGCTTTCAAAGCAAAGAACCCTTCCCAGCTGTGGAAAGAGCTGGGAGATTTAAGACAGAAAAAGGAGGAGAGATTTGAAACATGAGAAGGACTCAACGTGCCGTTATTGGGTTTTAAGAAGGAGAAGGCTGGTCATGAGTCAAGGAAGCTAGGAAGGGCCCTCAGTTGACAACCAACAAAGAAACAGGGGTATTAGACTTAACAGCTGCAAAGAACTGAATTCTAACAACCCAAATGAGCAAAAACAAAAAACAAATAAACAAAACCCTCGATGCTTTTCTAAAACCTCCAGAGAGGAATGCAGCCGTGCCAACACTTTTTTTAAAAATTTAATTTAATTTATTTATTTTTTATATAGCAGGTTCTTATTAGTTATCTATTTTATACATAATAGTGTATATATGTCATTCCCAACACTTTGATTTTAGCCTGGTGAGACCCATGGCAGATCTCTAATGTGCAGAGTAGCAAGATAGTAAATTTATGTTGTTTAAGCTAAGTTGGTGGTAATTTGTTGTGGCAGCAATAGAAAACTAATACAGATTTTGATACCAGGAGTGGAATGCCACTGTAGCAAATACAAAAAATGGAGTGGCTTTCAGACTGGGCAACAGGCAATGGCTGGAAGAATGATTTTAAAAGTCTAGATTTCTTTTGAGTGGATTACTATTAGAAATATGGACATTAAAGGTACTGCCTATGAGGTCTCAGAAGAAACTGAAAAACAAGCCCTTAGAAACTGAAGGAAAGAGAATCCTTGTTATACAGTGGCAGAAAGTTTAGTGGGGGACTTCCCTGGTGGCCCAGTGGTTAAGAATCTGCCTGCCAATGCAGGGGACATGGGTTCAAGCCCTGGTCCGGGAAGATCCCACATGCCACAGAGCAAATAAGCCCATGAGCCACAACTACTGAGTCCGTGTGCCACAACAACTGAAGCCCACGTGCCTAGAGCCCGTGCTCCGCAACAAGAGAAGCCACCACAATGAGAAGCCCGCACACCACAATGAACAGTAGCCCCCGCTCGCTGCAACTAGAGAAAGCCCGCGCACAGCAACGAAGACCCAACGCAGCCAAAAATAAATAAATAAATAAAATTTTTTTAAAAAGAAAAGTTTAGTGGAATTGTGTCTTGCAGTTGTGTGGAAAGCAGGATTTGTAAAAACTAAAATTGGACATTTAGCAGAGGAGATTTCCAAGCAAAGTGTTGAAAGTGAGTTCTCGTTTCTTCTTGCTGGTTTTAGTAAAATGTAAGAGGAAAGAGATAAATTGAGGGAAGAACTGTTAAACAAAGAAGAGCCAGGATTTTTATCATTTTGAAAACTCTCAGAGTATCTGGATGGCAAGGTGCTAAAATCAAAAGATTCACTGTTGGAAATGTGCACTCTACAGAAAAAGCTGAAGGTGTGACATCTTGGAAAGATGAAAAGGTCAGAGAATAAATTCACAAAAGGCCCTTGGATTAAGGATGTGCCTTATAAATACCCTCAATCAAACTAGAGAGTTTAAGGTCTGTTCTCTCAGCCATAAAAACAAAAGCCAAAAATAGGAATGGGATTACCTAGGAAAGGTTTGTGAATGAGCCTCTTGTCTAATGGACTAAATCCCCATTACATACATGGGAGACCCACAAGGTTCTTGAGAATGTCATGCCAGCAGAAACCCTGCCAGCTTGAACTGAAATGGACAGAGAAAGTCCAAAATTAAAGAAGGTTGTCAAACTCCAAAAATTCTATAGGTGGGAAACAGGCTGATAAAACTACTCCCAGCTGCAAACCCATGCTACCCTTCATGAAAAAGGAAAGATGACAGAAGGCAGAGCCATGAGTCCAGGGGACAGAGCCACAGGCCACAAAGGATTATTCTCAGACCCTGAAACCTAATGGAATTTGCTCAGCTGGATTTAGAAATACTTGAGACAAATGACTCTTTTTTGCTTTCCACTTTTTCCCTTTTTGAACTGAAATACCTATAACTGTTATCCTATGCCTGTCCCACCATTATATTTTGAAAGCAGATAACTTGTTTCTTTAATTTCACAGGTCCACAGGTAGAAAGAAATTGTGCCCCAGAATGGATCATTCCCAGAGCTTCACCCATACCTGAGTTGATGATAAGATTTAGACCTTTTGAGCTGATGAGATTTTGGACTTTGAGTTGATGCTGTAATAAGTTGAGACTCTGGGGTAATTTGGGATGAGGTGACACGTGGGACAGATGTGGACTTTGGTGGCCAGAAATACACTTACCTATGGGAAGTTAAAAAAATACATTTGTGTCATTTAAGCTGCTAAATCTGTGGCAATTTTTTTATGGCAACAATAGAAACAAATACAGACACTTAGTACTAAGAATCAGGGGGGGAAGAAGCATTTTGCACACAGAGATTAAAAAAGAAACAACAACAATAACCTGAATAAATAAGTAAATAAATAAATGGGAGAAAACGTTTGCCCCATCTAATTCTGTCCCCAAAATAAATGATATCGTGAGCCTTTCCTGTAACTTACACACTCCCTATCCAAACTGCTTTTGCAATACTGATGAGTGAAGATATGTGATGGCTTCTGCAGATGTGATAATCACAAGAGAAAAAAGGTGTTCTTCCACCATGAGTGGACTAAGTGCAAACCTGGTAACCTTGGTAACTTTGTGTTTTTCTCTTTAAATATCCATTTAAATTTCCCCTTAAATACCTGTTCAGCCTTGGTAAGGTTCAGTTCTTCCCCTCCCTTTGGCCTCTGTTCTAATAATAATGGCTATCTCATAACGATGGCCTACTCTGTGTCACACACCCACTTAGTCCTTACAGTAATGCTGCATAGTAGACATTTATCTATCTATCTATTTATTTTTGGCTGCCTTGAGTCTTCATTGCTGCACGTGGGCTTTCTCTAGTTGCAGAGAGCGGGGGCTACTCTTCATTGCCATGCACAGGCTTCTCATTGCGGTGGCTTCTCTTGTTGCGGAGCACGGGCCCTAGAGCGCGTGGGCTTCAGTAGTTGTGGCGTGTGGGCTCAGTAGCTGTGGCTCGTGGGCTCTACAGTGCAGGCTCAGTAGTTGTGGTGCACGGGCTTAGTTGCTCCGCGGCATGTGGGATCTTCCTGGACCAGGGCTCGAACCCGTGTCCCCTGCATTGGCAGGTGGATTCTTAACCACTGCGCCACCAGGGAAGTACCAACATTATTTTTTTTATACATAAAGAGAAACTGGGGCTAAAACTGAACAGAAACTTTTTTATTTTGTGAGCTAAGCTTTCGAAAGCCTGGGCTCCCTTACAGAACCTCCTTAACAAGGTAAACAAGTTTTTCTTTTGACCAAAAAATGCTTTGGTCTCTAGTCTTCCCTTCATACCATCTATGTCATTTTGGCAAGTTACTTCACCTCTCTGAGCCCCAGTTTCTCTTCATCTGTATAAAAAAGATAATGTCTGTCATATACGTAGCATTACTGTAAGGGCTAAATGGGTGTGTGTGACATATAGCAGGCCATTGTTATGAGATAGCCATTATTATCAGAGCAAAGGTCCAAGGGAGGAGCAGAGCTGAACAACAGCAAGGCTGAATGGATACTGAGCCCATACATTCTAATCTAGAACATCTTAAAATTTTCCCTAAATTATGTCCCCTTCAAAAGTCCTTATCTTTTAGAGATACATACGGAAGTATTTAGTGATGCAGTGACGTGATCATTGAAATTTACTTTAAAATAAACTAGCAGGGGAGAAAAGTAGGGGGAATGGGGCACAAATGAAACAAGATGGTTGTATGCTGATAATTATCGAAGCTGGATGATGGATACATGGGAATTAACTACACTTTGCTCTCTACTTTTGCAGCCTGGAATCATGTTGATCCTACAGGTGGGGCATGGAAGTCAAGAAAAAGCACTGCAGAAAGCAGGGCTGGGGAGGGACAAAAATAGGGAAGACAAATTGTCCCATACTCAGCTCTGCTCTTATCAGGCTTGCCAATAGACAGGAAGGCACGAGGGGTGTAAAGTTTGGGTCAAGTCACCTGTGCTTGCCAGGACTGCAGCATTACCGCTAGGAAGTGTTCCTAGTCTAATCTTCCATTCCTGCAACATACATTTAAGAAATGAGCTTTATACAGCCACTATGGAGAACAGTATGGAGGTTCCTTAAAAAACTAAAAATAGAATTACCATACGACCCGGCAATCCCACTACTGGGCATATACCCTGAGAAAACCATAATTCAAAAAGAGTCATGTACCACATTGTTCATTGCAGCTCTATTTACAATAGCCAGGACATGGAAGCAACCTAAGTGTCCAACAACAGATGAATGGATAAAGAAGATGTGGCACATATATACAATGGAATATTACTCAGCCATAAAAAGAAATGAAATTGAGTTATTTGTAGTGAGGTGGATGGACCTAGAGTCTGTCATACAGAGTGAAGTAAGTCAGAAGGAGAAAAACAAATACCGTATGCTAACACATATATATGGAATCTAAGGAAAAAAAAAAAAAAGGTCATGAAGAACCTAGGGGTAAGATGGGAATAAAGACACAGACCTACTAGAGAATGGACTTGAGGATATGGTGAGGGGGAAGGGCAAGCTGGGACAAAGTGAGACAGTGGCATGGACATATATATTCTACCAAATGTAAAATAGATAGCTAGTGGGAAGCAGCCGCATAGAACAGGGAGATCAGCTGGGTGCTTTGTGACCACCTAGAGGGGTGGGATAGGGAGGGTGGGAGGGAGGGAGACGCAAGAGGGAAGAGACATGGGAACATATGTATATATATAACTGATTCACTTTGTTATAAAGCAGAAACTAACACACCATTGTAAAGCAGTTATACTCCAATAAAGATGTTAAAAAAAAAAAAGAAATGTGCTTTGTCTTCCTAAGCCTCCAATTCCACAAAGTAAAATGGCTGTGGGGAATGCATATTTTTTGCCAAGGTGGTGGACAGTGAACTCTTCATGGCTCTGAAAAGCCATGGACTATTCACTGTTCGTTGGGCAGCTCTGTTCATGGCAGTAGTGTACTGTAATTGAAGAGGATGCCCTCTGGTGAACTATGCAATTGTTCCCTAGCCAGTGAAGTAGTGGAGAGGTTTCCCAATGAAATGTTTTTCTTCAACACTCAATATGCATGTCCATGGCTTCGATTCATAACCAGTGAACTGCTAAACTTTGTTTTCTTTCTAGTCCAAACTCTTAAGTTCAAATTTCTGGCAATCTTCAAACTCAGCAGGTCAAAAATACAGACTTTGATCAACATACCCTCCTCCCATCCATGTAACTGTCATCTCAGACTCTTTCCTCTCTTCATTTCCTACATCTCATCACTCACCAAATCTGTCTGTTCTACCTTGGAGCTGCCATTTGATTTTATACTCAGCTTTCCATTCATATATATTCACACACAAGTCTAAACCCTGGTCATCTCTCACTGAGATTCTCCCTCCACCCATCCAATATACTCTTACCAAAATTATCTTTCTTTCTAATTCAAAAATATGATCCTATCAGTTCCTGGATTAAAATCTTTAATAACTCCTATGATTTACAGGGTAAAACTCCAACCTCTCACCATGGCTAACCCCAACTAGCTTTTCAACCTCTTCTCCAGTCATTATTCTTTGTAAATCCTGTTTCTAGCAAGGCATGCTTACCAGCCACTGCTCAAGGACAAAGGAACTATGTGAAAAAAGGAACTATGTGAAGGTATTCTCGTACAACTGTCCTGAGAAATTTAGCTAATCTCCCCTCCCCCCATGCACCCTCTCCCTCATCTTCCTCACATCCCAAATACTGTATCTTTCAACTTCTCAAAATCTGTTCTCAGATTCTTCATTCACACCGAGGCAAATAATTGATAATATTTTTAAGTGGTATAGGTGGTAACTAACTGCCTTTAAATAGATTTTATTCAGCTCATCAAAGAGGGATGAAACCAGCAGTATGGTAAAGCTGTTTTAAATGGGAATTGGAGGAACAGGGGTTTATATAGTCTACCAGGAAAGGTGTTATGGTATACGTTTGCCAAGCTAGGGACAAAACTGGTTAATGTTCTACAGGGCCATAAAACCATAACCTTTGGGGTTATCTTTTCTACTGGACAAAAATTATTTGCCTCTATTCTAGACAAAGTCTACAAGTTAACATGTAACTTCAGAGTCTGAGCCCTTAATTAATAGTAAAAAGCAAAGTCAGACACAACTACATTCCCTGGATAATTAAAGAATTCTTGGTTGAGTCTGTTAAACAATGCTTCACCATAACATTGAAAGGATATACGGTTCACTTTTTCTTTTTTTTTTTACTTTATTCCCAAGTTTTTAATGATATTCTTTTTCAAACACATCAATGGAGATGATCGAACTGGAGGAACTTCAGGCATCAGTCAGTAGATGTATACGGGTAGATTAGAATTCTAATATGTGTTCCTGCCCTTGAAACCAACTGTAAGGATAGTTTTGCTGGTAAAGCAAATAATGAAATTAGGGAGGAACTTCTCAAAGGCTAATACCATCTGATGAGCTCAGTGATTTTTGGATCAAAGACAAAATTTGATCCACTGGGTTTACTCTGGTGACCCAAGTCTAGCCAAGACTTTGAAAAGCAAATCAGGCCTGTTTTCTGTCAACTATTACCTGGAAGAACCACAAAGCAGCCTGGTTACCCAGACACAATCTGGAACAGGAGAAAATCACTTGTTCTGGAGCAGACAAACTTGAATTTGAATCCTAGTGCAACCACTTATGAGCTGACGATCTCTGAAACTCAGTTTTCTCACTTGCAAGTGGGTGATTGTACGTATCAAAAACGATGGAGAAATGGTTCCCAAATGTTGTTTCCCAAACCAGTGCTTGTCTTTAAAAAAGTTTTTGCCAGTTTATAGGGAAATAGTAATAATACCAAAAGTACATAGACGGAGAGGTATACTTTATATAGTAAGGATTTTATAAAGTTAAATTTAAATGCTGGGGGGTTTTTTTTGTTTGTTTTTTCGAGATTATTCTTTTTATTTTGTATATGTGGTAAAATGTCTTTTCTGTTAGGAAGTAATTGTAATCATAAATAGTAGATTTTAAATGATTTTACATGGCAAAATAAAAGTTGGCAACCCTATGTCCATCTCCAAATGACTTTTGATACTGCTCTGGGAACCACTGTAAGAGAGTGTATGAATTTACTTTGTGAGCTAAAAATATGTGTATAGAGTGAGCCCTTATTGCTGTTGTCTCTGAAACCGCCATTTTTTTGTATGGTGATGAAAATATTACCCAGCTGGTCCTAAAGTTTCCTGAGGAACCCAAACTAAAGCAGAGCTTCTCCTGGGAGTCTAACTGGGGCCAGGCCTCTTGCAGAGAAAGAGCTCAGGGGCCCACGGGCAGCATACAGCCCCTGGGTTAGGCCCTGGCCTTCTCTTGTTTTTTTTTTTTTATTTTTTATTTATTTATTATTTATTTTTGGCTGTGTTGGGTCTTCGTTTCTATGCGTAGGGCTTTCTCTAGTTGTGGGAAGCGGGGGCCACTCTTCATCGCGGTGCGCGGGCCTCTCACTATCGCGGCCTCTCTTGTTGCGGAGCACGGGCTCCAGACGCGCAGGCTCAGTAGTTGTGGCGCATGGGCTTAGTTGCTCTGCAGCCATGTGGAATCTTCCCAGACCAGGGCTCGAACCCGTGTCCCCTGCATTGGCAGGCGGATTCCTAACCACTGCGCCACCAGGGAAGGCCCCCTGGCCTTCTCTTGAAGAAGAGGAATTTCATCCCCCAGGACTTTTACTTCCAGGGGGCCAAGTGAATAGCATGATAGGACTCTCACTCTATAGTGCCTAAGAACCTCCCTGCCTATGAGTCAGTGATGAGAGGGAGAAATCCAGTTTGCTGCAGGAGAGCGGGGACAATGAAAGAAAGGAGAGCCTGGTACTCATACTTGGGAACACTGTGTCAGGCTGGTGGAGCTCTAAATGGCCAGGACCAGCGATGCAGCAATGTTTGCATAGGAGACGGAACAGCCCAGGACTCCTGTCACAGTAAATGGCGCTGGAAAATCCCAGGGAGCCATGTCGGCCTCTTGTTTTAAATCCATTTTTCCATACATGTTTTAAATCCATGTTTTCACCTTACAAAGAAGTACTTCATTGAAAGAAATAAAAACAAGCCAGAGATGAAAATCAAATTCACTGATATACTAATTTAGACTCAATCCTGTTAATATTATAATATATAACCTCAGGGTGGTTTTTTTTCCCTAGTCATGAACATTTTTTCAAACAAAAATAACATAATATTGTGCATACAGTTTTCTACCTTTTTTTTTCTGTTAGCAGAAAACCCACATTTTTCCACGTCACTAAATGTACCATGTTATTTTAATTGCTATGCGGTACACTGTGCAAATGTGCCATAATTTAACAAACGGGGTGGGAGGGGGGGGTATTTGGGTTTCTCCACACACACACACACACACACACACACACACACACACACACACACCCCATAGGGCAGTGCTAGCTCTTATAGCTAAACCCTTCCATACAAAAAATGCTAATTGCAGACTCTAGATAATGGGTATATGAGTATCCACTTTACCATTCTTTCAACTCTTCTGCAAGTTTGAAATTTCTAATAATAGGATTCGAGTGAAAAAAATTTTAATATCCTCATATACAGAATGAGTTGGGTCAACGAGGATGCCTGTTTACAAGTTCTGGAATGAGAGCTGGACGACCAGCTTCCCGGATGAACTCTGGCACGGGTGGGCTCCTCCCAGGCCTGTCCCGCGCTGCCGGAGGCCGGGGGCTGCGCGCCAGTCCCAGGAAACCCGGGGCCGCAAGAGCGCCCTGTGCGCGCTTTCGCACGGCCTCCCTGAAAAAGAGCAGCTGAGCGCCAGGCTGCCAGGCGCTCAGCATCTAAGCTGCAGGCGCCCGGAGAAGAAAAGGGCCAGTGTGCGCTCTCGAAACTCAAAAGCCCTTCTCCAGGCCCAGCGACTCACGGGGGAGGGGGAGAGGGAGCCGAAACTGCGCTTTAACAGTGTGGGCAGTCAGGCCGTGGGTGCCCCGCAGGACAAAAGGGCCTCAGTGCTGGAGAGAAGGCAGCCCCCGGGGCCTGGAGGCAGCATAAATGGAAGCTGTGTCCCCAACAGCACTCAAGTTCACCTTTGTCTTCTGAGTCCAAGTCGAAGGAAGGGTACAGAAGGAGCCCGGGAAGGTCAATGGTGGAAGGTTAAAGGCTACCCGCTCTTACAGCTGACCTTTGCTGAGTTTTCACCTGGAGTTGGCACAAGATCAGCCATTGTGGGCCAGGTCTTTGCTGGCACCTAAGGAGGAAAAAAGGCTCTTGGCTGAATTCCTAAATAATTTCAGTGGCTTGAAGCAGAGGGAGGAGTGGGTGTAATGAAGACCAATTCATACGCCACTCCCGCCGCCATCCCCCCGCCACACACACACACACATACACACATATACACACGCTCTAGTTGTACCTAAATTTTGTAATTTTACTTTTTGCTCTAGAGGGGTGAGATAGTTAAAACAACAACAACAACAAACAAACGAGCTGACACACAAACTATGAATCTCAGACAGAGTTTCATTCCTAGCCTTGCCACTTACTGTCTAAGACTTTGGACAACTAACTTAACCTCATTCAACTGCCTCATCTATGAAGTGGGCATATGATATCTACCTTATAGAGTTGCTGTTGGAATTAAAAGAGAAAGTATATGCAAATGTACCTAGCATGGTAGTAAGCTTGCAAATAAAGTTTTTTCTTCATTTGTTTTTTAAAACTTGATTATTCCTAATATTGTTCCAGATGAACTTGAGGCTGCTTACACAAATATAGACAGTACTACACCATAAATAATAAATGAATACTTTCAAGTCTTGCTCTGTATAATCCTGAGTTCTTTTTATCTTTACAACAAGAATGTATTCGTCCATTAACTTGTGAAATAAATACACTGAAGAACCAAGTGAAGATGACACACAAGGAAATTAAGGTGACAGCAGTGGTGATAGTATATAAAGTGTCTGACAGAAGGGCAAGTAAACTTGCTAGAAATAGGCTGTCAATTTAATTCCTGGCTCCCAAGCAGCCAAGACAAAGAGGGAAACATGATCATTTCCATGATTCCTGGTGTTCATTGATGAAAACAAACCTGTGTCTCAGGATCACAAGCTATTTCTCTACAAATTTCTCTTGAAAGTTTTTGTGAAAATAAACACAGCCCTTTCGTGAACATCAGCTATCTATCTATTTATTTATTTATGGCTGTGCTGGGTCCTCGTTTCTGTTCTGTGCGAGGGCCCTCCCCAGCTGAGGCAAGCGGGGGCCACTCCTCATCGCGGCGCACGGGCCTCTCACCATCTCTGCCTCTCCAGCCGCGGAGCACAGGCTCCAAATGCGCAGGCCCAGCAGCCGCGGTGCACAGGCCCAGTTGCTCCCCGGTGCACAGGCCCAGTTGCTCCGCGGCACGTGGGATCCCCCCAGACCAGGGCCCGAACCCGCGTCCCCTGCATTGGCAGGCAGACTCCCAACCACTGAGCCACCAGGGAAGCCCCCTCCTTTATGTTTATACACACAAATATATGTGTTTATTAACATGTAGCCATATATATTGCCGGTATGTGTCTAGTTTAGCTCTGGAAGCTGTGTCTCTAGGAAGTTGCATTTTGGGGGTGGGAAGAGCTGATAAGCAGGGAGGAGACTTACTTTTCACTGTACACCTTTTTGTACCTTTCGAATTTTGAATGATGTGTAGGTATTTTCTAGTTAAAAACAATTAAAATATTTTACAAGACTACTCTAATTTCGGTGGAAAAGATACTGAATCCAGGAGACCCTGGTTCTAACCTCATCTCTGCCACTGGATAAATCTGAATAATAATCAGATTTATTTTCAGTTTCTTCATCCATTAAATGGGTACAGGAATAGCTGCCCTACCTTCCTCACAGGGTGAAACGAGATCACCTACACAAAAGCATTTTGTAAGGCGTGAACCACCCTGCATATCCCACACATTACTAATATCATAGTTGAATATACAGAGCACGTCCACTCCCCCTCTGGACACCTGAGGCCCTTGCAAAAAGCAGCATGGCTTTGAGGGAGATAATTGGCATTTCCAGGTTAGAAAAGAGATTTGAATAGTCCAGCAGACATCTGTGTCTAGAGCAGCACGAAACACCAGAATGAAATCTCTCAGCAAAGCGCTTACATTTCCCCTTCTAACACCATCGCACACCCACAGGAAGTGGTCTCAAGGGGCTGCTTAAGAACTGCTCTTGGGGCTTAAGAACATATACAGAGGTAAGAAAATGGCCAGGAGAAAGGCAGCCCCTTTGCAATTGGTGGAGATAAATACAGTGATGAAGGTAGAAGCTGTTGGTGGTTGGTAGTGCTGCCCTGTTGCTATTTTCTGCTTGGCTAGAGAAGATTCCAGGTGCAGGGAAGCTGTAGGGTCTGCCATGTCACGGGGTAGCAAAGTTTGGCAACCTCTTCCTCAGGAGTTCTATCACCCCCAGCTCAGCAAGCACAACTATTTTGGCCAGAAAACAAAGCTTTCCTTAGAGAATTTATTTTCAAAAGTAGAATTGGGGGCTTCCCTGGTGGCGCAGTGGTTAAGAGTCCGCCTGCCAATGCAGGGGACACGGGTTCGAGCCCTGGTCCGGGAAGATCCCACATGCCGCGGAGCAACGAAGCCCGTGCGCCACAACTACTGAGCCTGCGCTCTAGAGCCCGCGAGCCACAACTACTGAGCTCACATGCCACAGCTACTGAAGCCCTCGCGCCTAGAGCCCGTGCACCACACGAAGAGTAGCCCCCGCTCGCCGCAGGTAGAGAAAGCCCACATGCAGCAACGAAGACCCAAGGCAGCCAAAACTAAATAAATAAATATATATTAAAAAAAAAGTAGAATTGGGAGTGGGGGACAACCCCAGGGGATTTTCTAGTTTCTGAGGCAAAGGGTGGAGTGGCAAGAGGCTGGGGATTTGGAAATCTGGGTTCTTTTAATATGCCTCCAAAAGTCTGTGACCTTGGGCAGGTCCCTTCACTTCCCTGGGCCTCAGTTTCCTCATCTGTATATGAGGGACTTGAACTGAATCATCTCTTTGGGTCTCTCCATACCAAAGATCCTATGTCCTGGAAACTCTGCCTTGGGTTCTGCTCGGGGTGTCCTCACCCACATGCTGCCAGCCCTGTGTCTCTCTCTGACAGTCTCTAGGGAGTCTGCTGGGTTTCCCCATCCCAGTCATCAGCATCTGGAGGCCACAGATAGGCCTCCCTGAGACGTGAACACCCCAGCAGAGGAAAGTGCCACTGGCTTGACATCACACCAGGAAATCTTGATTCTCACACTGTCACACTGGGGTGGGAGTTTGGGTAAGGAACAGACCACATACGTGATCCAGCAATCCCACTCCTGGGGGCATATATCCGGACAAAACTATAATAAAAAAGACACATGCACCCCTATGTTCATAGCAGCACTGTTCACAATAGCCAAGACATGGAAACAACCTAAATGTCCACCGACAGATGAATGGATAAAGAAGATGTGGTACACATATACAATGGAATACTACTTGGCCATAAAAAAGAACGAAATAATCCCATCTGTAGCAACATGGATGAAACTAGAGATTATCATACTAAGTGAAATAAGTCAGAAAGAGAAAGACAAATACCATATGATATCACTTATATGTGGAATCTAAAATATGGCACAATTGAACCTATCAACAAAACAGAAGCAGATTCACAGACATAGAGAACAGACTTGTGGTTGCCAAGGGGGAGTGGGGGAGGGAGAGGGATGGACTAGGAATTTGGGGCTGGTAGATGCAAACTATTATATTTTGAATGGATAACAACAAGGTCCTAATGTATAGCACAGGGAACTATATTCAATATCTTGTGATAAACCATAATGGAAAAGAATACAAAAAAGAATGTATATATGTGTATAACTGATGTACAGCAGAAATTAACACAAACATTGTAAATATTTTTAAGTATTCAACTCTACTTCAATAAATTAATTAAATTAATTAACTAATAAAATTCCTGACCATTATCTTTACTGAAAATTTTGTAATCTATTATTGCTCAAAATATTTTTAAAGGAATGGGTAGAGTACTGATATTCACACAACTGACAATCTTCTCCTATAATAAAAGCTCATTAATTTAGGTTTCACTAAAAAGAATAAAAGAAGCAGAGCTCGTACATACTTGTGTATGTGTACATGCACATGTGTATTCACTTGCATGTGTTAGGAGGAGGGGCCAGGAAATTGTGACTGTGCACCTATCATCCTGAGTGATAGGCACTTTCTCCTAGAAACAAGGGGAAATCACAGCAGCGGTTTCAACCCACGGAGCTGAAACACTGCATTTCTAGCCGCTTTGCTTCCTGTAGTCGTGGTGGTGGTGGAAGGGGGTGAGGTTCCTATCATTTCAACTCTGAGTTATATTTTAGGGCTTCTGGGGTTTAGCTTGGAAGTAATGTGGTTTCTTTGGGAAAATGTTCTGAGTTCCAAGCAAACTGTTTACACGCTCTCAGCGCACAACCATGTGTGGGTCAGGACTACTGTGCTCCTCTCAACTCCACCAAGGCACCTAACTCAATCACGGGCCCATAATCATCAATACTCCACTAATTCAACTAAAATATCAATATAATAAAGGGTCCTCTTTTCGTGACTGAATACGTCTCCCTATGTCTAGGAACAGTAGGGTGATCAACTCTCCCTAGATTAGCCAGGACGGTCTCGGTTTTAAAATTAAGTCCCACATCCGGGGATCTCCTCACTCCTGGGCAAACCAAGATACGACTTAAAGAAGAGAGCAAGTCTTCTGCAGGCAGGGGTTTTGCGCTCTATTCTCCTCTCCGGGAATATGGAGGCTGCTCAGGCATTTCCAAGCCCCTGTCCAGGGATCCTCCTGAGGGGCGTGGCCTGGGCAGCTGTTCCCTGAGAAGGAGTTTAGAGGGACAAGCAGAGGCTTTAAGGCCTCTGCCTCAGGGACACTGCTCACCAGGGCAGGCGACTGGATTCCACTTTGTGGCGTTGTCCTCACCGCTCGTGCTTGAGTCCATTGTGTGGCCAGGGCCAGGCCAGCTCATTCCCTAGGCCTTCCGTGAGCACTTGACTCACGCTTTCCTTGGAGCATTCACTCAGCAGCCCTTACCAGACGTGCCTCCCTGCCCTTTCGCTCCTCACACACCTCCCCATGTGATGGGAGAAAATAAACAGGAGCCGTGGGAGGGGGCACTGGCATGGGATCAGAAGCTCTGGGTGAACTCTCCTCATCCTCTTCCCCAGGGTACGTGGGAGAGAAGGGCCTGTTCTGTCCAGAGGATCTGGATGTGTCTGGTTAAGTTCACTCTGGAACATTAGAGAATGTCTAAACATGTGCCAGAAACACAAGTCAAGAGCACGGATTGCACAGTGTGAGTCTACTGGGGGCCCTGAACCCATTCAGGACTAATCAAGCATCCTGACATTGTTAGTCCAGTTTTTCAACCTCTGTACTGTTGACATTTGGGGGGCGCTGTCTGGTACACTGTAAGATACTTAGCAGCTTCTCTGGTCTTAACCCACTAGATGCCAGTAGCCCTCTCTCCAGTTGTGATAATAAAAAATATTCCAGGGCTTCCCTGGTGGCGCAGTGGTTGAGAATCTGCCTGCCAATGCAGGGGACACGGCTTCGAGCCCTGGTCTGGGAAGATCCCACATGCCGCGGGGCAGCTGGGCCCGTGAGCCACAACTACTGAGCCTGCGCGTCTGGAGCCTGTGCTCCGCAACAAGAGAGGCCGCGATAGTGAGAGGCCTGCGCACCGCGATGAAGAGTGGTCCCCACTTGCCGCAACTAGAGAAAGCCCTTGCACAGAAACGAAGACCCAACACAGCCATAAACAAACAAATAAATAAATAAATAAACCCAAAGTTTAAAAAAAAAAAGAAATATTCCAGACATTGCCAAATGTCCCCTGGGGAGATAATCACCCCTGGTTGAGAACCTCTGAGTTACAGCAGTCCAGGAGTCCCTTTGTGTCCCATCTTCCTGGACCTTCACAGCTTAAGCAACATGTTTTTATGCACATTACATGAAAAGCTAGTTCCCCAGGAAATCTGAAAACTATGAACTCTGAAGCAGATATCACCAATGCTTGCTCTGAGCCAGCCAACCAGATGGTGAAATGCGACCCTTGCCATAGTAAATACAGGCTTGCTGCCTGTTGTACCATGGCGACGTGGTTCCCGAAGATGTCAGTGCTGCCACTGCCACCATCAAGACCAAGCACAGCATCCAGTTTGTGGACTGATGCCCCACTGGCTGCAAAGTTAGCATTAATTACCAGCCTCCAGGATGTTCATAGTTTTTGCACAGAGAAGGCTCTCTATGGCCAAGTAAATAATTGCATGTTCCATGGTCCAACATGTTGAGGAGCTGCTGCCTGACATATAATAAATCTTTCCCCTCATGGAGAGTCAAAATGCATTAGGATATTAGAGGCTCTAAAAAGTCTGACAGTAAGGAAACCTGTTCAACTCTGTTGGACAAAACAGTAGATGCTTGGCCACAGTCCTTTAATAGCAATTTCCTTTAAAACTTCTTTTTTCCTTTGTGCTTTTCCTAAATGTTTGGGCAGCTTCATCATCTTGATTCTTGCTCAGATTTCATGGAAACTGGTGGCAGCCTACCTAAATTGCTGCAGAAGTTGCAAGGACATGGAAAAATTTTCTTCAATTCTTGAATTGAAAAGGAGAATTTGGTCAATATTTCCAGGGATTGTAGATGGGGGCCACTATAACTGGCAAGGGTGAGTTGGCTATGGATACAGGTCCAGAGTGTTTGCTATGATTATATTCTTGGTAGTTGTCCCTTTAGAGGTTTGCTACCTGAACAGGTGTGAAAGAGTCTTTGAAGAGGTAAAGCAGCCCTGAGCAGGCCCAGGGCACCAGGATCAGGCTTACTTAATTTCTATTCTGAGCAACGGATGCCATCACTTTAAATACTGTGTTCTCGTTGCTAAGGAAACCAGATAAGTGGGTTGCCAACACAATCTTCAATCTTTCCATGAAGATTAAAGCACCTTGTTCCAGCTAGAGAGCAGATGGGAAAGTCATAGGTGCGAGCCATATTTCTCATTACCTGGGGGAGGGTTAGGCCAGGTGATGGATGAAGTGAGACAGTTTCTGGTTCATGGGGAAGAAGATAAAATTTGTAGCTATTGGCTCTTAACAAATTGTAACTATTTGCTAAATCAATCAAGATAGGGATTTAATCCTGACTTCTAGTTCCATTTCTACCACTAATCTTCTTTGTCAATGTATTGAAGGCAGACTCAGTACAAAGTTTGGGAAGTCAGTTACAGAATAGAAAGTGGTTGCATTTTAGTTGGCCTGTTCCTTTTGGTTATTCTAATTAAATATCTCAAGCATATAAAAAGTATATAAAGAATAATATACCACACTCTTACGTACTGATGATACAGCTTAAAAATGAAACGTTACAGATACACTGGAAGTTGCTTGTGCATTCTTGCCCCCTTCCCATTTAATCTCATAGAAATGTCTCCCATATTTGTCACCTCCGCGTATACAGGAATCATTAGGTACTAAACCTACCATATGTTTTGAGTTATAAGCAACACAGGACCATTAAATACAGAGTAACTCTAGGAGTCCCCCTATTCTAGGGTAAGGCTTTTCCCTTTGAGATTTAGGTTAGTTTTTCTTCCAATCCCAGACCACGAACAAAAGGGGAAATAGGGGTTGTCAGGAAGTCAGAGAGTAGGAGTGGCTGCACAGAGCACGGCTGCACTGCAAATGCTGATTTCCTTGCTTTAGCCTTCTTTCATTCATTAATTCGAAAGATTTATTGAGTGCCTATTTTGTGCCAGGCATTGTACTAGGCACTGAGGGTAAGCAGAAACAAAACAGTCCTAAGTCATTGCCTGCACAGAGTTTAGTAGGGGAGGAGAGACAAGATGAATAAAATCTAGAGGAAGTTAGAGCTTGGTAAGTACAAATGGGTGGGGGAGGGGAAGAGCAGGTTTGGGGAATAAAATGACGAAGGGGTGTTCCATTTCAGATAGGGTAGCCCCTGACTCCCCTGAGGCCTCACTGTAAAGGTGCACTTGAGCAAAGACCCAAAGAAGGTGCAGGGTGAACAGACTTTCCAGCAGAGGGAACAGATAGTGCAAAGGCCTTGAGGCAGCGGTATGCTTGGCATGTTCCAGACCTAGCAAGGAGGCCAGTAGAGCGAGTAAGGGTGGGCGGAAAGGTGTGGCAGAAGAGGAGGTCAGAGGAGGTCTCTGTGTGAGTGCACAGGCATGTGGACCACTGTAGATAAGGAAGAAGAAGTCTTCTTCTCCGGGTGAGATGGAGCCATTGGAAGGCTTAGAACAGAGGAGTGACATGATCTCTTAGGTTTGTAATAGCATTGTTATGGCTGCTGTGTTGAGAATAGACCACAGGAGCACAAGAGTGAAAACAGTATGACCGGGGGAGAGATGGTTGCAAGAATCCATGTGAGAGACGGTGAAGACAGCAAGGAGTGAAAAGCCGTTGAATTATGGTTATATTTTGGTATGAAACTAACAGAATTTCCTGACGGGCTGGACGTGTGGGAAGAAGAGGGCTCAAGGACGATCTCAAGGATTTGGGCTAGTTGGTTCTGGACACCCTATCTGGGTGTAACGGAGGTGGTGGTGGTTGGAGTGGCTGAAAGGCTTCCACACCTACAGCTCTGCCTGGAGAGAGCACCCTCCAGGTGCTCTTGGGTCCCCGCTGCAGCCCTGGTACCACTCTTTATGCCCCCAGCCACCCACCCTGACACGATGCTGGTTCTTGCCACATGTAACCACAAAGGTGGAAAGTATTCTCAAAGCATTTATGGTGAACGCCTCTCTTCATAGAATCATAGACCATTTGGGTTTGAAGGAACCTTAAAGATCACCTGTGGAAGACTCTGTTGGTTGTTAAAAACAGACAAGCTCTCTATAATTAAGAAAAAACAGTCGTGATCAAAGGCCTAGGAACGGGCTAAAAAGGCAAAGCTGTCAGCACAGGAGGCAGCTCCTTGTTCTGTTGTTCCCGTGGCCCTGAGGGGCTCCTGGGCACGAAAGCCTTTCCTTGTCCTCCGTTTCTTGTTTGTAGGGAACAGACTCCAGCCTCCATGACCTTCCCTGAGTTCCACAGGGCAGATTCGAACAGTTGCCAGTCAGGGAAGGGAGGGGATGCAGAGACAAGGGTGGAGCCGCCAAGAAACAATAGTGCAGCCTTGGGGCAGGGTCCTGGTTCCACCTCAAGGGATACACATAACAGTATCTTTGAGCTCTTTACAGAACTAAAACCCCCAATAAATGGAAGATGTCAGCATTCTTCATTCCAGAGAAGATGACAGTTTGATAACCTTGAGAAGCTCATCAGGAGACCACCTGAGACCAGATTACAGGAGTGCAGACCCTGCACACACCCTGATCCTTACCAGCAAGCCTGCCCTTGAACCCTTGCTATAAAACTGCTCACCAAATCCTCCTAGGTTGGGACACACAGCTTTTCAGGGCACAAGTCCACTGTGTCCCGCTTTGCCTGGCAAAGCAACAAAGCTGTTCTTTTCTACTTCACCCAAAACTCCGTCTCTGGGATTTGATTTGGCACTGGTGCACAGAGGCCAAGTTTTCGGCATCAGTGGCCTCTCTACTGTCTTGGCCCACCCACTCCATTCACTTCCTGTGGCCTTCGGTTCAAATTTTTGAGGAAACTAGGGTGATTGACTTAATTACCATGGCCCATTCCGGGTACCAAGCTGCTTTGAGGGTACTGGCAGCCTTTGGCTACGGTGGCCTTGGAAAGTGCCCAGCCTGGTCCAACTCGGGACCACCCTTGACCAAGGAATGGACTTGCTGTTTCCCCAAGGAGGATAACTGACTCAACCGGCACATCCCTCGTTGATAAAGGAGAACCAGAGAATCAAGGGACTTGGCCGATGTTCCAGAGGGAGCAGAGAATGGGAAACATGAGCCCAGGCCTCCCAAAGCCCTTTGGTGACAAAGCAGCAGGGCTTGTTTCTGACGATGCTCCTCCCAGGCAGCCACATGCCTTCTACCACTGGGTAGAACTTTATACGACTTCTAGTACATCCATGACAGATGTATCATCCCTAGAAATAAGGGGAAGAACCGGGGGAAAACCACACAAGTATCAAGTGCTGTTGGACATCATCCTCGATTTGAGAGGCTGGCAAACTTTCTGTGAAGGACCAGATAGCAAATATTTTAGGCTTTGCGGGCCAGATGGTCTCTGTCACAACTATTCAACTCTGTCAACGTAGCACAAAAGCAGTCATGGACAATATGTAAATGAATGGGTGAGGCTATGTTCCAGGAAAACTTTATTTATAAAAACAGGCTGCTGGCGGGACTCCCCTGGTGGCGCAGTGGTTAAGGCTCCACGCCCCCAAGGCAGGGGGGGCCCAGGTTCGATCCCTGGTCAGGGAACTAGATCCCACATGCATGCCACAACTAAGAGGTCGCATGCCACAACTAAGGAGCCCGACTGCCGCAACTAAGACCCGGTACAACCAAAACAAACAAACAAACAACAAACAGGCTGCTGGCTGACTGGGCTCACAGGCTGCATGCAGTTTGCTGATCCCCTTAACTAAAAGGTTATGAAATAGTTTAAATGGTGCATCTTAAGTACTAAGGAACAAGTAAAAGTTAAATAGTTGAATCCTTTTTCTTGGCCATCATTGTGTTTGAATATTTGTAAAGTAGGAACACAGATCTTTCTTACCTTCCTAATTACAAATATTAGAGCATTTATGAGAAATCACCATTTGCCTTACATGACGGGTTTTAGGAAGGGGAAAGCAAGGAAAAAGTACAAGTACAATGACAGGGATAATCACCTCTAATATTTCTCCTATGATTGAGAAACCAGTAATTTTCAAACTTTTCTCTTATTCCTCCTTAACCAGAGCTAACACACAAAACTAACTGCTTAAATTTCAATCGTTATCCTATTCTCAAGCAGAGGGTTTGCAAAGCAATGAAAATGCTCCAACTCAGGTAAACAAAGATGCAAAGATAACCTGGGGAATCTGCACACCTAAGTAGGTACCACTTTTACTCACATCACTCTTCCTCTAATAGATAAGGGTGCAACCAACACTGCCTTAAATCAGAGTCCCACCATAGGAAGGCTGTGGTTATTACCTGTGCCCTCTAGTAATTCAAGGCTATGACCAAGCCTGATGCTTCTGAGAAGACAAAGCACTCATTCCTTCCACAGAAACCTGTACTACTCCAGGACCCAAACCACAGCTAACTCACAATTGCATTCTCTGGTTGTTCAGCTAAGAGCTCCAAATTTCATGCAATTCAGTTATCTTATTTGCTCTAACCCTCTGTACCTTGAATACAGGCAGCCAGGTTATAGCCACGCAGTTACCCAACGCATTTCTGCAAGAATAAATCTCTTTCCTTGCCAGAGGGTTGCCAAATAATTACTCAAAGTGTCAGAAAGATGGGAGGAGCAGGGTGAGGGGAAATAAAGAGATTGAGACTGGGTCCAAAATGGAAACATCTCCCCCTTTTCCAAACTCTGCATTGTGGGAGCTCCGGTGAAACATGCTTTGGCCCTGTGATCCACAAGGCTGCCATTATTACCTATAATGTAATAAGCCAGGTGTCATATTTCATGTGTCAGAAGAACCCATGTTAAGCTAAAATACTGAATTGCTAATTTAGAAATTTCAAATAATTGAACTAAAAGTGTGATCTCAATGTCTTTTGATGGTGTTCTCTTTCTAAAATGAAATACTTATGTGTATGGCTCCTGAGTTCTGAGCTTAGACTCAGAACTAAGCACCTTTTATGGTCAGGCCCATAGTTCAGGATACTTCTCTTCCCTCTCTCTTCACTTAAAAAAAAAGTTATTAATATTACATGGTAGCCTTTGACTGTTTTCAGGTGCCATGCACACCCTCTTCTGCGCACTTCTAAGAAAACCTGATCACTGTTAGGAAAGGAACTCTGTCAGCAGTAGTACAAATTTTGGTCCAAAAAAGGGAACTATCCTGGTAACAACTGAGAGGCAACCCTCCTTCCCCTTTGTGATCACCAAAACTTAATTTTTCATTATGAAAATTAGTGAACCTATTATTTTCTAACAGATGAGTTTTCAGATTCCCTCCACTTCACTGTGATACAGTGACAAGGTCTGAGACAACTCCAGGCAAAGGGTTATCAGGTGAGGCTCAATAAATCCAGTCTCTGAGGCAATCAGTTCAGTCCCGGCAGATCTCACATTGCAGAAGACACGTGATGAGGGGAAGCCCTGCTTAGTTTGCACACACTGCACATTTTGTGCTGACAACATAGAAGACATAGTGAATAAATGCACAGACTTGACCACAGGACTGAGTTTGAATCCCAGTTCTGCTCATTCACCACCTGTGGAAGCTTGGGCAAGTTACTTAACATTTCCATGATTATTTCATCATCTAAAAAGTGAGAAATTATAATAGTATTTCCTCATAGGGCTGCTGAGGATTAAATGAGTTAATATTGGGAAATGGCTTAGAACAATGTCTGGCACAGAGTAACTAGCATAAAAAGGAGAAGGAATTGGTAAGAGCCTTTTCCTAACACTAAGATGGTCTCTGGTGAGATGGTTAGACCCATGCCACAGATCACACCAACCATAGAGATTTTTACTAGCTACTCCTTCCTGCAGATTTTACCTTCTTTGGGCAAACCCATGAGAGCACTAAGGGATACCACAAGCTGGACTCTTTTTTCTCTATCCTACATGTTGGGCAAGTCAGGAATTCCTCAAGCACCTATTCTGAAATGATAGACTACATTTCAATAATCATTTTATTAGTTACAGAAGAATTTCCACTAGTATTTACATAGTGCAAAAAAGCTGTTATTACCCCTATAAGGTGATATAGCAATCATCCTTCATACAGCAAAAGACCTATCAAGATGAAAATCCCTTCATGTTATAATTCACACTAACTTTGCTAGTTTTTAATTAGAGCATTACAATTAAGACAGTAAATTATAAATTCATGTGGTATATTTAGAAATTAAATTACAAAATAATACAAATCCTCTTAAGGTGTGATGTGCCAACAAAGTTTAAATTTTTATCATTAATTAGAATTCAGATTTCAGATTAGGCAAACAGTTTGGCTGATTCTGTGATGTGTGTAAAGGTTGGAAGGAACAAGAGAGGAAGAAGATAAATTATTTCACAAAAAAATTTTTAAATCAAAAAAAGATAAAGTGTTTAAATGGATAAGTTAATGTTCTACTTTGTTGACACAACATACAGAAAATACTTAAATGACAGGTTTTTTTTTTTAAGCAAACAGCAGCTTTACAAACACTAATACTTCTTTATATATATATTAAAGTAACAATGTGTTAGGATTGAACAGTTTTGTGTTAAAGAGTTGAAAAATGAATGTGGAGCTCACTACTCATTTGCACACTGTAATTCCCACCCCACCCACCTCCCCCAGCTTATTAAGAAATCAGACAATTACATTATTTGGATATTAATTTCTCAATATTTGAACTATGTGAATTCCTTTTGACTAATTCTTTTCCAAATACTGGAAGCATATAAAATACCATCTCTGCAAAAATGACGTCCAGTCAGAGCCTTTAAAATCTTTTCAATGTATAACACATTTTCTCCCACGTTTAGTCAAAAGAAATATATTACAACATTTACACACATATTTAAACCAAAAGTTAAGCTAATATGAACACTGTCTCTTGAGAAGTAATCTTCACAGCAAACAAACCTACTGAAGCAGAAATCTAGTTTTGGGAGTGCAATTCATATTTTAATTCATATATTTATGTATTGAAATAGAAATCTAATATTAATTATTGCCAGTAAAACAACCTCTACACATGAAGAAAAAAATCACTATGGTTTTTATTTCTTGTGATGATGAACCTTTATTCTTAGCATTAGATCTCTCTAGATCTCCAAAGAGCTACTCACCCCAGATCCAAAAAACACTTTCCTAATTTTCACACCTCTGCCTGCATATAATATACACAAATTCCAGAATTTATCAAAAGGAAACGAATTATAAAGACATTATCAATACTTATTTAAGCATATGTTCTACACAGTAGCATTTCCTTTAATAAATTTTGGGTTGTCCTCTAGAGGTGACCTGTCTCATATAAAAAAGGCCATGGTCCCTTGGGTTTGCTGGCAGAAGATACTGCACGTGCAAGAGCGTTTATCAAACACATAACTGAACACTTCTGAAGTCTATAGGAAAATTCAAAGTTATTGGTGTTCTGAAGATTTCTTCAACTTCCCTTTTGATACAAATGTCAAAAATCTAAAATGACAATTCTCATTCAGTAGAGATATAAAATATAAGAAACCTCTGAAAGCCACTCGTTACCTTAAGATCAAGAGTTATTTGAATCACTGACACCAAGCAAAGGAAATTTACACCATTAAAAAGTATGCAAAATTTTTCAATATACTTTTCAGATTGCCAGTAGTTCAAAACCTCTATCATTTCTTTAAACCAACTAACACTTCCAAATGTACAGAGACAGTAGGATCTGCCACATATAAATCCATGATTACTATTTCAGAGGCTTCATTCCTTACATGCTACATACCTTTAAGTACTGGATACTTTGTGCCTAAGAAGTCTATACTGAAGAACAGTTTAGACAGGACAGTACAATAATGTCCCCTTTTAGCACACTAATAAAGTTGATAGACTGACATTTCCTACACAGCAATGCTCCTAAGCTTTCACAATTCACAAATAACTAAGTCATCAACCAAGAATCTGGTCTCTCCAGTAATTAAATGTTGGGATGATCAATAAATACATCAATACTAGAACAGTAGTCCCAATGCATTCAGTAAAGAATCGGCCCAATTCTTCCCTCTCACCTCTGTGAGGCAAAGCTCTGCCCCATAAAACCTGGGCAGGGAAAATACCCCTCCCTCTTCAGTTCTGTGCCTGCTTATCGGAGTTGGAAGTGTAAAGCTGGCATGCATGTGTGTGTGTGTACGCAGACACGTGTGTTGGTTAACTGGAGGTGGTGGGTGGTTGGAGGGAAGACAGAAGAATAGGTAATTTGTTATTCTCCCACCATTATAAACTTGCAGAGGTCACTACCAGGTGGTGACTGACTAGCAAAACATTTAGCTCAGTAACTTTAACTTCGCCCAAGGAGGTACAAACATTCCAGGAGAAGGGTAGAGATAAATAACAGTGATAAAGAATTAATACCTGTGCCTATCTCCACACTCTAAAATCATCTAACAGTTTCAGCACAATTAGAACTTTCTCTTTTCTTCAAAACTTCCTCTTCCAAACCTTGATTATCAGGATACATGTTACAATTGCATAAAGTTCCTTTCCCTGACTCCCGTCAGTAACTGTAGTCAGTGTTAGCTGGCAGGTGCTCAAGGTTAGGGACAAAATATTTTTCTTAAAAGGTGCAACGGTTTTTCACTCAGGACAAGTATGAATACCCAATCAGATCCATATTTTAAGTCCAGAGAATCCCAAATCAGAAGCATGCAGGAGAACACACCAGTATAAGACTCTGCTTCTGGATAGTTTACAACTAAGTGCTGCAGTCATACAACCGGTTACAATTATTCACCTGTCAAAATTTGCCTAATTTTATGCAAATACAACTATGTACAAGAGCATTCCTGAGGTAAGTAAGAAGCAAATGTGAAACAGAACCCAGAACGTCCTATCATGGGTGACTTCTCACTATTAAAGACAACATATCTAACTTTCCACAAATAAGGCCAGCTCTAATCTACCATGGTGGCTCCTTTGCTAGCCTAAGTATTGGAGGCTCTGTCTTAGCCCGTCCCAACTTTAATCAATTACCATGATCAGTGACTTCTGAAATAAGCATTTGTGGACTAAATAAAAGTTGCATCCATTTTTAATACAGAACACTTCGTGAACTTAGTTACCCTCAGCCATTTTTTTAGTTTTCTAACTCTACCTCCAGTGCTTTTTTAAAGAAGCCCAAACAACTTTTTGGTCAGACAAATTAAGAGTATAGGACGTGTAGTCCTGAAGCAAACATTGGTAACTGCTCCTTTCCTTAGAACCTTAACCTTTAACTTTCAAAATGACTAAATAGGCATTTTAAGTTTACTTTCTTTAAAACCTGGTCTTCTTTTTTAATCGTTATTTTCCATAACAAAATAAGCTGAAACAATTCTGAATTTTCCGTACAGTTCTTAGAAAGACACTTAGATGCTAATTAAAAGCTAAGCTATGGATCATAACAAAACAAGTAAAAGACAGCTACAAAAATATTTGTCAGGAATTAAATACATATATTAAATACTGGACAGTGCAAAATGTTGAGATGAAGCATGAAAGATAACGGCTGCAACCCTTACATAGTTGGAGATAGATAGCTAACATTTCCTGAGTTATAGATTTGGGGGCGTATAATTAGAATCAGAGTGCTCCTTGTTCAGCGAGCTGCAGTTGCTGGGCTTCTGCTGTTCCTGACTTGCTTGATGGTCAGTAGTCCAGGCCTCGCTATCCATCCCTGGCTCTAGCACCTCAGCAGCCTCTGCTTCCTCTTCCCCACTTTGCTCTGCATTGTCTTCCTCAGAACCATTAAGGGTTTTTCCAAGCTGAAGAGTTTCCATCGTTCTCTGAGTCTCAGAGACCCAAGACTCAATTCTACTATTGAGCTGCACTTCTACAGATATGGGTTCATGAGTATAATCTTCCTCCTCCTCCTCATCTTCATCATCCTCTTCTTCCAGCATGCCAGGTACAAGAGTGCTGGTGGTGCTGGTGATGGAGGAATTCAAAAGATCCCGGCCACTGCCATCCAAAGAGCCGGTCTCTGTACTCTGCTGTGAGGCCCATTCCAGGTCATCTGGTTTAACTTCCTCTTTATCACTCACTGTTGATTTTCCAGGGTTTGTAGCTGAGGTAGTACTGCCTGCAGCCACTGATGATGGCTGTTTACCAACAGGGGCTGTGTCAAATGGAAGTTTACTGGGTTTTTCAGATGTGCTGTGCTTACAAGAAACTTCTCTCTCATTTTCTGATGTTTCCAATGCATCTGAAGTTTCCACCATGTTTCTCCAATTTGTTTCTGCAAATATCAAACAGATTTTTTAAAAACCAGAACACTGTTTCAGAATCATGCAACTCTTACAAGAGAGAAGAACAAACTACAGAAATCTGTTGGCTCACCAACTGACTGGAATGTTATAAATGGAAAACAGTTCTCAAATTTTTTGCTTCTCAAAAAAACCCAGCACATTTAACATAAAGAAACAAGGAGGCCAAAATAAGTATATTAATGCTTCAGAATGCAAAAGATCTAATACTAACAGGAGCTCACTGACTCTAATACATAAAATCCATGTATTCATAAAAATCAATGAATTGCCTAACTTTTTTTGCCCCTGAAGTGTCCTGGGCTCAAGGATCCACAAGTCACAGATGGCAGAGCCAAGATGTCCATCAGAAAAAAAAAGAGAGAAAGAAATAGTTCTGATTTAACAGGCTTATATTGTGCTCCTTTAGCAAGTCAGAGCTGTCTTTTGGCCTGTAATGGAACTTGTGTTTCCATTTATAAGCAAAGATGCCATGCATGCACTTCTAATATTTGTGAAAATGTGTTTTATAACATATGTATGTTGCCTGGCTTACCAAGTGACTTTGAAGCCAAAAAATAATAAAGTGTTATTATATAATACAGTGGTGATCATCTAAATTATTATTATTATTTTTAATTATTTATTTATTTATTTATGGCTGTGTTGGTCTTCGTTTCTGTGTGAGGGCTTTCTCTAGTTGTGGCAAGTGGGGGCCACTCTTCATCGCGGTGTGTGGGCCTCTCGCTATGGCGGCCTCTCTTGTTGTGGAGCACAGGCTCCAGACACGCAGGCTCAGTAATTGTGGCTCACGGGCCCAGCTGCTCCGTGGCATGTGGGATCTTCCCAGACCAGGGCTCGAACCCGTGTCCCCTGCATTAGCAGGCAGATTCTCAACCACTGTGCCACCAGGGAAGCCCCATCTAAATTATTTTTAACAACAGGTACTCAGTTTAGAGCAAAAAATGTACTAGGAATCAGGAGATGAAGAACAACTCTCCCACCTAATTTTTTGTACGTTTTATTTTTTTTTCCATTTAATTTTTTTATCACTAAGGTATAATTGACATAAAACATTATATTATTACAGTTTCAGGTGTACAACATAATGATTCAGTATTTGCACATACTGAGAAATGATCACTACAAGAAGTCTAGTTAACATCCATCTCCATTAATAAATAATTACAAATTTTTTTTAAGATCTACCCTCTTAGCAACTTTCAAATACACAATAATATTAATTGTAGTCACCATGCTGTACATTAGATCTCCAAGCCATATTTATTTTATAACTGGAAGGTGGTAACTTTTTACCCCCTTCACCCATTTCGCCCACCCCCAGTCCCCCCTGCCTCTGGCAACCACCAATCTGTTCTCTGTATCTATGCACTTCGGGAGTTTTCTCTGGGTTTTTTTTATGTTTTGTTTTGTTTTGTTTTGTTTTGAAGATTCCACATATAAATGAGATGATACGGTGTTTGTCTTTCTTTGTCTGACTTATTTCACTTAGCATAATGCCCTCGAGGCTCATCCTTATTATCACAAATGGCAAGATTTCATTTCTTTTTAATAGCTGAATAATATTCCACGGTGTGTGTGTGTATATATATATACACACACACACCACATCTTCTTTATCCACTGATCTTCTTTACCCATTTATCCGTCAATGGACATTAAGTTGTTTCCGTATCTTGGTTATTGTAAATAATGCTGCAATAAACATGGGGGGTGAATACCTCTTTTTTGAGCTAGTGTTTTTGTTTTCTTCAGATAAATACACAGAAATGAAATTGCTCGATCATACGGTAGTTCTCATCTTAATATTTTGAGGAACCTCCATATTGTTTTCCTTAGTGGCTGCACCAACTTACATTCCCATGAGTAGTGCACAAGGGCTCCCTTTGCTCCACATCCTTGCAAACATCTGTTATTTTTTGTCTTTCTGATAATAGCCAACTAACAGGTTGTGCGCTGATATTTCATTACGGATTTGATTGGCATTTCTCTGATGACTGGTGATGTTGAGCATCTTTTCATGTACCTGTTGGTCATCTGTGTGTCTTTCTTTGGAAAAATGTCTATTTAGATCCTCTGCCCAATTTTAAATCGGATTTTTTTTTTTGCTATTGATTTGTATGAGTTCTTTATATATTTTGGTTATTAATCCCTCATCAGATACATCACTTGCAAATATATTTTCTCCCATTCAGTAGGCTGCCTTTTCATTTTGTTGATGGTTTCCTTTGCTGTACAGAAGCTGTTTGATTTGGTGTAGTCCCACTTATTTTTGCCTTTTCTTAAAAAATAAAAATCCCCTTCTATTTGCATTGTAGCTGCTATTTGCATTTTACAGGCATAATGATCAAGCTGTAGTGATAAAGCAAGCCTATTCATACAAATATAGTTAACTTGATTGCCCCCTATCAATTATATATTGCTACAGACCATATTTTGGCCACCTGGAGTCAGGGCGTATGGTTTGGGAAAAAAACCTTCCTTTCCTGCAGCTACTTCAAATGTAGAACAGGTCTTTCCACTTGCATTCCTAACTCATGACAAAAAATCTAGTCCTCCTACTTTATTCTCATTCTCAGTTAATAACATCCTTTTCAGTCTCAAAGCAGAAGAAACCTTATAGTAATCCTTGATCCTATCTTTCTCCCTTACCATATCCCTTCATTCCATTGAACTCATAACTATACCATGTCACTTCGAGCCCCAAAATTATTAAATTTGGTCACTACTGCCTTAGCTCAAGCCTCCTTTACCTTGCTGTACATCTACTATATCTTTCTAATTGGTTTTGTGAATTGATCACATCACTGTCTAACTGGCTTTTTATTACCCTAGTAATCCAAACTCCTTAGTTTAGTAACCAAGCCCTTCATAATCTATCCTTCTGGTCCCATTCATTTTAACTCCCAGCCATGCATTCCATGCTCAAGGTCACTTTGAATTCTCACTGCTCACAGAAGTCATACCCTTTCTGTTTACAATTCTTTGCTTTGCCTAAGCTGTTAGTTCTGTATGAGATGTGTTTTCCTCCTTTACCCTTCACACTCCTACTCATTCTTGACAACCACCTTTAAACGTCAGTTCCTTTGTGAAGTCTTTCCTGACTTTCCTAAGACCGTCACTAACCTGAACACTCCCACAGCACTTTCTGCATATTTGGTTCAAAAGCATTTGTTTTTTGTTTTCTGTTCTACTCCTTCCTCCCTCCTCATTCCCCCTCATCTCTGTGTTCCTGTGGCTGGCATACAGTATGTGCTGGGAAAATAAGCCTTTACAGTAAATGAAAATTTTCACCCATATATTTAATTATGCAGAAAATAACTTTCAAAAGCCATACAATTTACAAAATGTAGGTACACATATTTCCTTCTGACAGTTTTTTTCCTCTTTCAAAAGTACTATAAGAATTCATGTGGGGTCTTAGAAAAAGTCCCACCTCTCCCTTGACAGTGAGTCAAAGGAACAGGAAAAATAAAGGTGGTCAGAAGACTGAGCAGGGATGATCTCTCTCCAGGCTCTGTCTTGGGCATTCAGCTACTAGGTAGGTGAGCTGAAAGCCAGACAGGTCCTTTGGAAAGGAAAGGGAGATACGACCTTGGAAGCAGAGACAAGGGACTCTGTGATTAGCCATCAAGAGACCTGTCACAACGATCAAAGAGCCACTGAGGTCACAAATCCACGGGGAGGGTCCAGGCTCCCGCCTTAAAGTAATAGGTGAAGCTTGATCAACAACTAATGAGCACACAAACACATAACTGTGATGGGGAGAAACAAAGCGAGTATGAAAATGCCGTCTTTGGTTGGAGGACTGGGCAGGGGATGGGAGGGGGTTGGGCTGAATACAGGAGTCTAAAGCCAGAATAGCACATCGAGAAGCCCACTTCTGAAGAAGGGATTAGGAAGCAATGTAAAGGCAGGGTCAAAGATCTCAACAAACCTGGAAATGCTACTGATCCAAACCTACCCTGATTCTGAATTGTTTCCTTTAGCAGAATTTAGTCAATAAAGCTGTTCTTTGCTTATTAACCCCTCTATGCTTTCCTGTTTTGTTAGTTGGTTCTTTGTGAAACTACCTTTTCAACTTTCACAACACTAGTTGGTTTGTCAGAGGATGAGGTGTGTGTATTTCTCCCTTCAGTCAGTACACAGAGGGAAGCTGTCCATCTTTAGATAGCTGTATATAGTAGAGGAACACAGAGATGAGTTCAAGACCCTACAGAAGAAGGTGTGGTGGCAGGGAACAAGCCGGAAACTCAAGACAGATAGAGGTAGTCCTCCCCTCACAAGTGGTTACTGAAAACCTACCGTATGGTCCTACTGGAAATTCATTCAACACACAAGGAATTCACATCACACTGGCTAAGAATTCTAGAGTCAAACTTAGCAGCTGTGTGACACTGGCAAGTTATTTACCTCACTTCATTTTAGTTCTCTCATTTGTAAAATGCAGTACAATATTTCTTATCTCCTAGGACTGCTCAGAGGATTAAATGTCTTAATAAAAGTGCCTAGGAGTGCCTAGTAAGAATTCAGTAAGTGACCTATTATTATTATATGTCAAGTGCCCATTAGGTGTCAGGTTTCTACCTCAAAGAACGTACTGCTTAGTTGGGATTTATGTTTGAAACTATTTGTTTCACGTAAGTATGACAAAATTGAGACTCAGCTCCGGGGGAAGGAAAACATAAGCAAAGAAAACAATTACGGTGTACACAGAGAACAGTAAGACTGAACTATCATAGGAACCTTTCTATTCTACCAATGTTTAGCATCCCTTTCCCAGCTTTGTTTTCTCTTTAAACTGTGGAAATCACAAGAAAACATTTTAGAGATCTTGCACCAGAATGGCATGGGAGACACTATTTGTTGTCTACCCAACAGTCATTCCCCATTTTCTTTCTGGCTAACAGAACTCCCAAACTTGAGATGGACTTGAACACAGTCCCATGGGAGGAATTAAAATAGTTCTTAGACTATCATGACTATCCCATTCCCCTTTGCCAAATATTCTCTTGCCCACATCTCCCTTGCAGCTAAAAGCAGTCACATGGTCGGCTCTGACCAAATGAAACAAAAGGCAAAGTCTTCGGAAAATTGTTTCCTTCACTGATAAAAAGAGCACACTGCTTGAACCTCCTGCCTGAACTGTTGTGATGCCCAGGGCCACTGCAGCCATTTATGAACATGAGATGATAAGCACAAGAATAAGAAGCCACAGGCTGAAAACGGAAGAACAGAAAAAAGGAAAGAACTAGGGACATTGACAACATTGTGAAATAATTAAATATCCTAATTTCTCAGGCCACATTAGCGGGTTTTATGTCTGTTGCCGAATACATCTGATACCGACAGAGTAACTTTGTGCTTTACTCTCAAAGCAAATTATTTATGATTATTTCCACTTATTTTGTTGGCATCCTCATAAATCAGATCATAGGCCAGAACCTTTAAGGTTCTGTCTAAATCCCTTCTTAGAATTCAGCCATTAGCTCACAAAACTTTAGCTCTGAATGAAACCTCATACATGATCTAGACAAACCCTCCTCACTTTACTGAAGACAAATCTGAGGCTCAGAAATTCATCAATTATGCCTAAATACCCTAGGCAGAGTGTGGAAAAGCCAAGGCTTCAATCTTTGAACACTTTAAATCTGGTGCTTTTTTGAAAACATCTTCTAAGTCTTTGAGAGGTTCTTTTTATAACTTTTCTTTTTATGTGCCCAAATGAAGAACACAGTCATTTCCCCAAACCCACAGCTTTAGGAATTTATCTTGCAGTTTACCTTTGAGATCTGGCATATCACTATATAGAGAACTGATTTCATTTACAAAGTTGGCCCTTTATCTTCTTTACTTTCAACTAGTATCACTTTAGCCAAAGAAACATCTCTGCCTCTAAGCCAGAATCACCTTTCCCTGACCAACAGTTTCTGAAAGGTGCACAATAACTTGTTAGTTGCCTCTGGTCTACAGCTTTGTCAAAAGCATTCCAAACATTTAACTACAATCACAGACAAGGACAGCAGGAAAGAGAAGTGTGGGAAGAAAGGAAGAAAACGATGACTCAGTTTTTCACATGTTACATTTTAGGTGGCAACAAGCTATTTGATAAACTTTCAGATAAGACTAAAAAGAGAAAAGAAAAACAAGAAGCCAAGGTGAAAGAGGTGGCTGCACTATTTTTCCTAGAATTTATTTATTTACTTAGTGATAGGTCAGAAGAATGGTACATTTGGCTTTTTAAATCCCTTTGGGATTTTTTTTTTTTCTTTTTAAGATTTTGGAAATGTGACTAATTTCAGGGTCTCACAGAAACTCTCAGCCCCAAATATTCTCCTAACTTTCAATGGACATGTTTAATGCAATTTTTAAACCAGAAATGTGAGCAAAATTTGAATAATCAAGAAGATAAAAACAAAAGGTAGCATGGAAAGTCATTTTTAAAATGACATTCATCATTAAATTATTTCAAACTTTCAGTCATTTAAAATGGTATGTAATAACTTACCATACTCCTTTTCATTTACTTCAGAGATGGGTTCAGATATAACACTGCAGAAAGAAATGGCGCTTGCTGCAGAGGGATTCCGAGAATGCCCCATGTGGTGTGGCACCTTTTTCACGTTCTTCAAGGCTTCCTCGGCTTGCTCCTGTTCCATTGCTGCAACCATATCTTTATATGCTTTCCTGGCTTCTTCAGTGAGTTCTACTAACTTATTAAACAGGCTCTAAAAAGAAAGAGATTTTGCGCAGTCCATTTTTTGTTATACTCTTTATTACTATCATTAGCAATAAATACCTCTACTGCTTCAGGATTGGATACACTTTCTATCAGCACAAAATCCAAATGGTATGCAAACCACAGAACCTTATAAAATACTCTGTAACTTACATATATTGTTCATTTAATTCTCACAAGTCTGAGGCAACTTCTTGATTCAGTACTAGCCACTAAATATGCTATATTAAACTTCTTACACAGTTTATCAATTCAACAACTGCACCCTTTAGCATGTGGCACTATAGTGGGTACAAAGACTACTGGAACCATCCCTCTGCTCTCAAGGAACCTTCCATATGGCTAAAAGGAGAGGACAGGAGACAATGATGATTCAGGGGACAATACCTTAAATGCCTTGAGAGGTACAAAGTGGTTTAGCTTTGGGAGGAAACATCTAACTGCTGGGCATCAGTGAAGAATTCATAAAGGAATATGACACCTGATGTAGGTCTTGAAAATCTGGTATAGTTTTGAGGAGTGGAGAAAGTACATTCTTAGCCAAGCATGCAAAACCATAAACCAAGGTACAGACTTAATAAAGTTCAAGGCTTGTTTGGGGAGCAGTGAAGAATCTTATATGGGTTCGAATATAAGGGAATGAGTGTATGCAGGGTGGTATCAAAGGATGCAGAAGCAGATGGCAGTCTCCACAGGAATGAAAAGTTCCCTATCATGTTTGCTTGTTAAAAGAACTCTTTACAAGAAGACCAAAAAGAAGTAAGTGATGGTATGGCTAGCTGCGGCCTTGAAAATGATGAAAGGCTAATTATAAAAATAGAATAAAGAACCTGGAAATAGAATGTGGAGCTAACCAGAAGTTCTTCCATCAGCAAGACAGAATGAACATGAATGGAATTAATAATCCCAGTGAAACTGTAAATGACAGAGCACACTTGTGTTAATAAATGGCAAAATTCTTTAGGCATTAAAGCTGTACTTCAATAACTATGACGTCTAACGATGTCTAAAGAAAACTGAAGTTTTCACAGTCACCCGAAAGACAACCAAAGAATGACTTTTAGTGATTCCTACACCACAATTCAACACAATTCAACATTCTACTCCTGTTTAATGTCTTGATTTAGTATCAGAATGCAACATACCCACACATTAAGTAAAAAATTTCAGATGGTAAATATGACCTGGCCACCTGTAAGAATATGTTTAATTATATATATAAAATTATGTTTTCAGACAAGGGAGAAAAAGTATAGCACAATTTTTTTTTCTTAACAAGGCACTGTCATTTAAATATAAACCATAAAAACATGAATGCATGGCAAACGTGTCATATTACTATGGAATAATGTATCTCTAAAAACTAAACTTAAGCAGGAAAAACATAAGTAGTGTGCTTTACCCAGCTGCAGTTTAAACTGTTTAAAGTACAATACAGGTACAATAAACACTGCTGCTAACTGTACTGATTTTTGAAAAGGGGTGGATGCTAGTGGTATCAAAAATATATTCAGGATTCACTTATTTTTAAAAAGGAGGATGGATCCTGTTAAAAAAAGCCCCCATGAGTTACATGTAAGAGACTTCATAAATATTTGTTTGCAATGTTTAATAAACCATGCACTTAAGTGAAGCCAACAAAAAGAAAATAGGCTTATGGATATGCAATTTTGAGATTAACATTGGTTTTACAATATAAATAAAACACAGCAACTGTTGGGAATAAAACAATATGCAAGAAGAAGAGAAAATAAAATTGAAGAGAGAAGCTATTAGGGAATAAAAGCCTTGAATATCAGGGTAAGGACAGAAAGCTTAATTCAAAGGTTAGCATTATTACATGGTAAATATAGGGTAGGTGCACTACCACATTACTATGAGTAGACACACTTGACAATATATCAGTACTTCCTTTACCTCCATTTTATGAATGTGTTTTGGTTTAAACAATAACTTACTACCTCAAAATGGAGAAGGCAAGAAAAGCAATGTACAAACAAAACTGCCAAACATTTTATAATATAATATCATACACATAACCTAATAAATATAGTTCAGTAAGAAATCAATACAATTAAAAACAAACATGTCCCCTTTTCCTGACCCTGATCCCATTCCTATTCCATAAACTCTAATAGTGAACAAAAGAGTACATTGTTATTATGTGTCTTTACCACAGAGCTACTTACCACCCAAATTCTCACATGTAGTTTAACACTAACAGGCAGATACACATCTACCATACAAATAATTAAACAAACATTTATTACCTGCTCATCCTCGAGTAATGTAAAAGGTTTTCAGGGATATAAAGACAAGGGAAATCAAAGAGGAAATAAAAAAATACTTAAAAACAAATGACAATGAAAACAGGACAACCCAAAACCTATGGGATGCAGCAAAAGCAGTTCTAAGAGGGAAGTTTATAGAAATACAATTCTACCTCAAGAAACAAGAAACATCTCAAATAAACAACTTAACCTTACACCTAAAGCAATTAGAGAAAGAAGAACAAAAAAACCCCCAAAGATAGCAAAAGGAAAGAAATCATAAAGATCAGATCAGAAATAAATGAAAAAAAAAAAAAGAAGGAAACAATAGCAAAGATCAATAAAACTAAAAGCTGGTTCTTTGAGAAGATAAACAAAATTGATAAACCATTAGCCACACTCATCAAGAAAAAAAGGGAGAAGACAAATCAGTAGAATTAGAAATGAAAAAAGAGAAGTAACAACTGATACTGCAGAAATACAAAGGATCTTGAAAGATTACTGCAAGCAAATATATGCCAATAAAATGGACAATCTGGAAGAAATGGACAAATTCTTAGAAAAGCACAACCTTCTGAGACTGACCAGGAAGAAATAGAAAATATATACAGACCAATCACAAGCACTGAAATTGAAACTGTGATTAAAAATCTTCCAACAAACAAAAGCCCAGGACCAGATGGCTTCACAGGTGAATTCTATCAAACATTTACAGAAAGCTAACACCTATCCTTCTCAAACTCTTCCAAAGTATAGCAGAGGGAGGAACACTCCCAAACTCATTCTACGAGGCCACCACCAACCTGATACCAAAACCAGACAAAGATGTCACAAAGTAAGAAAACTACAGGCCAATATCACCGATGAACACAGATACAAAAATCCTCAACAAAACACTAGCAAACAGAATCCAACAGCACACTAAAAGGACCATACACCACGACCATGTGGGGTTTATCCCAGGAATGCAAGGATTCTTCAATATATGCAAATCAATCAATGTGATAAACAATATTAACAAATTGAAGGAGAAAAACCATATGATCATCTCAATAGATGCAGAGAAAGCTTTCGACAAAAATCAACACCCATTTGTGATAAAAACCCTCCAGAGAGTATAAGCATAAAGGGAACTTACCTCAACATAATAAAGGCCACATATGACAAACCCACAGCCAACATCACTCTCAATGGTGAAAAACTGAAACCATTTCCACTAAGGTCAAGAACAAGACAAGGTTGTCCACTCTCACCACTATTATTCAACATAGTTTTGGAAGTTTTAGCCACAACAATCAGAGAAGAAAAAGAAATAAAAGGTATCCAAATTGGAAAAGAAGTAAAACTGTCACTGTCTACAGATGACATGATACTATACATAGAGAATCCTAAAGATGCTACCAGAAAACTACTACAGCTAATCAATGAATTTGGTAAAGTAGCAGGATACAAAATTAATGCACAGAAATCTCTTGCATTCCTATACACTAATGATGAAAAATCTGAAAGAGAAATTAAGGAAACACTCCCATTTACCATTGCAACAAAAAGAATAAAACACCTAGGAATAAACCTACCTAAGGAGACAAAAGACCTCTATGCAGAAAACTATAAGATACTGATGAAAGAAATTAAAGATGATACCAACAGATGGAGAGATATACCATGTTCTTGGATTGGAAGAATCAACATTGTGAAAATGACTATACTACCGAAAGCAACCTACAGATTCAGTGCAATCCCTATCAAACTACCAATGGCATTTTTCACAGAACTAGAACAAAAAATTTCACAATTTGTATGGAAACACAAAAGACCCCGAATAGCCAAAGCAATCTTGAGAAAGAAAAATGGAGCTGCAGGAATCAGGCTCCCGGACGTCAGACTATACTACAAAGCTACAGTAATCAAGACAGTATGGTACTGGCACAAAAACAGAAATATAGATCAGTGGAACAGGATAGAAAGCCCAGTGATAAATCCATGCACATATGGTCACGTTATCTTTGATAAAAAAGGCAAGAATATACAATGGAGAAAAGACAGCCTCTTCAATAAGTGGTGCTGGGAAAACTGGACAGCTAGCTATATGTAAAAGTATGAAATTAGAACACTCCCTAACACCATACACAAAAATAAACTCAAAATGGATAAAAGACCTAAATTTAAGGCCAGACACTATAAAACTCTTGGAGGAAAACATAGGCAGAAGACTCTATGATATAAATCACAGCAAGATCCTTTTTGACCCACCGTCTAGAGTAATGGAAGTAAAAACAAAAATAAACAAATGGGACCTACTGAAACTTAAAAGCTTTTGCACAGCAAAGGACACCATAAACAAGATGAAAACACAACCCTCAGAATGGGAGATAATATTTGCAAACGAAGCAACTGACAAAGGATTAATCTCCAAAATGTACAAGCAGCTCATGCAGCTTAATATCAAAAAAACAACCCAATCCAAAAATGGGCAGAAGACCTAAATAGACATTTCTCCAAAGACATACAGATTGCCAACAAACATGAAAGGATGCTCAACATCACTGATCATTAGAGAAATGCAAATCTAAACTACAATGAGGTATCACCTCACACCGGTCAGAATGGCCATCACCAAAAAATCTACAAACAATAAATGCTGGAGAGGGTGTGGAGAAAAGGGAACCCTCCTGCACTGTTGGTGGGAATGTAAATTGACAGAGCCACTATGGAGAGAGTATGGAGGTTCCTTAAAAAACTAAAAATAGAACTACCATACGACCCAGCAATCTCACTACTGGGCATATACCCTGAGAAAACCATAATTCAAAAAGAGTCATGTACCACAATGTTCACTGCAGCTCTATTTACAATAGCCAGGACATGGAAGCAACCTAAGTGTCCATCAATAGATGAATGGATAAAGAAGATGTGGCACATATATACAATGGAATATTACTCAGCCATAAAAAGAAACGAAACTGAGTTATTTGTAGTGAGGTGGATGGACCTAGAGTCTGTCATACAGAGTAAAATAAGTCAGAAAGAGAAATATAAATACAGTATGCTAACACATATATATGGAATCTAAAAAACAAAAAACTTTATGAAGAACCTAGGGGCAGGACAGGAATAAAGACGCAGATGTAGAGAATGGACTTGAGGACATGGGGAGGGGGAAGGGTAAGCTGGGACGAAGTGAGAGAGTGGCATGTACTTATATATTCTACCAAATGTAAAATAGATAGCTAGTGGGAAGCAGCCGCATAGCACAGGGAGATCAGCTCAGTGCTTTGTGACCACCTAGAGGGGTAGGATAGGGAGGGTGGGAGGGAGACGCAAGAGGGAGGAGATAAAAACTGATTCCCTTTGTTATAAAACGGAAACTAACACACCATTGTAAATTAATTATACTCCAATAAAGATTTCAAAATTAAAAAAAAGACAAGGGTCCTACCCTTGAGGAATTCACACTTATATGAAGAAACACATTAACTATGACAAAGCAGTGTGATATCTATAACTGAGAAAAGCATGCGCTGTTAATGGCAGGACAAATATTAATTACATGATCGTAGAGAGTAGGTGTGTAGACAGATAATTTAATGGGTAGTGGGAGAGAAACTGAATGGACAGGGGAATGGAGGTATTCAAATATGGTGACTGCACAGGAAAGATAGACACTTAAATATATACAAATAGTATGGCTGAGAAGGGGGAAAACGGTCCATCAGTTGTGTCACAAAATACTTTAGAATCAACTTCATAAAAAACAGTCTTATTGTATGCACAGACTGTATACAATTTAAAACAAGTATAACTGAAAACATTTCAATGTAAAAACCACAATAAAGTCAAATGATGTTCTAAAAAGAACCCCACACGCTCAAAAAAACCCCACCGATCTTAAAATGTTATCAGTTAATAAGCATTACTCTAAATAAATAACATTTACTTTATCATATATCAGCTTCTATGGGCAAAGTTTGTATTAGCCGACTATGAGAGGAAGACAAATATCATGGGTGTAGAATTATTCTCTCAACTGGTTTAGGAATTCATTTTCAAAGGAAAATCCTCTCCAAATAAAGGATTCTTTTCTCTCTTGACTCCTAGCAGCACAAAATATACCCAACATATAGACTGAAGAAATTTCTTTTACTTTGTACAATATTGGATACCTTTACCCAGCAGTTACACATATTGTCAAGTACTACATATCTGAACCCAGAAAAAAAAAAATCACTGTAGCAGAAATACGAGCTAAAATCTTTTCACAATGTTATAGGACTGACTTACGCAAATGTTTTCAACACTAAAAAAGGAAACGTAATACTAAAGAATTTTCCACTCATTCCTGGAGAGTCATCATATCACTTCTCCAAATGCTCAAACATAACAATGGCACGTGTCCAAAGAAGATGTACTATGGGGGGTGGGCAGTGAGGGACTGCGTCTTCTAAGTCTTACCTCAGCACCAAAGTAGTTGAAGATTCCTACCACACTAACAGGAACCAGCTTGTTCACACAGCGTCCTAGAGCTTTTCTTCCAAGGGCAAACACAAAAGGAATTTCTTGTTCCCGTGCCATGGCTATAACATTGTAGAGAGCCTCATCCAGGCCACCTGAGAAATCAACATGTATAGAAGTTTTTAGTTATTTCCTAAATGGAGCTATTTTAGTACCCGACAGCATAAAACACAGCAGCAAAGGAGTCCATGAATGCTTGTGGCACTTAGGCTGTTCACCACATTTTCCTATCTGAATTTGTACTATGTTTGGATATTATGTACGTATTTTCTTTCTCCCAGTTAAATACTATATTCCTTTAATGCCAGTATTTTTGTTTCTCCACAGGGACTAGCATAGCAGGAGTCAAATTTCAATATAATAAACATTTTTCGTTTTTTAAAATTAATTAAAATTGTTAATAGTGGCTGATTCCTTTATCTAATCTCTCAGCTCAAGTAAGCAACCTATCACATGCAATAAGACCGATTATACATTACTGTTTTTACTGGTATTTTTCCCCTCTGCCTGCTACTGCTACCTGATGCCTCTGTCTACTCCAATCACCTGAAGTGGCTCCTCCATGAAAAAGGACAAATAACGGTGCACAACATAGTACAAAAGCCTCTGTTACTGCTGGTTTCTGAGAGACACATCTCCACCATAAACAGGGGCAGATACCTGTATCTTTTTTCTTTTTTTAATATTGTATTTAACTGATTTTAAGATGCAAAATTTTTTCCACATACTAACAACTCTGAACTAGGGTAGCATTTTACAATCAATGGAATCTTTGCATTGATAGAATTTTTCTTTCTTAGTGGAATATAAAATATTGCTGCATCATACAATCACCATGTTCTATCCTGAACAGTAATTTTAGGATACAAAAATTACAAATTACATTTTTTTTTTCTGAAATAGGGTAGGATAACTGTCTAGAGAACCCATTTTCATTTCTGACATTAGTCACTGCTGTCATATTGTTTCTACAATCATGTTGGCTTATATTAAATAAGAGACAGGAGAGTTTGATTTCCCAATTGGAAAAACTCAATGAACTATGGTAAAAATGCATATATCATAACCATTATGTAAGAACTGATCTGGAATTTGGGATTTATAGGAGATGTTTAGGTACTGTTATTAATTACTACATAGTTTGAGAGAGTCTTTCAACTTCTCTCTTTCATACAATGGAAGTAATTATTTTTGTCTCTCTGGCAAGATCAGAATGCCCCAATAGTAAAAGGAAAATTATTTGAAAGTGTTTCTTTGAGGAGCATTAATTATGTTGTTTAATAATATTTAAAATACACCCCTCTAACGACCAATTCAGTACCCAAGTGTTCAGGACTGGAAATTGATTTTGAAATTGTTTTAAATATAGTGGCAAATAATTACAGTTATAAGTGGACAATGGAAAGTAGACCTTCAAAATTAGATTGTGAATATTTCTTCCTAAAATAGAAACATTTTTTTAAAAAATTTTGATTGATATCATAAAGTCACACAGCCCAAATGTTTTCAGGTTCATTCAAAACAATTATGGTTTGGAACTGTCAACCATACATCAATTAGAAGATAGAAATGTTTACCAAAATAATTTCTTTATTTATAGAATAATTGATTTGTAAACTTTCTAGGATGATTAGAAAGTAGGGTCATTTATTATTAAGAATGCCACAGACCATGATCACATAAATCCATATCCTCTTCATAAAAGAGGATATTTATCTCTCATTTATCTAGAGAAGCAGGGAAGGCATTCAGCTTATTCAAAAGTAGCACGATCATTAAGGAACAGTTGGTTAGCAGAGCCTATCCTTTTTATCGACAGTGGAAATTATTAACTGCATCTTTAAAAGACCACTCGTAATGACCTTGGCTTCAGAGTCAAAACACGGTACTATGTTTGTGTGGGCCTACATAACCTAGGGTCTACAATGAGACATATGTTTTGGCCTACACTTGACTCCTGTCCACAGTCAAAGACCAAGAAGGAGAACTGTATCTTTTTCCTAATTTTTTTAAGAGAAAAGAGCCATCAAAGGAGGATAATGCAAAAATTTTAAAGTAGAATAGGCCAGAAATGAGCCATCAGGCTACGCGGTAGAACCTCCAGGAACCAGCTGCCGGGTCGCCACTGCTGGGTTTTTTAGTTGCTCCTTTGCGGGGCTAGTGCCCCTGCTCTAGGCCTGCCTGAAGAGCTGGGGGGGGAGGGTGCACCGGAGGCGACCTTCAAGATGGCGGAGGAGTGAGAAGTGGAGATCACCTTCCTCCCCACAGATACATCAGAAATACACCTATATGGGGAACAACTCCTACAGAACACCCACTGAACGCTGGCAGAAGACATCAGACTTCCCAAAAGGCAAGAAACTCCCCACGAACCTGGGCTGGGCAAAAGAAAAAAGAAAAAACGGAGACAAAGAATAGGGACGGGACCTGCACCACTGGGAGGGAGCTGTGAAGGAGGAGAAATTTCCACACACTAGGAAGCCCCTTCACTGGCGGAGACGGGAGGTGGTGGGGGAGAAATTTCGGAGCCACGGAGGAGAGCGCAGCAACGGGGGTGCAGAGGGCAAAGCGGAGAGACTCCCACATAGAGGATCGCTGCCGACCAGCACTCACCAGCCCGGGAGGCTTGTCTGCTCACCCGCCGGGGCGGGCGGGGGCTGGGAGCTGAGGCTCGGGCTTCGGAGGTCAGATCCCAGGGAGAGGACTGGGGTTGGCTGCATGAACACGGCCTGGAGGGGCTAGTGCACCACAGCTAGCCGGGAGGGAGTCCAGAAAAAGTCTGGAACTGCCTAAGAATCAAGAGACCATTATTTCGGGGTGTGTGAGGAGAGGGGATTAAGAGCACCGCTTAAAGGAGCTCCAGAGACGGGCGCAAGCCACGGCTATCAGCACAGACACCAGAGACGGGCATGAGACGCCAAGGCTGCTACTGCAGCCACCAAGAAGCCTGTGTGCAAGCACTGGTCACTATCCACACCTCCCCTCCTGGGAGCCTGGGCAGCCCACCACTGCCAGGGTCCCGTGATCCAGGGACAACTTCCCCGGGAGAACACACTGCGCACCTCAGGCTGTTAAAACGACACGCTGGCCTCTGCCAGCGCAGGCTCGCCCTGCATTCCGTACCCCTCCCTATGCCAGGCCTCAGTGAGGCAGAGCCCCCGAATCAGCTGCTACTTTAACCCTGTCCTGTCTGGGCAGGAACAGATGTCCTCAGGTGACCTACACACAGAGGTGGGGCCAAATCCAAAGCTGAACCCCGGGAGCTGTATGAACAAAGAAGAGAAAGGGAAATTTCTCCCAACAGCCTCAGGAGCTGAGGATTAAATCTCCACAATCAACTTGATGTACCCTGCATCTCTGGAATATCTGAATAGACAACGAATCATCCCCAAATTCTGGTAGTAGACTTTGGGAACAACAATATATATATTTTTTTCATTTTTCTCTTTTTGTAAGTGTGTATGTATATGCTTCTTCGTGTGATTTGGTCTGTATAGCTTTGCTTTTACCATTTGTCCTAGAGTTTTGTCTGTCCTTTTTTTTTTTCAGTATACTTTCTAACGCTTGTTATCATTGGTGGATTTGTTTTTTCGTTTGGTTGGTCTCTTGTCTCTTTTCTTTTTTTTATTACTTTTTAATTTTTCTTATTTTTAACACTTACTTTTTATTTTAATAACTTTATTTTCTTTTCTTTCTTTCTTTCTTTTTTTTCTCCCTTTTCTTCTGAGCCACGTGGACGAAAGGCTCTTGGTGCTCCAGCCAGGCATCAGGGCCGTGCCTCTGAGGTGGGAGAGCCAAGTTCAGGACATTGGTCCACCACAGACCTCCTGGCTCCACGTAATATCACACGGCAAAAGCTCTCCCAGAGATCTCCATCTCAACGCTACGACCCAGCTCCACTCAACGACCAGCAAGCTACAGTGCTGGACACCCTTTGCCAAACAACTAGCAAGACAGGAACACAACCCCACCCATTAACAAACAGGCTGCCTAAAATCATAATAAGGTCACAGACACCCCAAAACACACCACCAGACAGGGTCCTGCCCACCAGAAAGGCACGATACAGCCTCATCCACTAGAACACAGGCACCAGTCCCCTCCATCAGGAAGCCTACACAACCCACTGAACCAACCTTAGCCACTGGGGGCAGACATCAAAAACAACGGGAATTATGAACCTGCAGCTTGCAAAAAGGAGACCCCAAACACAGTAAGTTAAGCAAAATGAGAAGACAGAGAAACACACAGCAGATGAAGGAGCAAAGTAAAAACCTACCAGACCTAACAAATGAAGAGGAAATAGGCAGTCTACCTGAAAAAGAATTCAGAGTAATGATAGTAAAGATAATCCAAAATCTTGGAAATAGAATGGAGAAAATACAAGAAATGCTTAACAAGGACCTAGAAGAACTAAAGAGCAAACAAACAATGATGAACAACACAATAAATGAAATTAAAAATTCTCCAGAAGGAACCAATAGCAGAATAACTGAGGCAGAAGAACAGATAAGTGACCTGGAGAATAAAATAGTGGAAATAACTACCGCAGAGCAGAATAAAGAAAAAAGAATGAAACGAATTGAGAACAGTCTCAGAGACCTCTGGGACAACATTGAGTGCACCAACATTCGAATTGTAGGGGTCCCAGAAGAAGAAGAGAAAAAGAAAGGGACTGAGAAAATATTTGAAGAGATTATAGATGAAAACTTCCCAAATATGGGAAAGGAAATAGTTAATCAAGTCCAGGAAGCACCGAGAGTCCTATACAGGATAAATCCAAGGAGAAACACACCAAGACACATATCAAACTATCAAAAATTAAATACAAAGAAAAAATATTGAAAGCAGCAAGGGAAAAGCAACAAATAACATACAAGGGAATCCCCATAAGGTTAACAGCTAATCCTTCAGCAGAAACTCTGCAAGCCAGAAGGGAGTGGCAGGACATATTTAAAGTGATGAAAGGAAAAAACCTACAACCAAGATTACTCTACCCAGCAAGGATCTCATTCAGATACGACAGAGAAATTAAAACCTTTACAGACAAGCAAAAGCTAAGAGAATTCACCAAATTCTTTGCTTTGGTAAAGCACCACCAAACCAGCTTTACAACAAATGCTAAAGGAACTTCTCTAGGCAGGAAACACAAGGAAGGGAAAACACCTACAATAACAAACCCAAAACAATTAAGAAAATGGTAATAGGAACATACATATCGATAACTACCTTAAATGTAAATGGATTAAATGCTCCAATCATTTACTTAAATGTAAATGGATTAAATGCTCCAACCAAATGCTCCAGCCAAAAGACACAGACTGGCTGAATGGATACAAAAACCAAGACCCGTATACATGCTCTCTACAAGAGACCCACTTCAGACCTAGGAACACATACAGACTGAAAGTGAGGAGATGGAAAAAAGATATTCCATGCAAATGGAAATCAAAAGAAAGCTGGAGTAGCTTTCTTTTTCTCATATCAGACAAAATAGACATATCATATCAGACAAAATAGACTTTGAAATAAAGACTATTACAAGAGACAAAGAAGGACACTACATAATGATCAAGGGATCGATCCAAGAAGAAGATATAACAATTGTAAATATTTATGCACCCAACATAGGGGCACCTCAATACATAAGGCAAATGCTAACAGCCATAAAAGGGGAAATCGACAGTAACACAATCACAGTAGGGGACTTTAACACCCCACTTTCACCAATGGACAGACCATCCAAAATGAACTAAGGAAACACAAGCTTTAAATGACACATTAAACAAGACAGACTTAACTGATATTTATACAACATTCCCTCCAAAAACAAGAGAATACACTTTCTTCTCAAGTGCTCATGGAACATTCTCCAGGATAGATCATATCTTGGGCCACAAATCAAGCCTTGATAAATTTAAGAAAATTGAAATCATATCAAGTATCTTTTCCGACCACAATGCTATGAGACTAGATATCAATTACAGGAAAAAAATCTGTAAAAAAATACAAACACATGGAGGTTAAACAATACACTACTTAATAAATAAGAGATCACTGAAGAAATCAAAGAGGAAATCAAAAAACACCTAGAAACAAATGACAATGAAAACATGACGACCCAAAACCTACAGGATGCAGCAAAAGCAGTTCTAAGAGGGAAGTTTATAGCGATACAATCCTACCTCAAGAAACAAGAAACATCTCAAATAAACAACCTAACCTTACACCGAAAGCAATTAGAGAAAGAACAAAAAACTCCCAAAGTTAGCAGAAGGAAAGAAATCATAAAGATCAGATCAGAAATAAATGAAAAAGAAATGAAGGAAAGAATAGAAAATATCAATAAAACTAAGAGGTGGTTCTTTGAGATGATAAACAAAATTGATACACCATTAGCCAGATTCATCAAAAAAAAAAAAGGGAAAAGACTCAGATCAATAGAATTAGAAATGAAGAAGGAGAAGTAACAACTGACACTGCAGAAATACAACGGATTATGAGAGATTACTACAAGCAACTATATGGCAATAAAATGGACAATCTGGAAGAAATGGACAAATTCTTAGAAAAGCACAACCTTCTGAGACTGACCAGGAAGAAATAGAAAATATATACAGACCAATCACAAGCACTGAAATTGAAACTGTGATTAAAAATCTTCCAACAAACAAAATCCCAGGACCAGATGGCTTCACAGGTGAATTCTATCAAACATTTAGAGACGAGCTAACAGCTATGCTTCTAGAACTCTTCCAAAATATAGCAGAGGGAGGAACACTCCCAAACTCATTCTCTGAGGCCACCATCAATCTGATACCAAAAGCAGACAAAGATGTCACAAAGAAAGAAAATTACAGGCCAATATCACCGATGAATACAGATGCAAAAATCCTCAACAAAATACTAGCAAACAGAATCCAACAGCACATTAAAAGGATCATACACCACGATCATGTGGGGTTTATCCCAGGAATGCAAGGATTCTTCAATATATGCAAATCGATTAATGTGATACACCATATTAACTGAAGGAGAAAAACCATATGATCATCTCAATAGATGCAGAAAAAGCTTTGAACAAAATTCAACACCCATTTATGATAACAACTCTCCAGAAAGTAGGCACAGAGGGAACTCACCTCAACATGATAAAGGCCATATATGACAAACCCACAGGCAACATCATTCTCAATGGTGAAAAACTGAAACCATTTCTTCTAAGATCAGGAACAAGACAAGGTTGCCCACTCTCACCATTATTATTCAACAGAGTTTTGGAAGTTTTAGCCACAGCAATCAGAGAAGAAAAAGAAATAAAAGGAATCCACATCGGAAAAGAAGAAGTAAAGCTGTCACTGTTCGCAAATGACATGATACTATACATAGAGAATCCTAAAGATGCTACCAGAAAACTACTACAGCTAATCAATGAACTTGGTAAAGTAGCAGTATACAAAAGGAATGCACAGAAATCTCTTGCATTCCTATACACTAATGATGAAAAATCTGAGAGAGAAATTAAGGAAACACTCCCATTTACCATTGCAACAGAAAGAATAAAACACCTAGGAATAAACCTACCTAAGGAGACAAAAGACCTCTATGCAGAAATTTATAAGACACTGATGAAAGAAATTAAAGATGATAGAAACAGATGGAGAGATATACCATGTTCTTGGATTGGAAGAATCAACATTGTGAAAATGACTATACTACCGAAAGCAACCTATGGATTCAGTGCAATCCCTATCAAACTACCAATGGCATTTTTCACAGAACTAGAACAAAAAATTTCACTATTTGTATGGAAACACAAAAGACCCCGAATAGCCAAAGCAATCTTGAGAAAGGAAAACGGAGCTGCAGGAATCAGGCTCCCGGACGTCAGACTATACTACAAAGCTACAGTAATCAAGACAGTATGGTACTGGCACAAAAACAGAAATATAGATCAGTGGAACAGGATAGAAAGCCCAGTGATAAACCCATGCACATATGGTCACCTTATCTTTGATAAAGGAGGCAAGAATATACAATGGAGAAAAGACAGCCTCTTCAATAAGTGGTGCTGGGAAAACTGGACAGCTAGCTACATGTAAAAGTATGAAATTAGAACACTCCCTAACACCATACACAAAAATAAACTCAAAATGGATAAAAGACCTAAATTTAAGGCCAGACACTATAAAACTCTTGGAGGAAAACATAGGCAGAAGACTCTATGATATAAATCACAGCAAGATCCTTTTTGACCCACCGTCTAGAGTAATGGAAGTAAAAACAAAAATAAACAAATGGGACCTACTGAAACTTAAAAGCTTTTGCACAGCAAAGGAAACCACAAACAAGATGAAAACACAACCCTCAGAATGGGAGATAATATTCGCAAATGAAGCAACTGACAAAGGATTAATCTCCAAAATTTACAAGCAGCTCATGCAGCTCAATATCAAAAAAACAAACAACCCAATCCAAAAATGGGCAGAAGACCTAAATAGACATTTCTCCAAAGACATACAGATTGCCAACAAACATGAAAGGATGCTCAACATCACTAATCATTAGAGAAATGCAAATCAAAACTACAATGAGGTATCACCTCATACCAGTCAGTATGGCCATCATCAAAAAATCTACAAACAATAAATGCTGGAGAGGGTGTGGAGAAAAGGAAACCCTCTTGCACTGTTGGTGGGAATGTAAATTGATACAGCCACTATGGAGAACAGTATGGAGGTTCCTCAAAAAACTACAAATAGAACTACCATACAACCCAGCAATCCCACTACTGGGCATATACCCTGAGAAAACCATAATTCAAAAAGTGTCATGTACCAACAATGTTCATTGCAGCTCTATTTACAATAGCCAGGACGTGGAAGCAACCTAAGTGTCCATCAATAGATGAATGGATAAAGCAGATGTGGCACATATATACAATAGAATATTACTCAGCCATAAAAAGAAACGAAATTGAGTTATTTGTAGTGAGGTGGATGGACCTAGAGTCTGGCATACAGAGTAAAGTAAGTCAGAAAGAGAAAAACAAATACCGTATGCTAATATATATATATATAGAATGTAAAAAACAACAAAAAAACAAAAAATGGTTATGAAGAACATAGGCACAGGAGAGGAATAAAGACCCAGACATAGAGAATGGACTTGAGGACACAGGGAGGGGGAAGGGTAAGCTGGGACGAAGTGAGAGAGTGGCATGGACATATATACACTACCAAATGTAAAATAGATAGCTAGTGGGAAGCAGCCACATAGCACAGGGAGATCAGCTCGGTGCTTTGTGACCACCTAGAGGGGTGGGAGGGAGACACAAGAGGGAAGAGATATGGGGATATATGTATATGTATAACTGATTCACTTTGTTATAAAGCAGAAACTAACAAATCATTGTAAAGCAATTATACTCCAATAAAGATATTAAAAATAAATAAATAAAGTAGAATATATTTGCAGAGGTAAAGAAATGCCCGCTTAGTAGTTCCCACTCTGATCACAACACAGGGGACACTTGGTTGGCCCCAACTAAATCCTTCACTAGTGTTCATAAATGGGGATTTTCTTTACAATCTGATCTCAATTGTATTACTCTGCCTCAGGTGCTGAAACATTTCATTTTCTTTCCTCATGTTCAGTATTATGTTTTATACCTAAACTCTGCTAAAGAAGACATATGGCTTCCACTTTAAAATTCACTGCATATTCTACAATTATACTACATAAATATCAAAACACTTCAAAAGTAAAATGTTCATACCTTTGGACTGGATTTTTTCACAATTTGGAGAAATTATAACACATTTGATCTTGTTTAACTTCATATGTTTCGTAACCTCTCTTAGACCCATGACCAGCCGTCTCCTTGCTTTTGCTCTTACAGGATCCTTTTGGTAGATGCGTTCCTGGAAGCTGACAAGCTCTTGAAGAAGAAGAGTCACACATTCATCAATCTCTTTACAAAGAACCTGATTACAGTACCTGTAAAGGAAACCAAAAGTAGGTAATTATAAAATTATTTTAGGAAAAAAATACATCCAGTAACAGGTTTTCATTAAAAAATCAAGTCTTTAAAAATCTCCTAAATCCTTCAATTAGGAAAACAGAAGAGTTTTCCTGAATTACAACAGATCGGCTTTTATGTAAAGGATAGATTAACCTTGGGGAAGTACTAATCAAACACCCAATTGTTAAATTCCTAAGGATATACATCAAATGTTAGCCTGCTATTAGATAAACAGGTATAATGTTTTTGGTAAGGAGATAATGTATAAAGTTATTTCATTTCAATGAATGCTAAAGATGCTTCTAATAAGAAACAAATTAATTTCATAAAAGCTAACCGAATGCCCTAATACCAACCATTCATCCTCCATGCTTGGATAAATCACAATCTCCGGCACTGGCTTCCTCAACCATAAAAATAAAGAGTTATAGGGGCTTCCCTGGTGGCGCAGTGGTTGAGAATCTGCCTGCCAATGCAGGGGACGCGGGTTCGGGCCCTGGTCTGGGGGGACCCCACATGCCGCGGAGCGGCTGGGCCCGTGAGCCACAGCTGCTGAGCCTGCGCGTCTGGAGCCTGTGCTCCGCGGCAGGAGAGGCCGCGATAGTGAGAGGCCCGCGCACAGCGATGAAGAGTGGCCCCCGCTTGCCACAACTAGAGAAAGCCCTCGCACAGAAATGAAGACCCAACGCAACCAAAAATAAATAATAAATAAATAAATAAATAAGTATATTTTAAAAAAATAAATAAATAAATAAAGAGTTATGGATGACAGCCTCAATGGTCCCTCTACCTCTGAAAATCTATGGTTACAGAGGATGAATTCAGTAATTAAATTGAAGCCAAAACCAAAGAGGTCTTGAGGTAAAAGTCACGTGGCTTTGTATCAGGCAAAGGAACTGAATGAGGCTCTTTGTGAGATCATATGTGGCTATAACGCAAAAAACAGAAAGCAAGCAGTGTGAGGCCACTATAGTACTTAATTTCAAGGATAAGAAAGTCATTCTAGTTTAAGTAAACTCCTTATATATTCCACTTTGCTAGCTTTCATCTATAATCTATCTGTACCATAAGCAGGTACTTAACAAGGATAATTGGTAAAATTTCTGATCTAGGAATGCTGGGCCAGCAAATTACCACTTCTAAATTACTGATAAATTATATGGTGGGAAAATCTAGGCCTGCCTTTCTTTAGTGAAAAGAAATGTTCTGCTCTGGAAATTTTTTTAATGTTTATGTGAAAAGTGTTTAAATAAATGCAAGTATGACATTACTTCAGAACAGAAGATATAACTGGACAGACTGAGGAAAGGTTATCATACAGTATACAAAATTAAAGAATGCAATTGAAGAATAAAACATCAAAAATGCAATTTTCTTCACTCTGCTTTTCTTCCAAGCTGTTTATTTCACACATATGTAAGATTTTATTCTCCAAGTATTTCCTTTGTCACACATCTGTGATACTTAATTAACTTCCCAAACCTAGGCGTTAAGTATTTGCTCAAAAATAATAATGTAAAGGAACAGAACAAACCAATGTGGTTTGGATTCACACGTATTTTACTTTCACCCTGGGATTCTTTCATAGGTAAACTTAATTTCAAAGGTAAAATTAATTCATCTACACAAATGTTTACATTCTAAAATCCTTCACAGCAATAACTGTCAGTTCAAGGTTATTCACAGAGGGGCATTTTCAAACTTAGAAATATATGCTTAAAAACAAATAGGTTTGGGCTTCCCTGGTGGCGCAGTGGTTGAGAATCTGCCTGCCAATGCAGGCAACACGGGTTCGAGCCCTGGTCTGGGAAGATCCCACATGCCGCGGAGCAACTGGGCCCGTGAGCCACAATTACTGAGCCTGCGCATCTGGAGCTTGTGCTCCGCAACAAGAGAGGCCGCGACGGTGAGAGGCCCGCGCACCGCGATGAAGAGTGGCCCCCACTCGCCACAACTAGAGAAAGCCCTCACACAGAAATGAAGACCCAACACAGCCAAAAATAAAATAAATAAATAAATAAATAAATAAATAAGCTTTAAAAAAAAAAATAGGTTTATGTAACAGGTTCACTACATGTAGTAGGATCTTAGAAACTTGTTATTAATTGGTTAGAGAGGTTTTTTTTTGAAGGGCCCATAATATAAACAAAAAAGCAAAAGCATTTGGAGAGGAAAAATGTCACAGTATGACATTTTATATAATACATAAGCTGTAAGAGGCCAAATTTCATGGGTGTAAACACTAGCTGATATAAAAAGAATGTATTTACTGTCAAATCACTTTTACATGAACACTGACAGCTGACGGAAGGCAAATACTTTCCATATAATAAAACCCGGGGCTTTCCTGGTGGCGCAGTGGTTGAGAGTCTGCCTGCCAATGCAGCGGACACGGGTTCGAGCCCTGGTCTGGGAGGATCCCACATGCCGCGGAACAGCTGGGCCCGTGAGCCACAATTACTGAGCCTGCGCGTCTGGAGCCTGTGCTCCGCAACAAGAGAGGCCGCGATAGTGAGAGGCCCGCGCACCGCGATGAAGAGTGGCCCCCGCTTGCCGCAACTGGATAGAGCCCTTGCACAGAAACGAAGACCCAACACAGCCATTAATTAATTAATTAATTAATTAATTAAAAAAAAAAAAACTAGCTGTTTATCCTCAAGCAACCGCTCTCTTTAAAAAAAATAAAAATAAAAAAATAAAACCCGTTGTTACACAAAATCTGAAAGAACTTAAAGATCTTTGGTATTCTGTCTGTTCAACCCACCAAGAAAAAAATGACAATATTATATTCAGAACTACAGTCAAGATACTTAAACTATTCAACCTCAATAATGAGACTAAAACTTACTCTCTAAATCTTTTGCTGTGGATTTTGGTTATTGTCGAAGATGCCATTGGACTGCCTATCCCAGAACTAGCCGGAGAGCCTTGTGACACAGGTGTCATACAGTACGGAGAGTTCTGACTTGCTGGAGAGAGGGATGCATCGCTGGGCATGCTCAGTCCAGCATCTGTGGAGACGTGGGGTGAGGGAAAATAATTTAGAAATTTTGAATGCTGAAAAGCTCTATACTAATCAACATAATTTAGAATGGCAGTTATCTTTTGTTATCACTTCCAAATTCTCCAGAAGCTACCAAGTTGGGCATTGTTCGTATCACAAACATTTCTCATATACTACAAAAATCAAATTTTCCTATTATGTCTTAAAATATACTCTGAAAAACATCAAGCATAGCCTACAAGTCTCCACAGAAGAGTTGCAAGAAGGCCAAGTTATCTAAAACATGTATTCCCAGGGGATCTAAATTGAAGAACAAAAGACGTATCCGCTTCTGCACTCTTTCCAGATCACATTACCCATCTCCTTCATCTCTATTTTTCCACCTATTTCTTAGAAATAAATTTTTTAACTGTCTAAAAATTCCCATTGCTGCTGGCAACGATGAATTCTACCTCACTCATTCTCTCCACACCCCAGCTTCTCTTTCATTTGGTCTTTGCTCCTGTGCTCAGGCAGCCACGTTTGCAGATGCCACCTCTTGACTCAACTGCCACCTTTAGTCACTGCTTCTTTTCTGAACGGCTCTAAAACTCAGGAAAGGAGTTAGCATTTGTCCAGTCCATTAATTTGCAAAGTTACACATATATCTTATCTCTCTACTGGATTGTAAGCTTTTTGTAACAGGGCCAGTCCACTATGTATCTTTATGACATTTCCTGACCTTCCCATCCGTACCCCACTTACTAAAGTACGTATGATGGATGTTGAACACACACTTGTTGAAGGAATACATAAACAGATACACCTAAATACAAAGGCAATGATACTTAATTGAGAGTAAAGGGGGAACACCGCTACTAAATCTATGTGTAAATCAGATTTAAATGTTTTGCCAAAAGTTGAAGAATAAATACCAGTAGAAATAGGGACCTAGTCAGGTTTCTCTTAAAATCTTCCTTCCACAGTAGTATAAATTTTAGAAGGCATCTGCAGTTTTGCTGAGGTCCCAACTGGAATCATGTGCTGGCACCCACTGTATGGGACTGAATCTTACTGACCAACTGGCCTCTGCACTACAACAAGCTTTGCAATTATTCCACAAAAGCAAGGAAGAAAATCAACAAAAGCAATTCAATAAAATATACAGGTGACCCTCGTACAACATGGGGATTTAAACCTCATATAATTTATAGTCCGCCCTCTGTATCGCAGTTCCTCCACCATCTGTGGATTCAACCAACCATGCCTGAGTAGCACTGCAGTATTTACTATTGAAAAATATCTGTGTACAAGTGGACCTGTGCAGTTCAAACCTGCCTTGTTCAAGGGTCAACTGTAGTCCTGCAAAGAAAGTCAATTGTGTTCTAGATATAAAAGAAGGCAAGATGAAAGGAACTGTGACAGTTACAGAGGATGCACTGGTAAGATCATAATTATGAGGGTTTACAACAAATTCAGGAGTTAAGCTTCAAAAATGCCATAGACCTACTATGTAACACCTGCCTCCCCGCCTTTTAAATATCTCCCTACAGAAGCATCTTCAAAAGAAACCACTCTCAAAAATTAAAAAATTTAGATAAAATATGGAGCATATTTAGGAGAATAACTAGTGATGTGTTGTTACCTACTAATTAAAATACTTCGGACCATTTTATGAGAAGAAGGGGGAAAGAGGTGATCTTACCTTCTTGGGAAACAATCTCCTGCGGCAAATCATCAATAAAATCTAAGTGCATTTCTATTGGTTCCTCAGATCCCAAAAGATTGTGGTCCACAGTTAAACGGCCCTTCTTTTCCTCTCTTTCTTTCAAAATAACCTAAAAGTCATTACCAGTCTTTAATTACTAATTACTCTTTAAGTATGTACTGAATGATTAAAATGGTCACTATTACATAGGAATAGTAGTGTTCACTTAAAAAATGGACGTAAGGATTTTGGTTGGCTATGTAGAAACTGACTGGCAAAAAGGTAAATGTCATTTTAGGCACTGTAGTTGAAGGAAGTACTATATCCAAAATAAAGGACGGCAATATAATACTACAGCTATCAAACCACATCTGCTTCAGTCTTTAAATCCTAGTAGACAAACTAGGGTTTCCCCCAAAATGGATAAAATAAAACCTTTGGAAACCAGGTCACATAGTTACGTTAGATTTATTTGGTCATAGATCATCTCATTCGCTCCTCCTAATAACAATACTGAGTTAAACAGAGCAGATATTATACCCAACTTATAGATAAAGAAGATGAGGATAAGAAAGGTTTGCTAAAACTACACAATAAGTACTGAAGTTAGTACTAGAATCCCAGGCTTCTGATACCTAGGGTCTAAAGTTTTTGGATACCTAAATGTTTAACGTTTTTTTTTAAACTGATAGAACTGATTCCCCAGGGCCTTGGTCAACACAGAAAAATAGTCATGATGCTGAGATCCCCAACCTTAAATTAACTAGTCATCATAAAGAGGCATGTCTAAGAACTTTTCACAATAATCTGTTGGCCAAAACGCCACAACTACTTTTGCAAAACGATTTAAACCCTTTTTTATACTGTAAAATAAATATCCCCAGGTTTTGGTTTACCTTTTTAAGTGCTGTGGGCCGTTTAAGTTTTGCAATTTCCTTTTCTTTTCCTTTTTTTGCTTTAGAGGAAGTAATGTCCAAAGAATTAAAGGATGTCAAACAGGGCTGACCTTTGGTTAAGGGTTTTCTGTTAGTAGAGTCTTTAGTGTGAAAAGAAGCTGCAGTGACAACTAAAAACAAACAAGAACATTAGTTTTACTACTATGGCCAACTCCACATATTTTCAACATTTCTAATAATAAACCTATAAGAACAACAACATCCTCTTCTTGTGGAAAACAGACGTCATATAGCAGGAGCAGTATATGGCCGTGCAGTGTCCCTCAGATACAGCTCCAAAGAACCATTCTACCTCTAGAATTTCAAAACCCTGCACCTCTCCTTATTCCTAATGAATCTAAAACTGACCCTTACATAAGATAAGTAGTCTATCACTCCTCTCCTCATTTCAGCCTGTCATTAAAGAATGATACTCCCCTCTCAGCTGCACTCTCAGTACTATTCAGCAATTCTTTTATGCCTGATTGATCGTTACCCTCATTCTCCCGTGGATACCACCCATCCTTCAGCAGACCTAGCCTCTAATCTCAATTCTCTCTCACTCTAGCAGAAAAGCTTTCCTGCTACTTCCTTGAGAAGATGCTTTCCAATATAAACTTCTAAGCCACCTGAGAGGAGGCAGCAGGCATCCTTACTCCCACCGAAGGCTTACCAACCACCTCTTCTCATAATCCCATCTCAGGATTAATTCCTCAAGGATTTTGCTCTATTACTTTCCCCTTGCATCTTTCAAGTTCCTCCTTGACTTGACCCCTGACTCTTTTCCCTAACTCCCCAAAAGAAGTTCAAAATCTCCTCTATATAGAAGGAAGAAAAAACAGGCAAACTAACAAAACCTCTCCCTTGATGGGCTTCTAAGAAACCATCATTCCCCTTTCCTTCCTCATTACTTCCCAAATCATTATAATCTGGCCTCTGCCCTACCCACTCTCTTGAAACTGCTATTGCCAAGATCACATAAAACCTTGCAACTGCCAAATCTAACTCTGATTCTTTGCTCTATTCTAGTTTTTTTCAGCATTTGTTACCAAAGACCACATCCTCTTCCTCAAAATTCTATCCTCACCTTTTGTGACATTACGTTCTATTTTTCTCACTCTTTCTCAAACCTGTTTTTCTGGTTCTTCTTCCTTCTGTCTTTTAACTCTGAGCATTCTACAAGGCTTTATCCCTGAACATCTTTTTCCTAATTTTTCTTTCCCCTGACAATCTTATATATTTCCACAGCTACAACAATCATCTCTATTTGAAATTCACTGACCTGTAACCTGAACTGCACATACCTAACTCTGCGTTAAATAGGAACCACCAGGATCTCCCTAACTAGCATTTCAAATACAACAGGGCCAGAGTCTGTTCTTCCCGAGAAAATTCTTCTTCCGTGATCCTTAACCTGTTTGGTATCATCATATACCTAACCCCCACCACAGTCCTCCAAGACAGAGAGTTTGGAGTCATCTTTGACCTGTTTCCACATTCCATCAATTAAAAAACCCTATTAATTCCTTAAAATCCTTTTACATCTCTGCCATAGTCCCGTCCCTCTTTTGGACTTCCCAAGAAAGCTGATTTCTTTGTAATCAACACTTCCCAATTTAAACATTGGTGATAGATTAGAGGTTAATCTCACTTCTATCTGTCAAGAATCTTACTCCCCCTTTAAAGCCCAGTCCAAATGCTATCATATATGAAGGCATTTGTAACATACATCCCTGTTGACATAAATCACTCTTTCTTCTATAAGTTCATAAAACTTTGCTGGTATCTTTCCTAAGGCACTGCTTTTTATTAGTTATGTGGGCACGTCTTTCTCTCAGACTAGATTATAAACTCCTTGACCACAGGTATATCTTAATCATATCTGTAATTCCACAGTTCTTGACACCACACTTTGCACGTAGATACTTACATCTGTATACATTAATGTGCTAAACAAATCAAAGTTGTAATAATAAGCCACTTGAAGTTATCACAGGCTAACAATCTCTTTCCCAAAATAACTGGCTAACCTTTATTGCGTGAATGTAACCCAGACGCTCTTCTAAGCATTTTACATGTATCATCTCATTCAATCCTCAAAACAATCCAGAAGCAGGTACTGTATTATCTCCATTTTAATGTAAGGAAACTGAAGCACAGGAAGATTAAATAACTCGCCAAGGAAAAACATGGAAGAACAGGATTCAAGACGCAGTGCAACTCCAAAGCCCCTGCGTGCAGCCACTAGACCACACTGCCTCTGGAACACTGCTAACTCTCAGTTCCACTCCCTAGAGTCCTCTACTCTTAGTGAGATGTTACTGCCACTTTCCTCATCTCAACAGCATGCAACTCTAAAGCTTAGTATGCACTCAATATTATTTTTACTAACAGTTAATCAAAGCTAACGTTCATACCGGATGGTAACTAGCTATAGGTTTAAACATTTTGCACACATGATTAAAGTTATAAACTGTTACTTATATTTTTGTTTAAAAACAGTAGACCCTTTACATAGGAGCAGAGGAAAGAGAAAATTCCATTCTTCCTCTCAACATCAGTGCTTTTTGTTGGTGCCTTTCCCTTTCCTTTATCTTATTCCTCATCCTCTAAAAACAAAGACTATGAAAAGAAATGAGGGAGCATGTCAAAGGTGCTGAGCTCTAACTCTTGACGAGGTTTGTTAAAATATAAATTACTGTTTCAGCAGAAAGCCAGCTCATTTTCTCTCTCCCTCCCCTCCTCGCCCTCCCTCCCCCCACTTCTCTCCCTCTCTGTCCCTCCCTGTCTCCCTTTCTCTCTCTCTCTCTCTCACACATACACACAAAATTTGATTAAAACGCCTATGTTTCCCATTTGGTTTTAAATTGGATAATTTAACAGTTATAGAGCCAAATTACTTGTGATTCTTATTGATACCTTTGAAGAAGAGAAAAATTTGGTTGGTTCATAACATATACCAACCGACATTTGAACAGAGACCTGGAGGACCTGATGGGACAAACTATACTGATGCCTGAGGGAAAAGAGTTCCAGGTAAAGGAAAGAGCAAGCACAAGGACACTGAGCTTGGAGCATGTTGGATGTGTCTGTGGAACAGCAAGGGGGCTGTTCTAACGTGGCTAGAGCAGTGAGTGCCAGAGGAGAATGCTGATGAGGGCAAAAAGGTAACAGGATCAGCTAAGATATGACTTAGGACCCTGGCTTTGCTCCAAGTGAGATGACGAGCTACTAGAGGATTTTGAACTTATATTTGAAAAAGAGTGCTCCTTTTAAGATAGACTGGGGGTTAGGGGGAATAAAAGGTAGGTAATAGTTAGGAGGCTACTACACTGTAGTTTGACGAGGGCTACTAGGGTTGCAGGAGAGAAGCTGCTGAGTAATCAGACTCTGGATTTTTGTAGGTATATATAATTTAGATTAACAATTTCCAAAATACATTACCAAAGCCAAATAGCAAATTGCTAGGATTAATGATATCACCTGTATATGACAGAGGTCTGGTATTAGTAATTTGCCGCGCTTTCATGGCTTGTTGTTGTTTTTCCAGAGCTGCTAACATGTCCCCCAAATCTAGTTGCACAGGTGTTTTATTCTTTTTCCCAGCTGCCTTTGATAAAGCTTCCTGCAAAGTAAACATGAAAACATTTATTTTTCATTTTAGTATGAAAATGTGACAATTTAAGATAATTATATTTGTCACTCTTCCATCCATCCCCCAAAACCTACCAAATAAACTATCATATTTGTTCATAAAAATGAATACATACCTGTAGTTTTTTTTGCTCCATACTTATTTCTGAATATTCTTGAGCTGTGGCAAGGGCTGCTGCTAAAGCTTTCTTCTTTTGACTTTTTGCACGTTTAGGAACTGAGGTTGTAATGGGAATTGGTGTCTGAACTATATTGATTGGTGAGTTCTCAGGTAAATCATCCAACTGTGATAACCAGAGAAAAACATTTGTTAGTGATTCCATAAAAGTCTAATCGTAAGGAAAGACAATCTAGAATGTGAGATGTTCTACAGTATAACTGGACTAGACTCTTCAAAAGATTCAATTACATAAAGAGCAGAGTGAGATGGTGGGATCATTCTAGACTGGGAGACTGGAAAATAATAGAGACAAAACAGCAAAATGCAATAGGTGATAATTGTCTGGATCCTGGACTGAAAACAAAATAACTCCAAGGTAAAGTTTTGCAACAACTGGGGAAATTTTAGCATGGACTATATGTTTTATGATGTCATTTAATTAATGGTATTTCCTTGTCTGTAATGGAACTATGGATTTCAAAGGACAGTGTCTCTGTTCTGGCTATGCTGAAAAGAAATACTGAAGATCAGTACTAAATACAGTGCTTCTTCTATACCATGCTGCCCTACAAGTCTTTATACTTAGCTGTAATATTTCTTTTCAACATTGCCATAGCTCCAAAGATGTTCAAATATTTTGCTTATCTTTTTTAAAAGAGTCACTTACTACTTTTGAAGAAAGTTTCTGTTGAATATTCTCATCTTTAGCACTTCCATTCTCATTTAGTTCTCGAAATCCATCTTCATCCTGAAATAGTTCCACATTTTAAGTAAAAACAGAGCTCAAAGCAATAAACTCTTAAGAACAACATTTATAATGCTTAAGAGTAATGAAATGATAGGGAAGTAATTTTTTAACTCAATATTAAACTATTTAAAGTCAGTCTTAAAAAGGAAATCTCATTTCTCACATGCTAAAACATAGCTAATTTAATTATTCAAGGATGGGGATACATCCACACGTGTCCATCCTTTGGATTTCTGCATCTACTATTCCATTTTTATTAATAATTCTATCCTAAGGTGGGTAAGTAAATAAAAAGAAATTCAAAAAGGATTTTATCACATTTCACATAATTTTGAAAAGATTTTAAACAAATGGCTTAATATGAATTTCATTAATATATTCCCTGTCCCATTACTACATACACCAGTCAATAAAATTAAAAGTTAAAAAATAAAAATAAATTCCCTATTCAAAGTAATTTCTTAACCAATATCCTCCTTTACACCGAAATTTATATCTATTATTTTTAACTAAATATAAGTATGGAACCAATCATATGATTAAGTGCAAATAAAAAATCTGCCACATGTACTGTTCTTGATACACTACTTGAGCTGTACCCTCAAGTCCTTTAGGTCAATTACTAAGCTTATCTAACATATTATTCATCTGAAGCCTCTGGCCTCAAGCATATTTAAACTCCATCTATTAACTCATTTTATAGAAACTACATAACAAAAATGAGTTACCTGGGATGTTGTTCACCATCTTGACACAATCAAATTCTACTCATTCTTTAAAACCTATTCCAAATGTTATCCCTATCCTGCCTCAAACCCAGAGGTACTTATTTCTCCTTTCAACTTCAACCACACCCGAGAAGTATCAGGTGTGTACATGTCTACATTCCTCTATTACACAGCAACCTCCCTAAGGGTAGTGTGCTTATTCACCTTAATGTATCATGCAGAGCACCTAACTTTAAACATACAACAGCCCTCCAATGAGCACCAGTTAGATGAATAAATAATAGAAACATTGCAATTAGAATATAAACTGTCTGCCTATTAGAAAAAGTAAAATAGCCTTTTATCTTCCTTCTTCAAGACTCCCCTGGCTAGCAGCACAAATTAACTAGATTGAACTATTCAAATTTGAAAAACTTAACAAATAGATTCAACAAAGATAATGAAAGTTAGGGAGAAAGTTTCAAACTAGGTGAAGTCCACATAAAATTAAGTTCTACCTCCATATGTTACCTCAAAATGAATACTCATGACAAAAACTTATAAAAATAAACATTAATAAAGTTAATGTTAGACTAACTATATATAACCAAGACAAAAATGACAAGACAAATACATCTAAGTAACTTACAATCTACTTGCAGTCACATGTTAAGACATAAAAAGTACTTATCATAATGTAAGAAAAATTTATTTCTTAATGGCAACATTTGCTATAACAATACACAGTTTGAAAAAATACCTCAAAATATAAAGACTCGGAATTTGGGTCGCCTCTATGACACTGACTGGGGTTTAACTGCTTATTATCTTGTCTCTTTTGCAAATTCTGTCTTCTTTCTGAGGAAGTACTATGTCCTCGGCATCTGAATCCAACCTAAATAAACCCCAGAGGGGGGAGAATATATTACTTTTAAGTAAAATGTTTTATTGAAGTATAACATACAGAAATGCACCCCAAAGTATACAGCACAATGAATTTTCATAAAGTGCATAACTTATTACAAAAGGTTACAACTTTTGACAAATAAGGTCATTATAATGAAAATACAAAAATGTGATAATTAGTGCATGTTACTTTTTTCGCTTGTGCATGAACGTTTATATCAACTTTATTTGTAATTCCAAAAACTGGAAACAACCCAGATGTCCTTCATTGGGAGAGTAAACTCACTGTGGTATATATGCATCCTATAAAACAGCAGTCAGTCACGAAAAGGAACAAACTACTGATATACCCAATAATCTGTATGAATCTCCAAAAAACGATGCAAGTGAAAAAAGCCAATCCTAAAAAGACTGTATGAGTTCATTTATACAACATTCTTGAAATGACAAAACCATAAAAAGGGGGAACAGATTAGTGGATTCTAGGGGTTAAGGAGAGGCTGGTGGGGAAGGGAAGGAAGTTTGGCTATAAAAGGGCAACATGAGGGATCCTTGCAGTAATGGATCTGTTTTGAATCGACTATATTGATGTCAGTATCAGCGTTGTGATACTGCACTACAGGTTTGCAAGATGTTATTACCATTGGGAGAAACTGAGTATTACCTTTCTATAAAGCTATCGTAGGTCTTTTAATATCTGTAGTTTTATTGTTTTTTAGTTCCTAGGAAACATTAAAAATTTTAAATCTTGTTTATAAGAAAACAGATTTAAAAGAATAAAACTGTCAATCACATAAACTATTATTATCCTATTGACCCATTTGCAAAATGTTCAACTGTCATAAAAGCAAGAAAAAAACACATTAAGCACTTTAAGAATCTTAAGACAATCAAGTTCCCTCTCTTAAGTACCTAATGCAACTTAGATGAAATGCCTCTGAACCAGGACACCTAGAGAAGATGTGAAAAGTATGATCTTCTTTACCAGTTACCCAAGAATTCTAACCATATACAGAACTTGAAGCAGACCTGGACTGAAGGTGCTTAGGCTTTGGATTATTAAATCAAAAATATGCACACAAAGACCTAGAAGCACCTAGCAATTCCCATGCTAAGCAACTGGTCTAAAAAGGCTTGCTGGTAAGAAACAGATTTTTTTTTTTTTTTTTTTTTTAAGAAACAATTTTAATACTCTCTTGGGAAGTAGGCTGTATGGCAGAACTATAGGCCAGAGGATAGTCATATAGTAAATGTAATCTTCCTTAGAATATGCACAATGGGGCTACTTCCTATAACCTATAAGCATCTGTTAGGAAACTTGATAATTTGCCAGGTACCCAACAGTTCCTTGGTTTTAAATATTTACCTCATTTTAAAATAAACTCATGAACATGGATAGAGAGATAGACAGAGGAATACATATGTGATGAAGCAAATTTCTGTAAAATCTTCGATAGCATCAAGCTAGTAGCTATATGAATGGTCTCTATAAAATTACTTAAACGTTAAGGTCTGTTTAAAAATTTTCATAATAAAATATTTTTTAAATTGGCTCATGAAAAGCAGCTCATACAAGGATGCTAAAACAAGTGCAATTTACAATGTCTAGGTACTAAAGAAACAACTGAATTCACATAAATTATTAACACTGAAATGAAAACTAATAATCAAGCCCCAATATTGGGATGAACAGAAGCAAGAGAATAATTCTTAAGTACAACTCTTCATTTCTTTGTACAGTCACTATCACAAACAAATAAATGTAAACCTGCCCTCCAAACAGCATTACAATTGTATCAAAATGTAAGCCCTGTTGTAAACCAGACTTAGTATATATGCATTAATGTTGTTACAAACATAAAAACAATTTTTTAAAAAAATAAATGCAACTTGATTCTTGTACTTGGAGACATAAAGTTCCAGGATTAAGTTAAAACCCCCAAACTAATGGTCCCAACAAAGTTCATGAGGACCAAATATGCAAGTATTTCAATTACCTCCTGGAATGAACTAATAACCCCCCCTTTTTAAAAAAATTCTTCTAAGAAAAAAGAGTTTTGTTGCTAGAAAGTGGGCATACAGAACAAAGCAGAAACTACAGCTACAACTACATACTAAGATTCTTAAATGACTAGCACAAAATCAGTATCTAAAGATTCAGGTGTTTATATTCCACTTACATAACAAAAAAGAAAAAATACTAGGAATTGACAAATGAGGGATATGTACAAATTTATTTTCAGAAAATTATACAATACTTCTGAAGAACACAAAAAGGTAACTCAAAAATAAGAAGACAGGGGACTTCCCTGGTGGTCCAGTGGTTAAGACTCCTCGCTTCCAATGCAAGGGGCCTGGGTTCAATCCCTGGTCAGGGAACTAAGATCCTGCAGGCCGCATGGCATGGCCAAAAAATTAAAGAAAAAAGAAAAAATAGGAAGACTTTTTTTTTCTAGAAAGATGCCATATCATAAGGCAATCCATTCTCCCTAAGTTGATAGATTAGTTTAAAAACCAATGGAACAAAACAGAAAATCTAGAAACAAATTTCAATATATATGGAAATTTCACATGTGATAAAGGTGGTTATCTCAAATAGGTGAAGTAATGGACTTGTCAATAGATGGTGCTGGGAGATTTAGGTAGCCACTTGAAAAATACAAAATAGGACCCACATCTCGCAACATCCACCAAGACAAACTCTAAACGGAATAAAGATTTAAATGTAAAAAAACACAAAAGCATAAACACATTGGAGGAAAACAGGCAAATTCCTTTATAAAAATAAACTTCTTAATGCTATTTAAAACAAACTTGTATATGGCAATAATAATAAGCAAAGTCAAAAATAAAAATGAAAATCTAGCAAAATATTTGCAACTCATATTACAGACTACCGGCTCCCAGAAATTAAAAAAATTTGCTAAGAGCTTGATCAAATTGATTTAAAAATGTACAAAAACAGGGAATTCTCTGGCGGCCCAGTGGTTAGGACTCCGCACTTCCACTGCAGGGGGCTTGTGTTCAACCCCTGGTCGGGGAACGAGGCTCCCGCAAGGCACACGGCCCAAGAAAAATAAAAATAAACATTTCTAAATTAAAAAAAAATTTTTAATGTACAAAAACAGAGAAATAGATCAAGATACAAAAAATGGTCAAAGAATATGGCAAGTTCACAGAAAAGTACAAACGGCCCTTAAACATATGGAAAGATACTCAACTACTTTAATACACTATTTCTCCCTCACTGGCACAAATCCAAAATCTTGAAAACACATGATTACTGAGGCTACTTGGAAATAAGCACTCTCCACATTATTGTTGAGAATGTAAACTGGTACAATCTGGTGTTATTTACCAAATAACAGAAATGACTTTATCTTTTCACTCAGCAATACCTTACCTAGGAATTTAGTCTACTGCTATACACACAGATGTCTAATTAGTACTGCAGCACGTCTATTAACAGCAATAGTTTACAAATAATTCAAGTGTCCAATGACAGGACTTCAGAAATTAACAAGGATATATCCATACAACATTAGGAGTTGTTAAAAAAAAAAAAAAACTCTGGGAAAATACACAGATATAGGGAAGATAAGAAGACAAGTGGAGACAGGGTAAAAATGAGATTGTTCATTGTATAACCTTTTTCATATATTTTATTTTTCAACCTATTCACAAAATAAAGCCATTTTTAAAAACTTAAGTTTTTACATTCTGTCCTTCATTTACAATTAAGGCTACATCACAGTATAGAAAAAATATGCTGTTTCAAATGTTAAAACACTGGTAAAAACATTAAAAATCACTACATTGTACAGTAGTTAAAACAGCATGGTACAGGTGCAAAAATCTGATAAATGGAACAAAAAAGCCCAGAAACAGGACCCAAGACATAAGAAATTAGCAAATGACTAAAAGGGCAGCACAAATCAGAAAAAATAATGGATTACAATGTTAAGACAACTGGTTAACTACTGTGAAAATCGACCTCATTATGTTGTACCATGCATCAAAAAAAAACCTCAGATAAAAAAGTTTTGAAAACATTACCCTGTAAAAAAGAAGCAGAAAATACAAGTGGATATTTACTAGATTTCTAAAAGACTTTTTAAGCCTAAAAACAATCAGAAATTGCAAAGGGGAAAAATATTTTGACTTAAAAGAAAAAAAAGATTCTGCATATCAAAAATCAAGCTACACACTTAAGAAAAGTATAACAAAGCCTCAGAAGTAGAAAAGAAAACACACACATTGTTCAACATCTGGCTCCAGTTCTTTGGAATGAAGGGAGACAAAATAAACAAACGTTTATGCGTTTCTAAAATTGAAAGTTTTGTGTTTTTCACCATTCCGCATCAGTTTTGAGGCAGAGATAAAATGTTTTTCTGTATCAGTATTATTTCCTCTCTAGTGGGCTACTGATATCAAAAGTACCAGTAATGAGACTGCAAACTTGGCAGGTCTAGCAGTTACGATTTCAACATAAAATTTCAGTCCTTAACCAAACATTCCGTAGATTTTGTTTATCTAATCTATACGAACAGTTCTTGTTTTAGCTCTTTTGTTTTTAATCAAATAAAGCTAGACTGCCTCACAAGCCTGCCACAAACAACAATGACTCATTTTTGCAATAACCATAGGGAAGAGGGCATTATTCTACTTGTTTTCCCTACAGCCTAATTAACATTAGGGTACGTCTGAAGTACTTCATTTCAGGGAAGCAAAGGCACACCGGCAAGTATTTGGTTTATTCAATCCATTAGTAACCTACTCTTACTTCAGTTCATCCAGATCTATTCATATGGTAACTTTAATTCCTTAACTAGATTTAAGGAATCCAGGAACCGTATCTAAAAATTAAAAAGGAAAAACACTGACCAATCAACACCTCCCTGATTTCACAACCAACCAATGCAGGAAGACAATTATTGGAAGTTCGTGGCAGTATATAACTTGCTCTGCTGTACCGCAGCTAGATCTTGCTCCCCAAGACCAGGAAGCTGCCCCGTCTGGCCCCATTATGGCAGAGGCAGCCATCACTATGGTACCGCAACAAGCACCGAGTATGGCTTGTGGTGTTTATAGTCAACTAAAGACACGTGGACAAGGCTGCAGTCCTGAAGTTCAAAGAATCAATATTTAAGGTATTAAAATGCTTTAAATTTTTTTATATGGATAAGAAACAGTCACAGAAGATGAAGCAGGACTGGAGAGTATTCTTTTTTTAAATTATAAAATATACAAATATATTTCTTAAATATAGAAAAGTAGAAAATGGTACAATATACATCCCACCTACATTCAACATCTTACCATTTTGTTTCATTATTTAAATAATAATTTTATTGGCTAAGCCATTTAAAAGTTACAGATATCATGTTATTTTAAACAACACAACATGTATCGCCAAATATTAAGGACACTGCCCTTCAAAACCACTATACCATAACTCACACTACTCAACTTTCTCCAACCTAATCCAAATTACCTGTGAATTATTTCTTTGTTCAGCCTGCCTTCCACCTCTAGAAAATGTCTGATTTTTTTCCATCCAAGGTTTTTTCTGAGTTGCCTGGCAAGTTACATTGGACCAATTTACACCACCTGTAATAAATGAGATTTTAAAATATAAAGATGTCAAAACCTAAAGGGCCCCCTAACTTCACGTACTGAAACTCAGTCACTATAAATGTAATACTGAAAAATTTTCCATAAACTTTAAGTGGTATTCCAGTTCTTAGTAATACAAGTTGTCATCTTACAGAATACCTCTAGCTGGAATTTTCTCAATTCCATCAACAAAACTGTACTTTCAAATTAACTTGAATTTCCTTGGAAGATTTCCAATTTTTTTGCAGCATCAGCAAGCTTCATGCTTAAAAACAAAGCTGTGACATGGACAAAGAAGAAAGTATAGCAAAAACACTATGCAGAAAGTAAGTACCTGCACATATAGATGATTCCACATGCTAAAAATAGAAACAAAAAAGACAATTATTTTCCGCTTAAGAGTAAACACCATATACCTTGCAAAACATTTCATAATTCCATCTAGTGTGAAGCATGCTTATTATAATCTTAGAAAAAATACTTCTCCATAAATGAGTATTCTTATATTAATAATAAAACATACAAAATACATTTTTAACCATCCTATTATTATAGGAATTGTTCATGAAAATAGATACTTCAGCTTTAGCAGAGGACACAAAGATAATACTGACACAGATGACTGATGAGGAAATCAAAGTAATGCCACATACACTGATGGTGCTAGAATCAGGATTTCTCAGAGCCCCAGCTGCAGGTTGGTTGTTGCTGTGTTTGGGACTGCAGTAGCCACTATCACTGTCAATGTCAGCTTCACTAGCCCCCTGCTCACTAGAGGATTCAGCAGTAGGGTGGGATGCTCTTCTCCTCCTGCCTTTGGCCTTCCAGACCATCGTGGCAGAGCTCTCTGAGAGAGATTTGTTAGCGATGTCTGATGGGAAATCTGTAAGGCAAGGAAAGTTTGACAACTCTTTTTGAGGACAAGTTGATCAATTCTTGTTATCATTAAAATTGTAAGAAAACAAAGATACCTAACTTTGTAAATAGAGAAAACAGGTGAAAGCTTTTGAAAAGATCATCAAAAGGTAAGCTGTTCCTGAGAAGTTGGTTTATAAAATGTATTTAGTATGAAAAGAGAATATTTGTATAACTAAAATATTTGTATAATTAATATCACAGAATAATTAAAACAAACCACCATTACCCATTTTAGAAAGAGAACATCACCAATCCTTTGAAGTCCACGGCATGCCTCCTCCACCACTGCATTCTCTTTCTCCCTCAGAGGTCACCACTATTCTGAATTGTGTTTACCATTCCTTCACTTTTTAAACTAGATTTACCAAGGATTTTTGTATTCCAAAAACATATATCACGTACTTTTGCAGTTTTAGCTTTATTAAAATGAAATCATACTGTCCATATTCTTCTGTGACTTGCTTCCCCCTGCTGCTACCCCCTCCCCTAAACAGTGATTGGTTTTGAGATTCTGATGCATGTGGCTGTAATTCATTAAGGTCGCTGGAATCTAGAATGTCTGTGTATGAATATACCAAAATGCATTTATCCTTTGTACCACTGATGGGACACCTGGGTTGTTTGGGGGTTTTGCTATTAACAACAATACTGCTGTAAACATTCTTATATAGACATATAAATGTGTATGTGTGCACGTGAAGTTTCTCTAAGATAATTACTGCTAGGCCTTAGGAGATACACATAATATTCAACTTTGCTTGGTAATGCCAAATCATTTTCAAAGGTGGTTAGAACAGTTTACACTCTAACAGCAGGATATAAATATCCCCACTGATGCACATATTCACCAAATACTTGACACTGTCCTCTAGGCTATAATTTTTGCCAATAGTTGGGTATAAAAAGATGGCTCATTGTGGGTTTTAATTTGCATTTTTCTGCTTAATAACGAGATTGAGAATCTTTTCTCATGGTTTTAGCCACTCACGTTTTCCTTTCTGTAAAATACTTGTTAAATTTACTTTTGGATTGTTTGACTTCTGCCTATTCTTCTACTAAGTTGCCTGTTTCTCATTTTTGTATTTCACAAATTGTAATTACAAGACATTAAAAAACCTCTTACAATCTCCTAACCTATCACAAATATTCCTTTTCCATATACACAATTTTTTCCATATATAAGTTTTATACAGAATCAATACAATTTTTGAGTTGCACTGTTTAATATTATGTATATGTTCTTCATTAATTATAATATATGAAGGCCCCATATTATTCCACTGAGTGGATGTCCTAGAGACTTCTTTTGACTTGTTGCCCGTTACTGGACATTGAGAAGTTTTCAGTGTTTTTTTTTTTTTTTTTGCTGCTGCTGCAGTGTACACACCTTTAATCAAACAGTTCCTTTTCTTTCTAGGGGGAGATTCCATTTGGATACATTCACCTGAGTAGGACAACTGGGTCCAAATATTCCTATAGTTCTGCCAAACTGTTTCAGCCCCTTGGCAGCACTGCATTCCAGGGGCCCTGAGCACAAGGTGGGATCATTTTCTTATTGATTCCTATGAATTCTTTATATGTCCTCACACTAATCCTCTGTCAGTTACATGCATGGTAAAAATCTTTTCCAAGATTTGTGCCTTGTTCTTTCACTGACGCTTGATAAACAGAAATTCTTAATTTTAGGAATAGTTCTCTCCGTGCAATCATAAAAATATCTGCCTATATTTTCTACTACATGTGGTTTTCCCATTTAAGCCCTTAATCCATCTGGAATAGATTTGCATGATGTATATGTTAGGGGTCTGTGATGCTATCTTTGTCATTTTCCTTACATGTGTTTCCACACGTATGAGTCTGTTTCTGGGCTCTCTGTTCTGTTTGATTTTCACATACTGAATTTTATATACTATATTTTTGTATAAGCCTATAAAAAATAAAATGGCTTAATAGGTCTTGATATCTAGAGGAAAAGTTATTTTCCAGGGATGTCTTGGCCAGTGCTCCTTTATTTTAGAATTAGTTTGTCAAGTTCCAAAAACATCCCCACTGGAATTTTTTTTTTTAATAAATTTATTTATTTTATTTTTGGCTGTGTTGGGTCTTTGTTGCTGTGTGCAGGCTTTCTCTAGTTGTGGTGAGCAGGGGCTACTCTTCGTTGTAGTGCACAGGCTTCTCACAGCGGTGGCTTCTCTCATTGCGGAGCATGGGCTCTAGGCACGCGGGCTTCAGTAGTTGCGGCGCGAGGGCTCAGAAGTTGCGGCTCGCAGGCTCTAGAGCGCAGGATCAGTAGTTGTGGCACACGGGCTTAGCTGCTCCGCGGCATGTGGGAACTTCCCAGACCAGGGCTCGAACCCATGTCCCCTGCATTGGCAGGTGGATTCCTAACCACTGCACCAGCAGGGAAGCCCACCATAGGAATTTTGAATAGAACTGCATTGAATCTATAGACTAACTTCGGGGAAAATGCCATTTGCAACATCAAATTGTCCTGAATGAGCGTGCTATTTATTTTTTTAAATGTCCTAAAATAAAGTTACAGTTTTCTGCATCAATGTCTTATTATCTTTTGTCAGGTTTATGCCAGAAACTGTATTTTTGTTGCTACTGTAAATAATATCTTAAATTTTGTTTGTTGGCAGCACACTGAAATGCAATTAACTTTTGCATATTATTTTATATCTAGCCATGTTACTAAACTCTTAAATACGAGCTTGTGTTCAAGAGTAAAAATTTGCTACAAATTCCTTTAAAATTTTCATTCTACCTATAGTTGATACCAATTAATCCTGATAACTTAAAAACAAACTAAAGAATAAGAATACTGATAGAAGGTATAATCTTCTACTCAAATTATGTCTTCATCTTTTCACTTTCTAATTCTTGTGCTTCAGAAGGCTGTCTTTGTGGACACTTAATGAGCAAACCAAAGACGTTAGGATAAATTTTTAAAGCAGTTCCAGGGTTCAAAGCATGTAGAAATGGGTCACTATGTCTAGGAACAACCAAAACATAGAAAATTTTGTCATATATTACCTTGTGACTCTTTTCCATAGCCACTCCAACCATCTGTCAGTCTGTTAATCTCATCGCTTTATGCCCTACAAATCACACAATGACTGCACTATCAGCAAGATTGTTTTTTAACTGATTCCCAAATCCCTTCTTGCTCCTAACAGACCTAAGCAATTGTAAAAGGAAACTGAACAGATGTCCAACAGAAAAGGTACAGTCCAAATGAAAGAATGTATGTGCCACCTAATTCATTTTAAGCCAGACAGCATTTTTGTGAAAACTATAGGGGGTAAAAAGCAAATATGCCTTTGAACAGATCTAATTCCTAGCCTTGGATCATTAATAAGGATTTCTTTAATCACAATGGGTGTTGAGTAGAAGACGGCCATCTACTCTATAGCTATTAGGCTGAGACCAGAGACACAAAATGAAATTTCACAGTATGAACTGGAAAATAGCAAGAATATTTTAAGACTATTTATTAATTCTTATCTACTACCAGGATAAAGTTTTGTAATTTAATGCTTATAGAGTCCTCTAAAAAACTTTTGACAAAATGATATCACTAGTCCAAAATTTTTACTTATTTGAAGATATAGGTATCACTCATACATCTGGTTCAGATCTACACTAAAATACGGTGCAGAAAACTTGGTAACTTCTTCTATAAAGATATTATAGGATGTTAGGATGTTTTAAAAAGGATTTTAATCTAGTTATAAAACACACACAATTCTGATTTCTACCAAAATGAGTCCCTCAAATTTCTACAATGTCTGCAAAATTCCATCTCTGATTTCTGAACTGCTCCACTACTGTAAGGGGATAAGGAAACATCAAATCCTGCCCAAAACTGTACATAAGCCAGCATGCAAGTTGAAAGAATATTAAGGACATGGACTGTTTTATCCTTCCTAGAGAATTTCACAAAGTGGCAGGATAAACGGATGAAAGCCTAGAATCCTAAAAAGTGGTAGAGTCCATGGAGTTCCCCGGTGGCCTACTGGTTAGGACTTGGAGCTTTCACTGTGGAGGCCAGGGTTCGATCCCTGGTGGGGGAACCATCCTGCTTGCTTTGCAGCATGGCCGAAATACAAAAAAAAAAAGTGGTAGAGTCCACAATTATAAAGTCAATGCATGACAACAGATGAAAATCAGTGATGTATACAGACATAGAGAACAGACTTGTGGTTGCCAAGGGGAAAGAGGGATGCAGGAGGGATGGATTGGGAGTTTGGGATTAGCAGATGCAAGCTATTATATATAGAATGGATAAACAACAAGGTCCTACTGTACAGCACAGGAAACTATATTCAGTATCCTGTGATAAACCATAACGGAAAAGAAAACAAAAAAGGATGTATATGTATATATAACTGAATCACTTTGCTGTACAGCAGAAATTAACACAACATTGTAAATCAACTATACTTCAATAAAATAAATTTTTTTTTTTTTTTGGCCTTGCCATGTAGCATGCGGGATCCCCAACCAGGGATCAAACCCGTGGCCCGTGCAGTGGAAGCGTGGAACCCTAACCACTGCACGGCCAGGGAATTCCCTCAAAAAAATAAATTTTTTAAAAAACCTATAATGTATATATGTAAGAAATCTTGCCTTACCAGTCTGCTGTGAAGCGTCTACCAGTAGCACAATTTTTGATCGGTTATCAGGACCTGCTGCATTTGTCTCTTTCTGAGTAGCTACATTTTTCACCAGTGGCCTTTTGCTTTTTATGTGCTGTTGTAAAAGCTGTTGCTGATTGAAGTAAAAAAAAAAAAAAAAATTAAGATCTTATTCAATGTACTAAACATTATAAAATACACATCCTTTATAATAGATACTTAAATGTAGCCTACAAATTAGTGACTCCCAACCTATGAGGAAACAGGGTTACTGTGTTAGGATTTCATGAAATTATCTGCAGCCAATGATAATAGGGTAAAAAATGTATTATACATACATTTATATACTATTTTCAAATAACCATTAATACTACTATAATAAAATATAAATTCATTTTAATTGTCATTTGAATTTTTAGTTTTCTCAATCAATACCTAATAAACAATAAGAGTATAATCATGTCAAATTAGGGGTTGCAAATTTTTATTTAAAAGGGTAATAAAAAGGATGGTAACTTATCCAAAAGCGAAATTTTAGCAATGAATTACAGAAGAAATTTCTGCTTTAGAGTTTAAAAAGAAAATACTAAAAAGTTGATCCTTTCCTTCATTTTTAAAAATATGGGTAGTCATCACTTAATAGCAATTTATACAATAGAGCTCCAAATTTAACTTCTTAGATTCAAGTGCTGGAAATGCACTCTGAGAAATCATGTTACTTCAAACTCTTAAAGTTATATACTATTGTCTTCTTTTCATTCTCAGAAGTCCCAAAAGGATTTCCCTTGATCCAGAATGTTTCCATGAACAAAGACTAAAATGCTTTTCAAAGCAACTTCTGCTGCTCGTCTGTATTTTAATCTGTAAAAAGTATGCCAAAAGATAGCCAAGACTTTCCACCGAAGAGGCTAGGCTAATGGAATTTAGGAAAGCATCAACTCCTTGACAATAACAGTCATAAAATGCATCTAATCCCTCTGCCTTCTATTAGCTCAAAAGTGCTGAAAAGAAACATGGTTTTTCTTCTTATTTGCTTTAATATTATGGCCTCAATAGAAAAGTAACCTTTTAGTTAAGAAACAGTCACCTAGAATTAACCTTAATCCTCCTGTGATTTCAAGGCCTTTGTGTCTTTTTTTTTTTTATTTAGTCAAAGGCTGGTGCTGACAAAAGGTCGTTTCACACATTTATCTTTAATTTTCTTTAGCCCTAGGAGACCTTGTATTCATATAACAAAGCATCCCTTGGATAACAAAGTGCTATTCCTACTAAAAACTGACAGAATAGAAACAATGAAGTTGAAGAAACAAATGTTCTTTTCCATAATATCTCCTGCTTATTTCTGAAGATTGAAATGTCTTGATGTGCATTAGCCACTCAACACTGCTAGCAAAGGATCCAAACTAATCACTTATTAAAATTGGTGTCACTATGCAATTTTTATCACTAAATTAAAATACTTTGGAAATATCTATGCATTATGCTTATGTAAACTCTCCGAAGGAACTGCAAGATGACTGTAAATCATATCACCATTTAAGAATGAGGAACAAAAGTAATGGAAAAAATTATTTTACAAATGCTACACTGTTGACTGTTTTTTAAAAGGTAAATTCAGGATTAAAGGCTAATCAATACAAGTAGCAAATTACTTATACTATTACTAACAAGAGAAATATCAAACACAAAAGCCAATCAAATTCAGTCACTTACTTTTGGTACCACTGGTCCTCTATTACTGTTTCTGTTTCGATGACCAGGTAACGGGAAGACCTGTCCAAGCTGATTTGGACGCTCAGTGCATTCTGCGGTTATAGTATTGACAGTATTTGCAGCCTGAAAAGTGTTGGAGTAAGGTGCAGGAAAAGGATGATAGAAACCCATAACTTGGGCACATGGTGCTGGCATCAGCTGATAATATGTATACTCTGTAGAAACAGGTGGCTGAGCAGATATAATGGGGTAAGCAAGGTATGGTCCAGCAGGGTTCGGATTAGGCTGTTGCCATCGTATATCATTGTTATATAATGGAAACTGTCTGTAAAACCAAATCAAAAAAGAACAAATCTATTGACATGTATGTCTAAAAGTAATGCTAAAGCAAAATCTTAACGTATTTTAATAAAAGAAAAAACAGTACAAAACAGTAGCCTCATAATAATTCTGAAAAAGAGATAAAATTACTGTTTTATAAATTTCCTTGCTATAATGAGAGATTTTTATGTACATGTGATAACAATTTAATTGACAGTATAAAGGAATTCAACCTGATAGCTTACTGCATTCCAAAATTTAAAAATTTTGGTACGGACCTTTCTTATTTGTAACTCTCCCCTCAACCTCCTCAAGGTATTTCTGCCTAAAAGTTAAAACACCTAAGTTGCTGAATCTGCCACTAAAGGCAGTCCAAAGTTCCCATCCAATGGTAACAACTGTGACAGTCTTCTGCAAAAAGCAGGGTAAGGTGATCATTGTGTAAGGTGATCTTTACAACGGGTGTTAAGATTCTTCCACCTCCCATTCTTTAGCTCAGGCCCACAGTCTCCTACTCCTCTACCATACTCCCCCAACCACCTGGCCAAGTCCGGCTCTTTCCCTAGCTCCCCTCCTTGGCAATGGAAGCAGGCACCAGGTCCAAGGGAAAGAAGAGAAGAAAAAGGCAAGCTTGTTCACTACCATCTTATCTCCAGCATTAGAGTTCTCCTAGTGCAATCCCCTCCTATAAAGCACCAGTCCTTCCTGTCTCAGCAGTTCTCCTTGCAGACAGTTGCTGCTGACAAATGAGGGGGCATAGGGGGCTGGAGTACAGAGCTTTTCCTCACTATTCCATGACAAAGCAAAAGAGAAAAACATTCCCTGCCATAATTCTAAAAATATAATCTGATGGCTGGCTTACTCATGAATTCTCAAAGATTATTTGGTAAGGTAAGAAAAATTAAATTTATCATACTGTACACTTGGCCACTTTGCCAAATACAGAATAGTATTTTTAATCTAGTTTACAAATCACTTCAAACATAATCCAATATAGGTCCAAGATTTTTAATATAATGTTAACTTGACTCAATTCAGAAGACTCCTTTAGCTTCTACTGTTTGCCTAATGTCCAGAACTATTAAGAGTTTTAGACTATTAACTTGAATATTTAATATCTGAGACAGTAATTTAGTGATCTGTTATCTCATACATCCAGAATTTCTCAAAGAATGTGCCTGGGCACACTAGTGTGCCACAATGGTTATAGACGTGTAGAAATATTGATTGCCTTAGCCCTCAGGGGTGGCTGGGCAAAGGCTAGAGTCTAGTCGCCACATCCATTTATCCCAGAGTGCTGGAGAAGTACAATGTTTTGTGTGTGATATAACTTGAAAGAGGCTGAAAGTACTTTTATACAGCAATAAAATGAACTACACCAACGAAATGCTAATCATTCAGACAGTCTAAGCAGGGTTAGAAAGGCTATCATGACTATCACAAGGTACACCCTAAACACTAGGTCACACATTATCTGAACTGTAAGCATTTTGCTAAATCACCCTGTGACTACAGCACAGAAGCTAAATTTAAACTACAATCAGAGTCTAACACATATATGCTAACTAGACACAAAAGCTTCAAAGTTAAGTGCTACCCCTTGATATATTCTTCTTATGCCAGACCGTCTTGGCAATTATGATTAGATGCCTATCCTCAAAAAAGGATTTTTGTTCACCTCTTTCTGAATAATTCATTCCTCCCTTTGAGTCAATTTATTTCAGACAAATTTCAATTACTTATTATAGGAGATACATACAAAGAACTCCATTTTCTCTTAGAAAGAATGAGAAAATAACAATAACCCATGTTAACAATTTTTAAATTTCTACATCATTTGGTTTTATTTACTCCTCTTAGAAAACAGAGAAATGGCTGATGTTTAAAAGTTACAAAAGAAAAAATTAAGAAGTATCCTTTGCCAACTTCTATATTTCCCTACCCCTTTCTTCCCCCACCCAAAGAAAATAATAGTAAACAAATTACCTATTGGACTGGTTTTCCTGAACAAATGGATAACAAGTAATCAGGTAGCTGGGAATTGGAGTTGGTTCTACCCCAGAAACACTGCCGTTATCATTTGGGAGTGCCATAGGGATCATAAATGTATCAGGATTCTTCTTCTGGGGAATAAATGGTTCTACTTCAGCTGACAGCTTGACATTCTTCAAAGAGAAAGTGAAACACATTACTAACAAACAAACAAAAATTTAAATAATACAAATTCACAACTTAACGATAAAAGAGACAGTCTTTACAAACAGTAATTAGGTCTCTTCTTAGTATTCACAAGACATTCAAAGGAATAGCAAGGTCAAATTAAAATAATTAAATATGATTACATTATTTAGACAAAGCCATCAAATAGGAGAAAAGTTATCAAAGGTTACTAGATTTCAATGAAGTCATTTCGTACGTAACCAAAGCTGTTAAAACAATCAAGAATACAAGGAAGTTGTACCTCACAGTCCAAAAATAAAGCTGGTAGTAAAAAAAAAAACTAGCTCTTCAGACAAAACAATGTGTTTTTAACTAATTTTGTTAGGGGAAAAAAAAATCACTGAACAGAGTTCTGAAGGATAATTACTTTATATTTGTTTGAATAGTCTAAAAAATAGTCTATTTCTGTCCATTTCAGGAAATTAGATTAGTATGGTTAAATTAAAAGGAAGGAAAATGTCTACAGTAAATGAAAAAAAAAGGGAGAAAAACTTTTGCTTCACAGTTAAACTGGGGAAAAAATGAGTACTTCAGCTTCCCAGTAGACAAGCCGAGTAAACTAAAGTAATCCAGTCTATGTACTCCATTTTAGTTTATTTTGTATCTTTTCTTATAAATCTATAGAGGTTTAACAGACATAATAAACTACCATACTAAGGATGCACAAGTTGGTGACAAAACTGTAAAGAAAAGTAAATAAGAGCCATGAAAATCAGGATAGGAATTACTCTTAGGAAAGAGGGAGCTGTGATTGGGAAGAGGCACCTGGACAGTTTCTGGGGTACCTGGCAAAGTTCTATATCCTAACTTGGGTGATACAAGGTATTCATCCAATAATTCATTTAGCTGTACACTGGTCTTATGCAGTTTTCTTTCTATATTTGTTATATTTAACAACAAATTTTTAAAATTTAATTATACAAAGAAATAATCTCTAGGCACATTCTGTAAAAGCAGAATGTTAAAAACCACAAACATTACAATCTAAAAAGATATTAAACACTTCTTAGCGAAACCAGTAAGTGGAATGCAATCCAATTTTTCAACAACTCAAATCAACTACCTGAAAGCAACAGCCCTAACCAGAACTTTTTCCCCACTAGGGTGGCATTCAGTAGAAACTCCCATCAAGGCATATTTCTCAGAATAAATTTCATGCATGTTTCTCACAAAAGTAATCAGTAGCAAATCCAAGAAAACCTAAAGAAAAGACTTGATATGCTAAATATAGAGCCTTTTTCAGAAAAACTGTTCTCCAAAGAGTCCACTGTAAATATTCAGCAACACGTGTCTGGGGAAGAAATCTGAACTATATAGCAGTATCAATTCAATATCCTTCCTCCCCACCTGATTTAACTTTGAAGTCTACTTCCGTACTACTAACCAAATCTGAAGCTGATAATGTCATTGAACTCACAAATATCTGTGAACTGGAGTTGGTTTCTTGAATTTCAACACAAGAGGCAAAAACAAATGTTAACAGTGTAAGTCAGTGATTGTCACTGTGATAGTCAACATGATTCAAAACTGATTTACATAAGGTATAAAAATATCAACCTTTGAACATATGAGAACCTGAACAGTTTTATAAATCTGGACTAGAAGACACCAGGATTTTTTTTTAATGCGAGGTATGCGGTTATATTAAATTCTCAGCCCAATATGAAAAAAAGGAATAATACTAATATAAAGAAATAATTTAAAAATAACTTTTCCTGATCCCCCCAAGTAATACCAACTCATAAATTACTTTGGTAACAACAAATTCAAATTCTTGCTCAAGTCAAAAGGTGCAGGGAATTCCCTGGCGGTCCAATGGTTAGGACTCCACTTCCACTGCAGGGGGCACAGGTTCCATCCCTGGTCAGGGAACAAAGATCCCACAAGCCAGGTGGCGCGGGGGGAGGGGAGACAGTGCCACAAATTTTTTATGCCTAGTCTCATTTGTACTCTATATGTTTTATGAATTTAGGCAACCCACTATTCAAAAAGTGTCATGCATAATTTATAACTAATATCTGTACATATACACAGTATATGTCCTTAAAAATTAAAGTCTGTATTGGTTTCTATTCTAAGTGCAATTCTAGATATTGGCATTCAACAATAAAACTCACAAACACTGAAACGAGCCTTTGTTTTTAGCAAAAAAGAGAAGCTGCTGTAGTCAACAGCTGCAGAAACAGAAGATGTCACTAGTAGGAACAGACTGGCAAACTTTCTCCTATAGTTACAACTCCGTACGGTTTTATAAGTTGTTTATTGTGACTTTGGGGCCTTCAGTGTCATACATCAAAATGCAGCCTCAGTTGTTCTCAGGCCTGAAAAGTAATGTAAAGATCCCAAACTATTTTTTAAATTCCATATAATAAAGACCATAGAGACAATATGTTAAGCAAGCAACAAATTCTGGCAATATTTCAATTATATTAGCATAGAGATCAAAGGAAAAAATGTCTTAACATAGTGGACAACAAAATGTTATGAAAAAATTAGACTATTTACTTCATACAATGATATGCCTCAGTTTGAATTTCTGTTTAGTCTCTCTACTTTTGCCATGATCTGCTTTTTAGAAATCAAAAATTTTATAGCAAATTTTTGTCTCCTTAAATAAAATATAAATATGAAAGAAGTCTAAACACAGAACAAAATCTATTCCTGTACTACTCTTTGTTAAAAAAAAACCACACAATAAAATTATCTTTATCTTTCAGAAATTATTTCAGAATTTTCCAAATTAATGAAAAATCATAATCCCAGAAACCTGTATTTGAAAAAAAAAACAAAACTTAAGCTGTTTCACATTCATTTAAAATTCTGCATATAGTTAAACAAACATCAATAAAACTTCTTTGATGTGAATAATCTAGAAAACCCAAGAATTTATCAGAACAAAAACTATAAAAACCTTATTTAAAAGTTTATTAAACAAATGCATTCAGATCACTGAGAGCCTATATATATAATTCAACAAACATGCATTGAGTTCATGTTTTGAAGAGAGCACCACACGAGGCTGGTTTAGGGAAAATGGGCAAACATTACTACGAAGCACACGTCAACAGAAAATGCATACTAAACTCCTCTGAGATAGAACATTCAGAAGAGTGCAAATAATTTTCCCAAATTAAGCAACAGAAAAAAGACACTCACTTGAAATCAAAACTGAAGTAGAACATAATAAGGCACGCTCCCACAGTGAAATGTCAGTATGTACTACACACCTAGAGAAAAAATATGACCATGGAAACCCTCCACATTCTTCCTATGTTAAGGTAAATATGATATATCAAACATTAAGATGTTTTACATATCATGGCCAAAGATAAAATGTCTTCTGAAGGAAAAAATGCTTCAGAGATACCTGCTGGCTTTATTGTTTTCTGGTTGGAATGTTTTATACTGAAAGTAAACCACTTGCCAAAACAAATCACATATATATATATGAGTTCTGCCAAGACTTCAGAAAATATTGAAGAAAAAAAAAAACAAAAGCATTTACCTTAGACTCTGACCATTTGCTTTCCTATCCATACATTTTCCCCCTTTTCTTAAAATAGACCACATTTAATCCTGTTAAAGTCTGGTGGTACTTTTCTAACATCCAACTTTCTAAATTTAATACTAGTTTTTGGAATATCTAATTAATTAATTCCTGCTTTTACATTTTTTTTCTCTCTTTCTTTGAGGGGTTTTCCCCCAAACTTCTTGCCTTGGATGCTTAATTTTTAATTTCCTTTTAAAATGCTGAATAATGAAAACATTCGTGACTATGCATTTGCCTCAGAGTAAGCTTCAGCCACGTCCCATACATTGTCATACGTAATATTTTATTACTTTTTCAAAAATCTAAAATTCTACTTTATATTTCCTCTTTGATTTAAAAGCTTAGGGGAAAAATGCCTTATAAAATTTCCAAATGGTATTTTCACTAAATGAGCATTATTTACCTTCTTTATTATTACAAAAGTATTATTTTTAAAATCTGTTAAGACAATCATTTACTTAGATCTATAAAAGCTAACTGTAAATACTGCTGAATAACAAACATTTTAGAGTAACTTATTTAGAATATATTTAGTTTGCAGTGCTGATATTATTTGAAGTTTATAAATAATTTAAAGAAAAGAATTATAAACCGAATAATTTTATATCTTTATTGGTAAACAGCACTTTGCATGAAGCCATATGCATTTATTACACATTTGCTTTTCTAAGAATTAAAGACATCAGTGATCAATAATTTTGTAAATTATTTTAAAAGAACTTACCTAACGTTAATGTACTAAATATCAAGCCAATGTTTAAATTATTTGATAATACAAAAGAGATAGTAAACCTCAAGTGTTCTGTCACTTCTAAGGTTATTGTTTATTAAAAAAAAAATCTCAAAACACTGTCCTAAATTTATTAAAAATAGAAACACTAAGACTTTATAAACAAAATGAACTCCATGATTTATGCTTCACATCCCTTTATACCAGCTTTTTTTCCCTTAACAACAACAACAACAACAACAAAAAAGGCACAATACCAAGTAGTTCTTAGAACTAACTCCGGCAAGTAAAATTAAGCTACTTGTTTTGGTTTAATATAGTCTTGCTAAAAGAGAATACTCCTGAGACTCTCTTCTGGTTATAACATTCTTTCAAATAGTCATTACTACAATTAAGACTATCAGCTAGCATGTATTCCCAGTAACTTACTTTTTATAATCTCGATCAACGCACACACAATTTATCCTTTTATACAAAGATTTTATATTTTTTTAAAAAAGATGTAATTCAACAACAGCAACATGAATGCCTTCAGGCAAAACATGCTGAGTTTTCTTTTTTAAGTTACACTTGTGCAATACTCCAAGGATTTCGCTTAGATTAAGACAAAATGCAGAAAGTGTGTATTAGTACTATTTTTTAAAAAATCAAACTTCTATGAATTGCTAACCACTACAATATTATAAGTTTTAATGCTGTAGACATTCCCAGAAATTCTGAATATAAACCAACACTGGTTTAAAATGAAAAAAATAAATGTTTAGTGAGAAAAAATGGGAATTCAGCACATACGGCATCTGTTTTTAATGACTTTTACCTATTAAATTCACTTTGTTATTAAAAATATAAAAGTACATTCCAAATAACTCGGAAAAGCCATTGCATTACTCAATGGTATAGTGAAAACAATCAAGAACTCCACAAAGTGGACAAATCTCAGTTCTAGCCCCTAATCTATCATGAAATTAATGGTTCTGTGCCTTTTTTCAATGATGAATACGAGCATATGATGAAAATAATGGAGTCTTGCCCCAGAAAAGTGCTAATTAAAACGAAGGAGACTCCTTCCAGGTCATCCATGGACCCCTGAATTAACTGCCTACAGCACGAACTAGGCATCACTTCCTGGGGTCTCAGCTTCCTGTGAGCATGTGTAGGGGGAAAGGGGGATTGATTCAAATTATTCTCTCATTTAAGGTTAGGCTAAGGGAAGAGGCAAGAGGTATTGGAGGGGAAAAAAAAAAAAGAAAAATTCTTCAACGGAAAACCTACATTTATGATTTTTTTCTGAACCTTAAATTTCTACAAGATTTTAACTGGTTGTGGATTTTGGAAAGATACAGGATGAAAGATGAAGAGGCTCTCTAAATAATTTGCTCATAGCACTTGCTGTTAAGATAATCACACACAAGTAACTATGCTAAGGGTTACCATCTAAATAGTTAATTACATTTCCTCTGGGATGAAGGGAACCATAAGTATACATATGGTAGCATTACTAGTTACAGTTCTGTCATCACACAGAACGACCAAAATGTGTAACCCTTTCATTAGTGACACACATACAAAAAAATCATTCAAGAAAATTTCCTATTCACTTGTCAGGCTTTGAAATCTCAGACATTTTTGATAGATACCTTGAAAAACTGTTTTTCATTAAATTGGATATAGGGTGTATATAAAATACCCTGGGTCACAGGAAAGCCTGTATGTATTTGCCAAGAGGCCCCAATCAATTTGCTTCGGTAAATACACATATTGTTTCATAAAACTCATTTGTGTTTTCAGAGGCATATTCACATAAAGCTTTTTTTAAATAAAGATTTTGTAAAAATATATATATCTATCTATCTATACACACACACACACAACCAGGAGGCTGCTCTTTGCCTGCTAAAAGAGCACGATTTAAAATCAGAACTGGCTCTCACTAGCTACATATATACAGATACAGGAATTCGGGAAATCTTGTCTCATTATTCAGGTGTTAATCATCCATTTGTAAAGTAATTAGGCAAATCCGTAGTCTCTCTTTTTCCTTCATCTATTTGCCTAGTTCATCACTGGGCAAGGCCTTCAACTGAAGAGGGGAATGGAGAGTGAGTAAACTTAGATTTCATCAAATTAAATCGTTTCATACAGGTCTCAGGATGGAAAATACCGAAACGTCTGTGGGGGAAGAAAACTATTATTTTTAGATTATTTTTTTTAACACTATCACCATCCCAGCCTCCCAGCACCTACTGGCTTGGATAATCAATAATTTGATGCAACTGAAAACACTAATGGGACTGCTTTGTGAATATGAAAACGGGCTCGGAAATGAATTCGCGCTTCGGTCCTACCCCTTTAAAATATAATATCGACTTTTAAAAGACACTTATTTTTGCGAAATAGTTAGCTAGAAGGGCAAAGGGAAACCGTAGTATTTCATATCTGAAAGGGAAGACCTCCCTAAAACCACTGCAAAAACAATGCTTCGCTCAAGGAAACGTAGATCTTAAAAAGCCCATAACCCGCCCCCCGCCTTCGTCTGTAGTTACCACACATTCTCTGACAGTTTTTCTAAGTGAGAAGCCCTCAAAAGCCTTTCCACCTTGAAAACACATTCCAGAACTGAAGGGAAGGGAAGGGGGGGGGAGGTGGTATTCTCTGGAAGTTATAAACCCTCTCTCGGGAGAGCACGGACAACTTGGGAGTCTTCTGGCCCCTTTCACCAAGCCAGGGAGGAAGGGCAAAAGCGAGTCCCCAGCCCGGGGGGAACGGCGCTGGAAAAGCCCCCAAGCTCGAGACAGCAGCTGGAACAATGCAGGAGAGTGGGGCGCCGCCAGGCTCCCGGGGGAAGGAGGTCTGCGCCAGCAAAAACCCGAAGGCTCCGGCCGTCCGGGCCCACCCTCGGAGACCAGGGCCCGCCCGGGAGGAAGCAGCGACCCCCAGCTCCCGGCCCGGCCGGCCCGGCCCAAGCCCGCGTACCTGGTCTGCGGGGGCTCGGTCCATGGCGCCTGCAGCCGCAACAGGCCCGCGTTAGTCGGTGTCGAGAGCGCCTCGGGCCGCTTTCTCCATGGCCCCCCGCTCGGGTCGAGACCGGGCTCCGGACCTCCGCCCCTATCTAGCTGGCCCCGACACAGAGTCCGGCTACGCCACTGGCCGAGGAGGTGGCTCCAGCTCCGGGAGGAGGAGGCGGCGGCAGCCTCGGGGAGGGATCATCTGGGACGGAAGCCGAGGAGGGCCCAAATAGGAGAGAGCCGGAGGCGGAAATGGCGGTGCGCAAAAGGGAAAGAAGGGGGAGGAGACTGAGAGGGGCAGTGGGCGGAGTGACCGCTGGCGGCCTGAGCTGGCAGTAACGGAGCGCGAGCTGGCTCATCTGGATGCTGAGACCAGGTGGAGATTCTCAGGAGCAAGTGCCCTGAACCACTCTGCACTTTACGCGGGACTTAACTGCCCCTCTGGACTGCTAAACTAGGGGAGCGTGGGACCACTTGGGACTCAGGACACCCGGTTTTTAGTCTTCAGGGACATCAGAGACCACTTACTTATCTCAAACTACCTCTTAGTGATACTGGAAGAGCTTTTAGCTGCCTGTACATATGATCCTTTCTTATGTTATCCGGCTAAAGGGAGTCTTGACTGTAAAGGAAAACACCCCAGAACGGCCACCACTGAGAAATGGAGACAGGAGGCTCCACAAATACTGATTTGGTAATTCACTGTCAAGATCCAGGTCCACCTCTAGGCTCACCTTCAGGCTGATCTGCCCTATCTCAGAACACCTCATTTTACCCAGAGTCTGTATCCCACCACCCAACAGGTAACATACCCAACTCTGGTATGTTGCTTTTTCCAGTGTGCCTATTGACTGTTCCTTGAGGAAAGAGACTGCCATGAAATTGGACACTTGGTAAGCATAGCGGATTGCCTCCGGGCATCTCCTCGAACACACCCTCCAACACAAACCCTAAAAGTTCTTGTTTGCTGGTCAGTTCCAGGGTGAGGAAGAAAAATAAAAAGCTATATAAGCTAAATCACACTTAAGTGAGGGAAGAGAGTAGAGGTGGCTCCTGTGTGGGAAAGTGGTGTGGAGATTCACAGCTGGGAAAGAATTTTAAGAAGTTTGCTTTGTTATGCTTCAAGAGACATCAGTAAAAACTTGCATTGCCTTTTCAGTTAGGCTGACTTGGTAGTCTAGTTTTGACTAGGACTCCAAGAAGAGGTGGTCTGTGGAGCTCCTAACTGTACTTAAGTTGATACTATATTTTGACCTGATGAAAGGAACTATAGTAGGTTAATAAGACTTACATCAAGGCTGGCAGCAGAAACCATTTCTAAGGAGAAACATTTATATTTGTATGTAGAGCTCTCTCATTTATTTAGGTTTATTAACTCTGCTGCCTCCTCAAATTTTACATGTATGTGTGCGTGTGTGTATGTGTGTGTGTGTATATACATATAAGATCCCGCATGCCACACAGCCAAAAATAAACAAATACAAATTATAAACTAACAGATTATCATACTCCTTCACAACTGAAAGATAAAAAGAACTCTGAATTTTCAGGATGTCCCCCTATGGTCTCTAGCCATAAGATACCCCCATCTGAGTAAAAAGATAATAATAATGCAGTAATAAAAGTACCATAGTACTTTGATTTTCTTCCTTATAGAATGAACTGAGGAAATTTTTTCTTCTTTTTTTTTTTTTAATTTTATTTATTTATTTATTTTTTAAATTTATATTTATTTATTTTTGGCTGTGTTGGGTCTTCGTTTCTGTGCGAGGGCTTTCTCCAGTTGCGGCGAGCGGGGGCCACTCTTCATCGCGCTGCACGGGCCTCTCACTGTCGCGGCCTCTCCTGTTGCGGAGCACAGGCTCCAGACGCGCAGGCTCAGTAGTTGTGGTTCACGGGCCTAGTTGCTCCGCGGCACGTGGGCTCCTCCCAGACCAGGGCTCGAACCCGTGTCCCCTGCGTTGGCAGGCAGACCCTCAACCACTGCGCCACCAGGGAAGCCCTTCTTTTTTTTTTTTTTTTTTTTGGCTGTGCTGCTTGCATGTGGGATCTTAATTCCCGGACCAGGGATAGAACCCGTGTCCCCAGCAGTGGAAGTGCGGAGTCCTAACCACTGGACCACCAGGGTATTCCTGTGAGGAAATTGAAATATAGGATCTCTAAGGATCTTTCCACACTGTAGGATTTTTATGACTATGAAATAGTTCTTGCTGAGAATCTTCTATGTACAAGACATTCATTTAAATTTTAAGAACAGAATTATAAGAAATTATAAGAACAAAAATGTCACAATGCCCTTCTAACTTAACACAATCCTGGGAAAGATTGCAATAGCTATCAGAATAAAAATTTAAACCTATGAAGAAAAAGAAGACATTTTAAAACATTACATTTACAGATGATGTGATTGAATTTTAATTAATTCTTTCATTCAGCAACGAATATTTAATGTGCCAGGTGCTATGCTAAGTACTGGAAGTACAGCAGTTAATAAGACACTGAGGGCAGAGACCATGTTTGTCTTGTGGGCAAGACATACATAGAACAAGTAAATACAGGTGAGCTGAGTGTCATGAAACAGGAAGCTCAATAGGTTCTACCATAGTGTGGGATGGAAGGTCAGGGAAGTCATATCTAAGTAAATAGCATCTAAGCAAACACCTGAAGGGTGAGTAGGGGTTATGATAAGTGAGGGGGAAGAAGTAGGAAAGTTGTTCCAAGGAAAGGAAATGGCATGTGTGAGGACTCTGAGGTAATAGAGAGAATCCAGCATTAATAGTTAAATAAGCTTTCTCCTTGAAATGAGAGTTCTGGAGGAGAGGGATAATTCAGTAGAGCAAGGCCTCTGAGAAGATTGGGAGGGATAGGACGCAAAAGCCGGGGGAAGAAATTGACCTCAGATGGGAGTAGGGATATGTTGTTTACAATGACAAAAGGAAGGGAAGAAAGGATAGATACAGCTACATTTATAAGTTGAGGGAATCCCTGTCAAATGGCTTCTGTTTTCTCACTGAAATGGCAGGCAGGTTATCTGCTGACAGTGCAGGGAGGCAGAGCTGTGATGATCATGCACTTGTCAAAACTCAGCAAGCATTTTAGACTTGTGCATGTTATTATGTGTAAATTTTGCATGAAAAGAAACTATAAATAAATACTGAACTCTAGTTTTCACAAATGCATGTACCTATGTAACCCAAATCTCTATCAAGATATAGAAGGTTGCCATTACACTCAATGACTTTTAAAACTTCTCTACTTTCCTAGCCACATCAGCCACATCAGACAAGAAAAAGAAATAAAAGGCATCCAAATTGGAAGGAAAGAAGAAAAACTGTGACTATTTACAGATGACATGACATTATATATAGAAAACCCTAAAGTCTCTACCAAAAGACTATTAGAAGTAATAAATGAATTTAGTAAAGCTGCAGGATACAAGATTAATATACAGAAATCTGTTGCTTTTCTATACACGAATACTGAACAATCAGGAAGAGAAGTTAAGGAAACAATCCCATTTACATTCACATCAGAAAGAATGAAGTACCTAGGAATAAACTTAACCAAGAACATGAAAGACCTATACTCTGAAAACTATAAATCATTAATGAAGGAATTTGAGAATTATACAAAGAAGTGGAAAGATATCCCATGTTCTTGGATTGGAAGAATTAATATTTTTAAATTGTCCATACTACCCAAAGCAATATAAAGATTTAATGCAATCCCTATCAAAATACCCATGACTTTTTTCACAGAGCTAGAACAAATAATCCTAAAATGTATGCAGAACCACAAAAGGCCCTGAATTGCCAAAGCAATCTTGAGGACAAAGAACGAAGCTGGAGGACATGGAAGCAACCTAAATGTCCATCGACAGATGAATGGATAAAGAAGATGTGGCACATATATATACAATGGAATATTACTCAGCCATAAAAGGGAACAAAAGTGAGTTATTTGTAATGAGGTAGATGGACCTAGAGACTGTCATACAGAGTGAAGTAAGTCAGAAAGAGAAGAACAAATACCGTATGCTAACGCATATATGTGGAATCTAGAAAAAAGGTACTGATGAACCTAGTGGCAGGGCAGGAATAAAGATGCAGACATAGAGAATGGACTTGAGGACACAGCGGGAAGGGTAAGCTGTGACAAAGTGAGAGAGTGGCATGGACATATATACTCTATCAAACGTAAAATAGATAGCTAGTGGGAAGCAGCCGCATAGCACAGGGAGATCAGCTCGGTGCTTTGTGACCACCTAGAGGGGTGGGATGGGGAGGGTGGGAGGGAGGCTCAAGAGGGAGCAGATATGGGGATATATGTATACATATAGCTGATTCACTTTGTTGTACAGCAGAAACTAACACAACACTGTAAGGCAATTATACTCCAATAAAGATGAAAAAAAATTTTTTTAAATTAAAAAAAAATAACAAAGCTGGAGGGAATTCCCTGGCAGTCCCATGGTTAGGACTCTGCACTTTCACTGCCGAGGGCCCGGGTTCAATCCCTGGTTGGTGAACTAAGGTCTCACAAGCCACACGGCATGGGAAAAACGAGAAAAAAAAAAAAAGAACAAAGCTGGAGATGTCATGCTCCTGACTTCAGACTACAGTACAAAGCTACAGTAAGCAAAACAGCATGGTACTGGCACAAACACACACATATAGATCAATGGAACAGAATAGAGAGCCCAGAAATAAACCCACACAGTTATGGTCAATTAATCTATGACAAAGGAGGCAAGAATATACAAAATGGAGAAAAGACAATCTGTTCAATAAGTTTTGCTGGGGAAACTGGAAAACTAAATATTAAAGAATGAGATTAGAACATTTCCTCATACCATATACAGAAATAAACTCAAAATGGACCTAAATATAAGAACTGAAACCATAAAACTCCTAGAAGAGGACATAAGCAGAACACTCTGACATAAATCATAGCAATATTTTTTTTGATCTGTCTCCTAAAGCAAAAGAAATAAAAGCAAAAACAAACAATTGCAACCTAATTAAACTTACAAGCTTTTGTACAGTAAAGGAAACAATCAACAAAATGAAAAGACAGCCTACTAAATGGGAGAAAATATTTGCAAATGATATAGTCAATAAGGGGTTAATATCCAACATATATAAACAGCTCATATAACTATATATAAAAAAACCAAAAACCTGATTTTTAAAATGGGCAGAGAACCTGAATAGACATTTTTTTCAAAGAAGACATACAGATGGGTAGCAGGCACATGAAAAGATGATCAACATCATTAATTATTAGAGAAATGTAAATCAAAACCACAATGAGATATCACTTCACACTTGTCAGAATGACTATCATCAAAAAGCCTACAAATAACACATGCTGGCGAGGATGTGGAGAAAAGGGAACCCTGTCAACTGTTAGTGGGAATACAAATCGGTGCAGCCACTATGAAAACAGTATGGCGTTTCCTCAAAAAACTAAAGATAGAACTACCATATGATCCAACAATGCCACTGCTGGGTATATATCCAAAAAAAACAAAAACACTAATTCAAAAAGACACATGCACCCCAATGTTCATAGCAGCGTTATTTACAATAGCCAAGACTTGGAAGCAACCCAAGTACCCATCAACAGATGAATGGAGGGCTTCCCTGGTGGCACAGTGGTTGAGAATCTGCCTGCCAATGCAGGGGACACGGGTTCGAGCCCTGGTCTGGGAAGATCCCACATGCCGTGGAGCGACTAGGCCCATGAGCCACAACTACTGAGCCTGCATGTCTGGAGCCTGTGCTCCGCAACAAGAGAGGCCACAACAGTGAGAGGCCCGCGCACCGCGATAAAGAGTGGCCCCCGCTCGCCACAGCTAGAGAAAGCCCTCGCACAGAAACGAAGACCCAACACAGCCAAAAATAAATAAATAAATAAAATTTAAAACAACAAAAAAACAAAAAAACAAAAAAAAACCAGATGAATGGATAAAGAAGATGTGGTACATATATACAATGGAATATTACTCAGCCATTAAAAAGAATGAAATTCTGCCGTTTGCAACAACACGGATGGACTTAGAGAGTATTATGCCTAGTGAAGTAAGTCAGACAGAGGAAGAAGACAAATACTCTTATGTTATCACTTATATGTGGAATCTAAAAAATAAAGCAAATGAATGTATAACAAAACAGAAACAGACTCATGGGTATGAGAACAAAGTAGTGTTTACCAGTGGGGAGAGGGAAGGGGGAGGGGCAAGATAGGGGTATAGGATTAAGAGACACAAACTATTACATATAAAATAAATAGGGTCTTCCCTGGTGGCACAGTGGTTAAGAATCCACCTGCCAATGCAGGGGACATGGGTTCGAGCCCTGGTCTGGGAAGTTCCCACATGCCGCTGAGCAACTAAGCCCGTGCACCACAACTACTTAGCCTGTGCTCTAGAGCCCACGAGCCACAACTACTGAGCCCACATGCCACAACTACTGAAGCCCACATGCCTAGAGCCCGTGCTCCACAACAAGAGAAGACACCACAATGAGAAGCCCATGGACCCCAAAGAAGAGTAGCCCCCGCTCGCCGCAACTAGAGAAAGCCCGCTTGCAGCAATGAAGACCCAACGCAGCCAAAAATAAATAAATACGTACATACATACACAAATAAAAATAAATAAATAAATAAATAAATAAGCAACAAGGATATATTGTACAGCACAGGGAAATGTAGCCATAATTTCATAATAGCTTTAAATGGAATATAATCTATAAAGTATTGAATTACTATGTTGTATACCTGAAACTAATACAATATTATAAATCAACTGTACTTCAATTTTTTAAAAGAAATTAAATAAACAAATAAATCTTCTCTACTTATATCAAATGATTGTCTTATTCACTGTTGTATCCTCACTACCTAAATCAATGCCTGGCACATAGCAGGTGCTCAATAAATATTTGTTGAATAAGTGAACATGTGATATGATATTAATTAAATCAGTATTCTTTCATCCAGGGTTGGGTTTTGTTAGGCTTGTGCGTTTTATTACATGAGCAGGATTCAGTAATGTGTGAGCACAAAATTCTTTTATTTTTTACTTCACTGTCTTTTCAAATTCTCTGAGGGCTGCTTCTTTTTCTGCCCTGGATGAAATCTCATGAAGGTCAAACAAACTTCATTCCCGGTTAAAGCTTTTCATTTCCCCAAGCTCAGTCCTGCTTCAGGCTGGAAACCTGCAGTGGGGGTAGTGGCACAGACTACTTTTATTTTGTTTTCTATCTTTACATCTCCACCTCCTCCTCCTTAACTACTCGCTGGTCAAGCTTTTAGATTCCTCCAGGTTTGGGTTGTGAAGGGGAAGGTAACAGAGCTTCTCAGATGTCTCAGATGTATGCCATGCATGGTCAGTTCCGGACAGTCACTAATGATCCTAGCTTTCAGCCCTTGGGTTTCTGAGGTTTCAAACCCTCCGCTGGATCCCCTGGGTGCTCAGCCAAGCAGCCTTCTTGCTGGACTCCCTTTTAAAATAGCTTCTATCACCAACCCTGGGAACATTTTGCTGCACTTGATTTATCACACATCCATCCATCCATCCATCCATCCACCCCTCTAGCATCCCATGAATCCATCTTATTTTTGGTGCATAACAAAGTAAGTTGCTGACATAAGTACACTTTCTCCTGGGAAAGACTCACACGTATCCACAGTTGGTGAACGTGCAGCTGATTTGCAGCATGCTCTCTCTGTCTCTAATCACCTTTGGTTTTCTCAGGAAAGTATCGGATCCCAGTTCCCTGTATTCCCCCAGACTCCAGACAACATATATCAAGTTCTCCGAGTGTTTCCCTGAAAGCTCCTCTCACATAGCTTGAGGTAAGGGGAAGCATCTCTTTTTTTCCCTGTGGGAGGTGTGGGTAGGTTTCAAGTATCTTCAAAGCAGTACTCTTCATGAGTCATCAGTGCCCCCACTCACCTCCCCTCTATGGGCTGGAGATGAGTGATGAATAATACTGAGCCACCATTTCTTGGCATATCTTACATGGTGGACCAACATCTGACTTTAGATGTACAGGTATTTGGCATCTATCTACTGTCCTTTGGGGACCCAGTCAAAACAAACAGCATGAATGTTATTTTACATGTTCATTTATTTAACAAATATTTTTTGAGCACCTGTTCTGTGCCAGGCACTAGTCTAGGTAGTAAGGATACAACAGTGAACAAGACAAAGTTCCTGTTCTCATGGAATTTACCATTTAGTCTGGGTGACAGACAATAAGCATATTTTTTTTTAAAAAAAAGAAGATAATTTCATGTAGAGATGAATGTTATTATAACATAGTATTAGTTTAAGGTATACAGGGACTTCCCTGGTGGTGCAGTGGTTAAGAATCTGCCTGCCAATGCAGGGGACACGGGTTCGATCCCTGGTCCGGGAAGACCCCACATGGCACAGAGCAACTAAACCCGTGCACCACAACTACTGAGCCTGTGCTCTAGAGCCCGAAAGCCACAACTACTGAGCCCCAGTGCTGCAACTACTGAAGCCTGCACGCTCTAGGGCCTGCATGCCGCAAGAGGAAAAGCCACCTCAATGAGAAGGCCATGCACCGCAATGAAGACCCAATGCAGCCAAAAAAAAAAAAAAAAAGTGTACAACATAATGATTGATATATTTATTGATATATCGTACAAAATGATTACCACGATAAGTCTAGTTAACATCCATCACCACAGTTATAATTTTTTTTCTTGTGATGAGAACTTTTAAAATCTATTTTCTTAGCAACTTTCAAATATACAGCACAGCATTGTTGACTATAGTCACATGCTGTATATTACGTCCCAAGGACTTATCATATAACTGGAAGTTTGTACCTTTTGACCACCTTCACCCATTTTGTCTACCCTCCTCTTCCCTTCTCTGGCAACCACCGATCTGTTCTCTGTATCTATGAGTTTGGCGTTTTTTCAGATTCCACTTATAAGTGAGATCATACTGTATTTGTCTTTATCTGACTGACTTATTTCACTTAGCATAATGCCCTCAAGGTCCACCCGTGTTGTCACAAATGGCAGAATTACCTTTTTTTAATGAATAATATTCCTATATATGTATATCACATCTTCATTCATCTGTCAATTAACACTTAGGTTGTTTCCACATCTTGTCTATTGTAAATAATGCTGGAACAAATGGGGGTATAGCTATCTTTTCATGATAGTGATTTTGTTTCCTTTGAATAAATACCCAGAAGTGGGATTGCTGGATCATATGGTAGTTCTATTTTTAATTTTTTGAGGAACCCTTATACTGTTTTCCATAGTGGCTGCACCAATGGGAATTTGACATTTTGGCCAAATAACAAGGCTAGAACATAGCTGAAGTTGAGTGTATATCTCACTTTTTTGCAGGAGAGTAACATGATCTAATGGCAAGAGGGTAGTTAAGGTGACAGACCATGGAATCATAGCTGCATAAAGATAGTATTAACCAAAAATTACTAGAGGTAATACCTGCATGTTTTTAGCATATAAGATAAACCCACTGAAATTCCTAAATATTAGTGGCAAACTGATAGGGAAAAAAGGTCCCATTGACAATATCAGTGTGTGATGGAAAGATCGCTGCTAGACTAAGAGTCAACAGCTTGGGTTTAAATCTTAGCTATACCCCTTCCAGGCCATGTGTCCTTTAAAGTCATGTAAGCCTATCTGAGTCTCAGTTTCCTCATGTACACATTGCACAGAGTTGTTGAGAGACTCAAATTAAGAGAATGAATGAGAGAACATATTGCAAGCTCTAGAGGAGTGGTTCTCAATCTGGGACACTTTTAAAACCAAGATGCTCAGGCCCTTCCTTAAACCAATGAAGTTAGACTCTCGAGCAAATAATCTTCCAGTCACCCAGAGTGGCTATAAGATCTTAAGTCAGATCATGACACTCGACTCTTTAAACCCTCCAATGGACCTTCCCATCTCAAAGTCAAAGTCCTTAAAGTGGTGACTGAGGCCCCATGATCAGGCCCCACCTCTGGTCTCATTTCCTCCTCTTCACCCTCACTCACCCAGCCCCAGGCACACGGGCCCCTTGCAGTTCCCCTAACATTCCAAACGTATTCCCACCTGGGAGCCTTTGTTTTGGCTGCTGCCACTCTTGTCGCAGTTATCCCACAGGGATCAAGCTCTCACTTCAGGCCTTAGCTGGAAGGCTAAAACCTTTGACTGAGGCCTTCCCTGATCACCCTCTTTACCATATCAGGCGTGCACACAATCCCTTTCCCCTTCTAGCTTTTTCCATAGTACTTATCACTACCTAAAATGTTACATATTTTATTTGTTTTGTTTGTTTATTGATTATCATTTTCTACTAGAATATAAGCTCCATGAGGTCAGGGATTTTGTTTGTTTGGTTTGTCCACTGCTGGGTAGTCCCAGTGCTTCAAAACGTAGAAGCCCTCAGTATATATTTACTGTTGCTGTTCCAAATGCATCCTCTGAGCATGCACCTTACCCAGCCTAAAAACTTCAGTAATGGCTCATTCCCCACTCCAAATGTATTCTGTGCTTTCCTACCTCCCTGACTTTGCTCATGTGGTTCTTCCTACTCTGTATGCCCTTCCCATCTTGACACTCATTTCCTCCATTTCCTGGATGAAAAAGATCCTCCTCAAAATTCCTCTAGCTGGTTGTGCCACATCTTGCCTTAAATTGTCTGTGTACTGTGTATAATTTTTTTATGTAATTATTTCCTTTCTGAGTGTACACTCCTTGAAAACAGTGTTACTCAGCAATGTTTGTTGAATGAATGAATGAACTTACTTTTGTAGCTGACTCAGACATTCACCAAAAGAAGGAAGAGAGGTAATTAAATGGTAGGTTTAAATGGCAGCCCCCCACCCCACCCCGCCTAGCTCTTGCAAAAATACAGGTTGCATGTGAGTAAAATAGAAACAGAAGATGATAGCCTCCAAAAATAATCTGTGGATGGTAAGATCAACCACACAAAAGATCAGCAACTATAAACTGCCTTATGAATAGTTTAGGTAAGAGCGAGTTGAAAAGGAATGAATTTATTGCATAAAGGGACTCGGAGAGCCAAATAAAAATTAGACATGACATTCATTTTTATGGTGGTGAGGTCTTCAAGCCAAGCCAGCTAAAAACAGGAAATAACCTCCCAGGTTTATTATGATATCCTTCAGATTATTTTTATGAACTCTTCCAAATCTCAATCTTTTTAGAAGATGTTCTCTTATGATAGTGAAAACAATAAATCTCTGACATTTCCCCTTCATTTGGAAGTGCTGTGTAATCTGAAATTGAAAAATCTCCTTCAACTCAATGTGGAGTTTTTTCCCCTGACTTTAAAAACCTTTGTTAACAAGCTATGTAGGTTTTTCAAGTCAGTGACTCATATCCTCCGCTCCCCAAACCTAGGTTCTTTCTGGAATGTCCTTTCTGAACGAGCAGGAGCTCACCTTATCAGCAGGGCTTGATTTTTGGAGACAGGAATTTATGAAGCTCAACCTGTGAATACATAACTCTTGTTCACCTTGGTATGTTACCAAGTTTTCATAAGGCTTCCACCAACTTGACTGAGTAAGACATGTATCACCAATCTTGGAAGGGAAAATAAGAAGTGCTAGTTAAATAACTAAAGCTGGCAGAGATAAAGCCTCTGAAAAAAATCCCACTCCACATACCATCAAAAGAAATACATGTTATGGATGAGAGAATTTGTTTGTTTTTCCTTTTCTTGAGTTTTAAATGTTTTTACATAAATAATAGCATAGCAATAAGAGCAAAATGAAAAAGAAAAAGATCACTCAGCACCTCACCTTTTTAACAGAAGAAGGATTTTTTCTCTAGTCTCCGTGCATCTACATGCATAGACATCTATATGACATAGTTTTAATTCATGTAACCTAGAGGCTCTCAGGACTATTGTACAATGGAGTGTTGGCCCACTCTCTAGAAATGAGGTAGGAAGAAATAACTGTGCCACCCCCCCCCCCCGGGGCCTGTATAAATGAGATCTGGGAGCTTGGGAGGAACCAGAAACAGACTGGAGTAATCTGAGAGATGAGGCCCATGACTGATCCCACAGTATGCTTCACTCAGCCTGAGGCATGACCCAGGAGGTCCAGACACCTGTCACTGACCCTAGAACACAACAGGGTTTCTCCACAAGATCTCCAATATCATTTCTATTCCTTTAAACAAAGCTGGAATCTCCATGTTGACAATTACATCAAATCAATACTCCCTTGCCAGACCATCTAGGCCCTGTATTAGCTTGGCTTGTGGGTAGAAGGTGGTATTCGATAAAGGCTGAGAGGAAAAAAGGTAACAATATAAAATTCTAAAATTGTGTTGGAGATACAGGAAATACTTCCCTGTGGTGATTTCATCCCCAAAGACTCAACACCAGAGTCAACAAGAAACTACACAGGCAAGATGTTTTTTTGTTGTCTCACCTGCTTATAAAACCCCAGCTTCCTTCTCCAGTCCTTCCACAACCTGAGATGGCAGAACTCTTAAGGAAGACAACTGTAGCAATCCTGCACTTGTTGCTTCTGGCTGTCTGCCCTGTTTCTTCACGTTGACTTGTAACAGGCCAGCCTTTCACCAGTCTTTCACCTCTCTTTCATCCAGAGACCTTGGGGTCTCTAGATTCCCAGCTGTGCAGAACCCTAACCAGCTGCATTTCACAGGCTTTGAACTGGTGAAGGTCTCCGAAAGAGAAACAATAGGCACCGCAGTCCCTGGCAGTCAAGAATAAAGATCTGTAAAGGCTGTTCATAGTGACCCCTTGCTGAGTAGTAATAATAACAATAGCTTAAATTGATTGTGCCAGAAACAGTGCTGAGCCCCTTCCAGAAAGCACCTCATTTAATTGTCACAACGATCCTTGAGGGAGGAATTATTGTCTTTTTTTTTTTTTTTCAGGAGGGGAAACTGAGACATATATCTAAATTAGCTTACATTTGGGACTTCCCTGGCGGTCCAGTGGTTAGGACTCTGTGCTTCCACTGCAGGGGGCATGGGTTCGATCCCTGCTCGGGGAACTAAGACCCCACATGCCGCAGGGCCAAAAAACAAAATAATATAAAAGCCACTACACAGATATTTAAAAAATAAATAAGTAAATAAAGTAGCTTACATGAGATCCAGTAGAGTTAGAAAGTGGCAGAACTTGAATTTGAATGCAGCAAGCAAAGGAATCTAAGGAGACCACACTTTCCTTATAGTGAGATGCTTCCTCAGAACTCAAGCCTGAATGGGGTGGCAGTGGGAGGAGCAGGGGGTAGAGGGGAGTCTGATGGAATCCCACACCCACCCACCCTTCCCCCGTCTCCACCCCAGCTCACCAAGTCTCTCTTTCTCTCCTACTCTTCCTTCCCATTCTGCCCCTCCTTTTCCCTGCTCTCCATCCTTTAGTTCTTTCTTCTCTGCCTGTTTTCTCACCCTGTAAATGCTCTACTCGGAAGCATGCAGCCCGAAAACAGCTGCCAGCCCTGGCTCTGGAGTGTGACTCATTACTACGCTGCTAGACCCAGAAATGAACTGAGTGAGACACGTAAGTCCAAAGCATCCAGTATTCCTAGGCTCACTGAAGTCAGGGCCTGTGGGTGAGCAGTTGATAGCATTGTAGCACTTTCAAAGGTGTAACTCAGTCCTGACTCTTTGCCTACTCCACCCGTGACCCTGTGGCATCCTTTGAAGTATGTCTCGTGTAACATCTTGCAATTCCACTGCTGCAATGGAAAGATGTTTGCATGCAGTGGGAATCTGTGACTCAGTGCTATTAATTCTTATTCCTTCTGATATCTAGGTTGGTGTTTTTGTGCCTTTATATTCTTGAAATTTTATGTCAGTATGGTTAGTTTGGACTCAGTTTCAGAAGCATTAAGGTATAGTTTTGAAAGGATTAAGGTATTCTTTTTACTGCCAGAGGAAAGTGTGTTCTGAGAGAAATGTACGCACTATATTCAGAGGAAAACATTCATAGCCGTTATATATTGTAGAAAGTTGGACAATGTTAGGTGGTAAAATTCACTCCCTAGCACTCTTGGTAAGAGTGCTACACCATTCATTCATGCATTCAAATATATTTAAATATGTCAGAAGTGATACATGCTATAAATAAAATTAAAGTTTGGTAAAGGAATAGAAAATGTAGAAGGGCTATTTTAGATAGCATGGCCAGGGAAGGCCTCACTGAAAAAGTGAGACTTAAGCAAAGTCCTGAAAGGACTTAGGGAATGAGCCATGGAAACATCTGGGGAAGAATATTCTACACAGAAAGAACAGCAAGTGCAATGGCCCTGAGACGGAAATGAGCTTGGTGAGCTTGAAGAAGGGCAAGAAAACCAGTTAGATTAGAATGGACCCTGGAGGAAAGAAGCACTGTCACAGAGGTTCGCAGAGCCTGCTGGGCTATAATAAATAGTTTTGACTGGATTGTAAATGTGATGAGAAATCACTGGAAGAATTTGAGTAGGATAGTGAGAAGATCTGACTTGTTTAGAAAGATCACTCTGGCCTCTGGTTAAATAATGGACATTGGTGAGCAGGGGTGGAAGCAGGGGAGCACGTTGAAAGGTTATTACAGTAGCCAGTGTAAGAGGATGAGGGCTCTTGGGTGTGAGATATATTTTGTAGATAGAAATAAGAGGATCTGAAGGATTTGGATGTGGGTTGTGAGGGAAAGGGAAGATTCAAGCTCACCTCTAGCTTTGCAGCCTGAACCATGGGTGAATAATGGAGCCATTTACTAAGATTGGAAAAGTCTGGGAGGAAGATAGTAAACGAAGTGTTCAGTTTTGCACATATTAAGTTTGAGATTGCCTAAGACATCCAAGTAGGGATGCCAAGTAGGTAGTTGTGTAGCAAGCCTGGAGCACATTGAGGGGTGATATCTACTGTGATGTTGACTAAGACACTTTCCTTACCACCACTGTTAGTCAATAGTTAGAGATTTGAATTTCAAAACTGGAATTCACCTCCTACAAGGGCACTGCACTCCATCTTGCAAACCCTTGTTCTCTGTCTCAATGCTACATGTAGGGGAGTATTAACGGAGATGTTAAGGCTTATGGTGTTCACCATCAAATCCTCCAGTAGTGCCCCTTGAGCAATTAATATTTGACATTTCCAAAGGGCCTCAACTAGTGAGACACACTGTGTTCCTTTAAATACTATCCTTAAATAAAGCAGAAACTCTGGCCAACAGAAGTAGCTGAACACAAGAAATGCATGTTCCATAATATCTGCAGATCATTTTCAGGCATGTTAACTACTTTTAGAGGATGCAGTGAGTCAGAGATTTAAAGTTGTGGAGCATGGATTCTGGATGTGGAAAGGCCACCTTGAAAGCACATACTATTCAAATGCTGCTGGATGGAAGCCCAGAACTTATGCCATAGGGTCACATCACCTGACATCAGTTGACCTAGATTATTTACAGAACACTGAAGTCCAAGGATTGCATCATATTTAGAAGGTTGAGGATATATGCCTCAGGGTACATCAGAGTATTTAACAGAATTAATAAATAGCCAAGCATCCAAAAATGGAAGATTTTTCTCAGCCACAATATTTTAAGAATCTATAAAGACTTTGCCCACAATGTTTTCTCATGAGGTGTCTTTTTGCCAGAATTACTGAATAAGCCAGGACTTCTTCAACATTACAGTGTTCACACAGCTGATCTTGCCGAGGACATCTGTGTGGAGATTGTGTCACCTGTCCTTTCTAGAGATGAAGACTTCTGGGAAGGAGCACAGGGACCTGGGTGCAGAGCATCTGTGCCATTAGAAAGTCTGATTGAAAAAGGCATCTGCAGAATTCTCAAGGTATTTCCCAAGAGACTGGGAACTTACAAGGCCCATTCTGGCTTTGTCCCCTTTAATTGGGTCAAGTCTGTTCGTCATCTCTTCTTTCAAGGGAGTTGCTCACCAACTAGACCCCATTTTTGCATTCATTCACTTGAAAACTAGACAGGTATATTTTTGCTATTAGAAAAACATATAGAGAGCTTGGTTATCACACAAGGTCTCTTTAGATCAATTGCATGTACCACTGTGGGCTGTATCAATTGTGTAACCAGAGACATTAACAACAGGCATAGGCTTTGAATGGGACAGGTCAGAGTTTTGAGTCCAGCTTTGCCACTTACTGCTCTGGTGGCCAAATTTAGGTAAGTGTAAAATTGGGATAATCACAGTACGCATCTCATAGGGTTACTGTGAGAATTAGATGCGGTAACGTCTTCAGAGAGGTTAGAAGAGTACCTAGAACATAGAAAGCACACAATAAATGTTAGCTGCTATTGTTATTAGAATCATCATTTTTAAAGACCATTGGCAAAGAGATTTTTTGGAACTATAGACCCAGTATAAATAAGATACTTAAGTAGACCCTCATTAAGTTTCTGCAGCTAGATAACACCATGTTCTTTGTGACTTCAGAGAATGAAATTTGATATAAATCTTGACCTTGCTCAAGGTTATCAGTGACTCGTATTTTTTTAATTGAAGTGAAATTCACATAATATAAAATTAACTATTTTAAAGTGTGCAATTCAGTGGCATTTAATGCAGTCACAATTCTGTGCAAGAATCACTTCCATCTAGTTACAAACCATTTTATCACCCCCAAAGGAGGCCCATACCCATAAGCAGTTATTCGCCTTTCGCCACAGCCCCTGGCAACCGCTAAACTGTTTCTGTCTCTACAGATTTATCTATTCTGGATATTTTAAATAAATGGGATCACATAATATGTGACCTTTTGTGCTGGCTCCTTTCACTTACGGTGACTTATTATTGAAGAGGAAACTGCAGATCCCCAAAGAATCACCATCTCATCATCCCATCATCTCTGATATGCTTGGAATTTTCCAATGCTTAATGGAGACTCTGATCTCTAGGATTTCAGATTCTGTCCTCTGTTAAAGAAATGCTTTAATCAAATGCTTGAATCAACAGTGGGTGGATTTGGGGGAGCACTCCAGGAAGTTCTAAATCACTTCAACATATCAAGTATCTGAGAAAAATGATGCCCTCAACATGTGGAGATTTTGTCAAGGGTGCAGTTTTATTCTGTCATTTTATAGAGAAGGACTTTGTGACCTAGTGTTGTTTTCTTTGGATGCTATAAGACACATGTAACCCTTGATGCACTTATTACAAAAACAATTCCTTTAAGGAGCATGTATAACGTGCTAGGGCCTAATGAGAGACACAGTCCCTGAGCTGTGACTAAGCTACTCATGGTCCACTGGAGAGAATAGACAATCAGGCATTAAAATATAATAAATGCTGTGACTGAATTAAGCACGGGGGGCCATGGGAGCACATGTGCAAGTACCTAGCCCTGCAGGAGGCATTGGCGGGGTACTCCTTACACTCTTTCTTCCACACAAGGCTAAGTCATTGTATTGCTGGTGGAAAAGTAAATTTTATACATCACGGAGCAATACTTTTCAGAATGTTAAATGGTTGTCGACTTTGGAGCCCGTGTTAATTTATTATCGCAAGGAAAGAACACTGTTACCATAGGTACTTCTTACATTACTCCTGTTCTGTTTAGCCACTGATGCCATGTGGCATTAAGGTACAGATTGTAACCTAAGGTTAACGTTCCTTACTGTATGGAATTAGACATTTACTGAGTAGGAAATCCTTGCTGGTATTGAGGGAGTTATTTTCTACTTAATCTATTTTACAACTTAAACTTACCACAGTTTTTTTTGTGGGGGGGGGGAGTCTATTCTAAGAGTAAGCATATTCTCTTAATCATATTCTGTCTCAACCCTCTGCTACAGTCATGACCCTGCCCCCGTTATTTGAAACATACAAGTGTCACACCTGGCCTTGTTGTCTATGCTCAATATCACTCCCCAGCTGATGGTATCACGAAGTCCTCCAGCATTATGGGCACACCGTTTCATAATATTTAATTTAAAATGACTCTGAGCACCGTTTCATCCCTCCTTCTCCCCAGGGACTCTGGGACTTCCATTTCTCCTAGTTACTTCTGATTCTGAAGTCCTGCTTTGGCTGAATTCTCGAGCCTTGCCCTGGTTCCCACCTCCTGCAAGTGCTGTACCTTTTCCGCACCACATCACCCCATGCTGGACACATCTGATCCCTCTGCTTCCCAAAATACTGTTGACCAAAGCAAATATCAAAATGTTTAGAGACAAATGCAGCACAGGAGAGCAAAACTGAAAATTGAATTTTAACTTAAAAAATTAAAAACTTAACTTAAAATTGAATATTTTAGTCATTTCCAAAGTCCCTTTGGCCATTTCTCTCTAGCTGTTTTTTCCCTACTTCTTTTTTCCCCTCTCCTACTTTCCATCAGAACTCAGATTTTCTCCCACTCTATTACTATGCAGAGCCCTGCAGGTTGTTCTGATGCATGCTAAAGTTTGAGAAGACTTAAGCAAATTTTGAGTATATATTTATGCTATGCACACATTTACAGATCTACTTCATAATTTTTAATGGTTGTATGAATTTAATGATTCCATACTGATGGACATTCAGGTTGCTTCTAATTTTTATATATGAACATACACTAGAAAAGCATATGGAAAAATCAAAATAATTATGAGAAGATGTAGCTATTTAAAAAAATTTTGGGGGGGGCCACCCCATGCGGCTTGCAGGATCTTAGTTCCCCAACCAGGGATTGAACCCGGGCCCATGGCAGTGATGAAAGCACGGAGTCCTAACCACTGAACTGCCAGGGAATTCCCGTAGACCTAGCTATTTTAGATGAAATGTTTTTCTTTAAAAATTCCTTTTATGATGTAATATTGTTTAACAACAAATCAAATTGGAAGAGAGAACAATGTTGGGTAAGCTAAAGGAGGGAGGCAGGTATGGATTCTCCATAGAGGGTAAGGGAGCACATTGTAGTAGGCTAGAAGCTTCTTGAGGCCAGGGACCATGTCTGATTTGTTTACTTCTGTATGTCCAGTGCCTTGAACAGCACCTGACATAGACTGGGTGCTTAGTTAAGTATTTAATGAATGAATGGATAATGAATGAATCTCAAAATAATTACACTGAGTAAAAGAAGAGTACATGTTATAAGATTCTATTTATATAAAATTCTAAAAATTGCAAACTATAGTGATAGAAAAGCAGGTAGGTATTTTCAGTTTATTGAAGTATGTCTATTATACCTCAATAAAGCTGTTTTAAAAATAAAAAGACATTGCCTGGTGTTTCTCGTCTGAGTAATTATTGGTAGTTCTCCAAAATGGAGAACAATGAGTTCTGTTTGGGACATACTGAGTTTGGGGCAACCATGGAATATCCAAATAGACATGTCAGTGAGTTTTTGGATATGAGTCTCTCTGAGGAGGAGTATTTGAGCTAAAGCTGTTCTTTCAACAGCTGAAATGTGCACATCGAATTTTGTGACATCAGCCATTAAGGTTGAATGATGACAGAAGCCAGACTAGAGTAGATGGAAAGAGAAGTAAAGAAATGTAGAGAGAAAAGTAGAAAACGATAAGTTTGGCTGTTCTGGAAAAAGAGAAAAATAGGGCAATTACTGGAGGAGGTGTCTTCTGAGGATGGTCCTCAATGATACCTTGGAGCCCCAAACCTTCCCCCAGCCGCCTTGCCTTTGGTTTACATCACTTTTAGTGGAGTTCTCTGTTCCTTGGGCTCAAAGCACCCTGTCTAGTACTCTCCTTTTTCCTTCTTTCTCACCTCTTTCAGTCAATCACAAAGTCCTTTTACTCCTATTTCTTTAATGATGCTCAAATCTGTTCACTTCTCTTAACCCATCGCCAACGTCCTAGGGCAAGTCGCCATTATCTGATTACTGCAGAATCCAAAGGTTCTGCTCATGGTGCAGCAGCCAAGTACATCTCTCCTGGAGTCACTGGGTTCGAATCCCAGCTTGCTCCTTAGGAGCTTAGTGACTTCTCTGTGCCTCAGTTAAAAGTACCTTCCTGCCAAGATTTTGTGAGAGTTAAATGCAATAAAATCTGTGCAGCGTTTCCTGGTTTTTAAAAAAATGTTTATATATTTTTTTCTCTACTATCCATTTAATTGCTTGTGTTGTTTGTTTTGTATGGAAAATCTTCCCTAGACATCACCAACAGGTTAAATCCTATGTCTTTTTAAACTTCCGTTAGGGTGCCAGCTCCTTAAGGAAGGATTTCTTGATTGACCTACACTTTACCTTGCTGAAGCACTCTGTCAGAGTGCTTATCATACTTTTTGGCTCTTCTTCTTATTATTATTTTGCTTCTGAATCCCACACTACTTAATGATGAACCCTTTGAAGGCAAGGATGGTGTTTTTAGCATTGAAAAAAGTTTATTGGCATAAAGTCCCAGGAGGAGATAAGTGTTAGTTAAAACTAGGAGCCTGATATACTGTATGATTCCAACTGTATAACATTCTGGGAAAGGCAAAACTATGGAGACAGGAAAATGATCAGTGGTTGCCAGGGGTTTGAGAGGAGGGAGGCATGACTAGGTAGAGCACAGAGGATTTTTAGGGCAGTGAAACTACCCTAGTGCATAATGTGTGATCATTACATGTCCTTATATATTTGTCAAAACCCACAGAATGTATAACACCAAGAATGACCTTAATGCAAACTATGGACTTTGAGTGATTATGATGTGTCACGGTAGGTTCATCAATTGTGACAAATGCACCACTCTGGAATATAGTTCGGGAAACTATGCATGTGTGGGGTAAGGAGATATATGGGAACTATATATATATATATATATATACACACACACACACACACACATATATATGTATATATATATATATATATATATACCCACACACACACACATATATATGTGTATATATATATATAGATATAGATAGATATAGATAGATATATATATCTTTGAAGAAATAATCATCCTTGCCTCTGTGGAGGCAGACATCAAACAAATAATTATGCAAACTATCATTTATTTAACATTAAGAACCACTATGGAGCATAGGGTCTTCCCTGAGAAAGCAAAACTTAAGGTAATGCATCACCTTGAGGTCTGCCCTCAAGGACAGGGAGGAGTTAAACCAATTACAAAGGCTCTTTAAAGAGCCTAAGGGCCAGAGTGAACAGTGTGTTCCAGGACCAAAGGAGAGTAGGTACAGGCAGGTCAGACTAGTTGGAGCAGAGTGAGCTAAGGAGGTAAAACCGGGGAGGTGAAAAGAGGGCAGACCTACAGGGCTTGCAGTCACAGAGTTGGAAGCTGTGTCCTAAGGACAGTGGGGTGCCATGAAAAGATTTTAAATAGAAGAGTGATATGGTCAGATTTGAATTTTAAAAAAATCTCTCTGGCTGCTGCATGAAAGAATGGATCAGAAGGAACAATCTGAAAGTGGCTAGATCAGGAGGGAGAGTACTGCAAGAGTCCAGGGGAGGAAGCGCATATTGCAAATGTGAAATACTTAGCTCCTTGCAGGCTGGCTCCATGTGGCCATGAGCAATGCAGACAATGCAGTGGGGGAAGACAATGGGGAAAGAGGAAAAGCATGTGGAAAAGGCAGGAAATGTGAGCAGATAGTTCATGGAGCAATAAAGCTGAATACATGAGCTTAGATCGTGATATGTAATGATTTTTATTTTTTATAAATTTATTTATTTATTTATTTTTGGTTGTGTTGGGTCTTCGTTGCTGCGCAGGCTTTCTCTAGTTGTGGTGAGCGGGGGTTTCTCTTCGTTGTGGTGCGTGGGCTTCTCATTGCGGTGGCTTCTCTTGTTTCAGAGCTCAGGCTCTAGGCGCATGGGTTTCAGTAGTTGAGGCACGTGGGCTCAGTAGTTGTGGCTTGCGGGCTCTAGAGTGCAGGCTCAGTAGTTGTGGCGCACGGGTTTAGTTGCTCCACGGCATGTGGGATCTTCCCGGACCAGGGATCGAACTCGTGTCCCCTGCATTGGCAGGCGGATTCTTAACCACTGTGCCACCAGAGAAGGCCCCAATGCTTTTTAAATAACATCACTTTTATAACAATGATAATAAAATAATAACCATAGTACTTGAATTTATTGAGTAATTACTATGTGCTAGACAATTTTTCTATGTTCTTTATACAGCTTAATTTCATCCTTGTTCTAGTTATCTGTTGCTTCGTAACAAATCACCTTAAAACTTAGTGCTTAAACCAACCTATATGTATATGTGTATATATATATATATACTCTGTAGCTTGGACAGAGCTTGAGGGTTGGGGGAAGCTTGTTACTGCACTTCTTGGTGTCAGCTGGGGTAGCTCAAAGTCCGAGATCTAGCCTCTCTGAAGCTTGCTCACTCACCTGCCTGTAATTGATGCCAGCTGTGGGCTGCAACTGTCTACTCTTCTCTTATTGCACTCAACACGATCTTCTTCAGTGTATTTGCTCACATGTCCAGTTCTCTGCTGGACTTTGAGCTCCTTCAAAACATAAAACATGTCTTTATCTTTGTATCATCTCTGTTTGGGGCACCATCTGCAAATGAATGAATCCTGAACCTCGCTAAGAGAATATTTTCCTTTACCAAACTGAACACTCCTAGTGACTGGAGTTTTATAACTTTGCAAGACTACAATTTTGTTAGGAAGTTTTTCTTTATCCTTAGCCAAAATCTACTTTTGTGTAACTTTTACTCAGTGGACTTTTACTGAGGACTGTGAAACTCCACAGAATGAGTCTAAACTAACTTCTCTAAGACATCCATTCCCTAAGTGATAGCTATCAAATCACATCTAAATCTCTAAGCTTAACACCCCAGTTCCTATTATTGTTCTTCCTGGTTGTGGTTTCCATGGTTACCTCACTCTTGATTCATTCTTAGATAATCACTGTGGTTCATAGAGATCCAGAACAAAATGCCTGGATAAATATTAATGGTGAGTCTGTGAACACAGGGGAATGAAGTGGGATAGAAAACCATTCTGAGACCATCACAAGCAAGTGGGCTCCAAAGAGAAGTGCAGGATGGGACTGAGGGGTGAGGACATGGATTGGGAGTTGGAGACTACATCCTATCCTGGACCTTCCCTGGTAGGCTGATCCTGATGAGAAGCAGATGGAGACCCTGTGAGAAGGTAATCTGAGACCCTGTCTGATTGGAAATGGAGAAGGAAAAATAGGAAAAGTGGAGCTGAAACCCAGTTGAAACTCAGTTGCCCACTTCTATCTTAAAATTGTGTTTCTTTCTTTTTTTATTTATAATTCATTCAGGAAATAATCTCCAGGCTGTCGTCTTGTTTCCTTTTTTTTTTTTTTTAATTTTTATTTATTTATTTATTTATTTATTTATTTATTTATTTATTTATTTATTTATTTTTGGCTGTGCTGGGTCTTCGTTTCTGTGCAAGAGCTTTCTCCAGTTGCGGCAAGTGGGGGCCACTCTTCATCGCGGTGCACGGGCCTCTCACTGTCGCGGCCTCTCTTGTTGCGGAGCACACGCTCCAGACGTGCAGGCTCAGTAGTTGTGGCTCACGGGCCTAGTTGCTCCGCGGCATGTGGGATCTTCCCAGACCAGGGCTCGAACCCATGTCCCCTGCATTAGCAGGCAGATTCTCAACCACTGTGCCACCAGGGAAGCCCCAAAATTGTGTTTCTTGAAGCACAGTTTATTGTTCATAAGAATTTCATAACCTGCTGGTAGACATGCGTTCCCTGAGCTCAGCCCCACACCCACTGAATGTGTACTCTTTACAAACTCCAAGGTAATTCTTAAGTACACAGAGAATCTTGTTTTAAGGGCCAGAATAAGATAGAAATTGCTCATATTCAGAGTTAGAAAAGTGTTTTTCAAACCATTTCACAAAGCTAAATAATCTCATGTTCTTCAGAAATTTCTTTGAAATATAAAAAAATCCCAGCTCATGTGTTTAGTCCGCATGGTTCCATCCCCATAAGTCCTTATCCCAACCCATAAGGGTCTGAAAAACAGTAGAAAAGAGCTGCCTTTGTTAGAAGATCCTATCACAATAACTCTTAGAGAAAAGCCTCCCACCCCCGCAAACTCCCACCCCCAGGAAAAAAGCAGTTGAAGAATTCAAACCCATTATACATTCTTTCCATTCCCTGTCCCCAGCTTCACTGAAATATTAAATCCTTTCCTCTTTTCTACGGATGGATTTTAAGACAGATTTTCCAATGAATTTTTAGTTAAATAATGAATGGAAAGTGTAGCTGTAACAAATGCAGATTTTTTTGCTTAGAATAAGAGAGAAACTAAAATGTAATTTCTCTAAATACATGTTTTTCCCCTCTTTTAGGAAAATGTTTCAAGTAAATTTACTGAGTCCCCAAAGGAAATATCAGTGCACATCTTTTATGAAGTTGTAACAGGTAAAAATCTAACATTACTAGACAAAAATACAAGGGTCAATTTTTCACACATCGAGTCTTGCTTTAATAAAATGATTTTGCAATAAGCATTTCTTTGAGTAGAAGCCTTTGCCTTTTAGCCTATCTCCTCCAATTATTAAAGCATGTATTTACAGAGCAGAAGAAAGATCACTGAAAAACAGATTCTTTTAATGAGATAATGCCAAGTGAAGAGCATTCTGAAACGGGGAGAAAGGGTGAGTGATAATTTCACCCTAAGTCATCAGAAAGAGAAAAAGATGGATTCAAAATGATTGACCTACAGCCTTTCAGAAGCATTGTTTAAAAAGAAACAGACTATGATGCTCATTCACTGACTCCTTAAACATTTATTGAGATCACCTACAATGTGTCAACTGGAGCTAAAGAGGGGCCCAAGACAGGCACAGTCCCTCACTTCAAGATAGAGTTCCAACATGCCTGGGCCCAAGGCATTTAATTACAATTGTAATATAGTGATGAATACTATAAAGGAGAAGTGTGGGAAATGCTTTGAGAATGAATTTATCATCATTTGAAAGTCAAGTTGAAGTTAACCTTAAATGAGGGGACAAATATTAAAACTATTTTTTTCCAAGCTTCAACTTGGACAGACTTCTTTGCTTCAACATTTTTGAGAGTTATTTGGGAGAGTGATTTTTAAAAAACATGTATTGTGTGCCAATACATGTTTGTAGTTACCTACAAGCTCCTTCTTTGAGGGCAAGGAAATTCACACTTACTGAGTGCCGACTTTGTCGGAAGAATTGGACCTATTTTGCCCAACAACCCAAGATACGTGTGTTGCTGTGCTTCCTTTGCACAAGAGGACACTGAGGCTCAGGGAGATGAAATAATTTGTTTCATGCCAGCAGAGTTGGTCCTTGTCACTGCACTTAGCTAGAAAGTGGAGGAGGGCTTCCCTGGTGGCGCAGTGGTTAGGAATCCGCCTGCCAATACAGGGGACACGGGTTCGAGCCTGGTCCCACATGCCGTGGAGCAACTGAGCCCGTGGGCCACAACTACTGAGCCTGTGTTCTAGAGCCCACAAGCCACAACTACTGAGGCCCGCGTGCCACAACTACTGAGCCCACATGCCACAACTACTGAAGTCCTCGCGCCTAGAGCCTGTGCTTCGCAACAAGAGAAGCCACCACAATGAGAAGCCCTCGCCTTGTAATGAAGACCCAAAAAGCAGCTAAATAAATAAATAAATAAACAAACAAAAAAAAGAAAGTGGAGGAGGGGAGAGGGTGACAGATAAAAGGCTAATTTCACTGACAATTAGTCTATTGTTAGTGTCGCTAATGGGTTGAGCCAAAGTAATCAGAGCCCACAAAATACTGCCTTTTTATCAAAAGTAAATGCAGGATCTGTAGATGAAAGGACAGCTGTAGGTTCTTGAGGGAGAAATGGCGGTTAAGATTTTATGCGAAATATAGTTTGTAATAAAATTAAATTGTACTAAAATGCATGAAGGAGACTGTGCATTGTACTTCAAGCGCTTTGTTAAGATGTTTGGTTTACCTTTAGCAAAGTTTGTAATAGATAACAAGGTGAGATTATAGAGAATTTATTTCTTGAAATACAAAGAAGTTGCACAATGTCAGTTTACACAATGACAAGGCTTTTAGTTTTAAGCAAGAAGTGAAGGAAGGAGCTAAAGTAATTGGATCAGAGAAATCATAGAAAGCCAGAGTTAAGATTTGTCAACAACAGTTATGTGGAAAATCAAGATTTGCTTCCCCCAGAGGTGGGAGGGGTAGGGGGGTAGGGGGGAGGGAGAGGGATGGACTGGGAGTTTGGGGTTGGTAGATGCAAACTATTACATTTAGAATGGGTAAACAACAAGGTCCTAATGTAGAGCACAGGGAACTATATCTAATATTCTGTGATTAAGCCATAATGGAAAAGAGTATAAAAAACTAAATAAGTAAAATAAAATATTGGCTCTAAAAAAAAAAAAAAAAAAGGATCTGCTTCCTCCAGAAGAATAATTGGTTATAGCAACAACCAAGATTAGTGAACTCTAGTCTTAGCTCTGCTTCATCTGCCCAATGAGGTCCAGATGCCAGTTACTCAAAAGAGTTTGAAGATTTTATTAAGTCCCAAAGCGGGTGGTAAGAGTCAACGTAAAATTCATTCTAAATTCAAACCCACCAGGGCCTCATCATCCAAGATGGCTAGCAAGAAGGTGGGAAGGTGGGAAGGAGAGATAGGGCTGCAGTGGAGACAGATTGAGATTTGCCTTGAGTTTTTCTTTTTTTAAAAAAATTTATTTATTTTATTTATCTATTTTTGGCTGCATTGGGTCTTTGCTGATGCACACAGGCTTCTCTAGTTGCGGCGAGCGGGGGCCACTCTTCATTGCGGTGCGCAGGCCTCTCACTATCGCGGCCTCTCTTGTTGCGGAGCACAGGCTCCAGACGCGCAGGCTCAGTAGTTGTGGCTCACGGGCCCAGTTGCTCCGCAGCATGTGGGATCTTCCCAGACCAGGGCTCGAACCCGTGTCCCCTGCATTGGCAGGCAGATTCTCAACCACTGCGCCACCAGGGAAGCCCCAAAGACAAGGTTTTGAAATGGCAAAAGCAACAGAAGTTTTAGATCTCAAAGCTCCAGAAAGGAATTAATCTGATTCTTCATCATCAAGATAGTCCTCGGCATTGCTGAATGTTTGGACTGCATCTGTTCCCTGTTTCTTTTTCAGGAGAGATGCACAGGCAGCATTAGTAGCCATGTCTAGGGCCAGCTTCTTCTCATTGTTTCTTAAGTCTGTTCTAGCAAGTTTTGCCAGAAGCAACTGGACAATATCTGCATAACCCTTCCAGGCAGCAGCATGCAAAGCTGTGTCTCCCAACTTGTTTTGTTGGTTCAGTTCAATGTTTGGTTGAGTAAATAGCATTTCCACTGTATCTTTGTGACCCCCATGACAAGCCCAGTATAGGGCAGTGCTTCCAGCTTTGTCCAAGCCATTAACACCGACTCGGTTGTCCAAACACTCTCTCAACCAGCTCAAGTTGCCTCTTTTTGCAGCTTCATGCAATGGATTGTCAATGGATTCTGCCTGCTCAGCCACATAGTTGCTTGGGATTAGTCCCGTCCTGCCTTTGGAGGTGCCTTTCCACCAACTGGTATCACTCATGTCAGTAATGTAGATAATATCACCTTCTTCAAAGTACAATTCATCTGGAGTTTGGGTTCAAACCTATAAAGAGCTCTGAACACTTTAACTTGCCCTGGCTTGACCGGGTTTGGATGGCGGCTTCGACATCTCTCTCCCTGGAGCGCCATAACTTTTAAATAAATGTCCCTGAATAAGAATGTTTCTTTAAAATGAGTTCAGTTAGAACTCTTTCTATGCAGTATGGAATGATAAATTGATTTAAAATTAGTTATCGACTTACACTTCCAGAGAGAATTTTAGGCAGCTCGCAAAAATATATAAAAAGCTCATGACAGAGTTGTAACAAAGACATAGTGAAAAAAATAAGGCCAGTCATGAGATGGGTGCACATGCCTTGAAGTCCGCCATACTTGCTAGAGGTGGGCCCCACACATGGATTTGGTCTTTCTGGCAGGGAAAAGACCTGGTCAGTAACATGATTCACAGAATCTGTGAGAAAGAAACTGATCTTTTCTTCAAGTGAAACACAGCTACTCAGACATACCCAGGAGGGTGACACTTCAGATAGATGTGAGGAAGTGACTGCAGGGATCACACTTGGTCAACACTGGGACAAATTGATAATCTAAGCCCTAACATTCTATGTCAGGGCAGCACAGCTGAAGTAACACCGGTGAGAACATTTTTAAAGGGTTCACTAAAATCACAAAAGCAAACATAAAAACAACTCTCACAAACATAAAAACAAATAAACACTCACAGAGAATCTAAGTTTGAGCGATACCTTCTGGATTAAGTTGTTTGTCAAAGGTATACCTGGGTAGGTATCTGAGTGAAATCACTTGCTGAATGTAGTTATTAAATTTAAGTCAGTTATCAGAGAAAGACAAATATCATATGATATCGCTTATATGTGGAATCTAAAAAAAGGGTACAAATGAACTTATTTACAAAACAAAAATAGAGTCACAGATGTAGAAAACAAACTTACGGTTACCAGGGGGAAGGGGGGAGGGATAAACTGGGAGATGGGTATTGACATATACACGCTACTATATATAAAATAGATAACTAAGAAGGACCTACTGTATAGCACAGGGAACTCTTCTCAGTACTCTGTAATGACCTATATGGGAATAGAATCTAAAAAGGAGTGGATCATATGTATATGTATAACTGATGCACTTTGCTGTACAGCAGAAGCTAACACAACATTGTAAATCAACTATACTCCAAATCAAAAAAATAATTTAAGTCAGTTATATTTCTAGAAGTCGTTACCAGAATGAATGGCTTTGGCTTCAGAATAGTTGGCAGTTATCTGCTAACATGGCCCCTCTTACCATCTCACGACTGACGCGGTTCATGTGGGATTGAGGAAGACTTTATATTCTGTCTTCTATGGTTGGGTGCTGGTGCTGAAGGAACAAGTCCCCAACACATTGAGACAGGTTCAGGGAGATGTGTGTGGGTACCGGGTATGTTAGTGTTAAAGCTGCGTTCAGAAGAGAGCACGTATACAAAGCGGCAGGCCGGAAGGATGAAGAGACAAGAAGCTGAGGAGGAGAGCCACAGTCGCGGGCACTGTGTTGGGCTCGATGCGCTGTGTGGCTGCGTGGTGCTTTGGTATAACGGATTTTGTGAGGGTGCTATGAAAAAGCTTTTCATCCTCCAAAATAATTAAATAAAAAGGAGGGTGCTCTGGAATGCTGCAGAACTCTGGGGAATTTTTCTCTCTGGAAAAAAAAAGACTGAAAATAGGACACTGAGTAGGATATGACTTAAGAAATGCTGAAGATTTTCTTAAATTCCAATTTAAGGAATTTGCTAAATCCTCAGCCTATAATTTAAAACACTGCATATTCATGTAGATTCGACACATGCCTGCAAATTTTAAAATTTAAAGTGGTGGTACATGGGAATAAAGTCAGGAATACACTAATACCACAGGGTAAAGAACTAAGACACAGGAGAGAATTCTTTTTACAAAATGTCAAAGACCTATCCATAGTATATCTCATTATATATAATCATTATACAGTATAACAGATGAAAAAGAGAACAGTTAAATATACTACAGAATTTCTATTTTATTTGCTTGTTTTGAATATACAAATATAGGTACTTCCCTGGTGGTCCAGAATCCACCTTCCAATGCAGGGGGCGCAGGTTCAATCTCTGGTAGGGGAACTAAGATCCCACATGCCGTGGGACAAGTTAGCCCGCCTGCCACAGCTACTGAGCTCGTGCGCCTCAACCCGAGAGCCTGCGTGCAGTAAACTACAGAGCCCATATGCTCTGGAGCCTGTGTACCACAACTAGAGAGAGAAAACCCGCACACCACAACTAGAGAAAAGCCCACGTGCCACAACTGGAGAGAAGCCTGTGGGCCACGACAAAAGATCCTGCATGCTGCTACTAAGAGCCGACGCAGCCAAAAAAATAAATTAATTAAAAAAATAAATAGACAAGTATGAAAATAAATAAATTTAAAAAAATAAATATACAAGTATCTGAATGCTCTAGATGGAAGGATTCCAGAATTTCACTTCTTTGTATTTTTAAATTATAATTATTCATATATGTGTTTAAGTATGTGTGTATGTATGTATGTATTAGTGAAACTGTATTCTCTCTCTTGTATGGTCAGGGGAAAAGCATTGCTTTTATTTATTTGTGTGTGTGTGTGTGTGTGTGTGTTTTGTTTATCTATTTATTTATTTTTTTGGCCGCGCTGAGTGGCATGTGGGATCTTAGTTCCCCAACCAGAGATCGAACCCGTGTCCCCTGCAGTGGAAGCTCGGAGTCCTAACCACTGGACCGCCAGGGAATTCCCGATAAGCATTGCTTTTAAAGAATTCAGACAGGTAATATATATGGTTAGATTTTTCCAATAGTAAACGTATCATCCCTAGTGCAAAGTATTTTAAACTGTGTCATGTGATGTTTTGGGTTGATAGGTTTCTTACATGGGCTAAAACTGAATACGGCTTTGAGTGAAACAAATATTCTTTTGCAGTCCAGCAGGCATTCCCTATATGTAGGTTTTTCTTTAATAATCCACATACGGCCTAAAGTTCAAAGCAATGTGGATAAATAAAAGTCAAAATTTTTTCAGCATTAAATGGTTAAAAAGTTAAAAAAAAATTACAAATGTTTGCTGTTTTTTGTTAAAAAGACTTTTATCAGATTAACTACATACTTTGATTTTATCAATAATTTGTTATATCACCACAATTTTACTCTTATGTAGCAATACACCTTAGACCATATTCAGGGGTTAACTTACTCAAAAATATTTTGAGGCAGCCATTCTTCAGCCTTCAGTTGTAACTGAAATAATTTATTTCTCATTATGGTCCAATATTTACCTCTCACTGGTCTCCTAGTTCTAACTTTTGGAGCAGGTCAATTCTTCTTTCTCTGAATGGATTAAGTATATGAAAATAGCTATTTCATCCTCATTATGCTTTCTCTTGTCTAAGCTAAAAATTCCAAGTGATGCAACTTTTTTTAACTTGAATATAAGCTTTTATGTTAATTCCTGCTAAATTTTCCTTTATTACTTTCATTAATTAGTTCACTCTGTGAGGATATTGAAATATTTGTTCTGGGATCCAGTGCATTAGATACATCTTCCAAGTTTTTCTTCCTGACCTTGCCTTGAAATAAAACATTTAAGAACTATAAAAGCAGGACTCATGCTTACTTTCCAGTTCATGAATAATCAAAAAGAGGATGGTGATGATAAAATTATTGAATCCAGCCTTAAAATTTCTCATGTGGATCCATTAGAAGTATTTCACTTTTATTTTTAGATGATACATAAAACAGTTATATGTATGCATAGATATATGTTTTTTAATATTTAAAACACACTTTTTCTTTCTAATAAGATAATTTAAACAGTGACATATGCCATACTATACAAAAATATTCCCTGAATAAGCAGATAAATCTCATGAATTAGAGATGACTTCTTTGCTTATCACTTTTTTTAAAAAATTGAAGTATAATTGACTTACAATATTATGTTAGTTTCAGGTGTTCAACATAGTGATTCAACATTTAAGTATATTATGAAATGATCATCGTAAGTGCAGTAACCATCTGTCACCATAAAGTTATTACAGTATTACTGACTATATTTCTTATGCTGTATATTACAGCCCATTTTATAACTGGAAATTTGTACCTCTTAATACCCTTCACCTATTTTGCTGAATTTTCTTCGAACTTTATAAACACTAGTTTGGTTTGTCAGAATAATTAAAGAAATGCAATTTTCCAGTAGTACAAGTTTAATTCTAAATAGTCAAGCTATATCATGGCTTTAAAATAAGACCTTCATCTATCTTTAAGTTGTGAAGAGCATGCTTTAGAGTTTTACCAATCAATGCTAATATACTTTTGAAAAAATAGTTTAGGCTCAATCTTCCTATTAAAAAAAGAAGCATTTTTAAAATAAGGGTGGGGGGGACTCCCCTGGTGGCGCAGTGGTTAAGAATCCGCCTGCCAATGCAGGGGACATGGGTTCGAGCCCTGGTCCAGGAAGACCCCACATGCTGTGGAGCAACTAAGCCCATGCACCACAACTACTGAGCCTGCGCTCTAGAGCCCGCAAGCCACAACTACTGAGCCCGCGTGCCACAACTACTGAAACCCGCGTGCCTAGAGCCCATGCTCCGCAACAAGAGAAGCCACTGCAATGAGAAGCCTGTGCACTGCAATGTAGAGTAGCCCCTGCTCGCCACAACTAGAGAAATCCCATGTGCAGCAATGAAGACCCAATGCAGCCAAAAATAAATAAATAAATAAATATAAATAAATAGTAAAATAAAATGAGGGTGTTAAATTAAATAATCTCTAAGATCACTTCTAGTTTTGTTTTTTTTAATCCACTAGAGAAATATTCTTATCCATTGAAATATACCTTCAGTAGAGTTGGTGTACCCCATTTTAAGATATGTTTTTAAATGATTACTCTGCAATTTTCACATGAAAACAATTCTGTTTAGACGTGGATAATTCAGCAGTTACCTATGAATACTTAGTTAAACCTTAGCAAAAGATCAGAAGAATCAGTTAAAACTCTTCAGTTTAATACACAATCTTGCTGATCCTCAGAAAGAAACAGATGAAAACATTTTGATTTTTTTGTTGTTGTTGCTTGGGTTTGATTTTGTACCTCAAGGCACACCTCAAGTGTGCTGGAAAAAATATTGCTGAAGTTGTAGGACACTGCAGCCCTCAGCGTGATGAACAGCAGGAAGTCGACAGGAGACCGCAAAAGCATCGGCTACCTTCTCTTTCGAAGGCTCTTTCAGCCCTGGCCACGCCCTCTCACTTTGGCTCTCAAGAGAGTCCATCCAGACCTTCCTCAGGGACAATGTCACCTTCTACTTTCAGCTACCACACAGGCCCCCTTTGTATTCCCTGAACTAATGCTTCCTTCTGCAGATCACACCCTGACACAGAGCTGTCAGAGAGTGGGCCAGGCTCTACCTTAGCCCTATCTCTCAAGCGAACGGTCTATATTTAACCAACCTAACAAAGATTCTTGGGACCTCTAGTGTTATGCTTACGACCTAGCATTTCCTGTTTGCTACTTGTGAGAAGAGTTGGTGTTGTTGACTTCTCAAAACTGAAATGCAGAATGATCCAGTGACTACTTAGCTAGCCAGATCTGCCCAAGCACTGAAACCACTCAGATCTCTCACCTCAACTGCCCAGATCTGGCCTGGCTCCAGCGGGGCAGGTCTGGACCTGGCTCTCCTCTGAATCCAGACAACCCTGGGAAGAGAAATCCAGATTTGGATCAGGTTTGTTTCAAAGGAATCGTGAGTGGAGATGAGGACAGGTCACTGTTAGGCCCTCTCTAGAAAGGCCTGGCACCGGGCTGCAAAGCAGGAGACCTGTCATTTGATCCTGCTCTGCTACTGACCTGACCTTAGATAGGTCATTGCTTCTCTGGACCTTAGTTTTGTCATTTTCAAGTTAACAGTTCAATTAGATAATGTTAAGACCCCTTCTATTGCACTACAGGCTTAATTTAAGCAGACCTGAAACCATCTGTCAGCCCCAGAACCAAATAAACCACTGCATACCACACCACACCTTTCTCAATGTGGATCCAACATCCAGCAAGTTGAAGCATAAGGTGACACGTGTCCTTTGCATCAAGTTACGGTGTCCGGATAAAGGTTTTTCTTTGTGTTTGTATTATTTCGGTATTCTCATTGCCGATAAGACAGAGCTGAATTCACTCCGGCTCACCTGGTACAAGGTATCTCTTTAAGAGGAAAAAGGTTAGCAGTCAGTATTTGGTAACTTCACAAAGAAAATATTTTGAAATAGAAGAGGCCAAGATGATGAAAGATAAAGCAAGTAGTCCTATATAGTTACAATCTCAAATTGACTTAAGTCTTTCTGTATGGTTAAAACAAACAAACACTCCAAACAAGAACAGGAAAGGTAATTTTATTTGCTCCCCTTCCCTCTGCTATGTCTTTTCTCCTCTCTTAGCCCTCACAGGACTCTGAGTTTTCATATTTCCCTGGACTCCTTTTGTCACAAGGAAAAAACGAGTCTCGTAAATTTTATGAGCAGCACTGAAGGAGGTGTTATCTCTCAGAAAGTAAGCCATCGTTAAAAACCACGGAATAGTATCTTCTGATGGCAAAGAGACATTAGAAAGCAAATCTTTAGAGAAAAATCACTTTCATTCTCACTTTCCGCTTACACTGCTGTTAGCATTTTAATTTAATTTCTTCTAAACATTTTTTTTTTGCATAGGTTTTTCCTACGTGATTGTAATGATACACATGTAGTATATGGATTCCATATCTTATTTGCCCATGTCTTCACAGACCTTTTAATGGCTGTGTGCTAATCCCCTGGCAGCCAAGTGGCACAGTTTTCTTAACCACCATTCCTCCAAGTTGGGTCTCCCACGGTACTCTGAGGGTTGGATGAAGCAGTAGAAAGACGCAGAAGATCAGTCCTCAGTGTTGAAACCTTGGGTTCCCTGGGAAGCAGATAGGGTAGAGATTTTGAACGTGGGTAAAAGTACATGGGCCCCATCTTCTAGATGTTAAAAAGGAGTCCATCACAGTCAATTTATTTTTCTATTTTAAACAGTTTAGTGACTTCCCTGGTGGTCCAGTGGTTAAGACTCCACGCTTCCAATGCAGGTGGCATGGGCTCCATCCCTGGTCAGGGAACTAGGATCCCACATGCTGTGCAGTGCAGCAAATAAATAAATAAATAAATAAATAAATAAATAAATAAATAAATAGTTTAAACAACTTTACTGTAATAAAATTCACATACCATACAATCCCCCTATTTAAAATGTGCAATTCAATAGTTTTTAGTGTATTAACTGAGATTGTGCATAGTCAGTTTTAAAACATATACGGTCAATTTCTATGAAGGATGAAAAATGAATACCTTTATCTTACATAGCATTTGAAATCAGTTCCATTTGTTATCAGTTTTATGATTATTTATTTAAAATGATGTTTCTCAAAGCAAGACAGTGGGTTAGTAACACCCTTTAACTCTAGGCCTTCTACTCCTGGACAGGTACAAGGGTTAACTGGTTTCCATCTGCTGGTACACACAGTTCCCTTTTGGTCAGTAGGTGAGAGAGCAGATAACAGAGTCTTTGCCTTAGGACTAGGCTCACATCTGGATTCCTATTGCTGGTGCTGTGTTTTGATCTACCTTAAATTCTGTCAGGAGTTGGGAGAGCTGATGACTTCTTTTTCCTTGGGTCTTTGTCGGCTTCCAGATTCCAGCTCACTCCTGACCTCAGGTAACCTATTGACACCTAGGTGTCAACTTACTGCCTTGGTATCCAGGCTGGGGCTCTTGGGCTTGCTGCAGACCTCTTGCTGCACTGGAATCCTCACTCTCTAGGTGCAGATCCCAGGCCCTGACACCTGCTTAGTTCTCTCCCACACACAAGTAGGCCCAGCTGAACAGCTTCATTCTGTTGTCACCTATGCCCTATTTTGAAAAATTGAGTGAATCTCTGTGCGTAAGCAGGGCTCTCTTCTCCAAATTAAGATAAAGAAGTCCATATTTCAAAGGTCAAATTCAAGAGTTGTAAGATAGATACTAAGAAAAGGGGATAAACTAGATTGAAAAATAAGCTTTAGTGATTTTTTTGGGTACAAAGATGCTTAGCACATGTTATTTATAAAATTGAAATATCCAGCAGTGGAGGGTAGTTGAATGAATTATGATAAACCTCCATGATGAAATATTACTCAGCTACTGATATTTATTAAAAAGCTTTAATGATGAGATTAAATGCTTATAATGTTTGATCAGAAAATTAGGACTTAAAATGACATATAAAGAATAATCTCAATTATGTAAATCATACACACAAGGAAATAAGCAAAATATTATCTCTTGATAGATACTGATTATTTTCTTTTCTATGTTTTTCTATACTTTTTATAATGAGTATGCATTCCCTTTACAATCAGAAAAAGGTACATTAACTTTTAAAAAGTAACTTAATGAAGTATACTTTACATATCATAAAATTTACTCATTGCAAGTATACAATTCAATGATTTTTAGTAACTTTACCAAATTGCACAATCATCACCATAACTGCTTTTAGAACATTTTCATCACCCTGATAAGACCCTTCATGCCCATTACAGGTACTGCTCCTTTCCATTCTCTGCCCTAAGCAACCACTAATTTATTTTGTCTCTATAAATTTGCCTTCCCTGGACTTGCCATGTAAAAAGAATCATACAATATGTGGTCTTATGTTTGAGTTCTTTCACTTAACATAATGTTTTCAAGGTTCATCCATGTAGCATGTATCAGTTTGTTCCCTTTTCTTGCTCAGTTTTCCATTGTATAACTGAACCACATTTTGTCTGTTTATTCATCAACTGATGGACATTTAGATTGTTTCCAGTTTGAGGCGATTATGAATAATGCTCCTATGAGCATTCACATGCAAGTCTTTATGTGGACATATGTTTTCAGTTCTCTTGGGTAGATACCTAGGAGTGAAATGTTGGGTCACATGGTAGCTTTATGTTTAACTTTTTGGGAAACTGCCAAACTGTTTTCCAAAGTGGCTACATTAACTTTTATAAACTCCACCCAAGGATTTAAAGTCCACCTTTCAGATTTAGATGTGCACCTGGATCTGGCTCGTCCATCCTCTTCTCAGCTGATCTAGCAGGTGACTGAGGGGATAGTATTATAAAAGTTATATCCATACTTGTATTGCCCCATGACATCGTCTTAGAAATTACTGAAGATTCCTATGCAGCCTCCTTCTTTCCTTAATCTCCCAGTAAACAATGAACTCTTTACCTGGTTTTCTGAGCTATGGAAACTTCTATTACAAAGCATTTGAGAATTCACAGAGGAAGGATACCTTTTACCCAGTTGCCTGGCCCCTTTGGAAGACTTTTATGGTTATCCAATAGGCAGCCTTACCTTGAAAGACTCTGGTTCACTGTAGACAGAATCTAATCATCAAAAATCTAACAAATGTTGATTGCATGCCCAACACTCTGCTAGGTGCTATATATTATTAAAAGAAATCCTATGTTGTCTTTGCCCTCAAGAAATGTACAACTTGGCTGGGAAGATAAAACTAAACACATATGAAACAGAGAACAACTGAGGACTCAACAGATTGCGGGTGACAGTAGTGTGGGTTGGGATAATGAACTAGAAAAGTTAGACAGGAAAAGGGGGCAGAGGCTCTGGAAATTATTTTTTTGTTGAGCACTTACTATGTGTCAGGCACTGTTCTAGTTACTGGCGATATAGTGATGAACAAAGTAGACAAAATTCTTGCACTCAGAGAGTTTACATTTTTAGGAAGACATGACAATAAGCGAAAATAAGTAAAATAGTCTGTTAGATGGTGGCAGTGGAAAAATGAAGCAGGGAAGTGGGATAGGGAGTTGGGTGTACGTGTACAAATTAAAAGGGTGGTCAGGGACCATGTCTTTTAGAAAGTTTTATATGTGTGTGTATATATATATATATATATATATGGGGTAGGTGGAAGGAAAGTCAAGTCAAGAGTGTGACAGTTAAGAGGGTGGAGTCAAAATTCCTAAAGCCCAGGAGAGGATTCATGACCATATGTGATGAGTTTCTCTTCAACCTATTCTAGGAACCAAGTTACACACATTTTCCATGACTCCATGGATATATGTCAAACTGAAAATCAGTGTGTCATAAATAGGCATAAGTGGCACACAGACTTGAAGGACTGTCTTTTTCAGGTTTCACAAAGAGGCCACCTGGCCAGTGTGAACTCCCTGCTTTCACTTTAATGGGCAATATCTGCTGGTCCCTCTTCTATTAAAGTGGTCTGGGCTGAGTGAGGACAGGGCTTTCTAAAAGGGAAAGTCAAAGGAACCAAATAAAAGGCAAAAGAGGCAATACCCTGTTTACGCTAGCACCACAGATATGCTGACTGGGGTGCACCAGTAGTACAAGGGCAACAGGTAGGAAGAGAAGGGACAGGTCTTGCTTAAGAGTACACATTAGGTAGCACAAAACCATCCAGACTGACCTGGCTTTAAATCTCAGCATCCTCACTTAGCAGTGAGACCTTGAACATTTTATTTAGCCTTCATGTGCCTCTGTTTCATTAACTGAAAGGAACCTGGAAAAGAACAGTTGCTGTGAGGATTAAGTGAAAAAATGTACACAAATATCTGGCATAACTTGGCACATAGTAGGTATTAAAATAATTAACTGGTGGAAGTTGTTTTTTTTAAATCCAGAATAAAACATTTGCAGTGTTAAAAATAATAAGAATTAAGCTTTCTGTAGAGCTTATTTAAAAAAAAATCTAACTAGCTTATAGGTCTTGAGAATGGTAGAAGTATCTTAGTGAAAAAAATTTTCATCAAACATCCCACTAGTAAAATGAGTTTTCTCACAATCCCATTCTTTGTGAGACCGAATATGGAATGCAGTAGAACTGGACAGGAATCCCACTCCAAGTTTGCTGACCACCAGATGCATGATGACATTTCCCAAGATATTTGCTGGATTATTTTTTTCTCCAAATAATGAGTCATTATTGTGAGATATTGTTTATTGTAAAACTCTTGTGTTCCTGCCATACATATCAAAACAAAAGGTCACTTTACAGGCCCTTTATGTTATAGTCAAGAACAAAAGAGAATAATATATTGTTGTGAAATGTACTATAGCAGGGTGGACAGTATCTTGCTGTGCCTTTTTAATATCAGCTTAAAGTATACACATTGCTAAAAAAGGAAGTGGAAGAACATTTAATTGGATCCCATTTATGCAAAAATTATATGCCTTTATATGTACAGATAATTTCTGGAAGGGCAGACAATAATTTGCTGATAGTGATTTATCTAAAGTCAGGATTCTTTTACTTTTCATTATATACCCATGTGTACTCCTGAGTTTAATTTTTAAACAATGAGCATGTAGTATTTGCAGAATGATTTTCTAAGCCATATGAAAATGCATACAGAAAAAACTTTACACCTCCAGGTTAAAAGTAGGTCTTTATGCCCCAGTTATAATTTCGGGAGAAGGGATAAAAAATTGTCATCTGAAATTGTTTGTCTCTCAAGATAAAATACAAACATAAAGATAAATAAAACAGATGTGTGTGTATACGCACACACATAATTATGATAATTTCATGGCAGTTACAGCCTAATTCATGTTGAAAACAAGTTCCCATTGAGAATTACCACCAAGCACTCCCAGGGTTACTCCCAGGTAAACGTTGGGGGCTGAGCTGCAGCATTTTCACTAAAATGAGGGAACACAATGGGGCTAAATCCAGAAGAAGTTCTTCTGACTCATAGGTGCCAGCCACACTTCTTGTTGACAGGGATCACCACCTGGTTGTCCTCCCTAGTTGTCCATCAACTTTGCTGCCTCACCCAATTCTGCTCAACACTTTTCCTTCATTGAGTCAGAATAATGATTCTAAGGGCTGTAACTGTACCATAAGGGGAATGGGTCCCCTGTCCCTGCACTGGCTAGGTACTTTGCTTTCTATCCTGCACCCTCACCTGATCTCTTAGATATTATGACAGAAAAGCCAAATAACTATTTTTTAGAATATTTGTATTAAAATAATTTTTATTGAAGCATAGTTGATTTACAACATTGTGCCAATCTCTGCTGCACAGCAAAGTGACTCAGTTATACACATAGAGACATGCTTTTTAAAATATTCTTTTCCAGTATGGTTTATCCCAGGAGATTGGATATAGTTCCCTGTGCTATACAACAGGACCTTGTAGTTTATCCATTCTAAACGTAATAGTTTGCATCTACCATCTACCAACCCCAAATTCCCAGTCCACCCCTCTTCCTCCCCTCAAATAACTTCTTAGAACCAAATTTCCCTGCATTTGTGTACAAAGATGGACATTTAACTAATGAAAATTAAAAATTTTCTGGTAAGAAGTCTCTTGATATGGGGGTATAGCAATATGTAACCTAACCTAGAGAATCTAGTCACAAATAGCCCTCCTAAAAACCCCTGAATTGTACAGCAGACAAGTCCTAATTAAGGTAAGAATAAGTGTTCAGAGCTTAAGGAAAAACCTTCCAAAATGGGGGAGTCTTAGTGAAGGCATGACAAAATGCCAATTTTTTGACAGAGGCCTTCTAAGGCAGGCAGATAGATCATAATCTTCTCTGCAGGTGTCTTCAGTAAATATACAAAATAAAATGATGCGGAAATTTGTAGCTCTTCTACTCACATGGTAATAATTTTTAATTGCTCTATGGATAGTGAGTGAGCCTATATACGGATAGTGTGAGAGGAATTTATGGAGGAAGAAGCTTCATTTTGTTGAGCTTAACTGAAAGACCACGTGGCCAAAATGAACTCCCTGCTTTTATGTTACAGGACAGAGTCTTTGGGCTGAATGAGGACTGGAGTTTCTGTAAAGGAAATTCAAAAGAAAATAGCAAAAATATCTATTCTGTCACTGTGGACCTGTAGGTCTCAAATGAACCTCTCTGCATTTTCCAAAACCATTTTTTAAAATTGATTAACTGATTGATTGATTGTGGGATCTTAGTTCCCCGACCAGGGATCGAACCCACCCCCTTGGCAGTGAAAGTGTGGAGTCCCAACCACTGGACCACCGGGGAATTCCCTCCAAACCATCTTATAGTCTATTCCGCTGTGCCTGATTTCCCAGATAGTAACACTATAAAAACCAAACCCTTAAATATACTGATTCAAAGTCACAGGAAAGAGGAAACTAGCTGGATTCTGTCCCTTGCACAAGTACAAAACATACATTATCAACATGTATCTGGAGAAAAACAAGAGAGAAGACTCATGCTAAGGTGATTGAACTGTTTGGATTAGTTTCAATTTTTTACTATTCTGAAAATAGGTGTTCCAAGCCAGCTTATCTACTCAGCTTACCCCCACTCCCACCGTACTATAAGCAGATAAGCAATAATGGCGGTGGGGATGGCAGAACCCAAGCCTGTGCCACTGGAGAGTCAGGACACAAGGGAAAGCTGGTGCTAAAGAAAAGGAGGGTGGGGTAAGGGAATAACCTATCAAGGAAGGGAGAGAAACAAGTAGAGGAAGAATGAGATGTCCTTTTACTTGGGTCTGGACAGCATAATGTGGAAGATGCATTACAATGGGAGCTTTAGGCAGCTGGGACCAGCTGGCTGTGAGGGACCACAGAAAGTCTAGCTAATTTGCTGAGAATGTTAGGCCATCCTCTGCAATGACTAGTATTCAAACTCTATACCGAGTACCCTATACCAGGGGGTCCCCAACCCCTGGGCTGTGGAGCAGTACCGGTCTGCGGCCTGTTAGGAACCCGGCCGCACAGCAGGAGGTGAGCGGTGGGCAACTGAGTGAAGCTTCATCTGCCACTCTCCATTGCTCGCATTACCGCCTGAACCACTGTTCGCATTATCGCCTGAACTATCCACCTCCCCCAGCCATCCATGGAAAAATTGTCTTCCACGAAACCAGTCCCTGCTGCCAAAAAGGTTGGGGACTGCTGCCCCATATAGAGTACTATAACTTTATATTTAAAGTTATACAAAATCTCTCGTCACCTTAATTTCCTTAACTGAAGATTAAAGCATTCCTGGATTTAGCTCTACAGTTGATTCTCATTTATTGGCAGTTCATATTTGCGAATTTACCTACTTGCTAAAATTTATTTGTAACTTGAAAATCAATACTCCCAATGCTTTCATGGTCATTTGTGGACATGCATGTTGTGCAGAGTGATGAAAAATTGAGTCAACAGGGTGGACATTCCCAGCTGAGGTTAAAGGAGGTGACACTCTGTCTTCTTGTTTCAGTTCTCACACTGAAAATAAGTGTCCTCTTCAAGGTCTATTTAGAGCCATGTTTTTCATATTTTTGTGTTTTTTGTTGATGATTTCACTGTTCAAAATGGTACCCAAGCACAATGCTGAAGGACTGTCCAGTGTTCCTAAGTTCAAGAACGCTGTAATGAGACTTGTGGAGAAAATATGTTAGATAAACTTTGCTCAGGCATGAGTTAGTGTTTTTGGCTGAGTTCAGTGTTAATAAATCAATAATGTCTTAAATAAGGTGTCTTTAAACAGAAACACACATAAAATAAGGTTATGTATTGATCAGCTGATGAATTAGCTCACAGGATTGGAGAATAGCAATTAATGAGTGTATCAATTTCTTAGGACTGCCATTACAAATTATCACAAACTTGGTGGTTTACAACAACAGAAATTTATTCTCTCACAGTTCTGGAGCCAGAAGTCCCAAATCAAGGTATTGTCAGGGCCACACTTTCTTCAAAGGCTTTAGGTGAAAATTCCTCCTTGCCTTTCTCCTAGCTTCTGGTAGCTACTGGCATTCCTTAGTGTGTGGCAGCATAATTCCAATGTCTTCCTCTGTCTTTACATTGCCTTCTTCTTTACATGTCTCTGTGTCCAAATGTTCCTCTCTTTTCTCTTATAAAGACCCAAGTTATTGAATTTAGGGCCTATCCTAAATCTAGGATGCTTTCATGTTGAGATCTTTAACAATTTACATCTGCAAACACCCTGCTTAAAAAAAAAAATCACATCTTGCAGTCTATGTGTACATGAATTTTAGGAGGATACTATTCAACTCACTACAATAGGTTTAATAGCAAATTACATACAGTTGAAGAAAGAACAAAACCCTTGGAGAATGGGCAAAAGAACATTCAAAAGGCAAAAAAAGAAGGAGGGAAGGAGAAAACATTAAAATTAGGATGGGAGATATAAATGAGATAGTCTAACATGTTTATTTGAAGACTCAGAAGGAAAAGAAAAAGAAAACAGGGCAGAAGAAACACTTGAGGAGACAAGGGCTGATATTCTGCTAAAATTGGTGAAAGACATGAATCTACATGTTCAAGAGACCCAACAAATGCCAAGCAGAATAAATTTTTAGAAGTCCACATCTAGAAACATAGTAAAATTGTACAAAACCAAAGACAGACAGAACATTGTAAAAGCAGCCAAAGAAAAAAATGACTAATAATCTTTGGAGGCAAAACAATTAGATTGACAGCTGACTTCTCAACAGAAAAAAAATGGGTGAAGGTACTCAAAAGCTACAAACTTCCAGTTACAAGCTGACTAAGTTCTGGGGATGTCATGGTGTAGTTAATACTGTGTTGTATATTTGAAAGTTACTGAGAAAGTAGATCTTAAAAGTGCTTAGCAGAAGAAAAAATTTATAACTATGTGAGGTGATGGATGTTAACTAAACTCACTGTGGCAATCATTTTGATGTTGCAATAAACATGTCAAATAATTATGTTGTACACTCTAAATAAATGCAATGTTATGTGTCAGTTTATCTCAATAAAACTGGGGGGGGGGGCGGAAAGACACAATAAAAACCATAGAACAACTCTTAGATAGCCTCATACACCAGAGGGCAGACAGCAGAAGCAAGAACTACAATCCTGCAGCCTGTGGAACAAAAGCCACATTCACAGAAAGATAGATAAGATGAAAAGGCAGAGGGCTATGTAGCAGATGAAGGAACAAGATAAACCCCCAGAAAAGCAACTAAATGAAGCGGAGATAGGCAACCTTCCAGAAAAAGAATTCAGAATAATGACAGTGAAGATGATCCAGGACCTCGGAAAAAGACTGGAGGCAAAGATCAAGAAGATGCAAGAAAAGTTTAACAAAGACCTAGAAGAATTAAAGAACAAACAAACAGAAGTGAACAATACAATAACTGAAATGAAAAATACACTAGAAGGAACCAATAGCAGAATAACTGAGGCAGAAGAACGGATAAGTGACCTGGAAGACAGAATGGTGGAATTCACTTATGCGGAACAGAATAAAGAAAAAAGAATGAAAAGAAATGAAGACAGCTTAAGAGACCTCTGGGACAACATTAAATGCAACAACATTTGCATTATAGGGGTACCAGAAGATGAGAGAAAGGACCCAAGAAAATATTTGAAGACATTATAGTCAAAAACTTCCCTAAGATGGGAAAGGAAATAGCCACCCAAGTCCAGGAAGCGCAGAGAGTCCCATACAGGATAAAACCAAGGAGAAACACGCCAGGACACACAGTAATCAAATTGGCAAAAATTTAAAGACAAAGAAAAATTATTGAAAGCAGCAAGGGAAAAATGACAAATAACATACAAGGGAACTCCCATAAGGTTAACAGCTGATTTCTCAGCAGAAACTCTACAAGCCAGAAGGGAGTGCATGACATACTTAAGAGTGATGAAAGGGAAGAACCTACAACCATGATTACTCAATCCGGCAAGGATCTCATTCAGATTCAATGGAGAAATCAAAAGCTTTACAGACAAGCAAAAGCTAAGAGAATTCAGCACCACCAAACCAGCTCTACAACAAATGCTAAAGGAACTTCACTAAGTGGGAAACACAAGAGAAGAAAAGGAGCTACAAAAACAAACCCAAAACAATTAAGAAAATGGTCATAGGAACATACATATCGATAATTACCTTAAACGTGAATGGATTAAATGCTCCAACAAAAAGACAGAGGCTCGCTGAATGGATACAAAAACAAGACCCATATATATGCTGTCTACAAGAGACCCACTTCAGACCTAGGGACACATACAGACTGAAAGTGAGGGGTTGGAAAAAGATATTCCATGCAAATGGAAATCAAAAGAAAGCTGGAGTAGCAATACTCATATCAGATAAAATAGACTTTAAAATAAAGAATGTTACAAGAGACAAGGAAGGACACTACATAATGATCAAGGGATCAATCCAAGAAAAAGATATAACAATTATAAATATATATGCACCCAACATAGGAGCACCTCAATACATAAGGCAACTGCTAACAGCTATAAAAGGAAATCAACAGTCACACAATAATAGTGGGGGACTTTAACACCTCACTTACACCAATGGACAGATCATCCAAACAGAAAATTAATAAGGAAACACAAGCTTTAAATGACACAATAGACCAGATAGATTTAATGGATATTTATAGGACATTCCAACCAAAAACAGCAGATTACACTTTCTTCTCAAGTGCACACGGAACATTCTCCAGGATAGATCACATATTGGGTCACAAATCAAGCCTCAGTAAATTTAAGAAAATTGAAATCATATCAAGCATCTTTTCTGACCATAACGCTATGAGATTAGAAATCAATTACAGGGAAAAAAACGTAAAAAACACGAACATAGGGAGGCTAAACATTACGTTACTAAATAACCAAGGGATCACTGAAGAAATCAAAGAGGAAATCAAAAAATACCTACAGGGCTTCCCTGGTGGCACAGTGGTTGAGAATCTGCCTGCCAATGCAGGGGACACGGGTTTGAGCCCTGGTCTGGGAAGATTCCACATGCCGCGGAGCAACTAGGCCCATGAGCCACAACTACTGAGCCTGCGCGTCTGGAGCCTGTGCTCCGCAACAAGAGAGGCCACGATAGTGAGAGGCCCACGCATCGCGATGAAGAGTGGCCCCCACTTGCCGCAACTAGAGAAAGCCCTTGCACAGAAACAAAGACCCAACATAGCAATGAATCAATAAATAAAAATCTTTAAAAAAAAAATACCTACAGACAAATGACAATGAAAACACAACGATCCAAAACCTATGGGATGCAGCAAAAGCAGTTCTAAGAGGGAAGTTTACAGCTATACAAGCCTACCTCAAGAAACAAGAAAAATCTCAAATAAACAGTCTAACCTTACACCTAAAGGAACTAGAGAAAGAAGAACAAACAAAACCCAAAGTTAGCAGAAGGAAAGAAATCAGAAAGATCAGGGCAGAAATAAATGAAATAGAAACAAAGAAAGCAATAGCAAAGATCAATAAAACTAAAAGCTGGCTCTTTGAGAAGATAAACAAAATTGATAAACCATTAGCCAGACTCATCAAGGAAAGGAGGGAGAGGACTCAAATCAATTAAATTAGAAATGAAAAAGGAGAAGTTACAATAGACACCGCAGAAATACAAAGCATCCTACGAGACTACTACAACCAACTCTATGCCAATAAAATGGACAACCTGCAAGAAATGGACAAATTCTTAGAAAGTTATAACCTTCCAAGACTGATTGAGGAAGAAATAGAAAATATGAACAGACCAATCACAAGTAATGAAATTGAAACTGAGATTAAAAATCTTCCAACAAACAAAGTCCAGGACCAGATGGCTTCACAGGTGAATTCTATCAGACATTTAGAGAAGAGCTAACACCCATTCTTCTCAACTCTTCCAAAAAACTGCGGAGGAAGGAACACTCCCAAACTCATTCTGTGAGGCCACCATCACCCTGATACCAAAACCAGAGAAAGATACTACAAAAAAAGAAAATTACAGACCAATATCACTGATGAATATGATGCAAAAATCCTCAACAAAATACTAGCAAACAGAATCCAACAACACATTAAAAGGATCATACACCACGATCAAGTAGGATTTATCCCAGGGATGCAAGGATTCTTCAATATATGCAAATCAATCAATGTGATACACCATATTGACAAATTGAAGAATAAAAACCATATGATCATCTCAACAGGTGCAGAAAAAGCTTTGAGAAAATTCAACACCCATTTATGATAAAAACTCTCCAGAAGTGGGCATAGAGGGAATCTACCTCAACATAATAAAGGCCATATACAACAAACCTACAGCAAACATCATTCTCAATGGTGAAAAACTGAAAGCATTTCCTCTAAGATCAGGAACAAGACAAGGATGTCCACTCTCACCACTGTTATTCAACATAGTTTTGAAAGTCCTAGCCATGGCAATCAGAGAAGAAAAAGAAATAAAAGCAATACAAATTGGAAAAGAAGAAGTAAAACTGTCACTGTTTGCAGATGATATGATACTATACATAGAGAATCTGAAAGACTCTACCAGAAAACTACTAGAGCTAACCAATGAATTTGGTAAAGTAGCAGGACAGAAAATTAATGCTCAGAAATCTCTTGCATTCCTATACACTAATGATGAAAAATCTGAAACAGAAATTAAGGAAACACTCCCATTTACCACTGCAACAAAAAGAATAAAATACCTAGGAATAAACCTACCTAAGGAGACAAAAGACCTGTATGCAGAAAATTATAAGACACTGATGAAAGAAATTAAAGATGATACAGATGAAGATATATACCATATTCTTGGATTGGAAGAATCAATATTGTGAAAATGACTATACTACCCAAAGCAATCTACAGATTCAATGCAATACCTATCAAATTACCAATGGCATTTTTTACAGAACTAGCCAAAAAAATCTTAAAATTCGTATGGAGACACAAAAGACCCCGAATAGCCAAAGCGATCTTGAGGGAAAAAAACGGAGCTGGAGGAATCAGACTCCCTTACTTCAGACTATAATACAAAGCTACAGTAATCAAGACATATAGTACTGGCACAAAAAGAGAAACATAGATCAATGGAACAGGATAGAAAGTCCAGAGATAAACCCACGCACCTATGGTCTACTAATCTATGACAAAGGAGGCAAGGATATACAATGGAGAAAAGACAGTCTCTTCAATAAGTGGTGCTGGGAAAACTGGACAGCTACATGTAAAAGAATGAAATTAGAACACTCCTTAACACCATACCCAAAAATAAACTCAAAATGGATTACAGACCTAAATGTAAGACCGGACACTATAAAACTCTTAAAGGAAAACACAGGAAGAACACTCTTTGACATAAATCACAGCAAGATCTTTTTTGATCCACCTCCTAGAATAATGGAAATAAAAACAAAAATAAACAAATGGGACATTATGAAACTTAAAAGCTTTTGCACAACGAAGGAAAATACAAACAAGACGAAAAGACAACCCTTGGAATGGGAGAAAATATTTGCAAATGAATCAACGGACAAAGGATTAATCTCCAAAATATATAAACAGCTCATGCAGCTCAGTATTAAAAAAACAAACAACCCAATACAAAAATGGGCAGAAGACCTAAATAGACATTTCTCCAAAGAAGACATACAGATGGCCAAGAAGCACATGAAAAGCTGCTCAACATCACTAATTATTAGAGAAATGCAAATCAAAACTACAATGAGGTTTCAACTCACACCAGTTAGAATGGGCATCATCAGAAAATGTACAAACATCAAATGCTGGAGAGGGTGTGGAGAAAAGGGAACCCTCTTGCACGGTGGCTGGGAATGTAAATTGATACAGCCACTATGGAGAACAGTATGGAGGATCCTTAAAAAGCTAAAAATATAATTACCGTATGACCCAGCATTCCCACTCCTGGGCATATACCCACAGGAAAACATGGTCCAGAAGGATGCATGCACCCCAGTGTTCATTGTAGCGTTGTTTACAATAGCCAAGACATGGAAGCAATCTAAATGTTCATCGACAGACGAATGGATAAAGAAGATGTGGTACATATATACAGTGGAATATTACTCAGTCACAAAAAGGAACAAAATTGGGTCATTTGTAGAGACGTGGATGGATCTAGAGACTGTCATACGGAGTGAAATAAGTCAGAAGGAGAAAAACAAGTATCATATATTAACACATATATGTGCAACCTAGAAAAATGGTACAGATGAACCAGTTTGCAGGGCAGAAATTGAGGCACAGATGTAGAGAACAAACGTATGGACACCAAGGGGGGGAAAGTGGGAGGTGGGGCGGTGGTGGTGGTGTGATGAATTGGGAGATTGGGATTGACATATATACACTAATATGTATTAAATGGATAACTAATAAGAATCTGCTGTATAAAAAAATAAAATATTCAAAATTTCAAAAAAAATTGGCAAAAAACCCAAAAACCAGAAAACAAAAAAACCCATTAAACAAGTAACAGCAAAGTTAGATTTCTATTCCCAGTGTAAATATCCTCCAAAATGAAGGTGAAATAAAGACTTTTTCAGAAAAACAAAAACCAGGAGAATTCATCACCAGCTGATCTATACTAAAGAAAATGTCAAAGGGTGCTTCTAAGGTTAAAGGAAAAATTATCTCAGATGGAAGGTTAGAGATGCAAGAAGGAATAGAGAGCAAGACTATTTGTAAATATGTGGGTAAATCAAAATAAATACTGACTATATAAAATGACAATAATAATGTCCTAAGGGGCCATATATGTACACACATATATGTATATAGGAGAAGGAGGGACTGACTATTAAAATATTGGGTTGGCCAAAAAGTTTGTTTGGGTTTTTCATAACATCTTACAGAAAAACCCAAACAAATTTTTGGCCAACCCAATATATAACAATAGGAAATAAGTAATGGCGACGGTGAATATAAAGTTCATTGCAATGTCTGAAAATATAATTTGATAAACCAAGAATCCATGTTGTAATCTCTAGAGTAATCACTAAAAGAAAGGTAAAAGTGCATACAACTTTTAAGTTAATAAAAGGAAAAAAACATACTAATGAGAAATAATAAGTTCAAAAGTAGGCAAGAGAGAAAAAGGAATATAGATCAAGTGGGACAAAAAGAAAAGTATACAGTAAAATGGTAGACTTCAACTCAAATATATCAATAATTACATTAAATATAAATGGACTAAATGCTCCAATTAAATAAAACTGTCAGATTGATTTAAAAAAAACACAAAAAACCAAACCTGTTATATGCTGTTTAGAAGACACATCTAAACCATAAAAAGGTGAAAGCTTAACATTAAAAAAATAGAAAAACCATATACCTGGCAAATACTAATATAAGAAGGTACATGTATACACGTTAAGATAAAAAGTATTACTATGGACAAAGAAGGATACATCATAATTATAAAAGATTTAATTTACCAGGAAAATAAACATTCTAAGTTTGTGTATATCTAAAAGCATGGCCTTAAAATAAAAAAGCAAAAAAGAAACAAAACGTAAATAGTCTACAACAGAGTAAGCAGAATTAATGGATTAGACCAACAAGAATTTTAAATGAGCGTTAGAAATATCCTCACATTTCATGTCAAATATCCTAAAACTGGAAGAAGCAGTTAAAAACTAGAGATAATGGATATAAAAACATTCAGTGAATGGGCTGCATAATAGTATGGATATGCCTGCAGAACAAATTAGTAAGATGGAATATTAGGTCAAAAAGGCAGATAGGGACTTCCCTGGTGGCACAGTAGTTAAGAATTTGTCTGCCAATGCAGGGGACACAGGTTTGAGCCCTGGTCCGGGAAGATCCCACATGCCGCAGAGCAACTAAGTCCGTGTGCCTCAATTACTGAGCCTGCACTCGAGAGCCCATGAACCACAACTACTGAGCCCACGTGCCACAACGACTGAAGCCTGCGAGCCTAGAGCCCATACTCCGCAACAAGAGAAGCCACCACAATGAGAAGCCTGTGCACTGCAACAAAAATGAAGAGTGGCCCACACTCGCTGCAACTAGAGAAAGCCCACATGCAGCAATGAAGACCCAACGCAGCCCAAAATAAATAAATAAATAAATAAATGAAAAGATCCTTTTTGAATACGCAGAGCAAGAAATGAATAAAGACTGTTTCTTGTTTTCTAAATAAGCAATGATCAATGTGTTCAAATATATTCACAACATTCTGAAACGAAAACTCTAAAGGATTCCAACATGATGGTTGGGGTGAAAGAAATAGGCCAGAAGGAAGTGGGGGAAAATTTGGAGGTATTTTATTTTGTTGATGAGAAGACATAAAACATATGGATATTGACATAAGTTCTAGGAGCTGATAAATGTTCCATCATAATAAGCTGTTAATGTTAGTGGAATTTGGGTGAGGAATATATATATATGTGTGTGTGTGTATATATATATATATATATATATATATATATATATATATACACACACACACATATATATATAAATATACGAACTCCCTGTACTATCTTTGCAAAACTTCTATAAATCTGAAATTATTTCAAAACAGAATTGTTGAAGAAAAAAAATACCAAAATAATTAGATGACAGAAATAAGTGCTACAATAACTATAATGATTTTGAATTTGTGAAATAAATACCAAAAAACAGACCCTCTCATTGAATTTTAAAATATTAAAATCCAGCAATATGTTGTCCACAAAATGCATGTGCCCAAAAAAAAAAAAAAAGAATATGAAAAGGTTGAAGAGAAAAGAAAGAAAGTAGAAAGTATACCAGGCAAATATAAGCAACAACAGCAAAAGCTAAAGGAGCAATTTTAATATGAGACAAAACAGATCATAAGGAAAAAAAATCATAAGGGACAAAGAGAAACATGTTTACTGGCAAAAGCAACAAGATATAACAATCTTGAACATATATGCTGCTAACAATTATGCCATAAAATACATAAAGCAACAAATGACAGAATTACAGGAAGAATAAATAAATCAACAGTTATAGTTGAAGATTTTAATAAATTCCTCTCTGAAACTGATACATCAGCAAAAGAAAAAAAAACCTGAACAAAAAAGGAGAAGATTTGAACAACAAGTAACATCTTGACCAAATAGTTTGGAGAATGTTACAGAATATATATTTTAAAGCATAAATGGAACAATTATAAAAATTGTCTATGCCAAGCTACAAAGCAAATTTCAGAATGTTCCTGAGAATTGATACCATACAGACTATGTTCTCTAAACAGTATGTATTAAAATGAAAAATCAATAACAAATCAAAAATCCTGTATTAAAATGAAAATATTTCATATGTTTGGAAACTAAAAACAAACCCCACACTGCTGAAAATTCTTGGCTTAAAAAGGAAATTAATGTCAACTAAAACTTTACATGTTAAATCGAGAGTTTTGAGCAAATTATAACAAAGTTGGAAAGTGATTCATCTCAAGCTAGAAAAAAAGTCACAAAATATATATTCAAAGAAATGAAAATAAAGGAAATAATACAGATTGGGGCAGAAATCAATGACAGATCAACAAAAATAATAAAGATGAACCAAAAGCTGGTATCTGGAAAGACTAATAAGATAGACAAACAAAATACAGAACAAAAAGTGGGGAATAAGTATAAATATATGCTTATAATATATAATATATATTTAATATGCTTATATATAAGGATAAATATCCTAAAAAATTTGAAGACCTAGACAAAATATATTTCTTTCTTATTTTTTTTTTATTTTTAAAATTTATTATTTATTTTGGCTGCTCCAGGTCTTAGTTGCGGCATACAGGCTTTGTAGTTGTGGCATGCATGTGGGATCTAGATCCCGGACCAGGGATTGAACCCAGGCTCCCTGCATTGGGAGCATGGAGTCCTACCGACTGGACCACCAGGGAAGTCCCATATTTCTGAAAACAAATATAATGTTAAAATAGCAAAAGATGAAGCAGAACAGTTGTACAGATGAGTAATCATATATGAAAGGATGAAGATTAAAGGAATTGAAATAATAATTTAAAAATCTTACTGTTTCTAAAAAGTCTGTCCAAACAGCATTACAACTGACCTTTTCCAAAGAACAGAGTATGCTCATATTATATGCATTGTTCTAAAAAAACAGAAATATAGTGAAAGGTGCCTATTCATTTTATGATATAAAATAACCTTGATAACTGATTAAGGATAATCCAAAAATAGAAAATTATACGCCAATTTCACCTAAAAACATGATGGAAAATTGCTACATAAAATGTTGGCTGGTAAGTCCAACACTGTATGGAAAAAGAATATATAATCAGTGTGAGTTTATGCTAGAATGTAGGAATGAGTTAACATTAGAAAATCTATGAGTGTAATTCACTACATGAATGGACAAAAAGAGAAAAATCACATGTTCATCTTATTAGGTCCAGAGACACTTAATAAATCTCAAAACCTACTTGTGATTTAAAAACAAAAAACAAAAACACACACACACGCAACCTCTCAGGAGAAAAGAAATAGAAGGAAACTTTACTTATTGAATGCTAACTCCCCTACCCCTAAACTGACCATAAACTTCATACCTAATGGAGAAACTGAAGGCACTTTTTCTTTGAGACAGGAATGCTGGCTGTTATCACTACTGTTCCATGTGTTATTGGAGACCCCGAGCAATGAAGATAAGACAAAGAAATGAGGTATAGGGATGGAAGGAAATGGATAAAAATATAATTATTTTCTTGATAATATGATTATCTACATAGAAAACACAGATAATCAACAGATCAACTATTAATAGAATAAGGTTCAGCAAATCTGATTAAAAAAAATCAGTATGCAAATATCAATATCACTCTTTTGTCCCCAGAATAACCAAATAATAATATTTTAGGAAATAAGAGAAAATAAACTAGAAAGATATAGAAATTAATATAACAAAGAATGCTTAAGATGTTTATAGAGAAAAACTAAAAACTGTCTAAGATGACATAAAAAGAAACAAATTATTCTCTAAATTCAATACAATTCCAATTAAAACTCTACAGGACTTTAAGGGAACTTGACAAACTGATTCCAAAATTGATATAGAAAAATGAAGGTGCATGAATACTAAAATGATTTTCAAAATTGGGTGGGGAAAGTCTCCTGTTATTAAGACAATACTCAGCTCAGTAATAAAAACACAAGGTGAATAAAATACTGCTAAAGGAACAAGTAGAACAGTTAAGCAGATTAGAGAGCCCAGAAATATATCCCTTGCATATGTGGAAACTTGGTAGTTGAAAAAGGTGACATCACTAATCAGTAAAGAATACTAATTTAGCAGATAGTACTGAGAAAATTAGCTCATTACACAGAAAAAATAAAGCTTGATTCCCACGTCAAATCATACACAAAAACTCCAAATAAAGGACTGAATATAAAGGGGTTAAATATAAAAGAATGTTTTCGTGGTATAAGAAAGGACTTCTTAAACAAGATCCAGAAAAGTATGGGCAATAGGGAGAAAAAAAAGGATAGATTTAACATCAAAATGAAACATTTCTGTTCAATGAAGGAAGCCAGAGACAATACTTCAGAGAATATTTGCAAATCTAAAAGAAGACAGATAAGGAGTTACTATGTAGAATATACAATGACTCCCACAAATCAGTAAAAAATTAGGAAGCCAATAACAGAAGGTGAAGAGTAGTCCATAAAAAAACAAAAAACAAAACAAAACAAAGAAACACAGGAAAAAAAGAGTAGTCCATAGAAAGGGAAACCTGAATGGCTAGTAAGTGTATGAAGAGATGTTCAAGGTTAGTAATTACAAAAATGTAAGTTAAAATTAACAGTAAAATATCACTTTAGAAAGTCAGATATTATTAAGGGCTGTCAAGGATAGGAGAAAACCAAAACCCTCATGCCCTACTGGTTGGAGCATAAATGGTGGAGCCATTTTGATGAGTAATCTGGTAGTATTTAGTAAAATTAAGTATTATGCCCCAAGACCCAACCAGTATTTCCAGTTACATACCCCAGAGTAATTTTTGCGCAAGTCCATAAGGAGATAGGTACAAAATATTTATCACAGAGGTATTTACTGTAGTAAGGATATGGAAAGAACACAGATATCTATCACTAGAGAAATGAAAAGGTAAATTATGCCATATGTACAAGATGGGAGAGATAAAACAGGAGTAGTGAACTAGATTTAAAAGTAACAAATAAGGGACTTCCCTGGTGGCACAGTGGTTAGGAATCTGCCTGCCAATGCAGGGGACAAGGGTTTGAGCCCTGGTCCGGGAAGATCCCACATGCCGCAGAGCAACTAAGCCTGTGCTCCACAACTACTGAGCCTGTGCTCTAGAGCCCGCGAGCCACAACTACTGAAGCCTGCGTGCCTAGAGCCCATGCTCTGCAACAAGAGAAGCCACCGTAATGAGAAGCCCGTGCACTGCAATGAAGAGTAGCCCCCACTCGCCACAACTAGAGAAAGCCCACGTGCAGCAATAAAGACCCCAACGTAGCCAAAAATAAATTAAATCTATTAAAAAAAGTTAAAAAAATAACAAATAAAAACAAATAACAAATAAATTTATATCATTTATGGAAACTAAAAATAGACATATGCATATTATTTTTTTAAGATATACACATACCTAAATAAACACATGGAAAGTAAACTGAAAAAACATATGCCAAGGATTATGATCTTCTCAATTTTGAATACTTGAGGTTAAAAAGAATCACTCAACTAAGGAAACTGGATATCAGAGAAGTTAAGTGACAAGGTCTCAATTCACGGCCAGCTGAAGAATGCAGGTCTCCACTCCTCAGATCTTTCTACTTTACCACACTCCTCTCCCCTGGGAAGCTGCAAAATGCATCTTTAAGATGGAAACCTGCCTGAGAGTTCACATATTTTGTCCTCAGAAGCACAATCTCACTTGTTAATTGTTTCCTGATTTTTGATGGCAGAAAATGACTACTATAATTCTGAGATATAATGACCTGTAAATTTAATTATTCTAATTGCTTCATGGGCATTCAAGTATGTAAGCAAATGTATACTTTCAGATAAAACACAATAATTTTAGGATAAGACATATTGTTCCACTGTCAATTTGAGGTTACTCAAAATACCAAAGCTTAATTGTTATAGCATTATTTATGTTTGAACTAGTTCCTTGAAGATGAATCCAACATTTCAAGAATTCATGATTTTGGTGACATTAACATTCAGCTATCTTGATATCCCCAGATATAATGAAAGTCGATAAGCTGAAAGGGCTTTGTTTACATATATAACGAATCCATTCTTCATAAACACTAGGTTTGACAGCTTTTGTAGGGATATAAAAATGTTAGGTAAAGCCATGGATTTCATACAATTTCATAGTTAATAGGCGTCAAAGAAAAATTTTAAATTAAATGCTTATAAATATACGGTGTCGGAAAGGGGGAAAAACAGGTTTTAAAATATTCTATAGGAAGAGACACTTTAGAAGGCTGTTTGTTATTAACGTCTGGAGTTATGGTCTGCTGTATTGCAAATTTTCCCAAGTTATGCTGCTTACCATTCAGAAGATATAAAAAAGATGGACTATTGTTTTTTTAATCTTCAATTTATAATGAGAAACTAAGGACAGCGACTATTTAAAGAAGTTTCTCACAGTCCATTTGAAGAGCTGGAACACCCTTATCACTCCACTGAAGATGCTCATTAGCATGCCCAAAGACTTGTATTTTGCTAAATCCGAGGCCCCTTCTCTGCCCTCATCCTATTTAACCTCTCGGCAGCATTCACAGTTGATCACTCTGTTGTGAAATTTCTAGTTTCTTTTATACTACTCTATTTCCAAGCTCCTAGTTCACTTTTGTTTCTTTAGCTGGCTGGCTCTGCCTCTTGACAAAACTGTGCTTCCAGTCTTCCCATTTCATTTAATGATACCATTATCTACCAGTTGCTCAGTAAGAAACCTGGGAGCCATTCTTGTTGTCTCTTTCCTTTACAACCCTCAATTCCAATTCATAAGCAAATCCCATTGCCTATCCCGATTCTGTGCTCTTTCCAAATCCTAGTCGCTTTCAAAAGCCTCTATTATATGTCCCAGACTTCTGCAATGGGCTCCTTCTGGTCTCCTGGTCACATTATTGCCCCAAATAATCATTTCTCCACACAATAGCCAGAGTCATCTTTTAAAATATCAGAATTTAAATTTCCAATGGCTTCCCATTGTATTTAGAATAAAATCTCAACTCATTATCTCAAATTATAAGACTACCCATAATCTGGTCCCTGACTGGCTCTCTCATCTTGTTTAATATCACACTCTACCTTGCTTGAATTTAATATACCCGTCCCATCTCAGATGGACTTAACCTCTCTGCCTGGACTTCTCTTCCTGTAGATCTGCATGGCCAACTCCATTCCTCATTTCTGTGTGAAACCAACTTTCATATCCTCAGAGATGCCTGCCCCATCTTTACTGATTGAATTTTTCTCTATCTGAAATTATCTTATTTATCTGCTTCTCCCTATAGAACTAAGCTCTTTGAGCACAGGGATGATTTGTTCCTTACAATATCCTTCAACCTTAGGATATAGCACACAGTCCCTAGCACACAGTAGGCACACAATATATATGTTAAATAAACAGATGAGGTGGTTATAAGAAGGGCATGTTCCTTTAGTATTCTAAGCACTTTCAGATTTCTTTCCTGTCTCTTGGTGGTGAAGACAACGATTATGAGAAAGGGGAAGGATCAGGTTTTAAATATCAACTCTACCCTACTCAATAAAGTATATCAGTTTGTGGTGTATATTCTTTCACAATATAACTCACTTTTAAAAGGTCCAAGATAGGTAACCCTCCTTCGGTTGAAGGCCATTAACCTACGGAAGATCAATCATAACAACAAAACTTAAAATAGGTTTCTAGAAAGAAAACTGTAAATTTCCATTCATTACTCTAAAATTGAGTTGGGACTGTAAAACTATGAAGTACAACAAATAAAAACACAACTCAAAATATTAGATGTATATTGCTTATGTAGTTCCTTGTTGGGATACTACTATCAACACATGACCTTCCACTGCTGTTTGAAATGCTGCTGAAGTAGGCAATAGTTAAACTGCCTCACTTTTTCTCCAACTTCCGCAACTTGGAAGGCCAAAGGATTTGCAATATGCGGTGGCATTGGTTTTATACATTTACATTGGAACCTTGACCATAGGGCTATTAATCTGTAAGTTTTTTTGACTTTCAAAAGCTGACTGATTGCATTATTGTACTTTGAGGTCAGAGTTGGCCCATTCTACTAGGCTGAAGGTTACACCTGAGAACAATATTATTTTTATATACAAAAAAATTCACAAGTGGTTTCTTATGACATTGCAGCCCTTGAAGTATTCATTTTAGAGCACCATAATAGGGATTTGGGAGAGTACATTTCTTCCTCCTCTTGACTTAATTTCCTGCTTAGAAATGTTTAATTTTATACTGAAGGCTTAATTCCTGAGACATTTGCTTGCAACATGAATTGTTCCATAACAGACCATTAAACAGGGTTCAGGAGAGGCCAACTCCTCCGTGAATGCTGCAAAGCAGAACAAGGTAATCTTAAACGTGGAAAATATTTAAACCCTGATTTCCAAACCAAATGAGTAAGACTTTCAGTACTGTTTTCTGAGAAACATACTTAAAATATTCAAAGGCTATTTTATTAAAGTATACATTGAATTATTTGATCAAATATATAAAGTGTACTATTTAAAGCCATTGTGCTGGTCTTGTGCTAATTGAGATTAATATTTACACAGTAAATATTTAAGAGGTAGATTATGTAATTTTTATTACTGATAAAGAATGTGTACTTCCAGTCAAAAACCATTGAGTACCTAAGTCTTAAAGCATCTTGTGACTCATCCTGCACATATCACTTGATTCTCAAGTATTAATTTGTGGGACTTCCAATTTCAGGTAGACATCCCCTGCCACGCTCCTAGTCACCTGCTTCCTACCACCTAGTTAGTGAGCTCAAGGAATTTATGTCATTTTTAACACTAGCTTAAGAATAAGAAAATTGAGAAAACTCATAAACAACTATGTAACAAATTGCAAAATCAAACAACTTTGCATTTTCCATAACATCATTCCATTTCTTTGTTGACGTACAGTTGAAAATTTAATTATCCTCAGTGTTATTTAAAATAGATGCATAAAAACTTAGTATTTTACTAAATAGTAGGAGATAAGCAAACATTTTAACAAAAATTAGATATTCAACACAGCATTAATATGTTACTAATACAGTAAGCATGCAAACTTTTGACAACTTCATGGGATGATTAAAACTTCTAGATTACTTTAACTCCATAAACTCACAAGATAAATAATGTCCAAAAAACCAACTTTTATCCACTGATTTAAAAATGCCCTATTTCAGACTTAAAAAAACAACAAAAAAACCAACCTAATACCTCTGGATTAAATCTGGACACTGTCTTCCACACAAAACCTAAGTCAAACATAGAAGTTGCTGGTACACTGGCAATTCTTTCAATGACATATGCCTGAGTAAGAAACAAATGATATTAATAATGGAAACTGGAAAAAAAATTACTGTGATGGACTGGGGAGTGAATTTTGTACTCCCACAAGTATGTATACACACACACACACGCACACACGTGCCTACAAAAAATAGTACTGGCCAGACATTAGTGTGGTTATTCTAACCGAGTTTACAACGTAAAATCCTGGCCAAGGAGAAACAAAGTTGGCCCCAAACAGTAAGGTAAGTATTTAAGAAATAATTTTTTTCTTGCCTATCACAGGGTTTTAAGGTAGAGTTGGCATCTACCTTTGATGTCGTAAGATTTGATGGCATAAGACTGGTTTTTAATTATTCCAGCAGGTTTAAAACTAACACATGACACTAAAGAAGTAAAAATTTAGAGAACCACACATTGGCTTCTTCTGGGACATTACCTAAGTTAAACAAATCTTTTCAAGATTCAAAAGCAAACTGAGTGATACTAAATTTTAACTTTTTGAGGAATATTTAGAATTACTGACACAGTTGTTTTGCGGTGCCTACTATCATTAAACATACATTCTCCAAACAGCATTACTATTTTAACTTGCCTTGAAATTCCCAAAGTTAAACCTTTTCAAATCTCATCTAGTGATTCAAAGTGAAGTAAACACAATTCTTCAACCACTGGTTAATCCATGCCATTAAGGGCACACACTAGCTAGAAGATACGTAGTAAAATTTAATAATCTTGAGTTAAACAGAGCCTGATATACTTACATTTAGAAAGTTAAGACTCTCTGGTATGCCTACATTAAGAAAGTTCTTATAAATTATTCCTACTTATAATTGTATCAAAACAAATATAGGATACTGCCTGGGGAGGAGGAGGGGAGGGGGGGGGGAAGAAAACCTAATACAAAGACAACAAAAACAAGTAAAACTCCAAAAAAAAAGGAAAGGAGACAAATTTTGAATTTTGGTCACACAAATGAAAACCAAACTCCTTGGGCTTCAAGCTCTGGGACCTGACAGCCAGGCTCTTGTTCTAAGTCCCTGGATAGTATGAACACTTTGAAACAAAATAGTTAAAAGTCAATTCCTTAAAATGTTCTATGTCGATGATGTCTCAAAACAAAAACAAAACCAAAAAAACCCAAAAGCCAATTCTTTCTTTATTTTTTGTTACATATCTCAGTTCAAAATGATGTTTATCTCCTTCAAAATGTTATAAATCCTATATAAAAGATGAATAAATCCCATATAAAGAATGAAACTGCTAGCTTTACTAGAGATTTGCATGCTCAAGTTTTGCTTTAATGACCTAAATCAAATGAAAACTTCTCAGGTTTATTTAAAGCAGTACTAAGATATTATTATTTTTAAAAAGCAGGCTTGGTAAATAAATGTTTTAGAGTATCTCTGAGTCCCTTAAAAAACGTAAGAGGGAAACACTAGGCAAATACCTTTTTATCCTTGAGTAAACTGGTGTTCTATACCAGCATAATCTGCTTCATATGCTAACTGGACACCTTCACTCCCAAGCACAACCCAAAAGAAAAGTGTACTTACCTGAGTTTACTGAAGAATTATGAAGACTACTGATTAAAAAAGAAAATTCCTTTATAAATTTTTATTATTTAATATATCATGGATATATTAAATATAAAGAGCAGCTGTTTCTCAGTCAGTGACAAACCGGTATCTAATTATAAGGTAATAAAAAAATACTACACTGCCCACAGTGTAGCCCATTTAAAATAGGCTTCACTAAAACTATACCCTCATGTGAAATCAGATCCTTAGTAGTCTTGAAGGCTACACTACCAACCTTTAGTTAGAAGGGACTCCTGTAACGAAAGCAACTCTTAGTACACACATACACATCTCATCTCAACTTAAAGAACAAAAAAAGTTATGTTACATAAGACGTGGAGAAAAATATTTACTCAACAGCTTAAAAATTAGTGTAAGAGCTAGAATGAGTCATGGAAATACAGTTCTTGCAACAGATAGTATCTATTTGTGGCAGCCAAAGATTACTGTGAAGTGAGTTTATCCAGGTTTAGGGTAAAAAGAAATATGGTGTAAACTACTTGTTACTACAGTTTTCACAAAAGAGGGCAAGATTTAACGAGCAATTTAAATGCTAAGAATTTGCCAATCAATTTTTTACTTTTCTTAAATTTAGTTATATTTTGATAAGCAATCTCTAAGAGTTCACCTCTAAAAGGTTTGATGCAAAAAACACAGAAAATGTTCAAAGGGAAAAAATAAAAACAAATATTTTTAAGTTCACCAGGCTGTTAGGATTTATCAAAAATCTGTGTTCAAGACCAAATGTGGCAAATGACTTTAAAAAAAAGAACAAACCCATATCTGGGGAATATTAAACAAAGCCTATGCGATACATACAATTACAGTAAATTGAAGATTATGGTATAACTTTGGATGTTGTTAGACACTAAGCCTAGCTTCTCAAAAAGTAACAAGTGCATGCTTTCCCTAGAAACTGGAAGATGCACTACTGCACGCAGCAAAGATACCACAGGAGAACTGGGCAGGTTAAGAGTTGGAGAGTAACAGTTAAATCACGTCATTCAAATCCCTTGAATTCTAATTCCATCAATTCAAATATAAGCAAAACCTTTTTCCAGTTATATCACATGCATACATAGTTGAATATAGGCACAGAAACTTGTCATTTTTATTTGGGTAACAAGAGTCTCTAAATTATGTTGAAAAATAAATCCTAATTATTACTACTCCTGTAAAAAAAAATTTAGCACATTTTTCACAAATGATTTATGCAGAAGAGAAAAAAATACACATAATTTTATAATATCTTAAACTTTTTTATTCCCTACCAGAGACATTAATTTTGTCTTTCATTTTCTTTCAGTTTTCTACATTTTCAAGTTGCACCTGTATTTAATACTGCTTTAATCTGCTGAAGACATTAACTGATTGCTCTCCTAAATCTAAGGATTATATAGTTTTAGTATAAATATATATCACATATTTTCATAAAATTTTGACAAAACCAAATAAGCCTGCCTTGTGTTTAAGTCCATGCTCCTTCCACTGTTTATAAAATCTGATTTAATGATCAAAAGTTCTTAGTTGTCATTCTTCAGTTACAAGAGTCTTCCTTCTGAACTGCCATTCACTTCTTTTTACATAATAACAAGCAATAGAAAAACCAAAGAAATTATCTTAATCTTAGTTCTTCCTTTCGATTCCATAAAATAATGTGAACTTTGTTTTTTAAATGAAACGAATACATCCAAAACTCAATACATTCAAATGAGCTGCGTCTCCTTTAAGGTAGTCACCTTGGAAGGCCACAGTTCATTCTCCTAACTTCGCTACCACTGCTCAAAATACCTTTAAAACTCTTTTGCGATCGCCTTCAAAGACAGTTGCATACTTCCTACTACTACCTCAAAGAGATTTAATTTTTGGAAACAGTCAAAAGACATTTGGTGCCCAAAAATGGTAACTATAAAACAATCAAGTTGGGTAATACTTTTTTTTTTTTTTTTAACAATATGCAATCATAAAGTTAATAGTGTGTGTGACTTAAATTAGCTCTGAATGCAACTGTCAAAGAGCAAAACCCAAAAGGTTTTGAGCAATGGTAGATTGCTGGAATTAGGAAACAATTTTCCAGCATGATCACGATGCAGGGTAACATTCATTTAGCTGTCTATATTCTGGCGTATTTGTTTAAAGTGAACGTTCTGAGAGTTAGAATCTTTTAAAAAGGAGTATCATTCTTAAAAAAAAAAAAAAGGATTTTATTCCTTTAAAGTATCACTTTCAAAGTTAAGTACTATGCAAATGTTTTGTTAGAAACTAATTCTCCTTAAAAACTTGAAAGCAAATAACCAACTTATTTGCTCCCAGGCTTTTTATCATTAACTGAAGAAAAATAATTTGACATTTCTAAGGTACTAAAAAACAAAACAAAAACCCCACATGTAATAAAAACGCATCAAGAACCAAACTACAATTTCTGAGCTGCACTGTTTATTTTGCTGCTTGAAACCTAAGTGACAGTATGCCACTATAATTATGGGGTTTCATCTAAACCTTTACTACACTGCAGGTACAGAAATATACGGACACATTTTTGGAGAACTGACATTTTGCAAAATGCAGCAAACATTTTAATTTATACATGAGAAAAGGAAGTGTTCAAAAGGGTATGCATTTCAAGTTATTGCAGGTTATTTGTGAGAGAATTTCTGCAGGTAAAACATGTTTAAATTTAACCAACAGTAGCGTGTCAGTGTATTTAAAATCATGACAAAAATCTTCTCTCTGGTCATGTTGCCCATGACAAATTACTATGATGTTGTATGTTTTAGGGCAAGATGTCAATACAGCATAAATCCCACGGCATTTTGGTTTTCTTCTGGAGATTAAAGCTGTTTTTCTTGGGATAAATGCAGCAGCAAAACACAAACCAGTTGATCAAAAAAAGCACTTCTGCCATAACTCCAATAATTTTCGGGACACATCAACCGACAGTAGTTTTGCCATTCCCAGTTCTTTTAAGGGTTACATCTCTGCACTGTTGCCTTAAGTGTGTCTGTAAAAGCTTGTTCTCTGTTAAGCCAGTTTACTGACTACAGCCTGGTTGAGAGAATTTAGTTGGTTGGTCCATTTATCTAGTGCAGTATATCGGGCACCACCCCTCTTCTGATGATCCAATTCAAGGAGTTGGTTGACTTGATCAATTCGGCCATGAATAGTGCTGGAAATAAATAAATAAAAGAAGATATGTCTGCAAACCATTTTCACTAAACATATCTTCTGGACTTCATAAAATAGTCACAATATCAATAAATGCAAAAGAAAAAAGCTGCTGCCTACACTGAATGGTTGAGTTCAGCATTAATTTAACATTCACTACCTTATTCAAACTTTAGACAGAAACCAGATTTCAGCTACCTTTCACCAATTTCATTGAAAGAACCAACAGGCATATACTTACCCAATTAATCAAGAGCAAATGTAATTTGTGACGCTTTAAATAACATACTGCCTTTAAGAAAGATACAATTCCCAAACTATTATATATCACACCTTAAACTTTAAAAACAAAATAATACTATCCATTAAATAATTCTCTAGCTGTATATGGGCCATATACTGAATGAGAAACCTTTTGAAAAGTCTTTGAGAACTTTTTCAAAGATCATGTGCTTAATATGATCATTCATTTATAAAAAGACATCACACACATATATCTCTTTTAATAGAAAACCATAGCCAGAGAGTTTCATGGAAAATCAAGAATTCAACTGTTACTTTTGCCATCATTATTCAAACTTTATGTCCTAAACATTTTGTGGTACAAAACAGTCAAGTACTTACTTATCCAATATGCACTGCACCAGCAAGCTCTCCACATCAGCTACATCTATGTTTAACTCCTAAGACAAGAGACTCATTATAATTCTACTAATTAACTTTTTGAAAGACTTTATGATTTTATATAATTATTCTGATTTTAAATTCATTTCTACCACTTAAAAAAGAAAATTTAAAACAAATTTCATTATCTGTTCAAAATACTTCTGAGAACACAGGTCTGATAAAATCCAACTTGTTAACTTTAAAAGTATACCCCTGCTATAATTTTATTGTGGTTGGGGTTAGCCATACATCCACTATATATTTTAACCACTTTCTCTCCTACAATTTTCTCTGAGGCTGGAGGAATCTTTAAAATGAAACTTAATGATTCCTTATTTCTCTTTTCTTTTAACTCAATTTATGCCAGGAAAACAGAAAAATTCAAACTAAAAGGAAAAACCTTAAGTTATGCTGTATTTTAAAACGTAGTATTACAAAATGTTAAGAAGAATTACTCTTTTAAATAGAAGATAGGTATACTGCATTTATAACTACAAATTATAAATATTAAAATCAATGAATAAAAGTACCTTAGAAATAAAAGGAATATGTATTCTTGTGTAAGGCTTAATTAATTTTATAAGCACTTGTGTTCTGATGTTTCGCAAAAGCTCTGAAAGAAAAAAGTTAAAATAACACATTTGTATTTACTAGTTTGTATATCTTTATGAATCACTATGTACTTCTAAGTTATATTAATTAACTATATCATTTATCTTCTCAAAATACATCTTTCTTTCTAGCAAGAACATAAGGTATTTGTGTCTAAAAACATCTGTGTTCAACAGATGCACAGTACGATTAAAGGCTGCCTTTCACATAATTTTTTCTTGTTCCCACCTCCCTGATTTTGCTCATGTTGTGATACTACTTAAAATATCCTCTTGCCTTCTCAATAATACTTTACTGCTCATCATTTCCTCTACAGTTTCCTCTTTCAAGAAGCTCTAATTTATACCCGCCAAGCTTCCTTATTTTATGCTCTCTCAAAACCTAGAGCACTACATTTTATACAATGATTTTACAATTTTCCCTAATTCTTCATGTAAGTCCTTTTAAAAAAAACAGATAGGAGTTCATGCACAAGACTCCTACATTTTCTATGCCCACAAAATATAGTATCATTCTAAGTCCAAATAAGAACTTTAAAAATGTCTGTTGAATGAAAGAGAAAGGAAGTTGAGGAACAAAAGAACATTACTTCTAATCTTTGGATTTTCTTAATGCATCTGGAATTTAAGAATTTGAATAAGTTGTTCCAAATGGTTATTAAAAACCCTCAAATAGCTCCATAACAGGTAGGAACACTGGAGGTGTAAGTGGTTCCAGAACAAAGAGACGACTTTTATCTTTGTTAATCAGAACTTATTAAAAATCTCATACGTTTGTTGGTACAGTGTTAGCCTATGTTTTCAAAGTAAGAGCATCTCAGCATTACCAGTAACAGGCTGTTTTCAAAGCTTTTGCTGTCAAAAATAAATCCTAAAAATTAACTTTGAACTTCAACATCAGTAATAAACACGCAACAGTATCTAAATTAGAATAGGAAGGTAAAAGGGACAGTCACCTTAAATGAAATGGACATCATATAAGAACTTGATTACATTAATAAATGAAATTGGCTAGTGATTTCTTTAAAACAGCTTTATAATTTTAAGGAATATTCCATTCCATGACAGCATTTAGAAACATTTCTATATTTTGCAATAAACAGAAGAAAAACAGCTTAATTCCATGTAGCTCCATTAAGAAGTACTGTTTGACAGCGACAAAGAAAGTAACAATTTCAGCAGAAAGAATATACCTTCAATGTGTTCCCTTATGAAAGGATCATCCATGATGTTGCTGTGATTTGTTTTTAGAATCTTTTCAAATTCAGTGATGTCATTATTCTGATAGGCACTAACAGAAAAAGAAAAGCATAAATTTTGTCAAACATGAAGAAGTCATATATTAAATCAGATAATCCAAAGAGCCTATTTCTCAATTTTTATATGCAAAAATCTAAATTATATTATAGTTTCTGTCATGGAAATTGGAATTAAACACACACGTATCCTCCTGAAAATAAAATGAATTTCCTTTTTAATGCTTTTGGTTTTATAAAGGAAAGATAAATTATATCTTCTGGGGTTATAATATTGTATTTATACATAGCTAATTAAAATCTTCTCTAAATCTTGGTATTGCTAAGAATTGACAACAGTTTAATAACTGTTTAATGCTTGCTGCTTTTAGGTTAAATTGTGCGTTTAATCCCTAAGAAACCAGGTTTCATGCATACTACTGTATGGAGGAGTTTGGATATAAGACAGAATATCCTCTCTGAAGGTTATTCAGAAATGCAGCTTCCTAATTTTTATCTTCTAGAAAGGTACCAGCAACTGCCAAAACTTCTTAAAGGGAACATGTGATTCTCAATTCTCTCTAGCCTTAAAATTCCACTGAGCTATACAGCAGAAAGATTGGTGGCAGATAATTAGTGCCAAATGGGATACACACACAAAGTAGAGAGTGATGGACACTGCTGCAGAAGGCCAAAGGCTGATTTACATTCATGATTCTCTGAGATGTCTACTATCTACTCTCGGAGGCACTATGGGGATTGCTAAAGGTGCTGAGAAGGAAGAAGCCAACCTTCTGGATATGGCACCACTGTCTGCTTTATATGTAAGACATATCATCAGCCATTCTGCACGCCCTCTGCTGTGCTTCCATCTGTTGGGTCGCAATGTAACTTCATGTTAGGGACAGGTGATTCAAGTGCTTCAACAGGAATTATTTTCCTCTATTCTGCTGGCAACTGACTAGGAAGATAAAATTAGGAAGCATTACTTTTCTTACCTACCCCAAATATATTATTGTAATATATAATACTATAGGAGGATATATTCAAATAGTGAAAACACTTGCACACACATATATTTTAACCAAAAGACATTCTTCCACTATTTAAGTGGCTTAAAAAAAAAATCTTACACAAAATGTGGGACACCACAGGCCACTTCTTTCAAAATTTATCATTAAAATAAGTTTTAGCGTTCCAATACAGACGCTTCACTAGAGTAAATTGTAAGACGTAATAAATATACAAATATAGCCATTACTTTTTAAAGGTCTGATAAATCAGTACTTTAATCTATTTAATGCATTTAACCAATTTAATTTGAACAAAATATTAATGTCTAGGGCAAAATTTTCCCTCAATATTTCTTTAAGAGTTTTAAAAGTTAAACTGTTGCTTAGCAATTTAACTTAATAAACATTTTTTTAAAGTATTATGAAGCTAACCTCTAAACGAATAATCTCTTAATGTGGCCAAATGTAGGTAGAATACACTATTTGAAATAAAGATGGAGAAGCCTCCTTTCATAACTAAAATCAACTTAATTCAACAAATATATATTAAGATAAACTAAAGAAGTAAACAATAAAAAAGAAACTGATTTTTTAATGTTGCAGTTTAGGTTTTTTACCCCCTAACCATTCGTAGTCCCCTTAAAATAAAATCTTTCTTATCTTTTACAGCTAAAATTAAGGTTTCAAACAAACAAAAAGCCCAGTAACTTGTAAAAGTCATAGCCAAATAAAAACAAAGTAAATGAGGACATTTTACATAGAAGCTTAAACAGTATTATGAAATAAGCTATTCTCTCCAGGTATATAAAATTTATATGTAGGTGACTCATAATTTATAGCCTAACAGTACTTTTTTAAATTAAAAAAAGACTATTAAGAGAATGTCTGGTCATCTAAATTACCTACATGTACCTGAAAACAAACAAAAAAAACCCAACCTTGCCCCATGTCCCTAACTACATTCTTCCTGTCTTGGTACTCAGCCATACAATCTAAACAATGGACTTGAAACTTAATAAGTTCCTCAGTTTTCTATAAAGAAAGCCCATTAAAGCCTAGGCTCCATCTATTCCTGGCCCAGAGGAAAATTTTTCTTGCTCATTGATTTCTTTTACCAAAACAGGTCTTTTCTAGGCTCTTTGCTTGGTTTCATTTTCTTTAATTTTGTTTAATATTAATTGATTATGGCAGGTTTTTCAGTCATTAGCTATAATTAGTCATATCTTTCTCCACAAAAGGCAACAATAAATCCTTAGATTTCTTACCAGTATGACACCTCTGCTGCTCCTTACGTCAGAAATTTAGTTGAGGCAAATTTATTTAAAGTGATTTTTAATCTTGTCAATTAAGAAAATATACAAGTAAAGAAACTGTCTTACTGAAAATTCTTGACTAATATAGACCAATTCATAATTTCATTTCGGATTAAGGCAGGTAGAAACTGTAACACTGTGAAATTGTTTTAAAACCTCTACAGCTTTCTACTGAAAAACAGTGTGTGTACACACTCACACAGATAATGAATACTTATAAAATCTCGTGACTAACAGAAACAGTAAAATAAATGACTTCAAAAATGTCATCAACTTTGGTATACTTCAAGACAAAATACAAGAGAGCAAACATTGAGTATTAACTGAATTCTGAAAAGTTCTCTCCTCTCTCCTATTTATTCACTGCTTTAAGGTAATTTACCTTAACTGAAATATTAAAGCTTACCTTACTAAATTCGTCATTGCTAGAATTTCTGGATCATTTTTGTAAGGTTTGGCCTAAACAGTTAAAAAAAAAAGAAGAAGAATTAACTATGTATGTACAAAGAAAGAATACATTTATTTTCACAAGGGATAGCTGATAGAAATGAAGAATTAGAGCACAAACATACCTCCTGTGAGTCAAATGGATTTATTCCCGATTTCATTAGCATATTTGCTAAGACCAAATATTTTAAGCAAGTGGTTCGTCTTGGACTTCCCGATTCATCATAATTCTTGAAGGCTTCAAAAAAATCAGTGTGTGCCTTTTCAAATTCACCTTCTCTCAAGTGCATTTTACCTCCACATTCTGTAAAGAATAAAACAGGAGAAAAGAGCACATTTTCAGTTCTGTAATAACAAGATTGAACACTTTATAAAAATCAAATGAAAACTATTTCAGTGCTTCCAGTCTTTTAATTCTATATCTTGAAATAGCTCCTGAAGTGTGTAAAGGGCACATACTTTAATTCTTAAAAGCAAGCTCTTCATTAAACATCAGCCAAACAAGCATTTGCAAATCTTTATTCTCAGTTGAAGTAGAAAGTAATTTTATCAAAACTACAATGAGGTACCACCTCACACCAATCAGAATGGCCATGATTAAAAAGTCTACAAATAGCAAATGCTGGAGAGGGTGTGGAGGAAAGGCAAGAACCCTCCTACACTGTTGGTGGGAATGTTAAGTTGGTGCAGTCACTATGGAAAATAGTATGGAGGTTCCTCAGAAAACTAAAAATAGAATTACCATATATGATCCAGCAATCCCACTCCTGGGCATATATCCAGAGAAACTTATAATTCAAAAAGATACATGTATCCCTATGTTCACAGCAGTTCACAGTAGCCAAGACATGGAAACAACTCAAATGTTCATCGACAGATGAATAGATAAAGAAGATGTGGTACATATACACAATGGAATACTACCTGGCCATAAAAAAGAATGAAATAATGCCATTTGCAGCAACATGGATGCAACTAGAGATTATCATACTAAGTGAAGTAAGTCAGAAAGAGAAAGACAAATCCCATATGATATCACTCATATAAAATAAAGCCAAAACTGAACATATCTACAAAACAGAAACAGACTCACAGACATAGAGAACATACTTGTGGTTGCCAAGGGGGAGCGGGGAAGGAGGAATGGACTGGAAGTTTGGGGTTAATAGAAAACTATTACATATAGAATGGATAAATAACAAGGTCCTATTGTACAGCACAGCACACTATATTCAATATCCTGTGATAAATCGTAATGGAAAAGAATATAAAAAAGAATGTATATATATGTATAACTGAGTCATTTTGCTGTACAGCAGAAATTAACACATTATAAATCAACTATACTTCAATAAAAAATAAATAAATCATTAAAAAAGAAAGTAATTATATATATATATATATCATTACAATTCAACAATAGAACTTCTGATGGTGAATTTTTTTAAATAATATCTTTACTGATGTAACTTTTACACAGACAAAAATTCATCCTAATTCCCTTCTAAGACTAGATCATTTCTTTGACTTCACTACTTTGCCTTTTATTTTCACTAAAACAAACCACCTTCAGAGTCATTCAATCATATGTAAGGACACCTTGATATCTTCCCATGACACTGCCCACCCTTTCCAAACCAAACTTGCCTCTGATGACTCCCATGATCAGTGGATGAGGGATGGCAGACTTGATGTGAAGTGACTGTTCATAGAGTGCTTTAAGTTTTTTGTTATTTTTCTGTGCCGTGTACATCTGAATTTCCAAAGCATATATTTCTAATAACTGTGTGCCTTTTTTCAGGTCATCTTCTCCATCATCAGTCTAGGAAAGCAAATAATGAACATTTAGTCAAGGCAGAATTCAGAGTCAACCTAGTGATTTTTACTTGAGTTACCCTGAGAACCTTACACTTATAATACTAATTCTGTGGGAAAATGCATTACAAATTTCAATTGGGACCTAGATTACTAAGAACATGACCTTCAATGGCCAAAAAGGAACCCATTTTCTAGTCATTTTTGTATTTCCTAGTCATTCAATAGGAAAAAAGTGGCCAGAGGTATTTTTTTATGTATAAAAGTTGCAATGTTTTATCTAGGAGATTATGAATGGTCTTCTCCAAATCTTCACAACTACTTTAGATCCACTGATTCAATCAAAAGCACTTCCCAAGTGCCTTCCTAGTGCCAGGTACTGGGTCTACCTTGGGGAAATACAAATTTAAATAAGCCAATGTTCCTGATCTCAAAAAGTTCACAACCTAGAAGACCAATCTGTCAACAGATAAATTATAATATAAATGATAATAACTCTAGTTAAGTATGAACCAAGTGCCAAGAATGGAAGAGAAAGGACTAATTCTCTTGGGGGATGTCAAAGGAATAACAAAGGTGGGGAGATTTGAGTTCGACTTTGAAAGATGACCAACACCCCACAAAACACAGGCCATGAAAAACAGAATATGGTCAACAGTCAGATAATCATAATATCAAGCACTGACATACACAAAGCCAAAATTTATTATTTACTGGGTCTTCCAACTTAAAACTTCCCTTTATTTGTTATTCATTAACGAGTCACAACCAGACTAAAAAATATGATATGTAAGACAATCTGTACGTTCAGATTATTATGCATCTCTCTATGCTTTAATGTTATTTACAATCCAGATGGCATTTTCCTTATGTTCTGAAATAAACCAAGCAAAAACTTCCCCAGAGGGCTTTTTCATATTCCTTATGTATATATTGTAAGACTTTTTAAAATTAGAAATGCCTTCTCAACCATTTTCATTTCATGTGGAAGTGAACACACAGCTGGTTATGTATCAGACTACGCTTTCCTTAAGAATGTATAGATAAGAAACAATCCATAAATGACTGATCTGCCTTATAAACCAAACCTATTATGAAATATAAAACATTTTCCTGTTCTTAAAAACTAAAAAAAGGTAAAATTATTAAATGAAAATATCTGCAGATGATTTAGAACACTTTTCTGATTAACTTTTTACCCGTTCACAGAAATAAAATATATAATTAAAATAAGAGTACATGGCATTGAAAGAGCATAAAAATATTTAAAACAGTATTTCTACATAATATTTAAACTAATATCAAGTAACTTATTGATCAAGACAAAAACGGAAATACAAAATTACAGCTCACACTTAGAAAGTTATACAGGTGTACTGTCCAGACCACATGGTTATCCAAATTTAAATTAAATTAAAAACTCAGTACCTTCGTCTCACTAGTCACGTTTCAAGTGCTTGATGACATGTACCTGATGCTACCATATTGGAGAGCGCAGATACAGAATGTTCCTAACATCACATGAAGTTCTATGGCACAGTGGTGTTACAGAGGATTCATACATGAAAACTAGAATATAAAATATCTTTATGATGTATGTCTATAATATCCTTTCCAATTTTCATAGGGTACATAATTAAATATGAAAGGCTTATTCTTAGTATTAATGACTGGTCTGTTCATTTATTGATACCTATGCCTCATTCTACAAAGATAAGGATTGAAATTAGGACTAGGAGGAAGAAATGTAATTCTCAGAAAAAATTAGCTTTCTGGTAACTTATTTTCCAAATTTTATTTTTGCAATGATGCTTGAACAAAAACATCCCTAAACAATGTTTCAAATTCAATTTTTTCTTATGAAGAAATATTAAGAAAAAATAAAAGAATGCTACCTGGCAGGACTGATGTAACTGGCGTAAAATTTTTTGAAGCTTTCCATATTCCTCTCGTTCTAAATATAATTTCCCCAGCTGTAAAAAAATAAAATTATTAAAATTAAAAGGTTTCAACAGAAGGTGCATCTTTATAGAGTTTATCAAGGATACCCACCCACTCTTCAAAAGAAAAAAATGTAATTATAATTGTTACCTTTGTATTTGTCTTAAACCACAGTCTGTCATTCTTAGCATCTTTCAAAGCTTCCAGTGTTGTTTCATAGAATTCCTGCAGTAAATCCATCTGACATAAAAAATCAGAATTCTATAATTGTAAACAGCAAATTTGTACCTGTTAATAAAGTTAATTTGAGCAAACTAAAAGTGCATCTTTGAACTTTAATATACATAAGATACACTATCTGTATCTTACTGAATGTCTGTGACAGTCCACAAAATTAACAAAACCTTAGCAAAGTACAGACCAAATTTACAAAAAGTGCCAAGATGTGTTTTTATGCGTTAAAAAAAATAAAACCCAGAAAATGTCTAATGCTCTAGTAGTATAGGTTTGTCCTTTTCAATCTAATAACTTGTTCTATATTAGCAAAGTAAATGACATGCACATAGAACTAGGTGTCTTGTTTATTATTAATAGTGTATATCTCATGCACTCAACTCTTACTTGGTGCCTACTATATGGCAAACGCTAAGTAAGTTGTTAAAGAAACAAAGAATAAGCCTCTTCCCTCAAAAATTCTTCTATAAATGCCACTAATCAATTAACTGGACTATAAGCTTTTAAGTTACTGGTAAACTCTTGGAGTTGAGTGGAGGGAAAAGTCTAGCACAATTTTAGCTGAGTCTAACACCATCAGTTCTTAAGTCCGACTTTTTTAATGGAAATTGCTGTTTCTTTTGCATTATGATAAGCTCCTCTGTCCCCCTCCCCCCCGCTTCTGGCTCTACCTTTGTTTGAATACCTGATTCTCTAGGTCTCTACTTAACAGGATCAAGAGGTAAGAGGGCCATGAGAACAGGAAAGCTTGATACTTTCAGAAAAGGTTGCCTATTTATTCACGACTGCCGATCGCACAGTAAGTCAAGTGTTGCCCAACCATTATCTATACTTACTTTCAAAAAGACAAAAAGCTTACATATAATAGCATGAAGCAACACACAATCTTAAAGTTTTAAATTACTTAATCCCCCCCAATATCTGGCATACCATTTATGAATAATGTACAAATAAATGTTTTGATAACACTCGTTTGTAAAACTCAGAAAATATTTTTCCACTTAAGAAAAGCCCCCTGATATTTAAGAACTCTAGAATTAGTGCCATTAAGTGTTAATGTTCTGAACATAAGTTTATCTTCCTCTATTTCCATTACATATATTTTAGATATGAACAGTAAAAATAAACTGCCTCAAGAAATAAAAACAACATCTAGCAGAAAAGACAGAATGAAAGACGCTGATTCTGAGATGAACATTTTTTGAGTACGGAAAGTTATCAAACGTTCTAAGAAATGCTAAGTGATAGAGAAAATACTTCTTGTGCTCAAATATCATAGCATAAGAAAGCTGAAACTTAGGACTATGTTGCTTAAAAGAATATGAACAAACAGTCCAATTAAAAATTACCTCAGCAATAAAATAATCATTGCTTTTCTTAATAATCAAAGACTAGAATAATGAAAGCACTATCATTCCCCATACCCACTGTAGTTTCATCATCCATCATCCACTTATTCTTTGTAATAGTAGCACTTATTGAATTGAACACCTAATGAGTAATGCCGATTACTAATGGATATGAGTACAGGTTCTCCTCACAAGGATCTTTATCTAATCAAATCTACACAAACCACCTATGACTCACGGCTCAGGGTGGCTAGCTGAAGTGCTGATGAAGTTTATTAGAAGGAACTGTGATAGTAACTGTATGGGAGTCTAATATAAGCCTGCAAAAGTTGTGTGCAGATTGTTAGTATCTGAAGATGATATTTAAAGAGATTAAGCTAGGGTTATAATCTTTTAATATTATACAATTAGTACTGTAATCAAGAATAAAATACACATTATTTTTAAAGCATACTAAAAATAAAAACGAGCATAACTGCTTAAATAAAACCTCTAGGCCTTAAAAACAAAAAAACAAAGCCCTTAGTATAAATGATAAACATATTGATAAGTACTTAGAGGGAAAAACAGAATCTAACCTGCTTAGAAGTGGAGATATAATCAAGAATAGAATTAATGGATTTTTCAGAATAATTTCTTGTGACCGCACTCCGAATATAGGTCAATAGTTGTTTATATCTGTTCATCATTTCTGGAAAGTTTGTCTGTGAGGGAAGAAAAATGCATTACTAGGTACATATTTATTTACTAAGATATATACACATGATTAAGATTATAGTACATATTACTAGCTAATTGAAAAATAATAGTTTTTCAATAATAGAGAAACTATATGACAGAAACATTATAAACATTTTAGCTTAAATTTGAAATTACTAGATTACTCAGTAAATGAATCAATTTTTTGAAGTTAGGCTTTGAAAAAGTACCACTTATAGATTTTCCAAATTTCAGATATTGTTCCTCACGGCACAACAAGCACATTTACTTAAATCACAAAAACTACTAAAATATTCATAAACCAAAAGATAGAAATAAGTCCTACTTTTCAAATATTCTTTCCTAAAAATTTACCCCTTCATCAGGAAGCTCTCTGACAATAGTTATGTATTTCTTCTCTCCCTATTACTGGCAGGCTCTTATATTAAAATGTGAAGTGAAAGAATCTCTTCAAGCCCAGGTACTCAGCCCACTATCAAGAAAAGTCCTCCCAACCCCTAAAAAGGGGAAAAGTCCTCCCACCTAAGGCTCTACTCAATAGCAGATGTAGCTACTGTTGCTATTCCTTGCAGGACTATTTGCATTACTGTGGTTATTCCAGGAAACATGAAAGATCTGAGGAAATAAAGGACTATTAGTGAAATTTCCAGCACTTAAATATTTTGGCAGAGGGTTCTATCATCCCTCAGAGCATATCATATAAGTCAACTTATGAGTCTAACCTTATAACCTGCATCCACAGTCCCCACAATCTCCAAGTGCTGTTAATCCCTCTTTTTATTGGGATTAACAATATACTCTACTTTTAATCACAGAGGTGGAGCAATGGCAGATATAATGCTTTTCTTCTTGAATAACAGAACATGTAAATTTATTAGGGTCAAGAATAAACTAATGACACTGTAATTCTTCTGCTTATGACTATGTTCTGCCCTGGTATATAGCATGAAGGACAAGAAAAGAAAAACATGAGAAGACTCCCTGAAACGTTCTAAGCAAGTGAATTACAAAAAAGAAAACCAGTAGGGGTAGGTGAGAAAAAACAGAACAATGAGAAAAGCTTTAGCAATATACATCAAACTACTTTCATTTCCAAGTATACCAGCACCACATGGGGGTAAATAATAGGTAACACCCTCTCAATGAGCCACTAAAACCCAAGTTACAGAACGTATCTCCTAGCAAAATGGGAATCAGAAATATGACTGTCCCAACTTTTAGATTATATCTTGATACTGAAATAGGATTTTAGCAAAAAGTTAGTTTTGACTTCATTTCCTTATGCCACAATAACTTTAAAGCTAATTTTTCAAAAATTATGTTACTGTAATGAAAGATCGAGGGACGATTAGGTTTACTGGTTTTTATTTGCAGTGGTGAACGAACAGAGCAGTTGACAACAAACCTTTCCAACTTTTTACTGCCCAAGAGGACTACACAGAAACATGAGTCTGACTCTGAATCTAACTCAAAAACGAGGCGGCAGGGATGGAAGCTGAAACTACTCTTGTAAACCACAACTTATTCAGAGATGCTACTACAGCAAATAAAAGGTAGAGAAGGAAGGTAGGCAAAATAACACAAAATACAAATAATCCTCTCCTTTCACTTGCTTCCCATCTTGGCTCAAGGTAAAGTGGTAAAAATCAAATCCTACGGGTGGCATACATTTAAACGGGCTCAAAAACTATAAACGACTGCTAGTATGTTAAGATAGTAGATTTCTTTAGGTTTTGGCCCTAATCAGTGGAAGAGGAACGTTTTGTAATAAAAAGTAGAACCTCAGAACTCCTAAATAAACACTAATAGTTTGTTGAAAAGTCACTCTATTAAGAGTCTCATGCTCTACTGACTGAGCTAGCCTGGCAGCGAAAAGTCATTCTATTGATAATGCAGCTAAATACTGCCCATGTATCGAAAAGATAAGTTTTCTTAAACAGAAAACTTTGTATCCTATGCAGAATTTTTAAAATTTAGTACTACTGTAGTCACAAATGAAAAGTAGGCTAAATATGGAAACATATCAACAGAATTATTTTAGAGAAATAGATATAATGACATTTTGTTGCCATGAGGTTTTTAAGTACAGAATTTCACTAACAGTTTAATTCCTCTCAAAACAAATCTTACCAACTTGAAGTTAATCTTAATCATTTGTTTCAGTGCTTTAAATCCCCATTCTCCTTTTTCACCTTCAAGTTCCAAAACCTAAAAAAAGAAGAAACTTCCAGTATAATTTAATACCGTTATTTTCTAATGACACTCAATATTGAAGTTGTAAACTAATTTTACATTATATGCATGAAAAACACTGCCCCAAGAACTCTAGTTCTCAATGTCATTTTTAATAGGTTTAAGAAAAGAAACCAGCCTTAAAATGCTTACTTAAGGATAAGTGAGCTTATTTTGAAGTTTCTTCAACAAAAGATTAAATAAGAACTACTTCTTGATTATACAATCCCAGAAGTACTTTTTATTCCTCTGAATAATCCGCTGGTAAGAATAACCCAAAAGTTTATCAATAGTAAAGAAATCACACTATTTAATAATGAAACCACACCTGTGTGATTTGTCACCAAAAGACAAAGGACCACGAGTGCAGGGATAATAACTATTGACCAGCATGTTGGTTCTCTTTCTGCCAGAACCATACTAGCTTTTCAGGACAATGGCCCTGCTTTATAGATAACCTGATTGGAAAAAACAAAAGGATAGCCCTTTTGAAATATTTGCTTTTGCTGCATAATGCAAACTTATTTTACAGGATTATCACTAAGTATCCAAACATATTACTGAGATAAAATCACTTGGAATTTACTTAAGACATCATTTAGAAAAATATAAGACACAGAATCAGCCAGAAAAAATATGAACCTTTTGGAAACTGCTTAATGCTGCTTTTGGGTCATCTTCTTTTAATGCTTTGGAATTATAGTACTGATTTTCCAAATCCACATTTGGCTCAGAGTTACTATCTTCAGAGTATTCCTGTGTGTTAGAAAGAGATATTAAAATGAAGGAAAAAAAGAAACTCACACATTGCTAAAATGTGAATACTGTTAAGAGAAAATCCGCACATTTATAAAAAAAAAAAACAATTTAATTACATAGGTGAAATCCCATTGATATTTAACCATTATTTAAATAACAAGGGGAAAACCCAAAATCAAGTGGAGAGCAGAATACAGTAGTCCCTCCTTATCCGTGGTTTCACTTTCTATGGTTTCAGTTGCTCCATCAGTTGAGGTATGGAAACTGGAAAATTCCAGAAATAAACAATTCATAAGTTTTAAATTGTGAGTCATTCTGAGTAGCACGAAAACATCTCTTGCCATCTCTCTCTGTTCCACCCTGAATGTGAATCATCCCTTTGTCCAGCATATCCTACCTGCGAGTCACTTAACAGCAGGCTCAGTTATCCACTATTGTGGTATCACAGTGCTTGTGTTCAAGTTACCCTTACTGTACTTAATAATGGCCCCAAAGCTCAAACGTAGAAATTCACATATGCCAAAAAGAGGCCCTAAAGTGCTTCTTTAAATTGGAAAGGTGACAGTTCTCAACTTAAGGAAAAGAAAAAAAAGTGTATGCTGAGGTTGCTAAGATCCATGGTAAGAACGAATCTTCTATCCATGAAATTGTGAAGGAAAAAAGAAATTTGTGCTAGCTTTGCTGTTGCAGAAGTTACGGCCAAAGTGTGTGAAAAGTACTTAGTTAAGATGAAAAAGGCATTAAATTTGTGGGTGAAGGACGTGAACAGAAAACATGTTCTGACTGATGGTAATGTATTATGCCAGAAAACATTGAGCCTATACAAAGACTTCAGCAAAGGGTTCCCTGAGATGAGTGACACCAAGCCATTTACTGCAAGTAAGGGATGGTTGCGTAGTTTCAGGAACAGGTTTGGACTGAAAAATATAAAAATTACTGGAGAGGCTACATCTGCTAATGAAGAAGTCACTGTCACATTTCTGGCAAAGTTGAAGGAGTTGATTAAGGACAGAGACCACATTCGTACAACTTTTATTACAGTATATTGTTATAATTGTTCTATTTTATTATTCTTGTTAATCTATTACTGTGCCTAATTTATAAATTAAACTATATTATAGGTATGTATGTATAGGAAAAAACATAGCATATATATGGTTTAGTACTGTCCTCGGTTTCAGGCAACCACTGGGGGTCTTGAACTACTGTAGAATCATTTCTTTCCTTCAGGTCAAAACTATGATTTCCATAGAATCAACACAAAAGCAAATTGTAAAGAAATATTGGTTATGATCTTCAATTCTGAGGTGGTTAACCTTTTGTTGATAATGGAACCTGAGAAAAATCACTGTAAATACTAATCATTATGTAAATGTTAACTATTCATCTTTAGTTCCATAATCTAGTTTTTGCTACTCCCTAAGTCTAAATTTCATTATTCTAACATGGCCTAACTACCCAGGATGGTAATCTATATATAGCAGAGTAGTCTATTACTAAATATAACTATGTTTATAAGAATATTTGCTTTATGTGCATTCCACATTACTCAACAGCTGTTTAGTTATATTAACATACTTTAGTTTTATAACAAATCAAAATAAATAAAACAAAATTTATTTATATAGTTTTATGTGACTTTTCATCACATAAATTCAGTTCCTAGTTATGGAACAATAAAGCACAAAGAAAAACTGGACTAACACTATTTTGTGGAGCAGTATAAACAAGAGTTTAAAATAGTTCCAGGATATGATATTCAATTTAATGATGAGGATTATAAAATATACATAAATTAGTGTAGTAAAAACTATTATTTTAGGAAGAGAGATTATTTCCTTCAGCTACGAGTCATTACAAAGGGCAAGTTTATGCCAAATTCAGAATTGTGCCTGAAAGTAAACAGGAAAAGACAAGAACAGCTATTTCTAAATCCAAGTACAGGTAAACTTTTTTTGCAGATACTTATGAGAAATTTTGTATTGTCTCATAAAGGCACATGAAAGAAAAAAGGTGCATGAGTGTAGTGTTAGAAAGCTCAAAAATATGTAAACACAAGACAAATTTTTCCTATGACCAGTAGATGGAGGGAGGTGTTTGATCTTAGTATAGAATCAGTTTTAGCTGACCACAATGGCTTTGTAATGTGCGCCCTCTGGAGGATAATTATTTCCTTGTATAAAGATACTTCCTGTGAAACACTGTCACTCTGTCTCACAAATGTAAGATCAGGAATTCAGTTATGCTCAACATATGAAAATCCTCTGGAACACTTCTCTTAGAGTTGGGATCAAATTCTGAGTAGTGTGTAAAGTTCATAATCACTCATTCACTTCCTAACCCTGTAATTTAGGTTTGACTACAATAAAACTGATTAAACTAAGAAAGCAATTAATAAATAATGAACAAGCCAAGTGTATACATCAAATCATGTTATGAGAGTAATGGCTTCTGAGCCAGGTTGTGAAAGATAAATGGGAGTTTGCATGCTGGACAAAACAAGAAAGGGGAAAAGAGAACAGCAGACACGAAACTGTAACGGGAGGTAGCTAAACAGCTAAAAGCAATCATACCGCTGGAACATAAAAATCCCTTACTGATTCTACCTTGAACATGAATCCCAAGTCCATCCACTCCCCCCCCCACCCCGCCACCACCCTAGTCTACCACGCCACTTTCATCTCTCCACAGACTATAACCTTCCCATTCTCCTTTTTAACTTTCAAATTCCAATCTTCTTAGGGTAAGCAGCCAGAATAATCTTCATAACATGTAAATTATCTCATTCCTCTTCTCAAAAATGGTTTCCCATTGCTCTTAAAATCAAGTTCAAAAATCACCAAAATGTGACTCGATTATGCACCCAACCATATCTCCTGTCAAGCTCTCCCTCATTCACTCTGCTGCAGCCATCCTGGCCTTACCTCACAAGTTGCCAAACTTGTTCTCACCTTTACGTGCCATTCCTTTTTCTTTCTACCTCTCTTCATCCCATTAATCACTGCATATCATTACAGCTTAAGCGTCACCTCCTCAGGGAAGACTTGGGAGTAAAGAATCATAGCTATAAAACCTACTCTACACCTTTGGAAATCAGTTCTTCTCAGTTATTCTCTAGTAACTGTTCAATAATATATGGGAATAGCTAGAACCAGAAAATGACTTTTCTGCAACCCAAATCTTCAGAATGCACCCCTCAACTTGGAAGCAAAATATCTTTGATTTACATCTATCACCAAGTCTAAGAATCTGGACTCTTACTCAAAGCCCATTTATTTTTGGTTTCTTGGCCCATAACGGATTAGGAAAAAAAAACTGACTAGGATATGAGGTAAGTAGAAGCTGAGAGGCACACACGAGTAGGACACGGAGTTGCCAGAAGGTTAACTTCAATTACTGGAAATTACTGAACTGATTATAACATTGTTGAAGGCAGGAACCTTTACATTTCCTACCATGTCTGAATGTCTCTTGTAGCACAAGACTGACTACCTGCAACTTCTGGGAACTGACTGGCTCCAGCTAATGATATTTCTAACTTCTACATAACTCCCCCAAATCACTACAATTGAGATAAGACTTAATCCAGCCCTCAGCATTTTGTGAATATGTTCTTTTGGTTTTTCATATTACATGGGTTAAGAAGTGAAATGTATAATATTTTTTAAATAATTGCAATTCAATTCTTAAGTGTTACTGCTGAAATGTATAAATACATGAGAATTGGCACAGCTGATACGTTACTGATTGGTTTCTTATAATTAGGCAGTCCTGTGTTATGATCTGCAACACCATGTTGCAGCCTCCATGACATCACTAACCTGTCATTTGCAGCTCAGTGAATCACACCATCAATACAAACTACGCTACAGCAAACTATTCACTTACTACACTGGCATGATTTTTACACTGAAGATATTTTGAGAAGTCTTTAGAATAATTCTTTTGTGTAGAATATCTATTATATATTATTTATATCTATTATTTACACTCAATGATAATGATCTTTAGTATAAACCAGCAATTAAATGTTGCTCAACAAATGCAAATTAAGTCTTTCCCATCAAGCTATTCATGGTCTGAGACAGATATGCAAATGAAACATCAATATAACACAATAAAAGCAGTAACAGAGACACATACTAGGCACAGTGGCAGCTCAGAAGAGGAGTAATCAACTACTCTTGAATGAGTTAGAAGAGGGAAAAGTTACCTGAACCAGGTCTAAAAGTAGGAACAGAAGTTCCCAGGGATGAGAAAAGGCACCGGAAATAAAACAATTAACTATGCAAAAGCATGGAAGCTTGAAATGGCATCGCATATTTGGAAGAACCATCAATAGTCTGACTGGGCTGAAACACAGGATGTGTGTAGAGCTGATAAGAGATAAACTGGATCAGACAGTAGAACTGTACAAGTCTAGCAGGAGTTTAGATCAAATGGAGACGCACTAAAATGTTTTATAGGGAATTAGACCTGTGTTTTAGGAAGAGCATTCTGGTAGTAATGAAGTAGCCCACTGGATACTCTTACAACAGTCTGGCCAAGACATGATGAAGGTCTGATCCAAGTAGTAGAACAGGGAGAAGAGGAAGGGGATAGAATAAATATATGCGATGTTAAGGATGTAAAATAAAAAGGACACATCATATGGACACAAGAAAGGGGAAAAGTTATCTCTAAAGACTATTGCTGACTTGGTTACACACAGTACCATTAGTCAAAATAGGGAATATAGGAAAAGTATTAAATAAATATTGCTAACTGAATTCCCTTATGTCAGATGAAGAGGTGATAACTATAATTTATAGAAGTATAAATGAAATGTTTTTAAAAGAGAAGTTGAAATTTTAACCTACATATTAAGAATGCTTTAAAAAAAACAAAGAATTTAAGCAATATATGAAAAAGCAAGCACTTGAACAGTGTTAAAGGGATTTAAAAAAATCCACTGAAGTTCATAATAGTTCCAACCCACTTACATAATAACTCATGTCCTGACATCTTCCCAAAGCAATTACGTACCCATCTACACCAACCAAATCTATTCTTTCTTCCCCCCAAATATGCCATGCACTTCAACATCTCTGCTTTGGCATACACTGGTCTCTCTGCTAGGAATTCTAATCCACCGCCCCTTCCAACAAACTTCCCACTTTTCTCCTATGATGCTCCCCACCCCTAACACTCCTGAGAAAGGTATTCATCAAGGCTTACCTTGTGATTCTTTCTCCAACTCTTCTTAGCAAAATAAATTTTCTCCTCAGTCATGCTTCTACATGACATGCATGTCTCTAAGACGGAGTCTTGTGTGTTTGCTGTTCCCACCTCCCCTCTCCCCTCACCTGCCCCACCATGAGCTTCTCAAAAGCAAGAACTTACTTTTACTCATCTTGGTATCCCCAGAGCCTGGTATATTACAAAATGCTCAATAAGTGTTTGCTTAATTGAAATGAAAAGTGGGTGACTGTTCCAAAATAACACAACACACAATAGGCAGGGACAATTCTGACTCTATGTTGGAACGTAGCCACTGCTGAACAGGGTCAGTTTCATAGTTCATGTACTTGTGTCTCTTGCCAATAGAGGTCTTAAGAAACGTGCTCTAGGAAAACAAGACTCACCATCAACAATGCTTCCCAAGGCTTGACCATGTTTAGACAGCTATACTAGATGTTGGGCATCTAGGGCAAAGAGCAAAGTCTCATTATCCTTAAGGATGAGATTTAATCCAAGCCCTAGGTAGCCAACTGTGGTTTAGCCATTCATAAAATTAACCAAACTTTTAAAAATTTCACTCAAGGTAACGGATCCTAATTTGTCAATGGCATAAATCAGAACATTCTTTTATCTGTCCTAAACTTTCAGTCTTCAAATTAAATTTTCCAACAAGACATCATTAAAGTCATTAGACTTGGGCTCTAGTTTTGACTTGGCCACTAATTTGTCACGTAAATTTAGGTAAGTCACTTACACTGGATGTTTCAGTTCCTCTCCTGTCAATTATGGGGGTTGATCTCTAATTCTTGCTGAGATCCACGTGTTCATTTTGGGACATAGTACACAAGTACAAATTTACTCTGTTGGATATTCATACTTTACAGATTTACATTAGGGGTGAAAAAATTTATCTCATTGTTAGCACATAAGAGCTGTCTCTCATTACTTATGGGAGATCTTATAATGACATCCTTATCATTAGTTATCCTTGTTTGAACCTCTCTAATTTCATTATATAGGATACACCTATGAGGTAATGCAACAGGCCTTTTAGAAAATACACCCAAACTTGTATTTCAAACCAATGTTCTTTAAAGTAGTAACTTTAAGAGGTGGTAAATTACTGGTACATTATTCCAATTATACTGACATGGATTATTAAGTAACACTTCTGAAATTCTTAAGTTAGATGTTTCCAACCTAAAACAGCATCATCCAGTTTGAGGGCCCAACTTATTTATCAAACCCGACTCACACAATTTTTGACACCTATAAAATGGAGAAAACTTGGCTATAGCTCAAGTTTAAAAAAAAAAAAAAAAAGAAGCTGCACACTGTTTACAACAGCAAAAGGAAACAGGCCAAATTCTCATCAATAGAGAAATGGTTAAATAAAGTATGGTACATCCACGCAATCAGTGCAGCTATAAAAAGAAATAAGTAATCTCTCTGCATAGTTCTATGAAATAATCTCCAAGATAAATTAAAAAACCAAGTGTAGAACAATATATATAATATGCTACATCTTGGTTTAAAAAAGGGGAGTGGGATAAAAATGTGTATTTGGTTACCTATGGGAGGAATGGGAACTGGGCAAATAGGGAACAAAAATGGAAATTTTATTTTAACATTTCATGTTTTTGAACCATGTGCATGTATTACCTATTTTAAAAAGCTAGATGCTTCAGGTTCTGAAGAACTCTAAAAAATTTTGAGCAATGACAAAAATCACTGTTTGGTGCTCCACCCCCCCTGCCAAGATCAAAGTAAGATTTCTGTTCATTTGTACCCTGTAAACCATCCCCTCTCCCCCCAGCAATAAAATGCAGGTTCACTGTGAAAGGTTTGCAAGAAAGAAACACATTTTAATTTTCCTGACACTTTTCATATTTTCCAGACATTTTTTTCTATATTTTTCCCACCCAGCAAAATAAATTTTAGCCCCACCCAATAAAATCATAATATGGATTACATATTTATAGTGGACATGTGTTCACTATGTGCACAGCAATGGTGACCGACTCTTCCTCTCCTAGGTGAGGGTTTTCAATTATAGTGCTCCTCCCACAGGGCAGGGCAAGCAACCTATCCTCCCTCTCTACAGTGACTGAGTGGTTCGAAGAGGGTGATGCAGGCCTAGGGTGAATCAATAAAAGTTCTTCCTAGGGTTTCACTGTTAGAGCTAGCAAGGAAGACTCTTTTGCCTTTGGGGTTATAATACTAGGAAGATAACACATTATATCACAAGATCTTGTGATATAATGTGAAGGCAATTAAGCCAATACAGTGAGGAAAGCAGCCCAGGAAGAGAGACAGAAACAGAAAAAGACCCAGCATCATTATCTGAGCCATGAATCCAGCCACATTTACACTTCCTGGTGACGTGAGCCAATACACACTCTTTTTAGTTTAAGCTAGTGTGACATGTATTCCTGTCCTCCCTTACACCCAAGAGTATTGACTAATTTATCAAGTTTTTCATATCATTGGATAGTCTTTAGAAGCATGGTTTGAAATGCTGACATACTTTCCATCACATGGATATATCATAATTTATTATTACCTTATTAGTATTAATAGTATTCCCATACTATTGATAATTTAGGGGGTGTTTCCAATTATTTACAATTAAACATTTTTTTTTTTTTTTTGGCCACTCTGAGAGGCTTGTGGGATCTTAATTCTGCGACCAGGGAACAAACCTGGGCCCACGGCAAAGAAACCTCCAAGTTCTAACCACTGGACTGCCAGGGAATTCCCTGTCATGTTTCTTTTAAGCCTCAACTGTATAATCAAACTTCATCTTTGTGAAGACTACATGCAGAATTCCCAATGTGTGTACAGCATAAAAAACAATGGCCCAGACCACAAAAAGTATATTGTTTGAAAATCTGTTCTTAAAGATCCCCAACATTTTGTTTGTCAAGCTTGTAAGTGACTGAGACAACAGTCTCAGAATAAAATAAGCTATAACCTCCAAGTTCCTTATATGTACAATGAGTGACAAGTGAATGTCTTAATATTAAACACACAAATCCCTGAAGCTATTTTTTGCCCCTGTCCTATATTAATCTACTACTTCTTTTTCAAAGTGTATATTCTATTCATGTCAATTCAAAAATCTTTTTAAAAAATGGAAGTGTTATATTTTAATTTGCTAAACCATGTTCTAAGGTTCTTTATAACATACATGACATTTGTCTGATCTTGTTAAAGTTGTGACAAATAAGAGATTCTGTAAGATATCCTATGGCTAAGACTCTTCTCTCGCCCCCCAAAAAGCAGAAAAAAAGAAGTAAACTTCTAGGGCATTAAAACAGCTATTTATTAAGACAAGAATAACAATACTAGTAAACATTCATTCACAAATCACAACTATAAACCTGACTAGGTGATTATAATGAGGCTCACATTTCAGTAATATACCTAACCAAGTAGAATTAGTCTACCTTTTCAACATTTTTTTTTCTAATAATAACATTTAAGTTCAAATATACAATACCTATAACAGGAACTACTAAAGAATAATTTTTGATATGAAATCAGTCTGTCTTAAATCCTTTCTAAAAGATTATTAGAAGTACTAATGAACTTCATGCTAGAATGGCTGAACTGTGGAATTACAATACAGTTAACTTATCTATCAAGGGCTTTATTAACTTAATGAATGGCACTATAGTTATTACTTATTATTATTAATTGTTACTATTAACACTATCGTATATAAATCTGTAAAATTACCATTGGATTAAAAGACATTTACCAGTACCGTCTTCTACTTCTCCATTCACGCCTATGCTTAGAAAATGCCTGCTTCTGCCTCAAATAAAAGTCAAAAAGATCTTAGAAATAAGAGGTCAAGCATATTGAATTGATTTCATGTTTGTTTCTTCTTTTTTTAACCAACTTAATTCTCGTTTAGCTCTTGGGCACAAATCATTGTTTACTTTTTTTGATAAAACAGTATAGTTTTAGAAACAAATTTTTACCTTTTCCAGTGGTATCCTAACTACCTATTTCTACTAGATTGGGCAAGAACAAGAAGTGATTTAGGGTATTAAAATTTATCAACAGACAACTTATAAAATAAATACTGAACATATCTGTAAGGATACTCATGGCTCTTGTTAACATTTTGACTAAAATGAGGTGATGGCAAACTTTCCAACAAACAATACATTTTTTAATAAAAAAGAAGTTTCCCTAAAACAGCAAGTCAATTCTGACTCTTTAAATTCTAAGAAACAAACAAACAGAAAAGACCCAGGCAAATAACTATTAAAAAACAAAAACAACAACAACTTTTCTTTTGGCAACATGTAAGGATGAAATGGCAACCAGCCCTCTTAATCTTTTTTTTTTTAAACATAGTGGCTTAAGGAAATTAACTAAGGAAGTAAAAAATAAATTAATATGATATCTATGTAAGAGATATATGGGGGGAGGACTATTTAACAGAATGCTGGAGCGGGGAATTATTATTTAATTGCATGTGGTAGTGTAAAATCTTACTTTTTTTGGTTAAGAAATTTTAAAAAAAGGTTAAAACTACATGTTCAATTTTATACTGTACATGTACTGTAGGCCCTCAAAGGCTGGAGAAACATAGCCAAGTTAAATCATGTATGTTTAATTAAAATCCTTGCAAAAATGAACTGAGTACTTCATGGGACAGTAAGATTCTCATTGTCATTCTTACATTAGAGTCTCACTCATGGTGCTAATAAGTCATGCATTCAAAAAACTATTGCGTAGAAAACAGATAGGCACAAACATGTAAAAACACTAGTTAAAACAGTTAAAAGAAACACTTCCGTAGTTAAAAAATACCTGTAATATAAGTAAACATGTAATAAATAAAAATGCACAAAATATTACAAGTAACATTCTTAATGGACTTAGGGCACTGCCTAAAACTGGCTTGATCTGAAGAAACCAAAATGGAAGGCAGAAATCTTAACTATTAGCAAAACTCTGCGTTTAAGAATTACCAACACCTCTACTATAAATTTCAGGTAATAACAAGCATTTCCCTCTCCCTTTTGCAAATACGCCTTCTTTTAAAAGGGAAAGATTAATTGGAAACGACTATACAAAGATTTACACTAATTCAAAATGATATATTAATATCTTGATAACTCTCTGGCACTTAAAATATGAGACAGACTTCCCTAAGCATCTATTTCATAACTTTACGATAATGCAGCATCACCATAACATACAAGAACCATGCACAAAAACACCCCCAAATAAAAAGCAAAGCCAAGTTGACGCTGATTCTTGGTCCAGATAATCTTTCTTAGTTCCCACACAGGTAATGTTTTTGAATATCCACTTGAAATGTTAGTGAAGTTTTAAAAACCTGTAAATCTGTTCATAAATTAAACCTTGAATCTTTAAAAAATCACCATTCAGCTACAGAAATTCGTTTAGTTCTACACTGTTGATATTTTTAACTTTGAATATGGGGAAATTACTAAGTCAAGATAAAAGCCAATGTGTCAATCCCCTTATACCACCCCACCCGCCAAACCCCAAACAAACAAAAAGCAAAACCTCCTCACCAGCTTTTCTCTTTAAACAAGTAGTTAAACTACTTTTTTTAAAGCTAGCCTTGCTCTCAGTTCTCCAGTGCACCTTTACCTTAAACCAAAACGGACCCTGGACAAGACTAATTAAGCTCTGTTTCCAGGAGACTCACAAGTGGCTTTTCGCTGTCAGGCCTGGGAGCAGTAAGGCCTCCTAGTTTTCGGACCCCTCTCCCAGCATTTCGCACCCGCTCAATTCAAGTGTGAATAAGAGGGGCCGAGAACGCCGGGCCCGAAAGGGCATCGCCGGGGCCTAGACCACTGCACGGTCCCCAAGGCGGCTCGGGCGGTAGGGAAGAGGGAGGAGGCATAGAGAACCGGACGCTGGAGGCCAGGGGTAAACGGAGGAGGCGCTCGGACTTGGAGCGCAATGCTCGGGACCCCCTTCGCTGCCTCCTTTACCCTCCCTTCCCCCATGCTGGAGAGGCAGGGCCCGGGCCCGGTGCGGGAAGGGGGAGGAGGTAAACTCGTCCTGTCACTGCACCGGGAGAGGCTGGAAGGAGCACATGTTCAACGGGGAAAGGCCGCGGCCGCCCCGGCCCCTAAAGCCAGAAGCCACCTCCGGCCCCAGAGTTCTGTTCCCTGCGCCTCACCAGGTCGTAGTCCTCCTCATCATCGCACATGAAATCATCCTCCATGTCAGACATCTTGGCTGGGACGGGGGGGGGGAGCGGGGGAGGAGAAATTGGAGACAACCTCCTCCCACAATCCTCCGCGGCTCAGAGGCGTCACTCCCAGCTTCTCCTCGCCTTCCCGTCGCTCTTAGAGGAGCTGAATGTTTCCTCCCGGAACAAATGAGCTCGGTTTCCGGAGGATTCGCTCCGACACCAAAAGCGATTGCACCGTCCCCTCTTCCTGTGAGACGGTTGGTGCCTTAGCAACTAAACCTAGCAACTAGGGAATCCTCGAGTGTTGCGGATCTCGGCTGAGGGGCCTTGGAAACCTTGCGCTCACAACGCGCAGTTTCCAGCCTCCTGGGCAAGGGAACAGTATCCTCCCTTGCCTGGGATTCTGGAACCATTTCATTCGGGTGAAAGTAAGAGGCAGCTTGGGACCAGCAGCCTTTCGCGGAGAAAAGTCTGACATGCCCATCCTACGTGACAGGTAGTTATTTTTGCCATGATTATCGATGTGCATTTAGCCCACACATTTTGGTGGGTGGTCATGTGATGTTTGGAAACCTTTCAGCAGCACGATTTACACGTAATGTTTGTTATATTTGTAGTCGGCAAAACGACTCTGTGGATATCCCAAATTAGTAAAGTATCAATCAATGGAGGCATCTGAAGTCTTATTCAGTTGTTCAGCGAATTATAAACTAACCTTTACTGCCCGTGGGACCGAATTAAGGTAACAGTTAACGACTGTTTTTTTAAAAAAATGCATTATTGTTGCACAACATCATTAGTAGAATTCGAAATAAAAAAATGAAATGAAGGGGAAAAAACTGCTTTTCAAACAGCATTTTCCATATAAACTTCCAGTTTTGTCCACTTGAATTCACAAATTTTATATAGCTATATCACAGATATAATTTAGGATTCTTTCTGCACCTAGTTATGTAACAGCATAGGACAATGTATGCAATATATTGTTGACAATGATTATTTTAATGGCGGCATAATAAGCCCTTGGTTGAATGTACCAATGTACCGTAATTTACTTAAGCATGCTATTATTGTTACACATCTTGAATGTTGCAACAGTACCACCATTTTAAACAATTCTGGAGCGAGTATCATTGTCACTTTATTTTTTCTTAGGAAAAAGTCCAGGAAGAGGAATTGCAGACTGGATTTTTTTTTTTTTTTTTTTTTTTTTCCATTTTGGCAGTTACTCAGTAACTGCTTTTTTTTGTTTGCTTGTTCCTGCGGCATGCGGAACCTTAGTTCCCCGACCAGGGATCAACCCATGCTCCCTGAATTGGGAGCGTCAGGGAAGTCCCTGGATTTTTTAGTAATCATTTGTTTTTGCTTTTGTGTTTTTTAAAATAATTAAAAAATTTTTTATTGGCGTATAGTTGATTTACAATGTTATGTTTCAGGTGTACAGGAAAGTGAATCAGTTATACATATGTCCACTCTTTTTTTTTTTTAGATTCTTTTCCCATATAGGCCATTACAGAGTATTGAGTAGAGTTCCCTGTGCTATACAACAGGTTATAAGTTATCTATTTTATATATAGTAGTGTGTATACATCAGTCCCAATCTCCCAATTTATCTCTCCCCCTTATCCCCCGGTAACCATAAGTTTGTTTTCTACATCCGTGACTCTACTTCTGTTTTGTAAATAAGTTCATTTGTACCGTTTTTTTAAGATTCCACATATAAGCGATATCATATGATATTTGTCTTTCTGTGTCTGCTTTCTTCACTCAGTATGACAGTCTCTAGGTCCATCCATGTTGCTGCAAATGGCATTATTTTGTTCTTTTTTTATGACTGGGTGATATTCCATTGTAATATGTACCACATCTTCTTTATCTATTCCTCTGTTGATGAACATTTAGGTTGCTTTAGTATATGTGCTGCTGAAGCAGGCACCCTTTTGCCCATTTTTAAATTGGGTTGTCTTACTACCATTGAGTTGTAAGTGTTCTTTATACTTTTTGTTATATTTAAATAATATTTGCCATCCCCAAGGGCACTAAGATTTTTCTCTTTTGTTTTCTTCTAGAAGTTTTATGTAGTTTTAATTCTTACATTCAGATCTATGATATAGTTCGTTTAATTTTTGTATATACTGTGAGGTAAATGTAGAGGTTTATATTTTTCTGCATATGGATAACAAATTGTTCCAGCATTATTTGTCAAAAAAAATGATCCTTTCTCTATTGAATTGTCTTGGCAGTTTTGTGAAAGATAATTTAATTCCCAACAGAATTTGACCCTTTAAAAGTATATTTTTGATAATTTTATGTTATCCTGTATTATGATTATTTTGTATTTATTCTTTATTAAGCTGAAAGCTCCTTGAGGACACAATTATCTTACTTACCTCTGAAAGTCAGCATGCTCAGTGAAAGCGTGGTATATTTAAGCATGCTCTAGCGTTCATGACTCCCTGGTGCTGGATTGAGACATATGGTTACCCCAAACAGGCTCAGGATTTGGCAGCCTTTCAGAGCAATTACCTTAAAACATTTTTTTTTTTTTTTTACTACATTTACTTAGGCTGAACATCGTATGTTAGAAGGGCAGAAAAGGAGGACTCCTTTTGTGTTAGTCAAGATCTGGACAGGAAACTCATGGCATACTGGAGCGGGGGTGGGGACGTTAACTGAAAAGAGTTTCTGAAGAAACTATTTACAGAGATGGGGTAGGGTTGAGGGAACCCACAAGGATGGTGAAACACACAGGGACTAGCAACAGGCTGGAAATCCCATTTCTTGAAGGCTTGAAGGGGCAAAGGGAAGAAATGGTTTTACCAGAGCCCAGCAAGAGTGGGAGCCCTAGAGGATGCACCCTCCAACAGCAGCTGTGGTTATAGGGAAACATAGCTACTGTCACAACTATGGCAAAGTTGTGGTAGGGTGTGTGAACTCGTGTGTGTGGGGGGAGTGATAAATATCTCAACTTCTCTGTTTTACCATCCTCTAATATCCTGCCAGTGACTAACCCCAACCAGAAGCCAGAGGGTAAAGGAGTCCAGGTACAGTCCTTGGAGATCAGCTTCCGGGAGGGTAGAGAAGGGTGAAAAATGGATCCAGAAGTCAAATGGGGGCACTTCTCTGGTGGTCCAGTGGCTAAGACTCCATGCTCCCAGTGCAGGGGACCCAGGCTTGATCCCTGGTCAGGGAACTAGCTCCCACATGCCGTAACTAAGAGTTCACATGCCGCAACTAAAGATCTCGCATGCTGCAACTAAGACCCAGCACAGCCAAATCAATAAATAAATATTAAAAAAAAAAAAGTCAAATGAGGAGTAAACAGTACAGCATTGTGTCATGCAATCAGCTGTAGCATAAATTACATACTTCACTCAGGGAAGGAACTTTCTCTCCTTCAAAGGCAAATTGCCGACTATGTGCTGTTGTTGGAGCATATCCCTTGATTTTACCAACCAACCTAAGTGGCTTATCAAAATGTTATTTCCACCTACATTTAATACCCACTCTTTCCTGAGAGGAGCTCTGATAAATACAGTTTGCATGATCTCATTACATATCCACCTTATAGATTGATGCCCTTGCCTTGTTAGTTGTCCTTTTAATCTGCTTCAGTCTCTTCAGATTAAATAAAATGATGTACGTAACTACATGGTGTTTACAAAGTACTCAGTACATGTATCATTTTTAACTCAATCAACTACTCATAGTATTCCTTCAGAATGCTCTACACTACAATTACATCTTCCATCTCTAAAATTGTGTAGTGGGAATTATGGCAATTAAAGGATAAAGCAAATAAAGGATAAGTAGGCAGGCTAGGAGTTTCCATTTTTTACATTGACTTTGGCCTTGGAAAAATGTCTCCTGTAAAATGCACTTACACAATTTTAGCAAAGTTATTTGCCATTTTTGTATCTCTAATGCCTACTCATTTTTTTTTTAAATTTTATTTATGGCTGTGTTGGGTCTTCATTTCTGTGCGAGGGCTTTCTCTAGTTGTGGCAAGCAGGGGCCACTCTTCATCGCAGTGCGCGGGCCTCTCACTATCGCGGCCTCTCTTGTTGCGGAGCACAGGCTCCAGACGCACAGGCTAAGTAATTGTGGCTCACGGGCCTAGCTGCTCTGCGGCATGTGGGATCTTCCCAGACCAGGGCTCGAACTTGTGTCCCCTGCATTAGCAGGCAGATTCTCAACCACTGCGCCACCAGGAAAGCCCCCTACTCATTTTTATTCCCACCCAAAATGGTGACCATACCTCCCTAGTTTTGTGAAATGAACACACTTTTTTTTTTTGGGCTGCACCATATGAGAGATCTTACTTCCCCGACCAGGGTTGGAACCTGTACCCTCTGCAGTGGAAGCATCGAGTGTTTTTTTTTTTTTTTTTAATTAATTAATTTTTGGCTGCGTTGGGTCTTCGTTGCTGCGCATGGCTTTCTCTAGTTGTGGCGAGCAGGGGCTACCCTACGTTGCGGTGCGCGGACTTCTCATTGTGGTGGCTTCTCTTGTTGCAGACCACGGGCTCTAGGCGCATGGGCTTCAGTAGTTGTGGCATGCGGGCTCAGTAGTTGTGGCTCGCGGCTCTAGAGCACAGGCTCAGTAGTTGTGGCACACCAGCTTAGTTGCTCTGCGGCATGTGGGATCTTCCCAGACCAGGGCTCTAACCCTTGTCCCCTGCATTGGCAGGCGGATTCTTTTTTTTTTTTTTAACATCTTTATTGGAGTATAACTGCTGTACAATGGTGTGTTAGTTTCTGCTTTATAACAAAGTGAATCAACTATACATATACATATATCCCCCTATCTCCTCCCTCTTGCGTCTCCCTCCCACCCTCCCTATCCCACCCCTCTAGGTGGTCACAAAGCACCAAGCTGATCTCCCTGTGCTATGCGGCAGGTGGATTCTTAACCACTGCACCACCAGGGAAGTCCAGGAAGCGAGGAGTCTTAACCACTGGGCTGCCAGGGAAGTCCCTGAGCGCCCTTTTCAGCAAGACGTGTGGTGCGGAGGCAAAGTAGGGAGCTGACACAATTATACTGTAATTCCAAAATTATTTTTGTTTCTTTTCTTTACTGAAATGAGTAAGTTCTTTCAGTATGTTTTGCATTAATCCTCCTGTGATTCCCCTGTGAGCTAAAGCAACACAGTCAGTCTTCAATTGACAATTGACGTAAGTCATCTACATGCTTAGATGTTATAGGTTGTTTTGACTATCTCAGATTCCAGAGATTTCCTGTTTATCATTTTTTTCTTCTTTTAAACCAGAGCTTTCCCCTATTTCCTTCAGCTTTTTCCTACTTCTCAGAATCTGTACCTATCTTTTCTCTACCCCAATCTTTCATCCCTACTCTCATTCCTACCCTCAACTAGGGACTTAGTTTGAGACCTCAGGGTTCTGGATTCCGTATGCATTATTAATACTATTACTGCTGCATTATGGCTTAGATTTAGTTTTACGGGTTGATCGGAGAATCAAAATTTAAAAAAAAAAAAGCTGTTTCTCATTATAATGCAACATGCTTGGGACTTCCCTGGCGGTCCAGTGGTTAAGACTCCGAGCTTCTACTGCAGGGGGTACAGGTTCGATCCCTGGTTGGGGAACTAAGATCCCACATACCACATGGCACGGCCAAAAAATAAAAAAAAATTAAAAAAAAACGAATGCAACAGGCTTAGATGTTATAGGTTGTTTTGACTAGCTCAGTTTTTTCCTAGAAAAATAAATCCTTGAATTATGCCAGTCACCTGAGATCCCTTCCAAACATATTCTTAAAAAAGAAAAAAATCACTTACGATAATAATCATAACTTATTGAGTTGGGCAACACTGAATGGTTATGACAAGATAAGATGTAGAAAATATTGTCAAGTTTGAACCGCCTTGGTACTATATTTAGTTTCTGGGTCAAGACAGTGAAAAGCAAAAACAACATATAGTTTTTCTTGACCACACTCTGCGTTTTTGTTTGTTTTTTGTTTTTTAGTTCCCCAACCAGGAATTGAAAGTGGGCCATGGCAGTGAAAGCACCAGGTCCTAACCACTGGAACACCAGGAAATTCCCATACATATAGTTTTAAATTGGGGCAATTTATCTGCAATTTGGCCCATCTAATGTATACTTTAAGCTTGAAATGCAAACTTCTAATTTCAAAATCAAGTTAATCTAAATTTTTGCTCATCAGATTTCATTTTCTTGTTGGAATGTGTATTATATGCAGAGTTTGTATCAATTTTTATAGTAAATTCTTTTATTTAATTTTGATTTGTCATAATAACAGGACCTTTTTGTTTATGTTTATTGTTGTATCCTGAGTGCCTGGAATAGTGCTTAGAACATAGTAGCACCTGATAAACATTTGTTAAGTGAATGAATGCTGATAGAACAATGGATGAAACATGGAATGTAAAGTCTAATGGTGGAGACATAATAGATACAAACATCAATAAATAATTAATGTAATTTCAGATAGCCATAACGACAACAAACCAGATTTAGGGAATAGAGAACGACTGGAGGGAAGGTTGGGATGGTTTTTAAAATCTTCATAACAACTCCATGAAGTAGGTATTTTTATCTCCCCTTTATGGAGGAAAAATTTCAGACTTGCCCAGGGTCACAAAGTTAGTAAGTGGTTGAACCACTTTAATCCAAGTTCATTAATGTATTCCTTCATTAAACATTCCTTGAGTGCCTGTTAGACACTGACTGAACCAGAGTCTATAAAACCAGAATAAAACAGTTCCTGCCTTCAAGGAGCTTATAGTCTAGATCTGTGCTGTCTAATACAGCATCCACTTCTTTCTAGTTGGAATTGAGATGTGCTGTAAGTGTAAAATATACACTGGATTTCAGAGAATTCCTATGAAAAAGTAAAATATCAATAACTTTTTATATTGATTATATTTTGAAATAACATTTGGACATATTGGGTAGAATATATTATTAAAATTCATTTAGCTTTACTCTTTTTAAAATGGCTTATAGAAATTTAAAATGCCATATTTGTATTGTAGATTCTGATTGAGTAGGCCTGGGCCCCAGATTCTGCATTTCTAATAAGCTCCAGGTGATGCTGAAGCTGAGGACCACACTTTGAGTAGCAAGGCTCTAGACCAGATAAGGAAACACACAAGTAATAACAGTCCTGGTAGGATAAATGCTATGACTGGGCAATAAAGGTGCCTAGAGGCATTGTTGTTGTTTTCACTCTGCAAAACAGCCTATATTCTGTTAAACCATTTTTGCACACTTTCTGTTCCTTTTATATTGCTTTATAAAAGATCAGCATGCTATACTTAACTACATAAATATATATTTCTCTGAATCATGAGTGTATCTTTTGCCTTTATTTAAATGATTATATGCTAGAGAGATGTATCTATTGTATATACAGATGAATAAGGAACATACGGCATCATTATAAATAAGACATTAAATAAGTATAATATATTATTTACCGTAATGAGAAAATACCCAGAATAGGTTACTGAAGTAGATTCTCCCAATTGTGAACAATATTTTTTGATTATATATAAATCACGATAGAAAGTATTTTCCAGAAGTTGTACAGACTAAACCACAGAAATAACATTTTTTTCAGATAAATGATCTGTGATCTTAGAGACTTAGTTTTTTTAAAAAATAAATTTATTTATTTTATTTTATTATTTAGTTTTGGCCGCATTGGGTCTTCGTTGCTGCGTGTGGGCTTTCTCTAGTTGCAGTGAGCGGGGACTACTCTTCATTGAGGTGCGCAGGCTTCTCATTGCGGTGGCTTCTCTTGTTGCGGAGCACAGGCTCTAGGCGCACAGGCTTCAGTAGTTGTGGCACATGGGCTCAGTAGTTGTGGCTCAAGGGCTCTAGAGTGCAAGCTCAGTAGTTGTGGCGCACGGGCTTAGTTGCTCCGCGGCATGTGGGATCTTCCTGGACCAGGGCTCAAACCCGTGTCCCCTGCATTGGCAGGCAGATTATTAACCACTGCGCCACCAGGGAAGCCCGAGACTGTTTTGAAGGTAGAGGAAGGGACGGGGAATAGGAAAAAATTCCTGGAGGAAGTGATTTTTAAGCTGAGATGTAAACATATGTAGGAGTTAGCTAGGTCTGTGGACCTCTAACACTCACACTTTTACTTTTTTTTTTAAGGCCGCGCCTTGCGGCATGTGGGATCTTAGTTCCCCAACCAGGCAGGGATCAGGGATGGAAACCGAGCCCCCTGCCTTGGGAGCATGGTGTCTTAACCACTGACTGCCAGGTAAGTCTCCTACTTTTACTTTGGATCAAGTTTTTGTTTTGTTTCATTTTGGTGTTTGTTTTATTTTGTTTGCTACAATATTTTATCTGAACAGAAACTAATGTCAGTTGAGGAGAAACAATATCAAGTTTGTTAATTAGGTTTCTGTTTAAGAATCTATCAGCCAAATAAATAAATAAATATTAAAAAAAAGGGAATCTATCATGAAATACTATGTTAGTTTATAATTTAGACTCTAAACCTTATTGTAAGTGTGCCCATATGCAAAAAATAAAGAACTGAGAGGTTCAAGATTTGTGAAAATAAAAATTCTGTAAAATTTAGACATTAAACATTTTCACTATCAGATATATCTAATAAAAACCAAAGTAGTATTTTAAAATTGGCAAAAGAACAATACTTTTTCACTTCATAAGGGTTGTTGGGAAGATTTAAAGAGATAATAATATATGTGAAGTGCTTACTTACATATAAGGAAGCCTGGCATAAGGAAGATAGTATAAGAAATTAATGTTAATTTTAGCTTTTGGTTTCTATTTGGGATTCTCTAGTAGTTTGAGAATAGGTTATTTTAAGAGAAGTGTTTGATTAAAATTACAATGTATACATTTTAATTTGTGGACAAAAATTACTAATTGTTTCAATAATTTTTTTTAAGCATACTTCACTGGGGTCTCATCAGAGGTCACACATTCAGAGTAGGCTGGGCTAGGAGTCTAGGACCTGGGTTTTGATTCCAGCCCTTACTCTTTCACTTTGAGTCCAGCATTTCAAAAGAGAGTTTTACTAGTTGCTCTATAAGGTGGTTTCTAGTCTGTATCAGTTTTGCTGAGACTGCAATAGAAATGGATACAAGATCCAAACTAATGATTTGCTGTCAGGTTTCATTTAGCAAAGTTAATATTTGGCCATCAAATACACATTTAATAGAAAATATTCTTTTATGAATCAGAGTGTTCATAGTCACTGTTTTCTTTCTTTCTTTTTAAATTAATTAATTAGTTAGTTAGTTAATTAATTAATCAATTTATTTTCACTGTGCAGCACAGCTTGCAGGATCTTAGTTCCCCAACCAGGGATTGAACCCCAAACCTAGGCCCCCGGCAGTGAAAGCACCGGAAAGGAATTCCCTGGCGGTCCCGTGGTTAGGACTCGGTGCTTTCACTGATGGGCCTGGGTTCAATTCCTGGTCAGGGAACTAAGATCCTGCAAGCCTCGGGAACAAACAAACCGTGTGAAATGAGCTTGTTTGGGACGATTTAAAAAAACAAAACAAAACAGTACTTTCAGAGCTTCAAAATTTACTTATTTTTCCATGACCATAAAAGGTATGTTAGAAATACATCTGAATAAAAAATGATCTTTCCTTTTCCATATTTACTGATGTTCCTAAAAGTTTTACATATTTTCTCACTTAAGTTCTCTCCACATTCAAACCTATTTACAGAAGTGACAATGATGTCTCCTCTTACTCAAGAATAAACCACAATAAGCATCCTACTGGGATTCATTGGGGTTCAAAAAGAGGAGATATAATCGCTTCATTTGAAAGTGATAAGGAGGGACTGAAATAATAGTGAGAAAGTAGCCCTGAGACCAGAGTAACGTTGCTTCCATGTTGTTTCATTTACAGTAATAACTCAGGGCTGTGCCAAGGGGCTGCAACCCTTTTAGCTTACCTTTGCTACTGTCAATTGACACTTTAGCCTTCATTTCCCCTTTCCCCTTCCCCAGGATACACATATAGAAGTTCTGCAGTGGCAACTTGTTGAATGTTTCTGGGGTATGCCTGTACCCTTAGTGTCTTGGGCATGTTGGCCTAAACTTCCTCAACTAGGAAACCTTGGGATAGGTGTATTGGTAGCTGGCGTCACTTAGGTTTAATCTCAGCATTCTGAGGTACAAAGTACACTAGAGAGTTAATAGACCTGAAATTTAATTCAAGTTTTGCTACCAATTAACAGTGCGACCTTAGGTGAGTCATTTTACCTTTCAGTCATTCATTCAGTTCATCTTACCTATTGATTAAAAACCAGTGTGCCAAGTACTGTTCTAGGTGCTGGGGATACACAGTTCCTACTCTCAAATTGCTTACCTTCTAGTGGTAGTGATGGTGGAAGTGGTGAGACAGACAATAAATACATAAAATAAATATGCAGAACTTGTGAGAACAATGAAGGAAAGACAACAGTAATATGGTAGAGTGATGAGGTGGGTGGAGGTGGTGTGCTTCTTGAGATAGGGTATCTGGGATTTCTCTAGGCAACTGAAAAATCAAGGTGTTGAACTGGATGCTAAGAGTATCTTGCAGTTTGAAAGACATGTATTTTCTTCTTTTCACTATTACTTATGTTCTAGGAAGGCCCACCAATTCCTCTATTATAGAAATAAACGCAAATGTGTTTAAATCAAGCGCCGCATCAATTTTATATTGCCTGGTTTTTGAAATAATCCATTTAAGAAGCAATAACTAAATATTTTAACTGTTATTGGGGGGAGTTGCTGCTGGTCATTAAAGAAAAAAAAAAGACCCCTAACTTAATTTAAAAAAAAAAAAGAAAAAAAGGCAAACTGAGGTGCCAGGCTGTAATTCTGTGCTCAGACGTGCCCAGGGCACAGGGCGCAGAAAACCTCGGCTTTGCTCGGATCAGGGGCTCCTGCGCGCCCCGATCCCCGGGGGCTCAGAGCAGCACGGTGGCCGTAACTGACAGAGGCTGGGAGGGCTCCGAGCCTGAACCCAGGGAGGAGGAGCCACGGGCGGGGCCGACTGGAAGCAGCCACCTCAGCGAAGAGGCAGGATTTCCGCGGAGTAAGTGCCGGTGTCGCCCGGAAGAAAAGGCTCCTGCTGCAGATGTCTCGTGATTACCTCGGAAGCCTTGCATCGCCGGTTGAAACTGAAGAAATAAAGAAAGATTAGCGAAATATGGCTACGGAGGGCCCTGCCGTGCGTCGAGTCCAGGTGGCAGAACATCCCAGGTGGGGGAGAGGAGATGCCGCGCTTTGGGATCGCTTGGGTTGGATAGATGTAGATGGTGTCAGGCCTTTGGGGCCCTTCACTGAGGCGCAGCTTTTGCCCACGGGAGCAGACAGAATCTTTGGGATATTATAAGGCCACTTGGCTGGACTTGCAAAAAGACCGCGCCGCAAACACTGTTCAACCTTGTGTGTCTTGCTTCATCCATGCAGATCCTTCTTTTACCTTTTTCTTGCAGAAGGGTGGGACACTCTTTCTGCTGGGCTTTAGCAGAAAAACCCAAATTAACTTTGAATCTCTTCTTTGTTTTGCCTGCTAGCCGATAGTGCTTTTTAAAGTCCCCTTTCTAAAATATTCATTGAAAACAATCAAATACGCCAAAACAAAAACAAACAAAAAACGACCCCCAAACGAAAAAACCCTTTTGGTCTCTGCATCCTTTTAAACAAATCATGGAATCTATGCCTTGTCACTTAGGGAATTAATCTGCTGCCAGTACCTAGCTACGGAATAACTAACAGCTTAAGTGATACCAAGTGGAGGATATTTTCATTTGAGGGCATCTTGCAAATACTTCGTGGAAGTACTTCTTTCTGACATAGGACAGAAATCTCATAGAATGAAGCCTCCACCTGCTGTGTATTAGCCCTATAGCTTTTCTAAGGTTGGCTTTGCTCCCCCTTTGCTGTTTCTAAGTTTTTTTCCCTGTTAACTTTTTTCTCTAAAATTGTCCTAAAGTTCTTCCTACTTCCTGGTTTATAACTGTCATGTGACAGTCGACAATATTACAGCTTACTGAAACTTGCGAATACTTTTTCATCCTTGAGCCAGCAAACATTGGGTCTTTAGTTACCAGAAAGAAATGTAATTTTTGATTATGGAGACCAGCACGGCCTTAGACTACTCATGAATGTCATATATTCTTCTGTTTCCATTTTATGCCATTTTAGTCATAATGCTCAATATTTCTATAGTTACCCTGTGAGAAGGGGGACGATGGCAACATGTACTAAAAGTGAATAATTGTTTACTTAATTTCCTTAGAGTTGTTTCTTTCCTTTAAGGACCTTTACAGTATTTATTCCTGCAACAAATATTTATTGTTAATATTTAGTGTTCTGTGCTAGCTACAGAAGAGCTCATATAATAGGTAAGTGTGCACTTTGCCATTTTCTTTTTTTTCACTTAATACAGTTATTAACTTCAAGCAATGTTTCAGCCACTTATTCATTTTATCAGGGGTGAGTTCAGTTAAATCTAGATAGTATATCTATAAACCCACCTTACTTGTCAGATGCTGCAATATGCTGAAAGGGAAAAAAAATGCATGAGGGCCCCAAGATCAGACTGTCTTTTTTGGAACTCCTGCTCTTTCTGCAGGATGCTGTCGACTGAAAAAAATACACAACGTGAGAGTTGTGAGTTAAGTTTTATTTGGGGGACTTCCCTGGTGGCTCAGTGGTTAAGAATCTGCCTGCCAATGCAGGGGACACAGGTTCAAAACCTGGTCCAGGAAGATCCCACATGCTGCTGAGCAACTAAGCCCGTGTGCCACGACTACTGAGCCTGAGCTCTAGAGTCTGTGAGCCACAACTACTGAGCCGACGCGCTGCAACTACTGAAGCCCACGTGCTCTAGGGCCCACATGCTGCAACTACTGAGCCCACATGCTGCAACTACTGAAGCCTGCACACCTAGAGCTTGTGCTCCACAACAAGAGAAGCCACCACAATGAGAAGCCCGCACACCACAACAAAGAGCAACCCCCACTCGCCGCAACTAGAGAAAGCCGATGTGCAGCAACAAAGACCCAATGCAGCCAAGCAAACAAATAATAACTAAATAAATAATTTAAAAAGACATAATATTAAAAAAAGTTTTATTTGGGGCAAAATGAGGACTATAGCCTGGGAAGCAGCATTTCAGATAGCTCTGAGGAACTGCTCTGAAGAGGTAGGGGGGAAGACCTGTATATATGTGATTTTGGTGAAGGGGGATACATGCAGTCAAGCACACATTTTTGCAGAAGGTTGCTGATAGTCACAAGGAGCAGATGTCACCATGAAGGATTTTAGTGCTTTTCTAGATATGAGGAGATGCAAGATTTGGGCTCTTAAAATCTTCTCCTGATAATATCTAACTATCTGAAGGCCTGTTCTGCTGGGTTTTCCCAGAGCACAGAGTGTCTCATTCCTGATCTCCACCCTGAACTCCTTTCAGGATGTGTTGAAGGTCAGCAGTCACAGCAGCTTGTGATTTAATCCTTGTAGAGGTAGATGGCAAGTGCCAATTTTTAGTTGGCAATGCTTCTTCAGCTTCACAGGACACATGACCCTCTGAGTAAAGGGACTAGTCAACCACGTTATATATTTTATTTAGTAAACTTAATTTCTTTTTCATTCATTTTTAAAAATCAAATAGAAATAGAAACTCTAATTTTTTTCTGCATCCCAATCTTGCTTGCACCCTGTACTGTAAGACTACTTAAGATTCCACTGTTCTTTCTTTGCATTCTTAGCATTCTTTGCATTCTTAACATTTCTTTGCATTTAGAACCACTGTTCTAAATTTCTTTGCATTCTCTTCCTTCTCTTTGGGATTAAGTTTTAAACTGTTGGATTATTATTATTTTTTCGGTAACAGCTTTATTAATATATAATTCACATACCATACAGTTTACTTGTTTAGATTTTACAATTAAATGTTTTTTGGTATATTCACAGGTTTGTGCAACCATCACCATAATCAAAGTTAGAACATTTTCACACCCCCCGCCACCCTGCACCAAAGAACCCAACATCCCTTAAGCTATCACCTCCCCAATCCCCCGAAAGCCCTAAGCAACTGCTAATGTACTTTTGGTCTCTGTAGATTTGCTTATTCTGGACATTTCAAATAAATGGAATCATATAATGTATTTTTTTTGTGACTGTCTTCTTTCACTTCATATAATGTTTTCAAGGTTCATCCATGTTGTAACATGTTATCAGTATTCATTCCTTTTTATGGTTGAATAATATTCCACTGTATTGATATACTACATTTTGTTTATCTATTCATCAATTGATGGGCATTTGGGTCGTTTCCACCTTTTGGCTTTATGACTAATGGTGCTGTATAAACACATTCTTAATACGAAAGATTTGGATTATTTAAAAGTATATTCAGTAAAGCCTGAGAATCGCACAGTTCTTTTTCTCATAATGTGATTCTTATCCTGTGCTGCCAATTCTCACTTCCCTTCTTAGAAGTTTGGTTTGTTTTGTATCCTTGTAATATCATTGTATTCTTTCGGTGTCATTGTATCTTTTTTTTTTTAAATTTTTCATAAAAAGTATACTGTTTCAATAGAACTGTTTTTCAAATAAGAAAATTAAGATATCATAATTCTAAAGAAGATGCGTTCTACCAATGAATTTGTGACCGAGCTCATACTACGAGCCAAGCTTTTTTCTTTTTTTTAACATCTTTATTGGAGTATAATTGCTTCACAGTGGTGTGTTAGTTTCTGCTTTATGTCATTGTATCTTTATAATATCATTGTTAACATTTTTTTGTGTGTGGGTTCTCAGTTCCCTGACCAGGGATGGAACCTGTGCCCCCTGCGTTGGGAGCACAGAGTCTTAATCACTGGACCACTAGGGAAGTCCCATTGTTAACATTTTTTTAATAAAAGTTATATTATATTCATATAAGTGGAATCATATTTGGTTTTCTGTAATTTACTTTTTTTCACTTAATAATATTTCTTAGAGATTCTGGTATATCACTCCATACAGATATATTTCACTTTTTAAGGGCTGAGAGTATTTAATAGTATGAATATCATTATTTAACCACTGAATTATTAGAGTGTACATTTAAGTTGCCAATTTTTCACTCACAAACAATGCTGCAGTAAAACTCTTTATACATTTATCCTTGAACATTTTTTATGTTTCTTTAAGCTTGTTCATGAAAATGGAATCTATGTCAAAGGTAATGCACATTTAAAATTTTGATAGTTTCAAAAAATAAAAATAAAATTTTAATAGTTGCTGCCAAATGGCCCTGAAAAAAAAAAAGATGTTAATAGATTGTTTATTTCTTGTTAGTTTTTAGGACTAACTTTATGATGTTTTTAGTTGTATAGACAGTTTATATTTTATGTAGTATGTTACAGTGTTGAATGATAGCACCCTTGTCTCGATTCTGATATTAATGGGAAAACTTCTAATATTTTTGTCATCAAATATAGTGTTTGCTATTTCTGGCAAGTATCCTTTATTAAATTAAGGACATTTTCTTCTAGCATGTTAAGAGCTTTTTTTTAATTTAAAATTTTATTAGAAAATCAGGAATGGCGATTTAATATATATACACACATATATATGCATATTTTGAGAGGATCATGGAGTTATAGAGTTTTCCCTTTTATTCTGATAGAATAGTGCATTTAATCAGCATATTTCCTGGTACTCTCTTCATGTTCCTGGAATAAGCTCTGGTCACATATATTATAAAATAATGTATGTTGGATTAAATTTACCAATATTTTATTTAGAGTTTTTGTACCTATTTTTACAAGTGAGAGTAGCCTATAGTTTGCTTTGGGGGGCCATTTTTTAAAAAATTTATTTATTTTTATTTATTTACTTATTTTTGGCTGCGTTGGGTCTTCACTGCTGCACGTGGGCTTTCTCTAGTTGCAGTGAACGCGGGCTACTCTTTGTTGCGGTATGCGGGCTTCTTATTGCGGTGCCTTCTCGTTGCAGAGCACGGGCTCCAGCGTGTGGGCTTCAGTAGTTGCGGCATGTGGGCTCAGTAGTTGTGGCTCAGGGGCTCTAGAATGCAGGCTCAGTAGTTGTGGCACATGGGCTTAGTTGCTACACGGCATGTGGGATCTTCCAGACCAGGGCTCGAACCTGTGTCCCCTGCACTGGCAGGTGGATTCTTAACCACTGTGCCACTAGGGAAGCCCTTGGGAGCTATTCTTGTTATGTGTTAGCATCTGGCTTATACTATTCCCAAAATGAGATGGGAAGGCTTTCCACAGCTTCTATTGGTAGAACCATTTATGAAAAAAAAAAAATCATTGTTTTTAAGGTCTTATAGAACTAACTCATAATATTTTCTGGGCCTTGTTAAGGGGATTATTTCCAACGACGTTTTATGCTTCTTTTTTCTGTTTTTCTGTCCTGTCAAAATCGATGGGGGAGGGGGAATTTTAGTCCCTCAATTTGGGCAGTGGGAGCTTACTTATGTGGGCTCCTGTGTCCTTCGGACATGTTACTGCCATTGTCTGAGCACTTCTTTACTTTCTGGCACAGCAATATGTTCCAGGATTGTGTTATACCCTCTCTGCTCCAGCTCTGGCATTATTTCTGCAAAGAGTTCTGATTTCTTTTGAAACCAAGATCTGAGCACTAGGGATGCTCATTGCTACTGGGATGTTAATGCTTCTAGGCCATCTCAACGTTTCACTTTGCATATTTCTTGTAACAAAATATTTCTGGAAATCACTTGAGAAAAATGTCTAGAAACTATATTCTTTTTTAATAGTTTCATATTACTTCATTTTGTAAATAGTCCATACCTTATTCAAACATTCTCCTATGTAAGAGTGTTTAGGTTGTTTCTAGTGTTTTGCAATTGCAAACAATTCTGCAATGAATAATCTCATGAATATGTATTTTCATATTGCTGGAGAATACCTTCAGAGTAAATTCTTAGACATAGGATTGTTGGGTAAAAATTAGTGCCAATGGGGGCTTCCCAAGTGGTGCAGTGGTTCATAATCCACCTGCCAATGCGGGGGACATGGGTTTGAGCCCTGGTCTGGGAAGATCCCACATGCTGTGGAGCAACTAAGCCCATGCACCACAACTACCGAGCCTGTGAGCCACAACTACTGAGCCCGTGCACCACAATTACTGAAGCCTGTGAGCCTAAAGCCCGTGCTCCGCAACAAGAGAAGCCACTACAATGAGAAGCCCACACACAGCAAAGAAGAGTAGCCCCCTCTCACCACAAATGGAGAAAGCCCGTGTGCAGCAACGAAGACCCAACACAGCCAAAAATAAATAAATAAAATACATTTATTAAAAAAAAAATTAGTGCCAATGTATTTTTGTTAGATATTGCCCAATTCCCCTCCAAATGTGTTGTACTGATTTGCATTCCCAACCCAATGTAGAAAAGTGCCTGTTTCCACAGAACCTCACCAACAGAATGTGTTGTTACTTTTTAATTTTCACCATTCTTATAGTATCTTGGTGTAGTTTTAATTTGCATTTCTCTAATTTCATGTGTTTAAGGTCCATTTATGAACTACTCTTAGTCTGGATTTTCTGTTCGTATCTTTTGCACATTTTTCTATCCGGTTTTTGGTCATTTTTCACTCAGTTTTTGAGTTTTTTAAGTTGAAGTATAGTTGATTTACAATATTATATGAGTTTCAGGTGTACAACATAGCGATTCAATATTTTTATAGATTATATTCCATTTAAAGTTACTACAAAATAATGGCTATATTTCCCTGTGCTGTACAATATATCCTTGTTGCTTATCAATTTTATACTTAGTAGTCTGTATCTCTTAATCCCATAGCTCTATCTTGCCCTCCCCTTTCCCCGCTGGTAACCAATCATTTGTTCTCTATATCTGTGAGTCTGTTTCTGTTTTGTTATATATATTCATTTGTTTTACTTTTTAGATTCCACATGTAAGTGAAAGTATTTGTCTTTCTCTGACTTATTTCACTGAGCATAATATTCTCTAGGTCTATCCGCATTGTTGCAAATGGCAGATTTCCATTCTTTTTCTGGCTGAGTAGTCTGTTGTATGTGTATGTATGTTTGTGTGTATGTATATATATACATATATATATATAGGTATATATATATATCACCTCATCATTATCCATCATATTCATCAGTTGATGGACCCTTAGGTTGCTCCCATATCTTGGCTATTGTAAATAATGCTGCTATGAAAGTAGGTTATCTTTTCATTTTATTGATGGTTTCTTTTGCTGTGCCAAAGCATTGAAGTTTAATTAGGTTCCGTTTGTTTATTTTTGCTTTTATTTCCTTTGCCTTAGGAGACAGATTCAAAACAATATTGCTACAATTTATGTCAAAGAATGTTCTGCCTGTGTTCTGTTCTAGGAGTGTTATGGTTTCAGAGGTTTTTTTTTAATTTAAAGAATATATCTGTAACATGTTGTAAATATTTTCTCTTAGTTTGCTAGTTTTCTTGTGACTTTGATTATAACATTTTCTGCCATGTAAATGTTTTAAAAAATCTTTATATAGTCAAATTTGTCAAGTTAAAAAAATTGCCTCAGAATTCTGAGTCATAGTTAGAAAACCTCTCCCCTATGCTGAGTTATACTGAAATTCATTTGTTTTCTTCTAGTGCCTGATCCATTTGGAGTTTATTCTTGTGTAAGAGATGGTCCTAATTTTAACTTTCCCAAAAGTTTAAGCAGTTGTACTACCACTGTTTATTAAAAAGTTCATCTTTGCGTCATGATTTGAGATGCCACTTTCCTCATATACTAAGTTTCTGTATGTACTTGTATCTATTTTTGAACCTTTCTATTTCTGAAGTCTGCTTGTCTATATATGTGCTGGTACCTCACTGTTGTCATTACAGAGGCTTTATAGTACGTTTTAATGTTTGGTAGGGTTACTCCGTCCTCACAGTTGTTCTTTTTTAATGTTTTCCCCACTATTCCTGCATATTTGTTTTCCACATGATTTTTTGTATCAACTTGTCTACCTCTATAAGAAAACCTTGTTGGTATTTTTTTTGGGGGGGTTGCATTAAATTTATAAATTAACTTGGGAATAACTATCCTTATGATGTTGGGTCATCTTATCCAAGAACAAGGGATGTCTTTCCATTTCTTTGAGTCTATTCTATGTCTTTCAAGAGTGTTTAAAGCTTTACTTAAATAAATTTTGCACATTTCTTGTTAAATTTATTCCTAAATATTTAGTTTTTTCTTGTTGCTATGAACAAGGTTTGCTCTACCATTATAGCCCTAATTGGTCATTGCTTTTGCACATGAAGGGTATTCATGTTTGAGTATTCATTTTATATCCTGCTATATTTGTGAATTCTTTATATTTAAGTTGGTTTTATTTATTTATTTTAAAGAACGTGAAAATCAATTCCCAGCAGTATCATGGATGAGCTATCTTTTATTTTTATTTTTTTAAAAATTTATTTATGTATATATTTTATTTTTGGCTGCGTTGGGTCTTTGTTGCTGCGCACGGCTTTCTCTAGTTGTGGTGAGCGGGGGCTACCCTATGTTGCGGTGCGTGGGCTTCTCATTGTGGTGGCTTCTCTTGTTGCAGAGCACGGGCTCTAGGCACACAGGCTTCAGTAGTCGTGGCACGCAGGCTCAGTAGTTGTGGCTCACAGGCTCTAGAGTGCAGGCTCAGTAGTTGTGGCACACCAGCTTAGTTGCTCCATGGCATGTGGGATCTTCCTGGACCAGGGATTGAACCCATGTCCCCTGCATTGGCAGGCGGATTCTTTTTTTTTTTTTTTTTTATTAATTTTATTTATTTATTTATTTTTGGCTGTGTTGGGTCTTCATTTCTGTGTGAGGGCTTTCTCTAGTTGCGGCGAGCGGGGGCCACTCTTCATTGCAGTGCGCGGGCCTCTCACTATTGCGGCCTCTCTTGTTGCAGAGCACAGGCTCCAGACGTGCAGGCTCAGTAGTTGTGGCTCACGGGCCCAGTTGCCCCGCGGCATGTGGGATCTTCCCAGACCAGGGCTCGAACCCGTGTCCCCTGCATTGGCAGGCAGATACTCAACCACTGCGCCACCAGGGAAGCCCTAGTGGTGGTTTTAGATTAATCTTAGTTTGATCTTTTCACTCAGTTTCTTTTTCCAGTGGCTCGCAGTGTTTTGCCTCTTTCTTCCTTTCATTTAAATTTATGCATTCTCTTCTACTTATAATAAAGGTACAGTTGTCTAGTTACAATAAAGAAATAAAAATATCACTTATTTGTTCTTGTTCTAAATTGTTTGGGAGGATATATGGGGAAAATCAGATTTAGGCAGCTATCATTATCCACATCTACTGGGAGTCCAGTAAATCTATCTTGAATGATGTGCTAGAGAGATCCATTATCATCTCCCTCTCCACATCTTCTGTTGTCATCCACAGCCTCTGCTGAAGGAGTGGACCCAGGTGATCATATTTGTAACTAAAGCAATTGACCTTGTTTATATCAAATAGCTTTTCCTTTTTGGCCAAAAGTAATTGGACCAGGATGGATACAGGACCTATATGCTGCCAACCAGATTATCTTTTTGAGAATTTGAATTAGGGGCACAGAGACTTAATCAGATAGTATAGGACGTTGAAGCTGTTGAATCTTCTAGACTTGAGGCCACAGTGTCATGAAAACTGAAGGGATGGAAGAGCAAAAACTCAGAGGCTCACAGAGGCGACTGGAATGTGAAGAGCATTGAGCAGAGGGAAATGGTGATGGTGTTTTGGAGGGATGAAAGAATGAGACAGGAAAGAGAGAGGCAAACACACAATTTAAATAGAGTTTTTGGGGGCAGAGCACGACTGCTGCACTGGTGTGTCGAGGGGGAGAGGCAGCCACTGAGGAAAAAAAAAAAAGAATGGTTCATCTGACCTAGAGCATGGACATGCCTACAATCCAATTTTGACCATGCAGAAATAGACAACAGTCTGAAATAGTGAAGCAATGAGAAGGAAGCAATCTGGATCCTTAAATGACCATCTGGAGTGGAGCTATCCTGCCAACTAAGACTCTTCATGTTTGTATGACAAGTACAAGACATTAGCATCTGGCTGGATGTAGAATGCTGATGAAGAAAATTCCACTATAACATCAGCTCTGGCTTCCTGGAGAGCTCAAGGTAACGGAGTAGAAGGATGTGAGCTCACCCCTTCTTACGAGAACACCAAAATCACAACTAACTGCTGAACAACCATTGACAAGAAAATAGTGGAACCTACCAAAAAAGATACCCTACATCCAAAGACAAAGAAGAAGCCACAACAAGATGATAGAAGGGGCACAATTGCAATAAAATCTAATCCCATACCTGCTGGGTGGGCGACCCACAAACTGGGAAATAATTATACCACAGAAATTCTCCCACAGGAGTGAAAGTTCTGAGCCCCACATCAGGCTTCCCAGTGTGGGGTTCCGGCAATGGGAGAAGGAGCCCCCAGAGAATCTGGCTTTGAAGGCCAGAAGGGTTTGATCACAGGAATTCCACGGGACTGAGGGAAACAGAAACTTCACTCTTGGAGAGCACACACAAGGTCTCGTGCACACCAGGACCCAGGGGAACAAAGCAGTGACCCCATAAGAGACTGGGCCAGACCTACCTGCTAGTGTTGGAGGGTCTCCTGCAGAGTCAGGGGGGTGGCTGCAGCTCACGGTGGAGACAAGGACACTGGCAACAGCAATTCTGGGGAGTACTCACTGGCGTGAGCCCTCCCAAAAGCCTCCATCAGCCCCACCCAAAAGTCTGTAGGCTCCAGTGTGGAGACACCTCAGGCGAGACAACAAACAGGGCGGGAACACAGCCCCACGCATCAGTAATTAGAGTTTCTGATGGCTGTCACAGTGCTAGGAGGTCATCCTGAATAACTTCCAAGAATATTCAATGTATCTTTCTATCATTATAATAAATTTCCTTTTTTCTTAAATTTTTTGGGTGTGATTTTATGTTTCTTGTAACTAATCTTTAAGATCTATCATTTAATTAATGAATGTCTTGAATATAGTAAGTCTAACAAATATTTACTCTCTTGGTGTTATTACTCAGATACAATATATTGTGGGACTACAAACAGTGGGGGGTATTTATAGAAGTGACTTGAGATGATTTAACAGTGTAAAATTATTAAATATATTATAAGCATTTTTGACCTGGAAGGGACCTATGAGGAATATCTTGTTCAAATGCTCTAATTTTACAGAAGAGGGTCCAAGGGAAAATGATTTGCCAAACTTTAGCATCGAATTAGAACCCCCATTGGAATTAGAACTGTAGTCTCCTGATATCCAGTCTAGTTTTCATTAGACTGTACTGGGTTGAATAGCATCCCTCCTAATTCATGCCCACCTGGAACCTCAGAATGTAATATATATATTTTTTAATATATATGCTAGGTATTATTTATTTTTTTAAATTTTATTTATTTATGGCTGTGTTGGGTCTTCATTTCTGTGCGAGGGCTTTCTCTAGTTGTGGCAAGCGGGGACCACTCCTCATCGCGGTGCGCGGGCCTCTCACTATCGCGGCCTCTCTTGTTGCGGAGCACAGGCTCCAGACGTGCAGGCTCAGTAATTGTGGCTCACGGGCCCATTTGCTCCGCGGCATGTGGGATCTTCCCAGACCAGGGCTCGAACCCGTGTCCCCTGCATTGGCAGGCAGACTCTCAACCACTGCACCACCAGGGAAGCCCCCTCAGAATGTAATATTATTTGAACTAGCATCTTTACATATGTAATCAAGTTAAGATGAAGTCATACTGAATTAAAGTGGGCCCTAATCCAATAAGCCCGATGTCCTTACAAGAAGGAAAAACAGAGTCACAGATAGAGACACACAGAGAGAATTCCACGTGATGACATAGGCAGAGATTGGAGTGATACAGCAGCAAGCCAAGGAATGCCAAGGATTGATGGTCACCATCAGAAACTAAAAAGAGGCAAGGAAGGATTTTCCCCTTTAGGTTTCAGAGGTGCATGGTCCTGCCAACACTCTGATTTTGCCTCTACAACTCAGAGACAATAAACTTCTGTTGTTTTAAGTAACCCAGTTTTTGATACTTTATTATGGCAGCTCTAGGAAACTGATACACTACTCCATGCTACTATTTTTTAGTAGAAAGAGATTCTTCTCTGAATATCATTAAGAAATTATCCAGAAAGTTAATTCTGTTGAAGCAAAGAATTTTTTTTCTGTGGTGTACATCAGTATTAAAGTTTTTACTCTCCTGTGTGCTTAGCTATACTCTTGTGTCACTTAGCGGGTTACAGTATTGTTTCATCCTGGGATTTTCGAGGAAGTATGTCAGTAAAAGAGTTTGCTTTTATTATTTTTAAAGATAATTAATGGTGGTAGGTATATGAAATGTGTGTGTGTGTGTCTCTTATGGGTTTTTCTATTATCTGGATATTCTGAAATATTCTACTCTTGTTTTCAGATTGCTGAAGCTAAAAGAGATGTTTAATTCTAAGTTTGGATCCGTTCCCAAGTTTTATGTTCGAGCACCAGGAAGAGTCAATATCATAGGTATTTCGAAAGTTCCTTCTCTTAATTTTTTCTTCCTTTGGTAAGATCCAAATTTTTGTCAATACATCGGGAGAACTGAAAAAACAGAATGTTTCACATACATCTGCTATAGCAAGATAAGTTTTACATAAGGAACACTATATTTTCATCTTTCCCAATCCATGTTATTAATGTTAATTTTGTCCATTCATTTTTAAAATTTAGAAATTTGTTGAGACCCAGTTATTTACATTCTTTTCGTGAGAGATGGACAGATTTTTCTGTGCTGCAGGTTAAGTTTTTAGACTGCAGTGAGTAATTTTGATGGTTTTACATTTACTCATTGGATTAGAAGAATACAGGAAAACCGAATAATTCCTTGCTTTTAATAGTGTGGTGACCCGAAGAATGAAGACGTTTTATCGAGAGAAAATGGGATGGGGAACTGAGAAAAATCCAAATCAAAGGAGGATTAAAAAGAAAACTTTCTGTACTGGAAAGTGTAAGCATATAAAAAAGTAGTTGGAATAATATAATGAACTCCCGTGTACCCAAAATGTAGCTTCAATTATTATCAACTCAGGCAGTCTTATTTTGAAGTAAATAATGGAGGATTTTAAAAATAGGAGATGTTTGAGCGTGGTTAAATGAGGTGGGGAGGGGGAATTGAGTAAAATCAGTAGAGAGAGACAGATCAAAGATATCTGAAAAGAAAGGAACTGTTGGAGCAGGATTCCCAAGAAGGCAAGAAGGGCTGGTGTCCATGGCATAGGAAGAGGGCCACTTTGACTCTTTTTTAACAGAAGGCAGGGAAGAAAAGGATGCAGGTTGATGCAGGTAAACGTATAATTTCGGTATAGAAGGTTGAGGGAGTTCTTTTGGGGGAGAGTTGGAGGTGTTGGAAGTTTAAGGAGACGACAGAAAGTTTGAAACAGCTTTGTCAAGGATGAGAGAAGGAGAGGACTGGGAAAAAAAAAGTTTGCTGGATAACATTGAGATCTGGTTAGAGCAGGAGACCATCGAATTGTAGCAGTACCAATCTGCAAAATTGTTCATTTTTCCCCCTCAACTAGTCTAAGTTGCCTGTGTTTGATCTAGGTTTGGGGTTTTGTTTTGGATGGAGGTTACAAGAGAATGACATCAAGAATTCACCGATATTGTCAGAAGGGTAGGTGAAGTAATGAACCCTGGAATCTATGCTAGGTAGAAAAGGAAAGAAAGGTAGGAGGGAACCTATAGGGTAGAAAGGGCAAAGAACTGACTCTGAGGAACAGGTGATAGGGTAAACGGAGTAAGAGAAATGGCAGGATGGGAAGTTTTAGTAAAGAATTTGATGTTTGAAACAAAAATTTCACAGGTAGAAAAGTTCCAGGTGATAAGAAGTTCTGTGGTTATTACTGGATTTGTCAAGTCCACGGAAGTAGATAGCTGAAGCAGAGAGGAGGTCAAGTCTTCCAGAGGTGAAGGGATAAGGAAGCTGGGGCCTTGGGCTGGGTTGTTTACTTGGATGTTATCCAGGCATTGCAGGACTGGGATGGAGAGGGTGGAATGAGATGCAAAGGTCTTCAGTGAGGAGCAGATGTCTGAGAGTCAGAAATGAAAGTGATGAAGACGAGAGAATGTGGTATGAGCCTCCGAGGAAGAGGACAGGAAGAAATCCTGGAAACAACAGAGTGGGAGGAGGTCATCAAGAACTCCTTGCTATTGTGAGAGGACTGCAAAGAAGCAATATCCTCAGAGGAGAGAGCCAAGTTTCACTTAGTTTTGGGAGTAAGCCTTCCAAACTAAGGTATTTCCTGAATACGTAATTCTTATTCTAGGAAATGTATTGACTATTTTCTGATTTTAAAAAAGGGGGGATTATGTTCCAAGGTAGTTAATTAGTTAGTGCTTGGGATGAAATGAATTTCAGTCTTTATTAAAAGCATTATTATATTTTCTGTTAAAATATCCAAAATGTAATCATGGTTGTTATCCTTACTTGCCAGTAGTTCATGCTCCCTCCCTGCCCCTCACCCAGGATGTTTCCATCAGTTTTCACAGAGGGAGGAATCTTCATTCTCAGAAGGCTGTCATTCACACTGTAGCCTTCCCAACAGAATCTGATGGCTCCATAGAGTTCTGCTTACTTATTTATTTATTTTAATTTTTAAATTTTTTTAACATCTTTATTGGAGTATAATTACTTTACAATTGTGTGTTAGTTTCTGCTGTATAACAAAGTGAATCAGCTATACATATACATATATCCCCATATCTTCTCCCTCTTTCGTCTCCCTCCCACCCTCCCTGTCCCACCCCTCTAGGTGGACACAGAGCACTGAGCTGATCTCCCTGTGCTATGCGGCTGCTTCCCACTAGCTATCTATTTTACATTTGGTAGTATATATAAGTCCATGCCACTCTCTCACTTCGTCCCAGCTTACCCTTCCCCCTCCCCATGTCCTCAAGTCCATTCTCCACGTCTGCGTCTTTATTCCTGTCCTGTCCCTAGGTTATTCAGAACCATTTTTTTTTTTTTTTAGATTCCATATATTTGTGTTAGCATATGGTATTTGTTTTTCTCTTTCTGACTTACTTCACTCTGTATGATGGACTCTAGGTCCATCCACCTCACTACAAAAAATTCAATTTCTTTTCTTTTTATGGCTGAGTGATATTCCATTGTATATATGTGCCACATCTTCTTTATCCATTCATCTGTTGATGGACACTTAGGTTGCTTCCATGTCCTGGTGATTGTAAATAGAGCTGCAGTGAACATTGTGATACATGACGCTTTTTGAATTATGGTTTTCTCAGGGTATATGCCCAGTAGTGGGATTGCTGGGTTGTATGGTAGTTCTATTTTTAGTTTTTTGAGGAACCTCCATACTGTTCTCCATCGTGGCTGTATCAGTTTACATTCCCACCAACAGTGCAAGAGGGTTCCCTTTCCTCCACACCCTCTCCAGCATTTATTGTTTGTAGATTTTTTGATGATGGCCATTCTGACTGGTGTGAGGTGATACCTCATTGTAGTTTTGATTTGCATTTCTCTAATGATTAGTGATGCTGAACGTCCTTTCATGTGTTTGTTGGCAATCTGTATGTCTTCTTTGGAGAAATGTCTATTTAGGTCTTCTGCCCATTTTTGGATTGGGTTGTTTGTTTTTTTGATATTAAGCTGCATGAGCTGCTTGTAAATTTTGGAGATTAATCCTTTGTCAGTTGCTTCATTTGCAAATATTTTCTCCCATTCTGAGGGTTGTCTATTCATCTTGTTTATGGTTTCCTTTGCTGTGCAAAAGTTTTAAGTTTCATTAGGTCCCATTTGTTTATCTTTGTTTTTATTTCCATTTCTCTAGGAGGTGGGTCAAAAAGGATCTTGCTGTGATTTATGTCCTAGAGTGTTCTGCCTATGTTTTCCTCTAAGAGTTTAATAGTGTCTGGCCTTACATTTAGGTCTTTAATCCATTTTGTGTTTATTCTTGTGTTAGGGAGTGTTCTAATTTCATTCTTTTACATGAAGCTGTCCAGTTTTCCCAGCACCACTTATTGAAGAGGGTGTCTTTTCTCCCTTGTATATTCCTGCCTCCTTTATCAAAGATAAGGTGACCATATGTGCATGGGTTTATCTCTGGGCTTTCTATCATGTTCCATTGACCTGTATTTCTGTTTTGTTCCAGTACCATACTGTCTTGATTACTGTAGCTTTGTAGTATAGTCTGATGTCGGGGAGCCTGATTCCTGCAGCTCCGTTTTTCTTTCTCAAGATTGCTTTGGCTATTTGGGGTCTTTTGTGTTTCCATACAAATTGTGAAATTTATTGTTCTGGGTTTGTGAAAATTGCCATTGGTAGTTTGATAGGGATTGCACTGAATCTGTAGATTGCTTTGGGTAGTAGAGTCATATTCACAATGTTGATTCTTCGAATCCAAGAACGTGGTATATCTCTCCATCTGTTTGTATCATCTTTAATTTCTTTCATCAGTGTCTTATAGTTTTCTGCATACAGGTCTTTTGTCTCCTTAGGTAGGTTTATTCCTAGGTGTGGTGTTGTATTCTTTTTGTTGCAGTGGTAAATGGGCGTGTTTCCTTAATTTCTCTTTCATATTTTTCATCATTAGTGTATAGGAATGCAAGAGATTTCTGTGCATTAAGTTTTTATCCTGCTACTTTACCAAATTCATTGATTAGCTCTAGTAGTTTTCTGGTAGCATCTTTAGGATTCTCTATGTATAGTATCATGTCATCTGCAACTGTGACAGTTTTACTTCTTCTTTTATGATTTGGATTCCTTTTATTTCTTTGTCTTCTCTGATTGCTGTGGCTAACACTTCCAAAACTATGTTGAATAATAGTGGTGAGAGTGGGCAACCTTGTCTTGTTCCTGATCTTAGTGGAAATGGTTTCAGTTTTTCACCATTGGGAACGATGTTGACTGTGGGTTTGTCATATATGACCTTTATTATGTTGAGGTAAGTTCCCTCTATGCCTGCTTTCTGGAGGGTTTTTATTATAAATGGGTGTTGAATTTAGTCGAAAGCTTTTTCTGCATCTGTTGAGATGGTCATATGTTTTTTGTCCTACAGTTTGTTAATATGGTGTATCACATTGATTGATTTGAGTATATTGAAGAATCCTTGCTCCTGGGATAAACCCCATTTGATCATGGTGTATGATCCTTTTAATGTGCTGTTGGATTCTGTTTGCTAGTATTTTGTTGAGCATTTTTGCATTTATGTTCATCAATGATATTGGTCTATAGTTTTCTTTTTTTGTGACATCTTTGTCTGATTTTGGTATCAGGGTGATGGTGGCCTCGTAGAATGAGTTTGGGAGTGTTCCTCCCTTTGCTATATTTTGGGAGAGTTTGGGAAGGATAGGTGTTAGATCTTCTCTGAATGTTTGACAGAATTTGCCTGTGAAGCCATCTGGTCCTGGGCTGTTGTTTGTTGGAAGATTTTTAATCAGTTTCAATTTCAGTGCTTGTGATTGGTCTGTTTATATTTTCTGTTTCTTCCTGGTTCAGTCTCAGAAGGTTGTGCTTTTCTAAGAATTTGTTCATTTCTTCCAGGTTGTCCATTTTATTGGCATATAGTTGCCTGTAGTGTAATCCCTCATGATTCTTTGTATTTCTGCAGTGTCCGTTGTTACTTCTCCTTTTTCATTTCTAATTCTATTGATTTGAGTCTTCTCCCTTTTTTGTCTTGATGAGTCTGGCTAATGGTTTATCAATTTTGTTTATCTTCTCAAAGAACCAGCTTTTAGTTTTATTGATCTTTGCTGTTGTTTCCTTCATTTCTTTTTCATTTATTTCTGATCTGATGTTTATGATTTCTTTCCTTCTGCTAACTTTGGGTTTTTTTTATTCATCTTTTTCTAATTGCTTTAGGTGTAAGGTTAGGTTGTTTATTTGAGATGTTTCTTGTTTCTTGAAGCAGGATTGTATTGCTATAAACTTTCCTCTTAGAACCGCTTTTGCTGCCTCCCATAGGTTTTGGGTCGTCATGTTTTTATTGTCATTTGTTTCTAGGTATTTCTTGATTTCCTCTTTGACTTCAGTTCTGCTAATTTAAATATGTGTTTTCTACTTGTGAACCACTGTTTTATATTATTGTCTTTTTGAAGGAAGTTCGGAAGAGAGACAATTTTGAAAACCACTTCTCCATCTGTCATTGTCAATCCATTAAAAAAAAAACCCTAATTTCTTATTTTAAAGGACACATCAATATAGAAACAAAAGACTTGCTGCTTGTAATAATATGTAGAATAATATTTATTTAAAAATGTAATTAGGCAGTTGAATTGTCTTTTATTCATTTTATGTTTCTTAGTTGCTCAGTGTCTGCCATAGAACAATCAGATATACAAACCTGTCCTGGGGAAATATAAGTGAGCTTGCTTAGCCCATCTTTCTTGAATTGTTATTTTGTTTTAAAATCTGATGAATAACAACCTTGAGTTTAAATGGTATTTTGGAGAAAACATTGTGGTATAATAGGCAAAAAAAATTCCTGCTGGTGATTCATAGAGGAATTAGAATGAAGAGGAGAAGAGAATAGTTTGTTTTCTATATTTGCTTATTATATGTAAAATAGTGCAGGTTAAATTTTTTTCTAGCTTTTTCTTTATCCTAGCTATGTCTAGCACATTTAACACAGCTAATCAGTGCCAAGCTAATATGTTAGGCATTTGGTTAGGCCACAAAGATAAATAAAGACTTCACCTTTACTGAGTTCATTGGCTAGTAAGGAAGAGTGGGACTCACATAATGTTATTATAAGTGAGAGGGTGCTAATGGCTTCCATTGTTCATATTTAAAAAGTTAATACATGGGCTTCCCTGGTGGCGCAGTGGTTGGGAATCTGCCTGCCAATGCAGGGGACACGGGTTCGAGCCCTGGTCTGGGAAGATCCCACATGCCGTGGAGCAACTGGGCCCGTGAGCCACAATTACTGAGCCTGCGCATCTGGAGCCTGTGCTCCGCAACAAGAGAGGCCGCGATAGTGAGAGGCCCGCGCACCGTGATGAAGAGTGGCCCCCGCTTACCACAACTAGAGAAAGCCCTTGCACAGAAACGAAGACCCAACACAGCCATAAAATAAAAAAAATAAATTAATTAATTAATTAAAAAAAAAAAAGAGATTACAAAAGACCAGATCTTTAAAAAAAAAAAAAAAAAAGTTAATACAAATGAGCAACAGAGAAAGGAGACAATGCTTTTCTTGATGCTCCACATAACTAGTCACTAAACATAAATATTCAAAGATGATTACTATGAACTAGAAAGTGGAAAAAATTTGTGAATATTTAAAGAAGTTGAAAAATTAACAGAAACTAATAACTAATATATAATACTTATTCTAGCAAAAGTTCCTGGCTCAGACGTTAGTGAGAGAAAGCAAATTGTATCACTTTCTGCCCTTAGTATTTTTATTTTCTGTTAAATCCTGCCTTGTGGTCCAGTTTTTCTTGTATGTCAACTTGAGATTCATATGCTAGCAATGATAAAAAATGCTTTCTCTTTATTTTAGGAGAGCATATAGATTACTGTGGATATTCTGTTCTTCCTATGGCTGTAGAACAAGATATGTTAATAGCTGTGGAACCTGTGAAAACACACGTTCTCCAGCTGGCCAATACCAATCCCTTGTACCTGTGAGTATTTAGAATTGCTACTGTGTGTAATGGGGTGTGTGCCTGTGTGTGTGAGTGTATGTGTGTTTGTATTTGTACCCTAATGAATTCTTTTTTTTTTTAAAATAAATTTATTTGTTTATTTATTTATTTTTGGCTGTGTTGGGTCTTCATTTCTGTGCGAGGGCTTTCTCCAGTTGCGGCGAGCGGGGGCCACTCTTCATCGCGGTGCGTGGGCCTCTCACTATCGCAGCGTCTCTTGTTGCGGAGCACAGGCTCCAGACGTGCAGGCTCAGTAGTTGTGGCTCACGGGCCTAGTTGCTCCGCGGCATGTGGGATCTTCCCAGACCAGGGCTCGAACCCATGTCCCCTGCATTAACAGGCAGATTCCCAACCACTGCGCCACCAGGGAAGCCCCCTAATGAATTCTTTAGGAGATATCAAATTTATAATAAATCACTTAATTTATTGATAATTTGTATCTGACTTCCAAAAGAATCTAAGTTTCCCTATTTAATATTTGTTCATTTTGTTCATTTACTCATTTATTTAAGAAACATTTACTGAAGACTTACTCTGTGTCTGACACTGTTTTAGGTACTGGGTCAAAAAAAAGATGAAAATAACTCTGTCTTTGCCCAGAAGGTATTTCTCATCTATTGAGGTTAACTATCTCTAGCAAAGTCAGGGCTGGGGCCTTTCTTATATTACTAGGGCTCCCTCTAATTCTCTCATCATAGCATCTTAACATGCTGTATTGTCATTATCTGCTTACTTGCCTGTATCCCCCAGTAGATTGTAAGCTCTGTGACTTCAGGTACTGTTGCCTCTCCAATGCTCTACTCTCAGTGTCAAACATAGTGTCTGGAACATAATAGATATATGTTTCTAGTACACATGCTTTATCAAGTTAAGGACATACTTTTTTGTTGTTGTTTTTTAATTCTTGGTTTGTTAAGATTAAAAAAAATCATTAATGGGTATTGGATTTTATTAATGTCTATTCAGCATTGAAGATCAGTTAAAAAAAATTAAGAATTACACCAACGGATTTTCTTTTTTAAAAAAATTTTATTTTTTTATACAGCAGGTTCTTAATAGTTATCCATTTTATACATATTAATGCATACATGTCAATCCCAATATCCCAATTCATCCCACATCCCCCCTACCCCACCCCCACTGCCACTTTCCCCCACCAATGGATTTTCTAATGTTGAACTGTCTTTGCATTCCTGGGATAAGGCCTACTCGCTTATAATATATTATGATGGATTTGATTTGTTAATTATAAAAAAAGATCTTGGCATATAATTGGTACATTATATTTTTGGCTTATTGTTCATTGGACTGTTTGCCTGCAATAATATTCATTCATTCAGCAAGTATTTTATGTGTGTCTATACCAAGTTGTGCAAGGTAATAGAAATTCCTGACTTTTATATGAAACTTATTGTAAAAGATCTTTTTTTCTATTTATTTTGCATGATTGAGAATATATCTTATGTACATTTCAGACCCTTTAAAGAAAACCTTACATTATCTCAAATATAATTTTGTGTCATTGTAAACCTTTAAAACTGGGTACCATAATTTGTCATATTGATTTACTCAGATTCACTTAACATTCCCACCATGGTGAATGTGGGCATTCCATTTTTTTTCACAAAAGCAGAGCCTGCAACAGACTTGGAAGGAGGTGTTTGGGAAATGATCCCAGGAGCAGTATTAAAAGAGGATGGAGACTGAGTTAGGGAAGCAGAGGTGAATTATCAAGGCAGGTAGCTCCTGCTGTAGGTAAGGGGCTTCATTCCACCAGGACCCCTAGGAAGAATGCAGCATGCCTCACAGAATTGTCCACATATTGTCTAGCATGCATTGCATAATTTCTTTATTCATCATTGATGGACATTTAGATCATTTCCAGCTTTTGGCTATTATGAATAATTCTGCTGTGAATATTTGTATACAAATCTATGTGTGGACACATGTTTCGTTTGGTAAATACCCAGGAGTGGACTGTCGGGTTATCTTTTTAAGAATTTGCCTGTTTTTCAAAGTGGTTGTATAATTTTACATTCCTACCACCAGTGTATGAGAGTTCCAGTTGCTTCACATCTTTGCTAACATGTCTTTTTAAATTATATCCACTCTCATAAATGTGTATTAGCGTCATGTTGTGGTTTTTAAGCTATGTTTCTAATTCTGAAGGAGCTGGCACTTTTTAGCTTTTGCTTTGATGTTTCTCATCTAGCTTCCTACATTTGTGCAAATTCCCTCCTCTACTTTTCCTAGTATACCACCACCCCTGTCCCCCAACTCGTTCCTGGTTTTCTTTTCTTTGTGGTGACTTCCAAGATCTGCTTATCTAGGAACAGAACTCATTTAGTTTTGCTAACATAACCTTTTCTACTTTCCAAATTCTGTGACTTCTTGTTGACTCTAGGCAATAAATTTTAACTCCTGTGGGTGATATTAAAGTGCTTGTGAGCTGGAGTCAGACTGTGTGTGTCCCTGGAGAGTCACTAAACCTCTCTGAGCCTCCAGGAAAGCCTCCCCTTTCCACCCTAGTGTGCTGACTATAGAAATTGCTGTATGGTCAGGTCATTCAAGATGGCTGTTCTCTTGCTCTCTGTACTTCCACTGCTCTACCAGTCCCTGCTTCACCTGTACCCTAATTATAGAGCTTAATCAGTTACTACCCGTGTGCTTGCCCCCTACCCCAGCTGCTGGTTTCCCTGGTAACTGATGAGCCAGCCTGACCTCAATTCCACCTATAAATGGTAGCCTCCTTCTCCCCAAGTAGCGAAGATTGCTGCCATGTCTTGCCTTCTGTCTGCCGTACACAATGGGGTGTTGCTGCAGGATGTTTTGCTGCAGACCTGTAAGATGCCCTATCCAATAAACCATTGATGTCTCTGTCACTGTCTCCAGGCTCTTTCTTCGGTCTCAAGGCTGGGCAACTACAAGGTTTGCAGGCCTGCGGGGTGCAGCCCAAAAGATACCCTCTTGGCCTTGCATCCCACCTCATATTACACACCATCACATGACAGTGGTATGTGATCATGATTTGTGTTCATGCTGTCTCGGCTAGATTACAGATGCTTAAAAGATAAGCCCTTTGCCTTTTACCTTTATATTCCTGTGAATGCCTCGCACACTTAAGTGGTCATTCAATATTTTTCTTAGGAGATGATATGTCCATGTTATTAAGATAACGCATGGAAGGCACCTACCACAGTGACTGGCACATAGTAGGTATTTAGTAAACTATATGAAGAGCACTCAGTCAATATGGGGAATGTTACTTATTTCCTCACATTTAAATTGATTTTCCCCCCATTTCACATATTTTGTCCTTTGGCTGATTTAGAAGCCTACTATCTTTCATTTTGAAATAACTTTTGACTTTCAAGGAAGTCACAGAAATAGTATAAAGAATTCCCACATGTCAACTGATGTGTCCTCAGGGCATCATATCAAGGAGGCACATGATGTTCCTTTAACTGTTGTTAATTTTGATCATTTGGTTGAGTTGTCTGCCAGATTACCATAAAGTTACTATTTTTTTCCCTTTGCAGTTAGTATCTGGTGGGGAAATACTTCAAATTTATATAAATATCTTGTTTCTCATCAAATTTTTACTCAATAATTTTAGCATCCTTTGATGATTCTTTCCTGAAACAATTATGGAGTTTGCCAAATAGTGATTTTTCCATTTCCGTCATTTCTTCTATTAGTTGACATTTTGCTCTAAGGAATAGCTTTCCCTTCTTCTTCATTTAGCTGTTTATTCATTTGTTATTTTATATCAGTGTAGATTCATGGAATCTTATTTTATTCAATGAGTTATGATCCATTAGAATCATTATTTGTTTTGTTTGTTCCTTCTTAAACTGTGCAGATGTAAAATCTGATGGGTGGTAGAAAGTGTGGGGAAAGGAGGCTTTGAGTACTTCTGTTCTAGTAAGAGGTGTGCCAAACAGCAGGCCCAAAGGATAAGCATTTATGTGGTTTACACCAACTTAATAAGGACCATCATGAAATAAAAAGTGGTGTAGATTATGCTAAAATATATTGGGTCCTCTCCCTTTCAGGAAATAAAAAGGGTCAGTTGAAAGTAGTTTAGTTATTAAGGTCACTACAACTTCTCTTAATTTTTAGCAGCTGGAGATGTTTGTTGTTTTTGTAGACTGTGAAGTACGAATATGGGAAGTAAATGAAAAATGAAATTTCAGTGTCATTGTCTTGGCACAAGATGGCAGCAGTCAGCCATCGATTCTGTAGCGCAAAGCCTCTAGAATTAACGGTGTCTTTTGCTTTTGCAGGGACTTCAGTACTAGTGCTAATAACATCCAGATTGACAAAACCAAGCCTCTGTGGCACAACTATTTCTTATGTGGATTTAAAGGAATTCAGGTAAATCAGTTTATAAGGCACCTACTAGCAGTTGAGGTTATGATGTGTATTATATCAAGACATTTTATTTACTTTATCATTTTTGTCTCCTTTTAATGCTAACTGATGTTTCTGTTCTGTTTTGCTAAATAATGTATTTCAGGGAATTGGGTAGATGTGACTGTTTCTGGGTGGTGTTCATAGGGGGCTGTAGTGACTGTTCATAAGGCAGGTGCAGGTGCATCTGACAGATACCTTTCTAGTTTTCAAATCTTTGTTCAAGTTTTCTTTCCAAAGATACATTCTAGTAATATTATTTACATTTTGTTCTAGGGATGTATAGGTGTATACTGTAATAGGATTTAGAGCTGGACAGCCCTGGGTTTGAATCTGGGCTGTACCTTGCTGTGTTGATTTAACTTCTTAAGCCTCAGATTTATTATCTGTGAAATGATGTTATTATTATCCCAACAAAGAATTGTTGCAAGGATTACACAGTGCTTGACACATAGTAGGCATTAAATAAATGGCAACTTAGTGTTGTTATTACTATTTCAGATGGGGTTAAAAAAAAGATGTAGTGGAAATTATTAGAATAAGTATTTCCTAGAAACACTGAATAATTACTTTGAACATCTCTAATGTCATGTACAAGAACAAGAAGATGAAAAATTTCCACTTTCTCTCCTAATTAAAAAAGTATGAAGGACAAAAAGAAAATTGATTTGCTAAGTCAATTTGATTTGTTTGTTAAAATTCATGTTTTACAGAGCTTGTGTTCCTTACTGCCTGGTGGTCCTATTTGAAACTTTGTTATGAGTAGCCTAGGACTCAGTGGCATATCCATTACAGATATGCATCACATTTATTTCTGATGTATAGTCCTGTACTCTAATTATCGTTGTTCTGGTCTTAGACTTCCTTCCTTCCTTCCTTTCTTCCTTCCTTCCTACCCACCCCCTCCTTCCTTCCTTTCCTTCTCCCAGACACATGGTAACAACTTACAGGAAAAGTTATTGGCAGGTTTTAAATTTTCAAATCATTTGGCTTGTCACATGCATTAGTGGGAATTACAGTATTTGGAAGCATTTGCTTGGCAAATGCAATTTCATATTCCTTATAGCAACATGCCTTTTGTAGCATATGGATAAAGTGACCTAAAGAACAAATGTTGCTTTGTGTTGTATTTGAGAATTTCAGGTCTTACAGCCTTCCTTTTCGATCTGACAACTTATGTGCAAAAGCAGGTCTGTTTAATAAATGTTTGGCAGAGAAGTAATTTAAATGTTAGCCTGTTCAGAAACCTTCAAATTCAAATACGAGAAAGTTCCAGAGGATAATCTGTTTATATTAAATTGAACATGTTATCCTTTTGGGATAGCACTATTACTGAATTTGGCAAAACCCATTTGCATTTTGAATCTGTTGTACATTGTAATTTAAACATTGCGTGATAAGTTTGTAAGTATGATTCACATTCAAGACACCCTGTGGATCAGTTCATGGTTAAATATATAGCGTTCTCCAAGGATTTTTTTAAACAAGCTGTCAGATGTTCTGTACGAAAGGGCATTGGCAGCAGCGGTATTTTAGTTTATAATTTGTTTGTATTTCTGGAAAGGAAATTTTTAGGTGGTTTGAAATCAAGAAGAGAAGTACATCCAACTGAATCTCTTCTTTTGTGGTGGATGAGTTTTGCCAGCTTAGGGAAAAAAAGACAAAAAAAATAAAAAGGAAAAAACCAGTCTTTTATTTGCAGAGTTTTGTTGTTACTGTGGCTATTCTAGCTAGTTTATTGAAGTTTCTCTGAAGAATAATATGTATGATGAAATGCATAATTATGTAATATAATAGTATTTTTACTTTGGTCTTGAGCCGTTTGAGTAATTTGTAAACATGATGGTACTTTTTCTTGAGGAGGAGATGACCTTGAATTTATTTTAATTTTTTAATTTTTTAATTTTTTGAATTTATTTTTAATCCTAAACTACAAAGGATATGATATGATATCATCCTAAGTGTCCTCATCCTAGGTATTCATCTAAGTATCCTAGAGCTTTCCATCTTGAGATCAGAGTCTGATTATTTCTTTGGACTTTCCTATTTGTAGAAATAGAGTTTCCCTGCTTTGTTTGGAGTCTGCATTCTCATTTGTGGCTGAATTCTAACTTGGCTGTCTTGAAAGCTACCATATGGCTAATTTGTATCTATAAACCCTAGTAAAAATCTGGATTTCCTCATATAGCTGACTTACATTAAATCACAGTGACAATATGCTGGCCCGGGTTTCTGACCACAGTGAGAAGTTCTCAACCAGAAATCAGAGACCTGGATCTTACTTCCAGCTCCCTATATGTGATCTTGAGAAAGTCTCTTAATCTGCTGGTGCCTAGGTTTTTCCATAAGTAAAACAGAACTGAGAAAGTTTGGAAGGTCCTCTGAAGAAAAGTATTCCATAAAATACTCCATAGAAACAAACCGCGGCTTAGTGTTAGACTTTTACAATGACAGAGTGTTGGGATGTGCTACACAGAGATTTAACCTGCCTCACTAATAATTGTGTATTTCTTGTCTTGCTACTTGAATTATAATTGTTTAATATTTTTACATATTTGTTCAAATCAATTAATATTCATGAAAAAGATCATTCAAAGCAATTTTAGGTAATGGATCAGTAGCTTTTTGTTCAACAAAGTAAAAATTAATCTTCCGATTATAGTGCCCTGTGACCAAGAGCCATTAAATAAAATGTCATTCATGTATGGACTCAGCTAGATTGAATTGCACAAGTTGTTTCTATAAGTAGCATAATAAGTCCATTGATAGACTTTTGCTCTCTGAGGAATGAAAGAACTTTCCGCTACTCCTTGAATCCAACCAAAGTTACTAGTGCTATTTTTCCTTCTATTCTTAGGAACACTTCGGTCTTAGTGACGTGACTGGAATGAATTGCTTGGTAGATGGAAACATCCCACCGAGTTCTGGCCTCTCCAGCTCCAGTGCTTTGGTCTGTTGCGCTGGCTTGGTGACACTCACAGTGCTGGGCATGAACCTATCCAAGGTAACCAATTTGAATGAGTTAGCCTGACAGAACCCTTTCTTTCTAAAGTATTAGCGTCCAAATCTCAAAATTAGAACACCTTTCTTTAATTGAAAAACTTTGTCTTACCTGAAAGGACTGCACACATGGGCATGCATTGTAACTTAAGTTCTGCTTGTGATAAACCACAAGGCAGTTGATACCTTCGAAAGAGTAAGCAAATATGTGAAGAGCTGTATCAAAATGCTCTTAGATTAACTAGGGAGATTGAATGCATGGTTATCTTTTAAAAAATTTATTTATTTATTTATTTAATTATTTTTGGCTGTGTTGGGTCTTCGTTTCTGTGCGAGGGCTTTCTCTAGTTGCGGCAAGTGGGGGCCACTCTTCATCACGGTGCGCGGGCCTCTCACTATCGTGGCCTCTCTTGTTGGGAGCACAGGCTCCAGATGCGCAGGCTCAGTAGTTGTGGCTCACGGGCCCGGTTGCCCCGCGGCATGTGGGATCTTCCCAGACCAGGGCTTGAACCCGTGTCCCCTGCATTGGCAGGCAGATTCCCAAGCACTGCGCCACCAGGGAAGCCCCTGGTTATCTTTTTAGATCACCTCATTAACAAATTAACTTTAGAGAAAGAAATTCTAGGCTTCATAATTGGGCCTACTTATTTTCACCCAGAACTTTCAGGTAAATACTTGACAAGCAGTGGGTAAAAAGGGTAAAGACCAGGAAATAAAGGAACTGAACAGCATATCTGTTTATGCCAGCAGCTTAGTCACTGAAACAAACTTTTAAAAAAAATATTGCATTGCAAAGAGGAAATACTTATTTAAAGAAGACATAAATCCTACAATAGGTCAGAAAGCCTCAACTTTACAAGTTCACATAAATCTCTGACTTTGCAGTTCAGAGCAGGTGTGCTCAGCTTTAATTAATGTTTTGGAGTTCTTGTTCAAATAAAATATTATCATAGGTTCTTTTTTATCTCATGTACATACACTACCAAGTTTACAGATGGTTTAGGAATATAGACTGGGCATCAGGCAGATCAAGAGAAAGTCAGCCACATGCTTTAGTCTTCAGACTGCTTAAACTTCCACTTTGAAAATTTTGTATGTAAGAGAAAAGAAAAATGAAGGAGAAAGCAAAGGCTCAGATAGAATTCTCTTTAGCTGTCATGTGTAACTGTACAGGAATTAGTCCTTTGTAAGCAATGGCTCATTTGGAGGTAGGGTACCTTACTTGTTGTTATTTGTTTTTTGAGAAGAGAGAAAGTAAGGGAAAATAAGTCCTTATGTAAAATCTGCTTCCACTGGCACTGTTTAATCTGATGGTTTATTTGTTTATTCATTTGTTCATCATTCAGCCATTACTTATCTAGTGACTACTTTGTGCCAGCTAATGTTCAAGGCATTGGTGATATAATAGGTATAGTTTTAACCCTCATAGTACTTATGATCTAAAGAGGGGAATAGAGACAAGTCAATAGGCAACTGTAAGAGAGTGTGGTAAGTGGATAAGTCGTGTGCTATGGGAGCAGATCTAATCCACATTTAGAGAACATAGGACACCTAAGCTGAGACAGGGATTAATAGATGTTAGTCAAGAAATACTGATAGCATGATAACACTGATAACATTGGATAGGCATGTTTCAGGCGGAGGAAATATCACGTGAAAATATCTAGAGTAAGAGTGATCATGGCTTGTTGGAGGAAATATGAGGCTTAATTTAGCTGAAGCATATACTAATTTGAATGACAGGGTAGGAGACCAGATGCTGGGCCTTGTAAACCAGTGTTGAGGAATTTGGGCTTTATCTGGATAGCAGTTTGTAAAACCATTGCAGCTTTCAGGAAGAGGATAACACAATCATATCTATATTTTAAAAAGACCACCCTGGCTCTATTATAAAATTTAGACTTGAGGGTAACTGTATTAGCAGTAGAGAGATGCCACTTCTAGGGAAGTGGCAGTGATAATGGGGAGAGAATTAGATGATAGATTTAAGGTACATCTCAGACAGAATCAATAAGACTCAATTGTTGATTGGATGTGGGACAGCAAAGAGTCAAGGATTATACCCAGGTCTCTGGCTTGGTGTGATTCACTGGGATAAGGAATGTAGATGAAAAAATAGGTTTGAGGGGAAGGCAAAATGTTGAATATGAGGAATTTGTGGGCACACTGATGGAGTTATACTATTTAGTTACAAACAATATCTCTGAAAGCCAGGAGTAATATTTGGACTTGAGATGGTCCATTTGAGAGTCATTAGTATATAATTGATTTTTGAAGCCATAGGAGTGGAGGAGAACATCCAGTGGAAGAATGTAGGCACAAAGATAAGGAAGAATAAGACAAGTTCCACAAGCATGAACATTTGAGGGATGGACAGAGGAAGAGATGTCTACCTGAAGAGATTGAGGAGTAATCAGATAGGAGGAAAACTAGAAAGGATGGGCAACATCAGAGACAAAAGAATATTTCATGAAAGGAGTAGCAGTGGTGTCAAATGCTGCTGAGAGGTTAAGTAAGATGAGGATAAGAAATATCCATTGAATTCAGCATCAAAGAAGTTGAAGAAAACTTTGGCAAGAGCAGTTTAAAATAGGAATGGATTGAAGGGTTTATGAGAGGTGAGAAAGTAGAAAATTTCAGTGGATACAAAAAGTCTAGATACGCCTGGAAAAAGAGATAATCTGGTGTTTGTGGTTGGGGCTAAGGTCAAGGAACTCATTTCTTTTTAAAGGGAGGATTGGTGAGACTTATTTTTTGCATTTTTCTGGCTTTCTGATGGTAGAATATCTAAGGGAAAAGAAGAAAAGATGAAGAAAAAGAAACATTGAACCTTTGGAATTAATTCTGGCTATCTCTGTGTTTCAAAGTCAAAAATAGCAAATGTACTGGATATAAAAACAGACACATAGATCAATGGAACAGAATAGAGAGCCCAGAAATAAACCCATGCATATCCAGTCAATTAATTTACAACAGAGGAGCCAAGAATACATAATGGGTAAAGGACAGTCTCTTCAGTAAATGGTGTTGGAAAAACTGGATGTCACATTCAGAAGAACAAAACTGGACCACTATCCTATACCATACACAAAAATTAAATCAAAATGCATTAAAGAGGTGAATGTAAGACCTGAAACCATAATCAGAAGAAAACGTAGGTGGTAATCTCCTTGACATTGGTCTTGGTGATGATTTTTTTTGGATTTGACACCAAAAGCAAAGACAAAAAAAGCAAACAAGACAAAACAAAAACAAACAAACAAAAAACAAATAGAATGAAATCAAGCTTAAAAGCTTCTGCACAGCAAAGGAAACCATCAACAAAATGGAAAGGCAAGCTACTGAATGGAGAAAATATTTGTAAATAATATATCTGACGAGGGGTCAATATCTAAAATATATAAAGACACATACAACTCAATAGCAAAAAACCCAAATAATCCAACTAACAAATGGGCAGAGGATCTGAATAGATAGTTTCCCCAAGAAGACATACAGATGGCCAAAAGGCACATGAAAAGATACTCAAACTCACTAATCATCAGGGAAATGCAAATCAAAACCACAATGCAGTATCACCTCATATCTGTTAGAATGGCTATGATAAAAAGGACAAGAAATAATAAGTGTTGGTGAGGATGTGGAGAAAAGGGAACCCTTACACACTGTTGGTGGGAATGTAAATTTGTATACAGCCACTGTGAAAACAGTATGGAGGTTCCTCAAAAAAATTAAAAATAGAACTGTCATATGATCCAGCAATTCCAATTCTGGTCATTGTATTTATTTGAAGAAAACGAAAACACTGACTCAAAAAGATATATGCATCTCCATGTACACTGCAACCTTTTTTACAACAACCAAGATAGGGAAATGGCCTATGAGCATTGATGGGTGAATGGGTAAAGATGATGTGGTGTATATATATACAATGGAATATTATTTAGCCATTAAAAAGAATGAAATCTTGCCATTTGTGACAACATGGATGGGCCTTGAGGGCATTATGCTAAGTGAAATAAGCCAGACAGAGAAAGACAAATACTGTATGATTTCACTTTTATGTGGTATCTAAATAAAAATAAATAAACCAAGCTCATAGATACAGAGAACAGATTAGTGGTTGCCAGAGGTGTGGGATGAGGGGTGGGTGAAATGGGTGAAGGGAGTCAAAAGGTACAAACTTCCAGTTATGAAATAAATAAGTTATGGGGATGTAATGTATAGCATGGTAACTATAGTTAATAGTACTGTATTGCATATTTGAAAGTTTCTAAGAGAGTAAAACTTAAAAGTTCTCCTCACAAGAAAAGAAAATTGTGTAACCATGTATGGTGATGGATATTAACCAAACTTGTGGTGATTTCATTTCATAATATACACAAATATTGAATCATTATGTCGTACACCTAAAACTAATATAATATATGCCAATTATACCTCAATTTTTTAGAAATTAAAAAAACAAAAACAAAAACAAATTGTACTTTACCGGAACTATCTGACTCCATTGCCTAAAGGGAACAATATGTATATCCTAGTTTTCCATGCTAGTCTAAGTTGTACTGACAATTCTTATATTTTCTAGGGGCTGAGCATAATTGTTTGGAGAGTTTCTTTGCTGTAGTAAGATGGAATCTTGACTGAAAGGAAGCCGCTAATTTGTCCAAAGTCTTTAGTTAAGTGCCAACTGTATACTTGACTCATAAAAATCATAAAACACGAGACTCAAGGGACTTTAGAGATGAGCTAGTTCAAAATCTTTTTTTTTTTTTTTTTTTTTGCTGATGTACAGTATCAGTCAGTGTCTCCATAGGAAACAAATGGCACACAGGGTATAACTGAAAGGAGTTTAATAGACTATTTACAGAGGTGTGGCCAGGATCAAGAGAACCAACTAGGAAGAGTTCACTTTCTAAGCCAGAAGCCATTATACTTCAGGAGCTGCGGCCATAGAGTGATGTTGCCAGAAATGCATCGAGGTAGGGAGAGTTAGATGGGTGGGAATGGCAGCGAATGGCGATGGGCTAGGAGAGTTGTTCACAGAAGTCAGTCTCCTGGGGTACAGAGAAGTGTGAGAATGGAGGGACAGGAAGGCAAGCAGAGAATAGCCCGCCTATCTGATAAGAAAATGTCCTGCGAGACATTGGTAACTAATGCCCTTCCAAATGATAAATAATCCCCTCCCAATTATATGTAAATTCAGTACCCGATTCAATTGCAGACAACAATTACTGCAAATGGGATATGATAAATAGATGTGGATCTTGTTAATTTACTAATAAACTAAATGTTGCATGTCTGAAACCAGTAAAATAAGATGGCTAGTTACCCAGAAAGTCTGGAAGACAAATTATGAATCAAAATGTAACTGACAGAAGAGTATGATGTGATAAAAGACCTATGAAGTAGAAAAAGCTAGAGACTTCTGGTTTCAAAATGACAGAATAAAGACATATCTACTCTTTCTTTACCTCTCATTCATTGTTCTTTTCTCAAAAAATCATCCCCAAACAATAGGGAAAACAAGAAAAGAAGCTCCATCTTTCATAAATCAAGGAGACATAAATAACCCTAAACCACACGATACAAAGATGGAAAGTGGGTGGAAGGATGGTGCATGACTTCGCAGAGTAGAAAGATCAGAGCCAAGTGCCTGTGGAGGGAGGTGCAGATGGAAAGCAAGCTGACTCACAGCTCTCTGGAAAAGCTTAGGAATTAGAGGCACTGGGTATCATAGGAAGCAGGGTGACATGGGGGGTGGGAATTTATTTGAAAGTCTTTATGAGGAGCAGTTAGACCCTCAGAGTCCACTCTTACCTGGCTAAATAAGGAGACCTTTTCCCCCCATCTTTGCAGGAGTCTCTGGAGAAACAAAGATTATCTGGACTTGGGGACACTGAGCCCTGAGAAAGGCAGGACCAGAATAGAATTGAAAACTGGGTGATTAAAGGGCATTCTGCATCTGAACAGTGCAACTCCCTTCCTCTGGTCAGCTCTAGCATACTGGCAGCCTCACCACTGCACACCCCACCAGGAATATTGGAAGATCCTTCTCAGAGGAAATTGAACCATCCTAGAGAAAAGACCTATAGATACTGATGTTTGGTGACCCCCTTCCACAAAAATTCTCCAGCTACCCTATGACCATATCAGAAGCCCATTTACAAAGCTTTTAATCAGCTTTTTAGTGACTCACTCTTAAAGATGATAGGGCATCAAAAGATAGTCGGACTTTGGGAAAAAAGCCTCCAACATGAAGTAAACAAAGAAAAAAGGAACTCAGAGGAAACAGACAATGCTGAGAGCAGAAAAATCCTTCAAAGAAGTCATGGTGTCCTCAGAGAGATAAAAGGAAATGTTGAAAAAAGAATGTTGCTTTAAAAAAAGGAACAAACAATAAGAAGAACTTTTGGATATTAAAAATACGATAGCTTAAATAAGAAGTTCAGTAAAAAGATAGGAAGAATGCTGATAAAGTAGGAAAAAAAAGAGATGGACAGTAAGAGAGAGAAAGGTAGGAAAACTTATAGATAAATTCCAGAAATACAAGGAGAAACAGAGTAAACAGTCATTAGAATAATAATAACATTATTATATTAATTATATAATAATAATAATATTATTATTATTATTATTTTTGCCTCGGCTCGTGGGATCTTAGTTCCCCGACCAGGGATTGAACCCAGACCACGGCAGTGAAAGCGCCAAGTCCTAACTACTGGACTGCCAGTTAATTCCCAGAAAATTATTTTTTAGAATAACATTTTGCCAAAATGAAAACATGTGTTCTCAGTTTGAAAGGTACTCATTGGGTATTCAGCATAATAATGAAAAAAAACCAAACCAAATTATACCTCAGTTAAAAAAATTTTTTAATTTAAAAAAAGAAAAATATTTTAAAAATCAAAAATATTTAATTTAAAAAAAGAAATAAAACAACCCAAAGTATATCATCTGGGAATTTTGAAACTTGAATATTAGTAGAAAATACTAAAAGCTGATTGAGAGAGCACAAGAAAAGAAGGGAGAGATCACAATCAAAGGAACAGGAATGAAAATTACTTTATTAAAAATAGCTTTGGAAGATAGAAGGCAACAAAGTAATGTCTTCAAAATATGAATGAATTTTAGCTTAGACTAAATGAATTGATCAAGTTTAAGGATAGAATAAAATAATCTCAAACATGCAAAATCTAAAAGTCTACAGCACATAATCCACCAAAACTAGGGAGTAAACCAAGAAAGAAGATGACATGGGAACTTGGAGATGGGAAATCTAATACAGCGGAGAGCAGTTGGGTATTTATAGAACACTGGTGATGAGAAATCGCAACATAACATCCATGACAGCCAGAAGCTTAGAAAACACTCTGTGCAGATTAGAACCCGAAGAGGGAGGGAAAAAATGGAATTGATAAATCTTATCAGGAAAATAAAGAATTGATAAATCTGACATGTTTGAATGTGTTGAATATGGATTTAACCAAACTTTTTCAGCATAAATTTGTGGAGAAAGATTGGGTGAAAGGTGAGTGTAAGACAGTTAAAATTCTCCTTTACCATAATAAGAAGGCAGTAGGTGAAATTTAACATGGGATACCTAGGAGATAGTATTTTACTCAGATTATTTGATAATTTAAAGCAAGAGCTAGTTGAAAGTGTTTGACTCTTGGCACACTGCATTGGGGATGAGGGTGAGAGCTAGGGATTGCTTTTGTTGATATCAGCCTTTTAGCTCCTTTGATCTTTTAGATTATGTGCATATATTCTTTTGGTAAATATTAAGAAAAGGACAGAGAGAAGGGGTGAATGAAATGAAAGGTAAGAGGGGCAGTGGATGACCTGAATGACTGCCTTCGGGGGAACTGGAAGATGAAGACTTGAGAAGAGATTCAATGAGTCAAAGTTAGAGATTGAGAACAGATGAGCTGCTGGAGTTTGACCAAATCAGAAAGGCCTGGGGAGAGGCTTGTTGATGGGTTTTGGGTGAATCTAAGAATCCAAGAAAATACAGGCATCTTTCACTTAATGGCAGGAATCCATTCCAAAAATTAGATGTTCTGCACAAAATTATTAAGTGGAGGCCTATTTCTTATTATTTTAAATAGGAAAAATTATAATGCATTGCTCTTCAACTCAGAACCTCTAATGTCCTACAGTCTTACAAAAACACAGTAAAAAATTCCACTAAATAAGTAACTTAGAAATACAATGAAAAATACTTAAAACAGTTTTCTTGAACATCAAACAATTAATATGGTTGTTAACAAGTTTGCATAGTAGCGCACTGTGTCTTCTCTGTGGACTCCTGGTATCCCAGTATTGCACACACTATTTTATTACCAATGTTGTATGGTCAGGCCACTCAAGATGGCTGTTCTCTTGTTCTCTGTACGTCCCCTGCCCGACCAGTCCCTGCTTCACCTAAACCCACATGACTGACCTTCCTGCACATGACTGACCTTCCTACATACATGCCCCACGCCCCAGCTGATGATTGTTGTTATCAAAGGAGTGGTGAGGGGCTTGCCCGTCTACTGGTTTCCCCGGTGACTAATGAGCCCACCTGACATCAATTCCCCTATAACTTGTAGTCTCCCCTTCCCCGCCCCGCCCCGTCCCGGGAGCGAAGACTGCTGCCACCATCCCCTGCACACGGTAGGGTGTCGCTCCAGGACCCTGCTTCAGACTTGTAAGCTCCCCCATCCATTAAACCATTGATGTCTCTGTTGCTGACTCTGGGCTGTTTCTTCAGTCTTGAATCTGGGCAAGCACAGGCCTTGTAGGCCTGTGGGGCGCAGCCCAACAGTTGTATTTAGGTTTCGGGATATAAGTATATTTTTTTCTTAAATAAACACCTTTCAAAAAGTATTGTACTGAGAGATATATAAAGTCTATGCAGTCTGAGTATCAAAACCCAAGAGATGTTCTATCAGCAAAATGTTAGTTGGGGAGGCATTCTGTAAGGTATGCCCCTACTTCACTAGTTCAGGATTCAGGTTGCTGTAGACTTATGTGTTGTTTCTCTGTGTTCTTGGAGTTGTCCTTGGAGGCCAAGAAGAAAGGACCAAATTCCTCTTATGGATCTTAGAGACAGCTGGCTGGCTTGGGAAACAGGTTGCAACTCTAAAGGCTAGCCTTGGATAGGAAAGTGTGTTTGGTTGGCTTCTACCCACAAATTCTTCCCTCTGCTGGGATCTTGGAAGCAGCCATTCCGTGACATTTACTGAACACCTACCACATGCCAGGTATTGTTCTAGGCACCAACTGTGAATAAAATCTGTGAAGCCCCTGCTTTCATGGAACTTACCTGCTGGTGGTTGTGGTGATGGTGGGAGATAATGAACAGCTCTACACATAAATATATAAGATGATATCTGCTAGAGCTAGGAAGAAAAACAGGCTGTGGAAAGGGGAAACTGCTATTTTAGATGGGGAAGTAGGAGGAGTCCTCTCTAAGGAGGAGACATTTGAAGAGAGACCTGAGGGAGTGAGCAGAGAAGGGAGGCAGAAGGAACAGTAAATGCCAGAGACGTAAGGTGAAAGGCTGCTTGTCACGTTCCAGGAATAGCAGAGGCCTGTGAGGATGGGATGTGGTGAGGTGGGGAGAGGGCAGAGTGGTGGAAGGTGAGCTGAGAGTGGTGGTTAGAGGTCACATTGTGCAGAGTCTTCTTTGGATTTCATTCCAAGCCTAACGAAGCCTTTGGAGGAGGCTCAGCTGAGGATAGCAAGATAAGATTTACATTGATTTCAGTTCTTTCAGCTGGGACTGCCACACTCTATGTTATCCTGGCAAGGGAGGAAACAAGTTTTTAAAAAAGAAAAAGAAAAGAAAAGGAATGGTCAGTGCCATTATGGAACATAAATACACATAGTGGAATACTAACGGAAGACTTAATAACTTAAGTATCTATCTCATCCAAGGTGTGAAATATTTTATACTTAAATGGGAAATAGGGTTGTGAGAGTGGCTCCTTGGTAAAGTTAAACGAGGAAGATTTTAAGTAAGTGGTGAGTACTAAAAAAATTTTAAAGGAAAGGAAGGCTGTGTCTTGACACAAAGTACTGGGAGGGGCCCAAGGGCATTTCAGGCAGAGTGAACCCATAAGTGCATTATAACAGTTCTCTGAGCCAGACTTATAAATATGTGTCAGCTGAGGCCTAGAAATTCTTATGCAGCCTCATGAAATTCCTTTTAAAAACTTATTTGACTACAGGGATGTTTCTAGTTGCTTAAGTCCCTGAACAGATTCAGTTAACTTAATTTCAGGGGCAAATTAGTTGTGTAGACATGGGTTGATACTATTTTCAGAGGAGGGTTTTTGAAGTTTGAAATCCATACTGTGCAAGGGACCTTTGAGGTTCAGAAGCAGAGTAACTGGAATGTCCAAAGTTCTGTGCCAAATATGTCCAAGTTTTTATTTTATAAGTTTATAAGGCCTGTTTCCTTGAGAAAGTTTAAAGATAATTTTTCTTTGCATATAGCTATATTTGAGTTAAATATTTCTTGGCCTTCAGAAAGAGACCTTGTGCTTAAAAAAGTAAAGGCATGGTCTATCTACATTACAAAATGAAAAGACTCTCGCAATTATACAAAGGTTTAAACTATGATGTAAAGATTTTTAATGGCACTTTGCTACACAGTATAAGAAAAATCAGAAAACAATTTGCACTGTCACTAATTATTATGTTTAGAAGTCCATACAAAGACATTGTTTCAGTTTGCTTAGAATAACGAAACCTCATCCATATAATGGTTAAGAAAAATAGTAGTTTAAAACATTTCAGCCAGATGTTGACTGCTAATGAACTGCAGCAGCCTGGCCTCTGAGAAGATGGTAAATCCAGAGTACAGTCTTCGAAAAGAATCTCTTAATTAAGTGTAGAACATGGACTGAAGACACGTGCTCACTGGTACAAAAACCAGGAGGGCTTAGTGTGAGTACTGGGTGGCCTGTGTTTTAAAATGTTTGAAATTTTAAGTTACTGTCATTAATTAGTGAATATAAAACCATTCACATGGTATTATCAATAAAAAAGAACCAAGTTCCTTTCAGTTATGGGGGATGGTGTTTGTATCTCTGGTTATATTCTTTTTTAGGAGTAGGATTGGAAATGGAATCTTTTATTTAACGATTTTGAGTGATTTGGCCTCACTTGGATGATGTGACTAAGCTGTTTGATTGCAGATTAGAAGCCTTGCTTCACAGAGGTTGTTTAGGTCACCTCTGTTGTTTTTCCATTTCCTTTCTTAGGCTAAATGCATGTTTACCTTTAGCATAAATGAAGGCAAACAAGACTAATTATGGGGAAGCAGTTTGGAGGAATATGGGTCACTGTCCGAGTGGTTTCAAATGAAACCATTATTGCTGAAAATTCATATGCATGCCTGGTTGTGTTATGAAATCTTGTTGTGATTCTTAGATTCTTATCATTATTAGGTCACCATGTTTTGATGCCTCCAAACTTTGGCTTGCACACTGCACTCACAGCAGTGAGTTAAACATTATTCAGTATTTTAAGAATTAACTGGACCAATGCAGGTGTATTAATACACCACATACGTGCATAGCCCTTACCTTCTACCTTTATTATATGCAGTTAAAAGATAAACAATAAAAATACAAGGGTAAATAATCCCCCCAATTCAGAGGGGTTTGTCATCTATTTCCATGCATTTATGTTTCATAGAGATGATAGTAGCCAATTGATCAACATTTAACCCTATGCTGACCCCCAGACTAATATTTGGTAGAGTAAGCAGGACAATGAAAAGCTCTCTAGACCTTGTCCCTCTTTGGGACCAATTTGCTCTGTAACTTGGATGAACACCCCCATGTCTCAATTTCTGTTTCTAAAATGAGAGTAAGAGCAGCTGTTTCTTTAAATTCACAGGGGTGAATCAGTTACATTTGCCAAAGACTTCCAGTTCTCTGACCTTCCTGATAGGATATTTTGGAAAAGTTTAGGGGAAGAGTTTAGCAAGAAAATAGGTAAGGTAGGAAAATAAATTAGTCAGGGAAGAGTTTGTAACTGCATGGAGTTTTTTAAAGTGTATTGGTGGTCATGGGAGCAGTAAGGAGACAAGCTGTATCTGTAGATACAAACTGTATCTATCTATTGTAGACAAACGCAAAGTAACTCAAGGGAAAAGGTTAACTAATGAAGACTATTTAAAGGATGTTCTGGAGACACAAAGATTTGGAGGTTGCTACAGAAAAATATGGACTTAAAGTTGTGCTAGAATTTGTGTGAGAGTAATGCCCCCCCCCCCTTTTCATGAAGTACCTAGATGTCTTATGTACATCATCTCTAACCTTGCTTTGTAAATCAAGTTTTATTATTTCAGTTTTGCAGAGGAAAATATTGAGGCTCAGAGAATTTATATAATGTGACCAAAGACAAATTGCTTGTGAATGGAGTTATCTGCATTCCAGCTCAGGTAGATTTGATTCAAAGTAGATGCATTTTCCACTCAGCCATGCTGTTACCTATGGTGTAATGTAATCAGTATTGCAGACATAGGGAGCACACAGGAGACGGGTCCGGCCCTAACATTCTGTGATCTTTCTGGTGTCCTAAAATAGATGGAAGTGAATTATAATTTTTCATGTTTATGCCTAATAGTGTGAATTGGATGTTTTTCTATAGGTTGACAGATTTTATACTCTTTGGCAAGATAATGATTATTTTCTCAAATCCTGCTATATCCAAAGTGAAGGGTTGGTTGCTTAGGATACAGAAAACCCTAGGTATAGTCCTTAGATTTAATTCGTTTACAATTTAGTTGGGGATATTGGATTAACATAAAAATAGGAACATCACACAAAAGTAGCATATACAAATTCTTGCAAAGAATATGAAAAGAGAGAACATTTCCCAACTTCTTTTATAAGGCCAATATAACCTTGAGATCAAAGCAAATGTGCTACCTTGATACCAAATCTGACAAGGACATTACAAGAAAAGGAAAGTACAGGTCAATCTTTCCCATGAACTTAGATGCAAACAATTCTAAACAATATTATTAGCAAATTTAATCCAGTAATATAATAGGATAATATATCATGGCCAAGTTGAGTTTTTTTTTTTTTTTTTTAATTTATTTATTTATTTATTTTTGGCTGTGTTGGGTCTTCATTTCTGTGCAAGGGCTTTCTCTAGTTGCGGCGAGCAGGGGCCACTCTTCATCGCGGTGCGCGGGCCTCTCACCGTCGCGGCCTCTCTTGTTGCGGAGCACAGGCTCCAGACGCGCAGGCTCAGTAGTTGTGGCTCACGGGCCTAGCTGCTCCGCGGCATGTGGGATCTTCCCAGACCAGGGCTCGAACTCGTGTCCCCTGCATTGGCAGGCAGATTCTCAACCACTGCGCCATCAGGGAAGCCCCCAAGTTGAGTTTATTCCAAGAATTTCAAGTTTGATTTATTAACTGAAATTGATGTAATTTACCATGTGACAGAATAAAATGTGGTAATCTTGATAAAGGAAAGCATTTGATAAAATTTAACATTTGTTCATGATTAAAAAAAAAACCTTCAGCAAATTAGAAATAGAATTCAGTATGGTGGCTACCTTTGGGAATTAGGGAAGAGAAATGATTAGGTGGGGACATGAAGGGACTCTCTAGAGTGCTGGCAATACTCCTTTCTTGACCTTGCTGGTTGTTATATGGGCATTCTCTGTGACAGATTATTGAGCTTTATTTTATGCTTTATGTACTTTTCTCTGTGTCTTATACTTTAAAAAAAAAAGTAAGACTTCCTTCAATCTCAGAACCAACCACTGTTAAAGATTTTTTTATGAATCCTCCAGAAATACTCTATCCACTGTAATATATACATATGTTTTCCCTTTTGGGGATATACATAGGAACATTTTATGTGTGTAACTACAGGGGAAAAAAAAATATATATATACATATTTGCTTTTATTTGAAAATATAAATTGAGAATTATTCCATATCAGCGTACAAACATAATCTTTTTAATGTAGAGTCTTTTTAATGGGTTTCTTGTTTAATATTATATGGTTATACCATAATTCATTTGGCCTTATAATTGGACACATTTTAATACTTAATAATATTTCTTTACAAGGATATACTATAATTTATTTAACTAGACTTCTATGATGGAAATTTAGGTTGCTTCCAATTTTCCACTATTATAAAAAAGACTCTGATGCATATTCATGCACACAATTTTTTTTCACACTTGATCAGTTCTTTCGTTAGCATAAATCCCAGGACATAGAATTATTGGGTTAAAGACATTCTCATTTTAATAATAAATAAACTTTATTTTTTAGAGCAGTTTTGGCTTCACAGCAAAATTGACCAGAAGGTACAGAGATTTTCCATATACCCCTTGCCTCCACACATGCATAGCCTCTCTCATTATCAACATCCTCCATCAGAGGTACATTAGTTACAACTGATGAACCTACATTGACACATTATAATCACCTTTTATATTATGGTTCACTCGTGATGTTGTACAGTCTATGGGTTTGGACAAATTTATATAATGACATGTATCTACCATCATACAGAGTAGTTTCATAGCCCTAAAAATCCTCTATGTTCTGCCTGTTCCTCCCTCTCTCCTCCCTAATCCCTGGTGACAATTGATCTTTTTTCCTGTCTCCATAGTTTTGTCCTTTCCAGAATGTCATACAGTATGTAACCTTTTTTGATTGGCTTCTTTCATTTGGTGATATGCATTTAAGTTCCCTCCATGTCTTTTCATATCTTGATAACTCATTTCTTTTTAGTGCTGAGTAATAGTCCATTGTCTGTTAGTAGATAGACACAGTTTATCCCTTTACCTACTGAAGGACATCATGGTTGCTTCCAAGTTTTGTCAGTTATGAATAAAGCTCCTATAAAATCCATGTGCCAGTTTTTGTGTAGACATAAGTTTTTAACTCCTTTGGGTAAATTCCAAAGAGTGCAATTGCTGGAATGTATGTTAAGAGTATGTTTAATTTTGAAAGAAACGGCCAAACTGTCTTCCAAAGTAGCTGTACCACTTTGCATTTTCACCATCAATGAATGAGTGTTCCTGTAGCTCCACAACCTTGCCAGCATTTGGAATTCTGGATTTTGGCCTTTTTAATAGCTGCATATAGGTATTTCATTGCTGTTTTAATTTGCATTTCCCCAATGATATGTGATGTGGAACATCTTTTCATATGCTTATTTGTCATCTGTATATCTTCTTTGATGAGGAGTCTGTAAGGACTGTTTTTTAATCAGACTATTTGTTTCATATTGTTGAGTTTTAAGAGTTTGTTGTATATTTTGGATAATAGTCCTTTATCAGATATTTCTTTTGCAAATATTTTCTCCCAATATGTGGCTTCTCTTTTTATTCTCTTGACATTGTGTTTTGTGGAGCAGAAATATTTAATTTTAATAAACTCCAGGTAATTAATTCTTTCTTTCATGGATTGTGTTTTTAGTGTTGTATCTAAAAAGTCATTGCCAGATCCTAAGTCATCTAGGTTTTCTCCTGTGTTATATTCTAGGAGTTTTATAGTTTTATGCTGTACATTTAGGTCTGTGATCCATTTTGAGTTAGTTTTTGTGAAGGTGTAAGGTGTGTGTTTAGATTCATTTTTTTTTGCATATGGATGTCCAGTTGTTCCAGCATCATTTGTTGAAAGACTATCTTTGCTCCATTATATTGCTTTGCTCCTTTATCAAAAGATCACTTGACTATATTTATGTGAGTCTATTTCTGGGCTCTCTAGTCTGTTCCACTGATTGAATTGACTGTTCTTTTGCCAATACCACATTGTCTTAATTACTGTAGCTTTATAGTAAGCCTTGAAGTTGGATAGTGTCAGTCCTCCAATTTTATTCCTCTCCTGCAATATTGTGTTGGCTATTCTGGGTCTCTTTCCTCTCCATATAAACTTTAGAATCTGTTAGATTCTATTTTAGAAAATAACCACAAACTAACTTGCTGGGATTTTGACTGGGATTGCATTGAATCTGTAGATCGAATTGGGAAGAACTAATGTCTTGGCAATGTTGAGTCTTCCTATCCATGAACATGGACTATCTCTCCAGTTATTTAGTTCTTTTATTTTGTTCTTCAGAGTTTTGTAGTTTTCCTTGTATTGATCTTGTACATATTTTATTCAATTTGTGGTTAAGTATTTCATTGTTTTTTTGGTGTGCTAATGTAAATGGTATTGTGTTTTAAATTTCAAATTCTAGTTGTTCATTGCTGATATATAGGAAAGTGATTGACTTTCATATATTAATCTTGTATCCTACAGCCTTGTTGTAATTGCTTGTTAGTTCCAGGAGTTATTGGGTTGATTTTTTTTTTTTTTGATTTTCTACCTAGATAATCATGTCATCTGTGAACTAAGACAGTTTTATTTCTTCCTTCCTAATCTGTATAGCTTTCATTTCCTTTTCTTGTCTTACTGCATTCACTAGGACTTCAGTATGATGTTGAAAAGCAGTGGTGAGAGGGGACATCCTTGCCTTGTTCCCGATCACTTTAAATTTTGAAATTCATTGTCAAATTGTCATCTAGAAAGATTGTATCAACTATAGGTGACCCTTGAACGACACAGTGGTTAATCAGCGTATAACTTATAATTGACACTCCCTATCCCCATTTCCTTCACATCCATGGATTCAACCAACTATGGACAGACTATGTAGTAGTGTAGTATTTACTATTGAAAAATATCCATGTATAAGTGGGCCCATGCAGTTCAAACCCATGTTGTTCAAGGACCAATTGTAATATGCAGCAACATTGCATGAGAGTCCATTTCCCCACAGTCTTACTAACACTCTATCAATCTTTTAATTTTTTCCCCCAGTCTGATAAATGCTGTCATGGGTATATCTTTGATTATTAGATGGATTAAATAACATTTCCATGTCTTTTATTGGTCACTTGCATTTTTTTTGACTCTGTTATATGTCTACTCAGCTCATTTTCTCCTGGAGTATTCATTAATCATCTTATTATTATTCCATAAGAACTCTTTCTATATAGATTAAGCATTAATATATTATATGTTGTACATATCCATCCCTTTTCAAACTAGTTTTCTGTTTGACTTCTTTTAAACTAATAATTCTGGGGTGAAAGTCACTGTAGTCATATTTAGACAGACACATAGGATGAGATCATTGTATGTACATTCAATTTTATCTTCCTTGAGTTGAAAATACTCTACACCCTTTAATTTCATTTTAAAATAAAGCACTTGGACACAAAATAGCCTGACAGACTCAGGGTTTTTTTTTTACAGTTTCTCAGGAATAAGCCACCTGCTTCATTAAATGAACCCCAGGGCTCTGGTCTATCACATGTTTGACCTTGTATCTTTAGAAGCTTACTCAAGGGAACTAAAATTGTTACTGATTTGTATTGTAAGTAGGAATATTTTCCTGATACTAAGATATGTACTTTTGAATCATGAATAATGCAACTTAGCATCTGTTTAGCACTTGGAGAAATTGAAAGAACTTTACAATGATCCACATGCCAGGCCACTTAACTCTATAAAATAAGGTCTGACTGCCAGCCTCTTAGACCATAGTCCTACCTCTCTCTCAGAGACTTCTTGGAGCCTAGCTACAGGATTATTTACTTGACACTTTATGGTATATCAAAAAGGTATGGCAGATTTTACTTTTATAACATGTTATTGTTGCCTTTACTTCCCTGTAAGGTCTAAAAACACCAAACAACAACAACAGCAGCAACAATACAATATTGTTTGGAGGGCATAGTCATTGGGTGGATGAACCCAGGTTCATTCAGCCCTTCTAGGGCTTGGGTGAGGCACTGGTAATTGACAAATGGAGATGCCTTTTTAGTATTGAAGGACATATAAATCTGTTAAGAATAAAAGAAGTGTACCCAGTCTGGCAAAAAGTAAACCTTAAAAATTTTTCTCCCTGAAGTTGTGGCATAAAGAAGGCAATTAATTGGATTGGATTAAATTCGTGAATTATTATCACTACCATCATCTGCTAAGTAGCCATTTTCCCCTGTTATTAGTATTATATTTGAATGAGTTAAAGAAAACCATAACATGAATACTTTGTTCCAAAGAAAGCAGTATCTTCTCCTAGGAGAATGCATTTATTTTTACTCTGAGAGTATGGGACTAAAAAACAGACCTGGGTCTGATTCTGGCTGCTGCTGCTCTCCAGTTTTATAACTAAAAGTCTCTGTCTCTGGGTCTCAGTTTCCTCACTGGCAAAATAAGTGAATTTAGACCCCTAAATCTTTGAGGACCCTTTAGCACTAAGATTCTGTGATCTAAGAGGTAAATCAATTCTTAAGACTATGATTTTTTGAAGAGTTGCCTAATAACAATTAAACTCATGCTTGTATGATCCAAATCTTCTAGTGGATTTTTTAAGATTCTAGAGTTCAGTAACAAATCATTATTGGAAAAAAAACCACTGGAAAGCTCTATTCAAATCCTAGCAATATTGGAACACCGTGGCTTAAGGTACTTGTTATAGTGTAATGATGTAACATGACACTCCTGGTATTGCTGATTGATGTTTCTATCCCCATGAAAATACCTGCTGCATTTCCTTTTTCTCTTTCTCACAATTACTTTGCTTAATAAACTTGCCAATTGGGAATTTGTTGGATAAAATAAACTTTATAATTTCAGTGCCCACTAGATGGAGATACTGGGGTAACCAAGCTCCTGATTGACCACACACATTTTTACTTCTGGGTAGATGCTCTTAGTTTTAATTAAAATAAATGAATAAGTGAAAAAGGAAAATAAAAAGAAAGGAACAACAAAAAAGTGAGGGTGAGAGCTGAGAGTGAAATCCAGCTTCCCATGGCTCTGAGGAAAGATTCAGATACACCATAAATCATTGTGAAGCATTTCAAAGTTGCACCATGTATTTCCTGCCATTAAAACTAAGTACATTGACCTAATTTGCAAATACCCACACCCCTTGAAGTGATTGTGTTTAATTTTGTATCTTTGAAAAATTTAATGAAAACTCATAAGAAAGTTTCATTTATCAAGTTTTCCTATTTCTCAAATTTGATTTTTAGAGTTAGTCTTTATAGACATAATTTTTATTTTCTTTTTTGAGTATTCTTTCCCTATTAAATTTTTAGTAGTTCACTCTCTTAGAAACACATTGAGCAATTTATAAGTTTTACTGTTTCAGAGTTTGGATGCATTTTAGCAAGACTATTGTGACTTTTTTGCAACTTAATTATTCGAAGTCCTTTGATGATTATAAAAGCTAGAGGTTGGGGTTCAAACCTAGATGAAAATGCTAGGAGTAAGACTAGAAAAATAGTATATTTATGGAACATTTTACCGAAGTCAGTAGGCAGTGAATAATGCAGGTGTATAAAAATAATTTAATAATATTTTATCCAGGTATCCCCCAGATAAATAACCAAGGAAAAAAATATTTTACAAATTACATTTTCCTTGGTGACTGAGTATACCAGATGCTTTAGAAGTACTATTGGAGATTATTTAGAATTTGGATGAATGGATATAATTTCTTAATTTTAATAGTAGCAGGATTGGTAAGGGACCAGAAGACAGGAAAGTAACTTGGCCTGATCATGAAAACTAAGGGTGGAATTAAAAGAAGATGATTTCAGCTCAGCATCTCACAGCATGGTATGGTGGGAAGAGCATGGCCTATGGAGTCAACCAGACCTTGGATTCCTAGCTTATACCCTCAAGAGCTGTGTGACCTTGGTACATTACTTAACCTCTGAACCTGTTTATTTGTATGTAAAATTGGGGTAGTAATATTTATCTAGTAAAGTTGTTGCGAAGATTAATGTGTATAAATACAGAGTCTAACTCATAAGTGGTAATGATCATTACTGTTATCATCACCACATTATAAAGATGATGATAATCATGTAAGAATAACTTGTAATTCTCATTCCAATTAACAAAAGGTGTATTTTCTCTGCAGGTGAGGCACTCTGGGTCACTAGAGAATGATTAGGGCTAGTTTTACTGGAAGCCTTTTTATTTTCCTTCTGATTCTAAGATGCAGGGTACCATGAACCCCAAATAGATTAGGATAGTAAAAAGAACATTACTTTTCATTTCTTTATTCAACAATGTTTATTGAACCAGTCACTTACTAGAATTGGGGCCAGAGCAATAAGGTAGGCAAGGAGCTAATATTCTAGAAGGGAGAGACAGATATAAGAAACAAATAAACAGCCAAGATACTTTCATATGGCATTAATTTCTATAAGGAGAATGAAATTTAGCAATGATGGAGAATGACTGGAGAAAGGCTACTTTTGGTTATGTGATTAGTACAAAGAATTAAAGTAAGGGAAGTGAGGAAGAGAAAAAATTACCAATTAAAACAATTACCAGTTGTCAGTAAAACTGAGTTTTATTGTGGGTAGCAATGACTTCATGATGTAGGGAGTGACATTTAAGCTGAAACATATTATTAAACATTTTATTTATTATTTTAATTATTAGCTATTTTGAACCTTTCTTCTCTGGATAAAGTCTACCCTGTTGGTTTGCAAAATTTTCCTCTTGAGGAAATTGGTAGTACTCTTTGGATGCAGTCTTGCTGATTCTGCCAATAAGGAGCCATCTGTAAGTGCAGAGAGCCATGGTAGAGTGGGAGCCATGGTAGAGTAAGGTACTTCAGGGCCCTGGCAGGTAGGCTTCTCTCCCACTTCTGTGGGATGTCTAAAGTTAGGTGAAAGTAGAGTCAGTAGGTGTTCCTCAAGGGCAGCCTTGTATGTTTCTGAATTGGGATGTTCTAGTGGATTTCCAAACTTTGCTTTGATGAATCTCCTTTCCCATTTTTTTGTGGGAGTTCCAGTTGGAGCTGAACACAGGGGACAGGAGTACCATTTGCCTCACTCTGTCTAGGGAATCATAGATGGTCATTATTAGATTATAGCCTTAACATTCAGGGAAAAAACAAAAAGAGGTAAAACTGTACCTATAGAATTTCTAATCAAATTATTGCTTAGTATTTCAAAGATCTTGCCTTGCTATAAAATATAAAACACTGGACTGTGAAGCTATTCTTCTGAAGCTGGCCTAAGAAAGTCCCAGACCTCTGACACTGGTTAGAGTTAGATGTTGTAAATACTGCTGGTTGCCTTGGTACTTAATTTTTATTATCAATCCTATTCTGTTGTCCAGTGTGGTATACTTTATGCTTTTTACCCTTATATTACAACTTCATCATATTTCTCTGGTTATTATTTCACTGTTATATGATAAGAGATCCCACAATAAGTGATTAAAATGAGTAATGTAAAAGCTGGAGTTCCTATTGTTTTTCTTTTTAAATATCTTCAAAAAAAAATCTTTCAAAGAGTAAAATTTTTCAGAGAAGGAGGTGGATTTGTTTTTTTGGGTGTCTGAATGGCAAAGTTGACATTTGCTAAAGTTTCATTTCACACATGTAGACTATTCAACTGCCAGTTTGTCAATTTGACATGTTAAAGTAATTTACCCTGTAATTAAATTATTTCTCATGGAATATCATAACTTCTTTGGGGCAATAGTGGGAGCAGGAGTGGGGAATCCCATTTCATTTCATTTCTTATTACGAACAGGGAAAGTTCTTTAAATTCATCTTCTAGAAATCCAGGTTGTGCTGTTAATACTCGGGTGCCCTGCTCTGTATCAGCACCAGCATGGTCTTACTAAGGACAACATAAGAGGAGTTTGGCTTTTTTGGGTATCACTTTCAAATGATACATTTTAATGAGTGCCACCCAGGTTACTCTTTGACCAATATGTTGATTTAATTATTTTAAGCATGCAAATAAAATATAATTGTTTCAAAGATCTTGGGTAACATCCCACGTAAGAAGACATTCTGGGCTATTAACCAGCTGTTCATTTTGACTGTGTTTATTTAAATCAAGTAGGAGCAGGGCCCCATCGAACTTTATGTGTGGTCATCAAAGCCCATAATCTCCTATAATTTAAGTAAGTTACAGGGAAGGTAAAACTGGTCATGACTCCTGTGGTTACAAGGACATCCAGAGAATATCTGATTAATGTTTCTTCTTATAAAATTGTGTTATTACTTTGTAAAATACATGCAAAAAATTCAATCAGTAAAATCTAAAATTAAAAATATTTGAAATTCTACATGCTGTAAAGAATGCTACAGTGTAAAAAGAAGAAAGTGCTTGTTTTTATTTTTATAATTTAAGTTGTATTTATGTTCATTTTTATGACAAAATATTTAATTGTCAGTTTTTATAAATATTTTAATTTTTCAAATAAGCTTGCTGTGGTTAGGAAAGGAAAATTTGGCAATAAAGCAAAAAATTTTTTCAGAAAAAAATTTAAATGTAAGTTTCCTTTAGTAATAATTCACAGAAACCTATGTTTTAATGCAGGATGCCTGTATATTTAGAAGTTTTCATTGATTTGCTTAAAATATTTTGCATAACATTGTAAAGTATGGTACATTATTACTTGTTGACAACAAAGTTAAATATCACACATATAGTTAGATGGATTGTTTTTTTGTTGTTGTTGTTTTGGCCTCGCTGTGCAGCTTGCGGAATCTCAGTTTCCCAGGTTTCCCAACCAGGGATTGAATCCAGGCCATGGCAGTGAAAGTGCCTCATCCTAACCACTAGACCACCAGGGAATTCCTAGATGGATTGTTAACGTAGCGCTTAAAATTTTTTCTCAACTTTTAATTAATTAATTAAAATTTATTTTTTAAATTGAAGTATAGTTGATTTACAATGTGTTAATTTCTGCTGTACAGCAAAGTGACTCAGTTATACACATAAATACATTCTTGTTTATATTCTTTTCCATTATGGTTTATTCCAGGATATTGAATATAGTTCCTTGTGCTGTATAGTAGGACCTTGTTTATCCATTCTATGTGTAATAGTTTGCATCTACTAACCCCAAACTCCCAGTCCATCCTTCCCCAATGCCCCCCTTCCCCTTGGCAACCATGAGTCTGTTCTCTATGTCTGTGAGACTTCTCAACTTTTTATTGTGAGAAAATTTCCAAATGTATAGAAAAAGTGCATGAATAGGCAATGAACATGCCTGTCTTTCACCTCAGTCCTTATAAACATTTTGCCACATTTGTTTTATCTTTTTCTCTACTTTTTTCCTGTACCATATGAGAGTTAATTGCAAACATAGCCCCTAAATACTTCATCTCCTAAGAACAAGGCGTCGTTCAACATAACCAAATATAATTATCACATAGATATAATACTGTTACCTAATATGCATATTATTTTGTATTCATATTTCCCAATTGCACCAATAATAATGTCCTTTACAGCTTTTCCTCTGTTTTTTCTTTTTCTTTCTTTCTTATTTTTTTCTGATCCAGTCATTGCATTTAACTGTCATGTTTCTTTAGTTTTCTTTATTCTAGAACAATTTCCCAGTTTTTTTTAGTTTTTCATGATATTGACATTTTTGAAGAGTCCAGACTTTTTTTTTTTTTTTTTTTTTTTTTTGGTCAAGCTTCCTCAGTTTGGGTGTGTCAAGATAGTTGCCTTATTATTAGGTCAAGATTCACTTTTTCCCCCCAGAAATATGTAGGTGATGTCCTTCTCAGTGAATCACATCATATGATATCAGTTTATCCCATTATACTTAAGTTTTTTTTTAATACATAGAGATAAGTAGAGATCTGCTGCCTATCCAAAAGAATGCCTTAGTTTAGGTATGTGACATAAATTCTCTTTTTTATAAAGATGTATTTTTTTTGTTAATAATAGTTAAAAATAGTTTTTAAAGCCCTTTAAAGGTGAAAATAGATATTGTAACATATTTAGTCTTCTATTATGTGTTTGAATAACTATAACACTCAGTGCATATCTGTTGAATGAATGAAAATACTGATGACTTAAAAATCACAAATTCTCAGCTTTGTCAAAGAATTAAAATCCTTCATTGTTGCACTGCTATTTACGTATTTTTATGTTCTCTTTCATTGTTTTGTTTAGGAAACAAAATGTACTAAGCTTGGAATAAACTATTTGAGAGGTCTAGCATAAAAATAACCCAAGCAAATGTAATTTTAAACTGTCACTGTTTATATAGGGTCACATTATTTCACTTGCAGTCACTCAGGGTTTGTATATATATCACATTTCAGTGTAATGACATGCGCAGGCTCCAAAGAAAATACCAGGCAACACGAATTTGGTTTGACTAACAAATATTTACATGTCTCCATATCTCTAATTATTGTAATCTTTTAAGGGGTTTATGCTACACAGGCTTAATTCTTTAAAGCTTTATGTTAGAGTAAAAGAGGTTAATTAGTAGTATATCTAACTGTAAAATTGATACTGAAGCCCGTCTCGATAAATGTCATTTTAAGCCAGAGCTTCTGCAGAGAACAGGTGGACTCAAGAGCCCTGACATGGGCAGACGGCTGCCTGTCAGGTGCATGCTGTCTTGTGTGTATTAACCTTTTCTTCCTTCCCAGGTGGGTGGTGTTGATAGAAGTCAGAGTGGTCATTTGATCTATTAGGATTCTCTAGTCATTAGTTGGTACATTATAGGAGAGAAAAGATAAACAATGCTGCCCTTTGCTTGTAAGGCTGGTGCCTCACTTGCAGGAGGCAGACGGGTGGTTGTACTGCTGGCTACCGAACCATTCACGCGTTTGCTCGCTCAGTACCACCGTGTCAGTTGGCATGCTTCTGTGGGATGGCCATCTGGAACTGTGGGTTAAGTCTGTAGTCGTAAAACTGTTTAAGGGACGCCCTCCCCCCACTTCCCATCAGACCTAGATTTAAAGCTCCCTGGCCTTTCTGACCACAGTATAACCTCTAACTGCACTACTGGGCTTCTTACTTTGTATTGCAAGATGTTTCCCTCTAGACTCTGGTGAGGTCTTCAAGCACAGAGGCTATACCCTCCCTTTTTTTAAAACTGAAGTATAGTTGCCGAACAGTATTGTATAAGTTGCAGGTATGCAACATAGTGATTCACAGTTTTAAAAGGTTATACTCCATTTATAGTTATTATAAAACATTGACTATATTCCCCATGTTGTAGAGACTATCCTTTTTTTACTCTTTGGATCCCCAGTGTGCAGTCTGGTGCCTAACTGAATTAAGAAAAAAAATGTGATCTCATTTGCAACGTGCTAATTTGCTGGTGATAATGTAAATAATTATTTGGGCTTTTTATTTAGTATAATCACTTGAGAGTCTTATCAATTTTGCAACTAAACTTAATCCAGAGGATTTATTCATTTATCTGTGTTTATTGAAGAGTTATTATCTTCCGGGTAGGACTGATCTACCAAATAGCTCTCTTTCCTCTCCTATGGCTGATACCCATTCTGAGGAGATGGAATCTGTGCCACACTGGTTGTTAAAAATGTGACTGTAATTCCTGGTTCCAGGCATTTGTGCTAGGTGCTAGGTTGCTTAGTTGCTAATAGGCTTTGTCTGTCATATACATATATGAAAGCATGTCCCATAAATCTAAGCATGTGCATTCGCAGAGTTGTCATAGTTATGGTACTAGTAAAGACTATCCCTCTTGGGACCCAGCTTGAACTTTATGAATTTTATCCCCTGCCTCTTACATTTTCAGGTGAAGGAGTTATTACATAGGGAGGTGTTCAAGGAGCAAAACAGGCAATGAAACTGGGCCTATTCCTATACTACATAATTGGCTACCCAAAATAGAGGTGTTTCTAAAGGTGTGAATTTCTTTTTATGGATGTGGAAACGTCTGTTTTATCCCCAGCTGTATTCTTCATACTTGTGTAAAGTCTCGTGCTCTCTTAGTTTTATTTTCTGCTTCCTAATTTCCTCTCCACTGGAGAAAGGAGATGGGTATTATATAGCCTTTATATATAGTTATAAAGTAGTAAAGTGGGAGTTTTTGCTTGTTGACCAGAAATTTAAGATCAATTAAATATTTTCTAATTGTAGTGTTATAGTTAAAATATATAAGTATTGACTAAAAGTAATGGAAATGAGAATACGAACAGTTTTTAAGTGTGAGTTTCAGTCTTGAGAGCTAGTTGATGAGTTGGGGGTTCCTAGAGCTATAAACAGAAGTGGGAAGCAGCCACTGTCTTAAATGGGCGAAAATGTATTTTTAATAACTCCAGTTTTTTTGTGATTTCATCAAGAATGATTATGGATTCCTTGAAATTTAGTTTTCTTATTATAAAAGCAATGTATTTTCCTTATAGAACACTGGGAAATTTAAAAGTATGTTAAAGTTAAATTAAAAAATAACCTATAATCTTAACAACCAAAGATTGGACTCATTGTCATCTTGAGTACTGTGATGAAAATAAAATCTTATGAAAATATTACAGTTCAAGGAACCTACATTTAGTGCATGTGTTGATCCAATTAGCAAAATTTTATAGAATGTCTACTTTGTACCAGGCACTCTTCTAGGCACTAAAACAAAGTGCTTTCCCTCATGGAGTTTACATTTGATAGGGGGGAGACAGAAAATAAATGAAAAGGTAACATAAGATGGTAAAAGCCTTGAAGAAAGAAAGCAAGGTATGAGATGGAGAGTGGTAGGGGGTATTAATATATTTTAGGGGGATGGGGGAAAGTGTCTGATGAGGTGACATTTGAGCAGAGATTTCAGAGCAAGAGCATTCCAGGCTGAGGGAATGGTAGGTGGAAAGAACCTGGAGTGGTGTGGGATATTGATTTCTGGTTGGCTAATAATTATGGTCAACATTTATTTTGCACTAACTGTATTCTAGGTTTTTAAAATCTTTGCAACAACCCAATGAAATGAGTAATTATTATAACTCCCATGTTGCAGATGAGGAAACTTACATGCTTTAACCACTGTGTTATACTGATAAGTGCTATGATAGAGCAGAGAGTTAGAGTATGTAACTCGATTCTAGGAGGCCATGAAAATTTCCCAGAGGAGTTGCTGCTTGAATTTAGTCTCAGTGAAAGAGCAATCGGCCACAGTTATGAAAGTGAGAAGAGTATAGAATTCTGGTCTCATTTATCCCCCTGCTTTATCCCCAGAACCTGTAATAGTACCTTGCCGACAGTTGGCACTCAGTAAATGTTTGTTGAATGAGTGAAGGTGGAACAGCATTTGCAAAGAGGCATAGAGCACATGGGATATTCAGAAAACTGAAATTAGTTTGACAGGAGCATGAACTATGTGTTAAAAGCAGCAGTAGCTTATGGTAGAAGAAATAAGCAGGGGTCAGATCATAAATCTGTTTTTATGAAAAGGCAGTGATGTATTTTGGCAGCACATATATACTAAAAATTGATAAGCTATGGAGGAGATGGTCTTGGAGCCTGGGGGAGGAGAAAATGTAATTGTGTGAATAGTTCTCTCTCTCTCTCTCTCTCTCTGTCTCTCTCTCTCTATATATATACATATATAAAACTATGAAACAGAATGTTTAAAATTGTTTGAATGTTTGAATATTCTTTGGGTTTCCGTGAAGATAAAATATTTTTGAGTGCAAATGTGAGTTATTAAGACTCTTGCATGCAAGGAAAAACAGCCCACTCAAGGGATAGGTCCTGGAATGCAAAGGTGAGTATATCAGTTAGCCTTTGCTGTGTAATAAACCCTCCCAAAATGTAGTGATTTAAAACAACAACCATTTGGACTGGATTCACCTTGATAGCGCTTTTGCTTGTCTTGGCTGGGCTCATTCACACATCTGCTCTCAGCTGCTGGTTAGCTAGGCAGTACTGCTTCTGGGTTGGCTGCTTGTCAGCTGGGATGATAGAAGCAACTGGGCCACATGTCTCTCATCATCCACCAGGCTAGCTCAGGCTAGGGAATAGAAACAGGGAGGGGAAGGATTTGTGGCCATTTTGCAGTCTAAGATAGTGGTTATAGCTGGATTTCAAGGATGGACAGAAACTTAAGTGTTAGGTTTGCCTCCGTCACTTGCCTTGCTCTCTTTTTCCTTGTCTGTTTCATTCCTCTCTATTTTCAGACCAGCTTCCTCTACTTTTCTGGTACACAGTAAAAAACATGACTGCTGACAACTTCTAAGATCATATGAACAGATCCAAATTAGCAACCCCCCCCCTCCACCCTCGCCAAACTGATTCTTTCTTTCCCCATTGGGAAGATTCCCTTGGAGAAGGGAATCTAGAAGAGAATCTGGTTAGTTTGCCTTTGGTACAGTACCCACCCCTGGATCTATGACCTGTAGTGGGGTGGGTGGGTTGGGTGCTTGTATGGGTGGGTGAGAAATGGCAGATTATAGTGTGTGAAGCTGGCATTCAAGATCTACATTGCTATAACCTTGGGATAGTTGGGTAGGGGGGGAATGAGAAAGAGGGGAAAGGGCAGTGCCCCCAGAAAACAGTTGAGATGAAGAGGGGATGGCTAGACGTACTTCTCATAAGGGCCCACTACAGTCAGTTTTATAAATAATGTAGTAACTTCAGGGGCCTGAGAGTAGTGGCTGGGACCTTGGAACAAGAGGGATATGACCTATTTTTATAACATTTTTATAACACTTCTGATACCAAATGTGTGGGATTTTTCTGACGCCAACCAATTCTCTAACTCTCCAGATACCAACTGGGTGTTCTACAATCCATTCAATTCAATTCAATTTTATCACTCCCTGGAGTTAGTGTCAGATCCTACAAGTTAAGGACTCAGTCCCACAAGACCGACCCCACTTCAGATGCCAGTTGCAAGTCTCAGGTTGTCACCTGTTTTTCTGATCAACCATCTATAAAGTTGCGGGTTCCCACAACTCCCTCCTCAGGTTCAATCATTTTCTAGAATGACTCACAGAACTCAGGAAAGCTCTACACTTGCTACTGAGCTTGGTTTATTACAAACATTACAACTCAGGAAGAGCCAAATGGAAGAGGTGCATAGGAGAAGGTATTGGGTAAGGGAGATGCACAGAACTTCTATGCCTTGTTCACGTGTGCCACCTGCCAGTGCCTCGATGTGTTCACCAAATCAAAATTCTCTGAACCCTGTTGTTTAGGGGTTTTTATGGAGGTTTCATTCTGTAAGCACTATTGATTAAATCATGGGCTGTTGGTTATTGATTCAATTCTAGGCCCCTCCCCTCCCTGGAGGTGACAGTGGGGGTGGGACGGGGGTGGGGGCTGAGACCCCCAATACTCTAGTCCATGCCTTGGTCTTTCTGGGGACCAGCCCCCATTCCGAAGCTATCTGGGAGCCCTTAGCCACCAGTCATCTCTCTAGCATATAAAAGACACTCGTCACTCCAGAGATTCCAAGAGCTTTAGGCTTTGTGTGCCAGGAATTAGAACAAAAAATCAAACATTTATTTTTTATTATATCACAAAGGATAAGTTGGGGATAGGGAGAGGAGACCTGAGAGTGCAAAGAAAGAAGTAGGATTCAATCACAGTTGGAGGGGCTGCAAAGGGTGGCTAGGAAGAAAAAGTAGATCCGTTTACCAGATGGGGGGAATTGAGAAGGGCTTTTTCTGGCAAAGATAGGGATTAAAGAGGAAGTGGGACGAGTCCACAAGAAGCAAGGGCCTTCAGACATTCCTGTAACTGAAGACATGACTGCTTTGGCCTGACTCTGATGGGTTAGATTTTTAGCCTCATTAGAAAGGACTAGAGAATCCCAGCATAGTTTCAGGCTGAAGGTGTTAGGAATCAGATTTTTCTACGCAGATTGTAAGCAACTTGTTAATATTTAATAAAAGGAGGAAAGCTGGATTCGTAAATAAACATTGGCCTATAAATTACCTATCTGTAGATTGCTATCTGAGATTTCCCCTACTATTAGTTTATTACTGTAAGTTAAAGTTTCTAAAAATTTTGGACCATGACTCATGTAAAACATGTTTTACATTGCAATGTAACATATAATACACATGGGCAAACATACTCTGAAAAGTTTCATAAAACAATACTTACCCTTTCTACGTGCAGTACTTTCCATTCCATTACCTTTCATTCCATTCCCTTCCCTTCTATTTAAAAAGCGTATTTTGAACCACCAAATTGATTTCATAATTAGGTAATGGGTTGCTACCAATTGTTTGAAAACATTGCTCTAAGTGGTTTCCTAAAATTATGATGAGTTAAAAACCAGTATGGAGGAGAGGTATAGGAGCAAAGTTAAGGGGTAAAAGTCTTCTGTACCAGGGTCTCAGTTCAAGATAGGGAAAAACCAATCCCTTCAATAATGGCAGCACACAGAAGTGTAAGGAAGAATGAACTCTAAATGAAGCAAAAGAGAGAAAGTGATATTTCACTCTCCAAGATGTGCCAATGTCATCACATGACTGAGTAGTGACTGAGCAGTTTCAGGGTTTTTATTTGGTACATATTCATTTCTTAGGCGCAGATTTTTGTCTTGAATATGGTAGATTAGTAGAACAAGATGTTGGCATCATATATTCATTTGTTCATTTATTCATTCAACATTCATTTTCATCAGATAGGGTAGATACTAGAAATACAGAGGTGAACAGGCTTAGACAAATGGGAGAGACCAATGTTAAACAAACATACACAAATATCTATATACAGATTGCGATACATGCTGTGAAGGAAATAGACTATGAGAAAGAAAAACAGGAAGAACCCAGTTTATATGGGGAGGGATAGCTTTTAGGGAAGACCTCGTGGAGTAAGTTGAGATGTGAAAGCTGAGTTGGAGGTGTCAGGCAAAAATGACTTATTTTTCAAAGTAACTATGTCATATGTTGTCATAGGCACAAAGTATTCCAGAATGCTTTGAAGAGCTAAAACTTCAGCTGTAGGAATAAGTAGTATATCCTTCCAAAATAAGTGGAAGGAAAGACTCATGAAGTGAGGAGGGAAAGTGAGCAGAGCTGCCATCCAATGCACCGGTGGTCAGGATAGTCGCTAATGTTGCAGGCTGCTGTTTGGTCCAGTAGCGGAGAGTCCATTATCCACCTTGCAAAGCAGCCAAGGACCATCCTTACTGGTATCTCTTGGAAACGATCATTGTCTTTTTCTCCCCTTCTTTCCTACCACCCCCTTTTAGACAATGTTAGTGTCTCTTGTTCCATGTTTTGACAGTGTGTAAAGTGGATGTGTTTTGTGACAAATTACCTTACCAGTTGGGTACATCTCCTGGTCTAGGTTAGTTTCTGTTCCATTAGAAATTATTTACCCTTCTTTGAAACCTTCTGCCAATGGTTTGCTAAACTATTGGCTGGCATTTCTGTATTTACATCTGGGAGAGTGTTTGTTTCTATTTTCATCTTAGTCTTTTGTTGAACACAGTATTTCTGACATTTATAACTTTGGGGAGTGTCAGGAATGGTTATGTGTTGGGACTCAACAAGGAATGAAAATCTAGAGAAAGAAATTGCAATCAGACATTTATTTTCCAAAGGACAAGTTTTCTTGGTCAGTTTTTCTGCCTTTTGGATTAGATTCTAGATTGGCAATAAGATTGTCCATTCATGAAACCAGATATTGGGTCTTGGCACTACGTTTCGTTCTCTACACTGTGAGAGAACAGTGTGTTCTCTCTATTACCACACTGTGTGGTATAGAGCTCTGAATACATGTCCAAAATGCTGTGTAAAAGATCACATGAATCTGTCTCTAGCTGCCCTTGCGTGGGATATGTCATGTGGTGCAGGGGGGGACCTAGTAGATTGCATGGAAGGTGGATGTAAGCTGCTGTGGTAGCCCCAAGTTGGCGTGTGACTGAAGGGGCCTCATGAAGATGAAGGATGGGGACTAGAGACATGTCTGAGAATCCACATTTTGGGAGATAGGCCAGAATGGATATTCCTTACTGTTTCATGAAGTTTTTTTACTTCCCTCTCCCACCCCAAAAAGGGCAGGGAACCCTCTCTTTTTTGGAAATATGTTTTGAAGCAAGCAGGAGTTCCCTAAGTCAGAGCTGTACTGATCCTTTTGTCTCTAGGGCTTCTATTTTTATCTTCATCTTTTGTTGAATATAATATTTATAATATTTCCCATCTTGGGGAAGGCGAGGAAATCTATAGTTTACACAGCAGTTGAAGTTAAGGGGTTCCTGTGTCTGAAGCCCATATCTCAGGGGCCCTCTCCCTATGTGCTACTTATTGTAGTCACCTCCCAACCCAAGCAAAATTCTGCTCTTCAACATTCATAGAAGACAGTTTTTTAGCCTCCACTTGAATATCCCCAGTAATCTCATTGCTTCACAAATTAACTCTTTTCATTCTTGGACCATTTTATTCATTGGAGAAATTTTTCTTATATTTAATCACAACCTACTCTTTCTATCTCAATCCCCAATTTTCTCCTTCTGTTGCTATTAGAGTGTTTCAAAGTTTAAGGAAGCTCTCCTGGCTCCTCACACATCTACTATTCTTTCACCAGTTCCTTCTGGAATATGGTCACAGGACCTCCTTGCCATTCTTAGTCTCCCTTGTTAGAATGTACTCTATCATTTTCATTGCCCTACTTAACATGACTATCTACCTGACGCCTGTTATGTCTCAATTTTTTATTTTACTTGTACCAAGTGCCTATTTACTTTCTTTTGAAAAAAATTCTAGGAATTATACGACCAAGAATATTTATTCTATAAGGTTAATAACTTAGAAATTAAAAACCAGGGCAAAGGAAAGAAGAATGAAAGCACACCAACTGTTAATTACTTGGTATAATTGTTTTGTTTAACTGTATTTACTGAGATTACTGGAAGCCAAGGTAAAAAGGGAAACATAGTAATTTATATAGGTCTTGTGATCAGAATAGAGAAACTATTCCGGTTCTTCAGAGGAGGCAATGTTTTCTCTGGAGGTACTAAATTCTAAAATGCATTTCTCACATGGATTCTTTACAGCACACAAAGCATAATGAAAATGACCGCTCCAGCAGTCTGAAAACAAATGCAAAAATGATGTTCATGTGACTGTTTCTTACAATGACCTATATAGTAGATGCTCTTGACATAACGTTTGAGCACAGCTCAAATTTCCCTTGTAACAACTCTTTTAACACTCTTCACCATTTCCTGACCCTAAAGATTCTTCCCACTTCATGTTAAAGTCTTTGTGAATTGAATACTGTACACATAAAATCCTTTCTCCCAGGCAAACGTGTCTGCCGAGTTATGGATTTGGTCAATCTAGATGATGATTCATGGGAGTTATTTTTTTCTCTTTGGGTTGGGTCCATTTCTGTACAATTGGAGTCATATGAGGAAAATTAACAGGTGTTAATTTGAACAGTTGTGCTGGGGGAAAAAGAAGAGTTAATTATCTAATGCTCCCCCCACTCTTTACCTTCTCCCGGAGAGTCCAGATTGGCTTACAATCAGATTTCCTGCAGTCCGGACCATGAGGGTGGGACAGGAGAGTGCCGCTCAAAACTCCGCATGAAGAACCCTCCCCCGCCAAGGAGTGGGAGCCTCCCTCTGACCATGGGCAGGGATGTGCCGTTCCAGGACACACTTGCCAAACCACAGAGATTGCAGGCCTGCTGCCCATCCATTATTATCATCATTATTTCACATTCTTCAAAGGTCAGAGCCAAAACAAATGGTCTGCTAGCCAAGCGAGTGACACCAGCCTTTACCACAGGCGTGTGTAGGCCCCTTGGTATTTAGTAGCAGTGACTTGGGTCATGTTCTTGTCTGAGTCCATCAATCTGGCCAGGCCTCTGCCTCCTGCTGTCTTCCCACAACAACTTTTTTTTTGTTTTTTCAATTCTGTCTCACCTCCTCCCCTCTTCCCAATAATAGTTACCTTGGTATGTGTTTGCTGGCCTTTCTTTCTTTCTTTCGAATTTAAACAATGAAAGGGATTGAATTAATTGCGCTAGTGAGAGATAAAAGTATACACAGAAGGCTTTTGGGGGCTTCTGAATTTTGGGTTCCTGGCTCACCCTTGAAACTCCACTCCCCTTAGGGGTAAAGAATAGTATTGTGGTCGAAACCTTAGAGCCAAGGTTCTGAGTTCAAATCCTGACTCTGCCCCTTACTAGTTGAATGATCTTGGGCAACTTAACCTCTCTATGCTTCAGTTTCTTCATTACAAAATGCGTTTATTAATGAAAACTTCCCTCATGGATTTGAAATGTTACAGTTCATGAAAAGTGCTTAGAACAATGTCTGACTCAGTGTATTAGCTGCTATTACTATTATTAGGCTGCAGAAATCTTACCAAAATGTCAGCCTTATATTGAGATCCCTCTGGGTTGTGGCTGTTTGGGAGGGAGGTGTGTGGGATTGTATTTGGAGACGGATAACGGGAAAGCGCTTCAAGCCCCAAACTGTCCAGCAAGGTGGATTTTTTTTCTTTCTAACCTGGGGATAAGATGGAGTGAAATTGTGATGACTCAGAAATATCTGCATCCTAGGGCCCTTTGGTCAACTCCGTTGTTCATTTTTACAGGAGGAATATTCAGTTCCGGGATGGATACATTTTGCTCCGTGTGCTTACCGGGGCCCACTGTCTAGGCACAGCCTCCATTTTTTGAGGCAGGGGGATAAGGTGACCTGGTGGACTTTGGAGCCAACCCTGTCAGGCTTTGACTCTTAGCTTAGGTTACTTTATTGATCTTTCCGAGCCTCAGTTTCCTTCTGTATAAAGTAGCAATTATAATTTTGACATTTCAGAGTCATTTTGGAGACTTAATAAGATAGCACATATGAAATATCCTCATAGTATCTTGCCTTAGAAGACACGTGACATTTGTTAGCTTCCTTCCCTTTTTTCTTCCTATTCTTTCCTGTCTGCTTAATTTATTAAGAAAGCCCCAGTGAGGACTCCCCTGGTGGTCCAGTGGATAAGACACCGCGCTTCCACTGCAGGGAGTGCAAGTTTGATCCCTGGTCAGGGAAGTTCCACATACCGCGTGGTGCAGCCAAAAAAAAAAAAAAAAAAAGCCCCAGTGTAGGAAATTTTTTTAGAGGAGTGCTTTCAAATTTAATGTGACTACAAATCACCTGGGGCTCTTGTTAAGCTACAGATTCTGATTCAGCAGGTCTGGGGTGAGGCCCGAGTCTGTACTTCTAATCTGTCCCCCAGTGACACCATTGCTTTGTCTGAGGCCCTCACTTAGAGGACCACAGAGGGTACTGTTTTCTTTCCTCCCTTTGCATCTCATTATTACCTGTTGGATTCATGTTAGCATTTTAATAGTCTTACCACACATATCTGCACATCCAGGATCGTCATTTATTCAAGGTTGTATGTTACAGGCACCTATGAAGGTTCTTCCTCATCCAATACAGTTAGCAATGGTTGAGATCTAGAAGAAACCTATCATAGACATTTTCTCATGTTCCCCATGGACCTGGAATCCCAAACTGTTTCACATAAAATGCAGTGTTCCTGCCTTGTTGAAGGCCTCCTCTCAGAATCTGGGCCCCTCCATGACTCAAGGTTGCAGGTCAGTTAGGTTAGGGAAGTGGTCCTTGTTCTTTCTTTACAGTTTGAAGGGAGATGACTTGAAGACTGTGCTTCTGCCCTCGCTAAGCACCCCAGATATTTTGAGAGCCACATTCCCCAATTACTAGCCTTCTCCAGATTCATTAGATTATGTTCTCTTCAGTGTACACGGGTGGAGGAGTCCACTTTTGTTCTTTTTTTGTGTGTGTGATATACACTTGTGAGTGCATACTCTTTGATGGTTCTAGATTTTAGCAGGTTTTTCAGATTTACTTTTGAGAATCCTCTTCAGTGTTGTTTCTTTGTGGTTGCTGATTTTTTTAATATTTGAACTCCTCCTTTTTCCTTTCCTGCATAATTTACTGGAACTTTTCAGCCTGAACCATCAGAGTCAGTTGCATCTGCTATGTTCATTTGGGAACCGGCTGTCATTGTCCTCGGGCAACTTTTCTTGAAATAAAAAATATGAAAGTTACTAATCTCTTTGAGTTAGAGATGTGAAGAAGAAATAATAACCTCCTTCTTCTTCTTTTTCTAACTAAAGCAAGCCTACTTTTTTCCCCCCTTAGAACACTCCAAAGTGTCCACAAGTTAGAGTTTGGTCATCAGCCATGTTACAAAACAAAGCAAGTCTATATCAGTCTTTTTTAGATTTACCTTGGTGCTGTTTCATGAAGTTTCTCCTGCTTGGCTGGGGTCTACCTAACAGGTTTGCCAATTTGGGGAAGAATTTGAAAATAGCCCCAAGTAAGAACCCAGGCATTTTGAAAGTTAAGGTGGAGAAGGATTGCAGGGGGAGAAAGTTGAGAAAATATTTGAGGCAAAGAAAAGTCAGAGGAGCCATTAACATTTTCACCTTATCTAGATATATCAGCCAGGGTCATGACAAGAAATAGACAGCACACTCATTAATCAAGGGCAATTTATTTCATAGCGAACTATTTCCAAAGGTGTAGTAGGTAATGAGGACTAGTTGTAGCTGAGCTGTCATGCCCTTGGGTCTGAAGGTGATCTTGGCAGCGTGACCTCACTCCCCCCTCCCTCATTCCCCATTTCCTGCCAGAGTCCTCTGTTGAAAAAACGCAGTGGGAAGCAGAGTGCACAGGAGCCTCTCGATATAGTTCATACTGGGCAGCCTCCTGGGCAGATAGTAAGATGGAGGTGGGTGGACAGCACATCTAGGGGGCAAATCATTGTCTGGCACACTAGTTATACACTTTCTTTTGAAAGACTTGTTCACCTGAAGACATTATCAATATTGTGGGCTCCTTGAGGGAAGGCACTGAGTGACCTGTCCACTTATCTGTAGGATGCTAGTATTTAAATGACTGTTGAGTGAATGAATGGGGCTGTTCATTTCCTTCTTTTCTCTTGCACTTGTCGGTGACCTACAATAGCTGCACGATGCTGTCTCGGTTAGGGTCTGTGTTCTTAACAGCAAGGCTTCCCATAGGAAAAGATTAACATTTTCTGTCTACATAATTATTCTACTTTTAACAATCTCATTAGTAAAACTGCTAAACAAAAATAAAGTTTACTGTATTGATATCTTGAAGTCTTTTGTATTTTTATTGTCTTTGTAATATTTTTATTGTCTTTATAAATGTCCAGTTTTAGCTAGGCAACACATTTATGAATCTTTAGCCCTTCTCAGTGACTATTAAACCTAACCCTGTTATTTCTGTTATTACTGGATCCCCACTGGTCAGCAGATGGGTACACTGTTTAATTTGGGAGGCCATGTGATTTTTGGTTCTTTCCCAGGCTGCGGAGTCAAGGGAAGCAAAGGGCCCACACAAAGGGCTAAATTAGCCTCATTAACTATCTTCAGTAGCTTTAAAAGAAGATCCATGAATAATGCCAGGGTTCTCCTAACTGTCCAGAGGGCAGGAGTCAAAATAGAAATGAGTTTATTGGCTACAAACTTCGGAAACATTTCTCATGTAGTCAGATTGTCTTCTGACAATCTGGAGATTGGAGGCGCCTGGGGTTCTTGACATGCTCAGGTGTAAGGACAGAAGAAAATATTGATACATTGGTGGGAGGGGAATGAGTCCCTTCTTCATTAGAGCTTTGCTGTTTTTGCCTGAGGGTTCTCAGATTGCCTGTGTGTGTGTGGGGAGGGGCTTGGGGGATAGGTGAAGTGGGTGGGCCTCAGAATCCCTCAGGCATCAGGGATCCGGTCCTCAAATTTGATTCGGTTTGTTCTTTTTTTTGTTGTTGTTATACACCAATGCTCACAGCAGCTCTATCTGCAATAGCCAAAAGCTAAAAACAACCCAAATGTCCGTCAAACGACAAATGAACAAACAAACTGTGGTATAGGCATACAGTGGAATACTACCAGCAGTATGAAGGGATGAACTACAAATGACATGGATGGATCTCAGAAAGAATTATGCTGCATGAAAGAACTCAGACACAAATGAACACATTTTTTTCATTTACACAGAACTCTAGATAATGCAAGCTGATCTATGGTGACAGAAAGCAGGTCAGTGCCAGGGATAAGTGGGCTGGGGAGCCCAGGCTGTAATGCAGGAACGAGGGAGCACAAAAGGCCATTAGGAAACTTTTAGAGGTGATGGATAGGTGTTCACTATCTTGTGGTGATGCTTTGATGGGTGAGTACATGTGTCAAGCTTATTAAAATTTATACTAAATATGTGTATGTCACTTCTACCACAAAAAAGCTGTTAAAAAATAATAGAGTTCAGGTACACACGTCACCTCATTTTCCCTAATGTTAACAACTTATATATCCATAGTGCAATTTTCAAAACCAGGAAATTAACATTGATACAATACTATTAACTATACTATAGACCTCATTCAAACCGCCAGTTTTCCTCCTAATGTTCTTTTTCTGTTCCAGGATCTAATCCAGGATTCTACGTTGTATTTAATGGTCTCTCCTTAAGCTTTTCCAATCTGTGGCAGTTCCTCATTCTTTGTCTTCCATGACCCTGATACTATGATAAGTCCTGCTCAGTTATTTGCAGTCAGTTATTCAGTACTTTCATATCTATCAATTTGGGTTTGTCAGATTTTTTTGTCATGATTATATTGAGGTTATGCATTTTTTTGGCAAGAATATCACAGAAGTGATGTGTCCTTCTTTATGCATTCTATCATGATGTTGATATATCTTATTACTAGTGATTTTAAACTTTATCATTTAGTTGAGTTGCTGCCCGATAGATTTCTCCACTATTTTTCCTTTTGTAATTCATAAGTGTCTTGGAGTAATTTCTGTAACTGTTCTGTTTCTCTTCAAACTTTCATCCATTTATCCATTAGTGTATCTTGCCTGTAAGAATTGTTACTATGGGGGGCTTCCCTGGTGGCGCAGTGGTTGAGAGTCTGCCTGCCGGTGCAGGTGACATGGGTTCGAGCCCTGGTCTGGGAGGATCCCACATGCCGCGGAGCAACTGGGCCCGTGAGCCACAATTACTGAGCCTGCGCGTCTGGAGCCTGTGCTCCGCAACAAGAGAGGCCGCGATAGTACGAGGCCCGCGCACCGCGATGAGGAGTGGCCCCCGCTTGCCACAACTGGAGAAAGCCCTCCCACAGAAACGAAGACCCAACACAGCCAAAAATAAATAAATAAATAAATAAAAAAAAAAAAAAGAATTGTTACTATGATGTTTGCCTAATAATTTTTTATTTTTAATTTATTGATTTTTTTAACATCTTTATTGGAGTATAATTGCTTTACAATGGTGTGTTAGTTTCTGCTGTATAACAAAGTGAATCAGCTATACGTATACATATATTCCCATATCTCCTCCCTCTTGCGTCTCCCTCCCTCCCACCCTCCTTATCCCACCCCTCTAGGTGGTCACAAAGCATGATTCGGTTTGTTCTGGAAGTTAACTTCCGATAGGCTTCTTTCCATACACTTTTGTTAATGTGTTTTTGACAGCTCCTTCTTATTCTCATGAAATCTCTTGATATTTTACATAATTCAAGTGTGTATGGAGTATTTAGTGTCTTTGCACATCACTCTGCCTGATTATAACTCCTGGAGCACATTTTACGGTTCTATTTCCAGTGTCCCCAAGGAAAGAAAGGGTGAGGCAGGCTCACATGTCTCCTTCACATCACCCAGAATGATAGGCATTCTCTGCTCCCTCCTGTTTACATCCCCTGCTGTTAAGGCCCCTCCATTAATGGTTCTCTGAGTTCAGGTCATGCCATCCCTGGCTAAGGCTATGGGCCTAGCACTGATTTTTGCTTATTGTCGGAGGCATGCAAGTTTTTCCTTAAACAAGATTTGAAATTAAAAAAAAAATCTTTTGTGTCTACTTTCTTCACATCTCATAACCATTTAGGATTTGACCTTTTTCCTTTTAGTATGGGGGTGAAGGGCTAGGGCCACTGGGGAAGCCGCCTGTGGGCCTGCAGTTGAAGTTTATACTACAGGCATGTTTTGTTTGGCAGGCAGGGACTCCCCCCTCCACGCCCCTTCCCCCCACCCCCAAATTTAGATTGGGATGCTTTAAATGGAACACACATTCTCCTGTTTGTCTCAAGCTCCATTACACTTTATTGTTGAATTGGTTCTCTTCGGGACATCCAGAATCTTTTAAGTTCTCTCTTTCCCTGAAGAGTTTAAAAAAAAATTTTTTTTTTTGTTTTTTTGGGCCGCACCTCGAGGCCTGTGGGATCTTAGTTCCCCAAACAGGGATTGAACCCAGGGCCATGAACCCAGGGCCATGAGAGTGAAAGCCTGGAATCCTAACCACTAGGCCACCAGGGAACTCCCCCTGAACAGTTCAAAAAATGGTCCTGAGTTCCAGATTAATTAAACCTGTTTTTACATTTGGCTTGGGATTTAGCTACTTACTTGTATAAATCAGATGATTCCTTATTCATTCTGTAAAAATAATAAAATTTAAAATTGTATACTTCTTTAGAGTTTATGGGATGTTTTTATCTAATTCACTGGATCATCACAATAATCCCGTAGCCAGGGAGGTAGGTATTTTTCTCCATATTATGGATGGGAGGTAATATAGCCTGGTGATTAAGAGTATGGGCTCTGGGGTTAGACAAGTGGAGTTTGAATTTCAGCTTTAGTAATTACTAGCCTAGTCTCAGCTAATAAACCCACTCAGTTTCCTTGTCTGTAAAATGAGGAGGAGATACCTATCTTATAGGGTCATTGTGAGAAGTAAATGATTAATTCATACAAAGCAATTGGAACAGTACCTGGCATATAGTAAGTAGTCAATAAATTCTAACTGTGAAAACTATTATTGTTATTAATAGTATATGAAGAAATGGAAACTCAGAAAAGTTAAGCAATCTATCTAAGGTCACCTAGCTAGTTGGCAGGAGGGTTGGGGCTTTAATCAAGATTTGGAAGCTTCTGGTACTAGTTTCTTTCCTCTATATTTACCACTGAATTCCTCATGCATTCCGGGGGGACTGTACAATGAGTCATCCTTTCTTCCATCTTTCAACTTTCTTATCTTCATTTTCTTTTTGTTTCCTCCATTTAAAGCTCATGGTTATTGTCTATCCAGTAATGAGATCCACATGTCAGAATTCAGCATGAGAGGTATCAGCAAAGTATAGGGATGTCTGCAGCCCTGCAGATGGACTCTCCTTGACACAGAGATGCTGGGGACTCCTGGGGTCCCTCTGAATTTCGTGGAGATAGGTAGTCTGGAAAAATTAACATATTTCTGTTAAAGTATACAGTTGTTGCCACACATTCAGAGGCTTTTAAAAACAATAAGCATATACTTCTCGATGCCTTAGTTTCTTTCCTCTTAAGAGGGAGAATACTTAAATTTTGGTGATCTCATTTGTCATTTCACATCCCTCTGAGGTAGTGACAAAAATAGGCTATGTTATTTGGTTATATTATTTGGCGGTGGGTAGGGGAGTAATAAAAGTCCAGTGTGAAAAGAACACAAACTTTGGAGTCAGGCAGATGAGGTTAAAATCCTGGCTTCTCCACTGTTTATGTCTCCAAGTCCCATTTCCCTCATCTGTATAATAAGGATAAGCAGAGAGTTGTTTGGAGGCCTAAAGGAGAGATAATGCCAGGTACTTAGCATGTAAGTATGACTGTTACTGCTGTTGTGGGGAGGTGACTTTTCACACTGGCCACTGTCACAGTTATGTAGGGACCCAGGTCTCCTCATTCCTCATGAATCGTGCATGGACTTCTTCTCCTGGGTGTATTGTTTCTTTACATTTTAAAATCCAAGTGTTTTGACCTTTTGGTTACTAATTTATTTCTAATGTGCCTATTATGGAAGGTTGCTGGTTCTGGTGTGTTCATCAGGCCACGCACAATGCCCGTTACGTCAAAATACCAAGCTTACCTCGTGTCAGGAGGCAAAATTAATGTTAGTGAATCCAACAAGGAATATGACACTTACAGGATCTATCAAATGATGTTTGGGGAGCTATTCTCAGAAAGTGAAAGCAGCGGGTTTATTGAGTGTTTACTATGTGCTCGGCATTGTGTGAGGTAGGGGGACACAAAAGAAACACTATTTTATCTGTTTCTCACAGGACTGACAATTTTCTGGGGTAAATAGATGTGATTGAAACCTGACACTATTAAAGAGCAATAATGAACACTATGTGATTCAGTCTTGTTAGTTAAGTGGGCTCTGGTCTGGGCACTGAATGGGCTCTCATAGACTGATGGGTAAACACACAAGGAAGGCCACACTTAAAGCATGGTTTGGTAAATGAGCATAGAGTTTTTATACAGGGAGCACAGAAGAGGGATTATGTGGAGTGTGTGTGCCTTTGGGTGGTGGTGAGGGCTCCAAGGGAGAGGTGACACTTGGCTTAATCCTGATGACGAGTGGGAGATGCTGGAGAGAGGAGTACTGAGTGAGGAGGACAGGCATTCACAGTTTTAAAGGCACTGAGAGAGCCTGGGGGTGACGAGGAACAGCATTTTCCCAGTGGTCTGAGCCTAGGGTTTACGGGGTTAGTGGTGGGAGAGCAGGATGGAGGTGTGAGCAAGGGATAAGTCATTAGAGATGTTGTGTACCACAATGAGAAGTATGATCGTCAAGGCATTGGCAACCAAGCAAGCAAGAGATGATTATATCAGTGCTTCAGAATGATCACTCTAGGGGGATCTTCCAGTAAAACAGGTAAGAAAGAAAGGCTTGAATCAAGTCTTAGAAGAAAAAGAAAATGAATGAATGAATAGTAGGGTAAGTGGATGATACTGTTAGTTTTGTGAGGGTTTAGAGAAGTAGGATGCCATAGTGGGAACAGTATTTGAGGAAGACTCTGTGATGGAGGAAGATTTGAGTGGACTTGCCCATTGTAGGTAGCCAGTAAGCTGGATATTGAATGGCAATAGGATTTATATGAGAGAAGACAGGAAATAATACCAGGTTACATAAATGTGTGAGATGGTCATGGAGACAAGTATAATTGGAAAAGAGTGGTAGATAATATGATTTCATGTGTAAATTGGTTGCACCTTTTGGAAAGCTTTGAAACGCCAGGTTGAGGAATTTGAACTTATTTCTAGGAAATAAGAAGCCATAGAAGGAATAGGAAGCCATAGAAGATTCTTAAATAGATATTTTGACATTTTCAGTTTGGATTAGAAATGTGTTCATGTATTGGGCCTCTTCATCTTGATTGGAGGAAGGTGTGTCTGATGAGATGACACTAGTTCTGATTCTTACATTTAATGGAAAAGCCACAGAGGCAGCATTACTTTTGGATCAGAAAATAAGGTTGGATGACCTCACTTTGGCTGTGGGGAGACTGTGGAGTAGTCCACTGTTGGGAGACAAAGAGAGCTGAGGCAGAAATGAATGAGTGCCCATATGAGATTTTTGGTGATGCCAGTCTAGAGAGGGATGGAGCAAATAGAAAGATGGGAGAAACTGCTTGCCCTGTGGAGTCTTTTAGGGATAGCAAATACAGTCGGCCCTCCTTATATCTTCAGGTTCTGCATCTGCAGATTCAACCAACCATAGATCAAAAATATTCCAAAAAAAAGTCCAGAAAGTTCCAAAAAGCAAAACTTGAATTTGCTGCACACTGGCAACTATTTACGCGGCATTCACATTGTATTTACAACTATTTACATAGTATTTACATTGTATTAAGTATTATAAGTAATCTAGAGATTATCTAAAGTATATGAGAGGATGTGCATAGGTTATGTGCAAGTACTTTGCCATATGATATACGGAACTTGAGCATCCTCAGATTTTGGTATCCCGTGGGGTCCTGGAACGAATCTCCTATGGGTACTGCGGGACGAGACTGTACACAACGTGCACAGTCAATATCTCATTCCAACTCATAGCAGACATTAATTGATCTTTGTATGTTTTCCTATTGAGCTTAATGGTAGTCTTGGAGTTCTTGTTAACCCAATGCTGCAGGCAGCTACCATCAGTTGATCAGAGCTGCACTGGAATTCAAACCCATATGTCATGTCTGGAGTAGGAAATGAATGAGCAATAGATTATGATATACTCACAGTGCAAATCAATTTTTACTTTTCCAGGTGGAACTTGCAGAAATCTGCGCCAAGAGTGAGCATTACATTGGCACTGAAGGAGGAGGGATGGACCAGTCCATATCATTTCTTGCAGAAGAAGGAACTGTAGGTGGCATTGAGCTATTTGGAAATATCCACCAGGGAATGTTCACCCAGAGAGGAAGGCCTTGAGATCCCCAGAGTGCTTTGCTTTTTTTTCTGGGCAGCCTATTCTATTAGGCTCTATTGTAGGATGGTATTTCTCAACTGCTTTGTAATTCAAGGCTATCACCAGTTCACTGGCTCTGTTTCATGTTGATCACCTCTCCCTTAAGCTTCCAGAATCATACCTCAGGTGTCTAGGTTTCTTTTTTTTCCCCTCCTTCTAATTCATTGTTAGTATGCGATTTCTCAACTCCCTAGTTATTGGGACCTCTTTTCTCGCTCTTGTCCCAAATCATTTCATCTCATGGCATTTTCATAATCTCCTGTTGGTTTTAAACCCAAATGTTAGTTCTCTTACCACATATATTCACTAGTCCTCTTTTTTGTAATTTACTCTATGGTATCATTTTTCTCTGTCAACATTTTTGGGGCTTTAGTGGTAGGGAAAAGAATGCTGACAGGAAGCCAGGAATGAATTCCTTCGCCAATACCACTTCCCCTTGGTTATCAACTGCCATAGACAGAGCAGAGGTTTTCATAGTTGCCATAAACTGACCATTTCCAAAATAGAAACAGACATTTCTTTAAAATCTTTTCTTAGTTTTCCATCAGATTCCTACAGGCTTGGCTATTTTCCAAGAATACCTGAATTTCTTCTTATTGAGAGTATTTGTTGTTGATTCCCCTAAGCCAGCGACAGGAGGCATGAGGAAATTTGGTTTAATGCTAAGAAAATACTGTAGGTCTTTTGGATGAGACCTGACAAGCAGACATGATGGCAAGAGTCCTGTTGTTAACATAAGTTAGCTGTAGAGTCTGAACAAAGTCCAGATTCTTTGGGCTTGCAAAGTACTTCATGATCTGACCCCTGCTTTACCTGCCCTCCGCTCAGTTCTATCCTCTCACCATGCCTCATCCCTCAAACACTAAGCTCCAGCTAAATTGCAATACCCAAAGCTCTATTAACACCTCATATTATTTTTTGCCTGTGAACTTGCTTGTACTCTTCCCTCTTCTTGACATCCTATTTGGGTAAAGAAACCCTCTGTCTGTCCTACTTTTGCTCATCCTTTAAGTCTCAGTTTAGATTTCCCTTTTTTTCAGAGGCGCCTGCACTAGGCTATATCTGATCACACAGATATATAGAAACACAACTGTGTTTCTATATAGTGCCCTGTGCTTTCTACCCTTGTAACACAACCTGGCAGTGTATTTGACTACTTGACTGCCTTTCCCACTAGATTGTAATCTCTATGAGGGCAGGGACAGTGTCTGTTTTGTTCACTCTTGTATCTCCAGTGCCTAGTACAGTGCCTGGAAGTCAGTAAATAATATTTGAATGAATAAATGAATGCATTTTTGGGAAAAATTTTTACTAAGATAAATAAATACATAAATGGTTAAACATTTTCTGAATTCTAATACATTATATATCTCACCTGTCATTTTTTTTCTCAATAGGCCAAGTTGATAGAATTTAGTCCTCTGAGGGCAACTGATGTGAAACTCCCAAGTGGAGCAGTGTTTGTGATTGCCAACAGTTGTGTGGAAATGAATAAAGCAGCAACTTCTCATTTCAATATCAGGGTGATGGAGTGTCGGCTGGCTGCAAAGGTATGAACTTGGCAAACTAGTGAAACTTGAAGTAGGCTTTCTCTTGTTCTTTTTCTCTTTGTTCCCTATTATTTTGTCTCTTTCCCTAAAATGTAGGGCAACATTCTGACTGCAGCAGTGTTCTAACTGAAGTTTTTTAGTACAGAGAAATTTGATTTCAAACTCAGGAGATAAATAAACGTATAGGTGTGCCTTGCAACCTCTAGCTATTTGGAAACTATGTGAACTTCACAGTTGAGTCTTCTAGGGTGGCAATGGGGAGAAGAGGACAGCTCAACTTATACCTGTGTAGTACAGGCCATGGTTTAGGTCTACAGGTGGAGAAAGATAGTTGGAGGTGATTGATGGGAGGTGACCATAACTAATCTTGTTTCTTCGACAAAAGTGATGATAGCCTCAACCCTCAGTCCTCTCACATGCACCATTGGCCATCACTGTTCCCTCTAAAAATGCAGGCTTGCTGTCTACTAGGGAAACGCACACCAGAAGGGAGTCTTGGCAGTTCTCTGTTCCACAGCTTAAAAGACACTTGCTAGTCAAGCATTAAATCTAGTTAGGAAGTATTCACTGAATACCTGTTGTACACTTAGCATGAAGATACACAGAAGGATACAGGACATAAGAATAGAGAGAGTAGAGAGTAAAGGTTAGGGGGATTTGAAATAGGAAATGGTTAGTATTTGATCAGGTGGTATGTAAACAGGTGCTCTAAAAAGTGGCACAGACATTAAATGTTATGTAAGATCTAGAATGGCACATGTTATGATTTAAAAGTTGGAGAGAACTGAGGCTGGGAGCTGGGGAGTAGAATCTTAGTCAGGAGCTCTACCATGCTTTCTCCCAGTCATCCTTCAAATAGCAGATAGCATGATGGTTTACAAATTTAAATCTGATCAGGTAGTTCCCCTGCTTAACACCTTTCAAAAGCTTTCCATTTCATGGGAATAAAGTCAAAAGTCCTTATCACTTCCTGGAGAGAACTGCAAGATCCGATGTGTACCTCATCCTCTTCCTCTCTTAGCATCCCTCAGTCCCATCACACTCTAGCCATGATGCTCATTCTCACCGCAGGGACTTTGTACGTGCCCAGAATGCTCTCCCTGCAGCCCTCTAGGAAGTCTCAGCCTAAGTGTCCCTCAGGAAAGCCTTCCTTGACTTCCTTACTCCCAGACTAAGGTGGGACTAAGGGTATGCTATTTATCACAGTTGTTTGATGTCCGTCTCTTCTTTCTGACTTGATTTTACCTGAGGGCCAAGACTGTCCATCTTGTTAACTCTTACATCCCTAAGGCCTGGTATAGTGCTTAGGTTGAAGTAGGCACAGGGTAAACATGTGTTGAATAAATGAATAACTATTCCCTGGGTTACCTGCCCTGTCATATTTATTTTGCTCAATTTCACAATTTTTTACAAGTGCATAGGGTGTGCCCAGCACTGGACTAGCTACCATGGAGCTGTGTAAGGTGTAGTTATCCCTTGGGCTGACATACCACTTTGCCCCTTACTCCCATCCCCTGAAGTTGTGAAGTTGGGAATGGATGAGCCAGAAAATAAAAGTTTTTTTTTTTTTCTGGAAAATTTTAGTGTTAAACATTTTTTTAAAATCACGATTTAAGTGTTTTAGATATGCAATTTACTTATTCAGATAATTTCTAAAAATTCTGTGAAAGAAATGTTTCAATATTAAACTCTTCCGATCAGAGCATATACGAGAAGAAGTAGTGCAGTAAACTTTTCAATGCCAAAGGCTTCAGTGAATTTTTTTTCCCTCTTAGGGCAAACTTCTTCTTTCAGGAGATGGAAGAAATTAGTGTCTTATTCGTTTAAGGGTTTATTCTTGTTGACTTTTTATTTTGAGGTATATGAGTAAGTGCTGCCTTCCTAAGGAGACCTCAAACATACACAACATTGTCTTCAGAGTTTTATCACGAAATTAGATATAATCTATGAGACCCACAGGTGAGCCAAAACAAGTATGAGATGTGTGAAATGAGTTCATACCGTAACAACGCTTTTCCAAAGATGCAAGAAGAAAATGAGAAAATTGTGGTGCTGAAGCTCTGTAGTGAAAGTTGTCAGGATGGGAGAGGGAGGTGTCTTTTGGGAGTGAACTAGAAAAAGGGCTTCTCTTTCTGGAGCAGTAGCTGAAAACCTTAATCCGCTGCAGAACCTTTTGTTCTTGAGGCTGTCTTCTGAGTTTAACTGTATAACTCCATGTGCATTTTAGAGGTACTTTGGTCAGTGAAATTGGCTTTTTGCCATACACTCCTCCCAGTTGATGTAGATAAAACACATTATTTTAAGTACTCTGAATTTTTCTCTCTTTTGAAATATGGAAGAGAGAAAATTGAAAGGCTTTATCAAGATGCAGAATGTTTTCTAAATTATGTTGTGCTGCAAATCATGAGAATCCAAGGTTATATACAAAAGGGAAATATAGATAAAACTGCTAATATAGGCTCTGCAGATAGATTTTGATGCCAAGAATGTGCTCTTGCCTAGGGAATATAGGCTGGAATTCTGCTAAGCTTATTTTAATTACAGTATGGTGCCATTCTTCCGGTTTCAGCAATGTGTGAATGAATATAATTTTTGTTTGGAAATGGTCTCATTAAATCAGGAAATAAACTCTCATGTAAAAAAGTAAAGAAGCTTGTCTTAATCTGAATAAACTTGCTGCTTTCAGACAATAAAAATGAAGTGTTAGTGGAGAAATGACAGATCAGGATAGGTTTTTTTTTTTTTTTTTTTTAAGAGTATTAGTCATTTTATTTTTATTTATTTATTTATTTATTTTTGGTTGTGTTGGGTCTTCGTTTCTGTGCGAGGGCTTTCTCTAGTTGCGGCGAGCGGGGGCCACTCTTCATCGCGGTGCGCGGGCCTCTCACTGTCGCGGCCTCTCTTGTTGCGGAGCACAGGCTCCAGACGCGCAGGCTCAGTAATTGTGGCTCACGGGCCCAGTTGCTCCGCAGCATGTGGGATCTTCCCAGACCAGGGCTCGAACCCGTGTCCCCTGAATTGGCAGGCAGATTCTCAACCACTGCGCCACCAGGGAAGCCCCCAGGATAGTTTTGAAAATGATTCTGATTAAGTAGAGCTCCACGTGGCAAAATTGTAATAAATAACACTTATTTTTCCTCTCCTCCTATTTCCCCAAGGTACCTTTTTGAAAAATGAGTACCTTTTGTATCTACTTAGCACAGGGAAGTACACTAAACCAATGAAGATGATTTTTCTTTGTTTTGCTTTAATGTTGATAATTTCTTCTGTTCTTAAGTCTCCTTTCTCTCCCTCTCTCTCTTCCTCCCTGCTCCTCTCTTTCTAACAGCTTCCCCAAACTAATTAATGCAGATTCATTAAAAGTCAGAGTCTTACAGAGGCATTTGAACTAAAATTTAAAACATTTCAAGGCAAACACAGTAGAGATTTATAATTATTATTTGCGTAAATGATTCTTTTTTTTTGAAATTTATTTTATTTATTTTTTTCTACAGCAGGTTCTTATTAGTTATCCATTTTATACATATTAGTGTCTACATGTCAATCCCAGTCTCCCAGTTCATCACACCACCAAATGTTTCTTTTAAGCGAAGCACATTTTTATGTTCTTAAATTAACAAAGTAGCCAGAAATCTTTAATGAGCACAAAATTTTTCATATTTTGTACATATTCAGTGGCTTAAACTTTTCCAGAATTGGGGGACTTCCCTGGTGGCACAGTGGTTAGGAATCTGCCTGCCAATGCAGGAGAGAGGTTTGGAGCCCTGGTCTGGGAGGATCCCAGATGCCACGGAGCAACCAACCCCGTGCGCCACAACTACTGAGCCTGTGCTCTAGAGCCTGTGAGCCACAACTACTGAGCCCACGTGCCACAACTACTGAAGCCCGTGCGCCTAGAGCCCGTGCTCCGCAACAAGGGAAGCCACCGCAATGAGAAGTCCGTGCACCACAACGAAGAGTAGCCCCTGCTCACCACAACTAGAGAAAGCCCACGCACAGCAACCAAGACCCAACGCAGCCAAAAATAAACAAATTAAAAAAAAAAAACTTTTCCAGAATTGCCTTATGTCGATAAAAAAGAGTATCCCTTAATTATTTTGAGGGATAAAATGTGTGATACTGATAATAAGTATTATGGGAAGTCAAAAAGGGAAGGGAAATTATGCTGTTGCATTTTGCATACCCTGAGCTCCTTGTGGCAACATGTGAAGCAATGAAGGAGAGGGTTTCATGTGGTCCTTTGACGCGTCAAGGAAAATTTACAGTGTGATTTTTTACAGAGCGTGTCTGGTCAGCGGCCATCAGTCATCCAGTTTGTTTTTTTTTTTTAGCTCCTGCCACTTAGTGGTCAATATGGAGCTTATTCTTTGTCGGGTGAGGAGAAGTGGGTATAATATTCTCAGGGCTTCTGCAGTTTTCTTGAATTTGAGTGGGGGAAAACCAAACACCCAGGAATGTAGCCAGTTTCACTCAGCCTATTGATTCAGTCGAGCTCACTCTGCCAGGATGCTGGTGTGGAGGATCCCAGGGCGGTGAGTCCTGGCTGCAGGGCACAGCACGCACACACTGGGGAGTAGGGTTGATGTGTTTAGTGGAACCAGGTGTAGCAGGACCTTGAGTGCTGTGCTGAGGATCACCCAGGCTTGGTCCTGGAAGTGCAAATGTTAGCAAGGTATTCTAGAAATATTAAGCTGGCAGCAGGAGCTTTTGTTTGGTTGAAGAGAAGCGGGTCTTAAAGTGTCAGTGGGGATGGGATAACAAGAGAGGGATACGAAAGAAGCTCTGACTGGACCTAGTAAAGGGTCGGGTATAAGGCTCTCTGTGACTGGGTTTCTGTCTTCCTTTTGGCTTAAATGCCATGACTTTGAGGAATGAGCACCCTCCCCACTTCCATTATGTTAAATGCCCTTTTATATGCTCTTGCCACATCCTGTATTTTTCCATTATAGTAGTTTATCACAAATGAAGTAAGTTCTTCACTCTATAATTATTAATTGATGCCTGTCTCCTCGGGTTGACTCTGAGCCCCATGCAGTCAGGAGCCGTGAGTGCTTCCTACACTGCAGTGAACACGCATGGCATGCAGGCATGCGCACGTGAAGGCTAAGTATTGGGTTGAAAAGGGCTGTAGTTTCAAGCTGAAGTGATGGGTGGAAAGCATAGTGCTGCCCCTCATAGTTATGGGGAAGGTAGGATGGAAGGTGATATGAAAGTGGGAGGTGATGATACATCCCCATGGAATTTTCTTATAAGTGGTTAGAAATTTGAGGTTGGAATGTTTCTCTTGGCTTGGACAATAGTCTTTCAACTATTTTGAGAGAATAGTTGAAACCAAGGACTGAGTTCAGTTTGCTGAGGGGAGAGAATGTGGCAAGAGAAGAGCAGAGTTCCGGGGGTTAAATTTGGGAGATGGCTTCAATAATAATGAAAGGAGGAAACTGAGTCATGGGTGGAAAGGTAAGGACCAGAGAGGTGAGAGGGAAACCGGGAAAATTCAGGGCTACACAGGCCAGTACAACAGGGAATCTGAAGAAGCTAGGTAGTGAAGAGTGCTGGCAGCCAGTGATTCATAAGGAATAAGAGAACTGAGAGAAATCCCGTGGCTTTGGAAGTGGTTCTGGAGATAAGAAAGACCTTTGGGAGGCCATATTCAATAGTTAGAGTGGCCACTGAGGACCCAGAAGCGGTGACTATGGGTCACTGATTCTAGTTGTCGGACAGTAAAAGAGAAGGAGGAATTAAGAGCAGTAGCTTTAGGAATAAGAATTTTATGACAGGAAACACCTGTATACGTTTGAAGGCATAGGAGAAGTGTCATGTGGGAAAGAACTAGCTAGAGAGGCATTATCTTATTTAATCTTCACTGTAGCTTGTGTGGTAGCCATTAGGTGTCCCATTTTACAAACTGGGAATTTCCAGCCAAGGTAGGCTGTGACTTGTTTTAAGTTAAGTGCAGGAGTCCAGGTCTACCTTTAGCCCTGCTCTTTCCATTGTGCCCCTTAGGAGTTAGGTGTGCATGAAATCCGGAGCACCATGCTTGGGGATGCCTTAGAAAAAAGACGGGCTGTGCTGAGGGCGCGGTGAGGGTTGTAGTAGAGTCATTCTGCACCGTTGTGCAGATTTCTTCAGATTTCTTCTGTGGCCTGCAAACTAATATGGAGAACGTGGAGAGTGGGGGTGACCAACACTGGGGAAGGTCAACATTGTGAATGTGTTCATGATGGTTATGAGCGGAACATGGGCACGGAAGTCACTGTGGAATGGCTTCCATGAAGTTGGAAGAGGGTGAGGGGGAGATAAGCAAAAAAAAAAAAAAAGTATCCACAATAAAAACAGTTATGTATGATCCCATTTATGTCAAACTATATGTGTGTACGTATGTAAGAAGTATGCATAAAAAATGTATCATAGGATATCAGATGGGAGATTGGTGGTTATCTTATTGGGATGATTACAGGTGATTTATTTTATACTTTGTAATTTTTGTAAACTTCAAATTGTTATGTGTTTCTTCAAATTTTAAAAATAAGCATGGGTGATTTATAGAACCCAAACCAACAACAACACAGCTGCTTTTGTTGTGTGGAAAACAACTTGTCAGAGAAGGGATTTGAAATTTTATCCTTTGCTGACCTGGTGAGGAGAAAGACTTGACACTTTTCCGTTGACTTGTTAATACTGCAAAATGCAGTGAGAACGTCTGAGAGAGGTGGGTTCTGACAGACAGGCTCCTGAGTTAGAGTCTGTATCTTAGCACTCTCCTGCCACACCCTCTTAATAGAAGCCCCAGAGACCCTCTCAGACTGAGGATGTCTTCTAGCTGCAGGAGAATGCTGAGTTTGCACAAGAGACAGCCTGGAAGCCTGGGGAGCTAACACCCTTGGAATCAGCCCTCAATCAAAGGTGGATGAGAGTTAGTGGGTAAATATCTGAGCTTTCTTGTCTATGCGTAGGACACATCCGAGGTTTATACATACAGGTCCCAGAGGGTCCAGCAGGCCCCGCTTCACCTCTCACATCACTGCACTTCATCTTGGCTTCTCTTCCTGTCTCATTTTCCACTCCTCTACCAGCACTTCTCTGTATCACCCTCTCTCCCTAAATTCTTGTCTCAGGGCCTGCTTCCGAGAGAAACCAACCTAAGACAGGATCCTAGCGCTATTTATCTACCTCTTTCCGTGACTGTGGACAAAATATTCGTTGCCTGCTTTCTTGTCCAGAGACAAAATATTCGTTGTCCTGCTTTCTTGTCAGCCAGGCTCAGGAACCTCCCAGGAATGGAATTGGAAATAAACACCTAATGTTTGTAGTGGTGAAAAGAAAATGGTAGATGTTGACAAAGAACTGCTTTCACTTATATCCCCACCCTGCTGCTGAGTGAGGAACTTGTCACAAAATGACCCATAGCCCTGACTCCTAGCCCTGCTTCACAAATGTGAAGTAGGGCCAGGCGACAGGGCTATGAGTGGCAAATTCCCTCATGAAGTTCTGTCTTGGGCAACAGATCTTACCCACCCACTTCCCTCATCTGCAAGTCATCTTTCTGTTTCCTGGGCCAAATTTTAAAGGGCTTAAGCAGCTTTCCGATTTTACTCCTACAATGTAGTGCACTACTCAGCGACTCATGGCTGTGCAGCTGTCCTCGAGGGCATGTGGTAGGTTTCATTCTTAATTGAAATACACACCCAATTGGCCGTGTGGACCCTCCAGCTGAGAGCTAAGCGGGCCGAACAGCAAACTGGGATATTGCTAGAGTGAATGTTAGTGCCTCTGCTTGTGGAACAAAAGTGCATTGGGAGGCTGCCTTTGAAAACAGCTTTGTAGGCAGCAGGCAACCCTCAAAAGACTTTCTCCCCACACAGTCCTGGGCCAGTTTCCTGGGATCAAGTGCCTGAGGCAAAGTGACTTGTTCACGTGAGGTCAGGGTTGGGAACTTGGAGATGGTGTTTACTGCAGGGTTCTTAGGAAGAGCCCATTCTCATCACTTGGGGGTCGTTCTTTGATTTTTTTTCCATTTCCTTCTTATTTTAGAAGGAACCCATCTATCAGAGTGTTTTAAATCACTGGAATGTTCACTTCTAACGCAAAACTTAGTTTGTATTTAGAAACCATTTCTAAAACTTGAGTGGTGATTTGAGCTAAAATGAGTAGTGTGACGTAGATATCAAGCATAGCCCATTGAGAATGTGGCCTTGGGGAAGCAAGAAAGAGGTACAGGACACGGGTTAAATTTCCAACTCTGTTCTTACTAGCTAGGTGACTTTGGGCAAGTCACTCTCATCTCTTAAATAGGGTAATAATACCTATGTCACAGAGCTGTCAAAGCTGAAAAGAAATAGAAAGCACATTTAAATCATACAGCATTATATAAGTGTGAATTATTTCTGTTAACTTCATTGTGTATACCTCAGTTGGATTTGGATCTGTGTTTCGAGGAAGTGTAATTCTAGGAGATCATACACCTCAGCTCTTTTTCTGTATAAAATAAATATATTGTATGTTTTTCTTTTGTTTTATGTATGTCTATAAGTTTTCTGAAATTATTTTTGGAATACACTGGAATAGAGACCATGAATGAATGAGTTGAATGAATGAATGAGTTAGTCTATGGAGGTGTCAATCTAGCACTGCTAATAAACATTAAATGTGCTAAGCAAACAAGGTCAGAAGAAAGGTCTTAGCTTGTATCCTTGCTTTAAAAATGGCACCATGTTCTGTGAAATAACTGAACAGAAAAATGTAGTTCTATTGTCTTTTTCACCAGTTCTGCCTTAAAATCATTAACTCCTTTCAAATGTATGAGCCAGAGTTTTAAAAAGAGGGTTAATGAATATAAGAACTACTGTTATTAACATTCTTCAGAAGTGAGTGGCCCTAACCAAGTACAATGGTCTTTTGGTAAATCTGCTTCCTGTCAAAAAGAAAGAAAATCAAATCATCAGCATAATAGAAGAGTAAATCAGATGCACATTTACCCTTCTTTTGTTTGCTCCTTTTTGCCGTTTGTGCAGTCTGCACCTGCGGTCCTCCCACCTGGGGAATGAATTTTGTAGACCTCAGGGTGAGAGATACCTTCACTGCTGTTTCGATTGTCACCTGCTCCTGAAGGGTGGTTTGGGGAAAATGAGGGACACACATTCTGGAGTGCGGTTCCCATGAGTGGACCAGGTTACAAAGGTTTGGTTTATATCTCACCCTCTGCAGTAGGTTGAGGGGGTGCCTCAGGGCGCAACTGGAAGCCAAACTCTTTTCTTGAGGGTGGAGAAACATACAGCTCTACTACCACCAATGACCTAATGCAGTGGTGTTTCGTAAGGTCACCAATGAGGTTTTCATTTAAAATCTGGGACTTGACTCCAAACGCCCAGATACTTAAATTCATTAGCCATTTCAAAGAGGCATGTTGTAAACAGGAAGTGCTCAAATGAAATCGGGCATGCAGTGCCCACCTCAGGACCCAGATCATGTGAGATTTGAATAGTTTTCTGTAGACTTTATAGAGAGTGGTGTACTGGGTATAAACTGAATAGGGACAAAAGGACAAAATTATTCAAAGAAATAGCCCTGAGGGAAAGTGGTGACAGGCAAAAAAATCAGTAGGGGATTAGTTTTTTTAGGAAAAATACTCAACTAGCCTGTGAGTGTCACACAAGCATGTTTAATTTCAAACATCTGAACCGAGCGTGCATTTTCAAGCAATGGTGGGAATTGTGGATAGGTTGAATGGAAACAAAAAAGCTTAAAGTTGAATCTGGCTCATTAAAATAGTGCATATCAATATCTGAAATGAAAACTGACCATTATCTTGGTTTGAAATTGCAGCTCCTGGCTAAGCACAAATGCTTGCCATGGGAGGAAGTATTGCGGCTGGAGGAGGTGCAGGCCAAGCTGGGGGTCAGTCTGGAAGAAATGTTGTTGATCACAGAAGATGCCCTTCACTCTGAACCCTATAGCCCTGAGGAGATCTGCAGGTGTCTGGGAATTAGCCTGCAGGAACTCAAGACCCAAATCCTGAGTCCAAGCACTCAAGACGGTGAGTCTGCTGGAGAAAATAAGGGCACGGGTCGTTTCCCCACTCACAGATGGAAAGTTTCCAGTGTCCCCGTGGATTATACTGATTTTGAAGCATGCTTGAGGGAATCTGGAGAACATGTGTGTTTCGGCAAACTTAATTATCTAGATTCTTGGCTTCATTAAATTCATTCATTCATTTATTAACAAACATTTCCTGGTTTGCTATATGCCAGATTTTCTGGCGAGGCAAAGGTGAGTAATGCATACTTCCTGCCCTCAAGAAGTTCGTAATTCACCATTTGTAATTCTCCCTCTCTGACCTGTGCCAACCACAGAATTACAGTGGGTAGGGAAAATTCACTGGCAGCATCATGCACTTTTCCAAATGTGAGCCCAACTCAGTTTAGGGGTCAAAAACCAAAATGATGATCTAATAATATTTTAAATGTACATTTATAGTTTATTTTGCTGTTTAAAATTTTTTTTTTCTGGTGGGAAGCATCTTGTAGCACCTAGGACAAGTTATGTTACCTTCTTTGGTGAATTTCAACAACAAAGTATTTCTCACTAGAATTAAATCAGGATATTATACTAACCTCTCTGGATCTGAGTGTCCATGAGCAGCATATATGATCCTTGTCATGCAGTTGGTATACTTTGTTTCTAGTTCTGTGATTGCCTGTTTTGAAGATAATGGATAACAGGACATGTACTTCATAGTGTTATGGAGCGAATGGGGTCCCGCTGCTCGCTGCTTACAAAATCAATTATGTACCCACAAGTGCTGGTAGAAAGGAAAGGTGCCTTTAATCAGAATGCCGGCAATCTGGGGAAATGGTGGACTCAGCGTCCCTCAAAAACCATCTCCGAAGATTCTGCTAGGCCATGAAAGCTTTTAAAGGGAAACAGAAAAGTAATCCCAGTTAATCACTGAGATAGGGGGTCAGAGTTGTTGCCATCCTTCACTGCGTGCAGGCTTGTCGACTCCTCGTGATCTTCCTCTAGATGTTATCTTGTTCACGCAGTTTGATCAGGAGATTACTGAAGGGGAAGCTAGGGAAGAGATCTGGTCATCTGTTAATTACTTATTCTTCATTTCTACTTTGATCGCCGGAAAGAACCAACAAGTTAGGCAGGGTTTTGTGTGATTAAAAGATTTGAAAGGTGTGCTTGGGCCGGAGACGAGTAGAGCATGGGGGTGCCTGGTTTAAAAGTTAGTTACAATATAACTTTGCTAAAGTGACAAGGACAGGGGCTTCCTGCTGAGGGTGGTTTCCTGCAAAGAGCTGCTTACATATCCCCACTTATCAGAACATCATTCCATTTCTGTGGGATTAGGGGTGAAGGTCTATCTTCTGTACCTTCTTCATGCTGACATAGGGTGCTGTATTCTCAGAGTGGAAGGTGTCATCATGGGTCTATAGCATCTCTTTGCTGACAATTTTAGTTGTCCGCTTACATATACAGGCAGAGCAAACCACAATTATTTTGATGCCCACAAAGATATAGATTATTATGAGCAATAATGTTAATCCCATTCTCTTGAGGCCAGTTCTTGGAATTGTGCTAGCCATAGATTCAGTACTGCTCAAGTTGGAGTAGCTTATGTCATGGCTACAGCTGGTCACCATGCAGTTAGCTGTTTTCTCTGGTGACAGTTATAGTATTTGTGAAACAACTCAGGAATGTACATCAGACACTGAGTCTCTGACTCTATCGTCCTAGTCATTAACTTCTTGGTTTTGTAATGGGGGGGAGGAGGGTACTGCAGGGTTCTGCTCAGTTCCAATAGGATGTCAAAATATTGTGAAATATAAAGCAAATGGTTCTTTTTTTTCAAATTGATGTTTTTTATTGGAGTATACTTGATTTACAATGTTGTGTTAGTTTCTGCTGTACAGCAAAGCGAATCAGCCATACATATACATACATCCACTCTCTTCTAGACTCCATTCCCATATAGGTCATTACAGAGCACTGAATAGAGTTCCCTGGGCTATACGGTAGGTTCTCATTAGTTATCTTTTATATATAATAGTGTGTATATGTCAATTCAAATGGTTCTTTTGTAGGGTGGGGTTTATGTCACTGAGGTGAAGTGAAAAAAAAAAAAAAGAAATTTACAATTCAATAAGCTCCTCTTTTTTTTTTTCATACCTACTTTTCTGATTATTATACTACTTACATAAAAAGATCTAGGTTAGAGCAGTGCTCATGACTGCTGTGGAACAACATTCTGGAACACCAAGAAGTCTTCACTGCTTAGGGTTGAAACTTGTGGCCCACTTAAGTGTGGAAGTTTTTTCTGTTTGCCTACTGTTTCCAGTAATATTGTATTTATACTGATAACATGAGAAACCTCAGATGGAGGCCAGGTAAGGGTTGGAGGTGCAGGCTAGAGCCTTGGAGTGGCTTCTCTTCTTAGAAGTAAAGGTTAACTATTTGTGAGACTTCATTGCTGGGGGCAGGGACATCTGGCTAAGATCCAACAGTCTCTTGAGGTGGAGTTCAGGGGTGGGAGCTGAGCACAAAGATCAGGGCCCCACGTCCATCCCATTGACTTCAGTTCTGAAGCTGGTTTTTGAGTGCCTACAGTGGATTTGCCTGCCACGTAAAGTCTTAAAGGCTGCACCTGCTGAGGGCTTTAGGATAAGGTAAGGGAAAAAGTTTTCCTTAAGGGCAGGGAGAAGGTTTTGGTTTCCGACATCATTAGATCCAATTGAATTCGATGAACATTTATTGAATTTCCAGATGAACAAACTGGCCTACAGTCCTAATCAGACTCACCACCTGTTTTTGTAAAATAGCCTTTTGCTGGAATACAGCCATATATGGGCTATGGCTACTTTTGCACTGCAACAGCAGAGTTGAGTAGTTGTGACAGAGTCTAAATAGCTCACAAAACCTAAAATATTTGCTCTCTGGTCCCTGGCAGAGAAAGTTCGCAGACACCATTCCAGAAAGGCAATAGACCAAAGGATAGCCATACCACCTGGATTGAGATCTCTGGCTTCTTTACTTACTACATTTGGGACTAGATTTGCAAATTCTTAACCTTTCTGTTGTCTTAGTTTTACCATGAAATAGGCATAATAGGAAGAAGTACTTAAAGAAGTCGTCAGTGTAACATGCTAGGAACAATGCTTGGTAATGTAGCTGCTTTTAAATGTCAGCTACTTCTGTTATTTCTCTTCCCTGTCCTTCCCCTCCTCTAGACCTTGAGGCTGAGCATTGGGAACACAGAGATAAACACAACAGGGTTTGATACTCAAGGAGTTTACAAAATAGTAGTGGAAACAGATAAAGAAAAAAACTGATCCAGCATAAAGTAATGAGTGCAGTGAGGGAGGTGTTCTTGGGTCTAGGGAGATCAGAAAAGAAAGAAGTCAGAGCCAGTTTTACTAAGGAGACAACAACCAGACAAAAGTTGAATAAATAGGAATTTCCTAGGTAGACAGGCAGTCGGAAAGACTCCCAAGCAGACAAAACAGCAGGTATAGAGGCAGGGAGGAGTAAGAGAGGATGTCCAGAGAACTACAGATAGTTGAGTGTTTCTTGAAAACAATGTACATAGTGGTGAGTGATATATCAGGTTGAGTTTGTAGATAGGCCCAGATCACCAACACCTTGTTAAATACTGTGTGTAAGTGTTTTAATAAAATGTTTATTGAGTGACAAAGTTGGGTAGGTCTTTGGATAGGGAGAGCTTCCAGGGGAATAGTCTTTATTTTTTGACTTAAGACATCATCCAGTTTCTTTAATTCAGCAAATATATGTGTTAACTTCACTGGGCTGGGTATTATGCTGGATGCTGGGATACAGATAAGCAGGACATGATCTCTACCTTACAGTGACCTAGTGTCTAACTGGGGAGAGTGCCACGGAACAGTCACAGTAAATAATACCCACTGTTAATAAAAGTATTTATCAGGAGTCCTGAGAGTATGGAGGAGAGAGTGACTAAATGCCTAGAGAATGTGCCTTGAATTTAAGCTGGATCTGAAAAGAAAGTTATGGCCTTCCCAGGCTGAGAGAGGCGACCGGCCATTCCAGGCAAAGAGTAGAGCCTGGAAGACAGAAACATGAGGTGTGGGGTATTTGAAAACATGTGTCAAGAGGCATTGTGTGCAGTATGAGTTGGATGCCAAAAATACTGGCTAAAGGGATGCCAGTTCTACTCTCCATTGCAGAAATGCCTGAAATGGGGGATTGTTGGTGGATATCTCAATGAGTAGATTCTCAAGACTATAAAGGAGAGTTCAGTTGGAATTGATGATTGCCTGCGTCTAGAAAGGAAGGGAAGGAGGGAGGAGAGAAACGGAAGAAGAAAAGGAATAGAAGATAAGGAAGGCTGACGTATGGGTGCTGGGAAAGTTAGGGAATGTAGTATGGGAAATGATTTTGGAGGCAAGGTGATGAGTTTCTGGTGATATGGTAAGGCATCTAAATAAAGATATAGAGCAAATAAAGACCCAAACTATATAATTAGATTTTGGAATTTTTGGTTAAGAGGCAAAGAAACCTTAACAGATATTGAGACTATTATTCACTGTCAAATGATCTTCTTAAAGCAGTCTTTTCATGGTGTTACTTTTTAGTTCAGAAACCTTTAGAGGCCCATCATTACCTCATTGCCTAAACTCTTTAACGTGGATATTAAATTTCTCCTCAATTTGACCTTAACTCTGTTCTGTCCTGTCTCCTGTTTGAGCCCATACATGCCCATTTGGACAATGTTGTCCTGGCTTAACCATTCCACTCACTAATTGCCTCTTGGTCTTCCTTCTGGGCCTTTAATCCTAAACATCACTGCCCTTTCCTCTTTTCTGAAACAGTTCCTACCTATCGTATAAACTCAGTAGAATTCTTATCTGTATCCTTCTCTGTCTGAAGCCTGTTCTTTCTCTGTATCCCTGTTCCTTTTTCTCTTTACCAGTGTTCCTTTTTCTCTGCATCTGCCTGTCTCCCCCACCCTCCACCCCTCTTTTGAATAAGCATTTCTGGGAATAAGTTAATTTCTCAGAAAACCTTGGAAAACACAAAGGATAATTTGCTAATCATAGCATATGCATTGCTATTTATGTATATATTTAAGTTTTATCCCCCTAAAGAATAATGATTTCATTGTTTTTGTAAAAATGATGAATACTAAATCTTACCTCTTTATCTAAAATAACTTTCCTACTGGCCCACTTACATGACTTTCTATAATTTACTTAGGTTTATTGAGTGCAAACAAAACCTATGTTGTTAGAATGAATCCATTTTGTAATTCTATCATCCTCAAAGGAGTCCCCCTTTTGGTTTCATAATAAGTAAGTTTAAAAAAAACTGAACATAAATCAGTCTGTGGGATTCTAGAGTCTCCTAGATTAATGTCACTTGATTTACTCTCTGAATCCAGCCATCTAACCTCAGCCAAATTTCCTGCTGAATTCTCTTGGCACACAGCTTTAACTTTAGAAATCAAAATCCGTCTGTATCTTTGCCTTGTTCCTTCTGAGTTTGTGCTTTGGTTGGTCTAAGACCTTAAATGAATGCTTCTATTACCCCTTTAGAAAATATGATTCTTATTGAATGTGGCACTGTCCTTAGACTGTAGGAGTGGAGGCACAGATGACGTGTGCCCCCAGCAGGGGACTCTGGAGAGTGCCACCACTGCTTTATTCCAGATGCCTACACTTTAACATGCTTAGTTTTGACTTGGACTGATTTTCCCATCATGGAAATCCACGCCTTTCTCAAAGGGATATGAAATCCAATGTTCTCTTTCTGCCAAAATTCCTTTGTTTCTTTACCTGGATATGAGTGTGAGTTGGGAGATGCTGACCTTGAGGTGAGAGTACAAGGAGAGATGTTTACAGTCAAACTGTGGTTTGCAGCCTCTGCTAAACTAGCCAGCGTTCCAAAGGCCCATGTTATTTTCTTTTTCCAAATCTCTAATAATTAGATTTAGAAATCCTTAGAGACCATTAAAGTTAAACACTCATACACACACAAAGCGAAATTCTCAAATCCTTTAGACATTGTTTAGAATGGCTATAATCCATCACTAAGGACTGGTAGGGAAAAATTTAAGTATTATTGGTTAGGAAAAAATTTAAGGATTATTTGTCAGGCCTTGCTCACAGATAGGAATTATCTAAGGGTGTGGCATAATGTTTGGGTTTCTAGAAGCTCGGGGCCAGGGTGATTTGGGAAGGGTGTTTCCTAAGGTGTGACCCCAGAGGAAAAGGTGGAGCTGTGGTCAGAGCCAGGAGAGATGGGCGCATGTATCTACCATGGGAGCGAAGTCAAGGACACACACTGGAGGTTAAACAGAGGAGTCCATGAGGGAGTAAATGGAAACTGAGGTAGAGAATGGGTCAGGTGGTTTGGGTGCTGGTTTGAGAAAGGGAGAATTTACTGGGAGCACTCCTTTTGGGACTGCTCAGCCTGTGCTCCGGGTTGGGTGGCCCTGCTGCTTAGATGCATTCTGCTGGCATGGACACGAATCTCCTTGCTTGGATTACCAACTTTGCCTATGACCATATGCTGACAGAGTGCTGTCCAGTTGCTGACTAATTTGTTTGGATCCTGTGATTGCCAAAGTCACGAGTGATAATCATGGCTTTTGAGCACGTATAAGGCACTGGCATAGACTGCTCTTTAGGAAGACATACAGAGTAAAAAAAAAAAAAAAAAAAAAACTTATGTATTTAGTTTATGGTTTATACATTACTCTTTACCTGCATTATCTGATTTGAATCTCACAATAACCCTGGGGCACATGGTTATCCTCATTTCACAGACGAGGAAACTGAGGTCACAGAGTGACATGTAGTTACAAAACTAGAGAGGTAGTAAGTGCTGGAGCCAGATCCCAAATCCCAGTCTTTTGATTTAATCCAACACTCTTGCTGCCATTACTTTTTATCTCAGGGTATTAATCAGCTGGCTTTAGCAATCCTGTACCAAGTAAGGAAGGTAATATAAAGTTTTGATTTTTCTTGGCTATGGTTTTCTCTTGAAACTAAAGAGAGGTGATGAAGATAGGTTACCTTGTGGTTAAAGAGTTTCCTTTTGGCTATTTCCCATTCTGGTGCTTTTGCCTTAGAAGATGTAAAGCCATGTGGCATCCAGTAGCTTGCTTAATCTAAGGAGCAAACTCAACTTGGCCAGAATGTGCGTGAGCTCTTCTGTTACAGAGGAGCCATGAGAAGTGCTGTGGAATTTTCTCGTTTGACAAAAGTGTAGTCCTCATGGATTATCTCAGTTAAGTCTAAGAAGAGTAGTTTATTTTTTATCTAATGGAGAAGTATAAAGGTACTTGGAGTCAGTCGGTAATTTCAATTTCCAGTTGTGTTCTCAATATCAAGGAAATTGATTTAAAAATAGCTCGTAAGATATCAGGTACTAAATTCTGTGATTTCAACACATTCAATTGTTGTTCTTATAAGAATTTTGAAGAAAAGGTTTCTGTAAAGAGCCTAGAAGAAACTCCAAAGGACCTTTCTAGAGTTTACAGATATTGGTTGAGCAGAAATCCTTAAAATCTGTGTGATGGACTTCTGATAAGGCCAAATAAAAATGAGTCCTTTAGTTTTGTCTTTTGTTTTCATTTTTACAAGGTAATAGATTCTTATGAAACAAAGTATAAAAGAATAAATCAAATAACTATTTTTGTTACGCACAAAAGATGTGCTTTAGTTGTTTTGGAAGACAAGTATGGGGAAAATTTGCTTTCACTCAGGTCTTTTTCCTTTCCCCCTCTGCCTAGTCTCTCCTTTTTGCTCCTCAGCTCCTGTTGACTTCTCAGCTGTCTGGCCACAGAGGGCAGGATCATGCCAGGAGTAAAGCTTCTTTAATTTCTAGGAAGAAATGGTCTGAACCATTACCCCAAATTACTTGGGGATGAGGCTTCCTTCCTGGGTTCTCCTCTTCCTCTTTCAGATGTGTGCATTATATACCCCTATTCACTGGTTCACCTTGCCTCTTCAGATATTTAAGGAACTGCAAATGCAATGCAAACATACTCTATTAAGTATGATTTTAAAGACATGGCATCTTAAAAACCCAACTTCTGTAGGAACAGCAGAACAGTACCAGTGTGTAGGAATCACGTACGCAGCTGTGATATGTGCTGTGTACTGGTTGGTGCCTGAGCCACTGACGGGTAGGCCAGAGCTCAGAATCTCCCTCTTATCCCACAGAGCCTTGTTTCTGGCTCCTGAGGCCATTCTGGAGCCACAAAAGCCAGAGAATTCTGGAATTTTCATTCACTTGTGTGAGAGTTTTAAAAGAGCTAAAATGAAACAAATTCTGCAGGTACATTCTGAAGACAAGTTGACCCCTGCAGTAGTCTTAAATACACTTGGTCATCTTAGACTGAGGCAGGCCCAGAATGAACCTATGAGCTTGATGGCCTCTTCATACTCTGTACCTTCAAACCCTTGAGTTCCCCAAGTTTCTTGAGTTAATGTGATTTGGGCAGGGCCAACAGTAGAAGATGTGGTACAGAGTTAGACCAACGAGACTAAACATCTTCCTCTGTCAAACACTCTGATCATCTTCCCCAAAGAAGAAAATTTTCCTCCCTCTAGGAAGGTCATCCTTGTGTATTGACCATCAGCTTCAGGGAGACCGTGCATGCTTCAGGAAAGGAGGAAGGGGACATCTACTCTCCTAATAACAGCAACCCCATAGACTCTGGTGACCTACAGCTATGAAAGCAAGCTGGAAACAGCTCTTGTAGCGTCACATGAAATTCACATACAATAGTTGCCCTAATGGCATTTCCCAGAAATAAATCCTGAAAGAGTCACAGCAGCTAAATGTGAGTCATGAGGCACCATCCTCCAACAACATTTGTATCCTTGAAAGAGGGTCCTTGTTTTGTGCATTTATGTATTCCTGTGGTACCTAGCAAATGTTTGCTAAATGAATAAATGTGTTAAATTAATTTTCTTCTATTCATATGGAGAAGTAATGGGCAGGAGGCCAATTCAAGAATGCACTCAAAGTCCAGCTAGAGAGTGGTTATATCTAGCCTTTAAGAAAATCTCTTCATGTACGTTAATGATATTATTAACAGTAACTAACATTGAACACTAACCTATGTGACAAGCACTATTCTAAGTACTTTTAAAGCATTTGCTATACTTGTTTGTTAATATGGTCCTCGTGTTCCTCACGTTCAGAGTACCTACATGAAATAGTTCTTTCCAAGGCTGCAAACTGTGTCATAAACACGTTCGGACACACACATTTCAATACTGATGCATTCCCAGCTCCTTCTCCCCGCTCTCCCCAACTCTCCTCATCTGTTCACACTGTTGAGATGTGATAGTCAAACTTCCTCTAGTGAATAAGGAATTTTTTGGTAGGTGTTGTTTTTGTTTGTTTGAAGTTCTGCTTAAAAGACAAAAGCAAATGCATTTGGCCATTACAATACTAATTAGGTTTGTGTTCACTGACATAACTGTTAATACTGATGAATAGTCCTTTTTTGTTCTGTAAACAGAGAATGTTACCAAGGTTTTCCAGCCAACAGAACATTCCGTCTTGCAGCTCAGTGCTTTTGACAGTGGTCTTCTAATTCACATATGGGCTTTTCCTTAAAACATTTCAAATCTATGTAAGTGAAATATAGCACAGGTTACATAGATTTAATTTAGAGGAACCTAAAGGATAAGGACTAGCTTCGGATGGTTTTGATGCTAGGAACATCCCATAAGGTAGGTTCCGATATTTTGCTACTTTACAGATGAGGAAACCAAGGCACAGAACAATTAAGTAACTTGCCCAAGCTCACGCAGCTAAAAGTAGCAGAGTTGGGATTCAAACCCATGTAGTCTAACCCCAGAGACCTCCCTCTACAGTCTTAACCATTATGTGACATGAGGGTGTCAGTCAGGGTTCTATCAGAGAAAGGGATTTGTTATATAGATTTGACCACATGCAATTGTGAAAGCTGTTTGAACAGTCTCCATAAGGCTATATCTTTGCGTCTGGTGCTGAAGCCTGAAGCCAGTAGGAAAGACGGGCAGGAAGTGATGATGGATGTGAAGTGGGGGAGAGCAAGGACAAGCCAGAGCCCATGAAGGTGGACTGGAGCCAGGGTCAGACTCTCAGCACCTCCACGTCTCCCACTTTGATGATACCGGTGTCCTGCAGCAGAAGCCAAGCATGTACCTGGTCCAAGAGTAGGAGAAGCTGAAGGAAGGGCCAGTGGGGCCTGGAGGTGCCATGGACCTGGCCGCTGCTGCATGCCAGCAGATGTGGGATACCAGTGAAAACCAGTTTACTTTCTCATATAAAAATATGAAGTTGACATTTCTTTCCAGACATCTGGGATGACAGATATTGTTCTTGACCAAATTCCAAATTATTTTCACTTAATAATTAGACCTACTGTGACATGTTTTGAAGTTGCACATTTCTCTCTTACTGGCATTTTATCTGCACTTTTTCTGGTGAAAGCCTTCTTAGTCCTGGTGGTTTATCATTTTCTTCCCTGTCTTGTGGTGTTCACTCGGTCTCTTTTCCGGAAGCTGTCATTCTAGAATCTTAGGGCATGGTCCAGGAAAACATCTCCTGCTGTTCGTTATTAGTTATTTACTTCCTATCCTTTGTTATTTTTCAAAGTACCTAGCTGCAGGTGTAAGAAAGTTGCCTAATAAGAACTTCTTAATTAGAAACTGTGTACCTCTTCCTACTCATGTAAATATGTTCCCAACTTGTTTCCATGCAAGTCAGCAGAGGTGAGTTACTATCCATGTATCTAGTGATTTTTGCAGATTATTGCCAAATATCAATTGTAATGACAACAAAAACTATTATCCATTGTATCTGTATAGACATTCACAGTTTTTTAAATTGAAGTGTAGTTGCTGTAAAATATTATATATTACAGGTATATAGCATAGTGATTCACAATTTTTAAAGGTTATACTCCATTTATAGTTATTATAAAATATTGGCTATATTTCTCATGTAGTACAATATACCCTTGTAGCTTATTTTATACCTAATAGTTTGTACCTCTTACTCCCCCACCTCTATGTTGCCCCTCCTCTTTTCCCTCTCCCCACTGGTAACCATTAGTTTGTTCTCTATATCTGTGAGTCTGCTTTTTGTTGTTGTTGTTAAATCTACTAGTTTGTTGTATTTTTTAGATTCTACATATAAGTGATATCATGCAGTATTTGTCTTTCTCTGTCTGACTTATTTTGCTTAGTATAATGCCCTCCAAGTCCATCCATGTTGCTGCAAATGGCAAAATTTCATTCTTTTTTATGGCTGAGTAGTATTCCATTTTGTGTGTGTGTGTGTGTGTGTGTGTGTGTGTGTGTGTGTGTATTCTCACATCTTCTTTATCCATTCATCTGTTGATGGACACTTAGGTTGCTTCCATATCTTGGCAATTGTAAATAATGCTGCTATGAATATTGGGGTGCTTGTATCTTTTTGCATTAGTGTTTTTGGTTTTTTTTGGCTGTCTACCCAGGAGAGGAATTACTGGATAATATGGTAGTTCCATTTTTACTTTTTTGAGGAGTCTCCCTACTGTTTTCCATAGTGACTGCACCAATTTACATTCCCACCAACAGTGTACAAAGGTTCCCTTTTCTCCACATCCTCACCAACATTTGTTATTTGTGTTCTTTTTAATGACAGCCATTCTGACAGGTGTGAGGTGATATCTCATTGTGGTTTTGATTTGCATTTCCCTGATGTTGAACATCTTTTCATGTGCCTGTTGGCCATCTGCACTTCCTCTCTGGAAAAATTAGACATTCATAGTTTTAACCACATGAAACATCAATTGATCATCACTCATGCTGTAAGTTCCAGATGAAAACATGACAGGGCACCACTCTATGTTAAGGGCAGAGACATTGCATAGTTTTTTTTTTAAAAGTTTGAGGTAGATGATTCCTCTTATTGTCTTTAGGAGGGAATGGGGTAGGAGAGACCACAAGAATGAGCACCCCCTCAGTCCATTAGACCTCTCTAATGTTAGAAAGGCTTTCTTCTGTCAAGGACCACTGATGCAACATTAAAAAACAACCAGAGACCACCTGCATAGGAAAGCAATATGTTTATTCTTTTAATGGGAAACTATAACTTGTTCCAAGAACAAGGAATGTAAAATTCTACTCAATTAACACAAGATGCTTCATTTCTGTATTTTAGACTTATGGGGGAAGGGGACAGAGAGATGAAGATCAAAAGGGAAAGAGTCATATGGACAAAAATAAAGCGAAATTGAATCTGATGAAGGGGAGAGACTGACATGTACACACGGCTTGTTTATGAAGAAGCACATAAACACAAACACAGAGAAACCGCAAACAAACTCATGCCTGTGTGCATTCACTTCTCACCCTGGTCCCCAGAGAGCTGCATAAACACACTTGCAATCGTGGGCTTCTGTGAAATAGCAGCATCCTCATTTATCTCTTCAGGATATCACCAGTTATGTTGCAAGTACCTTGAGAATAGGGACAGCTCATTAGATGTTTGTGAAATTGAAACATTTTTATCTTCCCTAATACTACACTGCATTTTGGAAAGTCTGGGTGTAGTGTAGGTATATTATCTTCGATACTTGCCATGAGGAAATTAAGAAGAGGGCCACATTTAAAGCGAGTCAGAGCGCCCTCACTCCCAGCGCCCCCTCATCCAGTGCCCATGTCACCTTCCTGGTCTGCTCAAGTGCACGCTGCTCAACAGCAAACTCTGGGCAACATCCTGTGTAGTCTTGTTGGGTATTTTTCACGGCACATAACATAGCTTCTCACTTGCTTAAACTGTTGTTGTATTTTGTTGTAAACTACTACTTTTTGACCATATTGTCAAATAAGTGAATACTATAAGAAACCAGAAGCAAATTTTTATTCCTCTCCTCAACAAATACTCAGTTGAGGGCAACTATTCAAGCACCGTGCTAGAGATGATGCATTAGCAATCAGCAAGGCCAGATAGTCCTTGCTTTCATTTATTTATCATTTTGTGGGAAGACAACAATAAAGTAATCATTAAAGTGTTCTGATGGAAATACACCACTTATTTCTCAGATAAGCACTGATTTCTCCTTTGCTTCTCCTTCATCTTTTTTGTCTCTTACATTTCCCCCCCTGTAATTCAATTCATAGGAGAAAACAAAGACAAGAACTCATTCCCTTTTATGTTAAAATACCAGGACAGGCCAGCTCTAGGCAAATGTGACCATTGTTTTCCATAGTCCTTCATTCAGCTCTGACCAAGATTCCTTCCCAACTCCCTGAGCTCCTTTTCAGTTGACTTGAGATTGTCTGCTCCTTTCACGTTTTTCAAAAACAAAGTCTTAGGGCAGTTCTGGAAAGTTAGTTGGAAAGTATAGTTTCCTCAAGAAAGAGAGGGGGACATAAAAATGCAGCTCATCCAGCGAGCAACCTCAGGTTCTTCCTTTGCTGATGGGATGGGAGGTGACATTTATTGAGAACCTGCTCTATTCAAGACACTCTATTAGGTTGGGCTATAAAGATGAAGATGACACAGTCTTTGCCCTCATAAAGTAGTGTGTGATAATTATAATTAGAAGGGAACACACAGTAATCAGTGACTGGAATGTTCTGGGAGAGCCTCATGGAGGAGGGGCATTCGTGCTGACATTGAGATTCGGGGATTACAGAACTAGTCTGGGTACAATACCAATGCGGAGCCTCCCCTGTTGGACAGGCAGTGATGGAGTGTGGTATTGCAGGCAGGAAGTGACACAAACACACCGTAAGAGGTAGGAAAGGATTGGGCACATTCAGAAGACTCGGTGTGTCCTGCTGGATTGGAATGTGTGTGCCCTCATTTATTGGAGAATGAAAAAATAATGCAGCACTTGATGCAATGAAATATTGGGGAACACCCCAACACAACGGTGATTTGGGAAGTTTATTAGGGCAGCTGTATACATGTTGATAGGAGGTGAGAGGGAGACCAGTGAGAAGGTAGAGTATTTGTTCAGGCCTGGGATGATAAGAATCTGAACTAGGAAGGTAGAGTATAGAATGAAAAGGAAGGGAGCGATGGATTCTATCTCATCATCTGAGTGGCCCAGGGGTTAACAGGAGCTTACTGTATTGCCAGAGAGTAGAATGCAGGTGACGGTGACCACAGCAGAGTGAAGCAAAGGTTTCAAGATAGAGGAGTAGAATTTATTATGACACAGACAGCGCTGGCTTCTCCTGCTCCTGGAGATCTGAGAAAGTGAAGCCATAAACACGTGCGGGTACTGTTACTGTGTACAGACAAGATGGCATTATGCTGTGGATTTGAAAATATTCACAAGTGCCTCTTGGAATGTAGCTTTCCGTGGATTAATGCGGTTTGTGTTGAAAGTGCATATATATTTTTTTCATCCGTGGTTTTGCTTTTTAAAAGCAGGTAGTTAAAGCTTTTCTTCCCCTTAAATGTAAAATGCTACTTTAATTTAGTCTTTGCAGCATGGGAATGGGACATTAATGTGGCTGAAAACAGCAGTTTATTTTTTGTGGGTTTGACCATTTCAGAAACTTCACATTTATGAAAAATATTATTACTAGGAAAATAAATTTGAAACCACAGTCCAACTTCCATGAGGACTGTATAGTGTTTTTCCATTCTGCTGCTTAAATACTCCAAAGATTCTATGCCTCAGAGCTGGGACTTGTATAACTGTGCTGCATAGGAAAACAGAGGACTCTGGAGTGGATTCTGAAGTGGTTTCCCCCATCCACCTCTGGATGGCTGTCCTTGGAAACCAGCTCTTAGTTTAGCCCAGTGGAGCTTTGTGTTTGGAGAGAAATTGGCCTGTAGCGTGCAGCTCCATGACTGTGCAAAGACAGCTAAAACCACAACTGCTTTTAGCCCCCCACCCAAACAGTGGGAAAGTATTTTGGGGTATGAGAGTCTCAGAAAGATTAATTACACAATTACATGATAAGATTTCCAGTTCTCTCAGACCAGCATATTTATTTATTTTGTTTTGATTAATTATCCTGAGATGAAGTCTTTATCCAAGTTAAGTCTGATTCCCAAAATATTTATCACTTTTTAGCTTGAAAACCAGTGCTCTGCGTTCTTCCATCGCCACACAATCTTTACGCAGTTTGGCGCTGCGAGGCTACATGAAGAAACTCACTGTATTGAGAATGAGGAAGATGATGGTCCAGCTCTACTTCGCACTGCTCAGACCAGCGGGGGGGGACCACTTTTAAGAAGGGCATACACAGACTAACGTGTGTTCAGAGAAGTAATCAGTGAGGGAGACTTGAAATCCAATCGTGAGAGAAACTGGGTGGTTGGTCTGAAGAAAACGCTTAAATGCTAACAGAGCTGTGGTATTTCACTGCTGCCGGGGAAGATGCCATAGTTTAACTACTTGGCATCCAGGCCCCTTTCCTGGGGAAATCTGCTGCTGTATGCACACTGGTGAGAGGTCTTGCCTCCTATGGTGGAAACTGAGGGGTCAGATTTGCCTCTCACAGGTCACTTGCCACCTGAGTGTGAGCAAGGGTCCTCAGTTCATCCTGTGTCCTGGCACATGCTTATGTCTCGGGCTTTGAGTCTAATAGCCACAGGGTTCATTGACAAAGTGTCTAGAGTCCAATGTCATATCCAGACTTGCGGAGAGACTTCGGCAATGGTCCTCACTGCCTGTCTCCCTTGACGTCTGACCCATCCCCGCCTGGGTTCTCGAGTTCTAATAGAGAATAGGAATCGGTAATCTTAAAAGATTTTGTGAGCTCCCTAATAACTTTAAAATTAATTCCTTTTGATTAAGTTAGTTCATGTAGGTTTCTGTTGTTTACAAACAATAATCCTGACTACATAGTTGCTAAAGATCCAGTAATGTTTTCTTGTTTCCAGCTGGAATTCTTAAGCTGGATCAAAGGATTGTGTTATGGAATCTGTATGTTGTACTATGTGTAGAATTTCAGATATTTATGCACTCAGATGGGGGAGAAGGTCCATAGCTTTTATTTGATTCTCGGAAGGCTCTATAACCCTGAAAAGGCCAAGAAACACTTACGTACAGGATACAATGTAAACACCTTACTTAGCATAATATAAAGCCCTTGTGATCTGACCTCTGCCCACTGCTTCCATTTTTCTCTTTTACTGTGTTTCTTGTTGCTTCTGGTCTTCATCCTCTTTCTATGCTCCAATCAGATCCAAGTACTATGGATTCTCTAAAAGCACTTCATGGTTTTTAATCTCCATGTCTTTGTTCATGAAGTTCCTTCTGTCTCAAATTCCCATTCTTTTTCTTTGCTTCTCACCCTAGCTTTTAGTTGGTTTGCTGGACACCTACTCATCTTTTAGACTTGGCTGGTTTCACCTTTTCATGGGAGGACTGTGAAGGTCATGGTCACTATTCCCCATCCCCTCGGCCCACCTGCTTTCAGCATTGCCAGCAGCCCCTGTCAAGCTAGCAGCTGGCACGAGTGTCTCTTTGCTGTCCTGGGCATTCTCCAAAGTCACTGAAGGTAGTCACTGAAGATGTGCTGTCCAGGCACATCTTTGTGGAGAAGTTAACCCCTCTGGGGGCAACAGTGGGAGTGTCCGTGGATAAATGCCCCAGCCTTCCCATCCACAGGTGGGCCAATTCTGGGACACATACTACATGGTTCTTTGGAGAGGCCCCCAAGCAATTAGGCCGTGGTTGTTCACAGTGGTGACCTGCATATTAAGCGCCTTTTATTTGCTTTTCTTCTTTCCTGTCTCACTTGCCTTATTCCTGTCCTCCTGCTTCCTGGACTTCTACCACCTGCACCCAAGTTTTTGTCTCAGGTTCTGCTTCCAGATGAGGACACCCTCTTGACTTTGTGCCTCTACTTTAGCTGTGAGGAGCTGCCTTACCATCTGTTACCCTTTATTGTTCATATCTAACAATTTCTCTCTAGTAGACTATTACTTCTTTTCTATTACAAATTTATTTTATTTTATTTTTTATTGTGGTAAGAACACTTGATATGAAATCTATCCTCATAACAAATTTTAAGTGTACAATACATTACTGTTAACTATAGGTAAATGTACAGTAAGTCTCTAGAGCTCATTCATCTTACTTAGGTGAAACTTTCTGTCTGTTGATAAATAACTCTCCACTTTTCGCTCCCCTAGTCTCTAGTAACCACCATTCTGGCCTTCGATTTTATGAATGTGATGATTCTATCTATCTCATATAGATGGAATCATGCAATAGTTGTTTTCCTGTGTCTGGCTTATTTCACTTAGCATATTGTCCTCAAGAGGTCCATCCATGTTGTTGCATATTGCAGAATTTCTTTCATGTTTAAGGCTTAATAATATTCTAAATAATAATAATGTATATATCATTCTTTAAATCCATTCATTCATTGATAGATATTTAGTTTGCTTCCACAGCTTAGCTATTGTGAATAGAGCTGCAGTGAACATGGAAGTGGTAATAACTCTTTGAGATCCTGATTTCAGTACTTTTGGATATACCCAGAAGTGAGATTGCTGGATCATAAGGTAGTTCTATTTTTAATTTTTTGAGGAACCTTTGTACTGTTTTTCATAGAGGCTGCACCAGTTTGCATTCCCAGCAATGACGTGCAAGGGTTCCAGTTTCTCCACATCCTCACCAACACTTGTCTTTTGTTAGACCTACTTCTTTTTTTTTTTTTAAGATTTATTTGTATTATTTATTTATTTATTTTATTTTTATTTTTGGCTGTGTCAGGTTTTAGTTGCAGCACGTGGGATCTTCGTTGAGGCATGCGGGATCTTTCGTTGCGGCGCGGGGGCTCTCTGTTGATGTGCACGGGCTTCTCTCTAGTTGTGGCATGCAGGTCCCAGAACGCGTGGGCTCTGTAGTTTGCAGCACGCTGGCTCTCTAGTTGAGGCAAGTGAGCTCAGTAGTTGTGGTGTGCAGGCTTAGTTGCCCCGCGGCATGTGGGATCTTAGTCCCCTGACCGGGGATCAAACCTGCGCCCCCTGCATTGTAAGGTGGATTCTTTACCACTGGACCACCAGGGAAGTCCCCTAGACTTACTTCTTGAGAGTAAAGAGCTTATCTTATTCGTTGTTTTTTCCCTCAGTATTAAAACCGGCACAAAGTGGATCCTCATCCATGTGTAAAAAACATAAGGCATGAGAGCTTCCTGCAGATCTCTCAAGGGCTGTCAAGTGTTTACAAATGTCTGGGGAGCAGAACTAAGACCAAAGAGTAGAATTTACGAGAAGATGGACATTTGTTCCATATGGAACTGTCAGTGCACCTAAGGGAGGGGAGATTCATTAGTAACAGTAACAGTGGCTCATTATGGCATGATGACTCACTTGGTTTGTCCACTCTTCCCTCTCTCTAGCCAAGAATTCCTGTAGTAGACAGTTATATGGAAAAAGAGTCCCACACACAGATGCCTACAGGGATCAGGCAGACATGTAAACTAGTGAGGCCGTCTAGGCATCAGATAATTGGGAATGGCGGGAACTGCATGGAAATAAAGTGCATGCCCTGTCCAAATGGGCTAGCTGCTCCCCAGCTCCAGCCAACAGTTGTTGTGCAAGAATGTAGGTTCAGTGCTGCCAGGCCTTTCAGTTTTTCAAGGGAAAGCAGAAATCCAGATTCTTATGTAAAATTTCCCAGTCAAAAAAACAGTATGTGGGTCAAGAAAGCATCACTGTGCCTATGTTTTCCTCTAAGAGTTTTATAGTGTCTGGCCTTAACATTTAGGTCTTTAATCCATTTTGAGTTTATTCATTGTGTAGGGTGTTAGGAAGTGTTCAAATTTCATTCTTTTACATGCAGCTGTCCAGTTTTCCCAGCACCAGTTATTGAAGAGGTAGAATACTCCATGACATAAATCACAGCAAGATCCTTTTTGACCTACCTCCTAGAGGAATGGACATAAAAACAAAAATAAACAAATGGGACCTAGTGAAACTTAAAAGCTTTTTTGCACAGCAAAGGAAGCCATAAACAAGACCAAAAGACAACCCTCAGAATGGGAGAAAATATTTGCAAATGAAGCAACTGACAAAGGATTAATCTCCAAAATTTACAAGCAGCTCATGCAGCTCAATATCAAAAAAACAAACAACCCAATCCAAAAATGGACAAGAAGACCTAAATAGACATTTCTCCAAAAAAGATATGCAGATTGCCAACAAACACATGAAAGGATGCTCAACATCACTCATCATTAGAGAAATGCAAATCAAAACTACAATGAGGTATCACCTCATACCAGTCAGAATGGCCATCATCAAAAAATCTACCAACAATAAATGCTGGAGAGGGTGTGGAGAAAAGGGAACCCTCTTGCACTGTTGGTGGGAATGTAAATTGATACAGCCACTATGGAGAACAGTATGGAGGTTCCTTAAAAAACTAAAAATAGGGCTTCCCTGGTGGCGCAGTGGTTGAGAATCTGCCTGCCAATGCAGGGGACACGGGTTCGAGCCCTGGTCTGGGAAGATCCCACATGCCGCGGAACAGCTGGGCCCGTGAGCCACAGTTACTGAGTCTGCGCGTCTGGAGCCTGTGCTCCACAACAAGAGAGGCCGCGATAGTGAGAGGCCCACGCACCGCGATGAAGAGTGGCCCCCGCTTGCCACAACTAGAGAAAGCCCTTGCACAGAAACGAAGACCCAACACAGCCATAAATAAATAAATTAATTTAAAAAACCCAAAAAACCAAAAAACTAAAAATAGAACTACCATACGACCCAGTAATCCACTACTGGACATGTACCCTGAGAAAACCATAATTCAAAAAGCGTCATGTACCACAATGTTCATTGCAGCTGTATTTACAATAGCCAGGACGTGGAAGCAACCTAAGTGTCCATCGACAGATGAATGGATAAAGAAGATGTGGCACGTATATACAGTGGAATATTACTCAGCCATAAAAAGAAATGAAATTGAGTTATTTGTAGTGAGGTGGATGGACCTAGAGTCTGTCATACAGAGTGAAGTAAGTCAGAAAGAGAAAAACAAATACCGTATGCTAACACATATGTGTGGAATCTAAAAAAAAAAAAAAAAAAAAATTGTTCTGAAGAACCTAGGGGCAGGACAGGAATAAAGACGCAGACGTAGAGAATAGACTTGAGGACACGGGGAGGGAGAAGGGTAAGCTGGGATGAAGTGAGAGAGTGGCATGGACATATATACACTACCAAATGTGAAATAGATAGCTAGTGGGAAGCAGCCGCATAGCACAGGGAGATCAGCTCGGTGCTTTGTGACCACCTAGAGGGATGGGATAGGGAGGGTGGGAGGGAGAAGCAAGAGGGAGGAGATATGGGGATATATGTATACATATAGCTGATTCACTTTATTATACAGCAGAAACTATCACACCATTGTAAAGCAGTTATACTCCAATAAAAATGTTAAAAAAAAAAAAAAAAAGCATCACTGTGGTTGGCTATGGACCACGGGTTGTGAGTTTGCAAGCTTTGTGTAACATGTGTAGCAGAGGATGTTAAAGCGTCAGATGTGAGGACAGCCTCCTCAAGAGGCTGCCCCCCGTTCTGGTCAGTTTGCCCCCTTCAGCCCATCAACACGCTCTGCCTGTTCTCAGCTTGGGCCTTTGGCCATCCTGTCCTCACAGCAAGGAAGCTCTGTAGCTCAGGCACTTCTCCTGTGACACTTCCCACTACAGCTCTTCCCTCACCAAACCCTGTCTTCTTGGTGCGCCTCTAGCATTTACAGCCCCTGGATATCTGCTGTGGTTGGTCACTCTCCAGTGGTCTCATAGCCTGTCTTATTTGTGTAACTGAGCTGTAAGTTCCTCATAGCAAGGTTTTCTGTTTCACATGTCTTTCCTGTCATTTGGAGCGTAGAGTGGGGCACACGGCCAGGCCTCACTAAGAACTATTTGGTTGACTGTCGTTGGATGGTCATCTTACTCAGCGCTTCTGGCCTCACTCTTCGTAGAAGATGAGGTAATAAAGGGGAGGCTACCAGCTCTTGAGTGCAGAATTTAAAATTAAATCAGTGAAAAAATTTAAATCAGTGGGGCTCTTTCAGAGATTGAATGAGCATGTCCTCCATCTACTGCTGACCTGGTGCTCTCAGAGCTTTTATGAGGAAAATGGTGCCCAGTGTGTTTCTTCTGTCACAGGCTTTTTCTCATCGTTTCCCACCAAAGATATAACAAGATAACCAATTATTTGTGCCCTGGTTTAGATCCCTTGATTAGAGATGGCCTCTGATCATAAGCTACATAGCCATCTTTTTACGGTAGAAGTGAGTAGGCACAATTTTGCTACAACAATTGTCTAAAAGAAAAAAAAAAACTTTTATTTTAACTGGTTACGATGATCTATTTTCTATTCCTTCCCTTTTATTTGAAACACATTTTGGTTGTTGTAGAAATCTCTTTTCTCCCACATCTGTGAAACAAAATACAGGATAAACGATTCTCAGTCAAATGTGATATTGGGCATTAGGTATACTTTGGACACTGGAGTTTACCAGTTATCTCCAAACCTTCTTTTAGAAAATTTCCCCCACTTTTTGGTGAAGGTGCTAGTAAGCAATAGCTGCCAAATTAGTAGGTCTCCCTCATATTCCCTATTGTTTATTTTTCTGTGTTTTGGTGCAGTTTTGTACAAAGACTAGGAACTGAACCATTCTTTCAATAAACATCTATTGAGACCCTCCTGTGGTGCCACACCCTATTTTAGCTGCTAAAGATACAAAAGTGAAGAGATCAGACAAGGCCCTTGCTCTCCTGAAGCTGAACTTCTAGTGGTGAGAGATAACCACAGACCATTGAACAAATGAACACACAAGAAAATTGGATGGTGTTTGGGAGAATAAATAAAATAGTTTTGGGAGAATAAAACAGGATGGAAAGAATGTGTATGTGAGGGAGTTACTCTAGATTGGAGTTGAGGGAAAGTCTTCTTGAAGCTGTGACAGCTGAGACTTGAATGACAAGGAGGGGCCAGCCAGGTCAAGATCAGGGGGAAGAGCATTCCAGGCTGACAAAACAGCTGCGGCAGTGGGCCCGAGGCAGGAGCCTGTGTGGTGTACTGGAGGTTCAGCAAGGAAGTCAGAGGGAAAGGAGAGTTTAGAGCTAGCAAATACATAATTATTCAAGTGAATTTATTTTACAGCTGTTGCAGTTTAAATGTTTATGGCTGTGATCATTTATATCTCAGAATCTCTGTCATGACTTTAGGATTAGATTCAGAAATTACCTAAGATTCATGTAGGAGAAAGTCATTGTTTCAAAATCCATGTGATATATCCTGCTTTGAAGCCTCAGATTTCCCATGGATGGGATAGGACACTAGCAGTATTTTAGGAAAATGGCACCTGGCGTTATATTCTTTTTTTTTTTAAATTTATTTATTTTTGGCTGCGTTGGGTTTTCATTGCTGCGCTCGGGCTTTCTCTTGTTGCGGTGAGCGGGGGCTACTCTTCGTTGTGGTGCACGGGTTTCTCATTGCGGTGGCTTCTCTTTGTTGCGGAGCACGGGCTCTAGGCGCGTGGGCTTCAGTAGTTGTGGCACACAGACTCAGTAGTTGTGGCTCGTGGGCTCTAGAGTGCAGGCTCAGTAGTTGTGGCGTATGGGCTTAGTTGCTCCACGGCATGTGGGATCTTCCCAGACCAGGGCTCGAGCCCGTGTCCCCTGCATTGGCAGGCAGATTCTTAACCACTGCGCCACCAGGGAAGTCCTGGTGTTATATTCTTAAACTGAATTTGCTTTGGAAGTAGTCATGCAGCAATGAGCATTCATGCAGTAAGACACAATTCCTTTATCCTTTAATATAATAATTGCTGTCAAGGATTATAAGAGTTTATAAAGAGATGGGGCATCCATTTTAAAGTTAACTGGATAGGGAAGAAAGCTTTGTCCATAGACAAAGTTTCAGATTTTCTTGGACTTTTTGGTATCTGCACAACAGAGACCTGTTGAGTTGCCAGCATATAACAAGCCAGAACCCTGGATCCAGAGAGCATTTGTGATGACCAGACAACACAGAACTGGTTTCCCTCCTAAAGGGTGGTCTCCAAATTTGTTGTAGCCTTTGTCAAGATTTTTATAGCACAATTGAAAACAGATGCCCTTTCTGCCCTTTCCTTTGTCATCTGAGTTAACTACCGTTCAGTGGGTGTGAGCAATGGCAATCTCTCACACATCTTCAGAACGCCCAAGAAGAGTCCTCACTAGGCGTTTCTATCCTGAAGTCTGGCTGTGAAACACTCTGCAATAGAGAGTAGACACAAGGAGGTGCCAGGTTTGTGAGGTTCTGGTAATCTGCCCAGTGCGTTCCGAATGTTTCTTGTCAAATATCAAAACACCAGTCCTAAGGTTTCATATGAAAAAACACATCTCTCTGAACAGTTTCTACTTGAGAATATTTAATCCTAAAGGAAAATATTTAATCGTAAAGGACTATGTAATCCTAAGGAAAACCAAAGCATACTGTTGCTTATGGACTATATTGAATTTTATTACAGGATGTGGCCCTAAAATATACTTGTATTTTATATATATGACATTGGCAATCCAGAGTATCAAAAATCACTGTAAATTCTTGATTAAAAGAGACTTATTAGACATAAGACTGAATATAATGTGTGCACTTCGCTTGGATTCTGCTGTAAATTGGCTGAAATTTAAACAACTGGGAAAATTTAAATATGGACTGAATATGAGATGATATTAAGGAATCATTGGTAATTTTGTTAGATGTGATAGTGATGTGGAGTTATGTAAGAAAATATCCTTATTTTATAGAGTTGCACACTGAAATATGTAGGGAGCAAATGTCACATCTATAATTTATTTTAAAACACTAGCAAAATATCACTTGAAGCAAATATGGCAAAAAGTTATTAACTGTTCAGTCTAGGTGATGGGCTTGTGGAATTTGCTACTGTACCTTCTCTACTGTCCTGTATATTTGAGAAGTTTTATAACTCAAAGTTTAAAAAAAGTCTTTGCAAACTGGGACATAGCATAGTGGTTTGTCAGCTAAATAGCACTATTTTGTGATCTTAGTGGATGTCACTTTATCGTGCCTTTTGTGCTGCAGCCATAAATATCAGTGGACCTGGAAACTAGATGAGTTTTTCATAAATGGGACATTACAGTAGAAATGAACCAATACTTTCTTCTTACACACACACCCCCCCCCCCCACCCCACCCCCATGCTCTGATTTTGTAACTTGGCCCATGATTAGGGGAGGTGACGTAGTTCAAAAGTAAAACTGAAACATATGGAATCCTAAAGCTAGAATTTTAAACATTTTGTTTCAACCTCAATTTTTAGAAAGAACAATTTTAAACTACAGTTACCAAAGTCATTTTACTTCCTTTCAAAATGTGTATTCTATAACCTGGATTATATTAACATGCATAAAATTATTGGCACTGTCTCACATACATACATGCCTATCAATGGCCCATCTTTTCCCTTCTCTTTTCAGGGCTTTTGAGGAGGAGTTCTTATTAAATCTACCTCTGTTATTTCTTCAGACAGTGTTGTTGCAGATGGTATGTGCCAGTACTGGGTATCGGTACGACTTTCTTACCTTGGGATATTTTGCTACCCAGACCCTAAAATAATATATTTTAATATATAATAATTCCCAGTAATATATAATATTCCCATTTCCACTGAAGCTATTGATGGAAATAACAAATTCACATTACAGTGTGTGCTGATTCACATGACCTGGCTACTGATGGAACAAAACATGTCGCCGTATTTTTATTCCCACCTACATTTAACTTGTAAGTTCTCTTTTTCTTCTTATTTTTCAACCTACTTGGTATCAGTAGTTGTAGATTCAATACCAAAGGGAATCTGGCTGTCCCCTTTTCTCAGCCTCAACATTTTTAGTAAGCTGTGAGTACTGACACCTCGCTTTTTTTTTGTTTGTTTGTTTTTACAACAATGCCTAAATGGAGGTATCTTGGTTTTGAACTGGGGTTAAAAAATAAGAGTCCTAATCATATCATCATCAACAGTGAACACCCATTGAGCACCTGTCATGTAAGGCACTGGTGAAGGTGCTATGGGGTGAAGGGTTGCAGAGTATCGAATGCATGGAACCAGAAGACCTGGTTTCTGTCTTCAGCAGTTGGCAAACTTTGTGAAGACAGGAGAGACGATTACCATGGAAAGTATATGACAAGCACCAAACGTGTGCCATGGACTGCAAGTGTGGTGTAAATTCAGAGTCAAGAGATTGTTTCCAGCTGGGTGGGTCCGTCATGGTTTCACGGAGCATAAAGTTTAAATGGAACCTTCAGAAAGAGGTAAAATTTTGACAGGGAGAGAAAGGGCAAGAAACTGTTTCTGTATGGATTAATGAGTATACCCAGGAGCAAGGAGTGTTTGGGTAACTACAAATAGGCCATTTTGGCTGAAGGGAAGAGATCCTATTGGGACCAAGCTTGTTGCGTGCAGGAATTTGGATTATAGTAAACGCTGGGGAAGCAGGAAATGTTCTGGTTAGTAACATGAGTCAAGCTGTGTGTTAGGAGCTCAATCCGATGGCACCAACCTCAAGGTAGGTTGCAGGAATGAGAGATTAAGACAGGAATATCAGTTTGGAGATCACTGCAGGATAGTTCAAGTAGGAAAGGGAATAATAGTGTAAATTTGGGGAATGACAGTGGGACTAGAAGGGAGGGGTGATTACAAGACACATTGTGAAGGAAGAAACGATTGGAATTGATGACTAAATTTAGGTCCTGTTTGAAATAGAATAGGATGATTCACATGAACTTGTATCATTCCATTGATGCAAGTTGTTAACCGTGAGTTTAATATATCTTATATGACTCAGTTGAGAAACCTTGAAAGAAAACTTTAATTCTTTATTACCTTGTAGGAAAGTTAGCCCCACCCTTATAATTACTAAACTTTTACACAAATCCTAAGAATGGCTATTCCCCTCCTCTAACCTTGGCTGCCTTTTTATCCATCTCCAACAATTAGGAGGGCGGTGCTGTGGAGGGGAAAAAAATGCAACCTGAAACTTTAATATAACTTATTGGTCCATAAGTGGAACGTAAAAGACTTCTGAAAAAGTAGTAATAGTCTAGGGGAGAGGAACCTGTAGGCAGACCCTGGAGGAGAGAGTCATGTAGAGAAGTCTACCTTGAAAGTATGTTCAGTGTCCTTCGGTGGGGGAAGAGAGCCAGCTCCAGGCAGCTCTGCAAGGAGGGAGCTGGGGGAAAAATCCTAGTACCACCTTAAGAGTGGTCCTATGACCACTCTTGTCGAATGGATCGGAAAAAATTCTTCCGATCCATTCGACAAGAGTGGTGCCAATATATGGGATTGCTGAGAGCAGGTTTGTAATGACTGTTGCCCCTCAGAATGACATTTGTCCTCATGGCAGCACGTAGCCTATAAATGCAGTGGCTATAACTGTAAGTAGAAAAATAATCGCGATGTTCATGTTTCTAGAAAGGCACAGGATCCATAATATAGGCCACGCCCTACGTGAATGTAAAGGCAGATAAAGAATATGGAAGCTCCGTTTGCATGTATGTATCAAGTGATTCATCCGTAATTAACGTCTCGACAGATGTGTGCTACGACGAGAAAGCAGTTGCTGTGTCTTGGTGTGTAGTGTATTGCTAGGAATAAGCCTGTTAGGATTAGTAGGATCAAGCAAATGCCTGGTAGAGAGCCAAAATTTCATCATGATGAAATGTTTGATGGGGTTGAGAGGTTAATAGATGCATTGCTGATGATTTCTGTTAGCGGGTGTGTTTTTCGGATGTTGGTCGTTGGTGTTCTTATAGTTGAATGACAACGATGATTGTTCATGTCATTAGTCATGGTTGGTTGGAATCCATGTGAGAATGATGATGACATATATTGTATTTATTTTAAGTGTTATTTTTGTGATCAGTTTTGTGGGGATTTCTTCAAAACCTTCACCTATTTATGGGGGTTTCGGGTTGATTGTGAGTGGTGGTGTTGGGTGTGGGATTGTGTTGAATTTTGGTGGTTCATTTTTAGGTTTGATAGTGTCTTTGATTTATTTAGGGGGGATATTAGTTGTGTTTGGCTATACAACGGCTGTGGCCACTGAGCAGTATCCTGAGGTTTGGGTTTCTAATAAGATTGTTTTGGGGGCGTTTCTTTCAGGGTTGATAATAGAGTTTTTGATGGTATTATATATTTTAAAGGATGAGGAGGTGGAAGTTGTGTTTAAGTTCAGTGGGTTGGGAGACTGAGTGACTCTGGTGACTGGCTTGTTAGTGAGGAGGCTGTGGGGATTGCGGCGTTATGGAGCTATGGTACCTGGTTGGTGATTGTTACTGGCTGGTCGCTGCTTATTGGTGTTGTGGTTATTATGGAGATCACTCGTGGTAATTAAATAAAAGCATGCTAAGGGTGAGAGTAATAAGGAATGATAGGAAGTATAGTTTGATAAGGCCTTTTTGGCTTGAGGTTGGCGTGGAGAACTTTAGTTGAATGAGGGGTGTGGTTTTTGGTAAAATGTTTTCTGGTCAGATTAAGTCCAAGAGGGAGGATGCTGATTTTTGGCTTATTGATAGGTTTAGGTAAGGAGGTAGACGATGCATGATGGCGGGGAAATATCCTAAGAGACTAGAGAATTTAAGGGTATTTGAGGGGTAAACAAATTTTAAGTTTTGTGTGTTAAGGTTAATTTCAAGTGCCAATACAAATCCCAGGATGGTTACTGCAAGGGCAGTTAGTTTTAGGTGTAGGGATACGGTTATTCGGGGGACTGTTGTTGGAGATAATGAATCCGGCAAAGACACTTCCAATTAGCAGGTGTTTGATGGAGTTAATTAGGAAGGGGCTGTTTTCACTGATGGAGGTTAAGGGAGAGAAGCAAGGTTGTCCTAGTAGTGCGAAGAAGATAAAGCGGGTACTATAGACAGCTGTGAGGGAGGCGGCAATTAGAGTTATTAATAGGGCTCAGGCATTGGTGTGAGATGTGTTAGTGGCTTCAATGATCAGGTCTTTACAATAGAAGCCGGTGAGGAAAGGCATTCCTGTCAGTGCCAGACATCCGATAATAAGGGCTGTTGTGGTGAAGGGTAAAGGCTTGAATAGGCCCCCTATTTTTCGAATTATCTTGTTCGTCATTCAGGCTGTGAATAATGGACCCGGAGCATGTGAATAGTATGGCCTTAAAAAAAGCGTGTGTGCAGATACGTGTAAGAATGCTAGACAGGGTTGGTTGATGCCGATTGTTACCATCATTAGGCCTAATTGGCTTGAAGTGGAGAAAGCGACAATTTTTTTAATGTCATTTTGGGTGACAGCGCATATTGCTGTGAATAGGGTGGTAAGGGCTCCTAATCATAGCGCTATTGCTTGAATACGTTTGTTGTTTTCTGTTAAAGGGTAAAATTGAATAAGTAGGAAGACTCCTGCCACGCCTATTGTGCTTGAGTGGAGCAGGGCTGATACAGGGGTGGGGCCCTCTATTGCTGAGGTGGGTCAGGGGTGAAGTCCAAATTAGGCTGACTTTCTGGCTGTGGCTAGTACGAGTCCTATAAGGGGGAGGTTTGAGGGATTTAAGTCAAGTATAAAAATTTGTCGCAGGTCTCATGTGTTTGAGTTAAACAGGGATCATGCTATTGATATAATGAACTGGGTTTGCGTCTGCTCGCCCATATCACCACCCAGTGAGCAGGAAGGATGTAATTCCCTCCCATCTCTTGCTGATCTTCTCCCTTTCTCCAATCTAGAGGCAAGGGAACCCACTGGTGTAATCCATCCAGGTCAGCCTTCTGGGGCAGACAGCGGGGTAGCGAAGGGCAGAGAGTAGAACTGGGGATGCAAACAGAAGGCAATGGTCAGTTATCATCCTGTTTCCAAAATACAACAATATGAGGGGGATTCTTGGAGGAAGTTCTTCATAGAATCATAAAATGTTAGCGCAGGAAGGATCCTGAGAAATAATTTTCAGCCTCATTTTGGAGCCCTGTAGAAGTAGCGACTTGGGTACAGCGACTTGTGTTGTCACACAGATGAGAACAAATGACAGACCTCTGGATTCTCAGCCCAGGCTCTTTCCAGCAGGCCAGGTAGCTTAGCTTCCATTTATTTTCCAAATTTTTCCCAGACCCACTGCACCAGCTCAGCCACTGTTCAGCACGGTTGAAAATGAATGGTAAGGAGGTCTCAGTTGTTATTCAAGGGAATACATAAGCACTATAGACACAGCCGTTGCAGTAGGACATGTTTCTGTAACTTAAGTTAGACTCATTGTAGATAATCTGTAAAGTACAGAAATATGTCCAGGAGAAAATAAAATCATCCACAGTGTACCACAGAGAGATGACGACTGTTAACATGTTGGTGCCTTCTTATGATTTTTAAAAATTAAAATGTATACACATAGTTTGGTACCTTGTTTTTTCACTTAATAATGAACAATTCTCCATGTAGTAAATTATCTTAGAATCTGTTTTAGTAGCAATAATATTTTTAATAGAGGTAGCATAATTTTAAAAATATTTTCTGTTATTAGACATTTGAATTAATTATTTTCTGCTATGATAAATAACGCTATGCCATATACACATATATAAATAATTGTGCTTTTTTTACACACACACATACACATATATAAGTAACTGTGCTTAGCTATAGGAAACATTTTTATAAATAAAATTGCTAGCATAAGCATTTTTAGTGGTTCTTTCTGGTGGATCACAGTGGAAAGAATGTGGCTCTGGGGTCAGACGTCCTGACGTGTTCTGCTTCTGCCACTTTCGGATGTGTGAACTTAAAGTTAAAATGGACTTGAAAAGAGACCAGTTTAGACTATAAAGAATCCTTTCAGTGAAAGAAAGACCTATTTAAAGTCTAAGGTACTGATAATAAAGACAGAAATGGACGTTCTCAATAACTGTATTTTTCTTTGCACTGAATTGTTCAGTAACTATTTCTTTTTTAAAAAATTTCTTCCTTCCTTCCTTCCTTCCTCCCTCCCTCCCTCCCTCCCTCCCTTCCTTCCTTCCTTCCTTCCTTTCTTTCCTTTTGGCCAGTAACTATCTCTAACCTCGTTCACCATCCCCTTCCTTCCTAAGTGCTCAGCTTCAAACTCTACCAGCGGGCAAAGCACGTGTACAGCGAGGCTGCGAGAGTACTCCAGTTTAAGAAGGTATGTGAAGAAGCACCTGACAACACGGTCCAGCTGCTGGGGGAGTTAATGAACCAGAGCCACGTGAGCTGCCGGGACATGTACGAGTGTAGCTGCCCTGAGCTGGACCAGCTGGTGGACATCTGTCGGTGAGGCTGAAAGAGCAGTGTGGCAGGGGCTGCAGGGTGCGGCCCAAGGAAACTGTTTAAATTAATGGAAAAAAAGCAGCATTTTTGTAGTCTTCTAAGTGAAGGAAGATCCTTTCCCACTTCCTATAAGAGGGGTTGTCTGTGACATAGAGCTAGACTTGTCCCCTCCTAAAAATCTGTAGCATGAAAGATTGGAGACTTGACTCCATGGCTTTACGAAGCTCCAGGTTTGGGGTCAGTTCTTCACAACATCATAAAAAAGACTTTTCCGTCTTTGGATGATTAAGTGTTTCAGGGAGGTTTGCTCAGACACAGACCCTGTTGTTACTTTCTTCTCAGGATATTTTAAGCAGTGTTTCCCACTACACTGCAGCTCTACCAGCATCTCCTGTTTGGTGTCCTAAGTTTAATACTTTTATTCAAAAGAGGGGAGAAAAAGGAAAGAGGACCTCAGGCCTGATAGAAGTGTATTTTCAGGGGAGAGGTTGCTGAAGGAATTGCTCAGAGAGTCAGCATTTCCTGTCTTCCAGGTTTAGGTTAGGCAATTTGGGAAAAGGACTGAAGAAAGTCTTTCAGTTTATGAATGGTCGGTTGAGACAGAAATGTAAAGAGGGAAACTCTTTCACAAAGCCTGAGAACAACTTCCTTATAATTGCTAGAGAATGGATAAAAGAGTAAAATGGTTCCTTTACTCAGAAGGAGCTCACTGACCTTGGAGAACAGAAAGGGAAATTGGGAGAACTCTCAAATGGTTAGCTGTTATTTCCACTGTGAGAAAATCATACAAAACTGCCTGCAATTAGCAATGAAAATATAATTAACCTCTTGGCACCTGTGGCTTGCCTCACTCATTGCCGCATTCCCAGCCCGAAAAGTTTAAACCAAGTAGCTCCAGTGATCACAAATGGCATATGTAACCCAACTCGTCGAGAGACTTGAACATAGCATTGATGAGAATCACTCTGCTGATGTCAGTGTTTGCTCACTAGTTGCCAAAAAGCCTTCCAAGGGCTTGTTTCATTGTAAGTGCTCATTTCTGAAAATAGCAAGGGCCCAGTGAATGGAAGGGACAGATATTGTTCAGTTCTGGAAATAAGAGGAAGTGGAATGATTTGTGCAGAAATTTAGGAAGAAGCATCTTTGCTAAGAAGATAGTGGGGTAGTTTGAATCCCACCTGAAAAGCAGCGGAGGGGCATTTGCCAGCCTCCTGGAATTCTCTAATGAACTTGCTTGTTCTGGGATGGTCCACCAGCTCTTGTCCTTATGAGGCTTACATTCTCATGGATAAAGAGGGAAATGACAATTAAAAGTAAATTGAGTGGTAGTGATAAGTGTTATGAAAAAAAAAATAGAAGGGATGGAGAGTACTAGGGGTGTGTACTAGTACTTTATATTGAGTGGCTGATATATTATTGAGTGGCTGAAGAAGGCCTCTCTGAGGAGATGATATTTGAGCAAAGACCTGAAGGAAGTGAAGTAACGAGAACAGCAAGTAGAGAGGTCTTGACGTAGGTACATGGCTGTCACATGTGAGGAACAGCAGGAGGACCAGTGTGCTTGGAGGGCAGTTCAGGAAGGAGAGAGTAGTAGTTGATGAAGTAAGAGAGGTAGTGGGGAGTCATACCCCTGGGCCCTGTCAGCCACTGGAAGCACCCTGACTTTGAGTAGAAGAGGGTGGCAGTGGAGGTGTGAAATGATTCTAGGCCAGATATGCCTTGAAGGAAGAGTCAAGACGATTGCCGTGTGGGTGAAAGGGAGGAATCAAGATGACTCACGGGTTTTCGGCCTGAGAAAATTTCCTTGTTTCCGAAGGCCAGGCTTCACATTTCTGGGTCAGAATTATCTTCTAGTACCATACGATATGAAAGCAGGAAGAGGCCTTAGAGATCAAGAGACCACTAAGAGGTTAAGAGATTTGAACAAGGTAACATAATGAATGCATCAGTGGGAAAGCCTATCTCCCGATCCAGTGTTTTTTGCCTTACGTGTTTCTCTCTCCTTGGGTCATACTGAGATGTGATTATATTTTAATGTGGGTCATTTTTTACCTACTTTCCTTTTCCAGCTTTAAAGCTTTCATGCTAGAGACTTTGGTTGTCACGTTGAGCAGGGAAGGTGGTGTGTGGAGAAGGATGAAAACTGGGCAGGAAGTTAGGAAGGTAGAGTTCTAGCTCTGCCTCTTTTCATTCTGAGCTCTGTGACTTTGGACTGTTGCCTTGCTTTATGATCTCCACTGTGTTTTTCTGTTCTAGCAGTCTATAGGTCTATATATTTTTTAAAAATGTGGTTCTAGTGAAAGATTTAGTGGCTGTGTCTTAAAAGGGTTTGGAAGAGCACACCTTTTGTTTTTTTTCATTTATTTGTTTATTTGCCTTTTCTTAATGGAAGCTAAAGTGTCTCTGTTTAGCCCATTTTCATTTGCTGTATTGCTTTTCTGAGGAAGATTCAGTTGTGTCTAGCATAAGGAGCTCATTCCCTTTTTTAAGGATTTTTTTGGTCTGGAATTGCTGAGTATCAAAATTAATTTCTACTTATTCCATAACCATATAAGGAACGAGTTTCCCATGTTGAAAGATTATCTTTTGGCATGTTGGAAATATTGGCCAGAACAGTTGTCTGGTCCCTAAGCTTCTTTATATAATTAATTCTTTCTTTGCTGTCACTGTGACCAGTAGGTAATATTCTCCAAATACTCCAGTTGGTTGCTAGTTACTAAAAGGTCCTGAGTGGTAGAGCAACCTCAGAGGAGGACAGCCCAGGAGAATTAAGTAGATATAGTCATTGATGCCATTCCTTCCTCAGTCAGCAAATACTTTTCAGTAGGCTGTTTGTGTCCCATGGGAAATTGTAGTCTAAACTCCATTTTCAAAAGGTCTGGCACTTTCTTTTGTGTGGATATATGGGGAAAAAAGGGAGGAATGCAGAAGAATGCAAGATAGTGGTAAAACAGAATGGTTAAAAACCGGGGAGAGAAAGACAGTAGGAGAGTAGTAGTAAATGGTAAATGCAGGGAGAGGTTTAAATGAAAAATGGCAACACTTTTAAGCCCTAGTTCCTTCTGAAGCTTTATGACTATCTTAGTGGGCCAGGCGAGTGGTGGAGGGGAAGGACCCTGGCAAGGCCTGGTGTGGGCCACTGTGCCATAAACTCAACCTCTGGTAGAGTTGTTGTTTTGTATAAGAATCACCACCACCTCCACGCTTCCCTGTCCCCTTAAAGAAAAGTTAACACCAATGGGCAAGTTGTGACTAAGACTGGGCAGCCTGAGAAGCTTGGTTGCCTTGGGTAGACCAGAAGAGGGAGGAGGGAAGCTGAAGAGGCTTCAAGGAGGAGCACCAGCAAAGACACTCTTTATTTTTTATTTTTTTATAAATTTATTTATTTAGGCTGCATTGGGTCTTCGTTGCTGCATGTGGGCTCTCTCCAGTTGCAGCGAGCAGGGTCTACTCTTTGTTGCGGTGTGTGGGCTTCTCATTGCGCTGGCTTCTCTTTGTTGCAGAGCACGGGCTCTAGGCGTGTGGGCTTCAGTAGTTGCGTCACACGGGCTCAGTAGTTGTGGCTCACGGGCTCTAGAGCTCAGGCTCAGTAGTTGTGGTGCACGGGCTTAGTTGCTCCGCGGCATGTGGGATCTTCCCAGACCAGGGCTCAAACCCGTGTCCCCTGCATTGGAAGGTGGATTCTTAACCACTGTGCCATCAGGGAAGTCCCCAAAGACCCTCTTTAGATCACGCTCCCTGGCCCACTTGTGGCACTTCAAATTCCTTTAGTTTTTCTGAAGGCCTGCTTAGAAACTATTTGCTTGAGAAAACAACTAATTGATTGAGTGAATGAAGGATTCGACGCCTAGAATACTCAGGGCTCTATCTACAAATCTTAATGTGATCTGAGCTAGACCATATTCAAAAGGCGTCTCTAGGCAGCTTGTCTATAGGACAACGTATAGGAAGCTACTTTATGACCCAAGTAGAGAGAAGGGGGGAAAAAGCATAGAAGAGATCACCAATGCTTGCATTTTTTTCAGCTGAGCCTTTCGCTGCTCTTCAAGAGAAGATCAGTTTAGAATCCAAAGAAAGGGCCGGGGAGGGAGAAGTAGTTAGACTACTTTTTTTGTTTTAATTAATGTTAGAAAAATCTCAATTATGTGAAATAAAGTTTAATAATGAAGGAAATAGATGAAGCTTGCCCAATTATAAAATACTTCTTTTAAATGAACTAAATGTAAATTTTAAGAAATGGCTATAAACTTTAAAGTAGGATTTACTGAGGAACACAAAACAGTTTTGAAACCAAGTCAGTTATATGTGAGACAGCTCATTCTTTATCGGTTTCCCTGGTTATACTTAAGAAAAAATAGTTAATGGCCTTTATCTTCGTTTTGACACTTGTTGGAATTAGAGAGGACTCATTGCTGCGTTATTGCCCAAGCTATTAAGGAAGATAAATGACAAATTTTAAGAGACCAACAAAGATTACCAAAGTTAATTTGCTGTCTTCCTCAGAAGTCTTCCCACAGTTTTATTCATTCCATGGCTGGCCATGCTGCTCAGCTTCTGGCAGTCATTCTCCTGAGCAGGTCGGAATGGGGAAGAATGAAGTGCAAATCCACATGTGTGTGCTCTTTTCCTCATGACCTTATGGGCTAATCTGACACTCTGTCAAGAAAAAGGGAGAGAGCCATTTCAGCTGCCTTAGGGACCCGCTGGTCTTCGGGCTTCTGTCTTCTATTTATTGTCCCCCTGCCCCTCCCTGCCCCGCCCCCCCCCCCCCCCCCCCAGTATGTATGCCATTTGCTGGAAGCAAACCAACTGGTCTTCAATGACCTTTGTGGCTTACATTTCTAAAATAGACATGCAGTTATATTTTCTTATACTTTCTCATTCGAACAGTATTTGAAGCCTGTGGTTTCTTGAATCTGAAGCAATCTGAAAGTGTTTCTAATCTGGCTGTAAAAATCATAGAAATTGTTCTGGAAGCTGTGTTTTCCTGAGATTCTAATTGGAAAATTCTAGGCTTAGAGCAGAAGCTAGAAGTCTTTCCAGAAAAAGGGTATATTACTGACTGCATATATATATATGCTTTCAAAAGTGTTTTATATTACTCAATATATTTTTCTTTAAAATTTAGCCATTTCTTACAATTTACATTTTGTTCATTTAAGAGTTATTTTATAACTGGGCAAGCATCATCATTTTCCTTTATTATTTTACTTTGTTTCACGTAATTGAAGTTTTTAACATTAATTTAATTAAAAATAAACAGTATACATTTTCATATTTTAAAACAAATATAATGATCCAGCAGCCACTTATTAGAATATAGGAAATGCCTGGAATTATGCTGGCCTGAAACTAGAGAGATAGATAATAACCTGTCCCTAAATTCAAGATTTTCTGAAATAATTTGATATCCATTTGTATATCAATATTTATCTTGAAATAAATAAAATTGAATTAAAATACAAGGCACAATTCCTTGCTTTTCCCTCTTTGCGATTTGTGGCATAGTTGGGTCTTACTGGATCTCTCCCTCCTCCCCCATCAACGCCACCTTTGATCTGTGCCTTACCTTAGTAAGTGCTTTATGGTCAACTCAGTTCATTTAAAAGCAGGAAATTTTACTCAGGCTATACTTAGGTGCCTGGAAAGTTGGTTATAGGAATACACTTCTCAGTGATAAAAAGGATCAAAGGGAACATCCTTATAATCTCCATCTCTTGTCTGCTCTAGCCTTTGTTTTGTAGATCATGCTTTATAAGGCTGACGCTGCTTTTGTTGTTTTGACCAACCCTTCCAGGTTATTCCCAATCAAGTGACCACAATCATCAAAGTGATCTTTGGGATTTTAGGGGTTTGGTCTTCATAACTTTTGTGTTGCCTCTCTGATGTGCAGTAGCTCAGGAGCCATATTTTTAATGTCTTACTGTTCTCCTAGGAAAAAAATGCCAATGCGAAAAGTTCACTAAACACTCTTAGCTCACCTATTTTTCTTTCTTAATTTATAGCTTATTGGTTTCCTAACTTCTGGCTCTCTCTCACAATTTCTATGGCACATACCAAAGGGCATATTAAGCACCAGTGGGGCACACTGCAGTCAGGATCTTTCTGCCTTTGTGAGTGTGTATAGATGGGCAGGCTGCTGACCAGCTGCTGGGGCAGCCCCCGATTTGTGATCGCAAGTACCACTTACTCAGGGGCAGAGGACTACTTATAATAGCACTTATTGTTCTCTATTGGGGAAATTTGAGCCCTGATGATTTCAGACCATGTGGTTGATACAATCCAGTTCATTTTCATTTGTAGCAGGCAGGGTGGTGACATAACAGCTCTGGGGACTTAAAAGTGAATGCATTTACCTAGAAAGACTTCTAGTGTCTGCCCTCTGGAAACTGGCAAGATAGTCAGGAAACTAGGCCTCCTGGCACAATTCCTATGGGTTTTGCAGCCAGTTAGAAACACTTGCAGTTTGCTTTAGGTTCAATTTTGAAACCACAGTTTTCAAAAACTGTACAAATCAGAAAGTGTAAGAAAATATGCCTAGAAGTTCACTGAAGACCATAAGAGACCTGGTTGACTTGAGTCCAGAAAAATGGCATAGTTTGGGTCTTAGAAAATCAAATACGAGGGCATACTGTTCTTCTCTAAACCATGCCATGGTAGCTTTGATGCCCAGATTTTAGTGTCTTTCAGATATACTTCAGGGACACCTCCATTTTTCTCAGCATTTTCCACAAGAAGAGATAGTTTTGACATGGCTGCATGACAGTTTTTTGTTTTTTTTGTTTTTTATTAATTACCAAATTACAAACTAGCCCGTTGCCAGCCTAAGAACTCAGGATAATCCTAGAATCCCAGGGTCAGAGAAACTTTTCAGCCTGGACCATAGGAGTTTGGGCTCAGTTTAGCTACTGGGCCATAAGCTGAATGTTTGAAGGGCAGGAAGAGATGAGTAATCTTTATTTGTTTGAAAGCATTTTTGTTTTCTTCCTTAAACATCCACTTTCATATGAAAAACCTATTTTAATGAATAAAACAGATGATGAAAAAAAATCAGTAGAGAAAATCATTGGGGGGAAAATGAATTACTGATGTGCAGTAATTCTGATGTCCCAGAGTAGGGGTAATATTCTATTGATATTTTCCAGGAAATAAAGTAACTCATTTAGGTGGAAAAAAGGGACAAAACTGTGCTAAATTAATTATGGAGTTTTTAACCTGCTATGAATTTGGAGTAAATTTTATTAGGAAGAATTGGAAGTACATGTTAACTTTTTTTTTAAATTTTTTTATACAACAGGTTCTTATTAGTTATCCATTTTGTACACATCAGTGTATACATGTCAATCCCAACCTCCCCATTCATCACACCACCCCCAGCCCCCCCCCCCCACCACCACCACTTTCCCCCCTTGGTGTCCATACGTTTGTTTTCTACATCTGTGTCTCAATTTCTGCCCTGCAAACCAGTTCTCTGTACCATTTTTCTAGGTTCCACATATATGCGTTAATATACAATATTTGTTTTTCTCTTTCTGACTTACTTCACTCTGTATGACAGTCTCTAGATCCATCCACGTCTCTACAAATGACCCAATTTCGTTCCTTTTCATGGCCGAGTAATATTCCATTGTATATATGTACCACATCTTCTTTATCCATTCATCTGTCAATGGGCATTTAGGTTGCTTCCCTGACCTGGCTATTGTAAATAGTGCTGCAAGGAACATTGGGGTGCATGTATCTTTTTGAATTATGGTTTTCCCTGGGTATATGCCCAGTAGTGGGATTGCTGGGTCATATGGTAATTCTATTTTTAGTTTTTTAAGGAAACTCCATACTGTTCTCCATAGTGGCTGTATCAATTTACATTCCCACCAACAGTGCAAGAGGGTTCCCTTTTCTCCACACCCTTTCCAGCATTTGTTGTTTGTACATTTTCTGATGATGCCCATTCTAACTGGTGTGAGGTGATACCTCATTGTAGTTTTGATCTGCATTTCTCTAATAATTAGTGATGTTGAGCAGCTTTTCATGTGCTTCTTGGCCATCTGTATGTCTTCGTTGGAGAAATGTCTATTTAGGTCTTCTGCCCATTTTTGGATTGGGTTGTTTGTTTTTTTGATATCGAGCTGCATGAGCTGTTTATATATCTTGGAGATTAACCCTTCTTCCGTTGATTCGTTTGCAAATATTTTCTCCCATTCTGAGGGTTGTCTTTTTGTCTTGTTTATGGTTTCCTTTGCTGTGCAAAAGCTTTGAAGTTTCATTAGGTCCCATTTGTTTATTTTTGTCTTTATTTCCATTACTCTAGGAGGTGGATCAAAAAAGATCTTGCTGTGATTGATGTCAAAGAGTGTTCTTCCTATGTTTTCCTCTAAGAGTTTTATAGTGTCCGGTCTTACATTTAGGTCTCAAATCCATTTTGTGTTTATTTTTGTGTATGGTGTTAGGGAGTGTTCTAATTTCATCCTTTTACATGTAGCTGTCCAGTGCTCCCAGCACCACTTATTGAAGAGACTGTCTTTTCTCTGTTGTATATCCTTGCCTCCTTTGTCATAGATTAGTTGACCATAGGTGCGTGGGTTTATCTCTGGGCTTTCTATCCTGTTCCATTGATCTATATTTCTGTTTTTGTGCCAGTACCATATTATCTTGATTACTGTAGCTTCATAGTATAGTCTGAAGACTGGGAGCCTGATTCCTTCAGCTCCATTTTTTTCCCTCAAGACCACTTTGGCTATTCGGGGTCTCTTGTGTCTCCATACAAATTTTAAGATTTTTTGTTCTAGTTCGGTAAAAAATGCCATTGGTAATTTGATAGGGATTGCATTGAATCTGTAGATTGTTTTGGGTAGTATAGTCATTTTCACAATATTGATTCAACCAATCCAAGAACATTGTATACCTCTACATCTCTTTGTTTCATCTTTAATTTCTTTCATCAGTGTCTTATAGTTTTCTGCATACAGGCCTTTTGTCTCCCTAGGTAGGTTTATTCCTAGGTATTTTATTCTTTTTTGTTGCAATGGTAAGTGGTAGTGTTTCCTTTATTTCTCTTTCAGGTTTTTCATCATTAGTCTATAGGAATGCAAGAGATTTCATCATTAGTCTATAGGAATGCATTAATTCTGTATCCTGCAACTTTACCAAATTCATTGATTAGCTCTAATAGTTTTCTGGTGGCATCTTTAGGATTCTCTATGTATAGTATCATGTCATCTGCAAACAGTGACAGTTTTACTTCTTCTTTTCCAATTTGTATTGCTTTCATTTCTTTTTCTTCTCTGATAGTGGCGAGAGTGGACATCCTTGTCTTGTTCCTGATCTTAGAGGAAGTGCTTTCAGTTTTTCACCATTGAGAATGATGTTTGCTGTGGTTTTGTCGTATATGGCAACATAATAAAATGTTGAAGTAGGTTCCCTCTATGCCCGCTTTCTGGAGAGTTTTTATCATAAATGGGTGTTGAATTGTGTCAAAAGCGTTTTCTGCATCTACTGAGATGACCATACCGGTTTTCTTCTTCAAATCGTTAATATAGTGTATCACATTGATTGGTTTGAGTATATTGAAGAATCCTTGCATCCCTGGGATAAATCCCACTTGATCATGGTATATAATCCTTTTAATGTGCTGTTGGATTCTGTTTGATAGTATTTTGTTTAGGATTTTTGCATCTATATTCATGAGTGATACTGCTCTGTAATTTTCTTTTTTTGTAGTATCTTTGTCTGGTTTTGGTATCAGGGTGATGGTGGCCTCATAGAATGAGTTTGGGAGTGTTCCTTCCTCTGCAATGTTTTGGAAGAGTTTGAGAAGGATGGGTGTTAGCTCTTCTCTAAATGTCTGATAGAATTCACCTGAGAAGCCGTCTGGTCCTGGACTTTTGTTTGTTGGAAGATTTTCAGTCACAGTTTCAATTTCATTACTTGTGATTCGTCTGTTCATATTTTCTATTTCTTCCTGGTTCAGTCTTGGAAGGTTATACCTTTCTAAGAATTTGTCCATTTCTTCCAGGTTGTCCATTTTATTGGCATAGAGTTGCTTGTAGTAGTCTCGGAGGATGCTTTGTATTTCTGCGGTGTCTGTTGTAACTTCTCCTTTTTCATTTCTAATTTTATTGATTTGAGTCCTCTCCCTCTTTTTCTTGATGAGTCTGGCTAATGGTTCATCAATTTTGTTTATCTTCTCAAAGAACCAGCTTTTAGTTTCATTGATCTTTGCTATCGTTTTCTTTCTTTGTCTCTATTTCTGTTATTTCTGCTCTGATCTTTATGATTTCTTCCCTTCTACTAACTTTGGGTTTTGTTTGTTCTTCTTTTTCTAGTTCTTTTAGGTGTAAGGTTAGATTGTTTATTTGAGATGTTTGCTGTGTCTTGAGGTAGCATTGTATAGCTATAAACTTCCCTCTTAGAACTGCTTTTGCTGCATCACATAGGTTTTGGGTCGTCGTGTTTTCATTGTCATTTGTCTCTAGGTATTGTTTGATTTCCTCTTTGATTTCTTCAGTGGTCTCTTGGTAATTTAGTGACGAATTGTTTAGCCTCTATGTGTTTCTGTTTTTCACATTTTTTTCCCCAGTAATTGATTTCTAATCTCATAGCGTTGTGGTCAGAAAAGATACTTTATATGATTTCCATTTTCTTAAATTTACTGAGGCTTGATTTGTGACCCAAGATGTGATCTATCCTGGAGAATGTTCCGTGCGCACTTGAGAAGAAAGTGTAATCTGCTGTTTTTGGATGGAATGTCCTAGAAATATCAATTAAATCTATCTGGTCTATTGTGTCATCTAAAGCTTGTGTTTCCTTATTAATTTTCTGTTTGGATGATCTGTCCATTGGTGTAAGTGAGGTGTTAATATCCCCCACTATTATTGTGTTACTGTCGATTAGCTCTTTTATAGCTGTTAGCAGTTGCCTTATGTGTTGAGGTGCGCCTATGTTGGGTGCATATATATTTATAATTGTTGTATCTTCTTCTTGGATCCATCCCTTGATCATTATGTAGTGTCCTTCCTTGTCTCTTGTAACGTTCTTTAAAGTCTATTTTATCTGATATGAGTATTGCTATTCCAGCTTTCTTTTGATTTCCATTTGCATGGATTATCTTTTTCTATCCCCTCACTTTCCGTGTGTATGTGTCCCTAGGTCTGAAGTGGGTCTCTTGTGGACAGCATATATATGGGTCTCGTTTTTGTATCCATTCAGCAAGCCTGCGTCTTTTGGTTGGAGCATTTAATCCTTTCACGTTTAAGGTAATTATTGATATGTATGTTCCTATGACCATTTTCTGAATTGTTTTGGGTTGGTTTTTGTAGGTCCTTTGCTTCTCTTGTGTTTCCCACTTAGAGAAGTTCCTTTAGCATTTGTTGTAGAGCTGGTTTGGTGGTGCTGAACTCTCTTAGCTTTTGCTTGTCGGTAAAGCTTTTGATTTCTCCATCGAATATGAATGAGATCCTTGCCGGGTAGAGTAATCTTGGTTGTAGGTTCTTCCCTCTCATCACTTTAATTATGTCATGCCACTCCCTTCTGGCTTGTAGAGTTTCTGCTGAGAGATCAGCTGTTAACCTTATGTGAGGTCCCTTGTATGTTATCTGTCGTTTTTCCCTTGCCGCTTTCAGTAATTTTTCTTTGTCTTTAATTTTTGCCAGTTTGATTACTATGTGTCTTGGCGTGTTTCTCCTTGGGTTTATCCTGTATGGGACTCTGCGCTACCTGGACTTGGGTGGCTGTTTCCTTTCCCATGTTAGGGAAGTTTTCGACTATAATCTCTTCACATATTTTCTCGGGTCCTTTCTCTCTCTCTTCTCCTTCTGGGACCCCTATAGTGCGAATGTTTTTGTGTTTAATGTTGTCCCAGAGGTCTCTTAGGCTGTCTTCATTTTTTCTCTCTCTTTTTCCTTTATTCTGTTCCACAGCAGTGAATTTCACCATTCTGTCTTCCAGGTCACTTATCCGTTCTTCTGCCTCAGTTATTCTGCTATTGCTTCCTTCTAGTGTAGTTTTCATTTCAGTTATTGTATTGTTCACCTCTGTTTGTTTGTTCTTTAATTCTCCTAGGCCTTTGTTAAACATTTCTTGCATCTTCTAGATCTTTGCCTCCATTCTTTTTCCGAGGTCCTGGATCATCTTCACTATCATTATTCTGAATTCTTTTTCTGGAAGGTTGCCTATCTCCACTTCATTTAGTTGTTTTTCTGGGGTTTTATCTTGTACCTTCATCTGCTGCATAGCCCTCTGCCTTTTCATCTTGTCTTTCTGTGAATGTGGTATTTGTTCCACAGGCTGCAGGATTGTAGTTCTTCTTGCTTCTGCTGTCTGCCCTCTGGTGGATGTGGCTATCTAAGAGGCTTGTGCAAGTTTCCTAATGGGAGGGACTGGTGGTGGGTAGAGCTGGCTGTTGCCCTGGGGAAGAGCTCAGTAACACTTTAATCTGCTTGTCTGCTGATGGGTGGGGCTGGGTTCCCTCCCTGTTGGTTGTTTGGCCTGAGGCGACCCAACACTGGAGCCTACCCGGGCTCTTTGGTGGGGCTAATGGTGGACTCTGGGAGGGCTCACGCCAAGGAGTACTTCCCAGAACTTCTGCTGCCAGTGTCCTTGGCCTCCCGGTGAGACACAGCCACTCCCCGCCTCTGCAGGAGACCCTCCAACACTAGCAGGTACGTCTGATTCTGTCTCCTACGGGGTCGCTGCTCCTTCCCCTGGGTCCCGATGCGCACACTACTTTGTGTGTGCCCTCCAAGAATGTAGTCTCTGTTTCCCCCAGTCCTGTTGAAGTCCTACAGTCAAATCCCACTAGCCTTCAAAGTCTGATTCTCTAGGAATTCCTCCCTCCGTTGCCAGACCCCCAGGTTGGGAAGCCCGACGTGGGGCTCAGAACCTTCACTACAGTGGGTGGACTTCTGTGGTATAAGTGTTCTCCGGTTTGTGAGTCACCCACCCAGCAGTTATGGGATTTGATTTTAGTGTGATTGCGCCCCTCCTACCGTCTCATTGTGGCTTCTCCTTTGTCTTTGGATGTGGGTTATCTTTTTTGGTGAGTTCCAGTGTCTTCCTGTCGATACATTAACTTTTATTGTCAGGATAAATTGCATCTTTTAAAGATGAGTGATCGTCGTACTTTGTGTAGGGCCTTTCACTTTCGTACAGGGCTTGAAACTGTGCCCGGTTGATGGTGACTAAAATTACCCCTTGCTGTGTGGTGGCTTATATAGTAGTTTCCATCTCAATCACACGTTTTGTCTGATGATAAATTCCGAGTCCATTTGTCAGACCAGCCAGCTCCCGAAGGTGCAGGGAAAATGGGGATGGACCTGCAGAAGCCACTATCCTCTTTGTGGAAAGGTCTGCATAATTTCCCTTTAGAGATTGAACAGACGAACTAATTTAGAGTTTAGTAACATGTTCTTTGTTGATAAATTTATTCAGCACAAATCTAGGCTGTCTGTTCTAGGGGACCGAATGCAGCTTAAATAGCCCCCAGAGGAAGCTCTCACTTGTGTATATATAAGACTTGCACTTTAAAGTTTGATTTGCCCTCATATGGAGCAACCTTCTGATTCATCATGTTGATCATGTCCATTGCCTGCTTTCTTTTTACTCCCTCTTCCTGATCACCTATAGGCTTGCTGTACAACTCTTCAAGTGGTGGCTTTATGGAATCAATACTACAGTGGGTTATTGCCAGCCCTTAGGAAACAAACAGGAGTACTACTGACTTCTTTTACTACTTAAGAGCCAAAACTGGGGGCTAGTTTTAGATACAATTAAATTTCAAATCACCTTCAAACAGTAGTATAAATAATTTCTTAATGTCCTAAAATGTTTGTTTGACAGTACTGAAAAAAACCCCACAAAACACACTACATAATCTCTTCTTAGTTCTTGGAGATGCTGTCTGTTCTAAAGCACCAGGAAAATCACTCTCATTTTCATTTGCAGATTCTAATTTTTTTTTTTTCTCATTGTTTTAGGAAATTTGGGGCTCAAGGATCACGGCTTACTGGAGCAGGCTGGGGAGGCTGCACAGTATCGATAGTACCTGCTGACAAGCTGCCCAGCTTCCTAGCAAATGTGCACGAAGCTTATTACCAGAGGAGCAATCGAAGCTTAGTGCCTGAGAAGCAGAGTTTGTTTGCTACCAAACCTGGAGGTGGAGCTTTGGTTTTCCTTGAGGCCTAAACAATGTAAAAAGTCTCCAAGAAACTATTTAGAGCATTTAGGAACTGGCAGGACTTCTATGCCACAGCAAATTAATCCTCTTTCTGTTTTGTATTATGATGAACAGTTGCTATTATCAAGATGTATTTCCAAAGAAATGGTTGAAAGCTCCCTATGCTTCATAATGATTATTTTTCCATCTTAAAATATGTTTTCTACCAATAAGAGCCAAAATTATGCTTGGACAGATCTCTTAAGATAATTTACTGGATTTACTGATTTCAAGATTTTTAAAAACAAATGGTAAAAGACCATCAATACTGACCTCATGGATTGTACTTGAATTAAACATACATTCTTAAGTACAGTTTACTTCTGGTTTCTCTTGGCATTCTTCTTCCTCAAAGTTGAAGTCTTCTGTTGTTGATGATGATGATGTTAGTGATGCCAGAAATTTTCTCTCAGTTCGGGCTTCAGAACGCTATTAAAATAATACGTTATTAAGGATTCACAGATTTTCCTGGATATTGTATACTTGAAAGTGAGATTCTCCCAGTTATCAAGATGAAGAGGATCACTTAAATTTTTTTTTTTTTTTTTAAAGATGGATTTAGGAAGAAAATCCCAGGCTCATTTAATTTTTTTTTTTAACCATGTGATATCATATAAACAACAGTCACTTTCAATTCTTTTGGCCCTGAGCTTTCTGTCATAATAGAGAAGCTTAGATAAAAGCCACTTCAAGTTTTTATCTCTATTCACATTGAGATGATAGACAATTATCTGGATGTTAATTCAGATAATTCAATTTGTTCATGGAATTTACTTTCTTCCCACTCTATCCTACCTTTTCTCAAATGCCTCTCTAATCCAGGAGGCATGTTTACTATTCTAGGAAAACCCATCTGTGACTTGCATCTTCGTTGTGTGTCTAGCAAAGCTTGTTTGTATATGTGGACCAATGTAGGGCAGGTGTGAGGCATGAGGGTGAAAGTATGAAAAGGCTGAGCGTGGGTTCTGGGATTGGGTAGGGGTATTGGTGGGTGCCTGTACATGTTTATCAAAATGGACAGAAAGTTTGGCCACGTGGTGATGGTAAATGAGTGGCTCTCTCTCGCGGATAGACTACAGGAAGGCTTTCCTGAATTATATGAAGATTTAGACCGAAAAGCATTTTTCTGACATAGTCAGATAATTGAGAGACCAGCAGTCATATGGCATGAATTATCCAGAAGTTCAGCACAATTTTCTATTAATTATTCTATGATTGAGTTGCACATTAATGAGCAAAAAGACTGGACATCATCATCTTGAATCTCAGTTTCAGAGAAGCTGAGGCAAAGCTGGTTGTTACATTTCTTGAAGGACAGCAGTCATATGAAGTACTAGGAAATCCATTATTCTATTCTAAAATAAAGTTCTGGTGCATTTTCATTCTCAGCAGAAAGGTAAGTACTTGAGAAAGCTTAAGTCAAATTTGTTAATTTTGAATTTTAAAAATGGATTTAAAATGATAACCCTTTGCTTTTTAAAACCTTTCCATTTTCCACAGAAGATCTGTGGTTGATTGATATATAATTCTTTGAAGATGCCTGGATTACTGTAAAAAAAAAAAAAAAAAAAAAAAAAAAGCCACTTGCCTTTAAATTTTTCACCGTGAGATACCTTCTTTACAAAATAGGTAAGTAAAAATTTCTAGTGCACACTCTGCTTTGGAGGACATAGTCGTTCTAAGCCAGAATCTACTCCCATATTTGTCTTGATGTCTGGCTTGAAGAAAAGAACTATTTTCCAATGAAACCATCACCAAGTGTTATTCTAGAAATTATGAGAGATATCGAACTTGCCTGGAAAGGATGGGGCTAGGGCCACTGGAAAAAAGCTTCATGTAGAAGATGCAATTTGAGCAGGGCCTTAAAGGATGAATAGAATTTGAAAGCTGGGGAGTAGGCATGGCAGATAAGCAAAGTATACGATTATGGGTAAACATGGTATGTTGGGGAGACTCAGTGGGAGTGAAGGGTTTGCCTTGGGATATAGTGGAGAATAAGATTGGCTATACTGGCTGGAGCCAGCTTTTGAAGAGCTCCAAGTCCAGCATTTAGACCAGGGGTTGCAAACCAGCAGCCCATAGGCCTCGTCTGGTCTGCAGATTTATTTAGTTTGGCCCCTAGGGGTATTTAAAAACTTGAGTCCTAAACAGGAATTTTACAGAAGAATTTGGATTACAAATGGTGGAAGATCTGGTAACACTTTGGCCTCTATTCCTGCAGAGCCACAGTGAACTAGAGGTGAGGATGTAGTTGCCTTGTTTCGCTGAGGCACAGACTCTCCAGTGTGCTACGGTGTCCATAGCTCCTGTAGTTTCTCTAAGACTCGGGCCATTTACTATTTACCAGCTGAGGTCACTTGCCCTTTACCAGTACACTTGCACAGTTTTCTTACACTAAATAAATATTTCTCTGTACCCATGTCTCTAGCAGTAGCAGTTAAGAGAGACCATGAAAAAAAAGGGAGAAATAATTTTTTTTGTGGAATAAAGATTAGTACTATTTATTTAATATTAAACACCCAATATTTGTTTAATATTAAACACCCAACAATATTACCCCTTTCCATTACCTTTCTGGCTCATAGGAATTTGGTTAGATTATTTGACCCCTGTTTTTGACATTACATCAGTAGCCAATGAGAATTGCTCTAGATTTTTGCATGGAAGCCTGACATACTGAAAGTGAAAAGCTCTCTCTTATTCCTGACCGCAGATTGTCCAACCTTCAGATTTATTGTACACTAGTTTCTACATGTTCTTTCTTGTTGGAAGGGAGGAAGGACCTTTAGATTTAATAGGACTGCCTGTAAGTTAAGGTGGAGCAGAAGGGAAGGGGACAAAGAAAACTGGAAAGATGGGGCCATGTCCTTCCTTTTCTTTCTTTCTTACACTTGAGTACTGTTTAGAACCTTATCATTTCTTAACGTTTCTGTTAATTGAGGGCAAGAATCATTCATCTAACACAGTAGCTGGAATCCAATATATTTTTGTTGAATTATTAACGGGAAATAAAATATGACTTCAAATACCAATAATTTTCTATTAGTTTGAAATTCTGCATTTGGAGGTTTTCAGTTGCATAAAATGCTTCTGGTCAGAAGCAAGGGATGGGGATGAGTGAGCGTGAGGTTGTCACTAATACGTGAGAGAGAGATTACCCTAAATGTGCATGTGGATGATTAAATAACAAGAATGTATTCCATCCTGCCACTGTAACTTGGATGTGAAACCATACATTGCTTATTAAGTATTTTCCAGTCTATATAAGAGAAGCTAGAGAGAGAATTCTCAATTATTTTCAGAAAAAAACTTACCAGTTTTTGTAGGAAATTCTCAAAATCATTCTTAACTTCGTAAGGTTTCTTGGTAGCCTTTGCTTGGAGCCTAATCATGAAAGAAAGAAAATTGGTAACCAAACTAATTGTTTTCATACTGACACCAACTAAGAGCCACGATTTACGAAGAGTTTAATATGCTGGGCATTTGCCACCACTTTACGTATATTAATTCAGTTACTCTGACAACAATCTTAGGAAGTAGGTACTACTATTATCCTATGTTATAGATGAGGAAAGAGGCTCAGATAGGTTAACTAACCTGTCCACAGTCATACAGCTAGCAAGTAATAGAGGATTTGAACCCAAGCAGTGTGACTTGCGCCCTCTATTCTAACCACTGTGTGACACTGCATCCCAGCAGTGAAGCATCCTCTTCAGTGAGATGGTTCACACAGTAAGTATTCCCTCAACTAATTCCACTCACTGGGCTCCAGTGCAGATTTTAAGATGAGTCACTGGGGAGGGAAGAGTAAAAGGGACTGGCCCGGGAAAGATCTGGGGGAGAGAGAGAAAGAGAGATGGAAAAGGATAAAGGGTGAGGGGGGGCGCTTACTAGACTGTAAGCTCATCAAGGGTGGGGATCCAGGAATCTATCATGATTTCTGTCACCACGTACTCATTCAAGAAATATTTTTAAGGAGTTGAATAGTTGAATTGAGGAGGCAGCAGGAAACTTTCCAGAGATCTACGGATAAAGACAGAAGCAGAGGTAGGGCAGGCAAGGAACGATAGGAACTTGGGACAAGGGAGAGACAGCAAGAGAAACACAGATGAGAGAAAGAAAAGTGAAAAATGGTATAAGGCTATTGATTTCACTGGCGATTCTCAAGTGAAACATTTGAAGTTATTCTGTGAAATCTGTAGGAAGTGAAGTTTTCTAAAAATTCCAAATAACACTTTGCTGAAGCATGAACTTTGGATTAGCTAAACCCCTATAAGGCCTGCTCTAGGTTTCTCTAGCATATAGCCTAGGGGGTCCCCTGAGGGCACCCAGTAGGGCTACCTCTGAGGGGCCTCTTGCGTTAGTATTCTCTGACTAACAAATACTCCCTTACTCTTTCTCTACTTTATCTCTGCCAATTTTATCTCCTTAACCTAGGTTTTCTCCTCACTTCTTACTACTCTTTTGGACTATTCTTCCCTGCTTTTCTAAAATCTGGCTCTGAGTCTCTTTCTCATAGTCATATTTAAATATCCCTGGTGCCCTTTTCTCAGTAACACAACTCTTAGAATCTTCTTGACTTCAAGTCATCCTGAGACTGGTTCATCTCACTTTGTGAAAATCAATCCATCTTCCAACCTACTTTTTTTTTTTTTATAGTAATTGTATTTTTTTTTATTGTATCATGTTTTTAAACATCTTTATTGGAGTATAATTGCTTTACAATGGTGTGTTAGTTTCTGCTTTATAACAAAGTGAATCAGCTATACATATACACATATCCCCATATCTCCTCCCTCTTGCGTCTCCCTCCCGCCCTCCCTATCTCACCCCTCTAGGCGGTCACAAAGCACCGAGCTGATCTCCCTGTGCTGTGCGGCTGCTTCCCACTAGCTATCTATTTTACATTTTCCAACTCACTTTAGTTTACAGTTCCCCTCTTCTTTTTTTTTAATAACAGCTTTGTGATATGTTACATAACCTAAAATCCACCCTTTCAAAGTATAAAATTCAGTAGGTTTTAGTATATTCACAAAGTTTTGCAAGTGTCACCACTACCCAATCTCCCATCTTTCTATCTTTCCTTTCCATGACTATCCTTTTTTGAAGATTACAGGTAGAAACTTGGACACTGTGCCTATAAATTTAACAGGCACGTGGGAGTTACATACCCAAATGAGTATTTTCCCCTTCACTTTCTCCAGCTATGTGCCATCGCATAAAACATATTTGAGTGCTTCTTGTGAGTTGCTCTGAAAACCAGTCTGCATCCTTTTGCATATCTTGAGTGGTGAGAAATCCTGTCCTCTAGAGATGTGATTTTTGGGAACTTGTAAAAGTCATCTGGAATCAGATCTTATGTGTTGTGAAGGGGAAAGCTGGGTGATAAAATTTTTAGTGAAAAATGAAGTAAGATTTTAAAGTAATGAGTTGAATTTTCTCATGTGACTGGGAGACTAGCTTTATAAGTTCCAAAATAGCAATTAGAAGTATGGCAGCATGACTGGCACAAAATTGTGGTTTCCCATAGGGGTTTATTTGAAGGGCTGTACTCATCTGACATTTATTCTTGCCTATGTGGATGTACTGGAAGAAGTGGGTTAGTCCCAACACTTTATAGTTTTCTTTTTTACACTGTCATTAAAATAAACAAATATGCCCAACTTTCCTCGTTTCAGTGGGGTACAATGTTTGTATGTATAGGGGAAGCAGCAGGGGCAGAAAGGGACAAAGAACTAGCCTGAGACCAGCTAAATAGGTTGTTTTTCTAGTTTACGTCTTCCCATGGTTATGAGTCTATATTTAAAAGGCCCTCAGCTTAAGTCCTATATCTGGTAGAGTAAAAGGAGATGATGATAATGTTTAGCAATTAATTAAATTAGAGTGATTATGTGGATAACAAAGTTAGTGTTACTCTAGATGAACTACGGAGTAGAAAACTTCTGCAGATATTCCAGTTAATGAAGTTTTACATATTAAACCCACTGTGGTTTATGTAACACATTTGTTCAATTAAAATGTTTTTAAGCACTATGATTTGAATAAGAAACAAACCTATGAAGCTCCTTGTCAACTCTTTCCTGTCGCTGTCTTAGGAGTTTTATTTCTTCACTAATTATGTGCTTTTCTCTATAAAGTCAAAGTTTGGAGTTAAATTTTAAAATAAAGCAGGCAATTCTCATTGAGAAAGAATAAATCAACAATTTGCTGCCTTCCACATATCAGTAAAGGTCCATTACAAAACAGTTCTTCAGCATCCCCTCCCAATGCACCACTTGGTATGAGGAATTCCCCCAGCACACTGCCCCTTATAAACATGTGCCAAAGGCATCACCCATGTCAGCTGAGTACAGCCTGGACTCCACCTTGCTGTTCCCACATGGGCCCTCTTACAAGGTGCCCATCCCTGTTCTTCCCACTGAAAATAGGAAATCTGAGGGCTCTGTGTGCGTGTCTGTGTGCGTGCATGCGCATGTGTGTATGTCAGTGGGAGGGGAATGGGGCCCTGGGGAAAGTAGAGGCTCAGACTTCTGTCCTGCCTGCTGGATAGGACAAGACTGGCTGCTCTTCTGTTTACCTCTCTTTGATTTGTTTCCGGAACAGCATCAGGTACCCAAAGGGTAGGATGCCCATCCTTTCTCCCCTTTAAGGCAATAAGACAACTAGGCCGTGACCTTGATATCATAGACAGAAGAATTGGACCCTGCCAATCTGTCCTCATAAAAATCGATGGGCATCCTCATTAAGCCATTTCTCGCTTCCGGGCACATAAGAATACCATAACTGGCCAAGAGTAATCATTTTAGTGAAGCACAAAAAAACTTAAAATGTTTCCCCAAGAAAACGTTTCCGAAAAGACCTCCTTGTCTTGCTTTCCTCCATATCACCCCTGCTGCCACCCCAGCTACAAGGAACTCCTTCTATTACAGACAACCTTTCTTTTCTTCTTCCAGGGCTTATCTTTGTAAATGAACAATACTCCAATCTCTCTTCCTGGGAACTCTCTCCTGGTCTCTCCACGTTGGGGTGCATCCTCCCACCCAGACCACAGGAAAGCTTCCTTCCTTTTTTCAATCCCTGACATGTGCCGTGTCTCCATGGTTACAACATACATCCTTGACACTTACCTGAAAAGAATCTCCGAGTCTGTAAGATGCTCAGAGGCGACTCTCCTCGTCAGTAAAACAAGAAGCTTAGTTGTAGATAATTTCTATGATTGCTTGCGGCTCTAAAGGATTCTATGATTTTATATTTATCAATAGTATGGAGTCAACTTACATTCTAAAATCCTTTTGGTTGTTTGCAAATTGTCTTTTTGCCTCCTTTAGAATATCACAGTAAGTTGGAGCAGGTGGTGTGATAGGCTTATGGTTAAGGAAAGATTTTCAACTAGGAAAACTTGGGAGAGGTTAACAGTATCCTTCACAGGGGAACTCAGGGAGCCATCTTGCCTGGGCTTCCCAGTCATGAAGGGTCTCAAGTATAAACACGAATATTATGTCTGGCGTTGCACTGAAAGGACCAAAAGGAGACAATACCCATCAGACTACTTTAAACTTATATCCCATTATCTGGACCACACCATCCATAGCGCACAAGGACTTAGTAGTTTCATAAATCCCGTAATTACTATTTTCATGTTTTTTTGGTGTGCTTTATAGGCGGTCATTTGTTAAATGTAAATATTAAAAATGTACATTTTGTAACTCTGTTTAGACATTTCTTCATTTCTACATATACTGAGAACTTCAAAGTCTCTTGACTTCTGAGGGGCCCTGGAGGTGACTGGCAGCATATGTTGGCTGCCTCAGTTAGCCCGACCTCTGCTAAGTGCATGGGAAAGGATGATAAGCAGAAGATAGAAATGTTCTGCTAATGTGGCTGCGGCTCTTCTACTGTCTGTTTCTGGCACAGCCTGTGGCTGTGTCACTAACGCTGGTCTTAACCCATGTCTGTGTCTGGAAGGCAGACGCTTCCCTCTGAAGTGGCAATTGGTAAATGACTCAAGGAGGCAGCCCTCATCTTGTGTTAAGACCTTAGCCTCATTGGTAAACTAGGAGCTCTTAAACCTCTGCAGTCACCAAGATGCAGGGAATGAGTCTGTCCTCCCATGGTCCCACTCTCCAACCTGAACCACACTTCAGTATTACCTCCATCTTTCTCTGAATGCAATTTGCTCATTTAAAACACATTTATGCTCCCTTCAAGGATGTCCTTGATGCTCATTTTAATCTTAATCATCTGGTATAAGAATGTTAGGAAAAGCTCAGTGGATCTGGTCCCTGGGACAAGACCACATAGGCACTTAACCTTATGACCTTAATTTCCTGAGTATTGTATCTCAGTTGAGATAACCAGAAGGAAAAACATGAATGGCTCCACAACAAAGATTCTCACAATAAACTTGAATAAAATCTATGTCTTTCCTATGACACTCTAAACTACTCAGAAAGTATCGTCAATCACTAATACTTTGAATATTAAGGTCTTAGAATCAAGGAAAAGAACATTTGTTTTCTGTGTACTCCAGATGACTTTCTCAGCAATGCCAGGGTGATAAATTCTCTCTGCCAGCCATAGAACCTGTTTAAGAAGGTTCCTTAACAGCATCACTAAGTTGCTGGGAAGCAGTGTTGACAGCAGACCATACTCCATCCTACTAAGCACAGAGTTTGCGAGGGTCTGGATGATTATGTTGTCCTGAATAGGATAGGAACTCTCTGAAATAGATTTTACAGAGAAGTCCGCTGCTCTTTATGATGCATCCCAAGTTTACTTTAACCCCTTCATCACAGCTAGGTTTTAGAGTATGGTTTTCCTTAAAGAAAGAGATACGCCTGGAGGGGGATCAAGATGGCGGAGGGGAGAATGTGGAGCTCACCTTCCCCCACAAACACATCAAAAATACATCTACATGTGGAACAGTTCTCACAGAAAACCAGCTGGAGACTGGCAGAAGATCTCCTATATAACCAAAGCTGCAAGAAAGATCTCCACATAACTGAGTAGGATGGAAAAAAAGGAATCAGGACAGGACTGGTGTCCCTGGGAGGGATCTATAAAGGAGAAAAAGTCTACGTGGGCAGACCCTGGGGAGCCCCCTTGCCTGCTGGGAAATCCGCTGGGACAGACCGAGGGGCTGGAGGAGCCCAGGCTCTACTTGTGAGGAGTGCGTGTGTGCTGGCTTGCTGACAATCAGGACAGAGAGAGACTGGCAGCTGGCTTGCCACACCTCCCAATATCAAGTGTGCACCGGGCGGGGCTACAAATACGTGCAATGGCCAAGCGCCGAATCTCTGGCAGACAGACCCTGGGAGAGGACTCGATCTAGCTTAGTGGAGATAGCTCGGAGGGCCTGGGGTATAGTCTGGGCCAGACTGCAGAGCTCTTTGTCACTGCTTGCATGGCAGGGGCGGGTCCAGCTGTGGTGGATTTTGTTGGTGCCTGCAAAGGGTGATGCTACAGAGATGCTCAGGGGGTGCCGAGTCTCAGATGGAGAGCCCCTGGGTAGGAGTATGCAGTGGTTGGTTTCCCAAAGGGAGTTCACTGGCTCTTCCCCCCGCCCCCCCCCCCCCCCCACACCGCAACTTGGAGAAGCATCTGGCACGAACAGGTCCTGGGAGAGGTCTGGCACAGAGGCAGCCTAGGTCTCAGGCAGCAGCACAACCACCTTGATTCCTGCAGCCACAAAGCCCCAGCCCCCAGCACCAGCCCATTCCACACCACAGCCTAGCACTAGGTCTGGGCTGAACACAATAGGAAAAGAGATGTGGCATTTGGCTGCTTCTAGACAGAACCGCCCATGTCTGCATGGGTAATGCATAGATTCACTGTGATGACACGGGCCTCACTTGCTTCAGCAGTCACCTCCTTTGGAGCAGGTCATGCACTCAAGGTCAAAGGAGCCTGAGTGAACCTGACCCCCAGGGCTTTTACTCTGACAACTGGGGAGCAGACACCACCACTGACGGGGCTGTAACAGCCACAGAGCAAGGAGGAGGCCCCACCCAACATCCAGCGTAGGCTCTGGACACCAAACCAGTTACGCCCCTATCAAGGGGATAACAACCAGCACACTCTGAGGAAAGGTGCGGCTGGTACCCATACTGAAACCAGCCCTCGCACCAGAATATTGGATTCACAGTCTACACAGGGATGCTTCCAAATAAAAATACCCCTTCAAGACCACAGTAGATAACTCTTTCTCCTAAATTCATAGAGACAGAGAAAGTTAAGTAAAATGAAAAAGCAGAGAAACTACTCCAAATTAAAATAAAAGAAATCCCCTGAAAGAACAAATAATGAAACAGACCTCACCAGTCTACTATACCCTGAGTTCAAAAAAGGAGGTAATAAAAATGCTAAAGGAATTAAAAGATCGATAGAAATGCAGATCACTGTAGTAAGGAACTAGAAAATATCAAATCAAAATTAGACAACTCAGTTAGTGAGATAAACACCAATCTAGAAGCAATGAATAGCAGACTAAATAACACAGAAGAATGAATATGTGATCTGGAGGACATATTAATGGAAATCACCCAATCAGAAGAGCAGACAGAAAGACAAATGAAAAAAATGAAAGCAGCATACAAAATCTATAGGATAATATAAAGCATGCCAAACTATGCATAAGCTGGGTTCCAGAAGGAAAAGAGAGAGAAAAGGAGATTGAAAGTGTATTTGGAGAAATTATGGCTGAAAACTTCCCAAACCTAAAGAAGGAAACAGATATCCAAGTACAAGAAGCACAGAGGATCCCAAACAAGATGAACCCAAACAGATGCACACCAACACATATCATAATTAAAATGGCAAAAGTTAAAGATAAAGAGAGGATTCTAAAAGCAAGAGAAAACAAAGAGTCAGTTACATGAGAACCCCCATAAGGCTATCAGCTGATTTCTCTGCAGAAACTTTGCAGGCCAGAAGGGAGTGGCATGATATATTCAAAATCCTGAAAGGGAAAACCTGAAACCTAGAATACTCTACCCAGCAAGATTATCATTTAGAATAGAAGGACAGATAAAGAATTTCTCAGACAAGCAAAACCCAAAAGAATTCAGCAATACTAAACCTATCCTAGAAGATATATTGAAGGGTCTTCTCTAAACAGAAAAGAAACAAGAATCTATAGGAAAGGGACAGTCACAATAGAAAAGGCAAATATATAAAAGGACTGAGATCACCTAAGCTAGTACACAGATTAAAAAACAATCAAAAATTTTTTGTAAAAGTGATTATAACAACAATTAGCAGCAAAAGGGTAAGATGTAAAATAGGACATCAAAATCAAAGAATGTGGGGGAGCGAACTATAAAAACGTGGATTGTTTAGAGTGTGTTTAAGCTTGTATGACTATCAGTTTAAAGCAAATAGATATAGTTAGGGGTCAACATACTTGAAAACCAGGGTAACCACAAATCAAGAACATACCATAGGTTCACAGATACCAAAAAGAAAGGAACTCAAGCATAATACAAAAGAACCATCAAAGCACAAAAGGAACAACAAAAAGGAGAAACAAAGAACTACAATATTGACAGGAAAACGAGGTTTAAAATGGCAATAAGTACATACTTATCAATAATTACTTTAAATGCCAATGGAACAAATGCTCTGATCAAAAGACACAGAGCAGCAGATTGGATAAGAAAACAAGAACCTACAATATGTCACTTACAAGAGAGACACTTCAAGGTGAAAGACACACACAGACTGAAAGTAAGAAGATGGAAAAAGATATTTCATGCAAATGGAAATGACAAGAAAGCAGGGGTAGCAATACTCATATCAAACAAAATAGACTTTAAAACAAAGTCCATAAGGAGGGACAAAGAAGGACTTTATATTATGAAAAAGGGACCAATACAAGAAGAGGATATTACACTCATTAATGTGCGTGCACCCAATATAGGAGCACCGAAAGATATAAAACAAATACTAACGGACATAAAGGGAGAACTTAACAGGAATACAACAGTAGGAGTCTTTAAAACCCCACTGACATCAATGGACAGATATTCTAGACAGAAAACCAATAAGGCAACAGAGGTCCTAAATGATATAACAGACAAGGTGGACTTATTTGGTATCTACAGGACCCTACATCCAAAACACCCAGAATACACATTCTTGCCAAGTGTGCATGGAACATTCTCTAGGATAGACCACATATTAGGTCACAAAACAAGCCTCAACAAATTTAAGAGGCTAGAAATTATTTCAAGTATCTTTTCTAACCACAATGGTATGAAACTAGAAATCAACCACAAGAAGAAAAATGGGAAAAGAACACATGGAGACGAAACAAGATGCTATTAAAAAACCAATGGGTCAATAATGAAATCAGAAAATACTTCAAGACAATTGACAATGAAAACACAGCTTTACAAAAACTATGGGATGCAGCAAAAGCAGTTCTAGAAGGGAAGTTCATAGTAATACAGGCCTTCCTCAAGGAACAAGAAAAATTTCAAAAAACCTAACCTACCACTTAAAAAATCAGAAAAAGAAGAACAAAACTCAAAGTCAGCAGAAGGACTGAAATAATAAAGATCAGAGAGAAAATAAATTAAGTAGAGAACAGAATAGCAATTGAAAGCATCAATGAAACCAAGAGATGTTTTTTGGAAAAGAGAAACAAAATCGACAAACCTCTAGCCAGGCTCACCAAGAAGAAAAGAAAGAGGACCCAAATAAACAAAATAAGAAATGAAAGTGGAGAAATAACAACGGATACTGCAGAAGTACAAAAAATCATAAGAGAATACTATGAACAGTTATATGCCAATAAATTGGACAACCTAGAAATGGACACGTTTTTAGAAACAGCCTGCCAAAATTGAGTTAAGAAGAAACAGATGATTTGAGCAGACTGATCACTAGATGTAAAATAGAATCTGCAATAATTTAAAAAAAAAAACTCCCTGCAAACAAAAATCCAGAACCAGATGGCTTCACTGGGGAATTCTACCAAACATACAAAGAACTTATACCTATCCTTCTCAAACTATTCAAAAAAAACAAAAAACTGAAGAGGAAGGAACACTCTCAAATTCATTCTGTGAAGCCATCACCCTGATACCAAAACCAGACGAAGACACTACCAGAAAGGAAAGTTACAGGACAATATCTTTGATGAATATAGATGCAAAAATCCTCAACAAAATATTAGCAAACTGAACCCAACAATACATAAAAAGACCCACATCATGATCAAGTTGGATTTATCCCAGGGTCGTAAGGATGGTTCAACATACACAAATAAATCAATGTGATACACCATATTAAGAAAAGGAAAGGCAAAAAACACGTGATCATCTCAATAGACACAGAAAAAGCATTTGACCAAAGTCAACATCCATTCATGACAAAAACTCTCACCAAAATGGGTACAGAGGGAACATATCTCAACATAATAAAGGCATTTACAACAAACCCACAGCCAACCTAATACTCGACGGTGAAAAGCTGAAGGCCTTCCTGCTAAATTCAGGAACAAGACAAGGAAGCCCACCCTCTCCACTGCTATTCAACATCATATTGGAAGCTATAGTCACAGCAATCAAGTAAGAAAAAGAAATAAAAGGTATCCAAATTGGAAGGGAAGAAGTAAAACTGTCACCATTTGCAGATGACATGAAACTCTATATAGAGAAACCTAAAGTCTCCACACAGAAAGTATTAGATCTAATACATGAATTCAGCAAGGTAGCAGAATACAAGATTAATATACAGAAATCTGTTTCATTTCTTTACACTACAATGAAGTATCAGAAAGAGAAAGTAAAAAAAAAAAATCCATTTAAAATTGTGTCCAAAAAAAGTAACTAGGAATAAGCTTAACCAAGGAGGTGAAAGAACTATTTGCTAAAAACTATAAAACACTAACAAAAGAAACTGAAGAAGATTCAAAGAAATGGAAAGATATCCTATGCTCTTGGATTAGAAAAATTAATATTATCAAATTGGTCATACTGCCTGAAGCAATCTACAAATTTAATGCAATCCCTATCAAAATACCCATGACATTTTTCACAGAACTAGAACAAATAATCCTAAAATTTATATGGAACCACAAAAGACTTAGAATTGCCAAAGCAATCCTGAGGAAAAAGAGCAAAGCTGGAGGCACAACCCTTCCAGATTTTAGACAATACTACAAAGCTACAGTAATCAGAACATCATGGTATTGGCAAAAAAAGAGATATATGGATCAATGGAACAGACTTATAGAGCCCAGAAATAAACTCACACACATACAGTCAATTAATCTACTTAGAGTATACAATGGAGTAAATACAGTCTCGTCAACAAGTGGTGCTGGGAAAGCTAGACAGCTACACGTAAATCAATGAAATAGAACATTCCCTCACACCATATACAAAAATAAACTCAAAATGGTTAAATGATCTAAATATAAGACATGACACCATAAAACAGAAGAGAACACCGGCAAAACATTCTCGGACATAAGTTGTAGCAATATTTTCTTAAATCAGTTTCTCAAGGCAAAAGAAATAAAAGCAAAAATAAACAAATGGGACCTAATCAAACTTAAAAGCTTTTGCACAGCAAAGGAAACCATCAACAAAACAAAAAGACAACCTACCGAATGGGAGAAAACATTTGCAAATGATGCAACCAACAAGGGATTAATATCTAAAATATACAAGCAGCTCATACAACTCAATATCGAAAAACCAAACCACCCCATCAAAAAATGGGCAGAAAACCTAAATAGACATTTCTCGAAAGAAGACATACAGATGACCAACAGGCACATGAAAAGATGCTCAACATCGTTAATTATTAGAGAAAAGCAAATCAAAACCACAATGAGGTATTACCTCACACCAGTCAGAATAGCTATCATCAAAAAGTCTACAAATAGGGACATCCCTGGTGGCACAGTGGTTAAGAATCTGCCTGCCAATGCAGGGGACACGGGTTCGAGTCCTGGTCCAGGAAGATCTCACATGCCGCAGGGCAACTAAGCCCATGCGCCACAACTACTGAGCCTGTGCTTAGAGTCCTTGAGCCACAACTACTGAGCCCACGCACTGCAACTACTGAAGCCCACGTGCCTAGAGCCTGTGCTCCACAACAAGAGAAGCCACCACAATGAGAAGACCACGCACTGCAATGAAGAGTAGCCCCTGCTCACAGCAACTAGAGAAAGCCCGCATGCAGCAACGAAGACCCAACAGAGCCAAAAAAAAAAAAAAAAAAAAAAAAGCTTTATAAAAAAAAAAGTCTACAAATAATAAATGCTGGAGAGGGTGTGGAAAAAAGGGAACCCTCCTACACTGTTGGTGGGAATGTAAATTGGTGCAGCCACTATGGAAGACAGTATGGAGATTCCTTAAAAAACTAAAAATAAAACTACCACATGACCCAGGAATCCCACTCCTGGGCATACATATTGAGACAATGAAAACTCTAATTCAAAAAGATACACACATCCCTCTGTTCATAGCAGCACTATGTACAATAGTCAAGACATGGAACCAACCCAAATGCCAACAAGTTCAAGAAGAAGTGGTATATATATGTGTGTGTGTGTGTGTATAAATTATATATATATATATATATATATATATATATATATATATATATATATATATATATACACATACATACACACACACATATATATATATATATTTGAAGGATCAAATATATATATGTAATAGAGTATTACTCAGCATTATAAAAAAGAATGAAATATTGCCATTTGTAGCAACATGGATGGACCTAGATAATATTATACTATGTGAAGTAAGTCAGACAAAGACAAATATAAAATATCACTTATATGTGGAATCTAAAAAATAATACAAATGAATGTATGTATTAAACAGAAACAGACTCACAGACATAGAAAACAAACTTACGGTTAACAAAGGGGAAAGGGAGTGGGGGAGTTATAAAATAGGAGTATGGGAAATTAACAGATACATACTACTATACATAAAATAGATAAGCAACAAGGATTTACTATATAGCTCAGGGAACTATATTCATGATCTTGTAATAAGCTACAATGAAAAATAATCTGAAAAACTATATTAAATATATATATATATATATATATATATATATAATATATATATAAAAGTGAATTACTTTGCTGTACACCTGAAACTAACACAATATTGTAAATCAACTATACTTCCATAAAAAAAGAGATAAGCCTGACTTTACTGTTTAATGTCACAACGGTATATGTTTCTTAAACTTATAATTTAATGAAAAGTTTATTTGCATTATGTAGGTGAAAATCACATCAGTGTAGTGACAGCATCTGGCCTTCCCAGGAGGCAGACCAATAGTGACAACTGCATGTACACATGAGCAATGAGAATGCTCTCATTATTGGCTTTAAGGACACATTCAAGAAATAGCCCTCTTCAGGGCCAGCATGAAGCAAAATTGGGAAGTCAACAGAGTGTGTGTCTTCGGTGCCTTTCACTCATCTTCCCTCTCAATGCTCTTCTTTTAGTACCCTCTTAGTTCTTCATTGCTCCTTGGTTGGCATTAACAGGCCACATTTCCCACAGATTATAGAGTGCCATGCTGGAGATTCAGCTCTAGTTCTCCCACTATGGTCAGCACTTGCCACCTAGGGCCATGGTAGCCAAGGTAGTTGACAGGGTTGGCCCTCCTTTTCCTTATCTGTAAAGTATGAGGGTTGAGCTTCATGGTTTTGTAGCTCTCATCCTGTTATGATTTTCTATCATAAAAATTTTCTACCTCTATTAGAGGTAGAAAATGAGCCTAGTTAAGTTCCGACCTATCACTGGGGTAATGGCAAAAGGCTTGGAGAGAGTGGGGTGGAATTTGAGATTTTTGCAAAGGAATATAGGAGAGAATCTGTTTACTATTTAGATATGGGGGCTGGATAAGAGATAGGGAGAAGGAAGGATCAACTATGGCAAGGATAATGATGGAATCACTTTATAGAAATTGGGAAGATTGTCAATTTGAAGGTTGTATTATAGGGGATGAGAAGGTATTTTAAAAATGGGCATGAGACTAGACAGCAGAACTCAGCATCAGCTGTTTAATTTGGGGGCACTCAGAACAAGGAATGACAGGAACCAAGATGGCAGAGCAGAAGGACGTGCTCTCACTCCCTCTTGAGAGAACACCAGAATCACAACTAGCTGCTGGACAATCATCGACAGGAAGACACTGGAACTCACCAAAAATGATACCCCACATCCAAAGACAAAGGTGAAGGCAAAATGAGACGGCGGGAGGGGTGCAATCACACTAAAATCGAATCCCATTACTGCTGGGTGGGTGACCCACAGACTGGAGAACACTTATACCACAGAAGTCCACCCACTGGAGTGAAGGTTCTGAGCCCCACGTCAGGTTCCCAACCAGGGGTCTGGCAACGGGAGGAGGAATTCCTAGAGAATCAGACTTTGAAGGCTAGTGGGATTTGATTGCAGGACTTCGGCAGGACTGGGGGAAACAGAGACTCCACTCTTGGAGGGCACACACAAAGTAGTGTGTGCATCGGGACCCAGGGGAAGGAGCAGTGACCCCAGGGGAGACTGAACCAGACCTACCTGCTAGTATTGGAGGGTCTCCTGCAGAGGTGGCCAGTGGCTGTGGCTCACCGTGGGGACAAGGACACTGGCAGCAGAAGTTCTGGGAAGTACTCCTTGGCATGAGCCCTCCCAGAGTCCACCATTAGCCCCACCAAACAGCCCGGGTAGGCTCCAGTGTTGGCTTGCCTCAGGCCAAACAACCAACAGGGAGGGAACCCGGCCCCACCCATCAGCAGTCAAGTGGCTTAAAGTTTTACTGAGCTCTGCCCACCAGAGCAACAGTCAGCTCTACCCACCACCAGTCCCTCCCATTAGGAAACTTGCACAAGCCTCTTAGATAGCCTCATCCACTAGAGGGCAGACAGCAGAAGCAAGAGGAACTACATCCTGCAGCCAGTGGAACAAAAACCACATTCAGAGAAAGATAGACAAGATGAAAAGGCAGAGGGCTATGCAGCAGATGAAGGTACAAGATAAAACCACAGAAAAACAACTAAATGTAGTGGAGATAGGCAACCTTCCAGAAAAAGAATTCAGGATCATGATAGTGAAGATGATCCAGGACCTTGGAAAAAGAATGGAGGCAAAGATCTAGAAGATGCAAGAAATGTTTAACAAAGGCCTAGGAGAATTAAAGAACAAACAAACAGAGGTGAACAATACAATAACTGAAATGAAAACTACACTAGAAGGAAGCAATAGCAGAATAACTGAGGCAGAAGAATGGATAAGTGACCTGGAAGACAGAACGGTGGAATTCACTGCTGCAGAACAGACTAAAGAAAAAAGAATGAAAAGAAATGAAGACAGCCTAAGAGACCTCTGGGACAACACTAAACGCAACAACATTCACATTATAGGGGTCCCAGAAGGAAAAGAGAGGGACAAAGGACCCGAGAAAATCTTTGAAGAGATCATAGTTGAAAACTTCCCTAACACGGGAAAGGAAATAGCCACCCAAGTCCAGGAAGTACAGCGAGTCCCATACAGGATAAACCCAAGGAGAAACACGCCAAGACACATAGTAATCAAACTGGCAAAAATTAAAGACAAAGAAAAATTATTGAAAGCGGCAAGGGAAAAACGACAAATAATATACAAGGGACCTCACATAAGGTTAACAGCTGATCTCTCAGCAGAAACTCTACAAGCCAGAAGGGAGTGGCATGATATAATTAAAGTGATGAGAGGGAAGAACCTACAACCAAGATTACTCTACCCGGCAAGGATCTCATTCATATTCGATGGAGAAATCAAAAGCTTTACCGACAAGCAAAAGCTAAGAGAGTTCAGCACCACCAAACCAGCTCTACAACAAATGCTAAAGGAACTTCTCTAAGTGGGAAACACAAGAGAAGCAAAGGACCTACAAAAACCAACCCAAAACAATTCAGAAAATGGTCATAGGAACATACATATCAATAATTACCTTAAACGTGAAAGGATTAAATGCTCCAACCAAAAGACGCAGGCTTGCTGAATGGATACAAAAACGAGACCCATATATATGCTGTCCACAAGAGACCCACTTCAGACCTAGGGACACATACACACGGAAAGTGAGGGGATAGAAAAAGATAATCCATGCAAATGGAAATCAAAAGAAAGCTGGAATAGCAATACTCATATCAGATAAAATAGACTTTAAAGAACGTTACAAGAGACAAGGAAGGACACTACATAATGATCAAGGGATGGATCCAAGAAGAAGATACAACAATTATAAATATATATGCACCCAACATAGGAGCACCTCAACACATAAGGCAACTGCTAACAGCTATAAAAGAGCTAATCGACAGTAACACAATAATAGTGGGGGATATTAACACCTCACTTACACCAATGGACAGATCATCCAAACAGAAAATTAATAAGGAAACACAAGCTTTAGATGACACAATAGACCAGATAGATTTAATTGATATTTCTAGGACATTCCATCCAAAAACAGCAGATTACACTTTCTTCTCAAGTGCGCACGGAACATTCTCCAGGATAGATCACATCTTGGGTCACCAATTAAGACACAGAAAATTTAAGAAAATTGAAGTCATATCAAGCACCTTTTCTGACCACAACGCTATGAGATTAGAAATCAATTACTGGGGAAAAAACGTAAAAAACACAAACACATGGAGGCTAAACAATACGTTACTAAATAACCAAGAGATCAGTGAAGAAATCAAAGAGGAAATCAAACAATACCTAGAGACAAATGACAGTGAAAACACGACGACCCAAAACCTATGGGATGCAGCAAAAGCAGTTCTAAGAGGGAATTTTATAGCTACACAAGCCTACCTCAAGAAATAAGAAAAATCTCAAAAAAAAAAATCTAACCTTACACCTACAGGAACTAGAGTAAGAAGAACAAACAAAACCCAAAGTTAGCAGAAGGAAAGATATCATAAAGATCAGAGCAGAAATAAATGAAATAGAAACAAAGAAAACTATAGCAAAGATCAATAAAACTAAAAGCTGGTTTTTGAGAAGATAAACAAAATTGATAAACCATTAGCCAGACTCATCAAGAAAAAGAGGGAGAGGACTCAAATCAATAAAATTAGAAATGAAAAAGGAGAAGTTACAACAGACACCGCAGAAATACAAAGCATCCTCCGAGACTACTGCAAGCAACTCTATGCCAATAAAATGGACAACCTGGAAGAAATGGACAAATTCTTAGAAAGGTATAACCTTCCAAGACTGAACCAGGAAGAAATAGAAAATATGAACAGATGAATCACAAGTAAGGAAATTGAAACTTTGATTAAAAATCTTCCAACAAACAAAAGTCCAGGACCAGATGGCTTCACAGGTGAATTCTATCAAACATTTAGAGAAGAGCTAACACCCATCCTTCTCAAACTCTTCCAAAACATTGCAGAGGAAGGAACACTCCCAAACTCATTCTATGAGGCCACCATCACCCTGATACCAAAACCAGACAAAGATACTACAAAAAAAGAAAATTACAGACCAATATCACTGATGAATATAGATGCAAAAATCCTCAACAAAATACTAGCAAACAGAATTCAACAACACATTAAAAGGATCATACACCATGATCAAGTGGGATTTACCCCAGGGATGCAAGGATTCTTCAATATACGTAAATCAATAAATGTGATAAACCACATTAACAAACTGAAGAATAAAAACCATATGATCATCTCAACAGATGCAGAAAAAGCTTTTGACAAAATTCAACACCCATTTATGATAAAAACTCTCCAGAAAGTGGGCATAGGGGGAACCTACTTCAACATAATAAAGGCCATATATGACAAACCCACAGCAAATATCATTCTCAATGGTGAAAAACTGAAGGCATTTCCTCTAAGATCAGGAACAAGACAAGGATGTCCACTCTCACTATTATTCAACATAGTTTTGGAAGTCCTAGCCATGGCAATCAGAGAAGAAAAAGAAATGAAATCAATACAAATTGGAAAAGAAGAAGTAAAACTGTCACTGTTTGCAGATGACATGATACTATACATAGAGAATCCTAAAGATGCCACCAGAAAGCTACTAGAGCTAATCAATGAATTTGGTAAAGTTGCAGGATACAAAATTAATGCACAGAAATCTCTTGCATTCCTATACACTAATGATGAAAAATCGGAAAGAGAAATTAAGGAAACACTCCCATTTACCATTGCAACAAAAAGAATAAAATACCTAGGAATAAACCTACCTAGGGAGACAAAAGACCTGTATGCAGAAAACTATAAGACACTGATGAAAGAAAGTAAAGATGATACGAACAGATGGAGAGATATACCATGTACTTGGGTTGGAAGAATCAATATTGTGAAAATGACTACACTACCCAAAGAAATCTACAGATTCAATGCAATCCCTATCAAATTACCAATGGCATTTTTTACCAAACTAGAACAAAAAATCTTAAAATTTGTATGGAGACACAAAAGACCCCGAATAGCCAAAGCAGTCTTGAGGGGGAAAAAAAAAAAAACGGAGCTGGAGGAATTAGACTCCCTGACTTCAGACTATACTACAAAGCTACAGTAATCAAGACAATATGGTACTTGCACGAAAACAGAAACATAGGTCAATGGAACAAGATAGAAAGCCCAGAGATAAACCCATGCACCTATGGTCAACTAATCTATGACAAAGGAGGCAAGGATATACAACAGAGAAAAGACAGTCTGTTCAATAAGTGGTGCCGGGAGCACTGGACAGCTACATGTAAAAGGATGAAATTAGAACACTCCCTAACACCATACACAAAAATAAACTCAAAATGGATTAGAGACCTAAATGTAAGACCGGACACTATAAAACTCTTAGAGGAAAACATAGGAAGAACACTCTTTGACATCAATCACAGCAAGATCTTTTTTGATCCACCTCCTAGAGTAATGGAAATAAAGACAAAAATAAACAAATGGAACCTAATGAAACTTAAAAGCTTTTGCACAGCAAAGGAAACCATAAAGAAGATGAAAAGACGACCCTCAGAATGGGAGAAAATATTTGGAAACGAATCAACGGAGGAAGGATTAATCTCCAAAATATATGAACAGCTCATGCAGCTCAATATTAAAAAAACAAACAACCCAATCCAAAAATGGGCAGAAGACCTAAATCAACGTTTCTCCACAGAAGACATACAGATGGCCAAGAAGCACATGAAAAGCTGCTCAAGATCACTAATTATTGGTGAAATGCAAATCGAAACTTATTGAGGTATCACCTCACACCAGTTAAAATGGGCATCATCAGAAAATGTACAAACAACAAATGCTGGAGAGGGTGTGGAGAAAAGGGAACCCTCTTGCCCTGTTGGTGGGAATGTAAATTGATACAGCCACTATGGAGAACAGTATGGAGTTTCCTTAAAAAACTAAAAACAGAATTACCATATGACCCAGCAATACCACTATTGGGCATATACGCAGAGAAAACCATAATTCAAAAAGACACATGCACCCCAATGTTCATTGCAGCACTATTTACAATAGCCAGGTCATGGAGGCAACCTAAATGCCCATCGACAGACAAATAGATAAAGAAGATGTGGTACATATATACAGTGGGATATTACTCAGCCATAGAAAGGAACGAAATTGGGTCATTTGTAGAGACGTGGATGGATCTAGAGACTGTCATACAGAGTGAAGTAAGTCAGAAAGAGAAAAACAAATATCGTATATTAACACATATATGTGGAACCTAGAAAAATGGTACAGATGAACCGGTTTGCAGAGCAGAAATTGAGACACAGATGTAGAGAACAAACGTATGGACACCAAGGGGGGAAAGCGGCGGGGGGTGGGGGTGGTGGTGTGATGAATTGGGCGATTGGGATTGACATGTATACACTGATGTGTATAAAATTGATGACTAATAAGAACTTGCTGTATAAAAAAATAAATAAAATAAAATTGAAAAATTAAAAAAAAAAAAAAAAGGGCATGTTCTTACCATACGACCCAGCAATCCACTACTGGGCATATACCCTGAGAAAACCATAATTCAAAAAGAGTCATTTATGACAATGTTCACTGCAGCTCTATTTACAACAGCCTGGACATGGAAGCAAGCTAAGTGTCCACTGACAGATGAATGGATAAAGCAGATGTGGCACATATATACAATGGAATATTACTCAGCCATAAAAAGAAACGAAACTGAGTTATTTGTAGTGAGGTGGATGGACCTAGAGTCTGTCATACAGAGTGAAGTAAGTCAGAAAGAGAAAAACAAATACCGTATGCTAACACATATATATGGAATCTAAAAAAAAAAGGTTATGAAGAACCTAGGGGCAGGACAGGAATAAACACAAAGACGTAGAGAATGTAGTTGAGGACACGGGGAGGGGGAAATGTAAGCTGGGACGAAGTGAGAGAGTGGCATGGACATATGTACAACAACCAAATGTAAAATAGATAGCTAGTGGGAAGCAGCCTTATAGCACAGGGAGATCAGCTCGGTGCTTTGTGACCACCTAGAGGGGTGGAAGGGAGACATAAGAGGGAGGGGATATGGGGGTATATGTATATGTATAGCTGATTCACTTTGTTATAAAGCAGAAACTATCACACCATTGTAAAGCAATTATACTCCAATAAAGATGTTAAAAATAAAATGGGCATGTTCAGTTAGCTACTTTCTGCTAATATTTACAGGCATACCTCAGCAATATTGCAGGTTCATCTTTGGCTGAAGGGAACATTGTGGCTGCTTTCGTCTATCCAGAGCACTAAAACTTTCTCCGTATCAGCAATAAGGCTGTTTTGCTTTCTTATCATTCATGTGTTCACTGGAGTAGGACTTTTCATTTCCTTTAAGAACTTTTCCTTTGCCTTCACAACACGGCTGTTTGGCACAAAAGGCCTAGCTTTTGGCCTATCTCGGGGTTTTGACATGCCTTCCTCACTAAGCTTAATCATTTCTAGCTTTTGATTTTAAGCGAGAGACGTGCAACTCTTCCTTTCACTTCCTTATCCCTCCATTATAGGGATATTAATTGGCCTAATTTCAATATTGTGTCTCAGGGAATAGGGAGGCCTGAGGAGAGGGAGAGGGGTTGGGGAACGGCTAGTTGGTGGAGCAGTCAGAACACACATTTATTAAGTTTGCCATCTTATATGGGTGTGGTACCTGGTGCCCCAAAACCTTAAGATAGTAACATCAAAGATCACTGATCACAAATCACCACAACAAATATAATAATAATAATGAAAAAGTTAGGAATATTGTGAGAATTACCAAAATGTGGCACAGAGACATGAAGTGAGCAAATGCTCTTGGAAAAATGGGGCTGACAGACACACTCGTAGCAGGGTTGCCATGAATCTTCAATTTGTAAAAAATGCAATGTCCATGAAGTGCAAAAAAATGGGTTTTGCCTGTAATTTCTCCTTCAGAGTGCTGTTATAATTTCAAAGATTTTGTCCTTCTACAAACTTACATTGTGCCCTTGAGTATGAGTTCCATGATGAAGTATTTGGGAGCAAGATGGTGTTTCTCACTCTGAACTAATTGAATTTTCTTTGCTTTGCACATTCATTATAAACTATTAGTACTGAGACAAAGAACTGTTTTATTTCTTATAAATTATTAATCTTGAACATATGTCATTATTGAAATGAACTGGGTATACATTCTTTATAAAGTCATTCTCATTGCCCACAAAATTTGGTCATAATTTTATATTCGTGTTGTGTAAGGAGTTGGTGCTAAGACTGTAGCATTTTCCTGCACTACTCAATGGTGATGGTTTTCAGTAGACTTCTGTTAATATTTGTTAATGAATATCCTAATTTTTATTCTCTTCAGATACTTAAAGCCATCGTTTTTCCCCAGTTGTAGAAAAACAGTACTTAAAGCTTATAAATTGTGAAGAATGGCTATATTCTAGTCCTTCAGGATGACTGTGGCAGCATGTTTTCCAATTCCACTGTCTGAATTGATCTCACACTTCATTTTCTTGTGCACTGCTACGTGGAGGTTACATGGCAAGACACTAAATGGAGAAGGAGCCATTTGGGTACAAATAAAAATGATCCTATTCTGGGACTTCGCAACAGCTGTGGTTGGGTTGTGACAAACAAAGACATAGAGACATCCTAGAGGCCTCCATTCATTCTCTGGGGTCTTTGATCTCCCTTTAGAATCACAGAGTATTAGAGAAATAATGGGCCTTAGAAATCATAGGGTCCAGTTTGATTATAGTGTACATGCAGAAACTGAGGCTTATTGAAGGGAAGTACCCTGTCTGAGAGCTTGGGTGTGTGTGACTTAGAAAAAGAATGGCTCAAGGGCAAATTTTGCTCCTATCTGCCAAAAATTATGTCCTAGGATGAGGCTGCAGGAAGCTTTGCCGTTTTCTTCATATCCCTTAGAGACACTTCTGGGAGTATTCTCAGAATGCTCCTGAGATTCCCAGGTTCAAGTGCTCATTCTACACATAATGCTACTGTATAAGAAGCAAAAGGAAGGTAAGCAGCAAGCAGTGACCAGAATCTCCTCTATACACTAGAATTCATTTGATTCTTAATCCTAAAAACTAAATTCTTGTATAACTTACCAGCGTGTGGCCTAAACTGATCTTAGAGCAGTTATCTTCTGCTTAATGTTTACCTTTTTTATACTTCAAATATTCTAACGCTGCATTTGCAAAAGTGTCAAACATTCACAATATAGTCAAGTAAAGAAAAAAAAAAAAGACTCAAAAAATGTTATTACTAAGCACATGTGCCTTATTCTACAGGAGATGGTACCACTGTGGGAATCTCATCCAGATTCTATATGGCATGGAATGATGTGTAAAATAGGGTTACTGTTTTAGTAAGTTTCATTACTTAATACATTATTAGCAGCAGGTTTTCGTAGCATAGTCTAGAACATTGAAGGAACAGGACTACTGGAAATATTAACACAGATTTAACTAAAAGCATTCAACAAACTTGCCGGGACGTTTACCCCACTTTAAGAAACAAAGATGAGTTTGTTTCTCATGGTGTTTGGCTTTAAGGAGTTAATAGGAGTGAGAAGGGACAATGGGCAGTTTTTGAAGTAGGAGACAGAAGAACTATAAAAATTAGGCACAAAGACTATTAAAGCCTAGCAACCTGTTTTCCTTTAGTGCAGCACTGTCTCAAATTGGATGAGGGAGCTCCTTTGTGCTACTACAGCATCTTCGCAGGCTTCTGTCACTGATGACACAGTTTCTGTCTTTGCTGTTGGATTACTTAGCACCTTCACTAGTACTAGTCCTGGTATGTAATAGGTATTCATCATCTACTGAACAAGTACTCTTATTGATATCTCAGTGCAGGTGAGTCACAGATTTCATCATTTTTTTTTTAGGCGTATGTTTAACTTTTATTTATTTATTTATTACAGATTTCATCTTGAGAAGCCTAGTCATCATGATAAAGTTACTTTTTGCTATATTGTTTAAGTAAGGGAAGTATGAAATATCTTTAAGGAAAATTTTCATTAAAATAGTTAAAAAAAGTTTTGGTGCTTCAAATGCTTGGCTGTAGGTATCTGGAAAATTTAGTTATGGGTAACAGTTCACTCCCTGATAAGGCTGGATAAACGAGTTGCTGATTTATGGAGATTCTACCATTTTTATAAGTTACACCCTTGAACAGAGACAGTTCCAAGGGTTGTTTGGAGGAATTTTAGCCATCCCCATTATTTCCATCAACCCCTACTCCCCTCAGAAAGCTATTCCAAATGAACACACAAATTTGGGGTTTGCTGTATAAGTACAGGTTCTCTACCCCCCTGCTTGTAACTGGACTGAATATCTAAGTCCTTCCTATAGACAGAGAAATTCTCGAGTCCCCACTTCCCACAGACCAAAATGGAATAAAACAGAGAACAAATACATATGAGGCAACCACCTAAAGGAGCCAATGTGATTTTTCCTTAAATACATAGGACTTCAGCTCTAAGCTAGGATAGGGTTTCTATCTTCTGAAATCCTGGAACATCTTGCAGAATCACTTGGAGCCATAAAATGGCAGTGATTTTTATGGAGTGAATGTGTAGTAACAGAGTAGATTTTCTCCTTTGCCTGCCTAACTCCTAGGAGGAGAAAGAGTTAAGTAAACACAAAATTATAATTTAGTCAATTTTTAATATTTACTTGAGATATTACTTTTTAGTCTTAAATTCTAAGCATTCAAGAAGCTATGACTTTTCCATCTGATTTTTTTATTGACCAATAACATGTATAGCAAGAATATCTGTTTTTTTCAATGTCTTAAGATCATTTAAAGTATCTGAAAATGAAGTTTTCTTCTCTTATTTGTTACAAATTGGGCTTTACCATATTTACACTAAAAAAACCCCAAAAAACCTGAAATCTTACTAAATCTCCGAGATGAAAACTCCTCCTGCTCCCCCTCTTATTTTTTCAATTGAACCATGTTTATAATGTAAAGTCCAAATTTTGGCTAAAAAGAATTGATACAACCCACTCCCTGGAACCTGATTACCTAAGGCAACTAAAGTTTTCATTATTTAGTTTAATAACAAGTTTGCTGAATTGTGGTTTGGGTCTTGTGTATTTTATTAAAAGAAAAAACCCTAACTAGAATTTAAACTGAATCTGTAAGAAAAAAGGGCTGGATCTTACAAGCAACTCTGTAATTGTCTCTGGCTCAAGGTGGCTGCAACATGCTTACAACACACATGCACATACTTACTCATGTAAAACAAAACCCCATTGTTCCTCAAGTTCTTTTAAAAAAAAAGTATGATGTTCCTTCTCCCCCCAACCTTTCTTAACTTGGCCCCCATTCTTAATTGGCAGAGTTCATGAAAAGAAGAAACTTAGCAACCTACTCAGCAAAGTCTAGAATAGCTTTCCATTTGAAAAGTTACCTAAAACTATGAATAAAACCTCCTTTACTTTTTGAAGAGCAAAATTTAAATACCTGATGTATCCTTTGTCCTACTATGACTCCATGATATTTCTCAGCTTATAAAATGCTCTATTAAATAAATCTTAAATATATTTTTAAAAATTAAAAATCTTATCCTTTAAGGAATCGTTAAGAGCCTAGCAGGAGAGTTTGTAGGTTATTTTAGGCAACTGATATAAATTAGTACCAATGTGAATTAAGTAAAGGGAGTCCATGGATCAAAAATATGACTATACAAAAAGGCAATCAGAATTTTATACAGATCTAGGCTACTTATGAAGTTGTTTAGCTGAAGGCTTATACAGAGAGTAGCACAATTTCTACTATGGATTGAAGCCATGTTGCATGGAGCAAAAACCTGCGTGATGACAAAAGTAGTTTACCTTGGAGCAAAAACAAACAAAAATCAAATAAAATGAAACTAGGGTAAAAGGAAAAAAAAATCCAACTAAAAAAAGCAAAATGTGTGACTGGAAATTTAAGAACTCAGATGGGAAATCAACTTGGTTGGTAATTTTGTTGGATTAAAGAATGGATGAACAAGATAATATATAATCTTAGGCCACAAAACTTCTAAAATTAGAAAGCTGTAAGTGGCAAGGTAAAAGAAAGTTCTATATGTGCTGGCTGTCTGATATCCAAAGATGATATCTCAAGTTCTGTGAATGGATTAAACTTTTCCTCTTATTCAAGAGAGTGCTGTCCATAGAACTTTTTGGTGATGATGGACATGTTTGATATCTGTACTGGACAACAGTCACACACGGCTAGTGAGCACTTAAAATGTGACTAGTGTAAGTGATGAACTGAATTTTTACTTATCTTTGATTTTATTAATTTAAGTATAAGTTTAAATAGTCACACATGGCTATTTAATATACACACAATTCCAAAAATTGCAGAGGAAGGAACACTTCTGAACTCATTCTATGAGGCCAGAATCACCCTTATACGAAAATCAGACAAAAATACCACACAAAAAAAGAATATTATAGGCCAGTATGATGAACATAGACCCAAAAATCCTCAACAAAATATTAGCAAACTGAATCCAACAATACACTAAAAGGATCATACACCATGATCAAGTGGGATTTATCCCAGGGATGCAAGGATTTTTCAATATCCACAAATCAATCAGTGTGATATACCAAATTAACAAATTGAAGGATAAAAACCATGTGATCATCTCAATAGATGCAGAAAAAGCTTTTGACAAAATTCAACATCCATTCATGACAAAAACTCTCCAGAAAGTGGGCATAGAGGGAGCCTATCACAACATAATAAAGGCCATATATGACAAACCCACAGCTAACATCATACTCAATGGTGAAAAACTGAAAGCATTTCCTCTAAGAGCAGGAACAAGACAAGGATGCCCAATCTCACCACTTTTATTCAACATAGCATAAGTTATTGTATAGCCACAGCAATCAGACAAAAAATAGAAATAAAAGGAATCCGAACTGGCAAGGAAGAAGTAAAGCTGTCACTGTTTGCAGATGGCATGATACCATACAGAGAATATCCTAACAAAGCCACCAGAAAACTACTATAGATCATCAATGAATTCGGTAAAGTTGCAGGATACAAAATTAACATACAGAAACCTGCTGCATTTGTATATACTACCAACAACGATAACAAAGAGAAATTAAGGAAATAATCCCATTTACCAGTGCATCAAAAAGAATAAAATACCAAGGAATAAACCTACCTAAGGAGGTAAAAGACCTGTATTCAGAAAACCATAGACACTGATGAAAAAAATTGAAGACAAAAAAACAGATGGAAAGATATACTGTGTTCTTGGATTGGAAGAATTAATATCATCAAAATGACCATACTACCCAATGCAATCTACACATTCAAAGCAATCCTTACAAAAATGCTGAGAGGATACTTCACAGAACATGAACAAATAATTTTAAAGTTTGTATGGAAACACAAAGACCCCGAATAGCCAAAACAACCTTGAGAATCATGCTCCCTGACTTCAGACAATACTACAAAGCTACAGTAATCAAAACAGCATGGTACTGGCACAAAAACAGACACATAGACCAATGGCACAGAATAGAGAGCCCAGAAATCCACACACCTACACTCAATTAATCTGTGACAAAGGAGGCAAGAATATACTATGGAGAAAAGACAGTCTCTTCAATAAGTGGTGCTGGGAAAACTGAACAGCTACAAGTAAAAGAATAAAATTAGAACATTTTATAACACCATACACAAAAATAAACTCAAAATGGATTAAAGACCTAAATGTAAGACCAGAAACCATAAAACTTCTAGAGGAAAACAGGCAGAACACCCTTTGACATAAATTGTAGTAATATTTTTTTTGGATCTGTCTCCTAAAGCAAAGGAAATAAAAGCAAAAATAAAAAAATGGGACCTGATTCAACTTAAAAGCTTTTGTACAGAAAAGGAAACTATTGACAAAACAAAAAGACAACCTACTGAATGGTTGAAAATATTTGCAAATGACTGATAAGGGGTTAATATCCAACATATATGAACAGCTCATAAAACTCAACATCAAAAAAACAAACAAGCTAATTAAAAAATGGGCAGAAGAACTGAATAGACATTTTTCCCAAAAGGAAATGCAGATGGCCAACAGGCACATGAAAAGATGCTCAACATCACTAATCAGCAGGGAAATGCAAACCAAAACCACAATGAGATATCCTGACACCTGTCAGAATGGCTATCATCAAAAAGAACAGAAATAACAAGTGTTGGTGAGGATGTGGAGAAAAGGGAACACTTGCACACTGTTGGTGGGAATGTAAATTGGTGCAGCTACTGTGGAAAATAGTATGGCATTTTCTCAAAAAACTAAAAATGCAGCTACCATATGACCCAGCAATTCCACTCTTGGGTATATGTCCTAAATAAACAAACACCCTAATTCAAAAAGATACAAGCACTCCAATGTTCATAGCAGCATTATTTACAATGGCCAAGATATGGAAGCAACCTAAGTGTCCATCAACAGATGAATGGATAAAGAAGATGTGGCATGCACACACACACACACACACACACACACACACACACACACATATACACACAATGGAATACTACTCAGCCATAAAAGAGAATGGCTCTTTTTTATAGGTTCTTCTGCTTCTTACTTAGAAACTATCCATTGTGTAGATCATTTTTTGTTAGCCTTCTTTGCATCTGTTTCAACTCACAGAGTGGAGAAACAAGAACTACATAGGCACAGTGTATTTACTTAGAGCCACAATGAGTGGTTCTAAATGAATACAAAATTTAGAGTTTTAAATGTCTCCTAAACACAAAAATGACTACTAGATATGGGATTGTTAGTCTAATTCAGTGCTTAACACTCCTGCTTCTAGATCATGAACTCTAAAAGATGTGGGAAGCCATCTGGCCAATTCTGCCCAAACTCTTGGAGCAGGTAGCCCCATTTCATGGTGGCAAGTGAGATCCACAGTACAATGTTGAATTTTTAAAAAATGTAATTCCCATACATTTTCTTCTCTGCTTCCATTTAGTTGACTATCAGGGATCCACAAGAAAAGCAGTGAGAAATCAGTGGATTGTTTTCTCTATAATGGTGAGAAATGAAACCAACATTGTTGTCCCTTTGTTAAATAATACTGGTAACAAATATACTATCCTGGGTTGGGTTTTTGGGGAAGCAGACTAAAAAATGGAGATTCTCCCTTTGTTTTTGTTCTTGACAGTTTTATTATGATGTGCTTTGGCAAAGATTTCTTTAAGTTGAATTTGTTTGGTGGCCTATGGGCTTCATGAACTTGGATATCTAAACATCTCCCCAGATTTGAGAAGTTCTCAGCCATTATTAATTAAGATCTGTGCTCCATTCTCCCTCTCTTCTTTTGGAACTCGAATAATTTGTAGATTATTTCTTTTGATGGGATCCCACAGATCAAGCAAGCTTTCTTCACTCTTTTTAATTCCTTCTTCTTTGCTCTCCTCTGACTGGGTAATTTTAAAGTTCCTGTCTTCTAACTCACAGATTCTTTCTTTGCTTGACCCATTCTGCTACTGATGTTCTCCATCACATTTTTTTTTTTTTTTTTTCATCTCATTCATTGTATTCTTCAGCTCCAGAATTTCTGTTTGGTTCGTTTTTATAATTTTTATATTTTTGTTAAACTTCTCATTTTGTTCATGATTTGCACTGTTTCCTGATTCCACTGAATTATCTTTCTGTGCTTTTTTGTAGTTCACTGAGTTTCATTAAAACAGTTCTTTTGAATTCTTTATCAGGTAAATTGAGATCTCCATATCTTCGGGATCAGTTACTGGAGGATCATTGTGATCTATTGGTGGTGTCATGTTTCCTTAAATTTTTTATGTTCTTTGAAGTTCTGTGTTGCTGTCTTCACATTTGAAATAGCAGTCACCTCCTCTAGTCTTTGCTAACTTCCTTTGGGAGATAAATACCTTCTGCTAGGGATTCTGAGGCTTTTCAGACCTTCTATGGATACATCTGCTTCACACTTCTTGCTCCCTTTAGTGGCAGAATTTTAAAGCTTTTATGCCATCTCTCTACCCTGTTAACACACAAGGCCAAGTGCTGACAGCCTTCCTTTTGCTTTCCCAAAGGTGGCATATAAGTTCAAGTTTGTGGTCTCTCCCTGGCCCACAGATTTGGGCTGGCACAGGCTTTCTGTGTATACTCACTAGCTGTCTGCCAAAGCTCGCTTTTGCTGTTGCTATTGGGAGTGTGCACAGGGAGCTGGTCACAGGGTGAGAATGTATGTGGGTGGGGTTCATGGAGCACTGGGGGTGTCTATGGGCTAGCTGGGGGTATCTATGGGTGAGGTGTCCTCAGGGGCTCATGGGCCGGCTTCTTGGTAGAGTCTATGACATGGTTAGTAGAATCTGCATCCCTTTAATGCCCTCTGAGAGTTCTACCTACAATTCTCCCAGCCTCTTTCCAACCCCTAAGTCATGAAGCTCATCATTCAGTACTCTGGATGGGGAAGAGAGAAACAAGCCTCTTTGGCAGCAATCACACTGCTTGGGAAGCCAGGTGGGCACTAATTCACTCTCACTTTCCCCCACACAAGAAATCACGGGCTGAGAAGATCTCTCTTGGCCCTAAGCTGTGCTGTCTTGGGGGAGAGGTGAAGTTAAACTGTTCCTGTTATCCTTTCCCATGCATCTACACTTGTATTTTTTTGTTTCAGTGGTGTGCTGAAATTTCTCTTCTGGAAGCCTGGACTTCCACAGGGGCTGTCTCATCTATAGGTGATTGCCTATGACAGTGTTTTCCAGGGGTTCTTGGACTGTGATTGAGAGGGGCTAGAATTGGTTCATAGGCCACTACAAGTTCCACAGCTAGGACCGAAATCTGCATGCCTATTACATGATGCACATGTGGGTGATCCTCCTCTCAGATGCCTTGGCGAATGGTAATGGATCCCACAACTCCCACAAGGGCATTTTTGTCCGTGGTTGTATGCCAAATTGTTGTCATTGAGGGGCGACATGATGTCTTATTCAGCCATGATGCTGATGTCACTCCTGTCCCTGTGTTAAAAAATGGGGGGCCATGCATACTTTTTCCTGTCTCTGTGTTTAACAACACTGAGAATAAGCAAAAATAACCTACAACTTGCTCCAGAAAATGCTTTTTCCTGAAAGATAAGACTTTGAACCAGCTAAAATAGCTTGCACATCAAAGCTTACTTCAAGACCCTTGCTTCACTGGGCCCACTAGTCCAAAATTATAATATTAAACTCTGCCCAATCCCAAGCAGTTTCTCACCTTGCACAACCTGCCTCAAAATCATCCAACTTAGGTCCTAAAACCCTACAAATGTCATCCCTGAATTTATCCATTTTGAGACACTACTAAAGCTCTGTTAAATTGTTGTTCTCTTTTACTACAATAAGTCTATTAAACTTAGCTTTACTTGGTCAACAGGTTATTCTGGTGGTCCTTTAGGGGAACTGACAGCTGTGAATGGGGAAAATGGTGCCTATGCATTCTTTTTCTTACTGTAGCCTCAGAAGAACATGGTTCTACAGTGACCTGACAAAATGAGAAGGTTGTCATTTCAGCGAAAATTTGAGCTATTTACCAATTCAACCACCAATGGCGTGGAAAGTCAAATTCCTCCAACAGAATCACAAATCTCAGGATTCAAAAGGACTTGAAACTTATATAGCCCAATCCATCTGCTTGATACACATGGAGAATATAGGCTCAAATCTGGGCTCAAATTAAATTTTTTCCCTATACTGCTGAAGGGGTCTCTTCCATGCAACTAAGGTTTTTAGGTTTCCTCTCTACTTTCTCATATCCCCTCTTCATTCTCCTCTGCTCCCCAGCTTGTTTTTCCTCTTTGCAGACAACTAGAGGAAGTATCAGTCCTCCCTCGTGTTTTGGTAGAGGGAGTCTGTGTTGCCACAGGGTTTTTAGGGCTGCGTGTTTTCAACAAAAAGTATTTTAAAAAGACCTCCCACTCCAGGAAGCTAACATCTGGTTTCTATTATCTGAAAGGTCTCATTAACAGATGATATTATAATGTCCATATCCCTATTTTGAAGCTGAGGAAAGTGAGCGTTAGATTTTGGGGGTACAATCTCATAAATAACGGAACAAACTTTCTGGCAGTGTAGGCTTTCCTATTCATTTCATCCTGAGAATTTTAGGATTGAGGGAAAAAAGTATTTTATCCTGTCTTTACTGGAAAAAACACTAGATAAAATGGTTCTGGATTAGAAGTTTTTTTCAGACATCTGTCTTTTAGCTAATGTATCCTTTTAAAAATCTGATTACCAAATCCTTAGTATATGTTAATTAACTTGAAATGTAACTGACTTGAAATGAAAAATACCATTCATAGTAACTTTTAGTAACAGCTCACAAGTTGTTATTCACATATTAGTGAGAAAAAAATCTATATATGCATGTGTGACAAAGATTATTGGAAATCTTTTTATAAATAAAAGTGAAAGGAAGTTGCACATGGCTCTAAAGAGTTTCCCACTAGATTCTGTGTGAAGACGGAGTGTTATACAGAGCTGGTGACCTTATATGAGTCTCAGGGTTTCTTTCTTTTCCTTTTTTCCCCGTTGACTATTTGCTTCTCCCACATCACAGATAATTCACAACAGATGGTTTCTTCGTATAGCTTTTATTTTTATGCTGGGATAAATGTTGATATATCCCATATTATTTTTAATTGTAGAGTTGAATTATCTGACTCTGGACAGTTTTTACATGTTAAAAAGTCTGTATATATGTGTGATGGTGGGAGCATGTGTTTACAGTAACACAATAGCCTCATTGTGACACTGCCTTAAAGTTCAGATTTTTCCCAAACTGCAAAAAAAAAAAGTGAACGAACATTCTAAACTCAAGTTAGAAATACAGATACAGCCTATAAACTTTACTTTTTAATGAGACCCAACATTTTGTTCCTGAGTTTTCCTTTTTTTTTTTTTTTAAATAAATAATTTGTGAAACATGTAAAATAATTATTAGACTTTTGGGTATTTGTTAGTTTACTCTCAATACATAAAGGAGTTGAGGTAGTTTACAAAAATGCAGGCAATGTAAGATGGGAAAATTAGGAGCTCCAAATATATTTTGCACAAGATTCTTCCCAGTTTAAAAACACACTACACATTCAGCTCTGGGTCCTAGAAGTCAGTTTCTCTTTTTAGTTTTACTCATAACTCTAGTACTAAGTAATCAAGTTTTAAAAAAAGAAATTCAAAGACTATTCATTAAAAAATTCAAATTTTCTATTAATAATGATTTAATGTACATTATCTAGTAAAAAAGTTCATTATTTTCCTTATAAGTATACGTTAAAAGTCCTGTCAGAATCACGAGTTCCCTGTGAAGTATGATTGCATTTACTCCCCGCCTCCCTCTCTACACACATCTCCAGTCTTCTCAGTGTTTATATGCGGATCCTGAAACACTGACAAGAAAGCAATCTTCATCTTCCCTCTTATGACTTTGGCAAATCAAAAGAAATATTACCTATGATGTTAAATTTACTTTTGAATGTATCTGTTCCACAAGACTGATATAAAGATTGCATAGTGATCAAGTATGATATTGTTCTGAATTTGAGTTTAAGAAACTGGGTCATAAGAATCTCTTTTGTAATAACCTATGAGGAAAAAGAATCTGAAAAAAATGAATGTATATGTAAAACTGAATCATTTTGCTGTATACCTGAAACTAACACAACATTGTAAATCAACTATACTTCAATAAAAAAAAAGACTAAATAATGAAAAAAATGGGTATGATTGCCATGTATGAACCTCCATTAAAATGCAGTCTACAAGGGAAGTAAGTCAGAAAGAGAAAAACAAATACCATATGCTAACACATATATATGGAATCTAAAAAAAAAAAAAAAAAGATCATGAAGAACCTAGGGGCAAGATGGGAATAAAGACACAAACCTACTAGAGAATGGACTTGAGGATACGGGGAGGGGGAAGGGTAACCTGGGATAAAGTGAGAGAGTGGCATGGACATATATACGCTACCAAACGTAAAATAGATAGCTAGTGGGGAGCAGCCGCATAGCACAGGGAGATCAGCTCGATACTTTGTGACTACCTAGAGGGGTGGGATAGGGAGGGTGGGAGGGAGGGAGGCGCAAGAGGGAAGGGATATGGGGATATATGTATACGTATTCACTTTGTTACACAGCAGAAACTAACACACCATTGTAAAGCAATTATACTCCAATAAAGATGTTAAAAAAAAAATTTATGAACATTCTCATTAAAAAGAAAAAAATGCAGTCTACAAAAACTGGCTGGAAGAATAATTAGGAATGTGTTCCAGATCTCCATTTGAAAGTATGACAGGATAAATCTTTCTGGGAGTCTTAATAAAACTGATATTTAACAAGTAGAAAAAAAGAATAATTAATTAATTAAATAAAATAAAAAACTAATTAATTTGGTGTGTTTTTCCAGCATCGTGATTTAATTAAGGGAGCATATTCATTGTAGAGAATATATTGATGATTGTAAATGTGACTCCTCATTACAGCCTTAATATTTTTGAAACACCAAAGCACAAAGATGTCAATTATATATCCAAACTACAGGTACAAAACAAGTGCATATATTTTCCATGCTCCAAAACTGAGTACACACTGTACTGTCACAGGGAAGGGGTCTGCCAATGAAGACCTGACAATAAAGTACTTAAGACTGATATACCAAAATAAAGTATAAAATCGGAGTTTATAAAAACAATTTTGACAATAGCAGAGAGGACCCTTTTCATTTCTGAGCAAAAATGCATGTCATTAAATGTACTATCTCCTAAAATGAATAAACCGGTCACTTGAGAATGCTCTGTTTATTTCCTCTATTATACTACAACATTCTCCATGTCTTTGGGAAAAAAAATATTGTGCGGGAACTGTGGGATAAGCATGCAAGTGGATGGAACAACACAATTGCACCGGTTCTTACAACTCACTTCTACATAAGGAGAAAGTGTTATTCATTAGTATGGCCCAGTCTTAGCCAATATTCAGGTTGGAAAGACACTGGGTTAAGATCAGAAATGACGTGAAATTCCAAGTTCTAGAGTTGATGAAGAATCTCTTTTTAAATGAATAAAGGATTTTGAAATAGAATGTGCATGATCATGCAATCTTAAATGTCTGAAGGAAAAACTACTAAAGTTATTATTTAATGCAGGACCAGCCGTAGAAATTTTAATTAACTATTTTCCTCAAATATGAGGAACATTACCATGGCATCCCTTCTTCTCTTCTGTTGACTTCTCTGCCTCTTACCACCCCTACCCCAAACCGTAATTGTGATTATCCCTAAAAGCCTAGAACATGTTTTTTAAAATTTTTATTTTATATTGGAGCACAGTTGATTAATAATGCTGTGTTAGTTTCGGTTGTACAGCAAAGTGATTCAGTTATACATAAGCAGGTATCTACTCTTTTTCAAATTCTTTTCCCATTTAGGTTATTACAGAATATTGAGTAGCATTCCCTGTGCTATACAGTAGGTCCTTGTTGGTTATCTATTTTAAATATAGCAGTGTGTACATGTCAATCCCAAACTCCCAGTCTATCCCTCCTCCCCACCCTTCCCCCCTGGTAACTGTAAGTTCGTTCTCTAAGTCTGTGAGTCTAGAATACGCTTTTATCTTCTTCTGGAACTATACATCCCCCTGGGTAAACAATTAAGTACCATAATGTTTGAGTGCATTGGCTCTGAAACCAGACTGTCAAGGATAGACTCCAAGTGCTATCACTTACTCAGGTGTCCTCAGGCAAGTTACCTAACTTTCCTGTGCCTCAGTTTCCTTATCTGTAAACGAGAGACAATAACAGTAATTATCTCAGAAGTTCACATGATAATTAAATGAGTTAATAAATGTAAAGTGCTTAGAAACAGTGCTTGGTACACAGTAACTCTTTAATACATTTTTAAAAACATCATTTTGATAATGGTGGCTTCAAAGATTAACTTTGTACCAATGGCTCCCAAATTTCTATCTCTATCCCTATCATCTAGTTTTCTTAATTTTAACAATAATGTCAAATTTTGTTGAAAAATAAAATGAAATTTGGTCTTATCTTTATATAAAACTGGGATATATCCACCCATCAGACATTTATTTAATACCTATTTTAAGCTAGATACTTTTTTCTGGTGGCAGGGGTACAGAGGCAGATGACTCTTTGTTCTCTATTGGGTGAGAAAAACAAGTAAAAAGAAATGGTTACATTACAATGTAATAAATATTTGGATTGAGGTATATAGGGGCTATAAAAGTACTGAAGAGATTGTCTAAATCAGACTTTTGCTCAAACATTGTGAGTTATCTATAGATGTAAAATTATCCTGAAACTTGGCAGCTTAAAACAACAAACATTTATTACTGCATAGCTTCTGCAGGTCAGGAATCAGGGCACAGCTCAGCTGGATACTTCTGACTCAGGGTCCCTCTCACAGGCTGCAATCAAGATACGGGCAGGGGCTGCAGTGATCTCAAGGATCAAATGAAGGAGGCTCTGCTTCTAGGCTCACTCATGTGGTTGTTGGCAAGATTTACTTTCTCATCGGTTGTTGTACTAAGGGTCTCAGTTTCTTACTGGCTGTTGGCTGGAGGCCTTCCTCCCTTCCCTGCCACGTGGGCTTTCCACAGGGCAGCTCACAACTTGGTAGCTGGTTTCCCCTGGAAGGCTCCGAAAGAGCAAGCAACAAAGGTCGAGCAGGACTGATGTCAGTCTTTCTGTAGCTGAATCTCAGAAGTGACATTCCATTATGTTTGCCATGTCCTATTTGTTAGAAGCAAGTCATAGGTTCAGCCCATACCCAATGGGAGGGAATTACACAAGGGCATGAAGCAGAAGGCGGGGATCATTGAGGACCATTTTAGAGTCTGCCAACCCCAAATATGATGAATTATATTTGTCTTTTTTGTTATTTAACTCCTCCACTTTCTCTACTTTCTCCTACTCCTTCACTCTGCATAGATGCATTAGCTAAAAAGTGTTATTTTTCCACTTCAGGAAAGCCAGAGGACTCCAGTAAGCCCTGAGAAAAACTAATAAAAATGTTCTATATTCTGAATAGCTTCAATGTAAAATTTCAGTGAGAAAGAGATAAATTCAGTGATCATACAGTCATCATAGATAATTATGGGAACTCTGGACACAAATTTCATTATCAGCTATCAAGTTCTTGGAATTAACACAACATTGTAAATCAACTATACTTCAATAAAAAATAAATTAAAAAAAAGAAAAAATATTTTAGAAAAAAGGTCTTGGAGAAAACATTACCGGGCTCTGCCACCAACCACTAGTATCACGCTCAAGGAGAACTCTAGCCTGGATCGTCATGTCCGAAAAGTATGCATGGCTCAGGGAATGGTAGACTCTGTTGCCAGCTCTGCTGCATGAATCACTTGGGTAAGCTACTCACCCTCTTTGAGCTTTGGTTCCCTCATCTGTAAAGTGGCTGTGATGGGTGCCTGCTCTGTCCACTGTCCCAGGAGTCTTGTCATTTCTCGCAATGATACATAGGAAGATTCAATAAATGTTTTGAAACACTGTAAAGTACTGATGAATGTGAGGCATCATTATCACTTTGTTCATCATTATGTCTAGGAATATTTTTTCTTATCAGCAGGCATTACATTTTACAAGCTCAGAAAGCATCATGGAAAGCCCCATTACTTTCTTTCTTTCTTTTTTAAAATTTATTTTATTGAAGTGTAGTTGATTTACAATGTTGTGTTAATTTGTGCTGCACAGCAAAGTGATTCAGTTATACATATATACACATTATTTTTCATATTCTTTTCCATTATGGTTTAATCACAGCATATTGAATATAGTTCCCTGTGCTATACAGTAGCACCTTGTTGTTTATCCATTCTATATATAATATATAGTTTACATCTGCTAATCCCAGACTCCCAATCCATCCCTCCCTCCAGCACCCCCCCCACCCCCAGCAACCACAAGTCTGTTCTCTATGTCTGTGAGTCTGTTCCTGTTTCATAGATAAGTTCACTTGTGTCATATTTTAGATTCCACATATAAGTGATATCATATGGTATTTGTCTTTCTCTTTCTGCTTACTTCACTTAGTATGATAATCTCTACGTCTATCTAAGTTGCTGCAAATGGCATTATTTCATTCTTTTTATGGCTGAGTAGCATTCCATTGTATATATGTACCACATCTTCTTTATCTATTCATCTGTCGATGGACACCTAGGTTGTTTCCATGTCTTGGCTATTGTGAATAGTGTTGCTATGAACATAATAGTGCATTTATCTTTTTGAATTATAGTTTTGTCCAGACCCATTACTTTCTAAATGGTGATTTCTTTCCGATCTTTATGGAATGAAATACTCTCCTAAAAGATTTCATGCTCTAGATATCCATTTCCTCCTTTCCCGACCCCCACATATACTCATACTCTTCCCACATTCTCAGTGAACTGGCGTTATGAATCCTTGTATTGTTGGTGGACAAATCCATGCCCATCAGAAATATAAACACAAAGACATTAGCTAAAAATAATAGTAATCTATTATGAATGGTTTTCATACCTTTCAAATTTCACTTCTAGACATCTAAAAATTTTGTATTTAATCATTTGTTTGAATAATCCAAGGTTGATGAGAATCCTTAAGTTACAAGTCTCAGAACAGACTGATTTAGCTCTGTAGTTTGCTTTCTCCTTGTGTTCCAGAGCCACCCAAGTTAATTCCATGTGCCTGTGGTCAGTGAGACTCTGGAGGTTGTCTTGACTGAAATATGGGAGAAGAAGTGTCCTGGGAAGAATTTTGAGAATCTGCTAGGGCAGTGTTCTCCACACTTCCTGGATCATGTATCCCATGAGTAAAAGCTATGTGAGCACACTCCCTGACAGATATAATTTTAAATTTATAAATTATATACATATCAATCTGTATTTATATATTATGCATATTATAAAAGATATGCAGTCTATGGATAGAAAACAGTGAGATGAAATAAAATATTTTAAAAATAAAAGTTAACACTACATTTATTTTTGGTACACCAAACCTTTTATCCTCAAATTATAGAGATTTGTATGGATGTCTAGACAGTTGGTTTATAAATGCCTTGCAAATTAAACTGGTATCATACTATCATTTGCTAATATCGAAAAGTATAACATACACTTAGGGCTAGGTTCACTGTTTATAATAATGATGTATGTCCATATTTCAATTGATATTTTTGAAAATTTTAATTTTTTTTGGCCTATATCTTGGCAGAACTGATTGGATCACCACTAATTTTGTCTCTTAGTGTAGCTGAAAAAGAGCTCCTTCAAGAAATAGAGGAAATATCCTTCTGTGTTTTTTAAAAAAAATTTATTCTTGCATTATAAATATTATCATCAATCCAAAGTTTCTTTTCAGGAAACTTTTTTTTTTCCTTTTTAAAAAAATTTTTATTGAAATATAGTTGATTTACAATATTGTGTTAGTTTTAGGTGTACAGCAAAGTGATTCAGATACAAACACACACACACACACACACACACACACACACACACATGCACACACACATATGTATTTTTTTAGATTCTTTTCCATTATAGGTTATTACAAAATATTGAGTATAGTTCCCTGTGCTATACAGTAGGTCCTTGTTGTTTACTATTTTATATATAGAAGTGTGTATATGTTAATCCCAAACTCCTAGTTCATGATCCCCCACTTTTCCCCCTTGGTAACCATAAGTTTGTTTTCTATGTCTGTGAGTCTATTTCTGTTGTGTAAATAAGTTCATTTGTATCATTTTTCAGATTCCACAGGTAAGTGATATCATATGATATTTGTCTTTCTCTGTCTGACTCACTACACTTAGTATGATAATCTCTAGGTCCATCCATGTTGTTGCAAATGGCATTATTTCATTCTTTGTTACGGTTGAGTAGTATTCCATTGTGTATATATACCACATCATTTTTTTTTTTTTTGGAACATCAAATGCTTTTTATTTTTAATTTTTTAAATTAATTTTTATTGGAGTATAGTTGATTTACAATGTTGTGTTTCTGCTACACAGCAAAGTGAATCAGTTATACATATACAGATACCCACTCTCTTTTAGATTCTTTTCCCGTATAGGTCATTACAAAGTATAGAGTTCCCTGTGCTATACAGTAGGTTCTTATCAGTTATCTATTTTACATATAGTAGTGTGTATATGTCAATCCCAATCTCCCAATTTATCCCACCCCCCTTTTCCCCTTGGTAACTACAAGTTTCTTTTCTACATCTGTGACTCTATTTCTGTTCTGTAAAAAAGTTCATTTGTACCATTTTTTTAGATTCCACATATAAGCAATATCATATGATATTTGTCTTTCTCTGTCTGACTTACTTCACTCAATACGACAGTCTCTAGATCCATCCATGTGGCTGCAAATGGCATTATTTTGTTCTTTTTTATGGCTGAGTAATATTTCTTTTCAGGAAACTTTTAAAGCTATTGGTCTATTAGTAAGTGTCAATTTAGTTAAACCAAATGATATAATCTATAAATCTGCTTAACCACCCAAAGAAAACAGCAATATGTTGTGGAACTCAGACAACACAAGAGCAAACATGCTATTACTATCCCTCAACAGAGTAGAGTGCAGACTGAAATATCAACTGAGTGAGGGTACCTGTCTACTAAATATTAGTAAAGTGCAACTTCTTTTTTATTTTTAAAGATAGAAATATATATATATATATATATATATATTCCACCCAGAGCTGTGTATACCCCAGTTTGGAGACCACTGTACTGGATCTCTTAGGGTTCATCCAAGTCCCTAGTGAGACCTGGGCCAGGATGGGTTATGCAGAGAGGGGGCACAAGAATGTAAACAGATACCCCTGCTACAACCAAAGAGCTCCAATTTCATTTTATATTATATTTTATACATTAAGCTTTCTAATAAATTTTCATTAGAACAAAGTATTACATAGCTAAGGCACATTTGAAACTTTCTTCTGGAGAAACTTAGAAGTCCATGACCCACAGTTCTGACAAATGTTTGAAACTGAACACCGAACAGTAAAGTTGTAAAAATAGTCTTTTACTAAAGAGCTAAATATACTGGTTTTTTAAGTTCCTGGGTTTTATGTTTGTTTTATTTTTCTTACATGTAAAATCACAGACTTAGAACTAAAAGAGAAAATACTTTTAGCCAAACATGCTATGAAAAGTTTTGAATGTAATTAAATGCTAAGTAAAGCATTAGTTACAAAATGTATTAACATTTTTTTCTTAACTGAGACATTAAAAGAAGTTAAAAGTTTTGAATATTTGGGAAACATCATATTAAAGCAAAGCTTAAAAAAGGATATGGTTCTTTCACTATTTCAGTGAGTTTAATCTTGACTTGTCTAGGGGCTTTGGAAATACCAGCTAGCTCATGCATCTTAAGATAATATAAAATCAGTGGACTCTGACCTCCAAAATTGAAGAGAACACGGTTAAACTCTGGGCCACTACTGCTATAATGGGACTGTAAGGGGTAGGAAAAAAAAAAAAAACGAATCAATTATTACTTTTGTGTATTTTTAAAGAACTGTAAATAAAATATAACTGCATTATAACCATAAATACAATTATTATCTGGTATATTAAAACAAATAAAGGGAAATTCTGCAAGGCATCTTAATTAATTTACTAAAGTATGAGACTATGAGTATGTGCAGTAAGGCTCTGCTAGTCTTTTAGCATGAAGACAGGCCAATAGAGATCATTCTATCTGAAGAACAGAAAGAGAAAAGAATGAGCAGAGCCCCAGAAAAAGGGGCAGGAAAAAATATGAAGAAATAATGACTGAAACTTTCCAAGTTTTACGAACAACACATCCAAGAAGCTTAACTCCAAGTAGGATAAATTCACATCTAGATGCGTCATAGTCAAAGTGCTGAAAGACGAAGACAAAAAGAAAAATCTCAAAAGCAGCGAGAGAAAAACAACATATAGGAGAACCCAAATAAGGTTAACAAGGTGACTTCTCATCAGAACAAAGAGGCTAGAAGCCCATCACAGTGCTGATGAAAAAAACTTTGACCACGAATTCTGTGTCAAGGAAACAACCACCATAATTATAATTGCTCCAATATTCTACTATTGACTTCTTGTGGGATGCAAGTATAGCAACTACTCATATGTTAAGTCTTCCCTCAATTTTTATAACGCCTAGATGAGAGATTTATTGTTGATTCCACTTCTTGTGGGGAAGTAAGATTTTATTCTCATTTGTTTTTACTAATATGTAAAATTCTCTTGTGTTTTGTTTGCTTATGGTCAATTTTTCATTGTATTCATTCATAGCTGCTCCAAAATTATTTCAAATAGTGGTAATATTGTAATCAAAAGCAGTTCTTTGATGGTGAAAACTTGATGTCAATATCAGCTGTTTTTTCTGTAATGTAAATCATTTACTTCACCATAGTCTCCCATGACAATTCACATCAGGTTATACCTAGCCTGACCTTAAAACTTGCATGCAAAACCGTACCAAGCATTTTCCTGGCTTTTGCCTGGTGTATCATAAGATAGAAACTCTATCTTACTGAAGTTTTAGAAACAGACATTCCTGTTCTTTTTCTGCAGTTACGAGTTTTTAAACGAAGAAAACCACAGTACACAGATCCTTCTTCCTCTATGAGAAACCATGATTTTTTTTTTAAGCGTAGTTCAATCAGGCAAGAGCAGATTGAAAGCAGGGCTCCAGAATGAACGTAATACACAATTATTGTCTAATCAGCACAGAGTAGATTCCACATGTTTAAACAGCCCACGAATACAGTAGATTTTGGGGTCATTCTACTTTCGACATATACAGAGCTTACTGTTAAAAGTGATTCCCAAATCTTTTCAGAGGCCTCCAAGGCAAGGCTTTATTAACCTATACTTATGCAGTTGTAATTTTGGACCTCTATACTTTTTCCACAGTCATAGTTTATCTTCTAAGATCAGGCCTGTTACCCCAGCCTGTTGTAAACTTTTGGTCATTCAATATATTCATAGTTCTTCCAGGTTTTATGACTTCTACATGGCTAATGAAAAATGGCAACCATATTTTTATCAAAGTTGTTGATAAAATATTGTGCATGAGACAGGGCCAATGATGCAGCAATACGGTGTACTGCCAAAGACATATCTGCAATTTGCTTTCTATCTTTTAATAGTGATATCTGAAAAAAGTTACTGTCAGTTACAAATCCATCTGTCCATATTTCTTCAACTTGTAAACAAACTATAAAAGACCATTTTTAGTGCTTGCTGAAGATCAGATATACAATTTCTATTACATTTCCTTGATTTCTAAATTTAGCAACCTTACCCTCCTCCTCTGCTCCCATGCACTCCCCTGCCTCCCGCCCCCTGCAGCCAAGATGGTGCAATATTGCCATCTACCCCAAATGGACTCCCAGAGTCGCCAATTTCTATCCTAAGTACGGACATCCTTGGCAGCACTGTGAAGGTTGGAAGAGAGTCTATATACCTGGATTATTAAAGACCAGGAAATATATGAATACTGACTTTCAGAAAGTGGTTTTTGTATAGGCATAATATAAAATTTAAAATAACGGTTAGCCTTGACTAGATAATTCAGACAAAATTTTAACAAAAAAGACTGCAACAGATTTAAAACCCAATTGGCTAACAAGTTAACAGATCAAATTCAGAAGTTCAAGCCAACGGTCTCATCAAATCTTGGCTAAAGCAACACAAGGTGGCAAATCCATAGGGTCTCTGTTTGGGAGGCACCTTCAAAAATGTGGAGAAAGCAAGTATTCAAGACTTAAGAGCAAGAGTACCTACATATGGTCATTTATTCCGGGACCATGGTCTAAGAGGTGGGGACAGGTCAACCACTGTTGAAAACGCCATTGAAGTTTTCTCTGCAACTTTGATGCTTATTGAGATCAGAGTCATGTCTGTATGTCAGCCCAAGGAGAAGCAGTGCCAGAAGTATGAGGAAAAGATAAACGCTATTCGTTTTCCTTAGAGATGAGGATAGTTTCAGAAATAAATATGACTTTAATATTAAGATTAACCTCTCCAATAAATCTCTTCTGATTATTAACTTTTTTCTAAAGTATATATCAAGAGTGTAATAACCAACATTGTCCATGTGAAACTGTTCAATTAATTATACTGGAAATTAAAGAAGGACATTTTTTATAATTATTATACTCCAAACCTTTGTTGGTAGTCCTGATAATCTTGATTCTTCCTTGGATGCGGGCATTGTATATCCTTCTGGGTTCTTTAAAATTTTTGTCATATTGAAGTCTATATCTAAAACAGAAAATAAAATATTTTCTTAAATTCTTTCTTTCTTCACAAAAGGCATGATATCCCTTCTTTTTCCTAGCAATGCATCTTAAACATGCAGAGAGGTAAAAATGTATGAGAGAAGGTTAGGATATTGTTATAGCTTGCCCCAGTCAGAGGAAATGAATATTCCATTTCATTTTACCTAACAGGGCTTTAGAGTTTTCAAATTCATTCATGTACACTATTTCACATCATCCTCACAAACCATTTTATGAGCTAAGTAACACTTCCCACAATTTATAGATTAGAAAACTAAAGTTAAGGAAACTCTATGACTTTTTCTAAGAGTAAGTCTTGCTCTAAGGTGATAGTTGTTCACATCTCTCAATCTAATAAAAACCACTGAATTGTATTCTTTAAATGGGTGAATTGTATGGTATATGAACTACATCAATAAAGCTGTAATTAAAAAAAAAAAAAACCGTACAGGAAGAGGATGCAGACCTAGGTCTTTTGCTTCTGATTTCAGAGCTCTTTCCATGACCCTCTAGTTAAATGCAATAGGAGGCTTTGGTCTCTGCATGTTAGAGTCTACCTTTTCCATATACTGACAACATACCCAGATAAGGAAAGACTTGGTAATTTTTCATTGCAGCCAGTGTAAATATGCATGAGGGTACCCAGGGAGTCTTGTCTTAAAGGAGAACTATATGATTTAATCAGCCATGTCAGTCAGCCTAAAAGCATATGCTAATTATTAAGGATATCTTAATGTAGAGCAGAGAAAACAGGTGATCTGAGAAGTTTGTACTAGATTCTGGCACTGACAATTTATTATCAGTTACCAGGTAGACAAATCAGATCTACAGATTGTGATGTTGATGACAAACCTAGAAGAGTTGAAGAAAGTCACTTGAATTGATTTTCGACATTACCCATTAAAAGATATTAGATACTAGCCTGAAATACTGGAGGCAAGTAGGCATTTATCTCTGGCAGAGATTAAAGAACTAGTTAGCAAGGAACCTGTATTTTAAAATTTTGAGTGGAACCAAAGTTAGATTAAGTTGGGAGTTAGAATGGCAAGAAAGGTAATGAACCATATAATTTCTCTACTTTAAAACTTGCTCAAAAGCATACAACCCATTATGGAGAAGAATCTGACAATATCTACTGATAATACAGACATTTTTCTTTGACTCAGCAATCCCTCTCCTGAGAATATATTCTACAAAATCTCCTACATAAGCACAAAAAATATAGGTACAGGTTTAATGATTATAGCATAATTTGTAAAATTTAGAGATTATAAACAACCTGTGCATTTAGCAGTCAAGTACTGGTTGAAAAAACTATGGCACTCCTATTTGATGGAATACTATAAGCTGTAAAAAAAAAAAAAAAAAAAAAAAAAAAGAGCAAGATCTCCATACAGATGTGAAGATATCTACAGGTCATATCATAAAGTGAGGAAAGCAAGTTGCAGAACAGTGAAGAGAGTATATTACTTGATTGAATATATACAATATATAAAATATACTACTCAGTGTAAATGGGAAAGAATGTATACAATGTACACAATATACTACATTCAGTGTAAAAGGGAAAGAATAAAAATAAGGCAAATATCTATTGTATTTGCCTTCATTTGTATAAAGAAACACTGGAAAGATAAATAAGAAATGAATAAAAATATTCTCTTTGGGAGGAATGATTAAAAATAAAACATGCTCAATTTTGAATCATTCTTAAATACATATTTAGGTGCTATTACTTAACTTCTAGTCACTATGAACAGATATGTTACTAATGACAAAAGGACCTCTACTTCATGTCTACCATACCCAAAATAAAAGCCTTAGAAGATTACTTGAACTTTGTTGTAAAATTACTGTCAACAGATTAATATCAGGCAAAGATTCTAGGCTTGGAGTAACAGCAATAGACATAAAAAGTAAGAGATTAATGAAAAACACAAAGCAAAGAAATTTTAGAAGTGAAAGAGTCAAAGAAAAAAATCCTACATAAAGGAAAAACCCCACCCTGATATGATAAGAGTAATAAGTAACCTTAAAATCACTGAATTTACTAGCTTTTCCCCCCCTGCATTCCTCTAGTCTGTTGATTTATTTTAGGTAAAAATATTAATTTTGTCCCTGATTATAGTTTTTATATCTCCTCTGTTCTCAGCATCTCTGAAGGCTATGGAAGGTCATCGGAAGCACCAATATTGACTCTACTTGATAAAACTATGAGAAAGTATGTCTCAACTGTTCTTATTAAGTCTTTAGGAATTTCACTAGTGACAAAATATTCCAGTCTTACTACACCGATGCTGGGAAAATTTCATTTTCATAATTATCCCCTTTTTATTTTAGGGATATTACATCTCTTAAAAGGGAGACACTTATGCAAGTAAGTATGGTTACCTTTATCCGCTTTTGTAGTTTGTATTCTAATAGTCTTTCTGAGAGGCAAAAAACTCATATACCTTAGCAAAATTAAAGTTCATGCAGGCCATATATAATACATATCAATAAACTACAGAAACAGAAAAAATGTTAATTAGTTAAAAAATTAAATTAAAAAAAAAAGATGCTCACTGAGGTCAGGAGAACAATGCATGAACAGAATGACAGTTCCAACAGAAATAGAAAATACAAGAAAGTACCAAGCAGAAATCACAGAGCTGAAGAATACCTGCACTGAAAAATACATTACAGGGGATCAACAGCAGGTTAGACGAAGCCAGAAAAAAGAATTAACAAACTCAAACACAAGGCAATGGAATTCATCCAATCAAAGAAGTAAAAAGAAAAAAAAATTTAAAAAGTGAAGATAGCTTCAGCGACTTGTGGGACAACATTAAACAGACCAACATTTGCATTATAGGGGTCCTAGAAGGAGAAGAGATAGAGAAAGGGACAGAACATTTATTTGAAGAGATAATAGCTGAAAACTTCCCTAACCCGGGGAAGGAAATAGACATCCAGATCTAGGAAGCCTAGAGAGTTCCAAGTAAGATGAGCCAAAGAGACCCACACCAAGACACATTATAATTAAACTGTCATAACTTAAAGACAAGGAGAGAATCTTAAAAGCAGCAAGAGAAAAACAACTTGTTATGTGGAAAGGAACCCTCCATAAGACTATCAGCAGGTTTTTCAGCAGAAACTTTGCAGGCCAGAAGGAAGTGGCATAATATATTCAAAGTGCTGAAAACAAAACAAAACAAAACAAACAAACAAACAAAACCTACTAACCAAGAATTCTCTACTCAGCCAAGTTGTCCTACAGAATTGAAGGAGAGAGAAATAGTTTTCAAATAGTTTTCCAGACAAGCAAAAGGTGAAGGAATTTATGATCACTAAACTGGCCTTCCAAGAAGTGCTGAAGGGACTTCTTTAAGCTGAAATGAAAGTGCTAATCAGAAATAGAAAAACATATGAAAGTACAAATCTCACTGGTAAAGGTAAACATATAGTAAAATTCAGAAAAATCTAATGTTATAAAGGTGATGAGTTAATCACTTATAATTCTAGTACAAAGGTTAAAAGACAAAAGTAGTAAAAATAACTATAACTACTATAATTTGTTAATGAATATGCAAGATAAAAAGAAACTGTGACATCAAAAACAAAACAAGGGGGAGGAGTAAAAATGTAGAGCTTTAGAATGTGTTTGAACTTAACTTGTCAACTTAAAATAGACTGTTATAGATATCTTATTTTACGTTAAGCCTCACGGTAATCACAAAGCAAAACATTACAGTAGATACATAAAAGATAAAGAGAAAGGAATCTAAGTGTGCCACTAAAGATTATCACCAAATCACAAAGGAAGAGAGCAAGAGAAGAAGAAAGGAACAAAGGAATTTAAAAACAGCCAGAAAACAATTAACAAAATGGTAAAGAGTACATACATATCACTAACTACTTTAAATGTAAATGGACTAAGTTCCCCAATCAAAAGACACACAGTGGCTAAACGGATGAAAAACAAAACAAAAAAAACAAGACCAATCTACACACTGCCTACAAGAGATTCACTTCACATGTAAGGAAACACACAGATAAAGTGAAGGCATGGAAATAGATATTCCATGCAAATGGAAACAAAAAGAAACTTGGATACCTGCACTTTTATCAGGGAAAACAGACTTTAAGGCAAAGACTCTAATAAGAAATAAAGAAGGTCATTATATGATAAAGGAGTCATTTCAACAAGAGGATATAACATTTGTAAATATTTATGTTCTTAACATAGACTCACCTAAATATATAAAGCAAATATTAATGGACTTAAAGGGAGAAATGGACAGCAATCCAATAATAGTAGGGGACCTTAATACCCCACTTTCATCAATGGATAGATCAGTCAGACAGAAAATCAGAACGGAAACGTTGACCTAAACTACACATTAGAACAGAGGGACTCAACAGACATACATAGAACATTCTATCCAAAAGCAATAAAATACACATTCTTCTAAGGCACACTCTCCAGGATAGATCATATATTAGGCCACAAAACATGTCTTAATAAATTTAAGAAGACTGAAATCATATCAAACATCTTTTCTGAACACAATGGTGTGAAACTAGAAATCAATTACAAGAAGAAAACTGGAAATTTCATAAATCTGTGGAGATTAAACAACATGCTACTGAACAACAAACGGGTCAAAGAAGACATAAAAAGAGAAATAAAAAATATATTGAGACAGATGAAAATGGAAATACAACAAACCACAACATATGTGATGTAGCAAAAGCAGTTCTAAGAGGGAAATTCATAGCAATAAATGCCTACCTTAAGGAACAAGAAGAATCTCAAACAAGCAAAATTAACTTACACCGCAAGAAACAAGAAAAAGAAGAACAAACTAATCCCAAAGTTAGTAGAAGGAAGGAAATAAAGATCACAGTGTAAATAAAGGAAATAGAGACTAAAAAAGACAATAAAAAAGACCAATGAAACTAAGAGCTGTTTTTTTGAAAAGATAAACAAAATTGACTAAGAAAAAAACAGAGAGGACTCAAGTCAGAAATGAAAGAGATATTATAACTGGCACCATAGAAACACAAAGAATCATAAAACACTACTATGAACAACAAATGCCAACAAATTGGATAACCTAAAAGAAAACAACAATTTCCTAAAAACCTACAACTACCAAGACTGCTTTAAGAAGAACTAGATAGCCTGAAAAGACCAATAGCAAATTAGGAGATTAAGGTGGTAATTTAAAAAATCTCCCAACAAAGGAAAGCATAGGACGAGATAATGTCATGGCTGAATACTACCAAACATTAAATGAAAATGTATAACAATCCTTTAAAAGTCTTCCAAAAGGTAGAAGAAGAGCGAACACTTTCAACCTCATTTTATGAGGTCAGCATTACCCTGATACCAAAGCCAGACAAAGACAACAGAAGAAAACTATAAGCCAATATCTCTGATGAACCTAGATGCAAAATTTCTAAATAAAATACTAGCAAACAAAATTCAACAACACATCAAAAAGATTAGACACCATGATCAAGTGAGGTCCATACCTGTGACGCAAGCTTGGCTTATTATAAGCAAATCAATTAATGTGTTATGCCACACGAGCAGAATTAAAGATAAAAACCACACAATCATCTCAATAGACGCTGAGAAAGTATTTGACAAAGTTCAACATTTATTCACAATAAAAACTCTCATAAACAGGTATAGAAGGAACTTTCCTCAACAGAAATAGAAAAAATAATTCTAAAATTCTTATGGAACCACAAAAGACTCCAAACAGCCAAAGCGCTCTTGGGAAAGAACAAAGTTGGAGGCATCACCACATTTCCTGATTTCAAATTATATTACAAAGCTATAGTAATCAAAACAGTATGGTACTGGATTTTAAACAGATATATAGACTGATGGAACAGAATAGAGAGCCCCAAAATAAACCCAATAATATGTAGTTAACTAATTTTTGACAAACACACCAAGAATACACAATGGAGAAAAGATAGTCTCTTCAAAAAATGGTGTTGGAATGGCTGGATAGCCACATGCAAAAGAATGAGATTCGACCTTCATCTTACACCATATATGAAAGTCAACTGAAAATGAATTTAAGACCTAAACGTAAGACTCAAAACTGTAAAACTCTTAGAAGAAAACATAGGAAAAAAGCTCCTTAATAATGGCCTTAGCAATGAATTTTTTGGATATGACAATAAAAGCTAAGCAACAAAAGCAAAAATAAACAAGTGGGACTATATCAAAGAAAGCTCCTGCACAGAAAAGGAAGCAGTTAATTAAATGAAAAGGCAACTTATGGGTAGAAAGAAAATATCTACAAACCATACATCTAATAAGGGTTTAATGTCCAGAATATATAAATAATTCCTACAAATCAATAGCAACAAATCCAATTAAAAAATGGGCAAAGGACCGAAGTAGATATTTTTTTTAAAGAAGACATACAAATGGCCAACAGGCATATGAAAACGTGCTCAACATCACCAATTATCAGTAAATGCAAATCAGAACCACAATGAGATATCAACTCACACTTGTTCAGATAGCCATTATCAAAAAGATAACAAGTATTGGTGAGCATGTGGAGTAAAGGGAACTCTTGTACCTCGGTGGGAATGTACATTGGTTCAGGCTTTGGAAAACAGTATGGAGGTTCCCCCATGACTCCCACCAAAAAAAAAACACTTTCATATAATCCAGCAATTCCTCTTCTGAGTATATACCCAAAAGAAATGAACTCATTACCTCAAAAAGATATCTGCACTCCCATGTCACTGCAAAATTATTCACAGTCGTCAAGGTATGGGAACAACCTAAGTGTATGTTGATGGATAAAAGGATATAGGAATTGTAATACACACACACAGCGGACTATTATTTAACATTTAACAGCCAACTTAACAAAGGACATCCTATTCACACTCTTCACAGAGTCCACAAGATAAAAAAGAACAATTTCTGTGAAGATTTCCAGCTCTTCTTGGCACTCGGGTCAGATGGCGCTGTCTTTTTTTATGGAGGCCTTGCAGAAAAACCCACTCTATGAAGCAGTTGATAGAGGTTTTGAGGATATCTTTATCATAAGGATAAGGAGATTCACAACCTTTTAAAAATAGCAATCTTAGGTTCACGCTAAACACAACGAATAGCAAAGCATCATTCAGCTCAAGCAACTTGAAGGATTCCATTATTATGTAATTTGAGCACCCCAACAAAAAAACTGTTGAAGGATTCAGTTAAATGTGGAATATAAAACAGCCAAAATGAACAAGAAGAAAATATAAGGATAAGTGGTATAGAAGGCTACAAAAGAAGAGATTATTGAATAAAAAAAACTAATATATTTTATTGTGTAAAAATTCAAAGCTCCTGCTAGCTAAAAAGTACCACAAATGAAAAACTGGGAGGCCTTTTTCCAATAGAATGACAGATGAAACAAAAACCTCAGTAGAAAACTGGATGAAGGACATAAGAGGTAAATCACAAAACAGAATAAAATTGGCAGGTAATCTTTCTTTAAAAAGTTCAGGGACGTCCCTGGTGGTCCAGTGGCTAAGACTCCACACGCCCAATGCAGGGGGCCTGGGTTTGATCCCTGGTCAGGGAACTAGATCCCACATGCTGCAACTAAGAGTTCGCCTGCCACAACTAAAGATTCCGCATGCCGCAACGAAGATCTCGCATGCGGCAAAGAAGATCCTACATGCTGCAAGTAAGACCCAACGCAGCCAAATAAATAAATAAATAAACAAATAAATATTTTTTAAAAGTTCAATTTTGTCAGTAAACAAAGAAATTAAAACACCACTGATATATCCTTTTTTTAACTGAAAAAAAGAAAGAAAAAGAATGACAACGCACAATGTTGTTAACTCATATGTAATCTTATGTGCTAATGACAGGCCATAGTCTTCCCTACTAGTTACCACACTCCTCCAAATCCAGGGGACATCTGGATTTGAATGAGGGGGTGGCAACCTCTGTTTCTTGGTCTCTTTAACTCCACAACCTCTTCCTCACTGGACTGGAGGGGAAGAGAAGTACTCCAATACTTTCCTCCTAGGAAGTTCTTTTGTTTCTTCAACATTTCTTCCTCACCATCTTTTATGATAGGCTGAAGGTAGGCTCATGTCCTGCAAGATAGTCCATGACCTTTCTTTGGGATGTACCTACTGATGTCATCAGCCTTTATGACCTCAGAGGAAATGAAGACAGAAACAGTCTCATTTTAACATTCCATTACATAGTTTGAGTGGATTTGTGTTACAACCGAAAGCACTTTGACTAGGACACTTGTATTAAGTCCTCAGTTTCTCAAGTGTAGTTTACTTGGATTGGGCACAGTCAGCAAAAACGACTACATATTAAAATTATCACGTATCTTACCCATATTCATTCATTTCACAAATGTCCACTGAGTTTAAATTACATATTTGATGCCTGGGATACAAAGATGAAAAAAGACAGGGCTCACTAAGCAGTGGAGGTGGAAACAAGTCTGAGACATCTTGTCGTGGAATTGCAATGCAATGTGATAGTGGTATAGTAGAAGAAAAGATGGAAATGCCACAAGAACACAGCTATCCTCTCAGTTGCAGATCAACTGGGAATTCCAAAGAATTGGGAAACTTTTTTTTGTTTCCCACCTGCTGAATTACTTGAACAGTCACATTACACCAGATTGGCCTTGTGTTTATTCCAAAACTCAAAAGTATAAGGAAAGTATAAGGAAACTGCGGTGTAAAGAAACTGGTATAAAGATGCCTTTTAAACTGTTCTGCTCTGACTAATAATAGTTTAGGCTGTAGATACAAGATTTAAAATAATAAGATAATAATACATATTGAAGGGTTAATATTTTTCTTAAATCTTTCTTATTTAATTTTCTTGTGTTTTACACAAACTCTATAGTTACTTTGACAGGATTTTCTTTTAATTTTTTTTTTATTGAAGTATAGTTGATTTACAATGTTTCAGGAGTACAGCAAAGTGATTCAGTTATACATACATATACATGTATATATATATCAATTCTTTCCAGATTCTTTTGCATTATAGGTTATTATAAGATATTAAATATAGTTCCCTGTGCTATACAGTAGGTCCTTGTTGCTTATCTATTTTATATATAGTAGCGTGCATCATCTGTTATTCCCAAATTCCAAATTTATCCTCCCCCATTTTTCTCCTTTGGTAACCATAAGTTTGTTTTCTATGTCTGTGAGTCTATTTCTGCTTTGTAAATAAGTTGATTTGTATCATTTTTTTAGACTTATCATATAAGTGATATCACATGATATTTGTCTTTCTCTGACTTACTTCACTTAGTATGACAAACTCTAGGTGCATCCACGTTGCTGCAAATGGCATTATTTCATTCTTTTTGATGGCTGACTAATATTCCATCACACACACACACACACACACACACACACACACACACACACACACATCTGCTTTATCCATTCATCTTGTCAATGGAGATTTAGGTTGCTTCCAAGTCTTAGGTATTGTAAAGTGCTACAGTGAACATTGGGGTGCATGCATCTTTTCGAATTAGAGTTTTCTCCGGACATACGCCCAGTAGTGGGATTGCTGGATCATATGATAGTTATATTTTTAGTTTTTTAAGGAAACTCCATACTGTTCTCCATAGTGGCTGTATCAATTTACATTCCCACCAACCGTGTAGGAGGGTTCCCTTTTCTCCACACCCTTTCCAGCATTTATTGCTTGTAGACTTTTTGATGACAGCCATTCTGACTGGTGTGAGGTGATACCTCATTGTAGTTTTGATTTGCATTTCTCTGATAATTAGTGATGCTGAGCATCTTTTCATGGGCTTGATCATTTGTATGTCAGATTCTTCTGTATGTCAAATTCTTCTTTGGAGAAATGTCTATGTAGATCTTCTGCCCAGTTTTTGATTAGGTAGTTCGTTTTTTTGATACAGAGCGGCATGAGCTGTCTGTATATTTTGGAGATTAATCCCTTGTCAGTCACTTCATTTGCAAGTATTTTCTCCCATTCTCTGCATTGTCTTTTTGTTTTGTTTATGGTTTCCTTTTCTGTGCAAAAGCTTTTAAGTTTAATTAGGTCCCATTTGTTTATTTTTGTTTTTATTGTCATTACTCTAGGAGGTGGATCAAAAAAGATATTGCTGTGATTTATGTCAAAGAGTGTTCTGCCTATGTTTGCCTCTAAGAGTTTTATAGTGTCTGGCATTACATTTAGGTCTTTGATCCATTTTGAGTTTATTTTTTTGCATGGTGTTAGAGAATGTTCTAATTTCATTCTTTTACACGCAGTTGTCCAGTTTTCGCAGCACCACTTATTGAAGAGGCTGCCTTTTCTCCATTGTATACTCTTGCCTCCTTTGTCATAGATTAATTGACAATAAGTGCATGGGTTTATCTCTGTGCTATCTATCCTGTTCCATTGATCTATATTTCTGTTTTTGTACCAGTACCATATTGTTTTGATGACTGTAGCTTTGTAGTATAGTCTGAAGTCAGGGAGCCTGATTCCTCCAGCTTCGTTTTTCTTTCTCAAGATGATTTTGGCTATTTGGGGTCTTTTGTGTTTCCATACAAATTAGAACCTTTTCTGTTCTAGTTCTGTGAAAAATGCCATTGGTAATTTGATAGGGATTGTACTGAATGTGTAGATTGCCTTGGGTAGTATGGTCATTTTAACATTGATTCTTCCAATCCAAGAACATGGTGTACCTTTCATCTGTTTGTGTGGTCTTCAATTTCTTTCGTCAGCATCTTACAGTTTTCAGAGTACAGGTCTTTTGCCTCCTTAGGTAGGTTTATTCTTAGGTATTTTATTCTTTTTGATGTGATGGTAAGTGAGATTGTTTCTTTAATTTCTCTTTCGGGTCTTTCATTGTTAGTGTATAGAAACGCAACAGATTTCTGTCTATTAATTTTGTATCCTGCAACGTTACCAAATTCATTGATGAGCTCCAGTAGTTTTCTGATAGCATCTTTAGGATTTTCTATGTATAGTATCATGTCACCTGCAAACAGTGCCAGTTTTATTTTTTCTTTTCCAATTTGGATTCCTTTTATTTCTTTTTCTTCTCTGATTGCCATGGCTAGGACTTCCAATACTATGTTGAATAAAAGTGGTGAGAGTGAACATCCTCACTTTGTTCCTGACGTTAGAGGAAATGCTTTCAGCTGTTCACCACTGAGTATGATGTTAGTTGTGAGTTTGTCATATATAGCGTTCATTATGTTGAGGTATGTTCCCTCTACACCCACTTTCTGGAGAGTTTTTATCGTAAACGGATGTTGAATTTTATCAAAAGCTTTTTTTGCATCTACTGAGATGATCACGCGTTTTTTATTCTTCAGTTTGTTAATGTGATGTTTCACATTGATTGATTTGCGGATATTGAAAAGTCCTTGCATCCCTGGGATAAATCCCACTTGATCATGGTGTATGATCCTTTTAATGTGCTGTTGGATTTAGTTTGCTAGTATTTTGTTGAGGATGTTTGCATCTATGTTCATCAGTGATATTGCCTGTAATTTTCTTTTTTTGTGGTATCTTTGTCTGATTTTGGTATCAGGGTGATGGTGGCCTCACAGAATGAGTTCAGAAGTGTTCCTTCCTCTCCATGTTTTGAAATAGTTTCAGAAGAATGGGTATTAACTTTTCTTTAAATGTTTGATAGAATTCGCCTGTGAAGCCATCTGGTCTTTTGTTTTTGAGAGTTTTAAAATTACTAATTCAATTTCAGAACTGGTAATTGGTCTACTAATATTTTCTATTTCTTCCTGGTTCAGTCTTGGGAGGTTGTACCTTTCTAAGAATTTGTCCATTTCTTCCAGGTTGTCCATTTTATTGGCATAGAGTTGCTTGTAGTAGTCTCTTATGATCCTTTGTATTTCTGTGGTGTCAGTTGTAACTTCTCCTTTTTCGTTTCAAATTTTATTGATTTGGGCCCTCTCCCTTTTTTTCTTGATGAGTCTGACTAAAGTTTTATCAATTTTATTCATCTTTTAAAAGAACCAGCTTTTAGTTTCATTCATCTTCTCTATTATTTTTTGTCTCTGTTTCATTTATTTCTGCTCTGATCTTTATGATCTCTTTCCTTCTATGAAACTTTGGGTTTTGCTTGCTATTTTTCTCTAGTTGCTTTAGGTGTAAGGTTAGGTTGTTTATTTGAGATTTTTATTATTTCCTGATGTAAGACTGTATTGCTATAAACTTCTCTCTTAGAACTGCTTTTGCTGTGTTCCATAGGTTTTGGATCATCATGTTTTCATTTTAATTTGTCTCTAGGTATTTTTTGATTTACTCTTAGATTTCTTCAGTGATCCGTTGATTGTTTAGTAGCACATTTTTTAGCCTCCACGTGTTTTTTGCAGTTTTTTTTTTTCTTGTAGTTGATTTCTAGTCTCAAAGCATCGGGGTTGGAAAATATGCTTGATATGATTTCAATTTTCTTAAATTTACCAAGGCTTTTTTGTGGCCCAGCATGTGATCTATCCTGGACAATGCTCCATGTGAACTTGAAAAGGATATGTATTCAGCTGTTTTGGGGTGTATTGCTCTATAAATATTCTTTAGCCCGTTTGGTCTAATGTGTTATTTAAGGCCTGTGTTTCCTTATTGACTTTCTGTCTGGATGATCTGTCCACTGAGGTAAGTGGGTGTTAAAGTCCCCCACTATTATTGTGTTGCTGTAAATTTGTCCTTTTATGTCTGTTAATATTTGCCTTAGATATAGAGGTGCTCCTATGTTGGGTGCATATATATTTATAGTTGTTATGTCTTCTTCTTGGATCGATCCCTTCATCCTTAGGTAATATCCTTCTTTGTCTCTCGTAACAGTCTTTATTTTAAAGTGTACTTTGTCTGATATAAGTATTGCTACTCCAGCTTTCTTTTGATTCCCATTTGTGTGGAATGCCTTTTTGCATCCCCTCACTTTCAGTCTGTATGTGTCTCTAGATCTGAAGTGAGTCTCCTGTAGGCAGCAAATATACAAGTCTTGTTTTTGTATCCATTCAGTCAGTCTGCGTCTTTTGGTTGGATCATTTAGTCCGTTTACATTTAAGGAAATTATCCATATGTATTTTCTTATTGCCGTTTTGTTGTTTTGGATTTTTTTTCAGGTCTTTTTTCCCTTTCTTCTTCTCTTCTCTTCTGGTTTGATGACTGTCTTTGGTGTTTTGTTTGGATTTCTCTTTCCTTTTTTGTGTATATATCTATTATAGATTTTTGGTTTGCACTTACCCTGAGGCTCTTGTAGAGCAGTCAGTCTATATATATACGTGATCATTCTAAGTTGCTGATCTCTTAATTTCCAATACATTTTAAATACCTTGCACTTGTACTCTCCTCTCCTCACAATTTCTGTTTTTATTATCATGTTTTACATGTCATTGTTTTGTGTATCCCTTAACTGCTTATTGTGGATACAGATGATTTTACTACTTTTGTCTTTTATCCTCCCTATTAGCTTTCTTTGTGGACGATTTCCTACCTTTACTGTATGTTTGCTTTTACTGGTGAGCTTTTACGTTTTGTAATTTTCTTATTTCTATTTGATGCCTTTTCTATTTTACCCAGAGAATTTCCTTTAACATTTGTTGTAAAACTGGTTTGGTGGTGCTGAATTCTTTTAACTTTTGCTTGTCAGTAAATCTTTTGATTTCTCCATCAAATCTGAATGAGAGGGCCTTCCCTGATGGCACAGTGGTTAAGAATCTGCCTGCCAATGCAGGGGACATGGGTTCGAGCCCTGGTCCAGGAAGATCCCACATGCCACGGAGCAACTAAGCCCATGCACCACAACTACTGAGCCTGAGCTCTAGAGCCCATGAGCCACTACTACTGAGCCCGTGCGCCACAGCTACTGAAGCCTGCATGCCTAGAGTCCATGCTCCACAACAAAGAAGCCACCACAATCAGAAGCCTGTGCAATGCAATGAAGAGTAGCCCCAGCTCGCCGCAATGAGAGAAAACCCGTGCGCAGCAACGAAGACCCAACACAGCCAATAAATAAATTAAATAAAATAAATTAATAAAAAAAGAATCTGAATGAGAGCTTTGCTGTGTAGAGTATTCTTGGTCGTAGGTTTTCCCTTTTATCACTTTAAATATATTGTGCCACTCCCTTCTGGCCTGCAGAGTTTCTGCTGAAAAATTAGGTGATAACCTTATGGAGATTGCCTTGTATATTATTTGTTGCTTTTCCCTTGTTGCTTTTAGTATTCTCCCTTTAATTTTTTTTTTTTTTCATTTTGATTACAATGTGTCTTGGTGCATTCCTCTTTGGGTTAATCCTGTATGGGCCTCTGTGGGCTTCCTGGATTTGGGTGACTATTTCCTTTCCAAGGTTAGGGAGGTTTTCAGCTATTACCTCTTCAAATATTTTCTCTGGCCTGTTCTCTCTCTCTTCTCCTTCTCAGACCCCTATAACGCACATATTAGTGCACTTGATGTTGTTCCATAGGTCTCTTAAGCTGTCCTCATTCCTTTTCATTCTTTTGTCTTTTTTCTCTTCAGCAGCAGTGATTTCCACTACTCTGTCTTCCAGCTCACTGATCCTTTCTTCTAAATCATTTAGTCTACGATTTATTCCTTCTAGTGTGTTTTTCATTTCAGTTATTGTATTCTTCATCTCTGTTTGGTTGTTCTTTATATCTTCTAACTCTTTGTTAAAAATTTCTAACTTCTTGCTCTCTGCATCCATTCTCCTCCCAAGTTCTTTGCTCATCTTTATGATCATTATACTGAACTCTTTCTCAGGTAGATTGCCTATGTTCACTTCACTTAGTTCTTCTTCTGGGGTTTTATCTTTTCCCTTCATCTGAAACATTCCTATGCTGCCTCATTTTGTCTAAGTTGCTATTTGTATTTTTATGTATGTGGTAGGTTATGTTTCTTGACCTTGCAGAAGAGGCCCTCTGTAGGAGGCATCCTATGTATCCCAGCAGTGCACTCCCCTCTTGTCACCCAAGCTATATGCTCTAAGGATTCAACCTAAGAGGGCTACATGGGTCCTTCTGTTGTGATGGGATAACTATGTGGGTGGTCTGGCAGGCCGCTAGTCTGGTTGGTTGCCAGGACCTGCCTTGTTGGGATGCTGCTGGCTGCTCTTTAGCAAGGCCTGTTCATGAGGTGGCTGGTTGTGGAATTCTAGGGGTCCCTGGAGCTAGTGGTGGCTCACTGATAGGCAGAATCAGGGTCCTGAAGACTCTGGGGCTGTTGCCCACCTCCTGGCAGGTATAGCTAGATCCTGGGCTACTCCTGGTCTATCGGCAGGCAGAGCTGGTTTCTGGACTCTGGCTGCAGAGCCCAAGGATCCCAGAGCTTATTTCAGATCATTGGTGGGATGGAGGTGTTGGCCCCTGACACAGTTGGGTATGGGGTCTGAAGTGTCCTGAAGGTTGTGCTGGTTTGCTAGTGGGATGGGCCAGGTTCCAGCTGGTCCCAGGGAAGGGTCTGAACTGTGTTGTGGGATTGTAGTTTTCTTGTTGCTGGTGTCTGCCCCCTGGTGGATGAGCCTGGTCTAGAGGCTTGGTCTAGCTTCCTAGTGGGAGGGGCTGGTGCCTGTTCACTGGTAGGTAGCGCTGGGTCTACCCACGGGCCAAGACCCTCTGGTGGACTGGGCAGTGTCTAGGGGCAGGTGCAGAAGAAGTTCTGGGCTCCATGGTCTTTAGGCAGCTTATCTGCTGATGGGTGGGGCTGTGTCCCTGCCCAGTTAGTTGTTTGGCCTGAGGCATCCCAGCTCTGGAGCCTGCAGGCTGCTGCGTGGGGCCAGGTCTTCAAGCTAATGAGCCAAGCTATCAGTTACTATCAATAATGCGCCTCAATATGTCTGCCACCAGTGTCTATGTACCCAGGGTGAGACAAAGCTGCCCTCCCCACCCCCACTTCCCCAGGAGACTCTCCAAGACCAGCAGGTAGGTCTGGCCCAGGCTCCTATCAAATTACTCCTTTTCCCTTGAGTCCTGTTGTGCATGAGATATTGTGTGTTCCCTCTTTAAGAGTGAAGTCTTTATTTTTCCACAGTCCTGTGGGGCTCCTGCAATTAATCCCCACTGGCCTTCAAAGCCAAATACTCTGGGGGCTCATCTTCCCAGTGCCAGACCCCTTGACTGGGTAGTCTGATGTAGGGCTCAGAACTCTTGCTCTTGTGGGAGAACCGTTGCAATTTAATTATTCTCCAGTCTGTGGGTCACCCATCCAGGAGGTAGGGTATTTGATTATATTGCATGTTCACCCTTCCTATCAGTCACATTGTGGTTCCTTCTTTATGTTTTTAGCTGTAGAAGATCTTTTCTGGTAAGTTCTAGTCTTTTTCACTGATGGTTGTTCTGCAGATAGTTGTGATTTTGGTGTGCTTGTGAGAGGAGCTGAGTTCAGGGTCTTTTTATTGTGCCATCTTGGCTGCTCTCCATAGGATGTTTTTTATTTATTGGAATACACCTTTATTAGGACAATATTTTACATGTATTATGCCATAAATATTTTTCTACTTTTTGGACCACGGCTCTTGTGTTTATTTTAAAAATATCACAGCTATACTCATGGTGAATATTCTACCAATGGCAGAGAATTTCAAGACCCTGACCTTCCTCCAAAAATTGCTCTAAAAGTATTTAAGCCATCTCTGCAGGTACGTCCCAAGACAATTCCAGTCGGAATTTGGGAGACTTCTCAAGGTATTCTCCCCTCCTATTCACTAGAAGAGTGGCTCTAACTCCCACTTGACCAATAGTTTAAAGTACGTGCATGTGAACTTAATCTGCATTCCTGAAGCAGAGTAGTGTATTAGTTAAGCCTTGGAGTCAGATGGACACAGATTTAAACACCAGCTCTGCCATTTGCAGACTAAGTGACCTCGGGCAAATTAATTTAAGTTTCAGTTTCTTCAAATATAATTTGGAGATGATAATAATGATTAACTTATAGACTTGTTAACTGGATGGAAATGAGATCATATATGTAAATCACAGTACCTGGCATTCTGTAAAGGTTATGTAAATTTAGACTATATTGTTATTAACATCATTTCTTAAGGAGTATAAATTCAAACTCACTGTTACTTCATTCTTGTAAAAGCTTTGTTGAGAGAAAATACTGAAAATATTGAGGAGTGATTGAGTTTTATCTATTCCTTTAGAAAATCAGACATATTCTTGAATTGAGGTAGAGCAACAAAGAGATACGTATTAGAACTGAATTTTCTTGGCCACTTGTAGATCCATTTTTACCAGATTGCACTTTGTCTTCATGCCCTTGGTCAACATAGTGCAATGTTATAGACTCAAATATGGTTGGTTACTATACCAACATCATTCATTGCATTACACAGAGCTTCTCTAGGGAGAGCATGTTAATTGAGCTGTTCAGAAGTATTCACCTTTTCATCCTTTCAAGGCTCATGGTAGGACTAAATATCTACCCTCTTTGAAGATAATTATGGAACTTGCAGCTTGCTCTGGGCAATGAAATAATGAATTTGACTACAACTGTATATGAAATCTCCAGTGACCCACGTTCCAGTTGAGTCTAAACTTCCTTATTTGTTTAAGTGAGGTCTTTAAGACATTTTTTAGTTTGTTCAACTTATGTTTCCTATTTTAAATTATATGAATTAAGGCATGAAAGGATAGATTAATCTATCTCCATAAAGTGGGAAAAAATGTGATTTCTTAAACCTAAGTCTATTTTCCATTTATTCATTTATTCATGCATTGCTTCAAGAAATATTTTTTGCAGACTGTGAAAAACATTACAAATTTCAAGAGCGGTTGAAAGGATACAGTGGCTGACTTTAGTAACCAATTATAATCAGATAGGTTGATAAAACATATGCAGGTAATACTTGTGGACAATCTAACATCCACTGAAAAGTTAATACAAGATAAAGAGGCAAATAGATTGTATCAGAAATAAAACTTTAAGGATGAAACCGAGACTGTTTGTGGGATGAGGTAATCAGAGAAGGCTCACTTAAAAACTGATCAGATTTGCAGGAGTCCAGACATGGAAAAAGAATTCAGGCCAATGGAGTGTACATAGGGGTGAGGTTGGCTAACAAGGCATTTGAGCAGGACCTTGAGGAGACCACCCTGGTTGCAGGAAAGGGTTACCTTAGGGAATGTTTTAAGCATACGAAGAAGAAAAAGAACAACGGAGATTAAGATGAAGTGGTTATGCTAGTGTAAGCAGATTTTTACTATGTGTCTGTCAGGAAGTAATACATTGAACTCAAATCTTTGAGGATGACTGAAATAACTGATGGGTAATTATGAGTTCATTTAAATATTATAGTTGCTTAACAAATGATGTGAGTGATGTGGTTTTACCCCTTAAGTCATAAACTTGTTAATGAACCTAATTATTTCAAATTATCATAAATTTCATAAATGAACCAGGAATGAAACAACCAACACTACCAGTATGAAAATCATGGAGAAAAGAGAAGCCAAGGAATGCACTGTTACCTGTTACCATAAAGGAATAAAGTACAGTATTGTTAGTTAAAAATTCAACACATTGAAATAATAAAATCAAAGTGGTAAAGAATTCACACTTTGGTGAGGTCAGTGTTATGTATGACATATGAGATACATATGCTTCTTTCAAAATGTGGGTGGAGAGGTCAAATGTAGCAGGGAGAAAACTTTTGCAAGAGCTCATTGTGTTTTCCTCTTAGTGTACACGTTAAATGACGGGTGCTGTGGTTCACCCATATCATTTCCTCTTTGTTTGGAGCCATTGTGCTCTAATGGGAAAAATGCTAGCAGAAGTATCAGTGACGCAGTGTCAGTTACCCACCCTTTCACCAAAATCTTTCCATCAGAATAGTTACTGTAAGTTAGACTTCTGTACTAAACAAAGAAACTAGCATTTTATTCCATTATTAAAAAAAAAAAAAAATTCTAGGCTCTCAAACCTCTTCCATGGGTGGATTCTCAATATTCACCACTAGCAATACACCTTAAAGTAAGTTCATATTGCAAGATCAAATTTGCAAAATTTAGTTCTGCTTTTAATTAAACCAAGATTTCTCTGTGAATGAGAAATTAATAGTTAAAATGAATGATTAGAATAATAGCTGGCTCTTCTAAGGCTGGTAATCCCGAATTCTTTGATCTGCTACCACTAAGCTCCTATCCTGACTGCTGAGACTAACTGAATCCAAACTTAATCAAATCAATCATACCAAAAGAAGGGACACTATCAGAAGTTTCATTTTAAGACCACAAAACACTAATAGAACTTATGGAAGGTTTGAATTAGTTAGTACCTTGGGAAGACCTGTCATTCTTAACAAAATTTTCTTAGAGAGAAGGACTGAGTGCTACTACAACATGGTCTAAGAACTAATTGTATTTTGAAGTAACTGATACCACTGTATTACAGTGGAAAGTCCATGGGAAAGAACAGAATGGCCCACATAGCAGTGTTCTTCAAATATTGAAGGAAATAAGAAACACCTGGGAATCTTTTACAAATGCAGATTTTGATTTGTTATTAGGTCTGGGGCCTAATAACATCACAGGTGTTGCTGATGCTACACCACGATCCATGGAGTTGTCTTTTGAGTAATAAGGTAACATAACATAGGTACCATAGTGCTGCAACAATTACTAATTATGTGCCTTTGAACCTGTGTTCTCAGCTGTAAAGTGGTACCATGAACACCAATCTCATAGGACTCACTAGAGGAGTAAGTGAAATTATGTTTGTGAAGTGCTTGGCAAAGTTCACCTTAGAAAGGAGCACAGAAGGGAAAGCAGAGGATACGGGAAATTATGTTGGTATTTGGGTAGATGTAGTGGTGGGAGTTCGTGGAAGTTCTCATTGCTGTAATTTTCTCATCGAGGTAGGAAGCAAAATCACTATCTGAGAATGAGGATAGGGGAAGTTGTGTTGGAGATATGAAGAGAAAAAAGGTGGAAATAGTTGTCTTCCTGAGTGGTAGAAATAAAGGACTAGGGAAAACTGTTTGCCTGACAGAAGGTCAGTTTGAGTTATGTACTTATGAATTAAAAATGAGACTAGTTAGCATGGTTGAATGCTTTCTCTATGTAAATTTAGCTGCACACTTTCAGATGTGGGAAAGGTGGAGAATTATTTTTAATTATTTTAATTACTTTTAATTAGTTACTTGGCAAATTGTAAAAGGAGTTGAAGATGAATGCAAAGAAGTAACTATAACTATTGACCACAGTATTTAGTTAGGTAAGAAGGGAAGAAAGGACATCAGTGGGGTGAGGGACAGTGGAAAAGTTAATAGGACCTAAATATTGTTGAGATTTCATTTTTGACTTAGCATGTGGAAAATTTTTGGAAATGTTCCATGTGTACCTACACTTGAATGTAAAGTCTTGATTTGTTGCATGCACCCTCTCTCTGTCTCTCTCTCTCCCACACATACATACACACACACACACACACACACACACACACACACGTCATAATCACTAATGTTTTCCTGATATTATCTGCTAATTCTTTTTGTCAGATTTAGCTATTATTATCTAAGAAGGGAGGATTAAAGTATTATGGATTTTAAATGAAAAACTGTGAGTTTGTCCTTGAGATCGTCTGAACATTTTTGCTTTATATATTTCTAGGCAATGTTTTTGGTACATACATCTTCACACTTATTATACCTTCTGTTGGATTGTTTATCAGTAGGTAGTCTATTCCTTTTAATGCTTTATTCCTTTAATTTGTCTGATACGAATATTACTATATCAGCTTTCTTTTGGTGAATATCTCCTTCCATTATTAACCTTTTCCAGTGTTTCATTTTTAACCTTTCTAGGAGGTTTTGTTCTGGGTATTTCTTTTTGTGTGTGTGTGAGAAGAGTAAAGATGCTTTTAAAATAATCTATTTGAGGCTTTTGCTCTGAGTAGGATGTAGTAGGTCTCACAGGCCAATCTTTCCACTTTAATAACTAGAAAAAACTGGGTAAATTACAAAATGCTATTCTTAATTACAAAAATGATATTTTTAAGGATATTGGAAACAATGGGAACAAGTGAAAATTCCATAGAGGGAAAAGCCTTTCCTTTGTGAGCTGACAATCTCCACTGATCTTCATCCCTTGAAAGCATTTACTGATTTGGGGTACTACTGAGAATCAGGCTTGGCATAGGCAGAAGTACTCTACTAGAGAAGACATGAACCATCAGAGCTTTAACAGTCATGTAGGCTGGTGTAAAATCAAGACAAGCCCCATGTACATGGCAGCCAATTTTTACTGTGGGATATTTATAGAGTTCTGCGGTGGTATGGAAGGCTGGGGCAGGGCTGGACCAGAAACTTCTAAAAGGCTGCACAAAGTCTCTTATAGTTCCTAAACAGTGACTAGGAGACAACATCTCACAAATAGCTGGCTGGTCTTCCCCTCGGGACAATATGTCAGATTTTGAAGATGTGTGTTATTGGAGGTTAAAGAGTTAAGCTCAAAACATTCAAAGCACAGAATTAACTCTCCCTTCCTATTTCATGGCTGAGGATATAGAGACTTCCTAGGTTCTTAACTAAAAACCCACGAAGACCATGCCCGAACTAGAGGTGGGCTAATCTTACCAAAACTGTAATCCAGCTGAGATCCAGTTCAATCACTGATTAAGTCACGGTATTCAGTCCCTCATGATAAATGGAAAAAGGGAGAACCATCTCTGGTGGACAATAATACCATCTAAAGCTCTACAGTTACTTAATACCCAATGCTTAGTGTACAATAAAAGACTGCAATCAAGTCAAGTGCATGATAGAAACAGACACACAGATGATCCACAAATCGGAGTTAAGAGACAAAGGGCTTTAAAATAATATTATAAATACGCTCAAGAAATTAAAAGAAAAGATGAACAAAATAGATAAAAATTTCACCAATAATCAGGATCTGTGAAATGAATAAAGGATGCATTCCGGAACTCATAAATACAATGTCTGGAATTAAAAATTCATTGAATGTTTTTAAGAGAAGACAAGATTAATGAAGTTAAAGGAAGTCCAAAGAAAATATCCAAACCGAAACACACACACACATGCGTGCACGCACACACGCACGCACACAGAATGGAAAAAACAAAACTGTATAAGAGACATGGGGTATGGGAATTCTGAAGGAGAGGACAGCGAGATTGGGGCAGAGCAGCATTTGAAGAGATAATGATGGAGAATTTCCCCAAACTGATAAGAGAGATCAACTCACAGATTTTTAAAGATTTAGAAAATTCCAAAGAGTACAAATAAAACCACACATAAGCACATTACACTCAGACTGCTAAAAACTAGAGATGAAGGGAAAACTCTTAAAACAACCAGAGAAAAAAGATACATTACCTTCAAAGGAGAAATAATAAGATTTTATTAACAGAAACAATGGAAGCTAAATGAAAATTTTAAATGACAAAAAACGAAACCAAAAATAAAACTCACTGCCAACATAGAAATATGTGACCTGCAAAAATGTGCTAAATGTGAAAGTGAAATAGACATTTTCAGACATCAAAAGGACAGAGCATTCAGTATGTTTGAATTTTTTATATTGTTCTTGTTATATCTCAAGTCTCAACACCATTACTTACTAATTGTGAGAAAATGACAAGTTACTTAACCTCTTAAGGTCTTCATTTGTAAAACAGGGATAACAATTCTATCAATCTTAGAGCAAACTACGAAGCTTTAGCGTGATAGTGAAAATGCTTAGTAAACTCCATCTCCACAGAGAGATAGTCATTATTATGATAGCTAGGTTTATAGTCCATTTACTATTTTTGTCCTTATTTGAACACGATGTTCCAGGTGTTGTTCAACAAGCACATTGAGTGGTTACTTCTTGTGTCCCAGACATGCTGCACCTATTAAAATACAGCCCTTAAGATTTCATTAGCTATTTGGTAATCATACACTGATTCATATTGTGCTTGCAATTAGTTAATTGGGTCTTTAAAAAGTGTGTTACTATGTAGCCATATGTCTTCCAAAGTTTATTTTTATAGCTGGAATTTTGAATCCACCTGCAGGGCTTCACATTTACTCGTATTACATTTCATCTTGTCTGAGTCAGCTGATTGTTGAGATCTTCTTGGTTCCTGATTCTGTTTTCTGTTGTGTTGGCTATCTCTTCCAGCTTTATGTTGATGGTTAGTCTCTTTTACATATAATCCATATCCTTATTAAAATAAGAAATGTACAGAACAGAAGAGTAGCAGGGACATAAACCTGTGGTTCGCCACTAGAAAACAATGATATGTTAAATAGCAAACTTTGGACATTGTTACTCAGTTGTTACAAATCCACAACTACCCAGTCCTTATTTCTCTTTTGTCTATAATATCATGATGTATTTTGTGAAATTCCTCACAGTTGTTACTGAACCAAACTTGGGTCTGAATGCCTGACACACAGCAAAACCAATCTGCTGACACCAGGTTGTGGTGAACAAAAGTATGACATTTATTGCAGGACCAAGCAAGGAGGATGGGCAGCTTATGCTCAAAAGACCTGAATTCCCTGGTGGCTTTCAGGGAAGGGTTTTTAAAGGCAACATTAGGGGTGAGTGTTGTAGGGTGCCCGATCAGCTTGCGGACATTCTTCTGATTGGTTGGTTGTGAGGTAATAGGGTGGTATTTCTGGAGTTAACATCATCAGCCTTCTGGTCCCAACCCATCTGGGGTCTATGTGCTTGTGGTCAGCATGCAATTAACTTCTTCCACCTGGTGGGAGTTTTAGTATCTGCAAAACTACCCAAGGATATGGTTCAGGATATTATCTCTAGGCCTTGAGGAGGAACTAAAGGTCCTTAACTTTGTTTTATGGTTAAACTATCATTATTTTGTCTTGCTTGACTGCTTTCCTTTGTTTCTGCATTTTCTTACTTCTCTGATTAAATTTGCTCTTTGAAACTCAGGGAAGGCCTAGGAGGCTAAAGCTTTCCTAAAACAAGAGGCAGGGAACACAGGGGTCAGAGCGTGGGGTGTCTGTCCCTGGGATGGCTCCACAGGGTCCTGGTTGGTTTCATAGCCTTCCCTTGATGTACTTACTCTGGTAGCTTTATTTTAAAAAAGAAGACAATCCTTTTTCAGGTGCAACTGAAACAGAAATTCCTATCAATCCTCATTGCACTTTAGACTCTACAAATGAAAGAGTCTAGAGAAGTTCCATTCTGAAAACTATTTTTGAAAACTATATTTAAAAATAAAATTATATTTAAAAATGTTTGTTTCTTTTCATTCTTTTGGTTTTGATTCTTTGGGGGCTTCAATTTTATAGAGTTTCTTTGCCTATTTTAACTATCATTTTCTCTAACATTTAAAACTTTTTCTTGATTTCCATTTTGCTCATTTTCTCCTTTCCTTCTATCCTTACTATCTTTTTTTCATCAGTGTCTTATTCTCTCTTGCATTTCTTCCAATTTCACCTTCATATCTCTTGATGGCTTTCTTTTTCACATTTTTTCAGTATGACTCTTCACTAAGCTTTTGCTTTTATTCTCTGTGGTTTTCATTCACAGAAGCACATCAGTAAGGTTTGAAATGGGTAGTAAAACATTTAGTTATATTTTACTCCTATTCCACTGTATCATTCCTCTGGAGAATGTCCTTCATCTGCCATTTGTTTTTCCTGTTCCTTTGCCCCTCCCTCCTTATTTTTCTTCTTCTTTTGGGAAGTCCTTCTACCTGTTTTGTGGTATTGAATTTTGTTTATCTCCCAATTTCTCTACTGAAAGTGAAATTTCAATTGCTTGTTCTTCTTCTTGTTGATTTTGGATGACTTCCATGAAGAGGGAAATGCCACTTTTATGCTGCCATCTTCAAACCAGAAGTCATCCAGCATGTTCTCCAACTTTTTATCTTGAAAAATTAAAAACTTAAGAAATGTTGTAAAGCTATCAAAATGGAATAACTCTATGCCTTTTCAACATTTTGCCACATTTGCTTTCTCTATTTATTTAGCTAAATCATTTTGAAAGTAAGTTGCAGACTCTGCTAGCATTAAAAAAGTGAAGCAAATAAAAAGCATTTAAATATCAATGATTATTATCATTTATGCCTATGCATAGCTCACATTCCCCAGGAGCAGACTCTGTACCAAGGATTCCAGTGTAAGCAGGTTATTGGGAGAAACAAGGAACATGGGTTAGAGAGGGAAATGATACAGGGAAAGTAAAATAGCCAATGAAAGATGCAGCATCAAGCCAGCTACCACAGTGGGTGACTGGGTCATAATCCCCTAGGGAAACAAACTCTGGAAAAAAGTGCAAAATACATGCCTCTGAATTATCCCAGCCAAGGATGGGGAGTGGAGGGAAGTTGTGGCATTTATTAACTCTCTCTCATCAGCCATCAGTTAAGGAATTACCCTCAGAGGGTATTAATTCTGGCCCTCCACATGTGGGCAAAGTGAGTTCTGGCAGCCATTCAACCAAGATACAGTTGCTGGCTGATGGAAGGCAGGCTGATGTGTAGTGAGCACCAATCGATTTTCAACAGCTAATTTAACACATGTGAACAAGAAGTCAGGAAGAAAACTGTTTAGAACAATGCACTTATGCAATTATTGAAATAAAAAGACATTTAATAGGCAAAGAGAATCTTGACAGAAGCAAGTATTAGACTGAGATTAGCTGTCACCTTTAGCTCTACAGGTGTCATCATATAAAATTTTCTCTTTTTTTTCTCTTCTTATATTGACTAAAACCTGCAATAACAATATTGAATTGAGCAGTGACTCTATTTTTAGTGTATCACCATTAAGGAGGCTGTTCTACAGGTTTGTGGTATTGCCCTCTATCAAATTAATGAAGCTTTCCTCTAAGTCTCACCAAACTAAATTTACTTCATCTTCTATTAAAAATGAATATTAAATCACGTTAACTATTATATTTTTTTGTATCTCACAAGATGATCATATTGTGTCATTTAATTTTAGGTCTGTCTTTTGCAAGCAGCATATAGCTGGATCTTTACTTGTGAACATTTATGTTTAATTCTAATCAGTTCTTAGGGTCTGTCTTATAATATGAAAATTTAACATATCCTTATTTATTATGATGACTAATGTGTTTGAAATTCTTACAATTTTATTTTAGTTTTCCTCTTTTAACCAAACTTTTCAGTTATTTCTATTTTACTTTCTTATTAGATTGTTTTCTATTACTCTTTTCTTTATTGGCTTTGGAAGTTATAAACTTCATTTCTATTCTTCTAGGGGTTAATCTAAAAATATGCAGCATATTTTTCATCAACATTTAGAATATATTTATATCTCTATTCTCCATGTAAATAAAGGAATAGTCTCAGTAAATTACTTTTATTCTTGCTAAACTTTTACCTCCCACCACCTCCAATGTTGTAATCATTAAAGATTTTAGTTCAAGACTGCTTTTAAATTTTTTAACATTGAGATTTAAATATACACTTAACCAGTTTTCTTAGTCTTCACTGTTCCCCCCCCCCCCCCTTATTAGCACTAATGTATTCGTGTTTATATGCAGGTACTTATTTATTTATGAGGCATAATTTACATAGTGCTTTATTTTTTGCCCTTTTTGGTATATAGTCCTATGAATTTTTTTTTAAATTAATTTATTTTATTTATTTATTTTTGGCTGTGTTGGGTCTTCACTGTTGCGCATGGGCTTTCTCTAGTTGTGGCAAGTGGGGGCTACTTTTTGTTGCGGTGTGAGGGCTTCTCATTGTGGTAGCTTCTCTTGTTGCGGAGCACAGGCTCCAGGCACGTGGGCTTCAATAGTTGTGGTGCACGGGCTCAGTAGTTGTGGCTCGTGGGCTTTAGAGCATAGGCTCAATAGCTGTGGTGCACGGGCTTAGCTGCTCCACGGCATGTGGGATCTTCCCGGACCAGGGCTTGAACCTGTGTCCCCTGCATTGGCAGGCGGATTCTTAACAACTGCGCCACCAGAAAAGTCCAGTCTTATGAATTTTGACAAAAGAATATGGTTGTATAATCAGCACCACAATCAAGATATAGAACAGTTCCATTATCCAGATAATCCTCTTGTGCCTCGATGTAGTCAACCCTTCCTCTCACTGCAGTCACTGGCAACCACTGATTTGTTTTCTGTACCTATAGTTCTTGCCTTTTTCAGAATGCCATATGAATGGAACCATACCATACGTAGACTTTGGGTCTGGCTTCTTTCACTTAGAATAATGATTTGAGATTCATGCATATGTTGTGCATATTAGTAACTTGTTTCTCCCTATTGCTGAGTAGTATTTAATCAATTTTTTAATATCTCACCCTTTCCTCTGGGCACCTTTCTTATTTTACTGCAGTAATTCTTTCAGAGAGAGTCTGCAGCCAGTAGACCTTTGAAGTTCTTGCTTGTGCCAAGATATTTTTTATTTAAACCTGCTTGTGAATGATATTTTGACTGGTATATATTTTGGTTTAATGTCATTACACTCAGACTTTTGTAGGTATTTCTGCACTTTCTTCTAGGACCAAGTGCCACCAAATGATGTATCTGATGCCAATCTGATTTCTAGTCCCTTTATAAACTGTTTGTGTAACTTTTATTTTTTGAAACTTTCAGAGTTTTCTCAGTCTTTTGAGTTCACAGGTTTCACTAAGCCGTGGGTCTTTATTCATTCATTCATTCATGGCCCTTGGTGGGCCATTTCAGTCTGAAGGCTTGAATTTTCATTCAACTTTGTGAAGTGTTCTTTGCTCTCTCTCTTTTCCTTCATATTCTCTCTGGAATTCCTTTTGTAGTGAAGAATGGACTATCTGAATTCATCTTCCATATCATAACATTTCTCTGTTTTTTACCTTTCTGTATTTTTGTTCTACTTTTGAATGCTGTGATCTTCCTAATTGTTTGTTTTTTATCCATATTCGGTCTATTGCTTAACCATTCTGCGAAGATATTTACTCACCCATCATATTCTCGATTCCTAAGAACTATTTTTTATCAGCTCCATTTTCTTGTCAGATTGTGCTTTTTTTTTTATGATGCAATGTAATTTCAAGTGAGCTCCATGGGGCAGATATCATGTTTTTTTTGTTTTCGGATGGGAGTGTGTTTCATTACCATGGCATTTTGTACCACAAACCAGTGTCTGATAGATAATGGGTGTTCAGTAAATATTTGTTAAATAAGTGAGTATAAAAAATATATTTAGAGTTTGAAATAGATATTTTATATTTCCTGGATTATCTTTTTCCCAGGGGTCACTTCTAGTGATTTTAATATTGTAACACCTGATTCATGACTAAGTTTTAAAATGAAGATATTAGATATCTGGTTGTGTCTGTCTATATGTCTATGTGTGCATTATAAATATATTTCTCTACCTTTGGATGGTACTATCAAAATTAATTTGTAAATGAGCTCTACTTAATTGGCTTAAAGGCAATTAGCACTTATAAAATTTCTCAGAAATATAGAGAAACTAACCCAAATGAATTTCAGGTTCCTGTGAACTGGGAGACACTCAGTACTAAACTGATTTAAAGTTATTAAGGTTATTAAAGTTCTTTTAAGTTTGTCAATTTAATTAATATAGACACATCTTTAGAGTCATCAACATTAAGTGTAATACTTTCTTTGTACCTAGGTTTAATAGAAGTCAAATAAGATATTATGTCTGATGCAAATTTGTCGGCAAGAAAAATAACTTGGTGTGATTTTTTTTTTTTTTTTTTTACTTTTTTGGGTTTTATTTATTTATTTATGGCTGTGTTGGGTCTTCGTTTCTGTGCGAGGGCTTTCTCTAGTTGCGGCAAGTGGGGGCCACTCTTCATCGCGGCGCGCGGGCCTCTCATTATCGCGTCCTCTCTTGTTGCAGAGCACAGGCTCCAGAAGCACAGGCTCAGTAATTGTGGCTCACGGGCCCAGCTGCTCTGCGGCATGTGGGATCTTCCCAGAGCAGGGCTCGAACCCGTGTCTCCTGCGTTGGCAGGCAGATTCTCAACCACTGCGCCACCAGGGAAGCCCGGTATGATTAAATTTTTAATAAGTAAATTATATGTAAGTGAGATAAGAGCTTTTGGGTGGAATCTTTAGGAATAATTATGTTTTAGAAGTGTCTACTTAAAAATAATCTCTCCATCTGCTCCTTCTGGGACCCCTATAATGCAAATGTTGGTGCATTTGACATTGCCCCAGAGGTCTCTTAAACTGTCCTTATTTCCTTTCATTATTTTTTTCTTTATTCTGTTCCATGGCAGTGATTTCCACCACTCTGTCTTCTGGCTCATTGATTCAGTCTTCTACCTCATTTATTCTGCTACTGATTTATTCTAGTGTATTTTTCATTTCAGTTACTGTATTCATCAGCTCTGCTTGGTTATTCTTTATATTTTCTAACTCTTTGCTAAAAACTTCTTGTAACTCAGAAAGGGCCTGACAAAATATTTGAAGAGATAACAGCTGAAAACTTCCCTAACATGGTAAAGGAAACAGTCACCCGAGTCCAAGAAGCACAGAGAGTTCCCTAGATAAACCTAAGGAGGAACACGCTGAGACATATAATAATCAAATTGACAAAAATTGAAGACAAAGAGAAAATATTAAAAGCAACAAGGGAAAAGCAACAAATAACATAAAAGGGAATCCCCGTAAGATTATAAGCTGAATTTTCAGGAAAAACTCAGCAGGCCAGAAGGGAGTGGCACGATATATTTAAAGTGATGAAAGGGAAGAAACTACAACCAAGAATACTCTACCCAGCAAGGTTCTCATTCAGATTCGAAGGAGAAATCAAGCGCTTTACAGACAAGCAAAAGCTAAAAGAATTCAGCACCACCAAACCAGCTTTACAACAAATGCTAAAGGAACTTCTCTAGGCTGAAAAGAAAAGACCATAACTAGATACAAGAAAATTATGAAATGGGAAAGCTCACCAGTAAAGGCAAATATACAGTAAAGATAGGAAATCATCCACATACAAAAATGATATCTAAGCCAATAATCATGAGAGAAGGAGAGTACAAATGCAGGATATTTGAAATGCATTTGAAATTAAGAGATCAACTACTTAACACAAATTTATATATATATATATATATATATATATAGAGAGAGAGAGAGAGAGAGAGAGAGAGAGAGAGACTGTTACAGATAGATAGACAGATAGATAGATAGATAGATAGACAGACAGACAGATAGATAGATATAGACTGCTATATCAAAACCTCATGGTAACCACAAACCAAAAAGCTATAATAGATATAACACAAATAAGAAAAAGGAATCCAAACACAACATTAAAGGAAGTCATCAAATCAAAAGAGAAGAGAAAAAAAGAGGAAAGGAAGAAAAAAAGGCTGACAAAAATAAATCCAAAACAATTAATAAAATTTCAGTGAGAACATACATATTGATAATTACCTTAAATGTAAATGGATTAAATGCTCCAACCAAAAGACATATATTGGCTGAATGGATAAAAAACAAGACCATATATATGCTGTCTACAAAAGCCCCACTTCACATCTAGAGACACATACAGTCTAAAGGTGAGGGGATGGAAAAAGTTATTACATGCAAATGGAAATCAAAAGAAAGCTGGAGTAGCAATAGTCATATCAGACAAAATAGACTTTAAAATAAAGACTATGACAAGAGACAAAAAGGATACTACATAATGATCAGGGGATCAATCCAAGAAGAAGATATAACGACTGTAAATTTATATGCACCCAACACAGGAGCATCTCAATATAAAAGGTAATTGTTAACAGACATAAAAGGAGAAGTTGACAGTAACACAATAATAGTGGGGGACTTTAACACCACATTACATCAATGGAGAGATTATCCAGACAGAAGATCAAAAAGGAAACAAAGGCCTTAAATGACACATTAGACCACATGGACTTAATTGATATTTATAGAGCATTTTATCTGAAAGTAGCAGAATACACTTTTTCAAGTGCACATGGAAGATTCTCTAGGATTGATCACATGCTGGGCCACAAAGCAGGTTTTGGTAAATTTAAGAAAGTTGAAATCATATCAAGTATCTTTTCCAACTGCAACGCTATGAGACTAGAAATCATCTCCAAGAGAAAAACTGCAAAAAACACAAACAGGCAGAGGCTAAAAACTATGCTAGTAAAGAGCCAATGGGTCACTGAAGAAATTAAAGAGGAAATCAAAAAATACCTAGAGACAAATGAAAATGAAAACACGATGATCCAAAACCTATGAGAGGCAGCAAAAGTAGTTCTAACAGGAACATTTATAGCAATACAAGCTTACCTCAGGAAACAAGAAAAATCTCAAATAAACAACCTTACCTTACACCTAAAGCAACTAGAGAAAGAAGAACAAACAAAACCCAAAGTTAGTAGAAGGAAAGACATCATAAAGATCAGAGCAGAAATAAATGAAATATAGACTAAGAAAACAATAGAAAAGATCAATGAAACCAAAACCTGGTTGTTTGAAAAGATAAACAAAATTGATAAACGTTTAACCAGACTCATCAAGAAACAAAAGAGAAATGGCTCAAATTAATAAAATTAGAAATGAAAAAAGAGATGTTACAACAGACACCACAGAAATACAAAGGATCTTAAGAGACTACTACAAGCAACTATATGCCAATAAAATGGACAACCTGGAAGAAATGGACAAATTCTTAGAAAGGTACAATCTCCCAAGACTGAACCAGGAAGAAATAGAAAATATGAACAGACCAATTGCAAGAACTGAAATTGAACCTGTGATTTAAAAACTTCCAAGAGACAAAAGTCCAGGACCAGATGGCTTCACAGGACAATTCCATCAAACATTTAAAGAAGAGTTAACACCTATCCTTCTGACACTATTCTAAAAAATTGCAGAGGAAGGGACACTTCTGAACTCATTCTCTGAGGCCACCATTCCCTGATACCAAAAGCAGAGAAAGATACCACACACAAAAAATTATAGGACAATATCACTGATGAACATAGCCACAAAAATCCTCAACAAAATACTAGCAAACCTATTCCAACAGTACATTAAAAGGATTATACACGATGATCAAGTGGGATTTAACCCAGGGATGCAAGGACTTTTCAATATCCACAAATCAATCAATGTGAAACACCACATTAACAAACTGAAGAATAAAAACCATACGATAATCTCAGTAGATGCAGAAAAAGCTTTTGATAAAATTCAACATCCGTTTATGATAAAAACTCTCCAGAAAGTGGGCATAGAGGAGACACACCTCAACATAATAAAGGCCATATATGACAATCTCACAGCTAACATCATACTCAATGGTGAAAAGCTGAAAGCATTTTCCTCTCATGTCAGGAACAAGGCGAGGATGTTCACTCACTCTCACCACTTTTATTCAACATAGCATTGGAAGTCCTAACCACAGTAATCAGAGAAGAAAAAGAAATAAAAGGAATCCAAACTGGAAAAGAAGAAGTAGAACTGGCACTGTTTGCAGATGACATGATACTATACATAGAAAATCCTAAAGACACTATCAGAAAACTGCTAGAGCTCATCAGTGAATTTGGTAATGTTGCAGGATACAAAATTCATATGCAGAATTTTGCATTATAAATTTGCATTAATATGTAAAATTAATGCAGAAATCTGTTGCATTTCTATACACTAACAATGAAAGATCAGAAAGAGAAATTAAGGAAACAATCCCATTTACCATCACATCAAAAAGAATAAAATACCTAGGAATAAACCTACCTGAGGAGGCCAAAGACCTGTACTCTGAAAACTGTAAGATGCTGATGAAAGAAATCAAAGATGACACAAACAGATGGAGAGATATACCATGTTCTTGGATTGGAAGAACCAACATTGTCATAATGACTGTATTACCCAAGGCAATCTACAGATTTAATGTAATCCCTATCAAATTACCAATGGCATTTTTTCACAGAACTAGGATAAAAAATCTTAAAACTTTGTATGGAAACACGAAAGACCCTGAATAGCCAAAGCAACCTTGAGAATGAAAAATGGAGCTGGAGGAATCAGGCTCCCTGATTTCAGACTATACTACAAAGCTACAGTGATCAAAACAGTATCGTACTGGTACAAAAACAGAAATATAGATCAATGGAAGAGGACAGAAAGCCCAGAAGTATACCCATACAGTTATGGTTAATTAATCTATGACAAAGGAATCAAGAATATACAATGGAGGAAAGACAGCCTCTTGAATAAGTGGTGCTGGGAAAACTAGACAACTGCATGTAAAAGAATGGAACTAGAATATTCTGTAACACTATACACAAACATAAACTCAAAATGGATTAAAGACCTAAATGTAAGACTGGATACTATAAAACTCCTAGAGGAAAACCTAGGCAGGACATTCTTTGACATAAATTGCAGCAATATCTTTTTGGATCCATCTCCTAGAGCAATGGAAATAAGAACAACGACAACAACAAAAACAAATTAGACCTAATTAAACTTAAAAGCTTTAATATAGCAAAGTAAACCATAAACGAAACGAAAAGATAACCCACAGTATGGGAGAAAATATTTGCAAACACTGCACCCAACAAGGGATTAATCTCCAAAACATATAAGCAGCTCATACAGCTCAATATCAAAAAAACAAACAACCCAATAAAAAAATGATCAGAAGACCTAAATAGATGTTTTTCCAAAGAAGACATACAGATGGCCAAAAGGCACATGAAAATATGCTCAACAATGCTAATTTTTAGAGAAATTCAAATCAAAACTATAATGAGGTATCACCTCACACCAGTCAGAATGGGCATCATCAAAAGTCTGCAAATAATAAATGCTGGAGAGGGTGTGGAGAAAAGGGAATTGTCCTACACTGTTGGTGGGAAGGTAAACTAGTGCAGCCACTATGAAGAACAATATGGAGGTTCCTCAAAAAACAAAAAATAAAGCTACCATTTGATCCTGCAATCCTACTCCTGGGCATATATCTGGGGAAAACCATAATTCGAAAAGATACATGCACCCCAATGTTCATTGCATCACTATTTACAATCGCCATGACATGGAAGCAACCTAAATGTCCATCAACACATGAACAGATAAAGAAGATGTGGTATATACATAAATGGAATATTACTCAGCCATAACAAAGAATGAAATAATGCCATTTGCAGCAACAAGGATGGACTAGAGATTATCGTACTAAGTGAAGTAAGTCAGACAGAGAAAGACAAACATCATATGATATTGCTTATATGTGGAATCTAAGAAAATAATACAAATGAACTTATTTACAAAACAGAAACAGACTCACAGACATAGCAAACAAACTTAGGCTTACCAAGGGGGAAAGGGGGGTTGTGGGAGGGATAACATATACTTACTATTATATACAAAGTAGATAACCAACAAGGACCTACTGTATAGCACAGGGAACTATACTCAATATCTTATAATAACCTATAAGGGAAAAGAATCTGAAAAGGAATATATATATATTCCTTTTCTATATATAAATAACTGAATCACGGCGCTGTACACCTGAAACTAACATGATATTGTAAATCAACTATATTTCCATTAAAAAAAAAATCTCTCCATATATTTGGTAATTTGAAAATTAGAGTTGTGCTAAATTAAGTTAAATGTTGGAAGTTTATTGAATAGCTAGGTCATTCCCAAATAAGATACTGAAACATTAATTGCTGAACATTGGCTTCCTTTTACAGAGAAAATAAAGGTATTTAGAATTATTAATAAATACATTTTGTGCCACACTGAGGTATTTTCTATGAGAAAGCACATGTTTTTAGAATTTATTATTGGTATTTTTGTTTGCCAATCTACAGAATGCTAATGTAAAAGTTCATCATTGGCTTACTTCTTAGTTTTCACTAGAAATTAAGATTTTTAAGTGTTGAGGATTCTAACTTAAATATGTAATTAAAGCTAGTAGAAATAATAAGGGAAACATTTTAGTATACAGTAGCAAAGTAGGATGTGTGTTTCTAGTAAAAGAAGGTACGAGGAGTTGAATTGCGCTTTGTTAAGGGAAAAGAAGGTAATTTTTTTCTAGAGTTGATTGTTCCTGGATGGGAAAAATAAAGGGACAAACTAATTTGAGTACAGAAAATTATGGAAGGTTTATCGAAAAGGAACCCTGAGAAAACAGTTTTGTGCCTGGTCAGGTTTGGCTAAATTTAGGATAAATTTAATTGAGTAAATAAATTTTAACATAAGCTGGTACAAAACCTGAATTTCGTTTTTCTCTCTGTTAAGAGGACAAAGTTTTCTTGAACGGTCAATCTGCATTTGATAACAGATTTTAAGTTTCTTTACCTTTTAAGTGATCTATTCCATATTTGCTTTTGAAATCTTTTATTGTCCCTTTGGTTAAGTGAAGAAGTGTTGTTTAACAGTGACCTATGATCCTATTTGACCAAGTATTTTAAAACCTTTTTTATATTTTTGGAGAAACTTCCCAAATCAAAATCTAGTGAAGTTCCTTTGATCTCTAGCTAACTTTGAGATGCTTCAAAGGGCCCCGAGACATCCCAAAGAGATGTCTAATTAAACCTGATTAAACTAATTAGGTTCATTTGGAGTGTTAAATTACATGGGATTAGCATTGTCCAATGAGTAATAAATCTTCTTATGTTGTATGGGTAAATGTTATTAATATTTAAGTATTCTAGAAATTATATGGAATTCCTAAAAATATGGTATGTCTTGGTAAAATGTTATCAGTCATAATTCCAGTTATTACCTTAAAATGCTGTATGTCACAGGAGTAACCAAGTTTCTTTGTCAATTGCATTGTAAACAGGTCTTCAACCGTGCCTTAAGTCTTTTATCATTCATAGATAGCTATTGTTTTACTCTGATGTCTTTGCAAAAATTCTTCCTCTTCAAGAAGATTCATAGCAAGAGCTTTATGACAAGTACAGGTTCTGATAACTTTCAGATCATACGCTGAACTGGGTGAAAAATTAAAGAATTTTATAGGAAAACCTGATGGCTTCATAAAACAGTTAACAAAAAGGAATTGTGGGACTTCTCTGGCAGTCCAGTGGTTAAGACTCCACGTTTCCACTGCAGGGGGTGCAGGTTCGATCTCTGGTTGGGGAACTAAGATCCTGCATGCCACGTGGGTGGCCAAAAGAAAAAAAAAAGGATTTTTTACATAGGATTGAGTGAACTGGTGAATACGGATATAATTTGTATGGTTTCTCTCTGAAGTATTACTGGCTTTTAATCTGTGTTTTCCAGATATAAGGAAACTTATCTCCTAATTATGACTTACAGCGATTTGGTAAATTATATCTTTGTAAGCAGTACTGAAACATTTATCCTTTCTCACTACCTGATCCCCCCAGAGATTGGAAACTCTTGGGTTCCCAGAAGCCTTATTAGGTAAAATAGGAAGACCACCTCCGAACAGGTGCAGGAATCTCAAGGTATTTTTGGAAACCTCAAAAAAGGAGGAATTCACCCAAATCTACAGATATCACCCACAAAATCTGTGACAAGCCCTTGCTGTGGTTTTCCTGGCCTTGAGAGGCATTTTAAAAATTCAATCTGAGACTCCGTATTAAAAAGTTCCAGCTAAGCCAATTTGAAAAGAGCCTGTATAATCAATTACACTTATGCAAATCATCAGGCCATGTTTATTGAAACCAGACTTACTTTGCAAACAAATTTGTCTTCATCTGGCTATATTTGGTAGAAATGAGGGTAATTATAGAGAGAAAAAGATTACATTTCGGTGAATATTAAATTCTCGTTTAGTTAATTATGGTCTGTATTTACGAAGTCTCACTTCCCAGATAGCTCCTCACTGTTTTATTACTGTGAAGTTTAATTGAATGATTAAAAGGACACTCTAAGCTTGTTTCTGAAGCTTATCTCAGTAATCTAACTTTAGATGAAGATTGGATGCTCCATGACCTGCAACCAGGAGATTATACATACTGGAAAAGACATCATGTAAAGAACTATCTCTAACCTAAATGGAAGGTTACTTCCAAGGTTACCTCATCAGATACTCTTAACTAGCTCATGTACAGCAAAAGTGAAGGGAATTGACTCTTGGATTAATACTTCCCAGTTAGAAAGGGCCCCTGCACTGGACTGGCTATAGAGATGACTACCAACACAAACTCACCTTAAAAAGACACTCAAACAGGGGAGAAACTACACTTAACACCAGGACGAGAAGACGATGACATCAGAAATAGACAGATGTCTCCCAAGATGCCAGACCTGACCCATATGATCATTTGTAGTGTTTTTTTTGTTTGTTTTTTTTTTTTTACTTCTTGGAACTTTGCATATGGATAAAACATTTTTCCATCATGGGCCTGATCCTATGCTAGTTTTAAAAATCAATCCAACTGGGGCTTCACTGGTGGCGCAGTGGTTAAGAATCCACCTGCCAGTGCAGGCGACATGGGTTCGATCCCTGGTCCGGGAAGATCTCACATGCCTCAGAGCGACTGAGCCCGTGCGCCACAACTACAGAGCCTGCACTCTAGAGCCCACGAGCCACAACTTCTGAGCCTGCATGCCACAACTACTGAAGCCCATGCATCTGGAGTCCGTGCTCTGCAACTAGAGAAGCCACCGCAATGAGAAGCCCATGCACCGCAAGGAAGAGTAGCCCCTGCTCACTGCAACTAGAGAAAGCCTGCATGCAGCAACGAAGACCCAACGCAGCCATCAATCAATCAATCAATCAATCAATCAATCAATCCAGTCGTCGGGTTTGTGGTCAATTACCTGACACAAAGTCATGTCTGGGACTTCTGGTTTACCTTGGTGGATTTGTCCTCTCCAAGGCTCTAACTGGATGGCTCTTGGGAAATTCATTCTAGAAGAAAGAAGTATAGTTTTGTTTGGGCCACTATTGATATTACTAGATGAGACTCCCTCACTTGGCCTATCAATTATACTTGCTCTGACCATCGCCATAAATACAAATTTTCTCTTAAAGTTACTCAATCTCAATCAGAGCAACAAGCAAAATTTCGGCCAAAAAATATAACCTCCCTCCGTTGTGGGATGGCTTTATATGGCTAACACGAGGCTATGATCACTTAAGTTTAAGGCCCCCCTTATGTTGGGAACAGTCAAACCATACATACTAAGGATAACCGGCCGAATAACACTAAGAAATTGGACTGGGTGCCTTATGCACAGTGCCTGTGTATCATTTCCCTTAAAGATAAGAATTGTTACAGAACAGACTATGTCAGAAGGCCTGGTGATATACTGTGCCACACCTAATGGAAGTTCTTGACTTAAATTCTTACTTATGACCTTACTCATACTACTAGCTATATTACCTGTATACTGCCTATTTTACAAGATTGCTGTTTCTTGCATTACTAAATGTGTGACTGAGCCTTTATAAAATGATGACTAGGTTACTTGAAGCAAGTAATCAGTTATATAGTTCTATATAAGAACAATGATTGTAATAGTGTAACTCTAGATATGGTAAGAAGCAACAAGAGGGAACCATTTTCTGGACCATAACAGACTAGTAAGACAGGTGGTCCAGAGACCTTTGGCTACTGTTAATAGGAACTAGTCCAGTCACACTGAGTGGCCTGCCAACGAAATCCTTGCCTGACCTAGGAGTGAGCATTCCTAGCACTGTGGGACAAAATGGTCACGAAATGCCTCCCAAACCACGGTCGAATTTATGACCATGAGGGGGCGCTGTCACCACAAATTATTGCTGGCCATCTGGTTCTACAAGAATAAAGTCACTAGTCACTGCAGTCGCTGACCCTCAACACACTCTGAAAGGAGTTCAGGGCAGAGATCAGGAAAGAGGCACTCTGTGCTCTGGGAAAGACTGGCAGAACAGGCCTTTACATAGTTAGATATTTTCAGGAGAAAATTTTATGAGCCCAATTTCTTGCATCTTCTCATATCTAGACAAGCACTAAAATCATTAATGGGGACATCTGCTCCTCGTGACTAGCAGCAACCTTCTGCCAAAATGTGTGCTTGACTGCATGTATCCCCCCTTCACTAATATCATATATATACTGACCCCCGCCCCAACCTCTAGGGAGCAGTTTCTCAGAGCTATCTGAGATGTTGTCTCCCATGCTACAGTCCTTATTTGGCCCCAAATAAAACTTAACTCACAACTCTCACGTTGTGCTTTTTTTTTTTTTTTCAGTCAGTGAGAAGAACAGTCATTCAAATCCAGGTATGTCTGACTGCAAAGATATCATCTGAATCCTGAAAACCCTTCACAGGCCAGTTGTTCCATATTACCTCTAAACACCATATCCTCTCATACTGTACATAGCTAGTAGTTTTTAGTAATTTCTCACTTAATTTCTCACTTATTTATTTACTGTTTCTTAGTGGTTCCAATTTTTTGTCTTTTTTTTTTTCAGTACATAGGCTCTGCTATCTTCTTGCTCCCATAACACTTTGTATGTGTCATTTAACTTGTGAACTCTCAAAAATGAATTGCTAACAAGAAGAGTGAATCATTTTCCATGTTTAGTTTCCAAGATTTCTCATTTTGAAAAAATAGGTTTCCAAATATTAACTTGCTTTAAATGATTACACATACAAACCCCACATCCATAAACTTTATCTTAAATTAAAAATAAAAGCCTGCCAAGCTAGAGTACATAAATAGCTCTTTTAAAATCACTGGATAAGAGTTTAAATTACCAGAGGTTGCATCATTATGGGTTATTTGAGAATTGTTTGTCTTCTATAATACGAAGTTATTCTCATAGGAATACTGATTAAAATAGAAACCAGATGTGTTTTTCAATACTAGAGTGAAAAAAATGACAAACAAGTAGAAAATTAATATAAGAATGACCTAAGGAGGTTTCTAGAAACTTGAAGCATGGGTATAATAGAAAAAGTGTGCGTGTGTCGGTGTGTGTGTGGCGTGTGTGTGTGTGTGAGAGAGAGAGAGAGAGAGAGAGAAGAATAAAAAAATAAAGGAGAAAAATGCAGAGAGAAAGGGAAGGAGAATGAATAGGATAAGATAAGAAACAGTTTCAGAATTCAAAACAGAAGGAAAAAAACTCTTAAATCTTGATAAATATTTGGTATCACCAAGAAAATAGCATAATTGAATTTTTACCTATGGACCAAAAAAGTGAAAAAGGAAAAAACAGGGACAAGATGGTCTTTCAGTCTAAAAGGAATAAATTAAATAAGAAAAAGATGAGGACTATTGTTGAAAGAAAAAAAAGAGCCCCCTTTAAATTTAAAATATGACACACTCTGGGTGTGATAAAATGATCCAGAAATTTTATATTTTTCACCCCTTCTCTTCCACATTTTTAGAGGGATGAAAAGAACAATAATGTTTTTGATGCTCTGAATTTGCTTCTTGGTTTTATTTTCGATTATATTAGAAATACATACACTTATACTTCTAAGTATATACATATACTTAGAAATAAGTATACTTATTACTACAATATGTCAACATGCTGAGTGGAATAAACGGAATGGAAGGCGTAAAGGCAATCAAGGGAAGGGAGGAGTACACCATACATAATTTCATTACCATTTTTGAATTAGTCTTTAATTACCCCTTTCATTATACTAAAAACTAGTGTTATTCTCTTTAATTTTATTTATCCAAGGCAAAAATAATAAAGTGAATGCTATTCTATTATCCTTAGAATAATTTAAAATATAGTAAAACTTCATTCATTTGGAGTCCCTTAATTCAGAATTTGTTACCATTCAAATTGAGTTTGCATTGAAGTTTATCTTTTTGCTTTGCAGATACTTCCAAGATAGTACAAATTAGTAGGATAAATCAGTTGTCAGGGGAGATTTTAAAATATTTAAGAGAGAAAGCAACTTTCAAACATCTTTCAGTACTTTCACATTCACATTTGCAAATAAGTTAATAAGCTATTTCCATATTTTTCTTATTGATTCAATTAAGCCAGGTGACAGTTTGATTTATTACACATATAGTTCTTGGCATTAATAAACAGTATTTCTTTTAAAATATACTATAATTTTTGATTTTTACTAATTCAGCAATTCTCTAAAGTCATGAAACTATGCTTCCAACTTCCAAGCTTCTTAGGCTAGGAAATCAAAGCTACAATCATGTGCAGCCAAAAAATTCTATTAGAAAAAAATCTGGCAGTCTTGTTGTTCTTCTGGCTACTATCAAGTGACTGATATAACTGTCTTTTTTTTTTTTAACTTCACTAATTTCTCTTGGCATTAGATATACGAAAGTTTAGTTTCTGATTTTTTTGTTGTTGTATAATTCACTGTGGCATTATATGCTGATATGAACTACTCTACTACAACATTCCTCTAGAATATAAAAGCAATTTTCTTTTAGGTAAAATACTCAGAGAGAGTATTAAGTATTGATTTCTTTTTAAATTGCCAACATTGTTAGTTAAAAACTTCTTTCTCAGTGTCACAAGAATTGACTGAACTGTACATTAACCTATATTTGGACAACTTTGAAACCCATTTATGGCTGAAACCAAAAAATGAAACTGCTTTAGGCTTTTATAATAAGGTCTCATAACATAGCTTGCCTTCTGATAATTTCATGTGTTATAATACTGGGGTCTTTGATATTCTGGTTGTCAGAAATATTCTTAATTAGGGAAATGAGGGAGGATAGCCCTCATTTAACATTTCTGTCAAAATACATACTTAATACTGCTATGAGAAAAGTATTCTTTTTGCACCAGAGCACCTTAAAAAGAGATTCTAATTCCACACTTTGTGTTAACTGACTTGCAAGATGCTTACTGGTTCTCATTTTAAGGGAGTTAACAGGTCCAGATCCCTCTGATCCAGAATGAGTAGGGTTTTGGGTTATAGCATTCCTCTCACCTAAACTTTCCAACTGCCTGATTTTCCCCTCCAATGCTGGTCTTCTTCCAGTCTTTCTTATCTGTACAAATGACACCACTATTTATCCTGTTACAAATGTCAGACATCCGGAATTTAACCTTGACTCCTCCTTGTCTCTCACATTGAATCTATCACCAAGATTTGTCTCCAAAATTTCTCTACCCGCTTCTTTCCCTCTCCCTGCCATGATCCTAGTCTAAGGAATCATCATCTCCAAAGTGGATTATAGCCACAGCCTCCTAACTGGTCTCCTTACTTCAACTTTTGCCATTCTCCAAACCATTCTCACAAAGTTTTCATGATGATCACATTACTCATTGATTATTACCCATTATACTTAGGATCAAATCCAAAGTCCCCATTGTTGATATCAAGATCCTACACACATTGCTTTCAAATCACCTAACTTTCCCCTTGTTAACTCTGTTCCAGTTATACTGTCATTTAGTTTCTGAAACACACCAAGCTCATTTTCACCTCAGAGCCTTTGTTTTCCCCGTTACCTTTGCCTGGAATGCATTACCTCCACTTCTGATTTCTTCTTATCCTTCAGATCTCAGCTTAAATGTCACCTCCTCAGAAAGGTCTTTTGTGACCAGATTTAAACCATCCCTTCTCCTCCCTTCTCCTTCAAGTTATTTGTTACCATAGTACCTATTTATTTCTTCCTGCAATATAATCAGAATTCTTTTATATGTTCATAATCTGTCCCCTCCTCCATGATTTAAGCTCCATGAAGTCAGGGACCTTGCTTATCTTACCGAACAGTATATCTCTATCATATTGCATACTACCTAAATACACAGTAAAGGCTGATTTGAAGCAAGTAGCTGAGTTCATCAAGGGACAAAGATTTTATTGCATCATTGAAAACTCAATATGTAAAATTTCAAAGGAAATATCTGATAATTGCTTACATGACTCTTGGGTTCCTCACCAGACTGAAGATGAAAGAGAGAAGAAAGAAAGAGAGGAGAGTGGAGGCAGAGAAAGTAGGGAGAGGGAGAAGGAGAGAGACAATTTGTGAGGAGGATTTCTTCTCTGTTAGTTCCCTTCCCTACCAAGAGACATGAGGAGCAGGTGAATCTCCCGTTACCCTAAATCTAGTGAGACAGGTGTTTTGGAAGTGTTGATCACCACAGAGGATGCTGGAACAGAAGTTCCCATGTTAGAAAAAGAAGACTAGAATTTTATTCAGGAAAAATGGAGGTGTTACTGAATACTTTTGAGCAGAAAAATAACATGATTACAGCTGTGCTTTAGGAAGATTAACTTGATAGCAACACATAAAATGGATTGGAGGTTGGAGAGAGGAGATGAAAGGAGATGGGTTAGGATAGGACTGACATGAAAGGTAACAATTACTTGACTTAGGATGTGAAGGTAACAACCGATAGGAAGAAACAGGTGTTGAAGGAATTGTGGTGGTAGAATTGATAATTTTTGGAATTGATTAGCGGGTGAACTCATTATGACTGAGTTAATATTAAATACAATTGAAGGGAAAATATGAGTAATATTTACAGATAGCAAGAAGGTTTAGTTTGAAAAGAAGGCCAGGGAGAAGTATGAACCTCCCTTCTCTTATGCATGAGTTATTTTGTTAGCTGCCAGTTTTACATGGACCTATATTTTACCAGATGCCTGGCTTTCTGTGAGTGTATCTTTATACTAAGGATGCTGGACTCCATAACTTTCTTCTTCTTTACTACCATACTTATCTCTATTCTACCTCCTACTTCCACTTTTGAAAAGCTCATCTAGTGCTGAAAAGTCATGGTTTTAAAGCTAATGAATGAAAAATTAAAACAATTTTGCAATTAACACACGGACATCCGCGACATTAAAAAAATTGCTAGTTTTACTCCTCATTTTGCTATGTAGGCCATGCATATGGAACCAAAGAATGACAATTTAAAGCAAAGAATGTAATAACCCTAACTGCACAGAGTATTTGTTGTTTTTCATAATGTTTTCCTAGGGGTGAAGCAAAACTCTCTCCATAGCCACTATAACAATTTCCAACTGTTAGAGTGGCACTAGGCTGTCAAACACAGGCACTAATGTATTGCCCTGAATCAAGGAGACTGAGTCTTTGCTAAAGTTAAGCATTAATTTAAAGGGTGTCAAGGCAATCAAGAGTCAATTGTATAATGTAACTTCATTAGTTGAGTCACAGGCACACCACAATTTTGAGCATATGACTCAGACTTTGTATCTTATACACAGTTAGTTTTTAAATGTTAGGGCACAAGAGTAAGCATAAGGTTTGCATAACTGAAGACTTATAGGAACCCCAGGCTTGCTCAATTACTTTTGGGATTTTACTTCAGAGTTTAAACTATTGTCTTCGACCAGGTCTATAAGTAGACATGCCTGTACTCCGGCTTCCTATTACCATGACCTTCAAAGTTCTTTATGATCTGGCTCCTGTCTGCTTTTCCAGTTTCACTAATCTCTCACTCCTTTTCCCATTGCTCATGTACTTCATTAATATTGGCCTTCTTTCAGTTCTTGGAACACACCAAGGTCAGTCTTGTTCCAGGCGTCTCAAAATTTACCTCCTCAGGTGGGCCCTTCTTACTTAAAGTAGGTCCCTCTACCCATTTACCTCTCTGCCTCCTATCTTCTTGAATACCTTCTTTGTATCCCATCCACACCCACCCTGCCTCTGCCACACACAAATGCCAAAGATCAGCGCGTTTATGTTCTCCCACTGGGACGCATACTCTTTAAGTGCAAAGACCACTTCTAGAATACTCACCATTGTATCACCAAAAGTCCAAGACAACATCTGGCACCCAGTAGGTATTTGATAAGTATTTGTTAAGTGAAAGAATCAAGGAAGTGAGAAATGTTGGCTGTATGGCATGATTCAAAGTTGAGACTGAATTTATGAAATGGTACTGACAGAAGAAAAGATGAAGATAAATCCATAGTGTGCTGATGGTGGTGGGAATGTAGTGGAAATAAATCTTGGACCACAATCTCAAATATGCAGGGGATAACATATAACTTTACGTTTATAAATCAACCTAGCTTCAACTTTGAGAATTTCAACCCCCCTTACCTCCCACCCCCAGTTAGTGGAAAACTTATGTCAATTATTCTTGGGTTCCCCTCTTCTGCTTCAAGATGAGATAGAATTCAAGGGGTTTATTCAGGGCCAAGGCAAGGACTTCTGGTTGTTGAGTCATTTGTCTACTCTGGTTACTTCTGGGTGTTCACTGACACTGCTCACACAGTTCCTTCAGGTCTGAGTTCTCTGCTCTTCCAGATTTCTTTTAAAACATCTTTTAAAACATGGGAAATCTTTATGAGGGGTGCTTATGAGCCAGTCTGTTTAGACACATGGGCAGGCTTTACACTTTGGAGTTTTGCTGCTTCTGCTGTGTGCTGTGGAGTTACCAGAAATGTAGAGCTAGATTTCCCAAATAGACTTTTCTCGATGCTGCCTGTTCTATGGACTCTACCTTCTCTGGGATGCCTCTCAAAGGCACTTTTATGTTTCACTTCTTTTCAGGGAATTTAGCACAGTTTTTTTTTTTTTTTTCTCTTAGACTCCAGACTTTAATGTGTAAACTACATGCATATGTATGACTGAATATTTTTTTAAAACTGTATTCATAATTTCCTCTAAAATGGCTTTCCAAAGCTGGCATCTAAAGAGCTCTATCATCTTCTCAACTCAAAAGAGCCTTAGGATCATCTTTGACTCCCCCTTTTTCTTCTTCTTTCTTAGTAAATGAAATTACTGGCTTCAAAATAGCTTTTCTTTCTCTTCCCACTGCCAATCTGTTGATTCTGGAAGTTATCATCGCACACTAGAACCTACTGTAATAGCGTCTTGATTTGTCTCCATGCTAGTTTTCTGCTCCCCAAACCATCCTTTACACCATCACAGGATAAATGAACCTATTACTATCCATTTCCAAAATACTTCATAGCTCATAATTGTTTCCCAGTTGAGGTGAGATGATTTGGCTTGTTATTTATGGTCCTGAATGATTTGAACCCTCCATTCTCTTACCTGCATTCCTTCTAGACTCTCCCCAACCTCTTTCTTAAATTATTCTCCTTAATAAAAATTTTACACTGCTCATGTATCTCATTACTTGCACTTGTAAATACTGCATGAACTAGAATATTCTCTTCCCAGCCTACTTACCAGCTGTACTTCTCTAAACTGTCCTAACAGTTATTCCCTAATTCTTTGAAGAGATCACTTCGTGCAGCCTTTTGATAATCTTTCTATTATTGTCTTGAATTACAAATTATAAATTTATTGTTATTTACTTTTCACGTTTTCTTTCCCTAATTAGACTGTGGACTTCTCTTTTATTATTTTTTTATTTTTATTTTTTTTTAACATCTTTATTGGAGTATAATTACTTTAAAATGGTGTTACTTCCTGCTGTATAACAAAGTGAATCAGCTTTACATATACATATATCCCCATATCTCCTCCCTCTTGTGTCTCCCTCCCACTCTCCCTATCCCACCCCTCTAGGTGGACACAAAGCACTGAGCTGATCTCCCTGTGCTATGCGGCTGCTTCCCACTAGCTATCTATTTGACATTTGGCAGTGTACATATGTCCATGTCACTCTCTCACTTCTTCCCAGCTTACCCTTCCCCCTCCCCATGTCTTCTAGTCCATTCTCTACGTCTGCATCTTTAGTCTATTCCTATCTTGCCCCTAGGTTCTTCAGAACCATTTGTTGTTGTTGTTTTTTAGATTCCATATATATGCGTTAGCATGTGGTATTTGTTTTTCTGACTTACTTCACTCTGTTTGACAGTCTCTAGGTCCATCCACCTCACTACAAATAATTCAATTTCGTTTCTTTTTATGGCTGAGTAATATTCCATTGTATATGTGTGCCACATCTTCTTTATCTATTCATTTGGCGATGGACACTTCGGTTGCTTCCATGTCCTGGCTATTGTAAATAGAGCTGCGATGAACATTGTGGTACATGACTCTTTTTGAATTATGGTTTTCTCAGGGTATATGCCCAGTAGTGGGATTGCTGGGTCGTATGGTAGTTCTATTTTTAGTTTTCTAAGGAACCTCCATGCTGTTCCCCATAGTGGCTCTATCAATTTACATTCCCACCAACAGTGCAAGAGGGTTCCCTTTTCTCCACACCCTCTCCAGCATTTACTGTTTGTAGATTTTTTGATGATGGCCATTCTGACCGGTGTGAGATGATATCTCATTGTAGTTTGGATTTGCATTTCTCTAATGATTAATGATGTTGAGCATTCTTTCATGTGTTTGTTGGCAATCTGTATATCTTCTCTGGAGAAATGTCTATTTAGGTCTTCTGCCCATTTTTGGATTGGGTTGTTTGTTTTTTTGGATATTGAGCTACATAAGCTGCTTGTAAATTTTGGAGATTAATCCTTTGTCAGTTGCTTCATTTGCAAATACTTTCTGAGGGTTGTCTTTTCTTCTTGTTTAGAGTTTCCTTTGCTGTGCAAAAGCTTTGAAGTTTCATTAGGTCCCATTTCTTTATTCTTATTTTCATTTCCATTTCTCTAGGAGGTGGGTCAAAAAGGATCTTGCTGTGATTTATGTCATAGAGTGTTCTGCCTATGTTTCCCTCTAAGAGTTTGATAGTGTCTGGCCTTACATTTAGGTCTTTGATCCATTTTAAGCTTATTTTTGTGTATGGTGTTAGGGAGTGTTCTAATTTCATTCCTTTACATGTAGCTGTCCAGTTTTCCCAGCACCACTTATTCAAGAGGCTGTCTTTTCTCCACTGTATATTCTTGCCACCTTTATCAAAGATAAGGTGACCATATGTGCGTGGGTTTATCTCTGGGCTTTCTATCCTGTTCCATTGATCTATAATTCTGTTTTTGTGCCAGTACCATACTGTCTTGAGTACTGTAGCTTTGTAGTATAGTCTGAAGTCAGGGAGCCTGATTCCTCCAGCTCCGTTTTTCTTTCTCAAGATTGCTTTGGCTATTCGGGGTCTCTTGTGTCTCCATACAAATTGTGAGATTTTTTTGTTCTAGTTCTGTGAAAAATGCCAGTGGTAGTTTGATAGGATTGCACTGAATCTGTAGATTGCTTTGGGTAGTAGAGTCATTTTCACAATGTTGATTCTTCCAATCCAAGAACATGGTATATCTCTCCATCTGTTTCTATCATCTTTAATTTCTTTCATCAGTGTCCTATAATTTTCTGCATACAGGTCTTTTGTCTCCTTAGGTAGGTTTATTCCTAGATATTTTATTCTTTTTGGTTGCAATGGTAAATGGGAGGGTTTTCTTAATTTCACTTTCAGATTTTTCATCATTAGTGTATAGGAAAGCAAGAGATTTCTGTGCATTAATTTTGTAACCTGCTACTTTACCAAATTCATTGGTTATCTCTAGTAGTTTTCTGGTAGCATCTTTAGGGTTCTCTGTATAGTATCATGTCATCTGCAAACAGTGACAGCTTTACTTCTTCTTTTCCAATTTGGATTCCTTTTATTTCTTTTTCTTCTCTGATTGCTGTGGCTAAAACTTCCAAAATTATGTTGAATAATAGTGGTGAGAGTGGGCAACCTTGTCTTGTTCCTGATCTTAGGGGAAATGGTTTCAGTTTTTCACCATGGAGGACGATGTTGGCTGTGGGTTTGTCTATATGGCCTTTATTATGTTGAGGAAAGTTCCCTCTATGCCTACTTTCTGGAGGGTTTTTATCATAAATGGGTGTTGAATTTTGTCGAAAGCTTTTTCTGCATCTGTTGAGATGATCATATGGTTTTTCTCCTTCAATTTGTTAATATGGTGTATCACATTGATTGATTTGCGTATATGGAAGAATCCTTGCATTCCTGGGATAATCCCCACTTGATGATGGTGTATGATCCTTTTGATGTGCTGTTGGATTCTGTTTGCTAGTATTTTGTTGAGGATTTTTGCATCTATGTTCATCAGTGAAATTGGCCTGCAGTTTTCTTTCTTTGTGACAACTTTGTCTGGTTTTGGTATCAGGGTGATGGTGGCCTCGTAGAATGAGTTTGGGAGTGTTCATCCCTCTGCTACATTTTGGAAGAGTTTGAGAAGGATAGGTGTTAGCTCGTCTCTAAATGTTTGATAGAATTCGCCTGTGAAGCCATCTGGTCCTGGGCTTTTGTTTGTTGGAAGATTTTTAATCACAGTTTCAATTTCAGTTCTTGTGATTGGCCTGTTCATATTTTCTATTTCTTCCTCGTTCAGTCGCGGAAGGTTGTGCATTTCTAAGAATTTGTCCATTTCTTCCAGGTTGTCCATTTTAATGGCATATAGTTGATTGTAGTAATCTCTCATGATCCTTTGTACTTTTGCAGTGTCAGTGGTTACTTCTCCTTTTTCATTTCTAGTTCTATTGACTTGAGTATTCTCCCTTTTTTTCTTGATGAGTCTGGCTAATGGTTTATCAATTTTGTTTATCTTCTCAAAGAACCAGCTTTTAGTTTTATTGATCTTTGCTATCATTTCCTTCATTTCTTTTTCATTTATTTCTGATCTGATCTTTATGATTTCTTTCCTTCTGCTAACTGTGGGTTTTTTTTGTTTTTGCTTCTCTAATTGTTTTAGGTGTAAGGTTAGGTTGTTTATTTGAGATGTTTCTTGTTTCTTAAGGTAGGACTGTATTGCTATAAACTTCCCTCTTAGAACTGCTTTTGCTGCCTCCCATAGGTATTGGGTGATCGTGTTTTCATCGTCATTTGTTTCCAGGTATTTTTTGATTTCCTGTTTGATTCCTTCAGTGATTGCTTGGTTACTACGTAGTGTCTTGTTTAGCCTCCATGTATTTGTATTTTTTACAGATTTTTCCCTGTAATTGATATTTAGTCTCATAGCGTTGTGGTCGGAAAAGATACCTGATACGATTTCAATTTTCTTAAATTTACCAAGGCTTGATTTGTGACCCAAGATATGATCTATCCTGGAGAATGTTCCATGAGCACTTGAGAAGAAAGTGTATTCTGTTGTTTTTGGATGGAATGTCCTATAAATATCAATTAAGTCCATCTTGTTTAATGTATCATTTAAAGCTTGTGTTTCCTTATTTATTTTCATTTTGGATGATCTGTCCATTGGTGAATGTGGCGTGTTAAAGTCCCCTACTATGATTGTGTTACTGTCAATTTCCCCTTTTATGGCTGTTAGTATTTGCCTTATGTATTGAGGTGCTCCTATGTTGGGTGCATAAATATTTACAATTGTTATATCTTCTTCTTGGATCGATCCCTTGATCGTTATGTAGTGTCCTTCTTTGTCTCTTGTAATAGTCTTTATTTTAAAGTCTATTTTGTCTGATATGAGAATTGCTACTCCAGCTTTCTTTTGATTTCCATTTGCATGGAATATCTTTTTCCATCCCCTCACTTTCAGTCTGTATGTGTCCCTAGGTCTGAAGTGGGTCTCCTGTAGACAGCATATGTACAGGTCTTGTTTTTGTATCCATTCAGCCAGTCTATGTCTTTTGGTGGGAGCATTTAATCCATTTACATTTAAGGTAGTTATCGCTATGTATGTTCCTATTACCATTTTCTTAATTGTTTTGGGTTTGTTATTGTAGGTGTTTTCCTTCTCTTGTGTTTTCTGCCTAGAGAAGTTCCTTTAGCATTTGTTGTAAAGCTGGTTTGGTGGTGCTGAATTCTCTTAGCTTTTGCTTGTCTGTACAGGTTTTAATTTCTCCATTGAATCTGAATGAGATCCTTGCTGGGTAGACTAATCTTGGTTGTAGGTATTTCCCTTTCATCACTTTAAATATGTCCTACCACTCCCTCCTGGCTTGCAGAGTTTCTGCTGAAAGATCAGCTGTTAACCTTATGGGGATTCCATTGTATGTTATTTGTTGTTTTCCCCTTGCTGTTTTTAATATTTTTTCTTTGTATTTAATTTTTGATAGTTTGATTAATATGTGTCTTGGCGTGTTTCTCCTTGGATTTATCCTGAATGGGACTCTCAGTGCTTCCTGGACTTGATTGACTATTTCCTTTCCCATGTTAGGAAAGGTTTCAACTATATTCTCTTCAAATATTTTCTCAGTCCTTTTAAGACAATCCATCTTTAAATTTAAGTCTTGAGCATTTAATTAGCAATTTTTGACCTCTGATCTATTGATTTCTTAGTATAAAATCTGTAGGGTCAATTTGGAACAGATGAATTTAGTAGCTCTTGAATATCTTTACATGGGAATTAACTGTTAATAATTTTCATTTCTTTAGAAGAAATATCCAAGTCCTAGGAGTTCTGACCCTGCTCAGTATTGTTGCCTACAAAACTAATGGAGGTATGATTCAGATCACAGTAGCATCATACTTTTTTTTTTTTTCTTTTTCTTTTTCCCCCTTCTAGAGAAATACGTGATGGAATATTTTGTAGCTATCTAGCTTTCAACAGAGGCAATTAAGGAAGTGCCATCCTCTTCTGCTCTAATTAACTTAGAAATGTCATATTTGGTGCCTTAAGAATAACTGAGTATGTTTAAACTATGCTGTGCTATTGATTCTGTTCCCCAAAAACATAGACACAAAGGGAAATCACATAAATTATAATACAACTGAACGTACTTAATTTTCTTTTCCTATTTGGTCTACATGCACCACCTGGTGGTAAAGTAGTGCATTTCAAATGCAGTGTTTGTGTGTGTGTGTGTGTGTGTGTGTGTGTGTGTACGTGTGTGTTGGGGGTATTTAATATGGGAAAGAGAATTTTAATATGTATTCCTAAATATTGTTTTATATTAACAATGTAATTATTTTGCAACAAATATCTAATAAAACACTAGAACGCTACTATATACACGTTAGAACAGGAAGTAAAGGGGAGAATAACTCATGTTGGAAAGCAAAGTAGCATTCTCGTATTTACATGAGCTATACCTCTTAAAATTCCATCCCTAAATTAACATTTATTTATTGCATTAATGTTCTTATTAAGGGCAAGAGGCAAACATTGATAACCAATATAAAACCATATAAAAATTTTTTTTATTTTTTATTTTTAAGAATAATAATTTTAAGAGTATGTATCTTCTTCCTTATCTTAGTAGTTAGTGTTAGTAACAAGTCACAGAATTTTAAAAATACAAGGCACAATAGAATCATCTAGACTAATTTTACAAATGTAGCAGCTGAGATTCAGAAACTTCAGGTGACTTGCCCTGGTCATACTGGTAATTAGTGGCCCAACTCAAATAAGAAAGTTGTTATTCTTACTTTCAGTCTAGTAACATAAGATATAAAATTATACTCATATGCAATGCTGAAATATCTCTGTATGAAGAGATATACCCTTAACTCAGCTATATAGTTCTTGAAGACAGTAAGATGTGAACTGATACACATTAGTAGTTTCATTCTAACATTCTGAACACAAAGGAGTAATAGTAGAAATGCATGCATCATAAAGCTATGTAAAAGATTTTAAATTAAAAAAATCCCTTTTACATACATGTTCCAAGGAATATTTTCAACTTATATACAACTGCTATGTTATAAGACAATCTAAAAAATTCCCTTTCCCCTTCTAACTGCTTCAGAATCAGAGATTTGTTTCTACAAAGTAGGTACCCAGTTGTAGATCTGAGCATAAACCATGTTCATAGCTCCCTCTCATGACCATTGAATGAATACTATACAAGCCTCCTTTATTCTCGCTGTTGTATTCAACTAACAGCTCACTGGTTAAGTTTTAATTGCTTCCAATGAGGTCAGCAAAGGTATTTATCGAAAAGCCCTGAATAAAAGGCTCCACACACACACACACAAGCTCACACGCGCTCACATACACAGAGAAAATCCTCTTGCCTGTTGATTTATGGAAACAATTATGATTCTGCTGGAGAATTTCTCAGCTGAGAAATAGTTTGTAGCTACAGTAGAGAGGCTCAAGTTGCACAGGGCAGACAACAGACATGGAATTCTTGTGTATCCAGCTGTTATCAACAGAACAAGTAAGTGACTGTTATTTGTCTTTAAAAATAATGCTGAATATTTGTTAGTAGTTTATCTCTTTTTCTGGTTTTAGTACTGAGGGGAAAAGTAAAGTTACCAGATTCTTGAGCTGTGAGATTATCTATAGTAATTCTGTTGTAGAACTTACATAAAGATAAGGTTGAAATTCTCCAGAGCAATCCTGACATTTAACTTGAGAAATGTGGGCAGTTCAGGAGAAAATAACTGACAAACCACAAACGTAAAAGAATATAATAAAGAAATCTAGGGAAAAGCATTTATATTTTGTTAATAGTAATTTTAGAACTTAATTTAAATCAACAGCTCTAATTGCAGGATGTTTCTTACCAAGTACGAACTGGAATGAATGGTACAATCATATTCTGATTTGTCTCTACTAATGCATAGCTTTTGTAAATCTACATACAGAGTGGTAAAGACACTGACATCCTCTGTGAAAGCTGTTTTAAATGTACCTTCACAGTATGAATTACACAGTATGTTATAATAGTATTTACACACTGAAATTTATACATATAATTTTTCATCTTCCTCTCTCTCCTCCCTCCCCATTCTTACTCTCTCATTGCAAACAGAAGTCAAGTAGCAAACAGCAACGCAGCAACTGAGCTTATTACAACCTGTTTTTATAAGGATATACTGACAAGAGAGTTATTTAAGGAGGAATTCTATATTGTTATCAGGAACTAAAAGGATAAGGCTAACAACTTGGAGAGTGCAACTACTCTTTCTTAAATCAATCTACAGTTCACAGATAGGACGAGGTCAATGACCTAGGAACAACAATCAACTCAAGATTTAATTTTCATTATGTTATTCATGAACACCCGGGGCACTATACTATAATGCGCAAATGGATACTGACATGGATCCTGCCAAGTTTGCTCTACAGATCATGCTTCCACATTATCTGTCTAGTGGGCACTATATCTTTAGCTTGCAATGACATGACTCCAGAGCAAATGGCTACAAATGTGAACTGTTCCAGCCCCGAGCGACATACAAGAAGTTATGATTACATGGAAGGAGGGGATATAAGAGTGAGAAGACTCTTCTGTCGAACACAGTGGTATCTGAGGATTGATAAACGAGGCAAAGTCAAAGGGACCCAAGAGATGAAGAATAATTACAGTAAGTAATGTTTTTTATTTACAGCACAGCTTATGAACCTTAACAATCTGTGAAAGGATCAATTTTCAAGTGACAAGTTTTCTCAGTCTCTTTTGAAAAAAAAAAATAATTTTCTATTGGCTCTAAATCGGGATAGTTAAAGTATGTTCCTAAAACCATCTCCTGGGGTTGGGCAAATCTACTAATACTATAGTTGGAGCTGATCACTCAAGCCAATTTGAAAATATATTCTCCATGTCCTAAGCTCAAAATGCTCATATGTTAAGCAAAATGTAAATGCTATTATTCATACTGAAATGTGATTTATTGTCTTCTAGCAAAAGTCACTAGGAACTCTAATAGAGTACTCAGTAAATGCTCACCAAAAATGACTTACCATTAGTTTGAGGAACAGATAATTTTTTAAAATAATTTGATTTCCCTTGAAAAAATATTTCCGTGGTGTGAAATACTGAAAATATGCCTTCAGTGACTTGTGCAATTGTGTATAGTTTTAAAACAGAAGGGAATCTGTGGTATCCTCATCTGTTCATATCATAAAGAGCTTGTATTTGATTGCTTAATTATTTACCTAGGCACAAAAATAGGCTCCTTCTAACATTTTCTTTATCTAAATATTCTGTGCCATAAAAGTTCCATGTTACCTTAAGAGAAATGTGAATGTGAAGGAGGAAATAAAAGTGAGTTGGAAGAGACGTTAATTCCATGATTTAAATGTAAATAATTAGATTTTCCTCAAGAATCAGTTATTCTTTTCATGTTGATGTGTCAGGGTTGGATTTATCATTTAGCAGTTATGATTAATAACCAATTTCAAAAGTATTAAGTTTTATGGGGTAAAATATCAATATATACCTGAACATACCTGAACATTAAGAATTTAAAATCCCTGAGTGAAAGGAAATTTTGTTTGTATTACTAGTACTTGAACAATGTTATTATCATATCATTTTATAATATTATGTATGTTAAAGTCAATTGAAAAAGAACGCATGGGGTGATGGTGTAAACATTTGCCTAGCCCAGTGCTAGGATTATAGTGAATATTTAAAACTTTTGCTGCTTGTTTAATAAATGGCTTTTAGGCTTCCAAACTAATGAGCCAATATGGGAATATGGGGAATTACGTTTCCAATATGAAAATGAGAGAATCCACTCTTTAAACTATAATTGATATAGAATGTTAAGGCCATTTAAATGGATTGCTAACAGTATGGCTTTATTATTACCTCTATTAATAATGTTAATGCGCTAGTTCTAGAATATTGTTCTGATTATACTGAAGTTTAGGTAAGGAAATAACTACTTGGAGGAAAGTTTTGTGGATAGCTACTTCTCTGTGAGCAACAGAATTTGGCTCACATCAATAAATAAATTTATTTAAAAGTTATTGAGATTTATAATGGATAACAGAACCTGGTGGAGAAAACAGAGCCCAGGTGGAAATTATGACAGATAGGTCCAATGCCTGCCTATGAATGACTCTGGAACAATTTCTTACTTTTTCCAATTCTCATTTTTTTTATCTGTAAGATGTGGGATATGTACAGATGATCTCCAATGCACCTTCTAGTTCTTACAGTCTATTTTATTCTAAACCTCAGAATACATAACATAAATGTGAACAATCTAAGTACTCATATAATTACCATAAACATTGAATGAGATGAAAGTGAATGTTATCTCAATGATAAGTTGAGCTGTCAGAACTAATTTCAAATTGTAACAATAAGGTTACTGAACCTAAACACTATAGAATTCTTCCATATGCTAATTCCTTTTGAATGCTTTTACCAAGTAATGAAAAAGTGAAAAATTAGATGTAAAATCCAGTGAAAGTGAATAATATTCATAATTATTTGGGATCAATTGGAATATCTACGATTGGAATGCATTCAGATATATACGTTTTATTTTATATTAAAATTTCTTGAAACCATGAAACTCAGGTATTTTAAAACATACACAAAATGCTGAGGTTTTTTATAGTTTGAAACACAATTTAGCGCTGACCTTGAGTAACCACAAAACCAATTTGGCAGACAACTTCTATTCTAACTCTAATTTTACAGTTAAAAAAAAGAAAGGAAGAAAAGGGGAGGAAGGAAAGAAGGAAGGAGAGAAGGAAGAAAGGCGGAAGGAAGGAAGGAAGGAAGGAAGGAAGGAAGGAAGGAAAGTCATTTTATATCATTATAAATTAGAATGTCACAATACCAATGTACTAAAAGACATGATATATGTAAATAATCTTCGCTTCTATAAGCTTTTCCATAGACTGTATATCTAGTCTATATACTTTCTTGATATGATAAATTCTCCTGGAAAGGGAAACTTACATCGGGAGCATTTCAGTAACTCCAAAATTGTTGTCAAGTTGTGCTGCTATCCTATTGAAGAAGAAGCCTGCCAGGCTTCTCCATAAAGAGGGGCTATAGGAAATCCTAAGGCACTCCATTGAAAAATATATGGAGAATAACATAGAACAGAATTCTGATAGTCATTTCCTATTATCCAATTTTAAAATTGAATGCCTCATACATAAAACATGCAAATTGTCACATGTGAAGTTGAAGCTACTGTATCCAGGTACAAAGAAATCCAGGTACAAAGAGAGTGCTCCACAGAATTTTAAAAAGTGACAGAAAACAAAAAAATTGAAATTATAAAACTTGTAGATTGTTTACATTCCTCAATCCTTAATTGAATTAATGAACAAATGAACAAAAGATGTTTCCTTCCTATTTTCATTAAGATGAGAAAGTAAAAGGTAATTGGATTGTCTACTACACTGAAACTCAGCAGAGTTCAGAAACTGGTAAAGATGAAAATTAAACTTTGAATTTCATTTTCAATGTTCTGATGCCTTAAGTTCATTCACTGGTTGTTAAACATCCTTCTTTGGAGGCCTTTTAAGATGGTATAGATTTACATGTCTTAGATGATAAAAATTTGCATGAAAAGTTAGATGCCAGCTGCATGAAACAGTTCTTCTCTGGGTTACCATATGAAAGTCCCCAGTCCGTTCTCATGGCTTTGCTTTGAATGAAAGGGAAAGTGACCTGAAGATGTTAATGGATCTTGAAGGACTGCTTACTTCACCAGCAGAAGCACTGCTCCCTCATAGGAATGTGGCTTATAAGATATTGCTAAGACAATGGATTGGACTAGGTAGGTGAGGTGAAAAACCTGGGTGTATAATTCTCCTTCCAGAAGGTGTTGGGCTGGGGCAGGCAAATGGAGGGCCTGGAGGAAGAGAACAGGAGTGATAAGGAGGTGGATATGACGGCTCATGTCTCACATCTTTAGGGAATTAAAAAATTACTTGAGCTACCTTGGGTTGTAAGGGTCTCACTTCAGTGTTAATCATAGTGTTGTCTTGTGAAGTATTTTAAATCTAGATAAGAATGAGTAAATGTCAGAAAAAATGCACCGAGTAACCCAACAGAAACAAGACTTGTATTAGTAGCCATATAAGCAAGACCTGACTATGTAAAAGTAGGAATTCATAAGAGGCCAAGAGATGCTGAACTGCATTTCTGACTCTGGAGGGGAGAGAAGCTATCACTGGAGAACGGGTCCTGAGATCGCACGCTATTCTTACCCTGGAGGCAAGGAAGCCTCTCCTCTCAACTTGTTCTCTGGGTGGCACCACATTTAGCCTTTTAGTAGGTTTCTAAGCGATGAAACGAGAACTTAACCTGAACTAATAAAAAGAATAATAAAAGCATAAAATGCGCCTTCAGAATGAAATAAATATCCACATTCTCTGCAGAGGAGAACATTAATAATATCACAAAAGGACTGGCAATGGATGGTCAATACTTCCACTGCTGTTGTCAGAGTTTCCCCTGGGGGAACTAAGGCCAGAGGGTGAATTTAGATAATTGGACCAGGCAACTCATCAGCAGACAGAGGCAATCACTCCACACCTGACACAAATAACACTGCTGTTTAAGCTGGAAGTTGAGGTGGTGAGTGAGAGACAGCAGCAGTGCACTGGGCAACCAACAACTGCCCTGAGAGACAGATGTGGACTCTGAAAATTCAGTCCCTGAGGATGATTTTCTTGCTTTCGGCATCCAATTACTAAAAAGTTTTTTGGTTCCCATTCCTTTTGAGAGGAAATCCTTAATTGCCATAAGCCATTGACTCAAGAAAAAGTATGCCTCACTTGTTATTATTGAGCATTGTTAAGTTCCATAGCAAGAAAAGGGTTAGCCATTCTGAAAACTGGCCAATGATTTGGCAATATTGTCTTTTGGATTGTTAGACTGTGACTGGATATGGCCTAACAATTGGCAAAAAGCAAATAAACACACTGCTGTTGGATCTGATTTGACCACAAAATCTTCAGTGACTCAGTTGTCAACAATTCTTTGGATAAGCTCCTGCTCAACAAGAATCTCTCCTAGTAGCTAACAAATACACATATCACCTCTAAATACAAAGACAGTAAACTTGCTTATTCTCCAAAGAGTTCTTAACAGGTTATCTAAAAGAACAATAATTCACACTGTCAAAATACAAAATAAGAAAATCACGACAACCACGTCTCTAAAAAGAAATAGACAAAGAGGAACATATCTATGGAACTGAACCAAAATCGTAGAATTACTGACAAAATGGAATCCTGTAGAACTGGTGACCTTACTCTCTTCTTTAAGTTGTCAAGGCTGTAAATTATGGAAGATTTGGAAATACTAGCAATTTGGAAATAGCTAGATTTGGAAATATTAGCTATTCTTTGAAAACTTTAACGTTAAGAATAATTTTTCATTTTATGGTCTTCCTCTTTTTTTAGGCTAACACCAGTGCCTGGCACTTATTAAGTGCTAATAACAACTTATTGCCACAGGTGCATCTCATTTATTTTGTAAATTGTCATCTGAACTGGCCATCACTTTCATTTCTATATTAATCCAGAGCATCTGATCATGTACTTAACCTTGTGACTTAGTTGTATTACAACTCTTCAGCCTATAGTTTTAGAGCTTTCAGAGACCCAAGTGAATTGAAGAGAATGCAAGAAGCCAGCTTTTAGATATATGGAAGGGGTTCCTTTTCTAGACTTTTCTATTTCTCAGCCTTGGCTAAATATTGTAATCAGCTGAGAAACTTTAAAAAATACCGATACCAGGTTCCACCCACAAAGATTCTCATTAAATGTATTTGGGGTGCAGCCTGGGCATCAGGAATTTTAAAAGCTCCCCAGATAATTCTGACATGGCTGGCTCCAAAGCTGAGCCTAAGGGGATCACATTAGATTACTGGGGAAACCATAGCTCAGTTAAATCAGAATCTTGTGAAGGCAGGAAGGACCCAGGCATCAGTGTTTGTTTAAAGCTCTCCAGTGAGTCTAATGGGCAGCTAAGGCTGAAAACCACTACTTAGTGAGACAAGGCTTCTAATTCAGCAGGATTCCCTCGGGTGTCCTGGGAATGTTTTGGAACCTTTAGAGGGCTCCTGAGTTAACCTCTACCCTGGGGGATTTTGAAATGGGCTTATCAGGAATCAATCTCTGAATTTTGCATCAGGGAAATTCTTCTGGGTCCATTCGACCTTTCTGACAAATCTTAGTGGCTCCAACATTTGGTGAACTGGCTTGGAAATGCACGTGATGACAGCCTGAAGCTACTATTTAAGAAGGCATCTTCTGTGAATGAGTTCATTGCTGGGGAAAAATAGGTCTGGTGCCACAGTTTCAAAATGACAGGCAGGTCTGACTCCCTTCTGACACTTTCAAGTGGTGCTGCAGCAGGGAACCTGGAGAACAGGCATCAATGCCAGCTTACAAGGCACTTAAATGAGCCACTTATGATTATGAACCCAGATGCCCCCAAATTAGAGTTTCACCTCCTACGACCACCTCACGAAAGCAGTGATTTAAAGAGACAAACTCCAGTCTAGAAAATCCAACAGGGAAGAAACCATAAGCCTAGAGGGTCTACCCAGATTAGTGAAAGGCTACGAACCTAGCAGTTTGTTCTCTTTGTAAGTTGGGGATTAAGGCAAAGCTTTCTTTCTTTTCTAAAGATTCCAGCTTTCTTCGTCTGTATCAAAGAATTTATGGTAGCAGAGTAACTTCTTTTTCATCACTACTGGAATACAATATTTGTCTATGTTTTAATTTCACACATGGCACATAGAAGAAGAGGCAGGAATTGTGTATATCTAAGGAATACTGAGAAAAATTAATATTAAATGAAAGGATCTTCCATATGAATTCCTCCTTTTCCTAAACCATATCCAATCTTTCTTTAAAAAATTTATTGAGGTATGATTGACATATAAAAAGCTGTACTTATTTAATGTATACAACCTGATGAATTCAGAGATAATACATCACTATATTCTATGCCATAAACGTACCCATCACTTCCAAAAGTTTCCTCCTGCCCTTTTTTATTAATTATTATTATTATTATTTGTGATAAAAGTACTTAACATAAGATCTATCGTCTTAGCAAATATTTAAGTATACATTACAATATTGTAAACTATAGACGCTACACTGTACAGTATATCTCTTGGATTTATTCACCTTGCAAAACTGAAACTTAGTACCCTTTGACTAATATCTCCTTGTTTCCCCCACCCTCCAGCCCCTAGCAACCATTATTCTACTCTGCTTCTATAAGAGAAAACTAATTTTTATTTTATTTTAACATCTTTAAAACCAATATTTTAGATTCTTCCTGTAAGTTGTATCATGTAGTATTTGCCTTTCTGTATCTAGCCTATTTCACTTAACATAATGTCCTCCTGGTTCATATCCAATCTTGCTGCAAGCAAAATAGGTTGGAAGATAAAATTGTCTGCCTTTCACATGGTTCTGAAAACCACATTAAAGAATCACTGAACATTTGACTGTTTCTTGATTAAGATTCACATCTGTATTTGAGATGATATCTGCACCTGACTTAGGTAGAGAAGCCATACCAAATTTACTAACAAGGAAAACGTCATTAAAGTTATTCAGCTAGTTGGGTTTGTGTAGAAATATATAAAGACAAAAGGGATTAGGGTGGGGAAGGAGAGAGGAGAATTATCCAATATCCATGTCCAGGTAGAACATGTCTTTTAGGCAGACAACATCCTTCTCAGAGAAAAAAAGTTTGATGTATATTGGGGAGAATTGTCTCTAGAGATTCTTCAGTTGCTCCAGTCAACTTTCCTGCAGAAGAATGTAATCACTTCTACTGGTGTGGCCACAAGTACTTGATAGGGCCATTGGCTAGTGTCCTAAGAATAAAAAGGAAGAAAATATCTTTTGTCTGTGAACAGGAGAGAAAAAGGTGAGAGAGGAAAGGAAAAAAGGACTTTATATAAAAATTAATGAATTTTGTATTTTAAGTTTAGGGAGGACTTAAATACAAAAGATTCTCATAAAATATAGCTCTACTAAATTTTTTAAAAAATTGAAGTATAGCTGACGTACAATATTCCACTTACTTTTTGATGCCCTTACGGAATAAAGGAAATTGAATGCAATGGATTGATAATATAGTAGAGGAAGGATTTCTGAGATGGAAACAAACAAAAACAAAAACAAAATAGTGTACAGAGGGGTTGAAATGATAATAGATTATTGCAATATGTTACTCATATAGGAGGTCTGAAAATTTGTGCTTTTAGCTATAATAATATTTGCTTATTTATCCAGACTATTCTGAAACTGAGTTTATTTTTCTGATTAATACGAGAAAGGAGAAATGAGGCATATTTCAACATCCTTAAATAGCATATTTATCATGTTCCATTAAAAGCTACTGTAATATTTTCCATTTCATTTACCTATTTGAACTTCACATGTAATTGTAGATAATGCTGAGAAAATGATTCGAGATCAAATTCAGAATCACCTCAGCCTGCCTCAGATTTTTCTTACAGCAGCAATTACAAACTTTGTTTCTTAGAACACTAGTGTCCTTTGAGATATTAATGGTGTTTCCTGCAGCACAGTTTCTGTGGCTCGTTGGAAAATATTAGGTTAAATAAAGCGGAACAAGTTTTTTTCACAGCAGAAAATTCTCCAAGCCTATACTACACTAGTATGAATTGCAAAACTCTAGGAGAAGACTATATATGGTTTCCCAAACTTATCTGACAGCAGAGTATACCCTCTACCCCCACTACCCTCCCTACTCTCATCCCTGATTTGGGTAAAACATTTAAATTTCTAAATGGAAACTAGGGAGCTACTGCCTAGGGAACCTATCTTTGGTGTAGTGAAGAACGAAAGCCAAGCTTCCACTCCGTTGTTAGGTCCAAATAAAAAGGCTATAAAAATGGACTTGAACCAGTGTTTTAAGAGTGACCTTGAACCAAAAATGTGTGCCGAAGTCAGGAGCCTGCATATAATTTTGGACTCTTAGGGTAGTATTTGGGGTATAAATGCTGTACTGAAATCCAGAGATTTGCAGTGAGATTTAAGCCTAGTTTGAAGCTCCTTCTGACTTCTGAGAAGCTTTAAAGAACCCTTCTCCTAATCTGAAATGATGCCCAACAGCTATCATTTGAGCAATCTAGAAACTGACAAAAACATTTCCCATGCAGTAATCTAAAAATGTTTTAGCATTCCAACATGATTGAAGAATTCTTATCTTATATACCTAAAATCAATAAACTTTGTTTTACTTTTCAGAAAAGCTGTTTGAGTAAAAGTTGAAGTTATTTCAATTATATCAATAAAGAACAAGTTTCATTTACTGGCCAAAAACTATTTAGAAATTTGAAATTTAACCTAAACAGAAGGGAGGACTGCAAATTTAATAAATTAATTTCATACCCTTTGAAAAAGTCACTTATTTGAGATTTTAAATAGAACTGCTTTTCTAGTCATATACAACACATTTGCTTGTCTTATGGTTTTTTTCTGTTTGCATTTGGCAATGCCACTAGAATGTCAGTTCTGGAAAGATAAGTATCATGTCTTACTCTCCCTTTTGTCTCCCAATGGCAGATAGCTCAATGCAAAGGGTGGAAGAAGGGAAGACAAACTGACAATCACTCATATTTCTCTGTTAAGTTTTTATATATTTAAAATTAACTATAGGTAAGAAATAGATTAGTAAATTATCATGAAAATTTAATGTGGACAAGAATGAAAAATCTTGCTAAAATAAAACAGAAGTACACTTCACTTTTTTTTTTTCTCTATTATTAAGAAAATGTTGGTCTCCAGAACCCCTTTGACTTAATGTTTTTCTAGGTAATTTTAAGGGAGGAGTGGCAAAGTTTTATTGCAGAGGTCAATAATCTAAGCAGGCACAGGTACCACTGGTGACACTGAAAGGGTGATTGGCAGGGCATGGTGAAAACCAATCCTGGAAAAGCGGTAGCCTTCCTCAGCACTCATTCTTATTTTCATCTGACTGTCAGCTAATCCCTACATGTGAAAAACTATATGCAGAAAAAAATTCATAGTTTATATTGGCTTAAGGAGTATCTGCACTAAAAGGATACACAGAGGGGAAAAGTCTTTAAAAATTAAATGAGCTATACTAGTGAAAACAAGCAGTGGGCTGATAATATTTAGGTAGAGATCTGCCTACTTTCTAGCAGCACTTATAAAACTGATCTTGGGCAAGGTCGAAGAGAGGAGAGGACGTGTGTATAGGAAGAGACAGCTGGGGAGAAGTACAAAGCTGGTGAATGTACTCTCAATTTGTTTTAGTGCCAGTAGCCTGATCCTCAGACAGTCTTTCGGTGATTTATGATGTCTCTAACTGTACTTCTGACCACAGGCCTGGTTAGTGGGGTTCATATTGAGGCAGCTCTCACGGGAGCTCACCATAGGCAGTGAAAAGTTTCCTCCCTTGCTTGCTTGAATGATGAAGACGTCACACAAAACAAGACTGGTGATTTCTTTTTTCATTCTTTGTTAATTCGACAGTCATTGATGCCTTCCCTATGCCAGATCGAGGCTACCGTAATTAAAAGTCCATAGTCCATGCACTTAGAGAATTAACAGATTAGTTGGGGGTGGAGGGTGAACTACAAGTCAGAGGGGGAAAGTTTAGAGCACATTCGGGTGTTGCCTAACTCAACTTGAGGAGGTGGGCATGGAGGTCTTTTCTGGGAATAAATGACCTGAAGGATGAGCACGATGAAAGAGAGAAGACGAATGTATTACTTTCAGGGGAAATATTTTTTCTACATGCTTGGTAGTAAGAAAGTATTGCAAGGTTGGGAAACGGAAAGCGATTTAATACCTTTCCAGTTATCAATGTTAAGCTCACTAAGGTAAACCTTCTTTTTTCTATTAAAAAATATGAGAACATTTGCCCTTTATCAATTTTCCGACTTTGTCTAATTGCTCTGCTTACTAAAAATGTCTATTTCCTTTAAAGGAAAAGTTCTTTTAAAGGCATAATTTAAGTTCTGCTAATTGGAATAATATTGTTTCTCTGGATAACTGAATATTTTTCTCTTTTTAATGTAATTTGAATCTTTGATCATAATTGTAATCTGCTTAAGTGAGCTGTTCAGTAATGATCACGGTACCTTATGATTATGGAGGATTTTCTTCCCCACAGCAGTTCCTAAATAGTGAGAGAAACAATGGTTTTGAAGCTTCTTCTTAGCCTTTAAAGACAAAATTATGGAAGTTATCTGCCACATTCTTTAAGATAAGACAACTTTTATTACTATTAGAGTTGCATCACCTGCTTCAGCTATTTAACCAGGACACCCGGTAGTCAAGCAGCTGTGCACATTTACTCCCTCTAAATCCTGAAGTAGGCAATGAGGTGAGGTGTTTTCCCACTTAGATAAGTCTACTGATGTGTCCCTGTTTCTGAGAAATTGTGTCCAACTCCCTTCCTGTACAAATAATACATTATAAGATAATGTTGTCTGTTTAATAGACATAGAGAGGTGCTCTCAACTCTGCGAAGATTCTGCCCTAATTTGGTCTTCTAATTTTCTCTTAATTGGCTTGAAGCTGATCAGATATTGAATAAAAATTCATCCCAAAGAAGATGAGCATAAATAAATCTACATCATGGTTGTTAAGTTTGTACTTGGACCTAAAATTTGTCATGTTTTAAGGTACTATTTAATATTTTACCGGGTGTTCACATTAATATTACTATTAAAATTACTGCACTGTGTAGAAATAAATTTTGTTTGTTACTGTTGTCGTAAATCTTCTAATTTAGTCTACACAAAATTGCACAATGTACAACTGGGAACATGTTTATTGAGTGACTAAATATAAGTAGATTACTAAAATGATGTTAATTCTTTAAAAATACACATGCCAGTACTGAAGTTGGTGCAGAACACTTCATTCCATTCTAATTCATCCTCAAAATACCTCTTTGTTGTAAGATTGCAATCACACTATTAGTCCACTTTACAAGAAGAAAGAAAAAACCCTCAGGAATTGGCCAGCTTGATAAGTTTGCTAGTATACAAGTTCTAGTTTTAAAATTATACATAGGCTACCATGATGAGATATCACCTCACAGCTCTCAGAATGGCTATCATCAAAAGGACCAAAAATAACAAATGCTGGAAAGGATGTAGAGAAAGGGAGCCCTGTACACTATTGGTGGGAATGTAAATTGGTGCAGCCACTGTGGAGGGTCCTCAAAAAATCTAAAAATAGAACTATCATATAAGCCAGCAATTCCACTCCTGGGTATATATCCAAAGAAAATGAAAACATTAATTCAAAAAGACACTGCACCCCAATGTTCATAGCAGCATTATTTACAATAGCCAAGATACAAAAGCAATCTAAGTGTCTGTCAACACATGAATGAATGAATGAATGAATGAATGAATGAAGATGGAATACTACTCAGCCATGAAAAAGCACAAAATTTTGCCATTTCCAACAATATGGATGGACCTGGAGGGTATTATTCTTAGTTAAATAAGTCAGACAGAGAAAGGTAAATACTGTAGGTTATCAATTATATGTGGAATCCAAAAATAAAACAAATGTGAATATAACAAAAAAGGAACAGACTCACAGATATAGAGAACAAACTAGTGGTTACCAGTATGAAGAGAGAAGGAGGAGAGCCAAGACATGGATAGGAGATTTAGAGGTACAAACTACTATGTGTAAAATAAATAAGCTACAAAGATACATTGTACAGCACAGGGAATATAGCCAATATGGTATAATAACTCTAAATGGAGTATAATCTATAAAAATTTTGAATCACTATGTTGTATACCTGAAGCTAATACAATATTGTAAATCAACTATACCTCAATAAAAAATACAGAGGCTGGCTTTGCCTCCTATTTAGGTGTTGTTCCTTTTAATTAAGAAAGACTGGTGTTTAAAATAAGCTGATGATTGAAATGATCATATCAAAAACCTCTGTGTGCAATAATTGATTGTTTTCTGGAAATATTTGGGTATTCACTTAACTTACAAAGAGTAGATATTGAATAATAGGCCTGATAAATTCACTGTGTGACTAACATCATTATATATTAAAGATCAAGAAGTTCATATTCAGAATACTACTTTAAAACTTCCAGTTTCCTTATAGTCAACACAAGATACTAAGAGACTTTGAAGGGGAAGAAGTGAGGTATTTTAAAGTTACACTTTTCCCCCATAATGATAACACAGGTCAATAATATTATTTTAGGATCATAATAATTACTATAAGAGGTAAACTTACTGAGTAGTTACTGTGTGCCTGGCAGAGTTATGCTCATTTTGCAGATGAGGCAACACAGAGGTAGGTAGCTTGCTCTAGGTTCCATAGCTAGTAACTGCCAGAGTTGGGATATGAACTCAAGTAGGTTTAACTTTAAAGCATAATTTTTGTTATTAACACATGTATCACTATACTGTCTCTGGTGTGACTAAAATATCACACATTAATTTGCATCATGCAGTTGGATAATTTGCATCTGAAGAACTATAAACAGCTGCAATTTTCTTCTCTGTAATATGCCCTAATGAGTACTTGGCATTTTCTTATTATTAAATAAAAACTCTGCTCCAACTTTTCTTGTACAAAACATCTCCATTTGTCTTCCTCTTGAGTTGGCATGGTAACCTTCAGTTTATTTTGCTTACAAATTGCTAAAGACGTTGCAAAATTTGATTTGGTTGTATTTTAAACACATTTTTGACATTTGTTAAAACTATGTATACTTCTGTTCATTAGTAAGTGCTTTCATAATTACAGAATACATACATATATACTGTTTAATTTCAGAGAGTAAATCAGTCAATTTTAGAAGTACAGCCACATAGTTCCCCTCTCTAAAGGCCACTAAATCCAAAAGGAACAAACACAAAAACAAATGAAAGAAGTCACAGAGAGTTTGTTCTAACAAGCACTTCTGAAAGATAGGTTGAAAAAGAAATAGTATATTGGCAAATTGGTTCTTTCTTTTGTCTACAATTACTATGTTCTCAACTTATTTCTAATCCTTTTAGGACTTTTCCCAATTAAAAGAGGCAAGAGAAAGGGAATAAAAATAAGTTAGTGCAAAGACAGTATGTAGATTTTAATTTTCATAGTGCTCTTTTAGTCTAAACATTAATACTTGTTATTTAACACCTAGGAGTACACTGAATTGATTATAAAGTCTGAAGCAGCATAGGGATGTGGAAATAATATATTAGGGTTTTAATCTTTTTTCTTCCAGTAATTAATTGACCTTGGGCAAGTACTTAACTATTGTGGGTCTCAGTGACCACCTAAAGGGGTGGGATAGGGAGGGTGGGAGGGAGACGAAAGAGGGAGGAGATATGGGGATATATGTATATGTATAGCTGATTCACTATGTTATAAAGCAGAAACTAACACACCATTGTGAAGCAATTATACTCCAAAAAGATGTTAAAAAAAAAAAAGCCTATGTTCAGTTAAAAAAAAAAAAAAAAAAGGGGTGGGGGGAGGTTAGAGCAGATTGCTTCAATAGATTTCAATTGTAAAATGTTACCAATAGTACTAAGCAACTGAGGAAGGTAGGGAGAGAGAGAGAAGGTGTATTAGCTATAAATACTGCATAATAAATTACCCCAAATTTAGCAGCTGAAAATAATATTTATTATCTCATAATGTCAGAGGGTCAGGAATCTGGGAGCAGCTAGGCTGAGTGGTTCTAGCTAAGGGTCTCTCATGAGGTTGCAGTCAGCTGTCACCCGGGCTGTAGGCTTCCAGGACTTGACTGGAGCCGAAGGACCTGCTTCCAAGCGCTCTTACAAGGTAACTGGCAGGCTGTCAGTCAGAGACTTCCTTTGCACCACGTGAGTCTTTCGATAGGCTTCCTCAGTGTCTTCATGACACGGTCACTGGCCTCCCCCAGACTGAGTGGTGAGAGGGAGGGGCAGAGGGAGAGAAGGAAAAAATGAGCACACCTCCAAGATGGAAACCGAGGTGTGACACACCATTACTTCTGCCTTATTTCATTGGTCACAAAGAAAGGCCCTCGTGAAATGTGGAAGCGAACCACACAAGGGTGTGAATATTAAGCGGTGGGCATAATTAGAGGCCAAACTAAGGCTGGCTACCACTTATGGTTTCTGCATCTGCAGACCTTTTAGTCAAGTTGGGAATCAAAGTTGTTAAAGCAACAACAGAAGGAGCAGAGCAACACGTTTGTGAAATGAGCCTGAGGAACAGATAACTCCCCTTATAGAAGCTGCTAATTTGGCTGAATGTCTCCTTAGGAGGCATGTGTGACTCTCTTCCCTTACTGCAGACTGAGAGGAAACCTTATAGCATTTGTTAGTACCCCACCTTGCAGCGCTGAGAAAGAAATTGGATTATTTGCTTACTTGAAAGCACACACAGTGGTCGTGTGAGACAAAGACAGCTCCATTCTGGAGTTATAGGGCTGGAAGGAACCCTTGAGATCATCTAGTCCAAAGATCTTGACATGGAATTTGACATGGAAATTGGTAAGGAAAAATTATACACAAAATATTGAGGAGTGGATTCAAAAGCTTTCATCAGATTCTCAAAGGTACCCGTTTCCAAAAAAAGTTTAAGAAGCACCAATATAGTCCATCATGCTCATCTTTTATTGATGAGGGATCTGAGACACAAAGAAGTAAGAGAACTTTTCAAAATCATGTCATGAATTAGTGGCAGTGGTTGTTTGGACTAGAATTGGAGTCTTCTGGTTTTTAGTTCAGTATTATTTTAGTTACATCACTGTGTATGCAATATTCATTGTTACTCTGGTTTGTAAAAGCAAAGGCTTAGCTGATTTCCAATTACACACCTCTATTACTAGGATCATTTTCCCTTTTGTCCCCCTACCAACTGTTAAAACATTGGTATGTTTCATATAAGTAAGAGTCATCAGAGGGGAAGAATATTGCTCCAAAGTATTTATAATGTGAAAACCCAGTGTTTATGGATAGGAAAAAGAGATAAGCAAATAGATTATAGTTGGTCATATATAATATAAATCCAAAGACTGACCCCAAATATTAATTCATTCATTTAATAGATATTTTTAAGCATGCAATATATGCCAGGAACTGTGCTAGTTGTTGGGGATGCAATATAATAGAATTCAAGATAGAAACAATTTCTGCCCTCACACCGTTTCTAGCAGTCCTCCCTATCTGCCTCTGTCATAGTCAATCTCTTTTCCTTGACAAACCTGTTGAGTTGTTTGGGCAGCACATAACTGGTGGATGGCAAGAACTGAGTAGAGATACAGGTGCCGTTTAGAAGCCAAAACAGGGTATCATTTTAAAAAGAAAAACAGAAAATGGTGGGAGTTTTGAATTGTCTAGTATAAACAGCAACGACTTGGAACTGAGTTGTTTTCTGTGGAATGCTTCAGTAACTATCTTAGTGGATTGCCTTTACACACAGCTTTATAAAGGTAGGCAACTATAACGGACATTGAATATGGTGATTTGTAAGTACTCTATGCAAAGCACTAATCTAACAGCGAGGTGGGAGGTGAGGCATAAGGAAAGGGGAGGTGGTGAGAAGGGATTTGGAGAAGAGTTGATATAATAGATGTAAAGAAGTATAACATTTTAAACTCCTGATCTTAAAGCCCAGGAGAATACAATAATATAGTATAGATTTCCCCATACATATTATAATTTTACATAGATTTACGTATTATAATTTTACATAAATTTCCAAAATTTTCACTTGCTGGATAAAGATATTATTTTCAGTTTAAATTTTCTTTTACATTAAAACTATGGTATATTTCTAAATACTGATTTTTCTTTTAAACATCTTTCTTGGAGTATAATTGCTTTTCAATGGTGTGTTAGTTTCTGCTTTATAACAAAGTGAATCAGTTATACATATACATATGTTCCCATATCTCTTCCCTGTTGTGTCTCCCTCCCTCCCACCCTCCCTATCCCACCCCTCTAGGTGGTCACAAAGCACGGAGCTGATCTCCCTGTGCTATGCGGCTGCTTCCCACTATAAATACTGATGTTTTATTAATTTATCTTATTTATTATTTTTAAAATAATGATGAAGTAATTAGTATATTATTATTGGGAGTAGGCTGGCAACAATTTCACTGGAGAAGACTTCTGATTAAAATTGGGAACACTTTTAAAGTCAAGAGCCACTATTCATGGACTATTTTAACTAAATGTCACGTGAAGTTAAAAGGCAATTTGATCTAGATCATTAGGATTTAAATTGAGAATGCAATTCAATTCCATATTTATAGAGTACGTTTAATGTACAAGGTGACATTGTATAATGAAGGCTATGTATATGTATAATAAAGGCTATGAAGAGAATAACTTTTGTCTTTACTGTGCTTTCAAAGGAAATAATTTGGTAAGTTCTGAAAGTTACTAACACGTTTCACATGAAGAAGGGAGAGACTTCTCGGTGAGCCAAAAGAGGTGAAAGGGACAGAGTAGAAGAATTAGGAAAAGAAAATTATCCTGGATAAAGTGCATTTGAACAAAAGGGGGATTGGTTGAAGGATTCTGACAGAGTGAAGAGCTTTCCAAGTCACGAACAAAGTATGCACAAGGGTATGGGTACAGTAGGGGAATTCTGAAGAATGGTGAGTCCTGTCCTGGCTAACTGGAGAGTATGGTGCATGGAAAGTAGCAACACAGAGCTACTTTGGGCAAAATGCTTCAAAACATATTTTAACTTCATAGTATGAAAAGAGAAGATAGGAGAGCAGAAAAAGAGGGTGAAGGTCAGTGAGGGGGGAGATAGAACTAAAGGACGGATGTGAGGAAGTAAATAGAGAAAGACAAGCAGGGGAAGAAGTAGGGAGAAAGAGGGAAAAGGAATACACAGATACATCAAGAAAGGAAAGACAAAAGGCAGAGGGACGCTCTGGAAGTCCTGAAGTCCACAGAGATTTTGACAGATGTAACCAGCGTACTTACCAGAGGTAGAGGGCATGGGGTCTCGTCTTCTTGGATAAATGGACTGTGATTCGACTAATATTACCCTAATTACTCAATGAAATCATGCTAAAGGTCAGATATGCAAGCCTGCGGTTTCCTACTCTGACGTAAGGCTTTCACAAATTCATCCCTGTATTTAATTTATGGAGACAAGTCACCTGGTCCATGGTAAATAATTGTAAATAATCTTGCATTGTATTGTTATCTCTTTTGACAAGTTTAAGAACCTGAGAATATTAACTAGGAAATTCTTTTTGTACGTTGCTGGCAAAATACTTGGAGCTTTGCTTAGGGGGTAAATATATTTTGAGCTTCTATAAGGTTAAGAAGTAAGCCAAAGTTGCAAAGCTAGTCAGTGGTAGAGCAGGATTGGAACCTAGATTGCTAGGTATCCAGAGACGCATTAAAAAGTTCAAAGAGAAAAATATAACAACTAGCAAAGAAATCATATGTTAACACAAGAGCTTCTCAATCTTGTAAACAAATTTTGTTTCAGGGGTGTCACATACAAAAATTTTCTTGAAATATAATCTTATTCACTGTGGTAATTAGTACTTGTAAGTATGAGAGAAATTTCTTTGAGATATTCTAAGATTAAAATCTAAGGAATCAAGCACAACTTCTCAAGAAATATATCCTCCTCTATTTGTGAATCTGAACTCTATTTTTGGCATTTGTCTGAAGGAAGAACTATTTACTTTAAAAAATTTAATTGTAGTAAAAATATCACATTCCACTTACAGATATAAAAATATACAGTTATAAACTTCTTATAGTTTTTAAGATAAGAAACAAAAGGAAATGTGCTAAGTGCGCAAATGAAAGAAATTAATGCCTATTGTTAATTTAAGAAACTCCAGGGCTTCCCTGGTGGCACAGTGGTTAAGAATCTGCCTGCCAATGCAGGGGACATGGGTTCGAGCCCTGGTCCGGGAAGATCCCACAGGCCACGGAGCAACTAAGCCCGTGCGCCACAACTACTGAGGCTGCGCTCTAGAGCCTGCAAGCCACAACTACTGAGCCCCCGTGCCACAACTACTGAAGCCCGCACGCCTAGAGCTTGTGCTCCGCAACAAGAGAAGCCACCGCAATGAGAAGCCTGCGCACCACAACGAAGAGCAGAGTAGCCCCCGCTCACCGCAACCAGAGAGAGCCCGCGCGCAGCAATGAAGACCCAACACAGACAGAAATAAAATAAAAAAAAAAAAAAAAAAAAAAGAAACTCCACCCTTACCCTTCAAGTCGCAGTCTAATTCAAAATAAAATACTGCCCAGTAGGAAACCCTGCCCACTTTTAGAGTAAAAGATGAAACACCATCTATTTTCCTGGAGTGCATTCAAACAAAATGTATGATATCATACATAGAAGATCATTTCTCTTCAGACATCCAAGATTCTACATTTTGTTGACTATGTTAACATTATCATAAAAAACGTCTTTCTCATATTATAAATTTGAAGGCCCTTATTATAAGAATAAGCAAGTTGTTATAAAATTAAAAGAAAAGCAATAGTGAGGTGGCTCATCCTGTCTCAGACAATTTCACAGCTTTCTGAGGAGACTGAGTGGTCCTCATTATGTCATCTTCAAGGTTAGATCAGCATCTCAGAATCCCCTATTATCTTTAATGACCTAGTACAGGTTAGCAGCCTCTGCATTTACTGAAATCTTCTTGAATATTTTCATTTTGTACTTGTGGAAACAAGTTCATATTTATTACTTGCTGCATAAACCAATACTGAGGTAGAAATCTCTGAAATTTTGGCCAGTTCTTTCAAATATAACAGCCATTTTATCTCAGTGATTTATTTACACTTAAGTATTACAGCTAGATTTGTATGTTTCTTTGAAATTAATTTTTTAAAAACAGGATTTAGATACATGATTCACATTAGCATTTTGTGTGTGAGCAATATAAAAGTTGATGGGAAATACATACATTTTTATTTGTAATTAAGTACATCTTGGTAGCAAATGCACTCATGTTCACTATGCTTAAAATAAATGTTCATCATCAATGATATATTTACTTGGGGTGGATTTTCTGGTAATAGTGATAATTTCATGCAAATTGATAGATTTCCAAACAATTAGTAACTGTTGAGGAAGCTGATTTGGGTAAAACTGAAGTTTGTCCATGGAAAACTGTTAATGCATAAGAATATTTTTATGTGGAATGACTTTGTCTTCATTACTCTTGACTCCAAACTAGTTTAGTTAAATAATCACCAACATGATGGAGAAAACAAAATCAAAGATTCACAGAGGAGGAATATATTGAATAAACAGCTGGTTTGCCTTTTGCTTTCCACGCAGATTAACATCCTAGGCAGAGGTAGAACTCTCAAGCTCTTGGCTTTCAGTGATTTAGCTTTGGCTTCTGCAATCAGAAAAGCCTTCCCCACTTATAGGCTGCTCTAGTGATTTGAGTGTTTTTGGTTATTTTAAGGCAGAAGAGTAGACAAAGAACTATAACCATTATCTAACAAACCATTATCTAATCTGAAGTTCAAAGGGCAGAAATTCGAAGCAACACATGATGCTCCTGTTTACAGCTATGGTGTTGGAGGGCCAGATGAATGGAGATGACCTCAGGAACTTTCACAAATTACTAAGCCTTTTCTTTTCAACCTTCTCCTTGGCATCTCACTACTAACATTTCCCCAACTCTTCTCTTTCTCCCCATGTCTCCTGTCTCCTCTTCCTTTCTACTCCCTTTTCCTCCCTGCTTTCTTCTCCTTCCTCTTTCTTTTCTCTCTCCTTTCTTCCTAACTCTTTTAGCTTCTTTTCTCTATTTCTTTGCTTTAACTAGACACAACACAGAACTGAAGTACATATTAAATATTCATTAAGATGAATGAGTAAATTCCCTATACTTGAATTTAAAAAGCAATTTAAAAAGAATAATTTATATTTATCACATTAAAAAACCTACTTATAATTACAACTTTATCAAAATGGACAGGAAAGTGACTGAAAATAAATATATTAGATTACAACAGTGATATGTTCAGGTGATTCTCTTTACTTTTTTTAGTGATTTCCAAATATTCTTTGATGAGCATATATTAATTTTTTGATGAACATAAACATATATGCATATATTTATACTTTTACATTTAATTATAATAAACTATGTTGCATTTTACACATGTGGCTCTCATGTTCCTCTTTCAGTCACACTCTAATAGGATGAGAAAGGCTCCCCCAACCCCTGGTAGTCTAAGAAATCCAAGACCTGTAACTATCAAACCTTTTCTTGAAGCTCTCTAAGAATGGAGCCTCTCATAATCAATTCCAGTATTATATTACCCAAACAGTTGGAACACTTTCTCATATTTAGGGAAATTACCTCTGCTTTAAGTGAAGCCCTTCATCATGTTTTTTTTCCTCTGTGTATAAATAATAGATTGACATGACTAATAAAATACTTTCATACACTTAGAGAAATAATACATATCTTCTCTGTCTATAATCATTCCTTGATGATTTCATCTAGTCTCATGGTGAATGGCCACTAAATTTATGTCTCTAGCCTAGACCTCGCTCCTGAACTCCAGACCATAAATTCATCTCTACTGAGTGGCTATTAGGCTTCTCAAGTTTACATGTCCAAAACAGAACTCTGGATCCCCCCTTCCCCCATGCCTCTTGAAAATGGTAATGACAATGCCAGTCTTCCTGTTAATTGGGTCCCAAACTCTGCAATCATCCCTGACTTACCTCTTTCTTTCACATTCTACATTCAATCTGTTAATAAATCCTACTGTCTCTATCTCCAAAACATATCCATACCTGACCACTTCTTGCCACCTCCACTGCTGTAGTCCAAGCTACTATCATCTGTTGCCTAGATGATTGCAATAGCCTTCTACCTGGTCTCCCTGCTTCCACCTTTGCACTGCTAACTCTACTCATAATACAGAATCAGAGTGGTTCTTTCAAAATATAAATCAGGTCATGTCACTTTCTGCTCAAAGCTCTCCAATGTTTTCCCAGTTTACTCAGAGTAAAATCTAAGATCTTTACAAAGACCTACAAAGCCCAGAAGAGCTGCACCTCTCACCACCAGCTCTCAGCGTTATCTCCCTTGCTTATGCTACTTCATTCACACTGGTCTCCTGCTGCTCCTAGGACAAAGTCAAGTAAGTTCCTGAATCATATCCTTTGACTGTATGTTTCTCTACCTGAAATATTTCCTTCCCCAGGTGTTTGGGTGGTTCACTCCCTTACTTCTTCTTAGTCTTTACTGAAATGTCATCTTTTCACTGAGATCTTCCCTGTCTCCTCTCCCCAAACACATACTTCCTATCCTCTCTTCTTTTATTTTTCCCCTTAGTGTTTATCACTAACATACTATATATTATTTTTATTTGTCTTGTGTGTAAACTGTTTCTCTGATTAGAGTGAGAAGGAGTTTTGTTCACTGCTATGTTATATACCCAGTACCTAGAGTTGTTCCTGAAACATAGTAGGTGCTCGATAAATATATCCTGAGGGGATGAATGGATGAATTCCATAAATATTTATTGACTACTTGTCAGGCACTGGACCAAGCACTGGGGATAGAAAAGAGAACAAAGAAAATGTTACTCTTCTTTGACTGTGGAGGAAAATAACTAAGTAAATAAAAATGCAGAAATTTGTCATGGGAAAACTGAACGCAAGACGGAGGGAATTATGAATAGATGAACTTAAAAATGACTCAATGTTGAGTTTTATTTTAAACACTGTGTTTTGTGTGTGTGCCTGAATTCAGGGACGTTAGATGACTTAGAAGATCAACTGGTCTTTCAGATTTTTATCTTAGCACATTCAAATTACTCTGATCTGTAACTAATATCAGAATCATTCTGGCTTGTAAGAGTTCTTAAATAACCAACTTTTAATTATTCTGGAAACATTAAAATCTTTGCAAAAATGTCTATTTTCCCTCTAGAAAAATCTCTAGAATAAAAAGATAGTAATAAAAATAGGATTTCAAATATTAAAATGGAGTATGGGGGATTTAAAATCTGAAACTTTATAAAACATCCTAAGTTGCATTCTCGTCTAGACTGTCAGAGTTACAACAGTCAAAGAAACGGCAGTACTTTTTCTACAACTGCATATTCTTGGCACAGAATGACTTACAAGCATTTAGTAAATATTCATTGAATCATTGAGTAGGTGGATGACTAAATTAATAACAGTAATAATAACAGTAATTATTATCTAATAACAGTAATAATAAAATGAGGTAATATTTATAGATCCTTTATTATGTGCCAAGAATTCTGCTCAGTGCTTCACAGGTACAGTTACCAATTTAACCCTCAAAACAACTACCACAGAGTGGTAACCCTCAAAACAACTACCACAACTACCACAAAGTGGTTAACAAATGTATCCAAGGTCAGAGAGGCGGTAGTTGGCAAGGCCAGGATTCAAATACAAGCTGTCTGATCCCAGAGATGACACACTAAACCAGTGCTGCTGTGGTGCTGCTAATAAGCGGGGGTTTGATGGGAGAAGTAATTGTGCCTTTCTTAGAAGTTATATTATCTGACTAAAATTAGAGCTTTGAGGGGAAAGCATGGTTTTCCTTTCTAAGGAAACAATAAGAATTCAAACCATTGAAGAGTCTGAGTTAGCCGCAGAGGGAAATATGATAGTTAAGTTCCGGTCTTGCTTAAGGTCATTGGTGGCAGAGCCAGGATCAGAATCCATCCATTGCTCTGGCATTCCAAGGCAGTGCCTATTCCACTGTAACCATGTACAGAATAACACGTTCTGAAAAAGTGATACGGGAAAAAGGCTTTTGGAAATAAAAAAGACACGCTTTGGAAAGTAGCTTAGAAAATAAAAAACAGCTATAACTTTTCAAAATATTATTGCTAATTTTTCACAAGTTTGATGTTGCTCTTTGAACTAAATCATTTCATCCGTGACCAATATATAATTTCCCTATAATTTTACCATAGCAAAATAATAGGCTTAGTTGTGGTTAAATAAATAAAACGTATGGCCTATGCGTTGTGCAGACATTTTGTTCCTGAGGTATACTGCCATACCAATATGAGGTCACAGACTTTGTATGAATTAATTTTAGGTTTAGGAATGTGTGTATGTATTTGGGGGGAGGGACAGCTGGTAAATATTCAAAAGCTACTTCAAGAAACAAGGGACAGGGGGGTGTAAGGATTAGGCTAGACCTGAATCCTTTCTTATCCTTCTTCTATGAGTAGATCTCTGTTTCGTAGAGTAATTTTGAGGTTAGAAGGTACTTCCATTTCTGGCTTATAGGAGCAAAGATCACTGTCCACTGTTTGGACAGGGTGATAGCTGGCCACAAACTAGTTATAGATCCTCACTTGGTTCTGGACCTCCTTTTTAGATAGGTCCATTCCTTTTCTCTTGTAGAAGCCAGGAGCACCATATCACATCTTCAATACATGACTACTGAAGAGTAATAATGCCTGACATTTTGGGAACTCTTCTGTGTGTAAGGCACAAAGCTAAGCAAGTCACATGTGACAGCTAATTTAATCTTCAAAATGATTGAATGAAACAGGAATTATTATTTTTCCTTTAAGAATGAGTAAATAAAGGAACAGAAGGATTGAGTAACTTTGAATAGAACTAATGTCTGAATAAACAACCTGAGGGAGGCTTCAAATATGCATAGAGTTAATGAGTTTAGTTTGCGAGTCTTTAGGACTTCTATTTTTGTGCTTTAGAAGGCTTTACGCTTACTTTCTGGTTATACTCTCTATAATTGAAGTGGTTTGGTAAATGACTTCAAATTAAGTGAGGAATTTCTAGAACTAATATTTTATACAACAAAGAGGAAATGACGTCCCTAATATCATTTAAATAATTACTTAGCTAGTGTAATGAACAAACTTGACACCTGAACTAGGAATCGGTAGGCCAGAGTTTTGGTTCCTGATCTACCTGTGACTTGTATTAGGAACACTGCAAATTGTTTAATTTTTCTCAGCCTCTATTCTTTATAAGATTAAACCAGGTGATCACTAGATCACTAGATCTCATTCAGCTCTAAAAATCCCATAACAATTTTAATTTGTCTATTTAAAATGCTGGGCTGGCTAAGAGATAGATCTGTGAATAGAGACTTGAATAATGCTTCCAGTCTGCAGAGAATTGTCTACTCTTTGCAGCACTGTGTCAGACTGTATTACCAAGTCCAACCTTTTCTTGCTACTCTAAGTAATTTCCATCTACACATGCTCATAGTGAGCTTCTAATACTTATTGCTACTTATTTCTATATGGAATAGAACTACCATGAAATAGATCTATCCATAATCTAAAATAAGACCATGAATTAGTAAATGTGTTTTACTCCTTTACCTCTAAATCATTCTCTATAAGACAGTGATATTAGTATATAAAGAGAGTTGTATTTCTATTTAAGCTTATCTTTTCTAGGCTAAACAATGTAAATTCCCTCAACCATTACCTTTAAATGCAATTCCCTAACCTCTTACCATCCATTAGTCCTCTAGGGACATCATCTAAAATGAGGTACCCAGAACACAATGCTCCAAACTGAGCAGGGTGAGGCCAAGGACAGCAGGACAAACTGCTTCCTCAGCAACACTAAACTTCTATTAAGGCAGCCAAAGTTTGCAATTAATATATTTTGGAGCAGATGTACTATACCGTTGGCTCATCTTAAGCTTGTGTACTAAGAGTTCCATGTCTCTTTCAAATGACTTGTTGCCAAGTCAGGTCTGCTCTGCTTCTGTACTTGTGCAATTGCTGTTTTGAACCTGTATTTATAGCACCTTGACACTATCTTTCTTAAACTGTAGCTTGTTGGCTTCATCTCAACATTCTAGTCAATTATTAAAAAAAAAAAAGTTACATGTGAAGAGGGCAGATACTCCTTGGGATTACTTAACTTTAGAGATATTGTCATCCTGGGCATTTTGAGTATTATAATTCTTGAGTTGGGAAACAGGCTTTTAGAAACACATGGAAGAAACACATCACAGACTTATGAAAAGAGGACAATGTCATGCTCAATCACAAACTAGACTGTGACATTGCACATTCATGCAAATATAGTTGCATGGACCCATAGGGAGAGGAACAGCAATGCACATGCCAAAGTTGTATAAGTCCATGTGAGAGACAAATGAAAAACATAAAGTTGTAGGATTTATGTGCCTTCTTAGAGGGCAATTCACTAGAAAGAAACCCGTAATGGAATTAGAATACCAGAAAGTGAATTTAGTGTATACATCAAGACTCAGAGCTGACAGGAGACACTAACTGAGTAATTGATGTAGTGTATGTTCATTGCTCTCCTTATCACCTTTCAGCAGTTTTCTCTTATTACAGGCTCTCTCTTTCCTCCAAATCTTGGAACTTTCATTGTGCTCCTGACTATCCAGAGCTCCTTGCTCTGGGCCTTTGTCTCTAGTTATGTTGTTACAGATTTCTTTCCCTTGCTCTGATCCTTCAAGACTTTCCTGAATGCCATTTTTTCAAGGGCCCTCCCCTCAGCCAACCATGCCATTAGAAATCAATCTTATAGATTGATGTTATAATGGCTAATAGCTCAATGTGTAAACTTCCTCAGGAATATTTGCCCTTAGTTTAGTTGTGGCCCCTGGGGATATGATGTTTAATGTAGAGCAATTAGTTTCCAATGGTACAATTTCAGGGAGGTAGCAAGCAAGAGTATGGATAAAATATGTGTTTTGGAGAAAAACTTTCCTTATGCCTCTTGATTCCCACACCATAGGTTTTCAATTACTTTCTTGATCTTTAAATCCAATTCAACCAAACATTTGTTAAGTTGAACTTGTTATAATAAAACATTTGAAAATGAACCTCATCTTATTTTTCTGTAAAATCTGTTACAGGCAATTGGATAGCTTAGGTTCTCTGGAGCTGCCTAGTTATTCTTTCTCACATGTGGACTGAGCCTGTTTGGAAAACACAACTAGTCTAGAGATGTAGTTAGCGCATCTACAGATAATCAACTTTTCTGAATGGACCAAGAAAATGTATTGTCCTGTTCAGTGCCATCTACATGTGGGGGGAAAAATTCAACTTCTACAAAATTGTTTTTTAAGAGACAGTTTAATCCCACCAAAATTTCGAGTCAGATATAAATCCCATGACCTAGAAAAAGTATATCAGAAAACAATTTTCTGTAAAATTTACATGTGTTTGATTCTAAAATACTAAGAATGTGGCTACTTATACGTGAAATGAATATTACCTCATTGAATTCTAAGCAATTCAGACTTTGCCAATTTCTATTAAAATTTTGACAACTACCATAATTATCTAACATTGAAAATGATGTCTTAATATACTTATGTATCAAAGAACCTAATATTTTGTGAGAGAATTATAAAAATTTAAAAATATTATTAGGCACAAAATTAGTATTACAGGGATGAAGTTTTTTTTTTTTCTGTGAAGTGTTGAAACAAGTAAATAGTAAATGTTTTTTATGCAACAGTAAAATTAGACAGAAGTCTATTCACTGTTGGAAATAAAGTTTAATAAAATTTTCAAAGGCCAAACCACTGCATAACTATAACCATAACAACTATATGCACTATGTATGTCAACTATAACTATATAAATTCTGAAATCTTAATTTTACTGAAATTTTAGTCTTTATGTTGTAATTTTTTCCCACATCCTGTTATGTCTCTTCTACAATTCACCTTTATCTGTACTGAATATCCAATAGATTCATTTACATTGATATTCTGAGTGAATGTGAAATGAAACACAATCATAAGTCCAACCTAATTTTAATTTTTAAGTATATCTCAAATCATGAAAAATATCTTCTAGCTTTGAAGGCCTTATTGAGGATTGATACTCCTAATTTTTAAAAATCACTTTATTGAGGCATGACTGACATAGAAAAACATGTACATATTCAGTGTATATAACTTGATAAGCTTGGTAAGTTTGGAGATAACTTGATGTGACACCATCATCAGTCTATGCTATTAACGTACCTATTTAAAATTATTTGCTGACCAAGTTTTTCAAGTCATACTTAAATATCAGTCAATAGAAATTCAGTAAATCCTTTGCCTAGGAGAACAAACTAAGACATATTTGCAATCTCTTAGGCAATGACTTATTTTATAAGTAGTTCTTCCATTTGCAACTGGTGGTTCAAGAGTCCAGAATCCAGTATTCTTTCAGAATTTTAGAGACTGGGTTTAATAATTAGAGAAAAAATGTATTTGACAAAACTTTCTGGCAATATGATATCCTACTTTACTACCTGACATAGATTCAAAATTTGATTTGATAATACTAGTCAGAGTTTTGAACATTAGTTACCTTACTAATTCAGATATGTGAAAATTAAAATGAACCCTAGTTGACATTTACTTCTATACTATCTGTGAAAAAGGATGTTTGGTAAACAAATAAATAAGTGAAAATAAGCTATTAGAGAAACCAAAATATTATTTTCTGTCACTTGAGGGAAATGTCTACATAGAATTATCATGCAGTTCCAGGCCATTGTTTTTTCATTCAAGCAACTACATTAAAGAGAGGTTCTTGGATATGATCTTTTAGGAAGTATAATAAAGAGATCCTAGTTTGGATTCAAATCCAAGCTAAGACACAAACATTATTAGCCATGGGCAAATTACATAATCTCTCTGAATCTTGGTTTCTTCTTCATTAGAGTAACAGAGATAATAATATCTAATTTACAGGATTATGAGGGTATTAAAATCATGACTATATGTTAAGCACAGCAAAGGGTATAATATATATAAGCACCCAACAAATGTTGACTGTTAAATGCCTAACTTACTATGATATGGACAAAAAGATGACAAAGCTAAATTAAAAATATATTTTAAATATACTAAAGTCAGGATTTTTATCATTTTAAACTGGTTTTCCTTCCAGATGGTCCAAATTCATTAAAATGTTGCTCTTGTTAAAAATTGTGCTGTTAATATAATGCTGACTTTTCTCCTGTCTCCTAAAACTGGAAATGTGGTTTTTATAAACCATCTTGGATAATCATCCTAAAATACTGCATCCAGGTACATGAAAAGTTATAGCATGCTTGGTCCCCATTTTATATTCTGTATTATGGTAATTGTCTTTTTCTATTCATATAGTCCTGAGTGATTGTATCTATACCCATGACTTTGCTTATGACCCGTATGTTGATTATCCTGAAATCTGAAATTCCATCCCTCTTTCTTTTCTTGAGCTCTTGGTCCATATATCTAAATGGTTACTAGATAATTCTCCTGAGAGCCTCCAGGCACTTCAAGTTCACTATGTTCCCAAATGAACACATAATCTTCCTCAAACCTGCTCTTGTCTTCTATTACTTAGATATGAGTTATGCCATCATCCACTCAGTTGACCTAGCTGGAAGCCCTGCATTCTTCCTCTCCTTTAACTCCCATTTTCAGTCACTGAGTCCTCCTACTGCTTAAGTATTTCTCAGATTGGATCCTCAGATCTCCTAGGAAATTGATTTGGCTGGAGAGGCAGTGTGGTATAATAAAAAAGATGTGTCACACAGGCCTTGGTTTGAAATTCTGCTTTACCCATAGTTCATGTATAATTTAGAGCTGTAAATTTAATGTTCTCAAGCCTCAATTCTTCACTTGAAAAATGAGCTGTACAAAGTTTAAACTATATAATGTATATATAACAGGTGATTATCAGTAAACACTAATTCCTTCCCCTTTCCTCTCTTCTTCCACTACCAAGCCATTCCCATTGAAACTGATTTAGTTAAGGCTCTCATCACCACCAACAACCCCCCCCCCCCACTTACAGCAGTTCACTGCACTAGTCTCTTAAATAATTTACATTGTTCCATTTTCTCAGCTTAGAATCCATCCTTCAGACTGTCACTATGTGTCTTTCTAAAACCAAATTTGATTACTATATTCCTACTTATAATGTGCACAATTTGATGGTTTTACAATGCCTACAGGATCAAATTCAAACATCCGGCTCCAACCTCACTTGCTATTCCCCTCTTTCTTTTGTTCTAGCTATACACTGCTGCTTGCCGTGACTCAAATACACCAGGATTTTTCACACTTCTGTGTACTTCCATTGGCTGATCTTTCTCCCTTTCTTTGTCTATTGAGTAAGGAGACAAAATATATCTAGGGTATACTTTTACAAAAAAAAAAAAAAAAAAATAGAGTGCATGCCAGCATGTCACACTGAAGTAGAATTAGCATGTTATCCTCAGAAATAAGGACTGAATACATTGCCTTGGAACCCCTGAAACATATCACAGATCACCCAAAGGTCCACTACTTGTGAGGTCTTGCCCATGTAGTATTTCCTCCTCTTTTTCCCATTTCCAGTTGAATCCCAGAAAAACAGTATATACAGATAGAGTGGGGGAAGAAACACAAATATTAACCTATGTAAAAATCCTGGTAATAGTAATGATAGCCAATATTTATTGAGTCCCTGCTTTGTATATAGAATATATTTACTTATCAGCATATCCTCAAATAAATTCAATTCGTCTGTGAAATTCCCTATTAATGAGAGTATTGGTTCCACTCAATTTATCTATATATACTTTTAATAGAGATGAGATCTTGAAGATCTAGATATTCCCACAACAACTGTACCCCTAAAGCACTCTATACAGGCCTTCAGCCTCATCATCCTCCATCAGCCAATTCCAGGGATTTTTAGAGAGCTGGGATAGAAAGCAAGGACCGTGTCCCTACAGAGCAGTACAATTTAAACTATAGTTTGGGGACCATCTGTATTAGGGTCACCAATTTTACTTGTTAAAAGTATGTTCCCTATGTCTCAATCCTCACCCACTAAGTCAAAGTCTCTGTTATTAGGTTTCTCAGGTGATTTGTATGTATGCGAAAGATTAAGCACCTTAAGTCTAGGTGACATTCCTGTTCATCGATGTGCCATTACTGTGCTAGGTGCTGAATACACAAGGTTAACTAGGCCGACATGGTATCCCTAATGTATAGAGGTTATACTTACCATGAATTCATCTAGCTTGAAAAGCAAAGTCAACCTATATTTCTATGTTGATTTCATTTGTTAAATATCTATTTTTTGATGAACACCATGTGCAAAAACAGTGCATCAAGAGTCAGTATTTTTCAAAACAATTTCTGTATTCTCTTAAGTAATGCAAATGTAGTAAGTGCATGGTAAAGCAGTTAGTGCTTGCTATACCATATAAGTGCTTAAATGCAGCACTCTGAGATACATAAGACAAAATTTTTTTTTTTTTTTTTTTTACTGAATCTATGGTTAGACCCACCATCAGTTATAAAAAGAATTTATAGAAAAGTCCTGTAAGAAATATTTTAACAACTTAATTTCTTACCAAACATCTCTTACTTCTACATATATACATCTTAAATGGCAGTGTTTAGAAAAATAAATGCTTTTGGTGTTTTAAGTAGATATGCATGCTATTTTCTTCCTCAAAGTAGGAGAAGTAAGAAAATACACTCTTAGGAAAACTGCTCTACTTTGGGTATAGTCCATAGGGGAAAATTTTCAGTTTGTCTCAAGTATGCCATCATTTCACTGTTGGGTATTATTAAAGCACAGCTTTATTCTTTTCTTTTGGTACCCAGAAATACGCTTCTTCAATTTTCACTGTACAACTAAAAATGTGTTGGAAACTGCTCTGGAATGGGAATTATGTTGTGAAGGGGAATATCAGGAAAACCCTGGAAGAGCTTCCATTAACATAAATAAGACCTGGCTCAACATGCTGTTACATGCTTTAATGTGTTTCTGCCTTTTATAACTACTCTCGAGAGACATTCTAAAATTTTAAAGTAAGGCTAGACTCCATATTAGAGAATTCTATTTTTGTTAATCACCTTTTATTGATATTTTTTCAGTTCTTATTCCAGAAACATTATATTCTAGAGTTAATTTTTCAGAGTTTTATTTTTTACCCTATTTCACTCTGAGACCCAAATTATTACCAAAATTCCCATAATGTGTTTGATGATCATAATAGCACCCTTTGTGAAAGAAGTAAGAAGTAGAGAATTATACTTAAAAGTTGAAAGAAATAATGGAAAGAGAAAGCAGCTGGACAGCATCTTACATGACAGGTTGTTTCTGTCAATTAAAATCACTTGACAGGGTTAAGAAAGGTTAATGTAAAATGTAATGCTGCGTAGGTAACATGTTTGGAGTAAAATTTCTCAAAAATTATATTCCCATTCATTCACAAATGTAGCATTTCTACCATGCGCAAGCATTTATATACATATGGCTGACTTCTCCCACCTCAAGAAGTTAATGCTCTAAAAGGAAAGATAATGTAACTACACAAGTAACTCTAAAATAAGGCAGGATAATATAAGTGTTCTTTCTCAAAGGAGTGAGAGATGTATTTTCAGAATTTCTGAAAAGGGCAAAATGGGGGAGGATCAAGCACCTGAGCTTAGCTTTGAGAGATGAACAAAATGTTGACACACGAACACAGGGTAGAAGGTCACTTTGTACTCTGAGTGAGCAAAAGATTTAGAGTTGTGAGGCTCAGTGGCAGTCTAACTTTGTTGATGGGTGATAAGATTGGAAAAGGATATATGACTTTCCACAATGTGTTTGGCACTGCATTAAGTGTATTACATGTAATTTAATCTAATTTTAAAAATTGATAGGATTGTCCCTATATTTCAGGGAAGAAAACTCAGAATTGGAAAAGTTAGTTACCTTGCTAAGAGCACAGAGCTATTGATTAGAGGAATCCAGGTTTAAAGCCATGTCCCAAAGCCAATATTGTTTTCTACTAGTACACCATGGTACTGAAATATGAAGACTATAATGCAAGGCAAGGACTTTGCATTTCATTTCATGGATCATGGGGAACTATTAAAAACTTATAAACAGTGTCATTTCTTTAGGAAAGCAGGAAGCCATTTATTGGGTGAATTGGAGTGGGGAATGAGTAGGGTAAGAGAGATAGTTCAGTTAATACTATAACATTCCAAGTGCGGTAACAATGGTGTTGGTAATAGAAATGGAAAAAATGGGCAAACTATCCCATAGATGGAATTCGTAGAAAGTGGTAATTAAATGCGGCAGCTGAGAAATAAGAATTTTTTAAAAAGCATTTAACTTTATAAACTGGATGATTTGGAAAATTGTGATGCCGTTAAATAAAACACGAAAATCAAGAGTATTAAACTTGAAATTTGGTAAAATATTACTAATTGTGTCAATTTTTAAAAATCTATAACAAGTTTGTTTTTTTTTAAACATCTTTCTTGGAGTATAATTGCTTTACAATGGTGTGTTAGTTTCTGCTTTATAACAAAGGGAATCAGTTATACATATACATATGTCCCCATATCTCTTCCCTCTTGCATCTCCCTCCCTCCCACCCTCCCTATCCCACCCCTCTAGCTGGTCACAAAGCACCAAGCTGATCTCCCTGTGCTATGCGGCTGCTTCCCACTAGCTATCTATTTTACATTTGGTAGTGTATATATGTCCATGCCACTCTCTCACTTTGTCCCAGCTTACCCTTCCCCCTCCCCGTGTCCTCAAGTCCATTCTCTAGTAGGTCTGTGTCTTTATTCCCGTCTTGCCCCTAGGTTCTTCATGACCATTTTTTTTTTTTTTTTTTTTTTAGATTCCATATATATATGTGTTAGCATACGGTATTTGTTTTTCTCTTTCTGACTTACTTCACTCTGTATGACAGACTCTAGGTCCATCCACCTCACTACAAATAACTCAATTTCATTTCTTTTTATGGCTGAGTAATATTCCATTGTATATATGTGCCACATTGTCTTTATCCATTCATCTGTCGATGGACACTTAGGTGGCTTCCATGTCCTGGCTATTGTAAATAGAGCTGCAATGAACATTTTGGTACATAACTCTTTTTGAATTATGGTTTTCTCAGGGTATATGGCCAGTAGTGGGATTGCTGGGTCGTATGGTAGTTCTATTTTTAGTTTTGTAAGGAACCTCCATACTGTTCTCCATAGTGGCTGTGTCAATTTACATTCCCACCAACAGTGCAAGAGGCTTCCCTTTTCTCCACAGCCTCTCCAGCATTTATTGTTGGTAGGTTTTTTGATGATGGCCATTCTGACTGGTGTGAGATGATATCTCATGGTAGTTTTGATTTGCATTTCTCTAATGATTAATGATGTTGAGCATTCTTTCATGTGTTTGTTGGCAATCTGTATATCTTCTCTGGAGAAATGTCTATTTAGGTCTTCTGCCCATTTTTGGATTTGGTTGTTTGCTTTTTTGGATATTGAGCTGCATGAGCTGCTTGTAAATTTTGGAGATTAATCCTTTGTCAGTTGCTTCATTTTGCAAAATGTGCTGGGAAAACTGGACAGCTACATGTACAAGAATGAAATTAGAACACTTCTTAACACCATACACAAAAATAAACTCAAAATGGATTAAAGACCTAAATGTAAGGCCAGACACTATCAAACAATAGTTTTATAGGAATGAATGGATTGTCAAAATTCCTCAAACAACAGAAAGTTTACCATTTTCATTTTTCAAGAGGAGAGAAACCACAGAGTGCGGACTTGGAAAATGAGTTTATAGGATGAGTGTGATCTTCTTCAGAATCCCAGAAGTGGTCCCAAGGCACCAATGACAATAGATTGCCAATGCATTAGTAATTCAGTATTTAGAAAACAGAAGGCAAGTGTTGAGGCTTTACTTATTATATTATTTAAAATTAAGGGAGGTTGTGAATGCATTACATTAAAGAAATCTAGGAGTTTTCGTAGTCCTCAATTAAATGGTGTATTTTTGGAAAGGGTTTATTACAGTTTAAAAAAAAAAAATCAAACAATTAAAATAATCTAATTAATTTTGTGCTAATGTTAGCAGTAAACGTATTACATCTATTACTGATATTATTTTTCTTTGTTAAATAATACTTCCTTGATTAATTTTTTTCCATCACAATATTCACTTCATAGCAAAAGTGCTGTTGGGAAGAGCAAATGAGATAAAACATGTAAGGATTTTCTGAAAATTTAGTGAAGGGTGCTAAGGTAGGACTTCAGCTTGATAAGATGAATAAGTCAAGGTATTTATAATTACTAACATAAACTGTTAACTCCCTGGGTAAAAAGAACAAAAGAAAATAGGACATTTAAATAGTCATAATCCACAAATAAGCTATTATTTGGCTTTGAGTCATATTTAAAGGTCATGTAAACTCATAAACATGCACTTCCAGCCTAGTTAACTTGTGTTTCTAATTATCATTTAGAGGTTTCAGTTTTATTTGGATTATTTTTCATCCAAGATTTTCCTGTTCCCTGTTTCCCAATTTAAGATTCAACACACTTCATGCATTTTAAAATAATACTCACTAGAAAAAACTCTTTAAGAACGCGATGACTAGAAATTGCTTTTTACCATTGCCAAGCTCTTGTCTTTATAGAAATCAGAGTGAACTTTATGTTCCCATACTTTCTGACTCTCATACAAAGTGAAAATGTAATGCCCCAAACAACAAAACTCAAAATCAACTTCATGATAATGTTTCATAAAAGCAATGGGATTAGTTACAGTTGTGGATACTTCTGAAGTTCTTAAAATTTTGTCTTTTAAAAAGTTATTCTATAAATTTAATTAATAGACCAAAAAATAAGCCTTACAGATAAATTCAAAGCTTTTTTCCTGCACAAGTATTTTGTTTATTTTTTTACTAGGCTGCCCAACGTCTGCTCTTTAATTATAAGTGATCAATTTATTTTTATTAAGCTATTTGATAAAAGTTACCACTGATTGTAAAAATATTGATCTGCTATCCAGTTCAGTAAGACAATTCCTTTGATTATCCTTATTTCCTACTTATTTATTTTTTTTAAAAGACTACTCTCGTGTAATTAATACTTGACCATGTCCTGTCCTTGGGTGATATGGATACAAACATTACAGAGTATCTTATAAGTTTCCTGGGAAGTTTCTTTTTTATTTTCGATTTGTTTATTTTTATTGAAGTAGAGTTGATTTACAAAGCTGTGTTAGTTTCAGGTGTACAGCACAGTGACTCAGTTATATATATTTAACTGAAAACTCGAAACTCAAAACCTCAAAAACTCTTTCAGAACTAGAATACCTGTTATTAGTAAATCTATTTAGTGCGTTTTCTGAACCTCCTCATCCATGTGTTGTACATTCTTGTAGTGTGGTTTTCTTTTTTTTTGAGATAGAAGAGTGAAAAGTGATTTTAAAAAATTAACCTGCATTTCAGCATCATATTTAATGCCTCTCCTTTTCCATCTGATAAAGGCGCTACAGTTTCCTATATCTTTAATTACTATACCTTAGAGTCCTCTTGTTTTCTTTTACATTGCTTTAATTATTTTGTAAATTTTGTTCTTATGTAACTTCATAGGATATGGAGCATAGTTACAACTAATATTTGTATAATGCTGTATATTATTATTTTATGCTTTTAAAAAATGATCTTACACATTTTCAGGGACCAAGGCCAGGCTATGGTTCACAGCATGAACTGTGCCTGAAGCCTGAAGGCAGTAGTGCACTGGAGCCAGCCCACCTTGGCTCCTGAGAGCCAACAGTGTGCATCTTTTTCCGACCCCACATTTATCTCTTAAACCATGTTGGTAGCTTGATAAGGGTATGAAATTGGACATGTGGGAGTATTTACACCATGGGAATTGGCAAAGACTACAAATCAGACCTTGTTCTTTACTTCTGGAGAGCCAGTTGTTAGATGTTTACCAGCACACCCACTGCCTGTGGAAGTTTCCACAGCTATCACCTTCCTCCCTTGGCACCATACCTCACCACTTGACGCGTTCGTCTCTACCAAAAACAGACTTCACATTTTGTTAGTGCTATGGCAACCTGTACATGGAAAGTCAGACCCAAACATCAAGTACCATGCAAGAGGCAGGCCCTGGACTCTGAAGAGAGGAAGAAAAGCGATATCCTTTCCCTGGTACCTACTGAAGTTACTTCTGAAGGTCTCCCGCCCCCCCACCAAAAAAAAGCCCCCAAAACTCATTGCGCCTAGACATGGATAAACTGCACACTTAGTTACATCATACATAATCACTGATACACACACGGATAACAATATGCTGAGACACACATATAGTTATGCTTATGAAAGGTGAAGTTTGATTTTTAGTGGAATGAAATATAATTTACATGTTTTGGGTATGTCCTTGGTGTCCACATATAATCTCTGACTGCACTGCAGGGTCTGGAACACATGTAATCAAATTAGCTCAAATTCTAAATCAGTAGTACCAAGATTCCTTTGTTTTTACTACTTATATTTTGACATTTCTTCACAGTCTAGGCAATTATTACCAAGTATTCGAGGTGGGAGTATTAGCGAATTCCAAAAATGTTCTAACAACAGCCAAGTCATAAAACAAATATTTTAACCCCCACACATTGTACTCATTATAGTCTTAAAAAAAACCACAGTCATGTATATTAATGATTAAACAATTCTGGAACCCCTCTAGCACTTGTAAAAATTGTGCAGCTTCTCTGTCTTGGCAATATAATTTCCTGTACTGAGCAGAGACATATTAGAGGTCAAAGCTGTATGGTCTTTGTGTGTTAAGTAAATATCAAAGAAGAGAATTGTGTGTTTCTTTTTTGTTTTGCTTGTTTTTTTTAATAAATTGTTTGATTTTTAGTTTTTCTTTCTTGAAGGAATTCTGTCCAAGGCAAATTCTACTATGTCGGAGTCCAGTGTGGATAGCTGGCATCCACACACCACAAAGGAGAAACGCTATTTAATCTAGGGAGGCCAGCTTTCCCCTGCACACACTGCCCTTGCCCTACCTCTGCCATTTGTCTTAGTCTATTTCCTTCTAGTCTGTTTCTCCCTGATTCAAATATTTCCCATCCTGATGGGACTTCTTCAAGGCTGTCCTGTCTTCAGAAGTCCTTCCTTACTGGACCACTGACACTGATCTTTTCTCTTCTTTACTACTTTGCCACTGAAAGTCTTTCTTGTCACGTGGGTTAACTGTAGGTCTCCTTATTTCCCAAAGACAATTCATTTCTCAAAGATAGAGAGCTATCAACTTATTTCTGTGTGTGTTTCCCACACTCTACACAATGGATCCATGTACAATTCTAGACATAGGGCAGGTACACAGTCAAAACTTTGCTTCATTTTATTTTGATTTGAAAACTATTAAATAGACATACTCCTTGGTCATTACTACAGTTATAAAAAGAACAGTGGCTTATTTGACATCAGGTCTATTTTTCAATGCAAACTTCAGCTGATTTGAAAAACTGCATACTTCACGCTCTGGCACTTCTCCACTCTTAGTACTAGATGTCTTATCTCTCTGTGAAAGAACCATGCACTCTTGTTTAACTTGATCATATGAGGTTGATCCCTGCAATACACTGGCTAGATTAGTCTGTACACTGTGCATCTAGGTAGTGCAGATAGAGTACACATATTCTCAAGGCATCAACAAAGTAAGGGCAATCCTGATTTTTTTAAGGAAAAATTTTGATACTCAATTAAAACATCATCACAGAAGAGATATCACAGAAAATTGAGCTGAATTTCCTTATGCTAATTATATTGATTTAACTTAAACAGCTGAGAGCTCACTATCTGTATATGGTTAATAGGCACCCCGATTTATGTAATAGACATAACTTTGAAAAATTGATTATTGTGTTTTTTTATACCTAATCACATCCGAATGCATAAAAAAGGATCCTATTATTTAAAATACTTTGTCAGAAATCCTTTCCACAGAAAGTATTTTTCAGGATGAATAGTAAGCTCCTAATATATATGTCTACTAAATTTAGATGTTCTCAAATGAGGTTTCTTAATATGGGGTTGTTCTGCAATCCTTTCTTTCCTTACACTGCCTAGAAATCCAGCTTTCATCCATAAATATCTTTAATCTAGTCCCACAATTCACTTTTCTAGCACGGGCAAATATAGCTTACAACTCTCTCATCATTCTATTCTATTCTCGGTATCTCCTAATTCCTCGTGTGTGATCCACTCTCAATGGCACACAACTGGAAAGCACGGGGAAGGAAGGTAAAGGCAGGTCACAGTGACTCTTACCAGGAGGAGGAAAGCTAATTTACCTTTATTCACAGATTATATGACTGCTCTCTCCTCCTTCTCCTGTCTAATTTATTTTGCTTCCAATTAAGTTAAAACATAACTTTGAAAGATAAACAAGTGAGATATCATAATATGAATGTAGCTTAGACTAGTGAAGATTTTGGAATGTACGAAGGGGATGACTATTCTAGAAGGTTACTGATACATTATAAACTTGATCTTACATTGAAAACAAGTAATAAAATTTTCTTCTTTAGACCCTAACTTGGGCATTTAAACATTCAGTTTTGGCATACTGGAGCTGTGCTGTGGTAGCTGTAACATTATCGGATTCTCTAAGTATCAACAATACTTTGAGGTCTTTTAAGAGGTTATGTCTTAAATCACTCAAAATAGGATTGAGAATCTGTATTAACCATTTATGCAAGTGTAATGTATTGAGGAAACAAGTACACTCACCTCCAATCCCCAACCCCTATCACCCTTGCCTTGGAGCAGGCCTTCATCAGCTTTTGTCTAGACCAGAGCTGTCATCTCCTCACTGGTCCTGCCTCTTGGCAATCCATCTCCTACACTATGAACAGAAGCATCTTTCTAAAACTTTCAGTGGCTCCCCATCTCCTACAAAATAAAAACCCAAACTCAACTAGCCACATAAGGTTCTTCATGATCTGGCCCTTGCTATTTTCATTGTTTTTTCTCTTGGCAGTCCACCTTGTATATGCTACAAGCACAGCAAAGTAACCCCAAAATGCCACTGTAGTTTATAATTTGTGTTTTTCTCATATAGTTCCTTTTGCCTAATTTGCCCTATCTCACTACTATGTTGCTACAAAATATTATGATGTTTGTAGAATAGATGTTGAGGAAAGGCAAGACAGTTTCTGCAAGAGGAAAATTGTGCCTATTTACTATAGCTCTCTGAGGAAATAAGCATGTCGACATCATTTTGTTGATCTTCAAAATTATCTGACGTGGTTCAAAAACAAGTTTTTTTTAAAAAGAAGTTACTATTATGATGCTAAGACAAAGCTGATCCTTTTTATTGGGGAGATACTTTTTAAAACCTGTCTTTGAATAGATTGTAACTTTGTTCAACCCTCAAATACCTGTTGTATAGAGAATACTTTTATCAGTATCACTGGCTAATTACAGTGATAAGTCCCATAAGGGATGGGTTGGGCAGAACATGGCTTTTCAAGGATGCGGAGGAAGTATCAGAATCTCCATGAAATGTGTGCGGTTTTAAAAATTCCCAGTAATTCTGAAACCTTTTTCCCTGAAGGATGTTCTTTGCTCAACAACACCTGCCCCCACCCCAACTCCCAGCCCATCATTCTGAGAACCACTGGTTAAAGAAAAAGGAACAAATTCAAAATAAAGAATTAGTCTGAATGAATACTTTGAAAATATATAACAGTGAGATTCCTCAGGGATCAGTAAAATGATCCAACTTAGTCACAATTTTCTAACAGTGAGAATATATGGTGAAAATTCCAAGTTTGCAGATTATGCTAACATCTTTAAATTAGTAAAATATGCTAATGATGATAAAATTCTGCAAGAGAGAACATATGTATATAGGTAAGCAGAAAACTGGCAGATGAGCTTATAATTTTCAGTAAAATTTAATTTATATTTATATGATAAAGGGCTCTGAACAGTAACTTCCTCACCAAAAAAAGCATCAAGAAATCACTCTGGATGTTTTCCCTAAAGATATGTGTACTTGTACCCAAAAGACCAATAAAGTAATGGGCATCATCGGGAAGAAAGTAAGACATAAAACAGAACATATTATAATAGTTCTGTGTAAACAACATGGTATATCTACGTCTGGAATACAGATGTCGTCCTCTTTGCTTAGTACTAATAAGGACTACACAGTACAATGGAAGCATCCTAGAACTAGAATGAATGAATGAATGACATAAGACATCCATGGCATAGGCTAAAAAATTTGGGCTATGATCTAGAAAAATAAATGTTTATTAAGATGAATATTAAGATGGACTATATTCTATGTCTATAAAATCATAACAACGTGGATAAGCAGAATAGAGACTTGCTAGTCAGGTCATGAAGTACTAGAACTAGCATGTACTTCTTAAAGCCTTGATGTGCTAGGAGCAAGACAGAAAAATAGATGTGCTATATTACACAGCAAACAGAAAACATGTGGAAGTTGTTACACACACAAGTACTGTATGCTAAAAATATAAATAGGTTCAAGAGAGGTTTAGCCAAAACCTATAACTGGTTAGATAACTAGAGGTGTTTGGAATCTCTCAACTTTTTTGAGTTGGCATCATAAAATATAATCTGAGATGAACTATAGTTTGAATTAACCATGGAATTTTGTGCTTCTTATCTAATTAGATAAACTCAAAAAATGTAACGAAAATTAAAAGGAAATTTAACAAATACTTCTGGTTAATCAATCTTTACCCTTAGGTTCTTCTGATGTTTAGTATGATTAAGACACTCATTAATTCTTTAACCCTGGAATATTACTGATTTATATTTGCTGATTTATAATATGACACACTAGTTAATATGGGATTTATGTATTATTCTATCTACACTTCAGCATTTAATGAGAGCCTGCCAAGTACAAAGCCTTATACTAAGTACTAGGGATTTGCAGAATTATAAGATAATCTCAAACAGCTTGTGATTTAGATGAAGAAAAATAAGCTAAAATTGAGGAACAATAGAAGAACAGAGGTGATTGCTAATTCATAGTATAGCAGTGTGTTCTTAAAGTAAAATAGATGATGACAGATTGGAAAACTGTAAAACGTTATGGAGAAACTTGAATTTCTATTTGGCTTTGAAAGAAATGTGTCGCTAAATGGAAGCTGTTAAAGTAACGATTCCCAAGCCTCACCTCAAATCTATTGGATAAGACTTTCTGAGGAGTAGGAACTGGGCGTTTGAAATTTTTAAAAGAGTTCATCATGTGATTCCATGCAGCCAGTCCATGAGGCAATGTTTGGGAAATACTGAAATAGAGATGCAATGTAATTACGGGAACTGGTGGGCAGATGCAAGAAAAGTTTCTGGCAATTTGTATGGGAGAGGAAGACAATGAGTAAATCAGTTTGGACCCGAAGGCTCATGTACGTCGTAGAGGAACAATGGAAGAAAACTGTAAAAGTAGGCTGGAGTCAGATTTTGGAGGGCTTTGAATTCCAAGGAAAAGAGGTTTTATTTTATTTTGCTTTACAGCAGAGTATACCACTGAAAGTTTGGGAGCAGAAGAGTAACCTTTACAACATGTCCTTTATGAATACAAAAAGGGTAAATATAAAGTCAGAGAGGCTGGAGGTAGTGATCTAGTTTAAAAACTATAATAATAGTTTAGTTACAAATAACGAAGGCCTGGACTAAAGTGATGGCAATGGAAGCGGAAGAGAAGTACTAGATACACATTTGGTAATACAGAAAGAGCAAATGTGATAGTTTCTGGTAAGAGTTTGGGGTGTCTGGATCTCCTTTTTAATATTTGTACTATCTTCCTCAGTAAACTCATATTTTTTCTTTTTCTTTTCATTTTCAGTTGTTGAAAACATAACTAATCTGTATTAAACTCTTCATTTAGACTGCCAGCAAAGAACGTGTGCCTAAAACTTACTAAAAGCCAAGGACCAAAACGGCTTTAAATCATGATTTAATTTTTCAATGCTGATTACCATCATGATCTAAAAAGCAAAGTGTTTAGAATTATTTTATTGCCTGGGTGGCAGAATATTTAAATATAAATTAAAGAGGGAAAGAGGATAGATTACATTATATATCTGCCAGACAGCAAAGCTTCACAGGACATATTAAAGTTAAAATAGAGGGATGAAGTGGATGTGTGGTTTATCTTCTAAGCTGGTGTCTCTATGAATTAGATGAAGCCTACAGATGTGTTGACTCCTAGAGCTAGATGTATGCAAAGTGTGAATGAGAGTTTCCATAACTTCTTCCTTTTATGACCATTTCCCCTTTCAGTTTCATTCTTGGTGTCCTTATACTCATTCCCTTCTAGCACAATCAAATTCTGCTGTCAGAGAAGATATAGTCACTTACAACGTAGTACGAATTTATGTCTATGTTTTACGCATCCAAGGTATATATATTTTTGAGCCTTATCTCTAGTCCTATGTAATAAAAAACTTGGTTCCCTCTTGGAGGTATTTTAGACTTGAGGAAAAGTCAGAATATGGGAGAGATTTTCTAGGTAGTAGGAAGAGATTATTTCTCTTTCACATACAAATCTGATATTTATCTCACATCTACTGATATGGTATCTGTACCTATTCTGATAATTTTGGAGCCATTTTAAGGACAGTAAAGTGTTGTATTTAGCAGATGTAAATACTTTACATGATCAGGTAAAGAATTCTTTCTGAATAAAAGTATAGAACCTACAGAGATAACAGGACAAAGAGTATTTCTTCCTGTCTGATTCAGGGAACATGCTTTCCCTGGCCCAAAGGGGAAAATTGGCCCCCTTATGTTCCAAAGAGGCCATAAATGATAAGGAAAGGTCAGTAAATTGGTATAGAAATTTAATTCTGTGTAATACAGTTCAATGATGTTCCCATGATATTATTCAGTAATATGCCACTGGAATCATCCTCTTTGTTGCACAACTGAATAGTTGCTTCTAATTCTGGCATAGTTCTAACCCTGCTGAAACAAGCTGTTGCAACTTAAATTCTTGCAAAACAAAACACTGCCATCGCTGTACCACAAGCCAATGTACTTTCTAAAGTTTTTTTCTAATGTTTCATTTATTTTCTTAATAAATCCCCGAATGAGCGACATGATTCTTTTTACCTAACCTGACAAGTCATTTAAGTGGTTTTTGACATCATTATAGAGTAGATATAGGATTGATAAGAACCATAATTGATTTACCCCCCAGTGATGATGACAGCGTGGAATCAATTCTCTTGTTGCAGAACATTTCAGTTACATTTGATACCGGCAATTATGCAATCATGTGGAACTGTTTTGAGTTTCATGCTGGTTTGATGGGAATTACACTTTCTGGGTTTCGGTAATAATTTATCTATTTGTGTTTCTTTTATGCTGGCTTTGATTTGATCAGTTTTCTAATTTCTTTTAGTGTATTCCAAAGTTCTGTCTTAGATCTGTTATTTAACAGTTACAGGGCATGCCTTTTTAGGGTAAAGTGATCCAAAGACAAGATTAGCATCATCACCCACATGTATCAATTGTGTTATCTTACAACAGTGGATTCTGGGGTTCGTGGGCAAAGTAAGAGAAACTGGAAGCTGCTGGAGGTCACTACCTCCACAAAGTCCTTTATGTCACCTACTCCAAGTGGAAGCCAATAAAGAAATGCAGGGAAAGTGAATTCACTTCTTTCCCTACTCAGACCCTGAATTATTGCCTCTGGACAGCAAAGTCAGTGTGTGCGTAGCATATCCACCTGCTGGTCCTAAACCAACACTAGCCTGAAAATAAAATTTGCCTTTCACGTTAAGCAGTCACTTTGCTTACCTGATGGAACAAATTTATTTCAAACTAAGATAATTTGGTGTTTGTCTGTTTTACTATAACCTTTGGGGAAGTCAATTTTGAATAACATGCATACATTACTAAAGGTCACCTGCTTGTGTTTCAGGTTGACACCTTGAAACAAAATACTGGCAGCTACACGTTCTTAAGCAATTCTCACATTCTGATAAAACTTGGTTCATGATAGAAGTTCCAGGCGTAAGTTGTTTAAAAGAAAATAAATGACTCATAAACTATCTGAAAAATAAATTGAAGACTGAAACAGATTTAAAGTAGTACATGAGTCTTTTATCTTCCTATAAGCAATTTATCTACAATGGTCAATATATGATTTATGTTACTCTGCTTTCGAACACATTTGCTTTAAAGAATCATTCCTTGATTAGAGGTAAATGTATCATTCATTTCACTGAGTACCATCTATAAACAAAAGTGCTACTTCTTTCAGAGATACTTTTAAAATTAAACATAATTCTATTTGAAGGGTGTGGAGCATTAAAATTCGTTTAATCATCAAAATATTTTATATTCAGTTCTCATAATTATATACAATTTATAAACATTATTTTATTTCATTCTAAATCTCAGACCAACAAATCATTTGGCTTTTAATGGCACAACACTTTTTATTCCCTTTCTTAGAGTCAGAACAGTACAAACAGCTTTCTTTTTGTAGTCAAAGCCAAAACAGTGACTTATGGATTAAATTACTAGTTGTCACTGAGAATTCAACAAACTATTTACTTAAAGATCCTGATTTCACTAAACAGCAGACTAAAAGTAGTTGAGGAGCTCATTTATAACAACTGCTGGCATCAGTGAATAAACTAATCTTAATTACAAAGATCTTGTCACAACTAAGCTATGCCTTTAAAAGTGGTTGATAATAGCAATAATACGATTGAGAAGCTACTGGCTAAAATATATTGCCATTATCTTTCAATATTTTATGACTCCAGGAAGTTACAATAATAAAAAAACAAATTCAAAATGAAAAATAATGGTAAGGAAAGAGCTGAGGAACTATCTAGTCACTTCAAACCAAAGAATTCTCATTTCCATAGTATAATTAAAGAGTTCAATGATTCCATTTTATCAATGGAGGAAGGTATTAAATAGAAAGAGTAGTTATGCTTCAATACATGTCTCAATATCATTCCCACTAGTAAAATTTAAGCCCTGCATGCAATGATAATCAAACGGGGACATTTTGATTTACTTCATCTTTTGAAGACCTCAGTATTGTGATCAGAGCATGGAAAATGATGAAATTCCAGGATGTGATTGTAGATTACAGATTAAAGGGGGAAGCAGGCTTAGAGGAGTGTATGTAAGGCTACAGATATACCCCTTTAACACTGTGAATATCGGGAATGCTGGGTAAATATTAAAAATTTTAAAAACACTAACATTATCGCCATATTTTTAAAAGTCCAATAACACCTGAAAACTTTTGGTGCTACACATAATTATTTTTTATTGCTAACAAACAATTCTGTTAACCTTATACATCTAGCACAGCTAGAATTTAATTGTGGATTTAGATCACAGAGTAATTTGCTTATGCAAAATTTAGGAACAAGATACAGAAAAGTGCCATTGCTTCAAACTCAGCATCTTCATAAAACTCAACACATTATTAGTCCCACCCCAACTTCTTCTCAGGTACTCATTCTCAAAATTAGCCAGGTTTAAAATGATCCTTGGCTTCTCTAATTCCCTATTCTTATGTCTTAGCCTCAACATCCATTGGGCCTAGAAGCTGAGGAAATGAGCACGGCAAGAGGAATGAGTAAATGGGATAGAAATAATTTGAACCACTGTTGTCAAGAATATGTTGAGTATTTGTGTTTTATCATACTTACTGAAAGAAGCTAGGTTTGACATCAAGGTGGTTCATTCCAGTATTATGCTCCACTTCCTAGAAGATTAACAAAGTATACAGGCAATGACAAGGGAACCATCCAGAAAGAACGAAAAGAAATGCTTCCAGGAACTCAACGACTAGCCAGGAGAAATCCCAGGATGTAAGGACATCAGTGAACTATTGGGAGTGACTTGGGATGTAACTGTTGTGTTTGTCCTTGTGTCTGAGACGGCCACCAATCATGTGTAATAGAAATATAAGCTGTTTTTCTTGGCTAGATGTGATAGTGAAAAGGCTTGAGATTCTCTTTTCTATGCTCCAGCTTATTAGAGAAGAATTTTTAGAGTGGGTTTAAAACAAAAAAACTAATTCACGGAGGAAGCCAAGAAGAAAAAAACTAAAGAGGCTAGGGGATCTAAACTATCATTAAGAATATGCCAAATGAAATAAATATACGTGAGAAAGAGAACATATATGCAGAACACTGAACATAGTTCAGTACCCAATAAATTGTTTTTTTTCACAAATGAACAGTTATGCTGTTCTAACCAAGAATGGTGAATCAGGTCTTTGTGAAAGATTGGCAACAGCATCTCATGCTTTATGTCACAATAAGAAACAGTCAGAAAAGCTTCCCTGGTGGCACAGTGGTTAAGGATCTGCCTGCCAATGCAGGGGACACGGGTTTGATCCCTGGTCTGGGAAGATCCCACATGCCACTGGGCAACTAAGCCTGTGTGCCACAAATACTGAGCCTGCGCTCTAGAGCCTGCAAGCCACAACTACTGAAGCCCGTGCGCCTAGAGCCCATGCTCCGCAACAAGAAAAGCCACTGCTCGCTGCAACTAGAGAGAGCCCACGCACAGCAACAAAGACCCAACACAGTCAAAAATAAATAAATAAAATAAATACATTTATGAAAAAAAAGAGAAAAGCTAGCTGAAATTAGGTCATTTGCTACCTAAGAAGCAAATGAACACATGCTTGACATAACTCACTGTGGCGTGGGGGCAGGGTATTCCTGATGGGTGTATCAATGTAAAGAAGGACTGGTGAAGATTCATCAAGCTAACTGAATGCTGGCACGTGTAGGAATGAATGACAGCACCAGAAGAAACTTGGAATCTCTAGCGATACTGAAGTTCTGAATAGGAAAATGAAGGGCATGAGAGCACAGGTCCTGTTTTCATTCCTTCGTCTAGTTTAAATTCCTGACTTCAGAAGTGGAAAAGAAAAAAACTATGAAAGTAAGTACCTGACTATTAACAACAGTTAATAGGACTTCCCTTTGAATACAGAACTTGCCTTTCTGGCTGGTGGCTTAGAATAACTGAAAAAATGGGCTCCTGTATTTTTATGTGCATTTTGTGAAGAATGTGTCTGATGGGAAAATGAAATTGATGTGTATTAGTTAAAGATTTGGTTTGGCTTAAACAAAATCATTTATTTCTCCATCCAATGAACATCTAGAGAAGTGACAACTCTGCTCCATAAAATCATCTGAGAGTTAACAGGCTCCAGTCAGCTCACAGTTACACAATCACTTTGTTCTCATAATCTAGGGTAGAATCCATATTCCAGCAGGAGACTGGAACAAAGGAAGAAAAAGTGGGTACAAGGGGTTCCTGCTGGCTACCTCTTATGGAAGATTTCTGGGAGTTGCCATGGGATATTTCACTCCACTTACATTGCATCAGCTAGAACTTGGTCACATGGCCAAACTGAACTGCAAGGGAGACTGGGAAATGTAATGTTCGTTATGTGCAGCCAGCTAAAAATTCTACAGCTGTGGAAGAAGAGGAGAATGGAAATAGGGGAATAATAAATAGTCTTTGCTCAGAAAGTGGGGGAGAAAAATGCCTGCGTATGATTGAATGAAAGAATGAATGAATGATACCATGCTGTCATAGCATGAATATTTAAGGACTGCAGATATGACAAGGAGAGAATAGGAAGCCCAGTATGCCTCAAGAGAAAAGAGCTAGGATCAAAACTTATAACTTCTAATGGGTGTAAAAAAGCACAAAGTGCAATGACTAATAGAAGATGGAAAAGAGCTACATAACATTGCACATTAGAGATGAAGACATCTCTCAAATTTGCTGATGACAAATAAATGAAAGGAATAGCTAATATGTCGGGTATCATACTTTTCTAATATACTCATGTATCAGTTACTTGTAATTATTCCGTATCAATTTACAAATAGGATTTAAGGTGGCTGAATTAAAACTTTAAACATCCTGACAGACAGGGATATTGAATATTAGACAGAAATATAAAGACCTGAACTTTAGTAAAAAAAAATCACATGATGACAAAATGGCGATGTGATTTACTTACATGAATAAAGTCTTGTGCACTTTACAACCTCAATATAAGCCATCAATGTGTCACTGCTTCTAAAATAGTTAACATAATCTTAGGTTGAATTAAAAAATTCAACTAATCATTCCTCCAGTGATTTTAAGTATATCACCCAGCGGTTTCCAAGGTGCTTGGCGGATTAAGTTAACTAAAGGCATAATCTTCTCCCAACTTCTATATATTTTTGTAAAAAATCAATTTTATATTTTTCCACTTTAGAAAAGAATGGTTTGAGTGCCTACACAGACATATCAAATATAGATGCCTGGCAATTAGAGAGATGAGACAAATTTGCTCGTGACTTAGTTAACTAATCCTTTCACTACATAATCAAATCATGATGGTTTTCACTATTATATAAATATGTTCACTCATTGTCATACGGTGATAAATTTATAACCTTAACAGGCTGTCAGTTAATAATAGGAAGCATAAAGGATGAGTTAAATATAAGCTAATAAGAAGCATAAAGATAACTCCACAATTCACTTTTAGATACTCTTCTCCAGATCGGTAAAATCCCAGTGCCTAGAATGGGGTCTGGCAATAGTAAACACTCAATGAATATTTGCTATAATTTCATATGTTGCAGAAAATACTGTGACAATCATACTGGAGTTGGCTTCACTTTTTTGGGGGTATAATGACTCTCTCTATCTGCAGTACTCTATTTGTGGAGCACTACTACACTATTTCTCCTACCTCACCATTTAAAAACTAGATGAAATTGTAAAAATAAATGACCTAATCTTTTAAAAGCATAGAAGTATTCTATTAATCAGATCGGAGTAGCAAAGTGTATTTTGTCACCTTTAACACTATGACATTCATATTTTAATCTACATTTAATACATTTCAATTCTGCACATACCACATAAGATCATTTTGAAATTTTTTTTCCTTAAAGCATGCTTTAAAAATAAAGAAATAAATCGTGTTAAAAGGGATATCTGATATTTGTCTTTATATATAAAATATGAATTATTATTTTACTTAAACTTTATAAAATAACCTTGAAAATATGCTAATCTGAAATAAAATTTCTTTTTGATATGCACACTTTTTATTATATCAGTACTCCAAATTAATGAAATGATTAAAAATATTCTTAAGGAAGATGGTGAGATTATATTACTGTAGTTTATGGTCTATATTAAGGGAAATAATGAACAGTATTCTGTCTTGGGCTATCTATATAGATCTAGTTCTTGCTGAGAAACTGGTTTTAAGTAAGTAATGTAACTGGTGAAGAGTCTGGAATCCATGCAGTATAAGGTATGGCTGAAGAAATTACAGATGCTTTGCCTGATGGAGGGGCATGACCAATGTCTTCATCTCTTTGAAGGGGTGTTATGTGGAAAAGGTTTTGATTTATTCTGCATAGCTTTAGAGGATATATCTGAGAGTATTTAGTAACACCTAGGATCAGAGCTACCTATAAATGTAATGAGTCACTTCAGAATTGGTAACCTACAATAAATTAGTGTGGGTACATAGCAGACAGATACATACATCAATGGGACAAAACAAGATAGCCAATGTAAGGTAAAAGAGAGGCATTGCATCAGTAAAAAATGTAATGACATATTTAATAACTAATATTGAAAAAATTAGCTAGCTATTTGCAGGAATAAAATATCAGTTTAGAGTTTCATCTCACATCATATCCCAAAATTAATTCCAGATGAATTTAAGAGATATATTTAAAACTTAAATTACAAAAGCTAGAATAAAATGTATTTCAGATAGTGGAATGTAAAAAATACTTTTAAGCATAAAAAAATACAATAAATTATCGAAAAAGATACATAGATATGGCTACACAAAAATTAACCATTTTTTTTTTAAACATCTTTATTGAAGTATAATTGCCTTACAATGGTGTGTTAGCTTCTGCTTTATAACAAAGTGAATCAGTTATACACATACAATATGTTCCCACATCTCTTCCCTCTTGCATCTCCCTCCCTCCCACCCTCCCCATCCCACCCCTCTAGGTGGTCACAAAGCACCGAGCTGATCTCCCTGTGCTATGTGGCTGCTTCCCACTAGCTATCTATTTTACATTTGGTAGTGTATATATGTCCATGACACTCTCTTACCCTGTCACATCTCACCCCACCCCCTCCCCATATCCTCAAGTCCATTCTCTAGTAGGTCTGTGTCTTTATTCCCGTCTTGCCACTAGGTTCTTCATGGCTTTTTTTTTTTTTCCTTAGATTCCGTATATATGTGTTAGCATACTGTATTTGTTTTTCTCTTTCTGACTTACTTCACTCTGTATGACAGACTCTAACTCCATCCACCTCATTACAAATACCTCCATTTCATTTCTTTTTATGGCTGAGTAATATTCCATTGTATATATGTGCCACATCTTCTTTATCCATTCATCTGTAGATGGACATTTAGGTTGCTTCCATGTCCTGGCTATTGTCAAGGTAGTGCAGGATTAGAGAAACAGTGAGAATTAGGAATAGAACTAGGGATGTTGAGAGTGCCAAAAGATGCAGAGAAGAAATTTATGACTATTGAAAAACTCTTGAATTTGGCGCTGAGGAGGTCATTGATGGTCTTGAAGAGATAAAGCCATTAAACAGATTAAAAGTTAGAATGCAAGTGTTAAATTGAGGAAAAGTGAGCAGATATAGTCTACACGTTCAAGAAATTCGGTGCTAGTGAAAAGGAAGCGGGATAGTCTTTTGAAAAGATTTCAGAGTTAAGGGCAGGGACATTTTATTCATTTGGCCCATAGGCACAGAGCCTAGAGCCTGTGAAAACATCAAGCTTACAAATATATTTAAACCTTTGAAATTTAGATATTGACAGTAAAATTTGACAAAAAAATAAAAAGAGATTAGCAAATATTTAACTTATAAAATATATCAAGCCAACTTCATTATTTATTAAATTTATCAATATTTTTCATAACATTTGAAAACAATTTGATAATTTTTTTTCACTTTGCAAGAACTCCCTAGAATGTACAATATTTGCAGAAAGTTGATAGCAAATGATAAATAAAATGAGTTACTTTCGGCCAAGTAATTTCAAAAGAAAATTTGTATAAAACTTTAAAAGTTATAAAATATTGTATCTAATGAGAAATATGGATGTATTTTAATGTTAGATTGGTATAGGGTGGTCTTGGGAAATAGTAGTACTTAGGGTCTATGAATATCTTAAAACAGCCTTATTGAGAGAAAAATTTGGAAAGTGGATTTTTGTAATCAAAAGGCAATGAAGGGAGGGACTGAAGATGTCCAAGAGAGACACAGTATACAGAATCAAGAGTCTATTGTTCTTTGAAGTCAATTCTTTTGAATTTACAATATTGCGTGTGCATGCACACACACAGGTTTAATAATAATTGGAGCAATCACATGCAGGATATGTAAAAAATATAACACTAAGATACAGGATTTTAATGTGTCAAATACACAACACATATTTAGAAAAATTCTTTCCTGTTCTTGTAATTGTAACAGTGTACAAAAATCAGAGCAGTGTAAATACATTTCTTAGCCTTACTCTTTAATTAAAACCATACTAACATTAAACTAGTAACCAAGGTGATCAAACAAATGTTTTACATGTTTTACTATTTACTTACATAATTTAATTATAATTTGCAACTTGATGTTTTAAAATATCATTAAGAAATTCTCCAGACATTTTGGAATATATTGAGCATTTCTGTATGCATGTGCCATGGAGATTTTATTTATAAACCTATGTATGTAGAAAGTTATATGAAGTGGCCAAAACTATTTAACCTACAATAATAAGGGTACAATATACAAAGTACAAACTGCAACTAAACAGACCAGGAGAAATAAAATTAATTTAGAAAAGGTGTTTTCAAACTTTTTAGACTTGAGACAACTTTACACTCATAAAAATTATTGAGGACACCAAAGAGCTTCTGTTCACATGGGTTATAACTACTGATACTTCCTGTATTCGAAGTTAAACTGAGACATTTTGAAAATATTTATCTATTAACTTAAAAATCACAACAATAGCCCATTATGGGTCAACTCATACTATTAGCAGAGGAAGAAAATCAGGCTTATACAAGTCTAGTAATTTTCTCTAACTACTCTGCACATCCAATTAATTTTTCTAAAACACAATTTATATCCTGACATTTTTCAAATTTCAAACCTTCGATGATTCCTCATTGTCTACAAACAAAAGTTAAAATTCCTTAAATTGGCAATCAAGGCCCTCAACAATCTCATCCTAACTCCTTTTCCACCTTTTTCTATCTCTTTGATACGTTTCCTACTCCAGACAGATAGCTCTAATTTCAATCTTCTGAAAATAACTTACGAATCGTTGACTCTACTATCTTACATATACTTTTATTTATCAATTAGCATGACGTTTCCATTCTACCTATGTCAACCTTATCTATCCTTTAAGATGTAATTCAAGTTCTATCTGTTCCTCAAATCCTTCCTTGACCACCTAGGATATGTAACACCTCTTTCTTCTGAATAACGGTAGAATTGATTTTCCATCCTGTTCTTTTTAGCATTTGGCATATACTGCTGGGTATCATTCATTTTTGTTTTCTGTAGGAGGAAATACTAACTGAATTTTGATATGTATTTTATTAATATCCAGATATTTTGATGACATCACAAATAAAGTCACCAGATCAGGTTTCTAAAATATTCCTGGACCTCAGTTATTTTTCTATCCCAATACACCTGAGAGATATCACACACGAGTGTAGTAGTGGTCTGTATATAGAATATTTGTATTTCCTACACTTCCCAAAGTGTGTTTGCATTGTAAACTTACTCCTTGTAACTGTCCATATTTCACAAAGAGAAGTCATTAACGTGGTAAGCAGTTCTTTATCCATCACCAAAGACATTAATAGTAGTAATTAATAACAAACCCCAGAAGTACTACATATTTGGGATAAGCATAAATCATAAAAAGTACCACTACAGTTGACTCTTGAACAAAATGGGTTTGAACTGTGTTAGTCCACTTATAAATGATTTTTTTTTTTCAATAAATATGTACTAAGGTAGTACATGATCTGTGGTTGGTTGAACCTGTGGATGCGGAACCTACAGATACAGAGGGCCGACTCTGATACATGGATTTTCTACTCTGCCAGGGTCGGTGCCCTAATTCCTGCTATGTTTAAGCGTCAACTCTATAGTTTCTTATATACTCAATCATATAATATTATTAATTAAAATCTAGACTGTATTTTTTAAATTAATAGACTTTTCTTTAGAACAGTTTTAGATTTACAGGAAAAAATGAGTAGATAGTAGAGTCCCTACATACCACTACCACTTCCCCACACAGTCCCTCTACTATTAACATTTTGCATTAGTGTGGTATATCTGTTACAATTAATGAATCAGTAATTACATATTGTTAACTAAACTCCATAGTCTACACTAAAGTTCACTCTTTGCCTTGTATAGTTCTATGTGTTTTGACAAATGTATAATATCATGTATCCACTATTACAGTATCATATAAAACAGTTTCACTGCCTTAACAATCCCATGCTTCACATTTTCATCCTACTGCCCTCTTCCCAAGTCCCTGGCAACAACTAATCATTTTACTGTCTCTATAGTTTAGCCTTTTCCAGAGTGTCATACAACTGGAATCACACAGTATGGAGTCTTTCAGACTGACTTCTTTCACTTAGTAATATGCACTGAAGGTTCCTCTGTATCTTTTTGTGTCTTGATAGCTCATTTCCTTTTATCGCTGAAAAATATTCCAAAGTGCATATGTACCGTAGCTTATCCATTCATATGCTAAAGGGCATTTTGGTTGCTTCTAGTTTTGATGGTTTAGAATAAAACTCTGTTATAAATATTCATGTTCAGGTTTTGGTGTGGACTTAAGTTTTAAGCTCAATTGTATAAACACTTATGGCAGGATTGATGGATTGTATGATAAGTGTATATTTAGCATTCAGTAAGAAACCAAACTGTTTTCCAAAGTGGCTGTACCACTTTACATTCCCACTAGCAATGAATGGCAGTTCCAGTTGCTCTGCATCCTTGTCTGCAAATGGTATCTTAAAAAATTTCAGTCATTCTAATAGTTGTGTAGTGGTATCTCGTTGTTTTATTCTGTAAGTCCCTAATGACATATAATGTTGAGCATATTTTCATATGCTTATTTGCCATCTGTGTATTTTCTTTGATGAGACATCTGTTCAGACCTTTTGCCCACTTTTTAACTGGGTTGCTTATTTGTTTATTGTTGAGTTTTAAGAGTTCTTTATTTTGGAAATACGAGATGTATTTTTTGTGTACATGTATGTATGTATTTGGATGTACTTCTATGATATAAAAATGAATGGAATCTATAGCCTTGAATGTAATATAAATATATAATGGTGAAGATTTTCCATCTAACAATCCCAGCTTGACAGAAAATCATAAAAGTCATTTAACATTAAAATGTTTTTCTTTTTTGGTACCAATTCTTAGTTTTAACGTGCCCAAGAAAGTATATTTGGTCGAGGACAAAATTAAATGTTCTGAGTGGCCTAATAACCATTAAGCCACTGTTTCCACTTATTTTCAACTTTAAAATAATTCTTAGTTATCATGCTAGAACATCTATATTAATATATGGCCCCTCAAAACTTTTAAATATAAATCTTAAAAGGTTCAGGGAAAAGAAATATTGAAGGAGCTGGGATTGGTGGATTTTTACGTGATCAAACACTAAGAATTTTTTTTCTGCTAACTCATGAAAAGACATGGAGGAACCTTAAATGCATATTACTAAGTGAAAGAAGCCAACCTGAAAAGGCTACATACTCTATGATTCCAACTATATAACATTCTGGAAAAAGCAAAACCATGGAGACAGTGAAAAGATCAGTGGTCTCCAAGAGTTGCGGGTAAGGGAGAGAAATGAACAGGCCGAGAACAGAGGACTCTTAGGGCAGTAAAAATACTCTGTATGATACAAAAATGATGATACGCGTCCAAACACCAAGAGAAAACCATAAAGTAAACTATGGGCTGTGGTTGATAATGATGGTCAATGTAGGTTCATTAATTATAACAACTGTACTACTCTGGTGGGGGATGCGATAACCGGGGAGGCTATGCATGTGTGCAAGCAGGGGGTAGATGGGAAATCTCTGTACTTTCCCCTCAATTTTGCTGTGAACCTAAAACTTCTCTAAAAAATAAATTCTTAATAAAAACTTTTTTTGAAAACAGGAAAGTTAAAACACTTTAAAATCTGTAGGAACACTACTTCCTACTCTGTACTTAAATGAAAGAATGATAACTTTAGTTTCTTCATTCTTGGGTTTTCTTGAATAAAAAAGGGCACAGCACACAGGGCAAAACAGACCAGAAAGTCAGGATTGATAGCGTATTAATTCTGCCAGTACTACTTAATGCTCTTCCAAGCAATATATTTTTAGGTCTGTTGATTTCCTAGTGAAATGATTTTTTAAATATGTCAAACAATATAGAATATTACTGTGTCAGGAACCTTGCCATTTTCAAGTCTGTCCTCATCCTGGTTAAAAGTAGAATCTTTAAAGATTGAACATCTGTTCATATGCTTATTTGCCAACTGTGTATCTACTTTGGTAAGGTATCTGTTCAGACAATTTGCCCGTTTTTTAATTGGGTTGTTAAAAATCTAAAGATTTTTTGATGTCCTTAACCCCAATGTGTGGAGGGATAAGATTAACAATGTTTATCACCTGTTGAGTGTCAGAGTGTAACAAAAATATGGTGGGCAATGGGCAGACAGAGGATAGAGGAAAAGGGTTTAGAGATGGGACAATATGAATATATTGTCATGACTAAGCCTGAAGGGAAAGTGTCCACATAGCATAATCAACAATACCTCTATCATTCTATAGTTATATTTTGTAGACAGTTGGTCTATAAACAAAAAAGCCAGCAAACATGACAGATTTCATTCCCTAATTAAAACTGAGCATGAAAGATACTCTAAGCCTATGCATCAGTACTCTCCTTTCTAAGAGAAAATATTGAATAAAGAGGGAAATAGCAGGAGAAAGGGACTAGAAGGAAAAAACTGACTTCAAAACATTTTACAGTGGTAAGATCTTTAGAAATCAACTATTCCGTGTGTTTTTAAATAGATATATTTACTCAATTTTGAAGGTATTGCAAAATTGGTTGAATCAGTGAATTTCTTTAGTATTCTTCATTGTATTGATATAAACTTAACCTACTTGGATTCTGCTGCGTAATAAATTATTTCCCTTTGATCTTCCTTTGCTGAACAAGAAGAGTTAGCTGCCAGATAAAGTGCTCCAAGAGGGCAGGGTTTGTCTCTGAATTGAGCCTAGCACAGAATTGGCTCTCGCTGAAGATTTGTTGAATTTTGCATGAATGCATCAGCAACACATCCTTCACATGCTTGTAAGCAATTGTTAACATTTCCCTTAGCCTCTCCTTCAGGGCTGTTTCTCCAGAAGTTTTCTTTTCTTTTAATTAAGGTGTATCTACGTGTGTGTTGACATATGTATTTTGCTGTTTATACTAGATTTTAACTTCTGTAGTTCAGAAACCAGTGCTGTTTTTCTTAATTTGTATCCTAAAATTACCATACAGTTCTATGCATTCTGACAATGCTTCATAAATACTTTAAAAGATAAATATCCATTCCTTTGCATTTTCTTCATAGACCTCAATTTCTAGATGAGCAGCTGTAGAACTCTCAATTGGATGAGCTCTGACTAGTGCTAAGCATAGTATAGTGGGAAAATGGTTTCTATATGCAGCATATATTGGAAACAGATAACACATATTAACTAGGCTACATTAATCCTGATGAAATGGGTAAAAATTTTATTCTCCAGATAGGAAAACTGAAGCTAGAAGAATAAATAAGAGGATGAAGTGAAGGCATGGAATAAAAAATTAGAATTTCCTCCACTTAAGTGAATATTTTAGAAAACAGCTTCTGGAAACTTGATTTATGCAGATAATTTTCACTTGGAATTTTCTTTGCATTATGTTAAGCGCAAGAAAGAGAATGTCTCAAGTTGAAAGTATAATTAACAGTAGTTACATAAAATGGTTCACTAAACTTTTAATTTCTACACCATTTAAAAAAATTGAGAGTTTTTTACAGTAGTTAGAGTCATTAAAATACAGCACTTTAGGAAATGATATATAATGAAACAGTAAGTTAACATTCTTGTGGCAATTTCAATAATGGTTAAAAAATTAATTAAATGGTGTAAAGTTATAAAATATTATATGAGCAGGACTCATAATTTGGTTTTAGACTGTGTTTTCATTATCAAAAAACTCACTATCAGTTTAAAATATTTAATATTTTTTAGGGTACAAATGAACTTATGTACAAAACAGAAACAGAATTACAGATGTAGAAAACAAACTTATAGTTACCAGGGGGTAAGGGAGGGGAGGGATAAATTGGTAGACTGGATTGACATATACACACTACTATATATAAAATAGATAACTAATAAGGACCTACTGTATAGAACAGAGAACTCTACTCAGTACTCTGTAATGGCCTATATGGGAAAAGAATCTAAAAAAGAGTGGATATATGTATATGTATAACTGATTCACTTTGTTATACACCTGAAACTAATACAACATTGTAAATCAACCATACTCTAATAAAAATTTTAAAAAGTAAATCAAAATAAAATATTTAATTTTTTAAAGGTAGTTGGTTCTGTTTACCATCATTTACAATTGCTTTAATCGGAATTTTATTCATTTTTAGTATATTCAAGAAATATTCTGTCAGCGCTAATTATTAATATAAAGTTTAAGTAGAAAATTAAAGATGTTAGCTAATTATATACTTTCATAGCATTATATAATGATTAAGAGCCAGACCTTTTGGGTTCAAATTCCACTTCTGCCACTTACAAGCTTAGACTTTGGGCAAATTACTTCTTTGTACCTGAGTTTCTTGATCTGTAAACTGGAGATAATATGAGTACTTGCCTTATAGTCTTGGTGATAAGTACATGTATTAATACATGAGTGCTAAAACAATCCTTTGCATGTGGTATAAATTCAGTAAACATTAGGTATTATTGATGTTATTATTATTATTATAGTAAATTAGAACTGTAATTCTAGAGAAGAAAAAGCTAAATTCAAATATGTAACTCTTTTTTTTGAATCCAAACATCTTTTTCTACAAAATAAAAAATCAATAGTTCGCACTTCCCACATTTAATAAGGACTAATCTGGTGTTTGTGTGTACATGTTATGGGTGGATGGGGGTCTCAGGCTGAGTAAATAATCACATTAATAATCTTAACTTCCAAATGAAACAGAAATAAGGACAAATGGTCATTCTTGGATAATTTGCAAAGCTGAGTGAATAACTGACATATCTTTCTGTGATTCCTTGCAGACATCATGGAAATCAGGACAGTGGCCGTTGGAATTGTAGCAATCAAAGGAGTGGAAAGTGAATATTATCTTGCAATGAACAAGGAAGGAAAACTCTATGCAAAGGTATTGATAATTGATAGCTTAGACTTAATTTCTCAAACTTATTTTTGTCAAAAATATCTTCCCTTTCTGAAAAGTAAAAATGAAATTAATTCCTCTCAAACTACATAATTCAATGATTTCATTAAAATATTTTATACTTAAGAATTAAATTTTCTGTGTGATCTTGGACAATTTGCTTAAGTTCTCTGGACTTTGGTTTCTTCATCTGTAAAACAAGTCAGATTAACTGACCTCTAAGGATCCTTCCAGCTCTAAAATTCCATTTGTACTTTAGATTCTAAAAATCTAAAATGTCCATCTGTCAGTATTAAAGCTCTTTTTATTAAAGTTCACCCAATGTGCACTTTGCTGACATGATAATTCTTGGGGAAAAAAAATCCAGACGTTTGTTTATCAACATCAATCTCACAATCACGGGCTTTGAACTGTAAGCATTCCCATTGTTCCCACTTTATTATAACATGAAATATGCAACAGTTTATCCCACTATAACAAAGTATAATTGACTTTCCTTTGTATTCCTGGCACAGACTACATAAAAATACAGGTTTAAGTGAATGAATGAATAGTTGGATGGATGAACAAACTAACTTTTTATTTTCCATCACTATCACAGGCAGTGTAATAGTAAATGAAAAAAAGTTGTGAAATATGTCCTTCAGCTGAGGGAGGCAGAGGCTCTGCTAGTTGTATCAAAATGTCAGTGTTAGGGAGAGTGACTTGGGCATAGTAATATGAGAGCTGCTAATTAGGGGGAAATAACTCTTAATACTTAAGAAAAGTAGCAACTGACTGCCAAAAAGCTACATGTTTGAAACTATGTTGCATAACTAAATGTGTATCATTTTATCTTTTAAAAAATTTAATCCTTTTTCAAATATGCTAAGTATGTATAATAAACTGCATTATGCCTGCTCAAAAAAAGTCATGTATGTTTTAATTCTACCAAATATTACTGCTTATTCTTTGTCTAATTGAGTCCCTCCAAAAATCATTTGGATAATGTTGTTTGTTTGTTGTTCTTTGCAGAAAGAATGCAATGAAGATTGTAACTTCAAAGAATTAATTCTGGAAAACCACTACAACACATATGCATCAGCTAAATGGACACACAGTGGAGGAGAAATGTTTGTTGCCTTAAATCAAAAGGGGGTTCCTGTAAGAGGGAAAAAAACGAAGAAAGAACAAAAAACAGCCCACTTTCTTCCTATGGCAATAACCTAATCATATATGGCATATAAGAAACCAGTTCCAGCAGGGAGATTTCTTTAAGTGGACTGTTTTCTTCCTTTTTTTTCTTTCCTTTTTTTTTTTTTTTTAAGTAACCAAGAAAGGCTGGAAAACTACTGAAAAACTGATCAAGCTGGACTTGCGCATTTATGTTTATTTTAAGAGACTGCATTAAAGAAAGATTTGAAAAAATATACACAAAAATCAGATTTAGTAACTAAAAGTTGTAAAAAATTGTAAAACTGGTTGTACAATCATGATGTCAGTAATAGTAATGTTTTTTTCTTAAATTAATTTACCCTTAAGACTATGTTAGATTTGATTATCTGATAATGATTATTTAAATATTCCTATCTGCTTATAAAATGGCTGCTATAATAATAATAATGCAGATGATGTTATATAAGATGTGTCAGACCTAAAAGCTGCTGGAATGATTTGTCAGATAATCAAGCCAACACTAACCATGGAAGATGAGCAGTATCTGAATGATTTCTAGTGAAAAATTATGAACCACTTAAATTCTAATCAGAAAAGAAGGAATATTCTCAAAAATTCTATTATGGAAATGAATCAAAGAGGTAGTTTTACAAGAGTATAAGATTAGAACATGCTTGTACCTATTAACAAGAACAAAATTCCTAATGCTGCTCCCAATTGAAAGGGTATTGCTTAAAGGATGTTTTCAAAAATCTTGTATATAAAATAGCAATAATGATGATAATACTGTACTTCATCTCACTCACCACAAAATAACATTTTATAATCCCTAAAAGTAAAATTCAAAAACCTTTTATGTTTTTTTCAAGTAACATAATCTATCTTTTGTATAATTCATATTCGGGAATATGGCTTTTAATAATGTTCTTCCCACAAATAATCATGCTTTTTTCCTGTGGTTACCGCATTAAACTCTATTTTAAGTTGTATTTGAACTTTACTGTTTTGTTATTTAAGTTTATGTTATTTATAAAAAAAAAACCTTAATAAGCTGTATCTGTTTCATATGCTTTTAATTCTAAAGCAATAACAAAACCGTCTGGCTCAATTGCAAGTTACCCCTCCCCCTCATGAGCAACACCAAGTCTAGTACACAGTACTCAGGCCAGCAAATCCTGGACAGCAGACAAAAATGACAGCCTGCAGCAATTCTTACAATAGACGTCTCACAGGGAACAATACAAAAATGTGAACTATGTTTTGCCACATACTCTTGTCAACTAAATTGGATCTTATAAGTAAAATCACTGTAGATAAAAGAACTTACAGGATTTTAAAGTTAAACTATATTTGAGTTCATGAGTAGAATAGTACAACATTTAAAAAATATGCATATTTAAAGTTAGTAGTTTTTCTAATCTCTAGAAATCTCTGCCATTCAAAATATGGCAGCATTGAAAGTTGTTTTCCTGTTCAATGGCAAGAGCACAATGCTCAAAGTAGAGTCTATACTTAGGGATTTGAGGCCCTGAATAGCAATGAAGGCTTGAGGCCAGGCTACAGATAATGGACTTATTGGAAAGATAAATTTCTACTTCATAATTCTGGCATTGGCAGATCTTGTTAGCACTTTATTGTTCATCAGTAGAAGGCCAACATTTATCTAAATTAAATTGGTGGTATGCTAATAAGGGTGGTTTTAATTTCAAAGTATTTGCCTTTTTAGTCCCTTTATTTTATACAAATATTATCTGATAATACATTTATAAGAGAGAGTTACATGAAAAGGCTAAGTTAACAGAAATAACAGGTTCATTTGATTTTCTTGTGACTCAACCTACATGATGAGGCTGCAGGAAGCTAGAAAGAATTGCCCTTCCTCAGATATACTCTGGGGAAATGCCATGAATGATATTAACTGTTGTATGATTCAAGGGCCTTGCTAGTCTAGGTTCCTAGATCAGGCTTCTGTTACTGGTGTCTTGTGAACATACTGAGAGCAGAAGAGGACCTATGTGGTTTTTTTTTTTTTTTTGAGGACCTATGTTTTTCATATTTGTTTCCTTAGTGTCTAGCAGAGTGTCTGTCCATAATCAATTTTTTATATGAATTCACTCAATGTTTGAGTATCAAAGAAAATTCATAATGAGACTAACCGTACTTTATTTTAAAAAGTTAGGGTGCAAACATGATTATATGGAAATTTAAACAGAAACAGTGTGTATGTATATAAGATATGAGCTATATTAGGACCAAATACTCTGACTATAGAGTTATAGTTATGAACAAATTACAAAGCAATGCTGAATTAACCAACATTTAGCAGTAAGTCCAATCCAGTAGTGTTTCTAGAAACACTTACTTATAATTCTTTATCCTCCCTCCCCCCTTTTTTTTTACACTTAACATGAAAATTTTAGAAAATAAAATCTTCACTAGTTACATACACTTAGAATTCAAGAATCTAAAAACTGCAAGTGGCCTTAGTCCTTACTATTCATTTGTAGACCAGGAAATTGAGATTGTAACAGATCCCAAATCACATAGCTGGTTAGGTTCAGAGCCGCCACAAGAGTCTAGGTCATTCAGCATGTACTTCCTACTCTTGGATGATTAGGATTATTAGTTAGTGGTCTTTTAAAAAAATTATTCCTATTGACATATAACCTTTATATTTGCATGCAAATGTGACATGTTTTGGCACTTCACTTCATATATAATAGTCTATACTGTCATATTTGACTCAAAAGGAGGAAAAAAATGATGAAATTTCTAATTCTGACTCCTATTCAACTTTTAAATGCACCTCTTTACTTACAAATGGAAAGCACTGTGCAAAATAGCCAGATAAACAGAGTAACCTTTTCTAAATGTTCTTTGAAAGAGAAAATTGGTTAAATACATTGGTTGCCAAGAATTAGGAAGGAAAAAATTAAACAGAAGAATATAAAATGTTAACAAAAGAAGTAATAAAAAAGATACTTTCAATGCAATTAGTGAACTAAAACATTGTTACATAAAAAATGCTATAATATAAATTATCAGCCTTTGAGTTGGCTAAAATTCAACTTAATGACAGAAGAGAAGGGATGCTGGAGATAAATTCTTAGTTCCCATCTCTTAGAGTTTGCCCTTCTGATTCTCTAAAGTGACAAATAACATAGAGATGGACTATGGGACCGGCTATAGTAAAAGCAATTCTGTATCCACAAATATCCTAAATCAGAGCCTCTCACAATTTTCTACTGAAATACCAATAGTAGTAGAGGTAGAGAATGAGAGTCTAAGGAATAATGCAAAGGTAGCCCACCAAAGACACAGATTTTCTTGAAAATCATTCTCTTAAAACACATGTGATTTTTGCATTTTATTCCACAATATATTTATGTTTGCTTTAGTATAAAATTCACACCAGTGAGAAAAAGTGATGCATCAGAAAGATATGTAAGCTTTATCATGTGGCTTCATTTACACTACTATCCCACTGCCATATACTTGGGCATAAATAAGACACAAGAGATCCTGTACCTCTCATACTTCAACTTTACACACAGGTGACACATGGCTAAAGAAAACCAAAAGTTTATGTAAAAGTTTACTATGAACCAGAGTGACATTAAAAATATTTAATGATGAGTATGAGTGGTTACTGGTCAATCAGAATATACCACTGCTCTATTAGAATAGATTCAGGCCACTGTGACTAACTTGTGGGTATCTGATGATTATCAGCCTTGACCATTTCTATGATCACCTTAAAAGTTTTTAGAGAATATCTATTAATTGGTCTCTCTGATTTGAGTTCTTAATGCATATCTTAATATGACATAGTTCATTAAACCTTCATGCCTATTTCAACACTGTTGCCAGGCTACTCTTTATTTTAAGCTTTACTATTTTTAATTGATAGAGAGCTGATATACAATATTAGGTAAGTTATAGGTGTCCAATATAGTGATTCACACTTTTTGAAGGTTATATTCCATTTATAGATATTATATTGGCTATATTCCCTGTGTTGTACAATATATCCTTGTAGCTTATTTTAAACATAATAGTTTGTATCTCAATTTCCTACCCCTATATTGCCCCACCCCCAGGCTACTCTTTTTTCCACTTCTATATTCATACAGCAGAGCGGCTGCTTTCAATGAAGGTGATGTACCTTCCGGCCCACATATGCTTCCACTCATCCTCTAACTTCGAATGGTTTGCCAAGAAAACGTACTTTTTTTTTTAAACATCTTTATTGGAGTATAATTGCCTTACAATGGTGTTAGTTTCTGCTGTATAACAAAGTGAATCAGCAATACGTATACATATATCCCTATATCCCCTCCCTCTTGCATCTCCCTCCCACCCTCCCTATCCCACCCCTCTAGGTGGTCACAAAGCACCGAGCTGATCTCCCTGTGCTATGCGGCTGCTTCCCACTAGCTATCTACTTGACATTTGGTAGTGTATATATGTCCATGCCACTCTCTCATTTCGTCCCAGTTTACCCTTTCCCCTCCCCATGTCCTCAAGTCCATTTTCTACGTCTGCATCTTTATTGCTGTCCTGCCCCTAGGCTCGTCAGAACCATTTTTTTTCTTTTTAGATTCCATATATATGTGTTAGCGTATGGTATTTGTTTTTCTCTTTCTGACTTACTTCACTGTCAATAACAGACTCTACGTCCATCCACCTCACTACAAATAACTCAATTTCATTTCTTTTTATGGCTGAGTAATATTCCATTGTATATATGTGCCACATCTTCTTTATCCATCCATCTGTCGATGGACACTTAGGTTGTGTCCATGTCCTGGCTATTGTAAATAGTGCTGCAAAGAATATTGTGGTACATGACTCTTTTTGAATTACGGTTTTCTCAGGGTATATGCCTAGTAGTGGAATTGCTGGGTCGTATGGTAGTTCTATTTTTAGTTTTTTAAGGAACCTCCATACTGTTCTCCATAGTGGCTGGATAAGTTTACATTCCCACCAATAGCACAAGAGGGTTCCCTTATCTCCACACCCTCTCCAGCATTTCTTGTTTGTAGATTTTTTGATGATGGCCATTCTGACTGGTGTGAGGTGATACCTCGCTTTAGTTTTGATTTGCATTTCTCTAATGACTAGTGATGTTGAGCATCCTTTCACGTGTTTGTTGGCTATCTGTATATCTTCTTTAGAGAAATGTCTATTTAGGTCTTCTGCCCATTTTTGGATTGGGTTGTTTGTTTTTGGATATTGAGCTGCACTTGTAAATTTTGGAGATTAATCCTTTTTCAGTTGCTTCATTTGCAAATATTTTCTCCCATTCTGAGAGTTGTCTTTTTGTCTTCTTTATGGTTTCATTTGCTGTACCAAAGATTTTAAGTTCCATTAGGTCCCATTTGTTTATTTTTGTTTTTATTTCCATTTCTCTAGGAGGTGGGTCAAAAAGGATCTTGCTGTGATTTATGTCATAGAGTGTTCTGCCTATGTTTTCCTCTAAGAGTTTGATAGTGTCTGGCCTTACATTTAGGTCTGTAATCCATTTTGAGTTTATTTTCATGTATGGTATTAGGGAGTGTTCTAATTTCATTCCTTTACATGTAGCTGTCCAGTTTTCCCAGCACCACTTATTGAAGAGGCTGTCTTTTCTCCATTGTATATTCTTGCCACCTTCATCAAAAATAAGGTGACCATATGTACGTGGGTTTATCTCTGGGCTTGCTATCCTGTTCTGTTGATCTGTATTTCTGATTTGTGCCAGTACCATATTGTCTTGATTACTGTAGCTTTGTAGTATAGTCTGAGGTCGGGAGCCTGATTCCTCCAGCTCCATTTTTCTTTCTCAAGATTGCTTTGGCTATTTGAGGTCTTTTGTGTTACCACACAAATTGTGAAATTTTTTGTTCTAGTTCTGTGAAAAATGCCATTGGTAGTTTAATAGGGATTGCACTGAATCTGTAGATTGCTTTGAGTAGTACAGTCATTTTCACAATGTTGATTCTTCCAATCTAAGAACATGGTATATCTCTCCATCTGTTTGTATCATCTTTAATTTCTCTCATCAGTGTCTTATAGTTTTCTGCACAGGTCTTTTGTCTCCTTAGGTAGGTTTATTCCTAGGTATTTTATTCTTTTTGTTGCAATGGTAAATGGGATTGTTTCCTTAATTTCTCTTTCAGATTTTTCATCATTAGTGTGTAGGAATGCAAGAGATTTCTGTGCATTAATTTTGTATCCTGCTACTTTACCAAATTCATTGATTAGCCCTAGTAGTTTTTTGGTAGCATCTTTAGGATTTCTATGTATACTATCATGTCATCTGCAAACAGTGACAGCTTTACTTCTTCTTTTTCTATTTGGATTCCTTTTATTACTTTTTCTTCTCTGATTGCTGGGGCTAAAACTACCAAAACTATGTTGAATAACAGTGGTGAGAGTGGACAACCTTGTCTTGCTCCTGATCTTAGAGGAAATGGTTTCAGCTTTTCACCATTGAGAACGATGTTGGCTGTGGGTTTGTCATATATGGCCTTTATTATGTTGAGGTAAGTTCCCTCTATGCCTACTTTCTGGAGGGTTTTTATCATAAATGGGTGTTGAATTTTGTTGAAAGCTTTTTCTGCATTTATTTGAGATGATCAATGGTTTTTATCCTTCAGTTTGTTAATATGGAGTATCACATTGATTGACTTGCATATATTGAAGAATCCTTGCATTCCTGGGATAAACCCCACTTGATCATGGTGTATGATCCTTTTAATGTGCTGTTGGATTCTGTTTGCTAGTATTTTGTTGAGGATTTTCGCATCTATGTGTATCGATACACATAGATGCAAAATTGGCCTGTAGTTTCCTTTTTCTGTGACATCTTTGTCTGGTTTTGGTATCAGGGTGATGGTGGCCTTGTAGAATGAGTTTGGGAATGTTCCTCCCTCTGCTATATTTTGGAAGAGTTTGAGAAGGATAGGTGTTAGCTCTTCTCTAAATGTTTGATAGAATTCGCCTGTGAAGCCATCTGGTCCTGGGCTTTTGTTTGTTGGAAGATTTTTAATCACAGTTTCAATTTCAGTGCTTGTGATTGGTCTGTTTATATTTTCTATTTCTTCCTGGTTCAGGCTCAGAAGGTTGTGCTTTTCTAAGAATTTGTCCATTTCTTCCAGGTTGTCCATTTTGTTGGCATATAGTTGTTTGTAGTAATGTCTCATGATCCTTTGTATTTCTGCAGTGTCAGTTGTTACTTCTTTTTCATTTCTAATTCTGTTTGAGTCTTCTCCCTTTTTTTCTTGATGAGTCTGGTTAAAGGTTTATCAATTTTGTTTATCTTCTCAAGGAACCAGCTTTTAGTTTTATTGATCTTTGCTATCGTTTCCTTCATTTCTTTTTCATTTATTTCTGATCTGATCTTTATGATTTCTTTCCTTCTTCTAACTCTGGATTTTTTTTTTTTGTACTTTCTCTAATTGCTTTAGGTTTAAAGTTAGGTTGTTTATGTGAGATGTTTCTTCTTTCTTGAGGTAGGATTGTATTGCTATAAACTTCCCTCTTAGAACTTCTTTTGCTGCATCCCATAGGTTTTGGGTCGTCGTGTTTTCATTGTCATTTGTCTCTAGGTATTTTTTGGTTTCCTCTTTAATTCTTCAGTGATCTCTTGGTTATTTAGTAGTGTATTGTTTAGCCTCCATGTATTTGTATTTTTACAGTTTTTTTCCTGTTATTGATATCTAGTCTCATAGCGCTGTGGTCAGAAAAGGTGCTTGATATGATTTCAATTTTCTTAAACTCACCAAGGCTTGATTTGTGACCCAAGATATGATCTATCCTGGAGAATGTTCCATGAACACTTCAGGAGAAAGTGTATTCTGTTGTTTTTGGATGGAATGTCCAATAAATATCAATTAATAGTAATGGTAATTACCAATTAGACACAGCCTTCTTGGTTGCTGCAGCAGCAGCCTTGGTGTTTCATGCCCGTCTCTGGCGTCTGCGCTGATAGCCGTGGCTCGCACCGTCTGTGAAGCTCGTTTAGGCGGTGTTCTGAATCTCCTCGCACACCCCGTAACAATGGTCTCTTGAGTCTTAGGCAGTTTCAGATTTTTTCCTGGACTCCCCACAGGTTAGCTGTGGCTCACTAGCCCCCTTCAGGCTGTGTTCACGCAGCCAACCCCAGTCCTCTCCCTGGGATCTGAACTCCAAAGCCCGAGCCTCAGCTCCCAGCCCCCACCCGCCCCGGTGGGCGAGCAGAGAAGCCTTTCAGGCTGGTGAGTGCTGGTCGGCACTGATCCTCTGTGCGGGAATCTCTTCGCTTTGCTCTCTGCACCCCTGTTGCTGCACTCTCCTCTGTGGCTCTGAAGCTTGCCCCCCACGCACCCCCCATTTCCACCAGAGACAGGGCTTCCTAGTGTGTGGTAACTTTTCCTCCTTCACAGCTCCCTCCCAGAGGTGCAGGTCCCGTCCCTATTCTTTTGTCTCTGCTTTTTCTTTTGCCCTACCCAGGGGAGTTTCCTGCCTTTTGGGATGTCTGAGGACTTATGCCAGCATTCAGTAGGTGTTCTGTAGGAGTTGTTCTATATGTAGATGTATTTTTGATGTATTTGTGGGGAGGAAGGTGATCTCCATGTCTTACTCCTCCACCATCTTGAAGGTCCTCCTTACTTTCTCCTGAGTTGAGAAGATTTGCCAGAAAGCAACAGAGAAAGTCCTAGTCTCTTCAATTTCAGGAGTTTCCAAATCCTCAAATTGAATTTATGAGATGATAAAAATTTATTTTCTTTTCATATGAATAGAACTTTTAGTCTAATAATTGAAATGTGAAATGAATAATAACATTTAGCTTGAAGATGGAAGGCCTTTCTCTTGATAAATCCAGCCAGACACGTATTAGTTATCTATTGTTGTGTAACAAATTATCCTAAAACTTAATGGCTTAAACAGCAAGTTTTCATTATCTCATAGTTAATGCAGTTAGGGACCTGGGCATGGTTTAGCTAGGTGTCTCTAGCTAGAATCTTTTATAAGGCTGCAATCAAGGTGTTGGCCAGAACTGCAGTTATCTGTTACCTCAATGCTCAACTCAGAGAGGGGAGGGATCGACCTTAGATCCTCACTGGTTGTGGGTTTGAAATACCACTTCTTCGCCACTTGAGCCTCTCCATAGCTCCACTTACAACATGGCAGTTTGTTTCCCACAGAGCAAGGAATCAGAGAGAATGAAAAAGAGTGCTCAAAACAGAAGTCACAGTATTTCATAGCCTAATCTTCAGAAGTGTCTTGTCACTTCTGCCTGTACTCAAGGGGAGGGAATTAACAAAGGCATACAAACCAGAAAGCAGGAATCACTGGAGGCCATCTTAAAGGCTGACTAACACAAGTCAGAAACAATATTTTTAAGGCCACTGCCACAAAGACAGGATTCTTTAGGGCCTAATAACGAGTAATTCATGGCTTTCAGTGGTGTGGTGAGCCATTCAGCAGAGAAAGATGAAGTAGGTATATCCTCTGTGGCAACATATTTGATCCTTCCCTGAGGGATACTTTATGGTACAATGCCACATAGGATAACTGAGAAAAGGTTTGAACCACAGTGTGCACTGCCTATTAGCTTGAGTTGCGCCTTCTTAGATCTCCTAATGTAGGTGGAAAACTAACATCACTTTGCCTCTACATGAAGGAAATGACCCTGTCTTCAGACACAACATGAAGATAACCTTCCCCTCCACCACCCTACCGCAAGAGAATAAGATCATAAATGCCAGTTGAAATTCCTCAAGCCATAGAGTTTTGTCCTAGATGGTGGAGGTAATCAGTCACAAGTTACCCAAGATCATATGAGGATAAGACCTAAACAGACTTGAAAAACAATTTATTTTAATGCAAGCTGCACATTGGAATCACCTGGGATTTTTTTATATACATATATAATGAGACCTAGGCCCCACCCCAGACCAACTGCATCAGTATATCTGGGATGGGGCCCAGGCACTGGTATTTTTAAAGCTCTCCAGGAGATTCTAATGGGCCTATGCATTTGAGAACCAATGACCTAAATGATGGCAGCAGGGGTGGAGAGGACTTTTTAGGAATTATATCTGATTCTTTATCTTTGTTTCTTCCTTAAACACCCTGAAAAGCCTTACGTTGCTTCCCACCTAATTCCATATTTTCTAAGATGGTTCTAAAGTCTGCAGTGCTTCTTGGATCCCTGGTTTTCCTATTGTCTCCATATTTTGTTATTCATATTGGGGCTAAAAGGAAATGCAAACACTGGAAAGAGAGCCACAGTTGTTTTTGCAATGAAACAATTATGGAGTATAAAGTGCACAAAGGACACCCTCTCCCTACTCCCAACACCTGCCACACACACACCATAGTCCATTCTCAAACAGAGCAGCCAGAGTGATTCTGTTATATCATATCTCAGATAATGCAATTTCTCTATTCAAAACTGCAGCTGTTTTCCATAGTAGAATAAAAGCCAAAGTCCTTAGAGTGGCCTATGGAGGGGCAATGGAAAAATGTAAGTGATTAAAAACTTAAATGTTAAATTAGGTATGGGGAAAAAAACAGGAAAAAAAATAATAAAAGTCTAGAATTATGCACTCAGATTGTTTGGCAGATATCACCGAATTCTCATGCCATTTTAAAGAAACTCTAACTGTACACTGTAGACAATATTTTAATGGGCATGATATGCCCATTGATATGGAAAAGACAATAGTCCCATATAAAAAATTGACACATGAATGTACACAGTTATGTTTGAAGTAAAGAAAATACTTAAGGCATATGTACATATCAATTTAATGAGTCTCCACTTTAAAATTTTTCTATTAATCAACCAATTAATGGATCCAGCTAGGCTGGGTGAGACTTAACTGATCTATTGTTGGTTATTTTGGATGTTTCAAATTTTTCACTAACATAAATATGATTTTTTTGTACATACTCCTTTATATTTCTGATTATCTTATTAAGATAATTATAAGAAACAGAATTATTAGACCAATAATTTTTAAATCCTTTAAAAATGTAAATTGCAAATTTGATTTTCAAAAAGCTTTTCTCCAATATATATTCCAACCCTCTGTACATGGGAATGGATAAACATTTTCCCTAAAATTTATGCTCAAAATTTAGTCAGCTTTATTCTTACCTCTACTTCTCTTTGACTATCTGTTATCACCAAAACCTAGCTAGCCTCTTCTTTTTCAACATCTCAGATGTATGTCTTTCTTGGTCCTTTACAACCTCATTACCTCATGTCTAGAGTTTAGCAATTGTTCCCTAATCATTCTTCTGTCTCAAGTTCCTGCCCATCTCAAATACTACCTATTTCCTTAATCTTCCTGAAATACTACTTTGACGATGTCAGTTGTCAGTTAGAGAATCCATGTTAGCTGCTTACTGCCTATTGGATTTAATTTAAATTCTTTAAAATAGCATCCAAAGCTGTCAAACAATTGGCTCTACTTTATCTGTCCAATCTTCTCACTGCTCACCATAAACCTTAGAGTTCCCTTAGTCCACTGTGTTTATCCCATTGTCTTTTTCTCCTCTCTAGTCCTTAATTTAAAAAAATGGATCTCATCTATTTTGTTCACTTACATATCCCAAGCACCTTTAACAGTGTCTGGCACAGAATAAGCAGTCAGCAAATATTCATTCAATTGATAAACCAATTCCAATTCAGTGACAGAATAATGAGCACACCTCATTACAAAGCATTATTCCAATATTTAAGCAATATATAAATGTAGCTGTTGCAAATGAATAGAAATGTGGGTTCAAGGTGACGGAACCCACATCTTGAGGTGGGGTGGGTTCAAGGTGATGGAATAGGAGGATGCTGGACTCACCTCCCCTCACGAAAACATCAAAGCTACAACTACATATAGAATGACTCTCACTGGGAACTAGCAGGAAAGCTCCTCTAGAATCAACGCTGTGAGGAAAGATTCACACACAATCTGGTAGGAAGGGAGAGGTGATCTGGTCAGGACCTGCATCCCTAGCAGAGGACACAGAAGAGGAGGGGGCTATTTCACAGGCTCAGGGATCCTTCCTGGGGAGTGAGGGGTTTTGAGACAGAAGGGAAGGGGTCAGGGCACAACCTTTAAAAGAATGACATAGCTGTTGAGGATACTACATAAACTGGTTAGAACCAATTAGGCCCAAGGTGGCAGAAAATCTGACTTCCAGTAGACCTTGAGCCTCATTATACGCCCATTGTAATACATTAGCGTGCTAAATGACACACCCACAGGTGCCATGACAGTCCCGAGGCCAACCATAAAAGGGCAAAAAGTGAGCAGTGGCCCAATTCCTCGAAATCCCCACCACTTCCTCAAAATAGTTGGAATAACCCTCCCACTTATTAGCCTATGAAATTACCCAGCCCGTGAAAACTAACTACCCCGTCTTTTGGGGCCTCTCTCACCTTCTGAGATGGCCTACGCTCTGTCTTTGGAGTGTGTTTCTCCTAGGGCTGCTCTCGCCTTCTGAGATGGCCAGCATTCTGTCTATGGTATGTGTATCTCTGCTTTCACTTTACTATGGCTCGCTCTTGAATTCTTTCTGTGTGGAGCCAAAGACCCTCACTTGGCGGGCCCATCCCAGGGACTCACCCAAGACCTGGGACATGACCATCCTCTCATGTCCCGTTTTCCTGCAAATTCTTTACAAAGGATATTAATAAATCTACTTCTTGCCTATCACTTTGCCTCTCACTGAATTCCTTCTGCATGGAGACATAAAGAACCTGAACTTCATTAAGTCCTGAGATGGGTTGCATTGTTTCAGTTAGAAGATTGTGGGTTCGAGTCCCAGCTGAGGTGCAAATGGGTTTGAGTCCTCTCCTAAGTCAGAGGCTGTGGGTTTAAGTCCCATCTGAAGTGTGGCTGGGTTCAAGTCACATCTGAAGGGGTGCAGTTTCACTCTGATCAGGGTATTGGCAGCCATTGCCAGCATACCAGCATGCACCTTGGTGCACAGACTTGGGAGGGAGTGAGACTAGCTCCAGGGCAGAGACGATTATCACACTCGAGCATGTGTCCCTTCCCACACTGAGTGAGCCAGCTCATTAGTGTAGCACCAACCCTTCTGGCCTGACCCAACGTCTAACCGAGGCAAGCGCACTGGGGAAAAGTGAAACCAGCACAGAAGTGCAGCCCCAAGCCCTCAGGCCCCAGCCACCCCTAAACCAAGGTGGAGAAACCCTGGAGAAACCCAACTCCCTCAGGGCTCCTGTTCCAACCTCTTGGACCCAGACCCCACCCCTGATAGAGCAGTGATGGACACTGAGCAAAGGAGAAGTCCCAGCTTGCACCTGGCTCTGGCTTCAGCCTTACTTCCCACCAAGGTGTTGGCTGCCAGCACACCTCAGGGAAAGACCTGGCCCTTGCTCATTTCAGGTATAGCCACCTAACAAAGCCTCTGGGCACAAGAAAACTGCATAGGGACACTCCCACACAAGGACACACCCTCAAGATCAGAATAGGTAACTGTTTCACCTAATTTCATAGAGACAGAGAAATTTAAACAAAATGAGAAGACAGAAGAATATGTTTCAAACAAAAGAACAAGAAACCACCCCTGAAAAAACTCCAATGAAACAGATATAAACAATTTACCTGATAAAGAGCTCGAAGCAACAGTAATAAGAAGGCTACCTGAACTTGGGGAAAAAAATAGATGAACACCATGAGAACTTTAAGAAAGAACTAGAAAATGGAAAAAAGAACCAGTCAGAGCTGAAGAATTCAATAACTGAATTGAAAAATACAATATAGGAATTAACAGCAGATTAGGTGATAACAGAAGAATGCATGAGCTATCTGGAAGATAGAATAATAGAAATTACACAATCAGAATAGCAAAAAGAAAAACAAATTTAAAAAATGAGAATAGTTTAAGGGAACCTCTGGACAATATCAAGTGTACTAACATTCACATTACAGGGGTCCCAGAAGGAGAAGAGAGAAAGGGGTAGAAATGTATTTGATGAAATAATGGCTGAAAACTTCCCAAACATGAAGGAAAGAGATATCTAGGTACAGGAATCACAGAGAGTCCCAAAGAAAATGAAAACAAAGAGACCCACACCAAGACATATCATAGTTAAAATGGCAAAACTTAAAGAGAGAATTCTAAAGGCAGCAAGAGAAAAAAAAATGTTACATACAAGGGAACCCCCATAAGGCTATAAGCTGATTTTTCAGCAGAAACTTTGCAGGCCATAAGGGAGCGGCATGATACATTTAATGTGCTGAAAGGAAAAAGTCTACAACTTAGGATACTCTACCCATCAAGGTTGTCATTCAGCACTGAAGGAGAGATATAGAGATTCTCAGATAAGCAAAAATTAAAAGAGTTCATAATACTAAACTGACTGTACAAGAAGTGTTAAAGGGTCTTCTTTACGTGAAAAAGAAAAGGCTATAACAAGAAATAAGAACTTAAAAGAAGGGAAAAATCCCATTGGTAAAGGCAAATATATAGTAAAGGCTGTGAATCAACCACTTAAATAAGCTAGTATGAAGATTAAAAGACAAAAATTATAAAATCAACTATAACTACAATAAACAGTTAAGGTATCTTTTCCAACCACAGTGGTATGAAAGTAGAAGTTAATTACCGGAAGAAAAATGGGGAAAACACAAACACATGGAGACTAAACAACATGCTACTAAAAAACCAATAGGTCAACAAAGAAATCAAAGGAAATCAGAAAATACCTTGAGACAAATGAAAATAAAAACACAACTTTCCAAAATCTATGGGATGCAGCTAAAGCAGTTCTAAGAGGGAAGTTTATAGCAATATAGGCATACCTCAGAAAATAAGAAAAATCTCTAATAAAAAACCTAACCAACCATCTAGAGGAATTAGAAGAAGAACAAAGTCCAAAGTCAGCAGAAGGAAGGAAATAAAAAGATCAGAGTGGAAATAAATAAAAGAGACCCCCCAAAAAATAATAGAAAAAATCAATAAAACCAAGAGCTGGTTTTTGAAAAGATAAATAAAATTGGTAAGCCTTTATCCAGGCTCATTAAGAAAAAAAGAGAGAGGACACAAATAAAATAAGACATGAAAGAGGAGAAGCTATAACTGATATCACAAAAATACAATCATAAGATAGTACTATGAGCAGATATATGCCAACAAGTTGGACAGACTAGAAGAAATGGATAAATTCCTAGAAACATACAATCTTCCAAGACTGAAGCAGGAAGAAATAATCTGAACAGACTGACTACTAGTATTAAAATTAAATCAGTAATCAGAAAACTCCCCTATCCTCCTATCCTTCTCAAACTATTCCAAAAAATCGAAGAGAAGGAAACACATCCAAATTCATTCTTTAAAGCCACCATGATACCCAAACCAGGCAAAGACATTACAAAGAAGAAAATTACAGGTAAATATTTCTGATGAATATAGATGCAAAAATCCTCAATAAAATATTAGCAAACCAAATTCAGCAACATATAAAATGGATCATACACCATGATCAAGTGGGATTTATTCCAGGGATGAAAGGATAGTTCCATATCCACAAATCAATGTGATATACCACATTAACAAAATGAAAAATAAAAATTACATGATCATCTCAATAGATGTAGAACAAGCATTTGATAAAATTCAACACCCATTCATGATAAAAACTCTAAAAAAAGTTAGTTTAGGACTTGTCTGGTGACACAGTGGTTAAGAATCTGCCTGCCAATGCAGGGGACACGGGTTCGAGCCCTGGTCTGGGAAGATCCCACATGCCACAGAGCAGTTAATTTAGAAGGAAAATATCTCAATATAAAGGCCATTTATGACAAATCCACAGCTAACATTGTACTCAATGGTGAAAAATTGAAAGGTTTTCCTCTAAAATCATGAACAAGGCAAGGATGACCACTCTCACCATTTCTATCTAACATAGTATTGGAAGTCCTAGCCACAGCAATCAGACAAGAAAAAGAAATAAAAGGCATCCAAATTGGAAAGGAAGAAGTAAAACTATCACTATTTGCAGATGACATGATACTATATTTAGAAAACCCTAAAGTCTCCACCAAAAAACTATTAGAACTAATAAATGAATTCAGTAAAGTTGTGAGATACAAGATCAATATACAGAAATGGGTTGCTTTTCTGTACACTAATAATGAACTATTGGAAAAAGAAAACAAGAAAACAATTCCATTTTACACTTGTATCAAAAAGGATAAAATACCTGTGAATAAACTTAACTATACTCTGAAAACTATAAGACATTAATGAAGGCAAGTGAAGATGATACAAAGAAATTGAAACGTATCCCATGGTCATGGATTAGAAGAACATTATTAAAATTTCCATACTACCCAAAGCAATCTACAGATTTAATGCAAGCCCTATCAAAATACCCATGACTTTTTTCATAGAACTAGAACAAATAATCCTAAAATTTTTATGAAACCACAAAAGACCCTGAATACTCAAAGCAATCTTGAGAAAAAAGAACAAAGCTGGAGATGTCATGTTCCCTGACTCCAGACTACACTACACAGCTATAGTAATCAAAACAGCATGGTACTGGCATAACAACAGACACATAGACCAATGGCACAGAATAGAGAGCCCAGAAATAAACCCACACACATATGGTCAATTAATCTAGGACAAAGGAGATAGAAGTACATAATGAGGAAAGACAGTCTCTTCAATAAGCACTGTTGGGAAAACTGAAAACCTACATGTAAAAGAATGAGATTAGAACATTTTCTCACACCATATATAAAAACAAACTCAAAATGGATTAAAAACCTAAATTTAAGACTAAAAACTATAACTCTAGAAGAAAACGTAGGCATATACTTTTGATGTAAATCTTAACAAGATTTTTTTGCATCTTTCTCCTCAGGCAAGAGAAACAAAAGCAAAAATTACAAATGAACCTAATTAAACTAAAAGCTTTTGCACAGCAAAGGAAACCATCAACAAAACAAAAAGACAACATACTCAATGAGGAAAGATATTTGCAAATGGTATGTCTGTTAAGAGTAAATATCCAAAATATATAAAGAGCTCATACAGCTCATTGTCAAAAAAACAAACAACCTGATTAAAAAATGGGCAGAAGACCTGAATAGAATTTTTTTCAAAGAGGACCAACAGGCACATGAAAAGATGCTCAACATCACTAACCATCAGAGAAATGCAAATCAAAACCACAATGAGATATCACCTCCAACCTGTCAGAATGACTATCATCAAATAGACAACAAAAAATAAATGTTGGCAAGGATGCGGAGTAAAGGAACTCTTGTGCACTGTTGGTGAGAATGTACATTAGTATAGCCATTATGGAAAAGAGTATGGAGGTTCCTCAAAAAATTAAAATTAGATCTACCATATGATCCAGAAATTCCACTCCTGGTTATATATCCAAAGAAAACAAAAACACTAATTTGAAAGGATTAATGCTCTCCTATGTTCATAGCAGCATTATTTACAATAGCCATAACATGAAATCGACCTAAGTGTCTATCAACAGATGAATGGATAAAGAAGATGTGTATAAAAAAATAAGATGTGTATGTGTGTGTATATATATATATATATATGTGTGTGTGTATATATATATATATATATATATATATATATATATATACACACCCACACATATACATACATACATATACACAATGGACTGTTACTCAGCCATAAAAAAGAATGAAAAATTGCCATTTGCAGTAACATGGATGGGCCTGTAGGGTATTATGCTTAGTGAAATAAGTCAGACAGAGAAAGACAAATATGCACATTTTCACCTATATGTGGAATCTAAAAAATAAAACGAATGAATATAACAAAACAAAAACAGACTCACAGATACAGAGAATAAACTAGTGGTTACAAGTGGGGCAATGGGTGGGGGGAGAGGCAAGATAGGTGAATGGGATTAAGAGGTACAAACTACTAGGTAGAAAATAAATAAGATACAAGGATGTAATGCACAGGGAATATAGCCAATATTTTATAATAAATTTAAATGGAGTATAACCTATAAAAATGTTGAAGCAATATGTTGTACACCTGAAACTGATATAACATTGTAAATCAACTATACTTCAATAAAAAAGAAACATACCACCTTGTTTTGTTCAACCTAGTGACTTAATCTCTTAGAAATATTCAAATTCTTGGGACTTCCCTGGTGGTCCAGTGGTTAAGACTCCGCACTCCCAATGCAGGGGCCCAGGTTTGATCCCTTGTCAGGGAGCTAGAGCTCACTTGCCACAACGAAGATCCCACACGTGGCAATGAAGATCCCGTGTGTTCTAACTAAGACCCGGCACAGCCAAATAAACAAATAAATATTAAAAAAAAGAAGTATTCAAATTCTTGCTATTCACTTCTCCTTAGCATGATATTTCCACATCACTCACTGGAGTATGTTAATGCATTTAATAATACGATAAGAACCTGCTGCTTTTTACGCTAACCAGCACCTCTGACCACTGCTACCCATCTACAGACCAATGTACCTGGGGGGGGGGGCATTCGCAAGTCACCCTATGGCAGACCATGGAAAATTATCTTGGAAGCTAAATTAGTAATTAAGAAGTTGCATCCCAGCAAAGGGAGGATAAATGATTTTAAAAGATATATTATCCAAGTTATTATGAAGTCTAATTCACAACAATCAAATTTGGATAGTTCTGTAAAAACACTACTAGTTTCTGGTTCTTTGGGCTACAACTATTCTATGCTACATATTGTTTACCCCACTTCCGTTCACATAGTCTTTCTTCACATAGTATAAAAGCCAAAAAAAACAAACAACCCAATTAAAAAATGGGCAGAAAATCTAAACAGACATTTCTCCAAAGAAGACATACAGAAGATTAAAAAGCATGTGAAAAGATGCTCAAAATCACTAATAATTAGAGAAATGCAAATCAAAACTAGAATGAGGTATATCACGTCACACCGGTCAGAATGGCCATCATCAGAAAGTCTACAAATAATAAATGCTGGAGAGGGTGATGGGAATGAAAACTGGAACAGCCACTATGGAGAACAGTATGGAAGTTCCTTAAAAAACTGAAAATAGAGCTACCATATGATCCAGCAATCCCACTCCTGGGTGTACATATGGAGAAAACCATAAGTCAAAAAGATACATGTACCCCAATGTTCATTGTAGCACAATTCACCATAGCCAGGACATAGAAGCAACCTAAATGCCCATCTACAGAGGAATGGGTACAGAAGATGTGGTACATACATACAATGGAATATTACTCAGCCATAAAAAAGAATAAAATAACTCCATTTGCAGCAACATGGATGGACCCAGAGATTCTCATACTGAGTGAAGTAAGTCAGACAGAGAAAGACAAATATATGATATTGCTTATATGTGGAATCTAAAAAAAAGGCTACAAATGAAATTATCTACAAAAACTTGTATCTTTGAAATAGAGTTACAGACGTAGAAAATAAATTTATGGTTACCAGGGGGTAAGGGAGGGGAGGGATAAATTGGAAGATTGGGATTGACATATACATACTACTATAAATAAAACAGATAACTAATGAAGACCTACTGTATAGCACAGGGAACTCTACTCAATACTCTGTCCTATAAGGGGAAAGAATCTAAAAAAGAGTGGATATATGTATTTGTATAGCAATTCACTTTGCTGTACACCTGAAACTAATACAACATTGTAAATCAATTATACCCCAATAAAAATTTTAAAAATTTAACCAATAATAGTACAATAATACAACTTATTGAAATTATTGCCACTTTGGGAGTTTATATCTCTGGCCATCCTATTACTGTTTTGGGGGTTTCCTCACTCTTTAGCCATGTAAATTTCTTGGTTTTCTTTAATGATGTATATTGAAAAGCACAATGTTGAGATTTTACTGGCTTAATTCTCAGAGGGCTATCTTATTTTCAAGTTTGAAGGGTTCTGTCTTTATTGTCCCTAAGCATTGCTGACAGTGAAGACGTGGCAAAATGACAAAGGTGCAAGTTAAAGTTCAAGTAGCTAATCCATCTGGCTATTACTTGAAGCATTTTTGGAACATGTCATTTGCTAAATATCAACTAGTGCTTGTGTATGAGTAACTTTTAAAAAAAATTTTCGCCTTCTCACGTCACTAAGTACAGTGATGTGCACAGAGGTACTTAAAAGTTACATGTTAACTGAATATAAGAAATATTTTTATCACTTGTGGTTTAAACAATAGTCTATAAAAAACCATAAAGTATGTTAATGCTTTAACCTTAAAGTTCAGATAAAGAGGTAAATTTGGGCTTAAAAATTAGGGGGGGTGTGTAAAGATTGTTTTTCAAAAACTATCTTCATCTGAGTTTAAAAGGTTATATGGTGTGGTACCACAATAAGAGAAATGACCATTAAAACTTTAGTCTTGTAAATAATCTAACAATATACTGGTTAAGGGGAGCTGGCTTGTAAATCCTGAGTCCTTCCAGATACTGAAATTCTGTAACTTCTTACATTCCAGTCCTAAAAAGGGAGATATGCCATTTTGTTTAGAAGGCAAATTTTAACTACCTGCTGCCTGTTTAACTCATTAAAAACAAAAAGGGAAAGTGCTTTTAGTTTAAAATTCTGGAGAAAAGTTAACCCCATATGACAATAAGCATCTAAAATGTCAAGAAGAAGAAATTATGTTTTAAAAATGTTTTAGATTAGAAGCAATTCTGAGACAGCAGCATACATGGAGCCCAGATTATTGCATTCCTTGACAGTCATATATACACACACATGCATATGTATATACTCATGTTTTACCCCAGTTCAGCTCTTGACCTGCCTCAGCATTTCTCCAGCACACAGATTAAGGAAGTAATACACACAAAGACACACACACACACACACAGAGATAGAACTGTTGAGGGGAAAGAGTTCCAAAATAATAAATCTAAGTCACCAGTCTCTACTGCTAATTTCACCTCAACATTCAACAAGCACTTTGGGAGTTTATTCAGTACCTATGGATAGAAGGCAAAGAGTAATGAAATGTTAGAAAAGGGAACTACAGAAATAATCTATTCTAATCACCTCATTTTTTTCAGGTGGAAAAATAAGGCTGAGAGGGATTATATGACATACTCAAGGACATTCAAGTCTTTTATGTGCAAGTTAAATACATCAGAGCTGAGGAAACATTAGAAACTGTAGAGAAGTCTCCAAATCAAAACATGCTTATGTCCTTAGTAAATAAATTATCTGAGTCTTATGTTTAGAGGATTCTCCACAGTTACGACTGAGTCCAGCTTGGGGATAAGGAACACAGAAACTATAAAACTATAAGCAGAATATGGTAGCTCTCAGCTGCCATGGGCCAAGCCCCTTTGCAGTGATTTCCTATAGGAGAGTGGTCCTCAAAGTTTTAGTCTCAGGGCCACTTTATACTCTTAAGAATAACTGAACACAACAAGAACTTTTGTTTATATGGGTTTTTGTATCTATTAGTATTTCCTATATTAGATATTAAAACTGAGAAATCTTAAACATGTATTTATTATTTCATTAAAAATAACAGTAATAAACCCATTTCACATTAACATAAATGGCATCTTTTTCGAAAAAGATAACTATATTCAAGAAAAAAATTTGAGAAGAGTAACATTGTTTCACATTTAAAAGATCTCTAACAACTGGCTTAGTAGAAGACAGCTGGATTCTAATATTTACTTCTGCATTTCTTCTACTGTGATATATTTTTTGAAGTATATATTTATATATTAAAGCATATTAAGAAAATCCAGTATCACATAGATTAGTCAAAAAGAGGAGGAGTATTTTAACAGCTGTGCATATTCTTTGAATACTATACCCAAATGTGACAAGTTCTAGTTTCTTAACGGTGGGTTGCAATGTGGAATCTGAAAACACATAACTGTGCTTTGTGTACTCTGTTGTGTTAAAATCCATTGGTCTGTCACACTTTTTAAAATCTATGTATAATTTTAAAAAATATAATGCATTAGTCATTTGCAAAATGTTGGTTCAGTGAGTTATGCCGATATTCTAAATGTTGATACATTTTTTTATAGTAAAAAAAAATCACATTAATATCACCATTGAATTACCAGAGGTCTTTAAGTATTGGAAAACTGTCAAGATAATGATAGTGGATGCAAGTTCTTCAAAATATTTGTTTGAAAGCTGAAAATTTTTATTATTTTCATTTTTAAATTTCTTTTTTGTTTATATCTTTATTGGAGTATAATTGCTTTACAATGTTGTGCTAGTTTCTGCTGGACAACAAAGTGAATCAGCTATATGTATACATATATCCCCATATCTCCTCCCTCTTGTGTCTCCCTCCCACCCTCCCTATCCCACCCCTCTAGGTGGTCACAAAGCACCGAGCTGATCTCCCTGTGCTATGTGGCTGCTTACCACTAGCTATCTATTTTACATTTGGTAGTATATATATGTCAATGCTACTCTCTCACTTCGTCCCAGCTTCCCCTTCTCCCACTGTGTCCTCAAGTATGTTCTCTATGTCTGCGTCTTTAATCCTGCCCTGCCACTAGGTTCATCAGTACTGGAAAGCTCAAATTTTATTATTGGCCATAGCAAAAGCACTCCATACATAAGGATTACTGCACTATTCTTTAATTCCTGTAGATGAGACACTTCCTGTCCTGCAAACTCTATGCTCCCCCTTCCATAGTATGTAGCTATTACTAGATAGCACTTTCCCAACCAGAGTTTTTATTTGTCAGCCCTCCTTACACCTAGGTGTAGCCATGGTTTGTTCTCACTAATGGTATATGATTGGAAGTGATATGGGTAACTTCTGAGCCAAGACTTTTATGAGTGTGTGTCTATTCCTCTTTTATTCTCCTGATACAGATTAATTTTATTGACTGTGAAGGTCTATAGGATGGTGACCCCAGAAGGTGGAAGCAGCCTGGATCTCTGAATCACTATGTGGAGGAGAGGCACTCACTGATCACTAACTAATATGAATTCTCATAAGACAGCTTTAAATGTAGGTTAAGGTTCTACAGAAATATAAAAGGCTCAAAGTTCAAATAAAAACAAAGATTTGAACAAAATTCTACCTTGAACAGATTTCCTAGTAGTCACAGTCTAAGTCGAAGTCTACAGAAAAAATTACTTTATAGAAAAATAAGACTACTTCTTTATGCAATCCTTGCCTTTTTGAAGTGGTACATCTGCCCTTTTAGTTCCCCTACAAAAAAAAAAACAGTGGTGTGTAGACTAGACCCGTGCTTCTCCAGTGGAGGCTCAGCTTCTTTCAGAGGATTAGCAATTCCAACTCTTTGCTGTCACTGTACCTCTGGACCACTTTGGCCCCACAGTGTGGGTTTTCCATTCTCCAAACAATTGCTTGCTATTTCTAGAGGCATCTGTATACAAAATCGGGAAACAAGTGAGATTTTCCCCCAGTCTTCTGCATCCCACTTTGGCTCTTCTAACAGCTTTCCTCCTTCCTTCTCACATATTAAAACTTGATCCCAGAAAAGGATATAAACACTCATTCACATTAGTCATGAATGAGGGAATAAGGCTATGGTAATTCTCCTAAGTTAAAACTCTTATCCTATGATGACAATTTTAAGCCTTAACATACTTACAAGCTTGTAAAATTAAATGTCTGAGAGGCAGTATGTGAAGTGGTTAAAGAGTTCAGATTCTAAGGCCAGAATTTCCTGAATTTGAATTCATATTCCACCATTTATGAGTGATGTGACCTTGAGCAAGTTATTTAATTCCCTCATGTTTCAGTTTCCTCATTTTATAACTGATAATAAAAGCAACCTACTACATAAGAATATTACTAATAAAGCCCTAATAAGTTAACACACTTTATCAAGTACATAGTTCAAACTGAAGATTTCCCCAAGTTGAATATAAATTATTAAAATTTAATTTTGAGCAGTATATGAAAAGAAGCCCTAATTAAACCTCTGACCTACCATAATACCCCAGACTTAGATGATCTTATCCAGAAACAGAAAAATCTAGTGATGTTTTAGAATGTAATATAAAAAGTACTTTTCAAATATTTATGGGTAAATAAAATATATGATGCGTTTTATAAAGATTTTCCATTAATATGAAAATCAAGTGTGTTTGAAACAAATACAATTTTTACATTTTTCCAAATTAAAATGATCATTTCATTAGAAATACAGTATAAAACCTCTTTAAAGCATGGTAGTTCACCACCCAGAGCAATTCTTTATTTTAGATTGCATAAAATGGATACTGCAAAAATAATAATGTCTGAAAAAACCAGGACTATCATGAAGCAACATATAAAAAATATTTGGAACAAAAGTAATTGAGATAAAAGCTCATAAGCAGTATTTGCTCTAATAAAAGAAAAACATTTTTGATGGTCTCTATAAATTATGGAATAACGTAACTGTATTCTCTTGGTGGCCAAAAATATTGGTCAATATCTGTTGATTATTTTTAATTTTTGAATGTTGATTATGGTTAAATGTTGAAGTATTGAAACAGTTTCATACATATTACTTATGTAAAGAACATAAAAAACAATGTTATATATTATAGAAAGGAAGAATGCCTACAAATACCCATATAGTCATTACCTCTAGGGAGGAAGGGACAGATTTAGGAATGGTACAAAAGATATGTAAATAAAAGGCTTGAAAAGCAAATATGGCAAAATGCAAATATTTGTTATGTGTGGGAAATATTTTCTATACTTTCCTTCATGTTTAAATAAAATATAATAATAAAAACAAATCTAAAAGGAAACCCATGTAAAAAATTGGGATAAACATAACCACTTTGATCTATCTCTCAACTCTAAGTAAAACAACTACAAAACTTACAAATAGGAAAATCTGCATCAGCACCAGAAAGTAAATACAAAAACTGATATTATATCTGAAGTCCATGAAATGGGACCAAATTTTAAAGTGTTTTTGATAATAAATATACTTTACCACATGATGGGAAAGTACACATCAGGAGGTCTTGACAGATCCTCATCCACATTGGCAGAAACTTACTCAGAAAAGCAAAAGCTCCACTGAAATGAGATGTTTATTTGGGAATCCAATGAGAAGCCCCTTACTCAAGGTCACTTTTGCCTCTACAGTCCAGGGGCACCGGGTAGAATGGTAAGCCCATGACTGGCTAAAACATGATGTTGAAAATCGTGGTCTTTTGAGGGACTTGATTTTTTCCTTTCAGCCTCACCTCCAAAGACCTTTCCGTTGTCACTCCCTAATAAAAGATTGTTCTTGGTTTACACATCTGCCAAATGAGTAGCTTGTAGTGGCCTTTATCCTATTTTTTAAAAACTGATCCCTATATATTTTCATTTTTTATGAGGTAACAAGACAACATTTAGTATGTCATAGCATACCACGTGAAAACAGGATATGACGCCTTTCTCTGGAGATTTTATTTCCTCAATGTCAGGGGATACTCTCCAATGGTGAAATGAAATTTTTCCTTAAATATCTGCAACAGTGTCACCTTCTCTCCCTCTTCAGTCTGGCCATATAAGTTTCTATGTCTCACTTGAAATATTTGGCTAAGATCTTTACTAGGTCTACCACAGAGCTTAAGAAAATCCAAGAATTTTAAATAAATTTTGGCATTGTGAAAACTTATGAAAATCATCAAGACATGTTCTAGTGACATTTTCCAAATTTAAAGACAAATTAAAAAATCTTGGAAACATCTAAATAAGTAAAAGTAAAAACTAAATTTTATAAATTAACTGTAAAGGAAGAAAACATAGGCTGGTTTAGACTTCTCTACTAGACTAAATAACAGAAGATAATGAAGCAGTATCTAGTTTTATAGGAAAATGTGATTTGACAATTTGATATTTAAATTGGAAAATAAACTCAATATTTAAATATTTAATTTACATCAGTCTGACTCTCCCATAGATAAAAGTTATGAATTCTTGAAAGTGTTAAAAAAAAAGGACATTAACCACTTGAAGATACCAAGGAATGACTAAAAGCAGGTAGAAACTGGAGGGGAGTTGAGCCTTCTAAAATGGAACCTGTAGGGTTCTCATCAAGAAAAAAAGGCAGAGGACTCAAATCAATAAAATTAGAAATGAAAAAGGAGAAGTTACAACTGACACCATACAAATACAAAGGATCATAAGAGACTAATACAAGCAACTATATGGCAATAAAATGGACAACCTAGAAGAAATGGACAAATTCTTAGAAAGGTACAACCTTCCAAGACTGTACCAGGAAGAAATAGAAAATATGGACAGATCAATCACAAGTACTGAAACTGAAACTGTGATTTAAAAACTTCCAGCAAACAACTGTCTGGGACCAGATGGATTCACAGGCAAATTCTATCAAACATTTAGAGAAGAGTTAACACCTATCCTTCTCAAACTATTCCAAAAAATTGCTGAGGAAGGAACACTCCAAAGTTCATTCCATGAGGCCACGATCACCCTGATACCAAAACCAAAGATATCACAAAAAAAAGAAAATTACAGGCCAGTATCACTGATGAATATGAAAGCAAAAATCTTCAACAAAATACTAGCAAATCCAATCCAACAACACATTAAAAGAATCATATACCATGATCAAGTGGGATTTATCCCAGGGATGCAAAGATTTTTCAACATACATAAATCAATCAATGTGATACACTACACTAACAAACTGAAGAATAAAAACCATATGATCATCTCAATAGATGCAGAAAAAGCTTTTGACAAAATTCAACACCCATTTATGATAAAAACTCTCCAGAAAGTGGGCATAGAGGCAACATACTTCAACATAATAAAGGCCATATATGGTAAATCCACAGTAAACATCATTCTCAATGGTGAAAAACTAAAAGCATTTCCTCTAAGATCAGGAACAGGACAAGGATGTCCACCCTTTCTACTTCTATTCAACATAGTTTTGGAAGTCCTACCCACAGCAATCAGAGAAGAAAAAGAAATAAAAGGAATCCAAATTAGAAAAGAAGAAGTAAAACTGGCACTGTTTGCAGATGATATGATACTACACATACAAAATTCTAAAGATGCTACCAGAAAACTAGAGCTCATCAATGAATTTGGTAAAGTTGCAGGATACAAAATTAATACACAGAAATCTCTTACATTCCTATACATTAACAGTGAAAGATAAGAAAGAGAAATTAAGAAAACTGTCCCATTTACCATTGTATCAAAAAGAATAAAATACCTAGGAATAAACCTACCTAAGGAGGCAAAAGATTTGTACTCCAAAAACTATAAGATACTGATGAAAGAAATAAAAGATGACACAAACAGATGAAAAGATATACTATGTTCTTGGACTGGAAGAATCAGTATTGTGAAAATGACTATACTACCCAAAGTAATCTACAGATTCAATGCAATCCCTATCAAACTACCAATAGCATTTTTCACAGAATTAGAACAAAAAATTTTACAATTTGTATGGAAACACAAAACACCCTGAATAGCCAAGAAAGAAAGAGAGAAAGAAAAACAGAGCTAGAGGAATCAGGCTCCCTGACTTCAGACTATACTACAAAGCTACAGTCATCAAAACAGTATGGTACTGGCACAAAAACAGAAATATAGATCATTGGAACAGGATAGAAAGTCCAGAGATAAACCCATGCACCTATGGTCACCTAATATTCGACAAAGCAGGCAAGAATATACAACGGAGAAAAGACAGTCTCTTCAATAAGTCGTGCTGGGAACACTGGACAGCTATATGTAAAAGAATGAAATTAGAACATTCTCTAACACTATATACAAAAGTAAACTCAAAATGGATTAAAGACCTAAATGTAAGACCAGATACTATAAACTTCTTAGAGGAAAACATAGGCAGAACACTCTCTGACATAAATCTCAGCTTGACCTTTTTTGATCCACCTCCTAGAGTAAAGAAAATAAAAACAAAAATAAATGGAACCTAATTAAACTTAAAAGCTTCTGCACAGCAAAGGGAACCATAAACAAAACAAAAAGACAACCTACAGAATGGTAGAACATATTTGCAAATGAAGCAACTGACAAGGGATTAATCTCCAAAATATACAAACAGCTCATGCAGCTCAATACCAAAAACAAAAACAAAAAAACAAAAAAAACCCAATCAAAAAATGGGTGGAATATCTAAATAGACATTTCTCCAAAGTAGACATATAGACGGCCAAGAAGCACATGAAAAGATGCTCAACATCACTAAATTAAAGAAATTCAAATCAAAACGACAATAAGGTATCACCTCACTGGTCAGAATGGCCATCATCAAAAAATCTACAAACCATAAATGCTGGAGAGGGTGTGGAGAAAAGGGAACCCTCATACACTGTTGGTAGGAAGGTAAATTGGTACAGCCACTATGGAGAACGGTATGGAGGTTCCTTAAAAAACTAAAAATAAAGCTACCATATGATCCAGCAATCCCACTCCTGGGCACATATACAGAGAAAATCATAATTCGAAACGATACCTGCACCCCAAGGTCATTGCAGCACTATTTACAATAGCCAGGACATGGATGCAACCTAAATGTCCATCAACCAAGGAATGGATAAAGAAGATGTGGTACATGTATACAATGAAATATTACGCAGCCTTAAAAAAGAATGAAATAATGCCATTTGCAGTGATATGGATGGACCTAGAGATTGTCATACCGAGTGAGGTAAGTCAGACAGAGAAAAACAAATATCATATGATATTGCTTATATGTGGAATCTAAAAAAAATGGTACAAATGAACCTGTTTACAAAACAGAAGTAGAGTCACAGATGTAGAAAACAAACTTAGGTTTACCAAGGGGGAAAGGCGGGAGAGGGATAAATTGGGAGATTGGAATTGACATGTACACATTACTATATATAGAATAGATAACTAATAATAACCTGTTGTATAGCACAGGGAACTCTACTCAATACTCTGTAATGCCCTATATGGGAAAATAATATAAAAAAGAGTGGATTAAAAAAAAAAAAACCAAACCAGAACCCAATGGAACAATATCTTGATGAAAGGCAAAAGAAAAGTGAACCTAGAATTCTAAATCTAGCAAAAATATCCTTCAAAAATAAAGGCAAAATGAACATTATTTTTAGATAAATAAACTTGAGAAAATTTATTACTGGCAGAACTGAACTATAAGAACTGCCAAAAGGTAGTTTTTTTTCAAGCTGAAGGGAAATGACACCAGATGGAAACTCAGATTTATAGGATGGAATGAAGATCCAGGAATGGCAAATATGTGAATAAATATAGAAGACTATTTTTAAGTCTTCTCTTAATCTTTTAAAATACATATAATCACTTCTACTTCTTGCTATGATGGAGTAACAGGAACTGGATTGCTCTTCTTTCTTAAACAAGTAAACAATTGGAGAAAATATATGAAACAATGGTTTTCATGTGTTGGACAACAGGCAGCACAGGACAGTAATCACCCCCGCTCCAGCCAAGAGAAAAAAACCTAATGAGGGCTTTCAGTTGTCTCATCTTATTGTCTCTAAAAAAGAAATTTTGAGGCCACAGTCTAAGTGGTGGGAATCCAAGCAGAACTGAGCTGAAAAATAAAATTTAGCATTCAGGAAGGTGAAGGCAAGCTAAAATTCACAGGTCAGCATAATATAGAGGAGACAGATGCACACAGAGAGCATTCTGGAGCTCTTCAGAAGGTTATCCTTGAATTTTTGCCTGAGGTTGATTTATAAAAAAGAAACACAGGAAGGAGCAGGCAGAACAATGCTTGGGGCTCACAGAAAGCTCATGTTCCAGACAGCCAGATGGGAAATCTGTTATACACAGAGCATGGGGTAGAATACTAAGAAGGGTACTGCCTCAGTAGGGGAAGCATGTTAGGCCTAAACAAAAGAGTTCTCTGGTTCCACCTAATGAAGCTTAAAAGAAAGCCCCAAGTAGACCAAAATATTTCTAAATAACAAGATCACATCTCAGAAAAAACTCAAAAATATTTAAAGGAATAAAATAAAAATTTACACAAAACTACAAAATTTACTGAAGAAGGAACTGATCATTTGAATAGCACTATATCTATTAAAGAAATGAATTTTTAGTCAAAAACCTTACCACAGAGGAATTTCTAGGCCCAGATTGCTTCATTGGTGAATTCTACCAAATACGTAAAGAAGAACAAATACCAAGTTTACACTAACCCTTAGAAAAGAGAAGAGGGGTGAATATTACACTTATTACTAAAATGTGACAGGACAGTACAGGAAAAGAAAACAAAATTTTAGCAAACTGAATTCAGTAGTATACATGAAAAGGTTAATACACAATTGCCAAATGGGATTTATCCCAGGAATGCAAGGTTAGGTAACACTTGAAAAATCAATCAATGTAATTCACTGTATTAAAAGACTAAAATAGAAAACCAATATGTTCATCTCAACAAATGCTAAAATCCTACATCTATTTGTTAAAAAACAAACAACAACAAAAACCTCTCAGCAAACTAGGAAGGGAATGAAACTACCTCAACCTGATAAAAGATATCTATAAAAGCCTTCAGCCTAAATCTATTTAAAGGTAACCTAACATTTTCCCTCTAAGATCAGGAATGAGGCAAGCATGTCCACTCTCACCACTTTTAGTCAACATCTTCTTAAAGATCCTAGCCATAGGCAAGTAAAATAAATAAAAGGCATATAGATTGAAAACAAAGTAAAATGCTCTTTACTCTCAGATGACATGAGTATCCATGAAGAAAAAATCCTAAGAAATCTAAAAAGGCTACTAGAACTAATAAGCAAGTTTAGTAAGACTGTAGGATATAAGATCAACACAAAAGTATTTTTCTATAGTATTTTTTATATATTATCAGTGAACAATCAGGAATTGAAATTAAAAACACCATATGCAATATAATTTGAGAGATATGTGCAGCATCTATAAAGAAAAAACTAGAAAGTATTGCTGAGATAGAAAGAAGTCCTAAATAAATGTGGAAATATTCTATGTTCATGGATTGGAAAATCAATATTGTTAAGATGTCAATGCTTCTTAAGTTGATAGATTCAACCTAATTCCAATGAAAATTCCAGAGTATATACTTTAAATACTGATAAGCAGTTAAAAAATTATATAGAAATGAGAAGAATCTAGATAGCAAAATAATTTTTTAAAAGAAGAACAAAGTTGGAGGACTTATAGTACCTGACTCCAAGACACGTTATAAAATTACGGTTATCAAGGTAGTTTGGTATTGGCATCAGTGAAACAGAATTCAGAGTACATGCATAGAGCAATACACATATGATCAAATGTTTTTTTGACAAAGGTTCCAAGATAATTCAATGGGCAAAGGATAATCTTTTCAACATATGGTGCTAGAATAATATGCAAAGAAATGATCCTCACTGCTTACTTCACATAATTTGCAAAAATTACTCAAAATGAATTAGAGACCTAAGTGTATAATAGGAGCTACAATTATAAGCTATAAAATTATATACTATAAAATTTCTAGAAGAAAATATGGGAGAAAATCTTGGTGAAATTGGGTTTCACAAAAAAATTCTTGAATATGACACAAAAAAGCACATACCCTACTGGAAAAAATGATAAATTTGATTTTTACCATATTATAAACTTTTGCCTTTCAAAAGACACTATTATAAAATGAAAAGGCAACTACAGACTAGAAAAGAATATTTGTAAAATATATATCTGTTAAAGGATTTGTGTCTAGAATATATAAAGAACTGTTATAACAGAATTAAAATAGGACAAACAACCCCAATAAAAATAGCGAAAAGATTGAAACAGATACTTCAGCAAAGAAGATATACAGATGGCAAATAAGCACATGAAAAGAGCTCATCATAATTAGTCATTAGAGAAATTAAAATAAAACCTAACTAAATATCAGTACATAAGCCACAAGAATGGCTAAAATTAAGAAGACTGTACGAAGTGTTAGTGAGGAAGTAAACTATAACTTGTACACTGATAGGAATGTAAAATTTTGGATATATTTGGCAATTTCTTAAAATGTTATAATACACTTACCACACTACTCAGCCTTCCACTACTAGATGTTTACCAAAGATAAATGAAATCCTATGTTTACACAAAGACTTGTACATGAATATTCACAGCAGCTTTATTTATAATAGTTAAATACTAGAAACAATGCAAATGTCTACCAACATGTGAATGGATAAACAAATTGTTGTATATCCTTACCATGGACTATTACTCAGCAATACAGGGGAACAAACTATTCAAACATATGTCAAGATGAATGAATCTGAAAATAATTATGCAGAGTAGAAAATGCCAGACAAAAGATAGCACATACTCTATGATTCCATTTACATAAAATTCTAGAAAATGCAAACTAACCTGTAGTGACAAAAATCACATGAGTAATTGCCTGGGGATTGAGAAGGAGGGAGGAACTACAAAAAAGTCTGAGGAACTTTCTGGAATGGTGGATATGTTTCCTCTTGAAAGCTGTGACAGTTTTATGAGTTTATACATATGTCCAATTGTGAAATTTTATATTCTAAATGTGTGTGGTTTATTGTACATCAATTAGACCTCAATAAAGCTGAAATAAACCATGCAGTTATTTGAAGCAAAAATCCTAACACTGTATAATGTGAGGCCATTATTCATGTAGATCTTCTAATATATATGACAACAACAGCACAAAGGACAAAGGGGAGTATGTGTAGCTATCCTTCTCCAAGTTCCTACATTTTTAGTGAAGTAGGACAACATTAACTTTAAGTAGTATTTTAATAATTTAAGGATGCATTTTGAAATCACTAAGGCAATTGCAAAAAATTCAAGAAGGTACAGGCAAACAGCCAATAGAAGAATTAAAATGGAATACTAAAAATATTTGCTTAACCAAATGAAGATAGGGAAGGGGAATTGAAGAACAAAAAACAGGTGAGATAAAACTGAAAACAAACAGGAACATGGTAAAAACAAACCTAATCATGTCAATAGTTATGTTGAATGTAAATGAAGTAATCACTCCAATTAAAAGGAAGAAATTGTAAGACTAAATAAAAAACCAAGATTCAACTATAGGTTGTTTGCAAGACGACCTTTAAACATGAAAAAACAAAGAGGTTGTAAGTAAAATGATGGGAAAAGATACACTATGCAAACCACAAGCATAAGAAAGCTCAAGTGGCTATATTAATATCAGACAAAATAGAACTCATAGATAATTAGATAAATAGATAATTCCCCTAGGAGAATTATCATAGATATGAAGAAACATTCCATAATGATTAAAGGGAAAACATAATAATTGTGTATGTGCCCAGTAACTTAAAAATGCATAAAGCAAAAATCAGTAGAATTAAGGGGAGAAATAGATAATTCCACAATTGCAGTGGCAGATTTTAACACCCCCTTCTCAGTAATTAATAGAACAATTAAATATCGTAAAGATACAGAACCAGAGTTAGCAAACTTTTTCTATTAAGGGTCAGACAGTCCAATATTTTAGGCTTTGTGGGCCACATGTGACCTCTGTGTTATATTCTTTTTTTTTTAAATTTATTTATTTTGGGCTGCAGTGGGTCTTTGTTACTGTGCGCCAGCTTTCTCTAGTTGTGGCGAGCGGGGGCTACTCTTTGTTGCAGTGAGCAGGCTTCTCATTGCAGTGGCTTCTCTTGTTGTGGAGCACGGGCTCTAGGCGCACAGGCTTCAGTAGTTGTGGCTCGCGGGCTCTAGAGCACAGGCTCAGTACTTGTGGTGCATGGGCTTAGTTGCTCCGCAGCATGTGGGATCTTCCCGAACCAGGGCTTGAACCCGTGTCCCCTGCATTGGCAGGCAGATTCTTAACTACTGTGCCACCAGGAAAGTCCCTCTGTGGTATATTCTTTATTGTTTTTTTTTTTTTACAACCCTTAAAAATGTAAAAATCATTCTTAACTCATAGGATGTATAAAAATAGGCTGCAGGCCAGATTTGGTCCACAGGCTGTAGTTTGCTGAATCTTGACATTGAAGATCTGAATATCACTATCAACCACCTTGATCTAATTGAGATTTACAAAATAATTGCAAAATACACATTCTTCTCACGTGCACATTGAATGTTCACCAAGATAGACCATGTACTGTACCATAAAACAAGTCTCAATACACTTCAAAAGATTGTAGGGTATATTCTCAGACCACAGTATATTTAAAATTAGAAATCAGGGCTTCCCTGGTGGCGCAGTGGTTGAGAGTCTGCCTGCCAATGCAGGGGACACAGGTTCGAGCCCTGATCTGGGAAGATCCCACATGCCGCGGAGCAACTAGGCCCGCGGGCCACAATTACTGAGCCTGCGCGTCTGGAGCCCGTGCTCCACGACAAGACAGGCCTGCGCACCGCGATGAAGAGTGGCCCCACTTGCCGCAACTAGAGAAAGCCCTCGCACAGAAACGAAGACCCAACACAGCCATAAATAAATAAATAAATAAATAAATAAATAAATAAATAAAACAAAAAACTTCCCCCTTCTTTAAAAAAAAAAAATTAGAAATCAGTAATTTTAAGGTATCTAGAAATGCTCTAAGTATTTAAAAATTAAATAATACATCTCTAAATAACCCATGGGTCAAAAGAGAAATTATACTGGATATTAGAAAATATTTTGGATTAAATGATAACGAAAATATAACATATCAAAATTTGCAGAATGTAGCTGAAACAGGAATTAGGGAAATTTATAGCTTTAAATGTTTATATAAAAGAGGGAGAGAGAAAACAATAAAACAAATAGGATAAATTCAAACATTTGGTGGATAAAGGATATATGGGAGTTCCTTATACTATTTTCAACACTTTTCTGTAAGTTAAAATTTAAAAAAAATAGAAAGCTCCCCCAACCTCCTTAATTTTATATTCAGCCAAGTTGTTATTCACATGTGAAACTGAGAAACAAAAAGAGGTAAGATTGGGTCAAGACAGTGGATTATCTCTCTTTCCATCTAAAATTACAAATATGCATGAAGTTCTGTAAAAACCAGGGTGACATTAGCAAATAAGAAATTTCACATAACTACTAAAAGATAGAAATCAGACAGGATGATATCTATGGAGATAAGAGTGGAGAAAAATCAAAGTACTAATCAGAAGAGCAGTAATTAACTAATTAAACAATTTTAGAATCAGAAATTAACTGACGAGCAGCTTTCAGAAGAGTAGGTTGAGTAGGTTAGTCCCTCTTTCCCCTGGCTTATATCAAGAAGTATGATGGAAAGGTATTGCCCTCTACACTAGTGGTTCTTAACTTTGCCTGCACACTGAAATCATCTGGGTAGCTTTAAAAAATACTGAGCCTCAGATTCTTATTTAATTGGTCAGAAATGAGGCCTGAGCACCAGACCTATGTTTAGTATTGAAATATAGTATAAATTAGAGAAAAATAAACTTGCTTTAAAGTGCTAATTAATATAGAGTTACTGAGAAGTTTGGTCCTGGACAGGAATTTGGGAGGTAGAAGAGAATACAAAAATATATCCATGTGAATTGCTATTTCAAGTAGTCTGTAAGTGGACTATTTAATAAGTAAGCATTTGGAAAAAACAAAATACTGGAATACAACTACCTTCCTTTATAACAAAATAAACCCCAAGTGGATTAAAGAATTTAATAAAACATGGAAATAAAAAAGTACTAAAAAAAAAAGAACAGGTAGTTTTTTTTTTTTATGATATTAGGTAAGAAAGTTCTGACAAACATGCCACAAAACTGAAACTACAAAAGACATTATTTAAATTTACTGAATAAAAACTTTAAACTTATCTATTGGTAAAACACATTATTAACCAGATAGCAATACAGCTAAAAAGTAAGAATATTTGTGGTGTTCTTACAAACCTGAGAAGTTCCCGCAAATCAATATAAAAACATAATAACATGCAAATGAGAAAAGGACTTAAGCACATGCCATTTTTATAATGAAAAACTAAAATATAAAGCAATATTCAAATTACTATAATACCCATCTATAAATCAAATGTTATTTTAAGACCCTCACCAGAAAATAAATCATGAGAAAATTCTGACAAAAAAATAATGATACACTTGATTTTGGCTATTTCAATCGGCAGTATATAATAAATTTACTTACAAGTTGATATGCATTCTTGACTTCTTGCAATCCTGTCCTTTATAGATTCTGAAGGTGTTTTCTTGCTACCATGAATGGTTGTTGTGGAGAGTTCGTTCAGCTTCCAGTGGGTCCAAAAGTCTTTTTTAGGTTTTAAACCTGTTGATACAAATATGTATATTTAGCCAAAGAAATTAGGATTTTAAAAATATCTTTTGTCAAAGCCTTTTTAGGAGCATTATACATTTCATTCTCACAACACTCCTGTGAGGCTTGTCAGTCTCAAGTTTCAAAAGAGGGAATCTCTACATAGAAATGTTAATGTCTTACCATATAAGACTGAGAATTAGAAAAGAGATAAGCTTGATACATACCTTTCTAACTCATAGACATAAGCTAAGTTCATAAACGGACATAAGGGGAGATTAATATTGTGAAAACTTGGAAAGGACCTAAATATCCAACAACAGTACATCCATACAGTGGATCATGAAGTATCCATTAAAAGTTACCTTGTAAGTATTTGTTAACATATAAAGGCAATCATAGTATGTTTTTATGTGAAGGACAATTTTACCGTATGCATATGTGTGACTATAGCTTAAATATTAACATGATTTCCTCTCAGCATAGGTGATTATTGTTTTAAAAATTTCCCTATCTGTAGCTCCTATTATTTTTAAAATAACGTTTATGAATCAATTATAGTACCTAAAAGAAATAAAAATAAATTCCATTTAAAAAGTTCCATTTTTGTTCCAAAAGCTGTATAGGGTTGAATAATTGATTTAATCACACTAAACATTTATATTCTCAGCAATGAAAATGAGAACAATATAAATTCCTTTGTGTACTCCATATGTTTATTCTGATGGTTGAGACAGTATATGTTAAAGTGTTCAGTAAATGGGAAATATGAGCTAATATTATCATTATTAATATACATTGATATACTCATAAACATAGCCAGTATTTTCTCAGTAGTGAGTATTCAATGAGGATTATTTGCTATATTTTGATATCAAATTGGAATTTTCTAAGTGTTTTTAGATTTGGTTATCGTCTATTTCACATTAGTTGCCACTAGATAAAATATTCAGAAGCCTGAAGTGTTGCTCATTTGAATGTTTCTCAATAGATTGTCTATGTTTTAAAATATATAGTGTATTCGTGGAAAATCTGGGGTATAGTAAGGCTAACAGATCAGGAGATTAAAAGACAGTTTTTTTTATTGAGAGGGGGATCAATGTCAGAGTAGGAAGACATGGAGCTCACTTCCCCTCACAAACACATCAAAAATACATCTACATGTGGAAGATTACTCAAAGAAAACTAATTGGAAACCGGCCGAGTATCTCCTATAAAACCAAAACTGCAAGGAAGATCTCCACGTAACTGGGTAGACTTGGTGGGGGGAAAAGGCATCGGGTTGGGACCAGCACCCCTGGAGGGGTCTGTAAGGAAGAGAAGGTCCACACAGGTGGACCCTTGCCCTGGGGAGCCCCCATGCCTGTTGGGAAATCCACTGAGACAGAAAAGCTGGAGAAGCCTAGACTCTAATTGTGAGGAGTGCGCGTGTGCTGGCTTGCCAACAATCAGAGCAGAGAGAGACTTGCACTGATGGCTGCCACCTTGTCACACTTCCCAATTTGAAGGGGCAAATGCCCAGTGCCCCTCACTCCACACTACAGCCTGGCAGGAGATCAGGGGAAAGATTCAGTCTACCTGCTAGAAGTGGGATTGCTGAATCACACGGGAGTTCTATTTTCAATTTTTTGAGGGACTTCCATACTGTTTTCCATAGTGGCTGCACCAATTTACATTCCCACCAACAGTGCACAAGGGTTCTCTTTTCTCTACATCCTTGCCAACATTTTTTATTTGTAGTCGCTTTGATAATAGCCATTCTAACAGATGTGAGGTGATATCTCATTGTGGTTTTGACTAGCATTTCCCTGGTGATTAGTGATGTTGAACATCCTTTCATGTACCTGTTGGACATCTGTATGTCTTCTTTGGAAAAATATCTATTCGGTTCCTCTGCCTATTTTTAAAATCAGATTGTTTCCTTTTTGCTATTGAACTGAGTTCCTTTTATCTTTTGGATATTAACCTCTTATCAGATATGATTTGCAAGTATATTCCGTAAGTTGTCTTTTCATTTTGTTGTTTTCTACTATGCAAAAGCTCTTTAGTTTGATATAGTCCCACTTACTAATTTTTGCTTTTGTTGCTTGTGCTTTTGATACCATACCCAAAAAATTGTTGCCAAGACATATGTCAAGGAGATTTTCCACTATGTTTTCTTCTTAAGAGTTTTATGGTTTCAGTTCTTTCCTCCATTTCAAGTTAATTTTTGTGAGTGGTATAAGATAGGAGTCCAATTTCATTATTCTACCTGTGGTGATCCAGTTCTCCCAACACCATTTATTGAAGAGACTATCCTTTTCCCATCGAGTATTCTTGGCTCCCTTGTCAAATATTACTTGACTGTGTTTGTGAGGGTTTATTTCTGGGCTCTCAATTTTGTTCCATTGGCCTATGTTGTCTTCTTTTCTATAGTTTCCATGTCTTGCTCAAATTACATATCTGATCATACATGTTATCTATCCATCTTTTCCACTAGAGCATTTACTACATTAATCATAGTTACTTAAAATTTCCTGTCTGATATTCTAATATCTGTGTCATATCTAAAACTGGTTCTGATGATTTCTTTGTCTCTTGATAGTGTGTTTATTTTTTCCATTGCTTTTTTGTAGACTTCATAATTTTTGTTGAAAGTCAGACATATTGTGTAATGCAGTAAAGATGAAGTAAATAGTTTTCAGGCCTTGAAATGGGCTTTTTGTTTTTCTGTTTGGCCTTAAGCATGGGTAATTAAGTCAGTCTGGAAGGGAACTGAGAGTTGGGCTGTGTTTGGGTTTTGTTGTTACTATGATTACCTTTAGTACTCTACATGCTTCAAATTCCTCTTACGATGTAAACTGCCTTGCCAGAGGTTTTTGTTTTCTGTTAGTTTACTTCCACATCAGCATCTGCTCCACTCTCAGTTTTAGATCTTTTGTGTCTTCTCAGAAATGGTCTTTTCCACACTTGTGCCCCTCTCCCAGCAGTAGACTGCTGTTACCTGTCAGTTGATGTTTGTTAGCCTGGTAGTGGTAGGTATTCTCTGTTCTGAATCAGCATCAGCGTTGGGTTTTGTTCCTGGGTCTTGGGATAGGGTCTTCTCAGTAATCCAGCCTTGCCCCAGCTGTAGCAAACTTGTTCTTGGCCCAGTGTGTATTCCTGGCCTCTGGCGTAGAGGTAGCTTTCTCTGTTTCCCAGGTGAGTTGTGTCTCCACTTCTTCCCTAAGGGAAACTGCATTTGCTGCCCTTCCTCCTCCCCAACCTTTCCCCCTCCTCCTGCTGTGGCTTAAAGCTTGTTGTTGTTGTTAACATAGAGGAGATAGAAGGGTCCAGGCAAGGCTTTATGCCTTTTTTGCAGTGTCTTCTATTACATTCCCCCAGGCTTTCTCAAGACTGTTATTCCACCCTCAATATTTCTTGTAAGATGTGTGGAGAGAAGCTTGTAAGTGAGGGCAACTTCTCCCTTGTTTTATGTAGCTACTAAGGGTTCTATATTCTCACACTAGACCATACTCAGCTTTAAGCAATTCATTTAAAATTTTGGCTAAGGGAATTCCCTGGTGGTCCAGCGGTTGGGACTCCGTGCTTCCACTTCAGGGGGCTAGGGTTCAATCCCTGGTCGGGGAACTGAGATCCTGCAAACCACGTGGTGCAGACAAAAAAAAAAATTTTTTTGGTTGAATTCTTCTTACTGGCTTTTATGGTATCTGGCTGCATCTGCCCCCGATGAGCAAGTGCTTGCATCTGGTCTCTCCTTGGAGGCACCCTTCTTTAGATTTTGGGTTGACTGCTCTGTAATCTCTGATGGGTTCAAGGAAAGTTTTGAATTTGCAGACAGTCCAGTGTTTTTTGGTGGAAGGGTGGAAGTAATATCATTTTAGTTTTCTACATCCTAAGCAGAAGCCAGAAGTCATGGCACAAATTTTAATCTTGCTCATTGTAAGGCTGCCATGTGGGATTCAGTCATCAGGCTTGTGCCAAAATCTAGCCAATCATACAAAATCTTAATGTGTCTCTACTCTAGAGAAGTAGCCTCCAAAGTCTTCCATATCCTAATCTTCCCAAATTGTGAATATGTTATGTTACATGGCAAAGGGGAATGAAGGGAGCAGATGGAATTAAGTTTCTAAATTGGCTAACCTTAAAATAGGGTAAGTATGCAGGCTTGTCCAGGTGAGCCCAATGTAATCAGAAGGGTCCTTAAATATGGAAAAGGAAGGTAGAGGAGTCAGTATCAGAGTGATGCAATATGAGAAAGACTGACTATCCATTGCTGACTTTGATAATGAAAGAGGGCCATGAGGCAAAGAATGAAAACAGCTGCAGAAAAGTTGCAAAGAAACAGATTCTCCCCTAGAACCTCTAGAAGAACACAGCCCTGCCAAACATCTTCACTTTAGCCTAGTGAAACTCATTTTGGACTTCTGATTTCCAGAACTATAAGATAACACATTTATGTTGTTTTAAACTAAGTAGTAATTTTCTATAGTAGCAATAGGAAACTAATACAGTCTCTGGTGCTCTAAGAATTGTGTATAAGGAACTCTGGTAACAAAAATTTTGTTTGTGAAAAACGAACCAAAAATGAAAGCCAAATGACAATGTAAGAAATCAAACTGAATATAATGTAAATAACCTAATGAAGTGATTACTTCATCCTGATAAAAAGGAATTGTTTTTAATAAGGAGAAATTGAATCAAGTATTTTAGATCTATGCTATAAACATCTCCTCAACAAAGAAATAAGAAAAACATGTCTTATAAAATCTTTCAACAAGTGCTCTAGCCAATACAAAATAATTAATCACAACTGAGAGATGAAATCTTACCAAAAGTTGAAAAGGTTGTTTATGAGCACAGACTCAGAAAACATGTGACTCTTGATAGGTATGCAATGTGAGAAATGCATTGCGAGAGAAATCTGTACAAACATATTCATGATTAAATAAACCACAGAGGCTCTAGTGCAGCTACCACTACTGCCTTTGTTTTCAACTTAAATTTTTATCGATGCATAAAAATTAAAATGAACAATCATGTACAGCTCAATGAATCTTCACAAATTTAATATATGGTGTCCATGTTACCAGCCCTCAGAAACAAAATATTCAGCACTCCAGGTGCCCTCCTTTCTAGCCAGGACCAATTCCCAAGAATAAACATTATCTTTACTTCTAAAATTATAGATTAGTTTTGCCAGATTTTGAACTTTGTATCAGTGGACTCATACAGGATCTACTCTTTTGTGTCTGGCTTTTTTCCCCCCTCAACCTTGTTTCTGTGATTTGTTCATACTGTTGTATATAATTATAGTGTGTTCATTCTCATTGCTGGTAGTACTTCATTATATAAATATTCCACAGTTTATCTAAATTTCATATTATTGATGGGCATTTGGACAGTTTGTTTTGATTATTATATAAATAGTGCTGCTAAGAACATTTTGTGCTTTTGGTGTACAGAAATATGTACATTTCTGTAGGTTATGTACCTAGGAGTCATAGATATGCTGGTCCAAACTCACACATGTTCAGCTTTAGTAGATATTGATTGTACACTCCCACCAGCATGGCTGCCTTTTATTTTAAGAAAATGCAGGTTTGAATTTTTTTAACTCTGTTTGAGATAAGTGTAGATTTACATGCACTTGCAAGAAATAATACAGAGAGATCTCCATACCCTCTATTTAGTTTCCCACAATGGTAACTAACACCTTGTAAAACTATAATACTGTATCACAACCAGGATATAGACAATGATATAGTCAGGATATGGAACGGTTCCATCACAAGGATTCCTCGAGTTTCCCATTTTAGCCACACCTACCCTCCACTTTAAACCATTTTTTCTGCCTGATGTGAAGTTAATAGGCGAGGAAACAATAGATGATCCTTTTGTTACAGAAACGTTTTCTACTAAGGTGAAGTAGCCCACAGAGAAGTATTGAAACAAGTGTTCAACAGGGATGACTAGCCTATGTTGGAAGGATATGCATTCATAAACAGCCGTATTCAGACTAGAAGTGAGCAATGAAGTTTACTAAAGATAGACCAATTTTGTGCCTGTGTAGATGGTTTTATAATAAAACTGAGATCATTCCACCTTTTGTGAATCCTAGGGTGTTAATCAAGTACGTTTTAGCATATGAATAATAAAGCCCAACTAGTTGCTGGGAAACACTGGGAGGATTAGGGAGGGCTTGCTTCCTCTAAGTCTTCAGAAAAAATTTCCCTTTTCCTTCTCTGCAACAGTTTTTCATAAATTAAATACTGGTGTTTTTATTTTATTCACCTCAGGGGGCAATAATCCATTATTCATAAGAGTTCAGACACTGGAGTCTGACAGGCTTAAGCTGAAATCCTGGTTCTGTTACTTAGTAGTAACTGTGGACAAATTCTCTTAACCTTGGTTTTCCCTTTTGTAAAGGAATAATAGCATATTGTTATAATAAGGATTTTTGAGGCTTAAGTGGGATTTTTTATGTAAAATGTGGATTTCTCTTGCTCAGCTTGCTGTTGACTTTGCTGTGGATTTAACCCTCTTTCTATAGGTACAAATGGAGACCACTTGTCATGTCTAGATTCTTGCCCAAGTCTGAGTCCAGCATCCATTCATCTAGCATAGTTCTGCTGTTCCTTCAATGTCTACTTATATTCTTGAGTCAGGCTATGAAGATTACCTTAATTATCACTGTACTTTTTCTTCCTTTGCTTTCAAATGCTTTTAGTGTTTACTATTTCTTTCTTGTAATTCTCCTATAGTGTAGACACCATTTAGGGCACAGTCATCTCCTTGTTATATTTTAAAATAATCACTAAAAATTTGAGATTTTGTTATAAAAAATGCAAATGTTGACGAATATTACATCTCAAACTTAAATCCTGATTCCATAAAATCCTACCGCCACAACCTTCTCTTACAGTCTTCACCATTTCAGTAGTTGTCTAGTTGCTCAGGCTAAAATTCTTGGCATCATCCACGACTCTTTTATTTGTTCCACTTTCAACTTCTTTATATCAATAAATCCAATGGACTCTGCCAGCAGACTTATCTAATATAACTTGCCAGCTCCTCATCCTTTAACCAACCTGTTCTAACCAATCACCATGTCTCACTTCTATTACTGCAGTATCTCCAACTGCATTCCTGATTCCACCCTTGTCCCCTCTATGGTCTCTTGTTCTCCCAAAAGCTAGAGTGATCCCTTATAAACATATTTTAGGTTACAAGTATTATTTGCTCAAAATCATCCAGTGCTTTTCCATTTCACTCATAATGAAACAGTCCTTATAACTGCCTATAAATTATGAGATGCCCTAACCTACCGACATATCTCTGACCTCATCTTTCTACTTTTCAATTCCTTTCTCATTCTACCTCAGCTACATTGGCTTCCTTGTTGCATTGCAAATATGCTAATCTTCTACCTGCATCATGGCCTTTTCATATGCTGTTCCTTCTACCTAAAAAGTTTTCATTCCAGATATCGACATAGTTCATTCTCTCACTTCCTTTGAGTCTCTGATCAATATTACCTTCTCATAAGGTATTCTCAGGTAACCCAATATGAAATAACACCAGTTTCAGTGGATGTGTTTATAAACACACATTAGAAGACTCTAAAAGGTGGAGACAAGAAGGCAGACTAACTAGGAACCTCAGGACCCAAGGTACAACACAACAGTGAAGTCCTTGGGTTTTCTTTTTGACTCATATTTCAAACTGGGTGCTAGAGAAACCAGGATCCAGAAATGGTAACAGGCAAAGATAAAAGAAGTCTCAAGAAAATCCTCCTCTCTCTAGCCCAAGGACCAGGAAAAGGGCTGCCTAGTAGGACAGAAAACTTTTAGACAATGACTGCTTACTCCAGCCAAACACAACAGGAAAATCTGCTGCTCCAAATCCACCACTGCCAGAAAAGGGTGGCTGGAGAGCCTCAGCTTCCACTCTCACTAGGGTAGTATCAGAGGAGGCAGAGCAGAGACCAAAGACTTTTATTCCCACAGGACTGGAATGAGGTGCACTTTCCTCTCCCTATGGAAAGTGGTGTCAGAGGAGGCCTAGTGGAGACTGTGACCACTGCCCAGATATAACAAGGCTACCCTCCCCCTTATAGTGTCAGTGGAAGCCACTTGGGGAGCAGTAACAAGGCATCCCTGTCCCTAAAAGCCAGGGTGGTATCAGTAGAGGTCTGCTGGGAGCTGTAACAAACCCTCCTCCCACCGCTATGTCAAAAGAGACCAAGTGGGTAACCTGGACTTTCATTCCCCACCTGACAGTGCCCTTCTCCCCCAACTAGAGCAGTGTCAGAGGAGGCCTGTTGAAACACAAAATTTAGATAAGATTCAGAGTCTTATAATACCCAAAATGTCCAGGTTTTAATTGTCATATAAAAAAACTAGGAAACTCAACTTGAATGAGAAAAGACAATTGCCAGCATCTAGATGACACAGATGTTAGAATCACCTGACAAGGATTTTTCAAGCAGTTATCATAAAAATGCTTAAACAATAATGAACACACTTGAAACAAATGAGAGAACAAAGTCTCAGTGAAGAAACAGAAGATATAAAAAAGAACCAAATGTAACTTTTATAACTGAAATGTACAATAACCAAATTTTTTAAAAAATCAAGAATGGGTTTAACAGCAGAATGGAGGGGACAGAAGAAAGAATTAGTAAACTGGAAAATAGAATAATAGAAATTGCTGAATTTTCAACCTTCAGATTAATTCTACCAGTCATAGCCTATAAAACGTCCTGAACAAGAAAATTTTTGTTTACTTCAGTTAAAACTATCCATTCTGATATTTAAATAGGATAAGGTATTTATATTAGTGTTCTTGCCTTTACTTCAGGCAGTTTGCATGTGGAATGCTTTGAAGACCCATAAGAAGAGCGTAAAGTAGACACCCCCCACTGGATTTACCAGAGGACTTTAAAACCTTTCCTTATAAATCTCCTAGCTCATTGCTATTGCTCATCTAAATATGTTATATACATTCTTCTTTAATTACATAATAGAAACTAGTTAAAAGCATAAGAATCATAAAAGAAATATGAAAACTATATTTGCAGATGATATGCGTAGAAAACCCTAGACAATCAATGACAAAACTAACTTGAATAAAAGGATTAAGTAAGACAGTGACTTATAAAATTTCACACAGAAATCAATATGAATTTTTGGGGGACACAATTCATTCTACAACAGGTCTGTAGGAAAGTTGTTCTGTTCTTCACATTTTTTTCTTATAATATTTTTGTATGAATGCTGTGCTCATTCTCTTTTTGCTTCTTATATTTGAATTAGTTGGATTTTTCTCTATAATTAGGAGACTCCTGTCCTATGTGTATTGATGGAGGTGGGTGGTCCTCAGGGTTGTTTTCTAGCATGTACCTCCCAAGGACTCCCTCCTTAAAATATGAAACATTTTCTTAAAGAAATGGTTTGGTTACTAAGAATTGACACAAAACAGTTCTAAAAAATTAGTCAAAATTTGGACAGATTTATAAGAAGGACTTGAAAACAGTCAATAGCTTCTGGTAGTCCATAATGGTATAGTAGTCTTAGGAAACAATATTGGGGAGGTCTTTCCAGGAATATGAAACAATAGCTTAGTTTTAAACCCAAGTGCCTAAATCTCTAGCTAAGTACTCTAGGATGGAATCTTACTTCCCTTCAGCCTTTGAGTCCTACCACTCCTACCTACACACACACACACACACACACACACACACCATGATTCAAAAAATAATAAGTTTTCCTTGATTAATGATTTTATGTTCTACAAGGAACTCAATTAGCTCTAGAATTTACCCAATATTATTTGCTATAAAAATGCCAGCAGTGTTCCAAAAGCAGCTTAAAATATTTCTCTTACAAATATAAAATATATATGGTATGGTTTTCTTTCTGTGGCAATTTGGGTTTCTACAATAATTCCACTGCCTGTAAAATTATTTGGCTTTCTAAAGTAAACAACTGATTAATTTTAGTATAACAGAATTTTCAGAATAAAATAAATAATCATTATTATTTTGAAACACAGACATCAATATGCTATGTTTTGTAAGGCAAAGAACTACAAATTTTTTTGACTGGGTAAACAAAACGCTGCAATTCAAAAGTTTTAGGTACCACAATAATGATCAATACTTAATGACATTCGTACCTGACAACCAGAGAAAAATGTTATTCCCTAGATCTTCTTTAAATTCATCATTAAAGAAATCACTGGATTCTGGAAATGCTTCCTGGAATGTTGCATAGATAGCTTGTGTCAAACAATCAGGATACACCTACCAAAAACAGAGTCATATTAAAATAATTCCATATTTCATTTAACATATCTCAACTATCAAAGAAATTACTAAATTTGTGAAATATACGTGCCCCTTTTTTCTTATAGCTTGCTTTTGGCCATTTAGCACTTCTTTGCACTTCTAACTGAGGAATATGAACAAAGAAGAGTTGAAAATAAAGTCAGTCAATTTGGCTATTTGTTAGCATTTTGGGAAAAAAAATTTAATTTGGATAAAGGATGAAGTTACAATTTAGATAAGATACTTTAATGATTCTACATTTATTTCATTTAACCTTACTATTGATACCCTCTTTCAGAAAAAGAATACTGTCTTTCAGGTCATTATAATAAAAAGCATATATATATTTTTTTTAATTGAAATATATTTGACATGTAATACTATGTAAGTTTAAGGTGTACAACATGTTGATACATTTGTTTACTGCAATATGATTACCACCATAGCATTAGCTAACAGCTCTATCACGTCACACAATTATCACTTTGAGTGTGTGGTGAAAATAAAGAGCATGTTTTTAAATAATTGAAGCCTGTTTAGGTGAGTTAATATATTATAACCACGACTGTAAAATCATGATCAGATTTTATATTTGTATCATACAAACAGATGGTACTACCAGTATTCTATTAGACTTAAATTCGCTTGACTACTAAGTTTCTCTCGGGGACTGACTAAACACAGGAAGATACCAGATTTTTATAGTAAAGATTTAAAATATTTTATCTGCTATTTTGGAAGGCTGGCAGACACCAGAAACTAGAAGAGGCAAGGAATGGCTTCTCCCCTAGGGCCTCTTAAAGAAACTAGCCCTGTTGATACCTTGATTTTAGTCCTATAAGACTCATTTTGGACTTCTGACCTATATAACTGTAAGCCAATGAATTTCTGTTGTTTTAAGCCACTAACTTTGTGATAACTTTTACACCAGCAATAGGAAACTAATATAGTCGCCTAATCCAGTAGTGCTAAAATCTGCTGGTAATGGATGGTATTCTTTGAAGAACTCCATAAGTTTTTTTGGGTAGGGGAGAAGAGGAGAGGGAAGAATGCTTTAAAATACTGATATATTTAATTTTACTGAATGAACCATGAACATTTTTACTACCAGAAAAATCACATATTATAATTGTGGTATATAAAATCACACTAATAATCAAAATTTAAAAGTTGAACAAGGTAAGTAAGAGGAACTTTTAAAAGTTTTCTGTGAATATCTCACCTTCAGGAGATTAGGGGAAAAAGAGATTAAGTGTCAAATGATGTTGGGAAAATTTCTGAAGGAATATCATTGTATGATATTGGAAGAAACTGAAGCAAAAGTTATACTAAATATGTTCAGATTCAGTTAATTTGTACTGAATAGTGAGACCTGAAGCTAATTTTTTGATTCTTAAATATTAATAGTTTTCTCTTTCTGTGGTAAGATAAATCAGATGAGCCAATAGTAACAAAACACCTTCTTATTTGAATGAGTTAAAAATAATAGAAATTGGTCAATGAGAGTTGAGGCTCCATTTCTACTTATAGAGCTGTGGAGGTAATATACCTGCAGGGAGGTGGCGTGGTTCTCAAGCACTGAGATAGGGAGAGGGAACATTATAAAATGACTGAACAAAGGTCAAGGGGTCAAATTATTACGGTGTACATGTTATTTGTTCTCAAGTGAGGCTTTGAATCTTGGTTAAACAACTTCTAATTTCTCCTTAGAAAAAGCCACTGAAAATAGGGACTTAGAAAAAAAATCAAGTCATGATTTGAGAAGGGTTATAAATACAATATCTACCAAAAGGCACATCCATCCCAAGGGAGAACATTTGGACCATAAATGTAAGACCAGAAATTACAGAATAAGGGATATGCAATGGTGCCACTATCTCCTTTGTTCACATTAAATAGGTCTTTTATTCTTTTCTTAAGAGCCCTGTGTTAAAGCATGCTTGATTTCATCAAGCCACAGGTATAGGCTAGAAACACCACAAAGGGATAGACTAGGTGAAAGCGTATGGATAGGAGAAACAGCTGGTTTTGTCATCTCTAGACAATTTAATGACCAAAAATCCCAACCATTAACTATTATTTTCCTGCAAATAAGAAAAATAAATTTAATATTAGCAGAGAAAATCTTAGTCTATCTTTCAGAACATTAGTGTTCTATAAACAATTTATGAATCATGGATCAACCTCTTCATCTGATGGACAACCAGCTGTGGAACTGAGAGACTGAATGTCTTGCCAAGATCACCTGGGTAATTACGAGCAGATTCCAGATGTGAAGCCAAGTCTCCTTATGCCCAGTCCACTACTGATTTCCTTCTACAATACTGTATGTATATGTTTGTGAGATAGATCAAGACTGAGCATAAATATTCGGCAATTTAAGTTCGTTTATGTTTTCATCATGAAGGACATTTATTTTTATTTTAGGTTTTACCCATGAAAACATTGACTGACTCAAAAATACTTCTGTATTTCTGATTTACAGATGTCAGTACAACAAAGTATTTGAATGTGGCTTCTGCTTTGAAATGCTAGATGTTTACATTTTAAAATACTCAGTGAAATTCCTACATGTCTTCATTTCACATTACTCAAGAACATAAATTATTTTAACCAAATTATTTTACTATAACAGACATAGTAAAACATTTGATCCATAAATTTGTCCATTGTTCTTTACTGTAACATGTGCTTAGTACTTAGGCATAACACAAGAAGTTAAGTCCTCTTAGATCGAAAGATACTTTATAAAGTAAAAGAAAAATGATAATTTTGTAGGTAAAAAACCAAGACTATACATAGAACAAGTCAATAGTTTTCAAATTATTAATATGCAAACAAATACATATACCACACTGAGGAGATTCTGTAAGGCTTTTAGTCAGTAGAATACAATATTCTGGGGTGGAAGGGCATGACTTTTTAAATATTATCATTATTAACTCTACTTTAGGCAATTTTGCTTGCAAAGTAACAAAATATGTTCTCATATGTGTTTAAATAAAATAACTATTTTTATATTTCACTTGCTATAAAAATAATTAGCATAATTAGTTAATTTCTATATTTACCTGAAAGAATGCATCCTTTCGACTTAGAGGTATGCTCATGAAAAGTGACACATAACTTTCTGAAATTCTATCAAACAAGGAATCTTGACTTTCTCTGTCAGGCTTAAAAAATAAAACACACATGGAATTAAAATCATTAATACTACAATTTAAAATTAGAATCTGTTTACATAATGTCAGTAACTCTATCTTCTTAAAGGGCAGATCAGTTGCTATAGTGGAATGAGCATGGGTTTTTGGCATCATGCAGACCTGAATTTGAATGCTGGCTCCATTATTCATTAGCTGTACTATCCCAGGCAAGTTAATTAAGTCCTAGTTTCCTTATCTGCCAAATATAGATAATATCACATACCTTAAAGTATTATCTTAAAATTAAATAGGGACAAGGATTATGTTTTGTTTGACTTTGTATTTCAAGCCCTCAGCACGGTGCCTGGCACACTGAAAGCACACCAACATTTGATGAATTAATGAAGGTTCTTGAATAGTAGTTGGCATGCACAAGGCAATCAATGGCATAGTTGCCTGCTATTATTCTATAACCATTCCATATTTTTCATAATCAGTAACTCAGTATAAAGTCAAAGCAATTACTGGAATGAGACAGCCATAGCCAGAACTAGTAAAATTGTGACATGAGAACTATACTAAAAACGAAGTAAGTAGAATGTCATAAGAAGGAAGAAATCTGTAGATAATAATAATGTCAATATTAAAGTCCTAAGGTAGCACCTTGAATTCTTGCTCTATTAAGCAATGAAGAGATAAATTAGAGTGCAAATCCATGAATTAAGCAATAAAGATGAATTAGAGTCCAAATTCATTTATGATGTCAACAGTAGAAGCACAAGCTGGAATTAATAGGTTTTGGTAATAAACATCAAAAATGATCAAATTTAGTGGTCGTTTTCTATGAAATTAGCATGCCATATGAGCTAGGATTCATAAATGCATAGGATCTTAGACATAAAGTGGAAGTTAGATATCACCTAGGTTAAGCCCCTCTATTTTAATGACTGCATTGATGCCCAGAAAGATTAAGAGAATTATTTAAGGTTATACACAGTTAAGTAACTGAAAGCCAGACTAGAATCTAGGTCTCCTAACTCCCAATACAGCTTTTATGCTTGTGTAATAAGTTTATGGGAGGAGATAGTAGCAGAAATCATAATGATAATGTTAATAGTTAACAATTCTTGATCATTTATATAATGGGCAGTGGTTCTAAGACTTAGGGTTGTGTGAGAATTAAATGAGATAATATATAATTTACTAGTAAAGAAAGTTGGCATGTTTCAGTTACATGATCTACACTTAACACGTGTGATGAAATACCCAAACAGAAAGTTCCAGAACATGTCTTTGATTAATACAATTCAACCTAGTGTCCACAACATATATACCTCCACAGGAAACTGAGTAGCAAAATGGTACAGTAAATTTTTATACATGTTTTGGTATGCTTGAAAAGAAAACGTATCCTACAGCTTTTGGATATTCAGGTTACTGATATGTTCATTAGATCTAGCTATTTAACATATGTTAAATCATACTTGCATTCCAGGAATAAATTTCATTGGTCAGATTGTATAACCCTTTTAATATACTGCTGAATTCAGTTTGCTAGTATTTTGTTGAAGATTTTTGCATCAATATCCATCAAAGAGGATATTGGTCTGTAGATGCTTTTTTTGTTGTAATATCTTTGGCTTTGGTATCAGGGTAATGCTGGTCTCATAAAATGAGCTAGAAACTATTCCCTTCTCTTCAATTTTTTGGGGGAGTTAGAGAAGGACTGGTGTTAATTCTTCTTTTAATGTTGGCAGAATTCATCAGTAAAGTCATCTAGTCCAGAACTTTTCTTTGTTGGGAGGTTTCTGATTACGGAAACCTGATTGAATCTCCTTACTAGTTATAGGTCTATTCAGATTGTCTATTTCTTCATTATTCAGTACTGGAAAATTATATGTTTCTAGGAATTTGTCCATTTTATACAGGCTATCCAATTTGTTGTTATATGTTTGTTCACAGTACTCTAATAATCCTTGTTATTTCTTTGACAATAGTAATGTTTCCACTTTCATTTCTGACTTCGGTAATTTGAGTCCTTTTTTTTTTTTTTTTTTTGGCTGCACTGAATGGCATATGAGATCTTATATGAGATCTTAGTTCCCCGACGAGGGATCGAACCCATGCCCCCTGCAGTGGAAGCACAGAGTCTTAACCACTGGACTGACAGGGAAGTCCTCACTTTTTTTTCTTAGTCTAGCTAGAGGTTTGTCAATTTTGTTGATCTCAAAGGACTAACTTTTGGTTTTACTGATTTTCTCTACTGTTTACCAATTCTCTATTTTACTTATCTCCACTCTAATCTTTAGTAATTCCTTCCTTCTTTGTTGTTCTTTTTCTAGTTCCTTAATATGTAAAGTTAGGTTGTTGATATATTGTTTTTTGATTTATTTAAAACTTTAAATTTCTCTTTTAGCAATGCTTTTGCTTTATCCTATGAGTTTTGGTACATTGTGTTTTTTGCTTTCATTTGTTTCAAGTTATTTTCTAATTTCCCCTGTGATTTATTCTTTGAATCATTGGTTGTTTAAGAACTCTTATACATCAACAATGTGAGAATAATTTGTACATCCAGTTTGGAAACAACTTGGCACTACCTTGTGAAGTTGAACATCTTCATACCCAACAATGCAGCAATTCCATTCCTTCTCTATGTGTCTTGCAATTCTTGTTTGAGAGATGGACATCTTCAATAGGACAGTAAAACCTGAGGTATAAAGTAGTTATGCTTGGGAATAGGTATGTCTCTTCTCTTGTTAGCCTTTAGGGGTCTGGGTCAACTAAGTAAAATGTTAAGCTCCATTTGGGTTTTGTTTTTGCTATGGTTATTCTCAGTTAAACAGAGGCTTCAAATTCCTCCTGCATTGCCTTGTTTTTAGAATTCTTGAAGACCCACCTTTTGAATTCATTTTCTCTAATTCCTTCTGTTTTTCAGTTTTTCCTTTTATTGGTTTCCTCTCTGATCTTTATTATTTTCTTTCTTCTGCATACTTTGGTTTTCATTTCTTTTTCTTTGTCTAGTTTCCTACAGTAGAAGTTGAGGTCATGGTTTTTGAGAACTTTCCTTATTTCAAATCTAGACATCTTAATGCTTTAAATTTCCAAATACTGCTTGAGGTCCATCCCACAAATTTTAATCTGTATTTTCATTTTCATCAAGTTCAAAATACTTTTCAATTCCCCGACTGATTTCTGGTTAGATCCACAGTTCCTGAGAAGTGTGTTATTTAGTTATCAAATATTTGAAGATTTTCCAGGTAGCTTTCTGTTATTCATTTATAATATAATTCCATTTTGGTCTAAAAACATACTTTGTATGACTTGAATTCTTTTAATTTCATTAGGATGTTTTCCTAGCCCAGAATATACTTGGTAAAGGTTTAATGGGTACATAAGAAAAATGTGTATTCTGCTGTTGTTATGAGGAATGTTTAAGAAATATCAATTAGATCCATAAAGTTGGTTAACAGTATTGCTCAAGTCATCTACATCATTCTATACCAATAACTGGTTTTCTGCACATTCGACCAATTATTGAATATAAGGTGTTGAAATACCTAACTATACTTATAGATTTGTCTATTGCTTCTTTAAGTATTAAAATTTTTTCATTAAATGTGTTTCAAAGCATTTTAATTAGGTGCATAAATATTTATGATTGTTATGTCATATTGATGTATTGACTACTTTATAATTATACAATTACTTTCTTTTTCCTCCGTAATATTCTTTGCTTTGAAGGCTACCCTGTATAATGAGTTCAAAAAAGTTGTGACTTTTGTGGGTTATATATGGCTTGTCTTTGTTATTTTATGAGTGGAACTGATGTACTTTCCAGCCTCCTGAATCTTTTTGGGAGCCAATGTTCCAAGGACAATTTTGAAAACATTAAGGGTATATGATTACTCAAACTATTCTAGTTAAACACCATCAAGGAAATTTTTATCATTAGCCTACACGTTGGCCAGCAATTTTTAGAACACTGCATTCTCACTAACAATATGATAATAAATAATAATGATAGATGTAACCATTGAACATTTACCATACACCTACTTCCATGTAAACAAACAACTTTACATGCATTTTCTAATATAACTCCCGATAAACAGATAAAGTAGGTAATTTTTAAAAATTTTATGAAAGACTTAGAGAGGTAAGTAACTATTCAAAGTCACATCATTTTCTAAGTGGATAAACTTGTTTTTGAAAGCCAGATCTTAATTCTATTATATTGAATCTCATATTACATTTATATAGTATTTCCACAGTTTACTAGGGATCTTATTCATGTCACTTTTAGTACACACACCAACTCTAGGAAAAAAGAAAGTATATGTTATTTTTACCTGTTTTTTGTTTGTTTTGTTTTATTTTGTTTTAGAGAGATGACATAACTGAAGCTCAGAGTGATTTTCTCACTAGCCCAAAGTCTCACACTAACTACTGGGAGAGCCAGATTTAAAATTTTAATTTTCTGGATTCCAGTGCAGCACTTTTTCTACTAGATCAAGCTACCACTACATCATAGGCAATAAAGGAAATCTGCTATTATATTAGTCACCTAAAAACTACTGAAATAAGTTTTAGAGCCAGCATACTGAACCATGCTATGTTCTAGAGTATGATTATATATATTTTTTTCATATTATGCTGTTGGTAATTAAATTGTACAAGTGGCTCAGGGTTCTATTCCAGTTATAAAGTCAGTATTATTTATTATTCATAAAGTAGATTCAAAAATAGATAGAATTTACGTGTTTTGTACTCACCTGAAAATGTAGTACAACTTGAAATAGGAGCTAACCTAACAAAACAGATATTCCCACACAATGCTGGTAAAAAGGTATGGGCATGCACCACACTTATTTGGTGGATTTAGGAACCTAAGAGGTCATGCTATTTATCTAGTTCACTGGCTTCAATACATTTATATTTAACAATGAATCCTCTTAGAAATAAAACCATAGGTGAAATGTAATGAACAGAACAGATGAAAGAGGAGCTGTTCTGGTTAAATCATGGAAATGTTGCTTCAATATGGCTTGGATATCCCTTCAGTTCCCTAGAACACTAGCAGAACACTCATCCAGCTGAATCATATATTGTTCCTCAAAACACACCAGAAATCTTAACTGATACTGGAAATGTTATTAAATTATAATATTTTAAAATTATTACTGGGGGTGGAGTCAAGGTGGCGGACTAGGAGGATGCGGAATTTGTGTCTCCGCACAACTAGGGCACCTACCAGGCACCGGTGGGGGACCACAGACACCTAAGGGGACAGGAGGAACCCCCAGTGACCGGGTAGAATGTGGAGCGTGGGGGGAGTGAAGGGGGAAGAGAAGTGGAGGCAGGATGGGACTGGCGCCCCTGAGGGGCAGCTGGGGGAGGGGAAGGGATCCCACGCCCAAAGGGGTAAATTGGGGGACCACTGAGAGGGCAGGGGATCAAAAGGGAGCATGGCCAGGATTACCCTGCCCACTAGGGCCCCTGGGAGCCTGCTGAGATCCTGAGCCTGATCCTCTGCCCACCGAGGCCCCCTCCAGCCGTGCACGGGTCCTGAGGGAGTGGGAGGGAGGGAAGGGGGAGCAAAAGTAAAGGCCGGACCTCCGGGACCAGCACCCCTGAGGGGTGGCTGGGGGAGGAGGAGTTCCTACACCCAGCAGAACCCACCCACGGTTAGGGGTCCATCGGGGACAGGGGAGACCCTGGGGAGACGGTGGTGGCGGTGTGCAGAGGAACAGAAGGGAATGCGGCCAGCACTTTCTCTGTCTACTTAGGCACCAGTGAGCCTGATGGGCTCCTGGGCCTAACCCTCTGACCTCGGAGTCTCCCTCTTGCAGTGCAGAGCCCAAGCCCCACCCCTACACTCCCACCCAAGGCCCTACCTCTACACTTGGAGACCCCTTCCAATGCTGGGCCTAAACCCCACCCACACACCCTCACTCAGGGCCCTAACTCCAAACTCCGGAACTCCACACTCCAGAGGTCCTCCTTTCCATGTACTGCCTCTCCCCTTCTGTGCAGGTACTAAGCAGAGGCCCTGCCCCACACTCAAACGTCAACCCCCACCCACCTAAGTCCCGCCACACACAAAACCCCACCCCTGCTTAAGTACACCCCCACCGAAACACCCCCATAGCCAAGGCTTTTTTTTTTCCTCTTTTAGATTGGGGTTCTGTTTTACCTTGTTGATTCATTTATATTTTTATTTTTCCTAATAAATCTTTTATTTTTCTAATTTTCTTTTATTCTTTATACTCTGTTATTGTTCTCTCCTTTTAGCTTGTTCCCCCTCCCCCTTTTTTTTTCTGTTGTGGTTTTATTTTACTGTGTTGCAGTTGTTTCAATTATATTTTTATTTTTCCTAATACATTTTGTTTTTTATTCTTTGATATGGTACTGCACCTTTTTTTTTTTTTTTTTGCCATGCCATGCAGTTTGAAGGATTTTGGTTCCCAGCCTGGAGGTTGGGCCTGAGCTCCTGTGATGGGAGCTCTGAGCCCAAAAAGCTGGAATAACAGAAAACCTCAGACCCCAGGGAATATTAATTGGAATGAGGCCTCCCAGAGGTGCTCATCTCAGCACCAAGACCTGGCTCTATCCAACTGCTTGCAAACTCCAGTGCTGGATGCCTCAGGCCAAACAACCAGTAAGACAAGAATACAGCCCCACCCATCAGAAGTAAAAAAAAAAAAAGGAAATGACAAAAAATTATCTTACAGACAAAGGAGCAAGGTAAAAACTTACAAGACCAAATAAATGAAGAGAAATAGGCAACCTATCTGAAAAAGAAATCAGAGTAATGATAAAGATGATCCAAAATCTCAGAAACATAATGGAGAAAATACAAGAAACATTTAACAAGGAACTAGGAGAACTAAAGAGCAAACAAACAGTGATGAACAACTTAATAATTGAAAAGAAAAACACTCTAGAAGGAATCAATAGCAGAATAACTGAGGCAGAAGAACAGATAAGTGAGCTGGAAGATAAAATGGTGGAAATAACTGCCAGGGATAGAATAAAGAAAAAAGAATGAAAAGAATTGAGGACAGTCTCAGAGACTCCTGGGACAGCATTAAATGCACCAACATTCGAATTATAGGGGTCCCAGAAGAAGAAGAGAAAAAGGGTCTGAGAAAATATTTCAAGAGATTATATTTGAAAACTTCCCTAACATGGGAAACGAAATAATCAATCAAGTACAGGAGGCGCAGAGAGTCCCATAAGGGTAAATCCAAGGAGAAACACGCCAAGACACATGTTAATCAAACTATCAAAAATTAAATACAAAGAAAAAATAATAAAAGCAGCAAGGGAAAAACAACTAATAACATACAAGGGAATCCGCATAAGGTTAACAGCTGATCTTTCAGCAGAAACTCTGCAAGCCAGAAGGGAGTGGCAGGACATATTTAAAGTGATGAAAGGGAAAAACCTACAACCAAGATTACTCTACCCAGTAAAGATCTCATTCAGATTTGACAAAGAAATTAAAACCTTTACAGACAAGCAAAAGTTAAGAGAATTCAGCACCACCAAACCAGCTTTACAACAAATGCTAAGGAACTTCTCTAGGCAGAAAACACAAGAGAAGGAAAAGACCTACAATAACAAACCAAAAACAATTGGTAATAGAACATACATATCGATAACTACCTTAAATGTAAATGGATTAAATGGTCCAACCAAAAGACATAGACTGGCTGAATGGATACGAAAATAAGACCCGTATAAATGCTGTCTACAAGACACCCATTTCAAACCTAGGGACACATACAGACTGAAAATGAGGGGATGGAAAAAGATATTCTAATGCAAATGGAAATAAAAAGAAAGCTGGAGTAGAAATTCTCATGTGAGACAAAATAGACTTTAAAATAAAGACTATTACAAGAGACAAAGTAGGACACTACATAATGATCAAGGGATCAATCCAAGAAGAAGGCATAACAATTGTAAACATTTATGCACCCAACATAGGAGCACCTCAATACATAAGGCAAATGCTAACAGCCATAAAAGGGGAAATCAACAGTAACACAATCATAGTAGGGGACTTTAACAGCCCACTTTCACCAATGGACAGATCATCCAAAATGAAAATAAATAAGGAAACACAAGCTTTAAATGACACATTAGACAAGACGGACTTAATTGATATTTATAGGACATTCCATCCAAAAACAACAGAATACACTTTCTTCTCAAGTGCTCATGGAACATTTTCCAGGATAGATCATATCTTGGGTCACAAATCAAGCCTTGGTAAATTCAAGAAAATTGAAATCATATCAAGTATCTTTTCCGACCACAACACCATGATACTAGATATCAACTACAGGAAAAAAATCTGTAAAAAATACAAACACATGGAGGCTAAACAATGCGCTACTAAATAACCAAGAGATCACTGAAGAAATCAAAGAGGAAACCAAAAAATACCTAGAAACAAATGACAATGAAAACACGACAATCCAAAACCTATGGGATGCAGCAAAAGCAGTTCTAAGAGGGAAGTTTATAGAAATACAATCCTACCTCAAGAAACAAGAAACATCTCTAATAAACAACCTAACCTTACACCTAAAGCAATAGAGAAAGAACAAAAAAAATGCAAAGTTAGCAGAAGGAAAGAAATCATAAAGATCAGATCAGAAATAAATGAAAAAGAAATGAAGGAAACAACAGCAAAGATCAATAAAACTAAAAGCTCGTTCTTTGAGAAGATAAAAAAATTGATGAACCATTAGACAGACTCATCAAGAAAAAAAAGGGAGAAGACTCAAATCAACAGAATTAGAAATGAAAAAGGAGAAGTAACAATTGACACTGCAGAACTACAAAGGATCATGAGTGATTACTACAAACAAATATATGCCAACAAAATGGACAACCTGTAAGAAACGGACAAATTCTTAGAAAAGCACAACCTTCTGAGACTAAACCAGGAAGAAATAGAATACATAAACAGACCAATCACAAGCACTGAAATTTAGACTGTGATTAAAAATCTTCCAACAAACAAAAGCCAAGGACCAGATGGTTTCACAGGCGAATTCTAGCAAACATTTAGAGAAGAGCTAACACCTATCCATCTCAAACTCTTCCAAAATACAGCAGAGCGAGGAACATTCCCAAACTCATTCTATGAGGCCACCATCACCCTGATACCAAAACCAGACAAAGATGTCACAAAGAAAGAAAACTACAGGCCAGTATCCCTGATGAACACTGATGCAAAAATCCTCAACAAAATACTAGGAAACCGAATCCAACAGCACATTAAAAGGATCATACACCATGATCAAGTGGGGTTTATCCCAGGAATGCAAGGATTCTTCAATATAGGCAAAACAATGAATGTGATACACCATATTAACAAATTGAAGGATAAAAACCATATGATCATCTCAATAGATGCAGAAAAAGCTTTCAACAAAATTCAACACCCATTTATAATAAGAAAAAAAAAAACACCCACAAAGTAGGCATAGAAGGAACCTACCTCAACATAATAAAGGCCATATATGACAAACCAACAGCCAACATCATTCTCAATGGTGAAAAACTGAAACCATGTCCTCTAAGGTCAGGAACAAGACAAGGTTTCCCACTCTCACCACTATTATTCAACATAGTTTTGGAAGTTTTAGCCAATCAGAGAAGAAAAAGAAATAAAAGGAATCCAAATCGTAAAAGAAGAAGTAGAACTGTCACTGTTTGCAGATGACATGATACTATAAATAGAGCATCCGAAAGATGCTACCAGAAAACTACTAGAGCTAATCAATGAATTTGGTAGAGTAGCTGGATACAAAATTAATGCACAGAAATCTCTTGCATTCCTACACACTAGTGATGAAAAATCTGAAGGAGAAATTAAGGAAACACTCCCATTTACCATTGCAACAAAAAGAATAAAATACCTAGGAATAAACCTAGCAAAGGAGACAAAAGACCTGTATGCAGAAAACTATAAGACACTGATGAGAGAAATTAAAGATGATACAAACAGATGGAGAGATATACCATGTTCTTGGATTGGAAGAATCAACACTGTGAAAATAACTATACTACCCAAAGCAGTCTACATATTCAATGCAATCCATTTCAAACTACCAGTGGCATTTTTCACAGAACTAGAACAAAAAATTTCACAATTTGTATGGAAAAACAAAATACCCCAAATAGCCAAAGCAATCTTGACAAAGAAAAACGGAACTGGAGGAATCAGGCCCCCTGACTTCAGACTATAGTACAAAGCTACAGTAATCAAGACAGTATGGTACTGGCACAAAAACAGAAATATAGATCAATGGAACAGGATAGAAAATCCAGAGATAAATCCTTGCACATATGGTCACCTTATCTTTGATAAAGGAGGCAGGATTATACAATGGACAAAAGACAGCCTCTTCAATAAGTGGTGCTGGGAAAACTGGACAGCTGCATGTAAAAGAATGAAATTAGAACACTCCCTAACACCATACACAAAAATAAGCTTAAAATGGATCAAAGACCTAAATGTAAGGCCAGACACTATCAAACTCTTAGAGGAAAACACAGGCAGAACACTCTATGACATATATCACAGCAAGATCCTTTTTGACCCAGCTCCCAGAGAAATGGAAATAAGAACACAAATAAACAAATGGGACCTAATGAAACTTAAAAGCTTTTGCACAGCAAAGGAAACCATAAACAAGAAGAAAAGACAACCCTCACAATGGGAGAAAATATTTGCAAATGAAGCAACTGACAAAGGATTAATCTCCAAAATATACAAACAGCTCATGCAGCTCAATATCAAAGATACAAACAACCCAATCCAAAAATGGGCTGAAGACCTAAATAGACATTTCTTCAAAGAATATATATAGATTGCCAACAAACACATGAAAGGATGCTCACCATCACTAATCATTAGAGAAATGAAAATCAAAACTACAATGAGGTATCACCTCACACTGGTCAGAATGGCCATCATCAAAAAATCTACAAACAATAAATGTTGTAGAGGGTGTGGAGAAAAGGGAACCCTCATGCACTGTTGGTGGGAATGTAAATTGATACATCCACTATGGAGAACCGTATGGAGGTTCCTTTAAAAACTAAAAATAGAACTACCATATGACCCAGCAATCCTACTACTCGGCATATACCCTGAGAAAACCATAATTCAAAAAGAGTGATGTACCACAATGTTCATTGCAGCACTATTTACTATAACCTGGACGTGGAAGCAACCTAAGTGTCCATCGATAGACAAATGGATAAAGAAGATGTGGCACATATATACAATGGAATATTATTCAGCCATAAAAAGAAACGAAATTGAGTTATTTGTAGTGAGGTGGATGGACCTAGAGTCTGTCATACAGAGTGAAGTAAGTCAGAAAAACAAATACCATATGCTAACACATATATAGGGAATCTAAAAAAAAAATGGTTCTGATGAACCTAGGGGTAGGAAAGGAATAAAGACACAGACGTAGAGAATGGACTTGAGGACATGGGGAGGGGGAAAAGTAAGCTGGGATGAAGTGAGAGAGTGGCATGGACATATATACACTACCAAATGTGAAATAGATAGCTAGTGGGAAGCAGCCGCATAGCACAGGGAGATCAGCTCAGTGCTTTGTGACGACCTAGAGGGGTGGAATACGGAGGGTGGGAGGGAGATGCAAGAGGGAGGGGATATAGGGATATATGTATGCATATATCTGATTCACTTTGTCATACAGCAGAAACTAACACAACATTGTAAAGTAATTATACTCCAATAAAGATGTCAAAAAAATTATTACTTAATTACTGCATTTTAATTTTAGGAAGCCAGTAGTTTCTAGAGAAAAGCTTGCTTAAAGATGAAAAGATTTCTAATCCTTGTTTATTCCAAGGATAATCCTATATATGTAATGGGTCATTAATATCTTTGTGTCAAATCTGTTTGTTCAAAATAATATTATATGGCTTGACAAAGTTACTAGAAACATTGCTAGATTATGTTTCCTTCAAAAACTTGCTATATATAATCCTAACAGATTTAAGTGGGAAAGTAATGCTTCTTCTCATGTTCTATCATGGAAAAACATAAATCTGGGATTCAGATCTAGAGAAAGAAATTTAAGGTAATGAAACTCTGATTGCACAAATTTCCGTATGTAATTACCTTTGTAGAACTGATACACCACTTCCTATCCCTCATTCAACTCCTAACAATAATAGAAACATAGTACAGATAATCTTACCTAGAATTACATTAATTATTCTAACATGAAGCTCTATGTAAATGGTTTGTATGTAAAATTAATAACACCCATTCCTTCATGGTATGAAAGAATCCATTAGCAGTTTTCTTTGGGTAATTTGAGGTGGGGAGGTGAAGAATTGAGCCTGTTATTAGGCTCCCCTGATGGGGTAGCACACCTTCTTAATGCTTAGACTGCGATCCCCTGCGTTACCCTACTTTCCATCCTTCTAGATCCAGAGGCCACATGGCAGTCATTGGTATTCACCACTTTTTCCAGGCTCACGTATTCTCTAATGTAAGACTCGGGTACTGCTTATTTCCATTCTCTTATTGCTTCCCAGATACCCACGTCTTTCTCTTTTTAATCCTAAGCAGAGCTTTTATCTTTCTGAATCACGTGAGGACCCTCTCCCCATCTGATACTGTAGAGTGTTTTCTAAGTGAAACCTCCCTCAATGTCACTGATTTGCAGTGGATATTCTGTTTCGTGTTCATCAGCACATTACAGTATTGAGTAAAGCTACAACTTTATTACTCACTACAGTGTTTGATTTCACTAATCTTTTTCTGATTAATAAAGACTCTGGATCTTTGAAATCCATATTAAGGTTTTAACTTCTCTGAAAGAACTCTAGATTTCAAACAGGATTTCTAACATGTGCAGAATACTAAAAAACCAAGGTCTGTGACAGGATCAGAAAAACATTTTTTGTACCAGTGCTACCTCTACTGAAAAATTAATTATGCTGCAAATCAACTTTAAAAAAAAAAGTTTAAAAAATATCATTATACCTTAAATTTATGGAGAAACCACCACCAAAAGGAATCATGCAAAAGAGCAACAGAGGCTTCTGAGAGAAAATGAGTCTTCCAGATTTTAAAAATTTTTCCCTATGGAAAAAAGACACATGGAGATCAAATTAATAATATTATAAGACATGTTACTGTAAATAGGCTTTATTAAGAGTGTGTATTTAATAGTTATAAACTACCACTGCTTAATAGAAATTTAATGTGAGCCATATATATATTTTCTAATAAACATTTTAAAAAAGTAAAAGTAAAAGGTGAAATTTTAGTGACATTTTGTTTAACCAAATATATTTAAAATATATTTTAATACATAATTGTTATTAAATTATTAATGAAATATTTTACATTCTTTTGGGTACTAGGTCTTTGAAATATAGTGTATATTTTATACTTATAGCACATCTCAATTTGAACATAAATTTTCATCATAAATACTAGGTCATAATTATATTTTGTAAACTATATGATTGTAATTTTGTTTCAACCATAATTGAAAGTTGTTCAATAACTGAATCAAGTATTAATTTTAAAATTTATATATAATTAAAATAAATAAAATTTAAAAATTCAGCTGATCACAGACATAGAAAACAAACTTATGGTTACCAAAGGGGAAAGTAGGGGAGAGGGATAAATTATGAGTTTGGGATTAACAGATACACTCTACTATATATAGAATCGATAAACAACAAGGTCCTACTGTATAGCATAGGGAACTATATTCAATACCTTGTAATAACCTATAATGGAAAAGAACCTTAAAAAGAATATATATATATATATGTATAACTGAATTGCCTTGCTATATACCAGACACTAACACAACACTGTAAAACAACCATACGTCATAAAAAAAAAAATTCAGCTGAGTCACACCGGGCATATTTCATATTCTCAATAATCACATTTGATTAGTAGTCACTGAAATGACACTGTAGGCTAGACCAGGAATAGCAAAAATCCAAGACATATGTTAACAATTTCCCTTTTATGCTGAAGACAGGTATCAACAATCATGGGATTCTAACCCAATGGGCCCCATCATAAGTCTAGACCCTAAAGATAGTGTTCTTTCTAAGCAATTCATCAAAACTGGCACATAAAGTTAATTTACCATGACTACTAGAGACTATAAGTCTTGGTTTAAATAGGTACCTTCAATAGTCATTTTATTTTATTCACTAAAAGTTTGTAATGCCAGATTCAGTAGAGTTCAAGAATTCTTTTAATGAAATCCATAGGTATGAATTTCTGTTCCTCAAGTACAAGTCTACAAAAAGGATACCATGCAAACGTTTATACCAAGGAGATTATTTATCATGCATACTGTGGGAGCACTTCTCCTTCATAGGCCACTAAGTATAGTATATACATTGGTAACAGTTTCAACTTATTTAGCACTTCTTAATTACAAAAACATATGAGAAGTACATAAAGAAAAAAGTAGAAAATTAAAATAAAGGAGAAAATCTGAATATTTTTTGTTGAAATTATTTGCAAATTTCAAGCAAACATGCTTTTTAGTGTAAACTAACTGCATGATTGCTTCTATTCTAAGCTTTGGTTATGTTTAGTATCACTAACTTTCTTTTTCAGGAAAATTCCAAATTCTTTAAAATATATCAGTATTTAGTCAAAACAACCAAAAACAGAAATCAGCCAAAAAACCCCAAACCCAACTTAAAAAGTTAAATGGTACTCTCCTCCATCACCCTCTACCCTTTTGTGATACTTTTTTGATTCAAATAAATGTAAACATACCTTAAAACCTATACATTATCTGACTTGGAACTTTTTCTCCTAATATAGATTCTAGGTTGGATAAAACTACTTCTAATGTTCTCTTGAATTTCTGTTTGTGTATATCTGTATCTTTGTGGCTCAGCTTTCTCAAAATATAGGCCCCTTTTCACTCAATTCAATAAAATTTTTACTGAGCATCATCTGTAGCCAAGGGTCCGTTCTGGGTGGTAAAGGGGATAATTTATACTTTATCTTAACTTAATCTATGACTGTATGTTTAGGAATGTATTTGGATGGGGTTACGTGAATCCAGGCAATTCCACGGATTCCCTCACCTTCAAGCATGGAACAGTAACCCTTTAACCTTCTTTTTCCAAGTTTCAGATGTTATAATAAGCATTTCTATGAAATAACCTTCCCTCTGATATTATTTTCCTACACTTATTTTCTCTTCACTTTAATGTCATCATCTATCTCAATGCCATTGCATTGTGCATGCTCTAGCAAGCCAATTTAAATTCTTTATTGAAATCAGGGAGGGGTATTAACAAATAAAACACTGGTTATATATACCTAGATATACCACTGGTACACAAACTCAAAATATCCTACACACAGCTGCTTGTCATATCCTGTGCACCCCTTCCCCCAAACCCATACCTACTTACACTCCTCACGTTCTTACTTCTTTCAATAATGCCAGCGTCCTCCAAGTTAACCATATGAAATGTTTATCATAGCTGTACTTCTATGCCTTGTTTATGTGACTGTAATGTACATGCATCCATAGTTAAAATATAGTCCCATTTTAGAACACAGAATGTGAGAGTTGAAAAGATTATACTGTCTAGAACATTTATAAGATTATTTTAACAATAATTTGTATTAATTTCTTTTTACAGTCAAACCTTTTCCCTGAGGAAACTTTGGAAAAAATAGTCAGAGAAAGTAACAAATAAGCTCATGATCCAGGCATAACAATTACCATCTATTGTTTTTCTCTAAAAAAAATGGTATCAGGTGATCAAGACGGCAAACTAAGCCTTCCCTCTCACCCAAATCCCATAAAACATAAAAGAGAATTGAAAAGCATCTGTATTAGCATGGAAAATAACAGAGAGTGTCATTACTGAATCATTTTAGGTGGAGTTTTCAACTGAGGTGCTCTGTGGTTCCCTAACTGAGGGGCAAACAAGAGACCCAAGTCAGGTTAATCAGATTATTTCTTGGAATACTGTCTCTTGAAGATGGAACACTAAAGTAATACACTCTCTTCCATCTTGAAGAGAGGGAAAAATGGGCAGAAAATAATGGCTGGAGCTGATTCATCCAAATTTAATGGTTGATTATACTCCTTCTGAAGGACTATAGAGTACTATAGCAGGAGAGAAAACAGGGATTTTGTGTTGAGAAAGAAAGAGCCACAGGAAAGCTGGGGGTGAGGGATGGGAAGAGGGCCTACTAGGGGCCAAGTTCATCTTAGAGAACTGTCTCAAGAGGAATCTGCCTGGAGGTACAAGGAGCACTGTTCAAGTCCCCAGGAAACAGAAACCTTTTAAGGTGACCGCTTAATATTTAAGTGGGTGGGAAATCAATACCAGTAACCATTCAGCCCTCGTCCTATCCCTGGCAATCAGTGTCCAATGATCTAGTTACCTTCCTATGCCTGCAGTTTTTCATCAATTGGCTACTCTGTAGGGATATTTCTTAAAAATTCCCCAGACACTTGGAGGTTCAAAAGGTAGGGTTGTGGGGAAGGGCTCTCATAAATTATTTTGGGATCAAAATGAGCAGGCTAACATATCCTGAGCTATAGAGCAGGAAGAGGGAGAGTGAAACACCTGTTACAGTCACATGCCAAGCCAATGCACACTGGCAACCTCAGACTCCTGGGGCAGTAACACAGAATCTAATACATTCTCTTCTGGAGATTAGGGCGTTAAAAATGTCACTGGTCTTTCCTGCCAGACTTAATGCCCAAAAGAATTAAATCTTGCTTAACACCTACTCTGTCATAGCTTTAAATTAAGGTCTAATTCATTAAATCATATTCTCAAAATATATCACACAATAAAAATAAAATAATGTTTACATACCTCAAAGTTATGGGCTTTTAAAATAAAAAGATAAATTCGTTCAGCATTCAAATGTCTGGGTAGTTGAGTAAGCTCATTTGTTCTGAATCCTGGGAAGTTGCAACCCTAGAAAGAGGAAATACCACAGAACAGGAATGACTTCATTCTTTTCAGTATAGTAGTCTCGTATGATTACAGAAAACAGATATTTAACTATCATTCATTAACATAATTATTTTACATATTTTTACTAAAAATAAGTAAAATATATTTATCCCACCTAAGAGAAATCTTCATATTATCTGTTTCTATGAAATTAAGAGCACTGACATATTCATATGCCAAATCTAAAAGTAAAAACAACTACTTCAGAACTAATTTTGACATAGCTCAAATTACCAAGAATTTTAGCTACACTACACATAAAGAAATGGACTAGGCAGAAAAAGAATGCTTCTGTATTTGTTTCCAACTTTCTCTCCTGGGGACCCTATCTAAATTTATAGCTATATCTATCTTATTGTAAACATTCTTTTAGATCCACATAATACTTTTGATATATAATCTCATAAAACAGAAATTGTAAATACCTCTATATCCTTCTTTGTCTCCATGTCATCTGAAAGCTGGAAAACATTTAAAATAAAATCTTTAAAATTCTAAATTTAGGAATTTTTATACTCTGTAACTTTGTTCAGTTAACGTGTGTGTGTGTGTGTGTGTATGCATCTCTTACTGAGGCCTAGAATGCTGGGAATGCAAAGATATTCCTTGCCCTCAAGTTAGTCAGAGGGCAAGAGAGGAATCAGATACGTATACAAAACACAAAGAGATAAGGGCTATGATAGAATATAAACAAACTACTTATTGCAGTTTGGGTCCACTGGGAAACAGACTGTGAGGTGGAATTTAGTGTTCGGAATGTTTATTGGGAGTGCCTTTGGGATCAATATCTATGGAAGGCAAGAGGAGAGGGAAGATTGAGAAGTCAGCTATGATGCAAGTCTAACAGCCCTGACCCTAAGCAGAGCTTGTGAACTGAAAGGACCCATAGTAGTTGTCCTGCACTGGGTTGAAACTGCCAGGCCTTTCTGTTTCCGACTTGATTAGTCATTGTATGTGAGTGGCTCCTGGATGGTCGTTTACTTGGGAGAGGAAATTCTCTCTGTGAGAGGCAATCCTTGAAGGGGCTGCAGCTGAAGGGTGTCCCCTAACAGCACTCTTAGCAGTTGGGGCAACGGGTCCTTCCTTGAAGGGGAATCTGGGAGGCACATCTTTGTGTCCACCGCACTACTTTACACAGAAAATAAGAAGCCTTCTGTATAAATTAGTTTTTGATCATTTAGACGACATGTTAATATATTGTTTATTATTTTCCATATACCCATTTCCTCCCCAAATACATAAGCTTACAGGCAAATTTTATACACATACACACATACATATATTATTTAAGAGAAGACATAGGAAACCAATTTGAAAGGATGATTACAGATTGCTAAATGAAAGAGGATCACATTATTGGCATTTTTAAAAAATGTGCAAAGGGATAAAAAAGAGAAGGAAAGTGAGATCAATTATAAGAAAAAAGGCTGTGTGCTTGACAGGTACAGATATAATTGGTCATTAAAGATGGCGTCAGATTTAGAAAGATGTTAATGTTAATCTCAAAGTCCTGGCTTTATTCTGCAGGAAGCAAAGAAACACTTTTCAAGGAACAGAGTAATAGTAACACAGAACTAGTTCTTGGTCATACAACCTGGAAAAGATACCACAAAAATATAAATAATTCATGTTAAAATCCTGGATTTCCCTGGTGGCACAGTGGTTAAGAATCTGCCTGCCAATGCAGGTGACACAGGTTCAAGCCCTGGTCCGGGAAGATTCCACATGCCACGGAGCAACTAAGCCCATGCGCCACAACTACTGAGCCTGCGCTCTAGAGCCCGCAAGCCACAACTACTGCAGCCCACGTGCCTAGAGCCCACACTCCACAACAAGAGAAGCCACTGCAATGAGAAGCCTGTGCACTGCAATGAAGAGTAGCCCCTGCTCGCCGCAACTAGAGAAAAGCCCACGTGCAGCAACGAAGACCCGATGCAGCCAAAAAACATACTTAATAAAAATTATTATTAAAACTTTTGTTAGTGTAATTCATCTAAAGGTCATTTCAATAGATCCTGGAAAGTCATCTGATAAAATTCATTAGAATTTTTGAAATTCTTTTGAAAATTAATACAGAAATCACAATGAATAATGTGACTACCAGTGTTCCCATGTTCCCACAACCTATAATGGATTACTGTTATTTTAGTATTTGCTTAAGACTATTTAAGATAAAATATGAAGTTTACATATAATAAAATATAAAATTAGATCCCTTTTTACCATGATCTCTAGTTCAAACCATGTGTTCCCCCTCCTTGAGCTAGTCACTATCATTTGTTTGGTTTGCACCCCCTCAATTCCATTAAAATACTTTTACATATATGTGTATATATATATAGAAAGAATATACAGACTTTTGGTATGTTTTTAAAATTTAAAGGAATGATATTAACTGTACATATTACTTGGTAACTTGCTTCTTTTCACTGAATATCATGTTTTGACAATCTACACAAGTTGGCATTTATGGGCCTGTTAACTTCCAGACAGCTTTTCTACCAACCTACCTATTCCCTCTGCAAAATATAAATAAAATCAAGAAAAGTTCACAAGCAACTTTTGCCAAACATCAAGAACAAATGATATCCCTATATTCAACAAACTATCTATAGACTAAAGAGATGAAGCTAAGGAACTCATTTTCTGAAGTTTGTATAATTTTTATACCAAAACCAAAAAAGATAATCATAACTTATCAAACACAGATGTAAAATCCAAAGAGCAAACCAAATCCAGTAATACATGAAAAATATATCCTAATATAAGAATGGTTCAACTTCTGAAAAGCTGTTAATGTAATCTGCCACATTCACACATGAAAGGCTTAAAATAGCTTTTGCTATCATCACAGTGGATTATTTTCCTCTCCATTTCAAACCATGAAGATGTTTTTAGTTTTTGTGCACAGTGACATCTATATTCAAATCTAATATTTAATCTACATCTATACCCACATCCATATATCTTTAATAAACTTGGAGTAAATGTAAATTTCTTTAATCTGAAAAAAAAGTTATCTTAACATTTAAAGTTGTACCTAATAGCAAAGTACTAGCATTCTTTCTGAGTCAGTCAGACAAGATGAGAAACTGGTAACATTGTTGAGTAATATACCTATACCAATAATAATTTCCTATATACCAACAATAACCCATTTAATTACATAATGGAAAACTAATCTCATGGACATTAGTAATAAAAAATTTAAGATACCTAGCAATACATTTAACAGGGAATGTGTAGAACTTATATGAAGAAAATCACACGTTTTTACGTGAGTATATGTGGAATATAAAAACAAAAAACAAAAGCAAAAACAAACCAAAAAAAATGAACAAACCAAACCAAATGAAAAACTAACACATATAAAGAGAATAGAGTAGTGGTTACCAGAGGGGAAGGAGTAGTGGGGAGGGCTAAATGAGTAAAGGAGATCAAATATGTGGTGACAGGCAGAATCTGTATTTTGGTGGTGAGCATGCTGTAGGGTATACAGAAGTAGAAATATAATGTTGTACACATGAAACTTACACAATGTTATAAACCAATGTTACCTCAATAAAAAAATAAATCTTAAAAAAAGCACACAAATCTACTGATAGACCTAAAATAACATCCTTATGTTTTACTCCCTTACACAAAAATAAACACTGGAGTTAAACACAAAAAATTAAATCTGTAAGAACAATATAAGAGAACACAGGTGAATATATGTATGATCTTGTAATGAAGAAAGCTTTCTTAATATTATGGCACTAAAGGCAGAAGATTTCAATAAAAAATTATAGATTCATGAAAATATAAAATTCTATACAGTGAAAAAATACTTTTGGGTTAAAAGGCAACCAAGAAAGTAATATAAGTATGTATAACATATGCTACTGAGAAGGGTTAATAGTTTTAAAGCATAAACAGCTCTTAGAAATAGAAGAACAGCTAAAAAATGCCCAAAGTTCATAAATAGGCAATTCATAATAAGAGAAACACAAAAGCTAATAAAAACCTAAAAAATCAACTTCATTAGTGAAATGTATGCAACTGATAACATTTATGCCTATCAATTTGCAAACATTAAAAAATATTAAATACTGACAAGGGGATGGGAAAGGGATCAATCACAAACTCTATTGTTACGAATACAAATTGATGCCACCTTTCTAGAAAACATTTTGGCAGTATGTATCAAAACACTTAGCTTTTTACATTTTTCCCATGTGGTTCCACTTCTGAAATTTATATTAAGAAAATAATCATGCATAAGCACAATTTTTAGCTCCAAATATGTTCACAGCACCTTTGTAAATAATAATGAATAATGAAAACTAACCTAAACATCCAACAAAAGGGCTATTACATTAGTTTATTTTTGAAATGATGTAGAATGATATTTAATGATGAAAATTCCATAAAATATTTAATGAATTAGAAATACAGTTTAATTTGAATTTTCTAAAAAATTTTTAAAGAACAACGAAAATGACAATAGTGAGATATATGTAATTTATTTATAAATGATAAAATTAAGATGCTTGCCTTTTTAGTGCTTATCTGTTTTAATTTTCTAAAATGACTACCTTAGTCATAATCAGGAAAAAAACATAAAAAGTAATTTTGAAATTTAAAAAACATTTAAGGAGGTGGATGGACAAGTGGTAGCACTTTAAGTCTTTATAGCTTTAATTTGAGAATGTATTTTTGAAAAGGACTAAGTTTCTCAAAATAATTCAAAATATAATTCTAATCAAACTCTCAAAGAGATTTTTTTAAAAAATTAACAAAGTAATTCTACAGGCAGTAAAAATAACTTATTTTTTTCCTAAAGGAAAATGACTGATATAGGACCTGTATCCCTAAGATGTTATAAATTTTTAAATAACCAGAGGATGAAATATAAGTCTTCAAATAACTTGTAGTGATGTGAAAATGCCAACACTCATATTGAGTGTGTAAAGAAAAATATGAGTCCAAATATTTTAAAAACACAGGGATAGATAGATGATAAAAGACTAAAAGGAAATTTTTTAATGTTATTAGTACTTATCTATGAAATTATAGTGATTATATTTTCTGTGAAAATATAATTTTTTAAGGAAGATGAAAACAAATACAATACCATTATCTTCTTTCCCTTACAGTAATTCCTTAGAAATGCCTTATATTGTTCCAATCTTCCATGAGAACCTTTAAAAAAATGAGAATTCACAACATATAAATATATAAATAGCCTTTAAAATTGAAAAAATTTAAATACTTTAAATAGATTATATATAAAACCATTCAATGAGATCAACTATTTTGACAACCATAATGCTGGACACACACAGTCTTAGTTGAATAATTATATCTCCTGTTTCCTTTTGCTATTTAGAAATGTCACACTCCAACTAATATATCTTTAGTACTTATTCCTATATCCAAAGTTTTACCTTAATCCTTTACTACTGAACAAGCCCATGTTTTTCAAACAGCTGAGCCACTTACATTTGGTTGTTTCACTGTCACCTTATATTCAATACAGTACAGTACTTTAGAGCATGGCCCAGTGAAAGACTATGGGGGGCTTTGAAGTCAGATAACCTAGACTTGAGTCCAAGCTCTGATATTTACACATTGAGGACAATGAATATATAGAAAATTATTTTTTAAAAGCATACACATGTGCTCTCTCTCTCCCTATATGTTTATATAGCCACACACGACTATATATATGTAGCTTGTATAATTTCAAAAATATTTTTTAAAATTAAAATAATTAAAAATTCAATAAGGGACTTCCCTGGTGGCACAGTGCTTGAGAATCTGCCTGTCAGCGCAGGGGACACAGTTTGGAGCCCCGGTCCAAGAGGATCCCACATGCCGCAGAGCAGCTAAGCCTATGTGGCACAACTACTGAGCTTGCGCTCTGGAGCCTGCAAGCCACAACTACTGAGCCTGCATGCCACAACTACTGAGCCTGCATGCCACAACTACTGAAGCCTGCACGCCTAGAGCCCATGTTCTGCAACAAGGGAAGCCACTGCGATGCAACAAAGAGTAGCCCCCATTCGCCGCAACTAGAGAAAGCTCACACACAGCAACGAAAACCCAATGCAGTCAAAAAAAAAAAAAAAAACAATAAGAAAATTGTAACAGTAGTGAATTTAATAGTATTGTATTTAAACACATTCTCAGATTTTGAAAACTCAAGGTCCAAAAAAGGATATTAAATAGCTATATAACTATTATATTTATTTAATACACAGAAAATACTTTATTAAGTACAACCAGTATCATTCTTAAGACATATACAAGGAGCAAAGCTTCTTCATCTAGGCAGCAGGAGTGCTTCCTGCAGCGGCCAGTTTAATCCAGTTTTCAGTCTTTCCAACTCAAAGAACCAACCTCACTGTGCACCTCAGAGATGCCACAGGAGCCAAGGGCACCCTCTTATCACAGGTGATTCTCATTTTGACAAAGCTCTATGACTATAACCTCGGGAGCATCACAGAGAGGTCACTTTGGAGCCATGTGGCTGACAAGGTCTTGGTGCTGCGGCCTGATGGAAGGCCTGAGCCTCTGAGATGGGAGAGCCGAGTTCAGGACACTGGACCAACAGAGACCTCTGGGCCCCACGTAATATAAATTGGTGACGGCTCTCCCAGAGATCTCCAGCTCAACGCTAAGACCCAGCTCCACCCAGTGGCCAGCAAGCTCCAGTGCTGGAGGCCCCATGCCAAACAACTAGCAAGACAGGAACACAACCCCACCAATTAGCAGAGAGGCTGCCTAAAATCATAATAAGGTCACAGACACCCCAAAACACACCACTGGACACGGTCTTGCCCACCAGAAAGACAAGATCCAGCCCCACCCACCAGAACACAGGCACCAGTCCCCTCCACCAGGAAGCCTACACAAGCCACTGAACCAACCTCACCCACTGAGAGCAGACACCAAAAACAACAGGAACAACGAACCTGAAGCCTGTGAAGAGGAGACCCCAAATGCAGTAAGTTAAACAAAATGAGAAGACAGAGAAACACAGCAGATGAAGGAGCAAGGTAAAAACCCACCAGACCAAACAAATGACGAGGAAATAGGCAGTCTACCTGAAAGAATTCAGAGTAACGATAGTAAAGATGATCCAAAATCTTGGAAATACAATGGAGAAAATACAAGAAATGATTAACAAGGACCTAGAAGAACTAAAGAGCAAACAAACAATGATGAACAACACGATAAATGAACTTAAAAATCCTCTAGAAGGAATCAATAGCAGAATAACTGAGGCAGAAGAACAAATCAGTGACCTGGAAGATAAAATAGTGGAAATAACTACCACAGAGCAGAATAAAGAAAAAAGAATGAAAAGAAATGAGGACACTCTCAGAGACCTCTGGGACAAACATTAAATGCACCAACATTCGAATTATAGGGGTCCCAGAAGAAGAAGAGAAAAAGAAAGGGACTGAGAAAATATTTGAAGAGATTATAGTTGAAAACTTCCCTAACATGGGAAAGGAAATAGTCAATCAAGTCCAGGAGCACAGAGAGTCCCATACAGGAAGCACAGAGAGTCCCATACAGGATAAATCCAAGGAGAAACACACCAAGACACATGTTAATCAAACTATCGAAAATTAAATACAAAGAAAAAATATTAAAAGGAGCAAGGGAAAAACAACTAATAACATACAAGGGAACCCCCATGAGGTTAACAGCTGATTTTTCAGCAGAAACTCTGCAAGCCAGAGGAGAGTGGCAGGATATATTTAAAGTGATGAAAGGGAAAAACCTACAACCAAGATTACTCTACCCAGCAAGGAGCTCATTCAGATTTGACGGGGAAATTAAAACCTTTACAGACAAGCAAAAGTTAAGAGAATTCAGCACCACCAAACCAGCTTTACAACAAATGCTAATGGAACTTCTCTAGGCAGGAAACACAAGAGAAGGAAAAGACCTACAATAACAAACCCAAAACAATTAAGAAAATGGTAATAGGAACATACATATTGATAACTACCTTAAATGTAAATGGTTTAATGCTCCAACCAAAAGACATAGACTGGCTGAATGGATACAAAAACAAGACCCGTATAAATGCTGTCTACAAGAGACCCACTTCAGACCTAGGGACACACACAGACTGAAAGTGAGGGGAGGGAAAAAGATATTCCTTGCAAATGGAAATCAAAAGAAAGCTGGAGTAGCAATTCTCATATCAGACAAAATAGACTTTAAAACAAAGACTATTACAAGAGACAAAGAAGAACACTACATAATGATCAAGGGATCAATCCAGGAAGAAGACATAACAATTGTAAACATTTATGCACGCAACATAGGAGCATCTCAATACATAAGGCAAATGCTAACAGCCATAAAAGGGGATATCTACAGTAACACAATCAGAGTAGGGGACTTTAACAGGCCACTTTCACCAATGGAAAGATCATCCAGAATGAAAATAAATAAAGAAACAGAAGCTTTAAATGAAACATTGAACAAGACGGACTTAATTGATATTAATAGGACATTCCCTCCAAAAACAACAGAATACACTTCCTTCTCAAGTGCTCATGGAACATTCTCCAAGAGAGAGCATATCTTGGGTCACAAATCAAAGCTTGGTAAATTCAAGAAAATTGAAATCATATCAAGCACCTTTTCCAGCCACAATGCTACGAAACTAGATATCAATTACAGGAAAAAAAACTGTAAAAAATACAAACACATGGAGGCTTAACAATACACTACTAAATAACCAAGAGATAACTGAAGAAATCAAAGAAGAAATTTAAAAATACCTAGAAACAAATGAATGAAAACATGACGACCCAAAACCTATGGAATGCAGCAAAAGCAGTTCTAAGAGGAAAGTTTATAGCAATACAATCCTACCTCCAGAAACAAGGAAAATCTCAAAAAAACAACCTATCCTTACACCTAAAGCTATTAGAGAAAGAAGAACAAAAAAACCCTAAAGTTAGCAAAAGGAAAGAAATCATAAAGATCAGATCAGAAATAAATGAAAAAGAAATGAAGGAAACAACAGCAAAGATCAAAAAAACTAAAAGCTGGTTCTTTGAGAAGATAAACAAAATTGATAAACCATTAGCCAGACTCATCAAGAAAAAAAGGGAGAAGACTCAAATCAACAGAATTAGAAACGAAAAAGGAGAAGTAACAACTGACACTGCAGAAATACAAAGGATCATGAGACATTACCACAGACAAGTATATGCCAATAAAATGGACAACCTGGAAGAAATGGACAAATTCTTAGAAAAGCACAACCTTCCAAGACTGAACCAGGAAGAAATAGAAAATATAAACAGACCAATCACAAGCACTGAAATTGAGACTGTGATTAAAAATCTTCCAATAAACAAAAGCCCAGGACCAGATGGCTTCACAGGTGAACTCTATCAAACATTTAGAGAAGAACTAACACCTATCCTTCTCAAACTCTTCCAAAATATAGCAGAGGGAGGAACATTCCCAAACTTATTCTACAAGGTGACCATCACCATGAATCCAAAACCAGAGAAAGATATCACAAAAAAAGAAAACTACAGGCCGATATCACTGATGAATATAGATGCAAAAATCCTCAACAAAATACTAGCCAACAGAATCCAACAGCACATTAAAAGGATCATACACCACGATCAAGTGGGCTTTATCCCAGGAATGCAAGGATTCTTCAATATACTCAAATCAATCAATGTGATACACCAGATTAACAAACTGAAGGATAAAAACCATATGATCATCTCAATAGATGCAGAAAATGCTTTTGAAAAAATTCAGCACCAATTTATGATAAAAAAAAAAACCCTGAACAGAGTAGGCATAGAGGGAACCTAACTCAACATAATAAAGGCCATATATGACAAACCCACAGCCTACATCATTCTCAATGGTGAAAAACTGAAACCATTTCCATTAAGATCAGGAACAAGACAAGGTTGGCCACTCCCACTGCTATTATTCAACATAGTTTTGGAAGTTTTAGCCAATCAGAGAAGAAAAAGAAATAAAAGGAATCCAAATTGGAAAAGAAGAAGTAAAACTGTCACTGTTTGCAGATGACATGATACTATACATAGAGAATCCTAAAGATGCTATCAGAAAACTACTAGAGCTAAACAATGAATTTGGTATAGTAGCAGGATACAGAATTAATGCACAGAAATCTCTTGCATTCCCATACACTAATGATGAAAAATCTGAAAGAGAAATTAAGGAAACACTTCCATTTACCATTGCAACAAAAAGAATAAAATACCTAGGAATAAACCTACCTAAGGAGACAAAAGACCTGTATGCAGAAAATTATAAGACACTGGTGAAAGAAATTAAAGATGATACAAATAGACAGAGAGATATACCATGTTCTTGGATTGGAAGAATCAACATTGTGAAAATGACTATACTACCCAAAGCAATCTACAGATTCAATGCAATCCCTATCAAATTACCATTGGCATTTTTCACAGAGCTAGAACAAAAAATTTCACAATTTGTATGGAAACACAAGAGACCCCAAATAGCCAAAGCAGTCTTGAGGGAAAAAAAACGGAGCTGGAGGAATCAGTAAGTGGTGCTGGGAAAACAGGACAGCTACATGTAAAAGAATGAAATTAGAACACTCCCTAACACCACATACAAAAATAAACTCAAGATGGATTAAAGACCTAAATGTAAAGCCAGACACTACAAAACTCTTAGAGGAAAACATAGGCAGAACACTCTATGACATAAATCACAGCAAGATCCTTTTTGATCCACCTCCTAGAGAAATGGAAATAAAAACAAAAATAAACAAATGGGACCTAATGAAACTTAAAAGATTTTGCACAGCAAAGGAAACCATAAACAAGACGAAAAGACAGCCCTCAGAATGGGAGAAAATATTTGCAAACGAAGCAACTGACAAAGGATTAATCTCCAAAATATACAAACAGCTCATGCAGCTCAATATCAAAAAACAAGCAACCCAATCCAAAAATGGGCAGAAGACCTCAATAGACATTTCTCCAGAGAAGACATACAGATTGCCAACAAACACATGAAAGAATGCTCAACATCACTAATCATTAGAGAAATGCAAATCAAACCTACAATGAGGTATTACCTCACACTGGTCAGAATGGCCATCATCAAAAAATCTACAAACAATAAATGCTGGAGAGGGTGTGGAGAAATTGGAACCCTCTTGCACTGTTGGTGGGAATGTAAACTGATACAGCCACTATGGAGAACAGTATGGAGGTTCCTTTAAAAACTAAAAACAGAACTACCATATGACCCAGCAATCTCACTACTGGGCATATACCCTGAGAAAACCATAATTCGAAAAGAAACATGTACCACAATGTTCATTGCAGCTCTATTTACAGTAGTCAGGACATGGAAGCAACCTAAGTGTCCATCGACAGACGAATGGATAAAGAAGATGTGGCACATATATACAACGGAATATTACTCAGCCATAAAAAGAAACGAAATTGAGTTATTTGTAGTGAGGTGGATGGACCTAGAGTCTGTCATACAGAGTGAAGTAAGTCAGAAAGGGAAAAGCAAATACAGTATGCTAACACATATATATGGACTCTAAAAAAAAAAGAAAAAAAAATGGTTCTGATGAACCTAGGGGCACACAGGAATAAAGAAGCAGATGTAGAGGATGGAGTTGAGGACACAGGGAGGGGGAAGGGTAAGCTGGGACGAGGTGAAAGAGTGGCATGGACTTATATACACTACCAAACATAAAATAGATAGCTAGTGGGAAGCAGCTGCATGGTACAGGGAGATCAGCTCGGTGCTTTGCGACCACCTAGAGGGGTGGGAGATGCAAGAGGGCGAGTATATGAGGATATACGTATGCACATAGCTGATTCACTTTGTTTTACAGCAGAAACCAACACAACATTGTAAAGCAATAATACCCCAATAAAGATGTTAAAAAAAAAGACATATATTACAAGTTTGCCCATTAAATAAAGAATAAAATAAGAATCACCATTAGTATCTAAAACTATTGTGAAAGTGTTAATAAACACAACTAGGTAAAGGTTATATAAATACTGAAAAGTAGTAAGAATTATCATTACTTACAGATACGCTTTTCACTCAGTCTGCAGTTATCCAATAGTGAATGCTAGGTACTTCCCACAGGTTAACTTAGCTCATATAGTTCAAGTCTCACTCCCTTTACTTTGGGTTGCAGGTCTAACTTTTTTTATCTCCTGACTCTGGCTGACTTGCTTGTCTCTGGTAACAATATTAGTTGATGCAACCCTGTTTCCCTGATATTTGGTTACCTCTGCTCCAGCTCAAAGGTCAGAACTGTTTTAGGCTTTATCCTAGAAACACTTTCTTTGAATCCAAATGTTCATTTTCAACTAAAAATCCAAATTGGACCATTTTGAAATGAAGAGGTTTTAAAATTGAATAAATTTATGTTTATGTTTTGATATTTTATATCTTAGGATTTCATTCTGTATGAGAATACACACACACAGTGATAAACACACACACAAGTGACAATTACTTTACGCATATAAAAAATAAGGTTTACTTGTCCTGGAAATTATTCTGTTCCACTCAAATATTTCAGAGACATGGTTTTTCAGAAGAGTTGAACACTCTGCTAATCTTGACTCCATGGCCATGGCTGCATCATGTACTCGCGGGACATTTCCCCACAGATGTGTATAAATTGAAGTAAATGAACTATCTTCTTTTATTTTCTTCAGAGTACATAACAATTTATCATTATCCCCAAAATGGATTTCCTTTGGCCAATGATCCTGCAAAAAATGAGGCAATACAACTTAAATCATTTTTTAAAATGAATTTAAATAGAAGAGTTCAAAAATCAATGAGCTGAAATTGAGGCTTTATTCTATAGCATTATTTTTTATTAAATGCAATTTTTTAATTTGTGAAAAAAAACATAAACTTTAGAAGTTTCAGATGCTTTACAAAATTTTTATCATCTGAAAATAAGTTGCTTACTTGACTGATGACCCCACCATCCTTGAATACTTTAGCATTTATTTTCTGAAAACAAACCCTCAGAATAAGGAAATTGGCATTGTTACATTGTTCCTATCTAATTCTCTGAGTTTACTCATTTCATCAACTAAATCAATAATGCTCTTTATAGCAAATGGCTCTAGTTCAGTATCACAGATTGTGTTTAAGCATCATATGTCTTTAGTCCCCTTCAGTCTACAACAGTTCCTCAGTCTATGTAATTAAAACCACAAGTTCATACTGCTAACTCTAATTCCAGTTCCAAACATTCTAGTTTTCTCTCTTTCCATATTATGATTACCATCTCCAACAGTGAAAAATCTAGCTGCCATTATCTTAAATATATGTACTTATTTGATCAATCCTTTCAGGTAGCCAATCTCTCCTATCCATTGCCAGACTCTTCACTATGTGGATGCCCCTCTCATCCTGCTTAGGCTCTGACTTCTCATAGCAGGCCATAGCCTACCTCCACATTTCCTGAACTACCTCCCCACCCGAGGCCACATGTGAATACCATCCTCACCCCCTTGGACCCCGACACCTGTGGTATCACATGGATACCTTCCCCCACGGTGGCTGAGTTCAGAAAGGCTGCTCTGGGTGACAACAGAACATTCCCCTCCCCCTGCCAATGTGGATGCTGCCTTGGTTTGGCCACCAAATGGCCTTAGGACTACATTGTTCAGGAAGGGAAGGAGAACAAGGAAAGGGAAGAAAAGAAAGGGAAATGAAGGGAAGGAAAGGGGAACCACAACATTAATATTTGCAAATCTAAGTTTATCTTTTAATAAAATTGTTTAATACCAAAACAAAGAAATACAGCTGACACAATTAAAGGTTTGTGAATAAGAGAATGCTTTCTGAAATAGTAGGAACTTTCACAGGATGAAACTCTTTAAGAGGAATTTGGGTAAGATATTCTGAGAATTTAGCTTAAATGGGAATAAATCTGAAGTCTGCAGATCAGAAATTTTAAACCTGTGTTGGTCTATTCTACTTCCATTTTTCTTCCTTTAAAAGCTTCCTAAACCCACTGTATTCTCTAATGATAACAGGTACCTGATTAATACCCAGCTTTTAATGCTGGAGAAGTTCCCCAGCAGGATCTAGGTGCCCCTGCCATTTTGGAAAAAGAGAATATTTCTTAGATACATAAGTGCCCTCTCCCAAATCCTATAAACATACATCTTAAACAAAACACATAACCACCTGGGGAAGTTTTCCAGCATTAAAATCTGGATGTGTCAAAAATACAAAGATCTCAGAAAAATAAGATGTGATCACAAGATATACTCCCTGGAGACAAACATTGTCAAATTAGAATGACAGCCAGATTTGAAAACATAGTCCTTACGTTATGGGTCATCAGTTGCTATGGTTAGGGACACTGGGAAAGTGGGGAGAGGCTAAAATGGAAATGAATTTGAACAGATTTTACAATATGCACAAAGGTTTATGAAAAGGTAGCCTTTATGCCAGACTTGAGATATCACAATTCTTGTCCAAGATACTGAATTACAGTATGAGGTGAATAAAGTATCTTGAAATTCTACCAGCCTGATTAGATTATGATTTCCCTACTTTAAATAATGAGATATATGTGATTAATCTGTAAATGATAAAATTAGGATGCTTATCCTTTTCAGTGCTTATCTCTTTCTTTTAATTTTCTAAAATGACTATCTTAGTCATAATCAGAAAAAAAACATATTGGTAATTTTGAAACATAAAAAATTACATTTAAGGAGGTAGATAGATGAGGGTGGCACATAAAGTCTTTATAGCTTTAACATTATATAATTTTAGAATGTGTTTTTTAAAACGACTAAGTTTCTAAAAGTAATTTCAAAAGCCTACTGTGGGCTTCCCTGGTGGCGCAGTGGTTGAGAATCTGCCTGCCAATGCAGGGAACACGGGTTCGAGCCCTGGTCTGGGAAGATCCCACATGCCGCAGAGCAACTAGGCCCGTGAGCCACAATTACTGAGCCTGCGCGTCTGGAGCCTGTGCTCCGCAACAAGAGAGGCCGCGATAGTGAGAGGCCTGCGCACCGCGATGAAGAGTGGTCCCCACTTGCCACAACTAGAGAAAGCCCTCGCACAGAAACGAAGACCCAACACAGCCATAAATAAATAATAATAAATAAATAAATAAATAAAAATTAAAAAAAAAAGCCTACTGTAATTCTAATCAAACTCTCAACAATTTCTTTTTAAATTGACAAAGTAATTCTATAAGCAATCAAAAAGAATTTTTATTTTTTCCTAAAGGAAGAGGACTGATATGTGCACCAGTCACATATCAAAGTCCCATAAAACAGGATATTCTACTCACCAAGTTTTGAAGCTTTAAGAATTCTTCAATGTTCTTTGGAGGTTCTTGCATTTTCTAATGAAGTAAAATCAATATTGTTCATTAACATACATTCAGATTGTTTATATGATGCTTACACCTAATTTATTTAAGTACATTATGATACTGGACTTAAGTTATAATTTTCAGAGCTGTAAGATATTGTTAAATATTCACTTTTGTTAAGTCCTTGCACTTTGAAAAGGGACAGAGATCAATGTTTAAATTCTGAGCCTCCAAACCAAATTCTGTAAAAGGCCTCCCTCTCATACACTGCTCCTGGAGAAAAGCTCCATGTGAATCCTGCTGAATATCCTCATTTCCAATTCCAACAAGAGTTCCAAGATATTTTGGGCTATCTTGGATGGTGTCTACAGTAAATTCAGAGCCAGTAATATAATAACATTCTCCTCTTACTGATGAAGTATTTTAAAAGGCACAGTAGTGACCTGGTGAAAATAATTTAAAGCTTTGAATGTTTCAGTGTAGTAAGTAATAATCCCATTTTTGTTAGTAGTTTCTTTGTAAGTTGAAAATGTATTCTTTCATTAGACAAATTAATTTTAATCAAGACATCTTGCTATTCCTTGCCTTAGAGACTGTGTGCACATTCGTCCTTATGCTTGGAAGGCTCCCCTGTCCCAAACCCTCTCCCTCCAATTCATTCTTGGCCTATTTAGCTTTTATTTCAAATATCAAATTAAAAGTTGCTTTCTCTAGGAAGCCCTCCTTGGCCCCCCCAAAAGATTCTTTACGGTAACAACAGCAGATTTGTATCTCTATGAGGACAAAAACTGTAGTGTAATCACTGCTGAAGTGTCAGAATTTCATGTAGTGACTGGCCAATGGTCAGTGCATAATTAAGTACTGTGATGTGCATAAATTAATGAATAAATGAGTAGACGAATGTCAAAGAAATGTGTAGGTATTTTAAAAAATAATAAAACCATTTCTAGAGAATGAAAAACCAGTGAGAAGAAGGCAGAAATAACAGGAATTCAGAATATCCTAATATAATACCCTAATGCTCTGATGATGACATGTCTGAAAAGATTGTATTATAGTTTAATTTACTAGAACATATTTCACATCAATAGATAAAATGATCAAGATTACAAATCACAAGACCGTGTTTTTCAAAAATAACTACACATTTGAGGTTGAATACAATATTTCACTGTCTTAATACTGTTTAAAATATGTGATGAACATAAGTAAATATATAACAGATAATACAATAATAAAATAAAGGGCATATGTGACAGTCATTATAAAAAACAAGTGTACAGAAGCAAAGATGCACAGAGCTGTCAAGAAATTTTATGGAAAACACAGGCTCTAGGCCTAGCCAAATTGAGAAGAGTAAGAAATAAGAGATGGTGTGCACAGAATGCTTAGAGACAAAAAAAATGCTCACAATATAATCTTCAGGGATAGTGAGTATAGCAATTTCACTAGAAGAAAGCTATCAGTATATTTTGAAATGCACAGAATACAAAGGAGCCGATTTAAAACAATTTAAATGTTACCTTTTTTTCCCCCTTTGTAATGGCTGTCAAACCACTTCTAGTACAAAGCCCTAAAAACACCCACATTTCAACTAAAGGGAATTAGAAAAAGGAATTGAAGAAGTGAAACTTGCATAGGAAAGTTTCAGATAATTTCAATACACAATCCCAGAGTTCTCTAGGGGGGAAGTTAAAAGGAGCTGAGGCATAAATTAAATAGACTTATGACCTTGGTAGGATGTAGAAGGATGCAAAAACACCGATGCTTCCATGGTAACAATATGAAAATCCCAGACCAAATAAAAATCGTACTTTTCTATGGGGTTAGTGAAAAGTGGTGGATGCCAGTAAGCAGGACTACATAATCTGTGACAATTCAGAGTCCCTTGTTCAAAAAATAAGAATTTTAAGGTGGTAACATCAGACTATTAAACCTAGTATAGGGTCCTTCTAATCAGTAGGTCCTATGCAACTGCACAGCTTGCAAGCCCATGAAGCCGCCCTCCCTGTAATCCTTGATGACCTGAAATCCAGAGAGGAACATCTCCTTTATAAGTGAGCATAAAGCTGTGGCAGCTTCTTTACCCAACAGTGAGCTCTGTGCATACACTGAGGGAAGAGTTGGCCTGCCATGGGGCAGTAACTTCAAAGAGATGAAGAGAAATCAGCTGGGCCTCAAGAGTCAGCATGAGCTGGGGAATGAACCAGCGTCTGAAAGATACCCAAATGAAAGAATAAATGACTCTACCAAACAATCCCTTCTCCAGCCCCCAAGTCTTACTTATGAGTTTTGTTAGAAAAGCAGTAGAAGAGGAGGGGCTGGAAAGATACAGAACTTATGTAAGCCAACACATTCTTATAGTACTTGGGTTCCAGAAGCCCAGACAGAATTGAGTACAAAGGTGAACCAATAATATCTAAAACTTCATTCCACACGTGTACCAACTCAACATTGACAAGATATAACAGGTGGCTGTGAAGAGGGAGGTTGGAATTTGGGTTAGTCACAAGTTAACTCAATCTAATTAAAGCTGCAGCCAACCCTAAAGCCCAACTCAAATCTAGGAGTATTTAAAAAAAAAAAAAAATCAGCCTCTCACTTGAAGTACTAAGGAGAGAAAAAAGGCTTGCGCTCTCAAAACTAAAACTAAAACTTCAGCCCCCACAATTTTTTCCACATAATGTCTAATACACAATATAATTTCAAGACGTAAGAAGGAAAATGGGATCCATAATCAAAAGAAAATGCAGTCAATACAAACCAATTCACTGAGAATCCAGTGATTGTAATTAGCATCAAGGACTTAAAAACAGCTATTATAAATACATTAAAGATTTTAAAATATAGGTTGGATTATAGTGCATGAAGACATGGAGTATTTAAAGAGAAACAGAAATTCTAAAAAAGAAGCGAACGGGATTTCTAGAACCATGCAAATACGAAACATAAGAAAACTGTGTCTATATTAATATCAAAGTAGACTTTAAGACAAGGAGTATTACCAGATATAAATAAGGTTATTTCACACTGATAAAAGGTCACTCCATTAAGAAGTCATACCAATGCCAAATGCATTTGCATCTAATAAGAGAGCTTCAAAGGAAAGAGCAGAAGTTGATAAAACTAAAGGGAAATATAGGTGTTGGGCTGCACCTCACAGGCCTGAAAGCCTTGTACTTCCTCAGTTGCAAGACTGAAGAAAGAACCTGAAAACAGCGACAGAGACATCAATAGTTTAATAGGAAATCTTACAAGTCCAAAGGCCTGGAGCCACACCTCACCTCCTATAGCAGACAGGACACAACAACAACCTTTACTACTCAGGGAAAAGGAGGCTACTATTTATAGGGGCAATTAACATCAGATTGGCTCATCAGTTACCAGGGAAACCGGCAGAGGCGGGTCCTTCACAGCCCCTCCGGTTAATGAGGGCAGATGTTTCTCTTTGATAAACTAGCAGGTGGAGCTGTTTTGGTGTAAGTATTAGAATAATAACTGGCTGGGGAAGGGGCTGGTCGAGGAGGGGATATATAAAGAGGAAGAGAGCAGCCATCTTGAGGGGTCTGATCATATCATAGGCAATAGGTTTTGAAATCTCTTTGAGTAACTAATGAATCAAGTACACACACACACAAATCAGTAAGGAGATAAAAGATCTGAACAACATTATCAAGGAACTTAACCTAATTGACATTTATAGAACAACTGTACCCCACAACTGTAGAATATACACAATCTTTTTTTAAAAATTTATTTATTTTATTTATTTTCGGCTGTGTTGGGACTTTGTTGCTGTGTGTGGGCTTTCTCTAGTTGCAGTGAGCAGGGGCTACTCTTCCTCGCGGTGCTCGGCCTTCTCATTGCGGTGGCTTCTCTTGTTGCAGAGCATGGGCTCTAGGGCACACGGGCTTCAGTAGCTGCAGCACGCGGGCTCAGTAGTTGTGGCACATGGGCTTAGTTGCTCCATGGCATGTGGGATCTTCCTGGACCAGGGCTCGAACCCATGTCCCCTGCATTGGCAGGCGGATTCTTTTTTTTTTTTTTTAACATCTTTATTGGAGTATAATGGCTTTACAATGGTGTGTTAGTTTCTGCTTTATAACAAAGTGAATCTGTTATACATATACATATATCCCCATATCTCTTCCCTCTTGCATCTCCCTCCCTCCCACCCTCCCTATCCCACCCCTCTAGGTGGTCACAAAGCATCGAGCTGATCTCCCTGTGCTATGTGGCTGCTTCCCACTAGCTATCTATTTTACGTTTGGTCGTGTATATACGTCCATGCTACTCTCTCACTTTGTCACACCTTACCCTTCCCCCTCCCCATATCCTCAAGTCCATTCTTTAGTAGGTCTGCGTCTTTATTCCTGTCTTGCCCCTAGGTTCTTCATGACCATTTTTTTTTTTTTTTTTTTTAGATTCCATACATATGTGTTAGCACACGGTATTTGTTTTTCTCTTTCTAACTTACTTCACTCTGTATGACAGACTCCAGGTCCATCCACCTCACTACGAATAACTCAATTTCGTTTCTTTTTATGGCTGAGTAATATTCCATTGTATATATGTGCCACATCTTCTTTATCCATTCATCTGTCGATGGACACTTAGGTTGCTTCCATGTCCTGGCTATTGTAAATACAGCTGCAATGAACATTGTGGTACATGACTCTTTTTGAATTATGGTTTTCTCAGGGTATATGCCAAGTAGTAGGATTGCTGGGTCATATGGTAGTTCTATTTTTAGTTTTTTAAGGAACCTCCCTACTGTTCTCCATAGTGGCTGTATCAATTTATATTCCCACCAACAGTGCAAGAGGGTTCCCTTTTCTCCACACCCTCTCCAGCATTTATTGTTTGTAGATTTTTTTGATGATGGCCATTCTGACTGGTGTGAGATGATATCTCATTGTAGTTTTGATTTGCATTTCTCTAATATTAATGATGTTGAGCAACCTTCCATGTGTTTGTTGGCAATCTGTATATCTTCTTTGGAGAATGTCTATTTAGGTCTTCTGCCCATTTTTGGATTGGGCTGTTTGTTTTTTTGACATTGAGCTGCATGAGCTGCTTGTAAATTTTGGAGATTAATCCTTTGTCAGTTGCTTCATTTGCAAATATTTTCTCCCATTCTGAGGGTTGTCTTTTCATCTTGTTTATGGTTTCCTTTGCTGTGCAAAAGCTTTTAAGTTTCATTAGGTCCCATTTTTTTGTTTTGTTTTTATTTCCATTTCTCTAGGAGGTGGGTCAAATAGGATCTTGCTGTGATATATGTCATAGAGTGTTCTGCCTATGTTTTCCTCGAAGAGTTTTATAGTGTCTGGCCTTACATTTAGGTCTTTAATCCATTTTGAGGTACATGACTCTTTTTGAATTATGGTTTTAGGGAGTATGGTGTATGGGAGTATTCTAATTTCATTCTTTTACATGTAGCTGTCCAGTTTTCCCAGCACCACTTATTGAAGAGGCTGTCTTTTCTCCACTGTATATTCTTGTGGCAGGTGAATTCTTAACCACTGCACCACCAGGGAAGTCCCACAATCTTTTTAAGTAATGGAACATGGAACCTTCACCAAGATGGACCTATGCTGTACCATAAGACAAGTCTCAAAAATTTCAATTGAAATCATTCATAGTGTGTTCTTTGACAACAATAGAAAATAGTAACAAAAACACATTTAGGAAATCCTTGAATATTAAATAATCCATTTCTAGCTCAAAGAGGAAATAATAAGAAAAATCAGAAAGTTTTCTAACTGAATGATAATGAAAGATAATGAAAACACAATGCATTAAAATTTGTGGGATGCACCTAAATCTATGCTTAGAAGAAAACACAGTGCTTAGGAAGCTAAAAAAACTGAGAAGAATTAAAAAATAAGTAGAAAAACGAATAAAAAAGATATGAGTGTTAGTCAATGAAATGAAAATACAAAACCAGTAAAGAACTCAACAAACTGAAATCTGGTCTTTTAAAAGATAAAAAAAAAAATGATACCTTAATAGATTGAAGTTAAAAAAACAAAAAAATATAAATGATCAATACCAGGAATGATGAAGGGGATGTCATTAGGGAATGTGCACACATTAAATGACTAAACAGCACATAATTGAAAATTTATGTCAATGAATTTGACAACCTAAATGAAATGGACAAACCTTTAAAAAAAAAATTACCAAAACTGAAAGAAGATGATATAGTAACTTTCAAAAATATAGTAGGGAATACTTCCTAAATCATTTTATAAAGCCAGAATAACTTTGATAATAGAATCTTACAAGATTACAAAAAAGGATTATAGACCAAATGTCCCTCAAGAACATAGATACAAAAATCTTTAACAAATTACTACCAACTTGAGGCCAGTCAGATATAAAAAGGATATATCATGCTCACGTGTAGTTTACCCCAGGAATTCCAAAATCAGTTATAATAATTTTACATTGTCTTTAATGTATCATCAGTGTTGAGTGGGATTCAAAGCTATGAGATTTGTGGTAATCTTTAATGTCTGAATTTTAAAATTCTATGTAATTGATTGTTTAAAACTGATTTTTATTCATAATAATGACTTTTAAGACACATTATTCTAAAGATTCATAGAAGACTTGAGCATAAATATTTTACATTTAGGTATTTTAAATTCAAACCTAGTATTTTCAAAACACAATTCATGATCATTGCTTGAAACACAAGTCCTTCCTCAGTAAATCTTGTTCTTATTTTTAATTATAAAGGTTTCACAATCATCCAGGTTTGAAGTCTGAATTATCTTAGACTCTTCCTTCTCCTTCTTTATCTCTTATATCCATTTTATCACAATTCCTTTAAAAAATACCTTTAATTATGCCTTCATTTACAGTTCCAATATTAATATAATAGTTATAATTATGGCTTGTTTTTTCCAAGTCATATGTGCAACTAATTTGTGTTTCTTAATCTTTTTGTTAAAGTAAAAAACACATACAGTAAACTGCACAGCTCTTACGTGTATGGATTGATAATTTTTTTTTTTTTTACAAATCTATACACCCCTACAACCAATGTACAAATCAAGATACAGAACATTGCTAGTAACCCAGAGTAACGTCTTACTCCTTTCCAGTCATTTGCCTCCCCAATATAAACAGTATTCTACTTCTACCTCTCTAGGTAAGTTTTGCCTATTTTTGAACTTCATTTGAATGGAAAAATCAATATGTACACTTTCTACCTTCCTTCACTTGACACTGTGTCTGTAAGATTCATCCATGTTGTTTCAACATATAGTAGTAATGTTTTTTCTTTGCTGTGTAATATTCTATTGTATAACATATACCAAAATTTATCCATTCTACTTTTGATGGACATTTGAGTCCTTTTCTGTTTGTGTAAATTATGTTGTATATATTAAATCAAGATAATATGAAAGCTTTTTAAATGTCTTTTGGTATACTTGATATAGAACTGGGAGTGGGATTGCTGGGTCGGCTTTAGTAGATATTGTCAAGTAGTTTTCCAAAGTGGTTGTCCCTATTTTCACTCTGAACAGAAGTGTATGAATGTTCCAGTAATTCCACATCCTTACTAAAGAATGTAGTATTCTTTAGTACTACTGTATATTTAGTATTGTCAATACTTTTAAATGTAGCAATTCTGGTGGGCATGTAGTTGTATCTTGTGATTTTTAATTTGCATTTCCTTCATGAAAAATGATGTTGATCAACTGCTTGTTGGCAATCTGGATATATTCTTCTGTGAAGCAAATGTTCAAGTCTTCTGCTCAATTTTTATTTGGAAGTTGGTATTTTTAACTGATTTTATTGATATTGATTTGATGGCATTTTTATTAATTTTTTATTGTTATGATGTAGAGCCTTTATCAGATAAGACAAAATAGTGTGCACCATTTTAATGCTTTTTATTATGATGCTTTAATTTTAGTAAAGTCAATTATTTATGCATTTTTATCTTATCTAAGAAATTTTTAACCTACCCCAAAGTAAAAAGATGGTCTTTTATTTTACCTTCTAAATGTCATACTTCTTTACTTTCATATTTAAGTCTATGATCATTTAAGTCTATGAATTGATTTTTGTGTTTTAGGTGAGGTAAAAAATTGAGGGTTTTTTTTTTTTCCACATGAATTTCCAGTTGATCCAGAACCAATTACTTTAAAAGATTGTGTTTCCTGCTACATTTCAGTACCACCTAGCCATATATTCAAGTGGCTATATATGTCAGGATGTAGGTCTGTTTCTGGACACTCAGTTCTGTTCCTTTGGTGTAATTTTCTGTTCTTTTGACAATACCATACAGTTTCAATAACTGTACCTTTATTTTAAATCTTAATATGTTATAGTTTACATACTCCAGCTTTGTTTTCCTCTTTGATTTGCTCATCACTATTTTTATCCTTTTACATTTCCCTTTAAGTTTTAGGAATCAGATTGTCAAATTCTGCAAAAACCTACTGGAACTTTGATTAGGATTAGATGACATATATTGATCAATTTGAGTAACTAACATCTTTACAATGTTATATCTTTGAACCCATGAAAATAGTATATTTCTCCATTAATTTAGATCTTTTAAAATTTCGTTTGGTACTGTTTGTTAGAGATCTTGGACAATCTTTCATTAGATTTATCTCAGGATACTTGATGATTTTTGTTCCTATTGTATGTTTTAAATGTTTAAACTGCAAATGTATTTTTAACATGTCCTTTTCTATTGTTTCTTCCTAGTAAATAGAAATATAAATGATTTTTCTATTTAAATCAGCTATATTGAGGTATAATTTACTACGTAATTACTACATAAAAAAACTACCATTTTAAGTCACAGTTCAAAGAATTTTGAAAAATGCATACATCCATGTAACCTCCATTACAATTAAAATGTGTAATATTTAGATCACTCCCAAAATGTTTCCTTGTGCTACTTTATTGTTGATCCCTACAACTCCACGCAAAAATATCCCACCACTGGTGTTAGGCAACACTGATCTGCTTTCTGTAACTATAGACTAGTTAGTTATAAATTAGCTTTGCCTGGTCTAGAATTTCATAAGAATGGAATCATAACATTATGCACTCTTTTGTATCTGGCTTTTTTTGCTCAACATAAGTTTTCTGTGAAATATCCAAGATCACTGCATATTATTGCTGAGTAGTATTCCATTTTGTGTGTGTGTGTGTGTGTGTGCATTGCCTTGTTTAAAGATTTGAGCTATTATGGAAAAAAGCTGCTATGAAAATTGCATACAAGTCTGTGGATACATTTTAATTCCTCTTAGGTGGCTACCAAAGGTAAATACCTTATGACAATTAAAGAAATTGAATTTGTAATGAAAAATCTCACAAAGAAAAACTCCAGAATCAAATGGCTTCACAAGTATATTATATCCAAGATTTAAGGAAGCAATCACACAAATCTTATACATAATCTTGCAGAAAATAAAGGAGACGGGAACATGTTCTAATCATTTTATATTTGTTCTCCTATATGTAATGTGTCTTCTTCCTCTGGCTGTTTTTAAAATATTATCTTTATCACTGGTTTTCAGCAGTCAGTGGGGTTGCTTTCCTCCCTCCCTCCCTTTTCCTCCCTTCCCCTGGTCCTTCCTTTCTTAATTCTGTTTGGGTTTGCTGAATTTCTGAATGTGTTCTTTTATAGTTTTCATCAATTTGGATAATTATCCATCATTATTTATTCAAATTTTTTTTTCTTCTGCCCATCTTTCCTTCTGGGACTCCAACTGCATCTATGTTAGATAGCTTGAGATTGTTCTACAGGTCACTGAGTCTGTTGGGTTTTTCTTCTTAGGCCACGCAGTGAGGCATGCAGGATCGTAATTCCCCGACCAGGCATCAAACCCACGCACCCTGCATTGGAAGGTCACAGTCTTAACCACTGGACCACCAGGAAGTCCCCTGTTGGTTTTTTTTTTCCAACCTTTTTTTCTCTGTGCTTCAGTTTGGATAATTAATGTTGTTAAGTGCAACCAGTGAAGTCTTCATTTCAGACTCTATTTTTTTTCCTGGGTGCTATGTTGAAGCCCTAAGCCCCAATGTGACTGTGTTTGGAGATGGGGCCTTTGGGGAGGAAATTAAGTTTAAATGAGGTCATAAGGATGGGCCCCTAGTCCAATAAGAGTGTTGTCCTTATAAGAAGAGGAAGAGACACCAGAAGGATCTTTCTCTCCATGCATGCACAAAAGCTATGTGAGGACACAGTGAGAAGGCAGCCATCTACAAGCCAGAAAGAGAAGTCTCACCAGAAACCAACACGAACAGCACCTTGGTCTTGGACTTCAGGCCTCCACAACTGTGAGAAAACAAATTTTTGTTGTTTAAGTTACCAAGTCTGTGGTATTCTGTTATGGCAGCTAGAGCAGACTAACATAGATGCAATTTCTCAATATTGTTATAGAATCATTCAGATTGTCTATTTCCTCTTTCATCAGTTTGGCAAATTGTGTTTTTCAAGGGAAACAAAAAATGTCAGTTACTTTGACAGAAGTATTTGTTCTTAATAGCCTCTTATTATTTTTACCATCTGTAGGATGTTTCCACTTTCACTCCTGCTATTTGAGTTTTCTCTTTTTACTTAGTCAGTCTAAGGCTTTTCAATTTTATTAATCCTTTCAAAGAACTAATTTTGGCCTTGTTGTTTTCCTATAGTGCACATTTGTTTTCAATTTCATTGATTTCTGATCTTATCTTCATTAGTGCCTTTATTCTACAGATGTTTGAGAATTTCCCAATGGAAAAATCTGATCCTCTTATGAAGACACAGTGAGCTTGAGCTTTATATCACTGTTTTAATCTTTATTCTTCAATACGAACAGAAATCCTAGGCTTACTAGATATTTAAGGAATAGCTGTAAAATTTCAAAACAGATAAAAATAAAAAAATAGAAATCCAAACAGATAACAAAATAAAATCTGAGAGGATACAGACAATACGGGGAACAGAAGGAAACTTTTAAAACATCTTTAAGATTCTTAGAGAGATATGATAAGATAATGCATCTCTGAAACCAAAACAGCATTTTATGAGGTAAGAGAGAAAAGAAAATTAAGGTACAAATATAATGCTATAAATTAATTATTCAACAAAGTTTGTAGGGGGAAAATAGCTGAAGAAATCTTCTGGAAACTAGAATAAAAAATGTTAAAGAAAAGAATCAGAGGATAAAAGATAAGAACTAATATGATTATTTCCGGAAAATGACTTTCAACCTAGAAATTTAAATATAGACAGCCCATCAATTAAGTACGTGGCATATTTCAGATCTGCAAGCCACTTTAAAAAATAAAAAAAATCACCATTTCTCCCTGTATTAGTTTCACATCGCTGCTGTAACAAATTACCAAAAACTTAGTTGCTTAAATCAACACAGGTTTACTTATCTCACAGCCCTGCAGTTTAGAAGCCTGAAATGGATCTGCAGAGCTATAGTACTCCTTCTGGAAGCTCTAGGGGAGAATTTGCTTCCTTGCTTTTTCCAGCTTCTAGGAATCCCCTACATTGCTTTGCTCCTTAGCTCCTTCTTCAAAACTCAAAGCCAGTAGTGTAGCATCTTCTTCCCTCTCTGACCTCTTATCTCTCTCCTACAGGGATGCTTGTGATTATGTTGGACCCACCTAGATAATCCAGCAATTTCCTCATTGCAGGATCCTTAACTTAATCACATACACAAAGTTCCTTCTGCCATATAAGAAAACATATTCATAGGATCTGGCGATTAGGGTGTGGACATCTTTGGCAGGGATGGGGGGGCAGTTATTATCTGTCTACAACATTTATCTTTTCTCAGGAAGCTACTAGAGGATATGTTTCAGAAAAACAAAGGATTCCATAAAGAAAAAGGAATCAAGGAATCCAACACAGGAGAGCACTATCGGATTGGTAAAAGAAACTAATACTGAATGAACTAGAGGTTGAAATGCTCTAGAGGGAATATCTGGAAGGAAAAAAAAAATCTGCTAGATTAATTGATGTGTTTGAATGTAATGTTTTATCACTTTGGCAGAGTTTCTGAGGACAGATTATTAATAAGTACATAAAAATATGGCAATTAAGACAAAGGAAGATAAAAGTCTGTACTAAACGTTAATGTGGAGGGAGACCTTCAAGATGGTGGAGCAGTAAGGCGTGGAGATCACCTTCCTCCCCACAAATACATCAGAAGTACATCTACATGTGGAACAACTCCTATAGAACACCTACTGAACACAGGCAGAAGACCTCAGACTTCCCAAAAGGCAAGAAACTCTCCACGTACCTGGGTAAGGCAAAAGAAAAAAGGAAAAACAGAGACAAAAGAATAGGGATGGGACATGAACCTCTGGGAGGGAGCTGTGAAGGAGGAAAGGTTTCCACACACTAGGAAGCCCCTTCACTAGCAGAGACGGGGGGTAGCAGGGGGGAAGCATCAGAGCCATGGAGGAGAGCGCAGCAATAGGGGTGCAGAGGGAAAAGCGGAGAGATTCCCACACAGAGGATCACTGCTGACCAGCACTCACCAGCCTGAGAGGCTTGTCTGCTCACCCACCGGTCGGGACGGGTGGGGGCTGGGAGCTGAGGCTCGGGCTTTGGAGTTCAGATCCCAGGGAGAGGACTGGGGTTGGCTGTGTGAACAGAGCCTGAAGGGGGCTAGTGCGCCACAGCTAGCTGGGAGGGAGTCCGGGAAAAAGTCTGGAACTGCCTAAGAGGCAAGAGACCATTGTTTCGTGTTGCACGAGGAGAGGGGATTCAGAGCACCACCTAAATGAGCTCCAGAGACGGGCGTGAGCCACGACTATCAGCGTGGACACCAGAGACGGGCATGAGATGCTAAGGCTGCTGCTGCAGCCACCAAGAAGGCTGTGTGCAAGCACAGGTCACTAACCACACCTCCCCTCCCAGGAGCTTGTGCAGCCCGCCACTGCCAGGGTGCCGTGAACCAGGGACAACTTCCCCAGGAGAACACATGGCTTGCCTCAGGCTGTTGCAATGTCACATGGCCTCTGCCGCTGCAGGCTCACCCCGAATTCTGTACCCCTCCCTCATCCTGGCCTGAGTGAGCCAGAGCCCCCTAATCAGCTGTTAGTTTAACCCCGTCCTGTCTGGGTGGGAACAGATGCCCTCAGGCAACCTACACTCAGAGGCGGGGCCAAATCCACAGCTGAACCCCAGGAGCTGTGCGAACAAAGAAGAGAAAGGGAAATTTCTCCCAGCTTCAGGAGCAGTGGATTAAATCTCCACAATCAACTTGATGTACCCTGCATCCCTGGAATACCTGAATAGACAATGAATCATCCCAAAATTGAGGCAGTAGATTTTGGGAGCAACTGTAGACTTGGGGTTTGCTTTCTGCAAATCTAATTTGTTTCTGGTTTTACGTTTATCTTAGTTTAGTATTTAGAGTTTATTATCAATGGTAGATTTGTTTATTCATTTGGTTGCTCTCTTCCTTTTTTTTTTATATATAGATATATATATATTTTTCCTTTTTCTCTTTCTGTGTGTGTGTATGTGTATGCTGCTTTGTGTGATTTTTGTCTGTATAGCTTTGCTTTTACCATTTGTCCTAGGGTTCTATCTGTCCTTTTTTTTTTTGTATAGTTCTTAGCACTTCTTGTCATTGGCGGATTTGTTTTTTGGTTAACTTGTTCTCTTCTTTCTTTCTTTCTTTTTTTCATTACTTTTTAATTTTTTTTATTTTAAATAATTTTTTAATTTTTCATTTTAATAACTTTATTTTATTTTTTAATTTTTTTCTCCCTTGCTTCTGAGCCATGTGGCTGACAGGGTCTTGGTGCTCTGGCCGAGTGTCAGGCCTGTGCCTCTGAGGTGAGAGAGCCAAGTTCAGGACATTGGTCCACTAGAGACCTCCAGCTCCATGTAATATCAAACAGCAAAAGCTCTCCCAGAGATCTGCAACTCAACACTAAGACCCAGCTCCACTCAACGACCAGCAAGCTACAGTGCTGGACACCCTATGCCAAACAACTAGCAAAAAAGGAACACAACCAAACCCATTAGCAGAGAGGCTGCCTAAATTCACAATAAGGTCAGAGTCATCCCAAAACACACTGCTAGACACAGTCCTGCCCACCAGAAAGACAAGATCCAGCCTCATCCACCAGAACACAGGCACCAGTCCCCTCCACCAGGGAGCCTACACAACCCACTGAACCAACCTTAGCCACTGGGGACAGACACCAAAAACAACGGGGACTACGAACCTGCAGCCTGCGAAAAGGAGACCCCAAACACAGTAAGTTAAGCAAAATGAGAAGACAGAGAAACACACAGCAGATAAAGGAGCAAGGTAAAAACCCACCAGACCAAACAAATGAGGAAATAGACAATCTACCCGAAAAAGAATTCAGAGTAATGATAGTAAAGATGATCCAAAATCTTGGAAATAGAATGGAGAAAATACAAGAAACGTTTAACAAGGACCTAGAAGAACTAACGAGCAAACAAACAATGATGAACAACACAATAAATGAAATTAAAAATTCTCTAGAAGGAATCAATAGCAGAATAACTGAGGCAGAAGAACAGATAAGTAACCTGGAAGATAAAATAGTGGAAATAACTACTGCAGAGCAGAATAAAGAAAAAGAATGAAAAGAATTGAGGACAGTCTCAGAGACCTCTGGGACAACATTAAATGCACCAACATTCGAATTATAGGGGTCTCAGAAGAAAAAGAGAAAAAGAAAGGGACTGAGAAAATATTTCAAGAGATTATATTGGAAAACTTCCCTAATATGGGAAAGGAAATAGTCAAACAAGTCCAGAAAGCACAGAGAGTCCCATACAGGATAAATCCAAGTAGAAACATGCCAAGACACATATTAATCAAGCTATCAAAAATTAAATACAAAGAAAAAATATTAAAAGCAAGGGAAAAGCAACAAATAACATACAAGGGAATCCCCATAAGGTTAACAGATGATCTTTCAGCAGAAACTCTGCAAGCCAGAAGGGAGTGGCAGGACATATTTAAAGTGATGAAAGGGAGCCATGTTTACAACCAAGATTACCCTACCCAGCAAGGATCTGATTCAGATTCAACGGAGAAATTAAAACCTTTATAGACAAGTAAAAACTAAGAGAACTCAGCACCACCAAACCAGCTTTACAACAAATGCTAAAGGAACTTCTCTAGGCAGGAAACACAAGAGAAGGAAAAGACCTACAATAACAAACCCAAAACAATTAAGAAAATGGTAACAGAAACATACATATCGATAACTACCTTTTATGTAAATGGATTAAATGCTCCAACCAAAAGACATAGACTGGCTGAATGTATACTAAAACAAGACCCATATATATGCTGTTTACAAGAGATGCACTTCAGACCTAGGGACACATACAGACTGAAAATGAGGGGATGGAAAAAGATATTCCCATGCAAATGAAATCAAAAGAAAGCTGGAGTAGAAATTCTCACATCAGACAAAATAGACTTTAAAATAACGACTATTACAAGAGACAAAGAAGGATGCTACATAATGATCAAGGGATCAATCCAAGAAGAAAATATAACAATTATAAATATTTATGCACACAACATAGGAGCACCTCAATACATAAGGCAACTGCTAACAGCCATATAAGAGGAAAACGACAGTAACACAATCATAGTAAGGGACTTTAACACCCCACTTTCACCAGTGGACAAATCATCCAAAATGAAAGTAAATAAGGAAACAGAAGCTTTAAATGACACATTAAACAAGATGGACTTAACTGATATTTATAGGACATTCCCTCCAAAAACAACAGAATCACTTTCTTCTCAAGTGCTCAGGGAACATTCTCCAGGATAGATCATATCTTGAGTCACAATTCAAGCCTTGGTAAATTTAAGAAAATTGAAATCATATCAAGTATCTTTTCCAACCACAACGCTATGAGACTAGGTATCAACTACAGGAAAAAATCTGTAAAAAATACAAACACATGGAGGCTGAACAACATGCTACTAAATAACCAAGAGATCACTGAAGAAATCAAAGAGGAAATCAAAATATACCTAGAAACAAATGACAATGGAGACACGATGACCCAAAACCTATGGGATGCAGCAAAAGCAGTTCTAAGAGGGAAGTTTATAGCAATACAATCCTATCTAAAGAAACAAGAAACATCTCAAATAAACAACCTAACCTTACACCTAAAGCAATTAGAGATAGAAGAACAAAAAAAAGCCTAAAGTTAGCAGAAGGAAAGAAATCATGAAGATCAGATCAGAAATAAATCAAAAAGAAATGAAGAAAACAATAGCAAAGATCAATAAAACTGAAAGCTGGTTCTTTGAGGAGATAAACAAAATTAATAAACCATTAGCCAGACTCATCAAGAAAAAAGAGAGAAGACTCAAATCAATAGAATTAGAAATGAAAAAGGAGAAGTAACAACTGACACTGCAGAAATACAAAGGATCATGACAGATTACTACAAGCAACTATATGCCAATAAAATGGACAACCTGGAAGAAGTGGACAAATTCTTAGAAAAGCACAACCTTCCAAGACTGACCAGGAAGAAATAGAAAATATAAACAGACCAATTACAATAACTGAAATTGAAACTGTGATTAAAAATCTTCCAATAAACAAAAGCCCAGGACCAGATGGCTTCACACGTGAATTCTATCATGTAGAGAAGAGCTAACACCTATCCTTCTCAAACTCTTCCAAAATATAGCAGAGGGAGGAACATTCCCAAAGTCATTCGACAAGGTCACCATCGCCCCAAATCCAAAACCAGACAAAGGTGTCTCCAAAAAAGAAAACTACAGGCCAATATCACTGATGAGCACAGATGCAAAAATTCTCAACAAAATACTAGCAAACAGAATCCAACAGCACATTAAAAGAATCATACACCATGATCAAGTGGGGTTTATCCCAGGAATGCAAGGATCCTTCAATATACACAGATCAATCAATGTGACACTCCATATTAACAAACTGAAGAAGAAAAACCATATGATCATCTCAATAGATGCAGAAAAAGCTTTCAACAAAATTCAACACCCATTTATGATAAAAACCCTACAGAAAGCAGGCATAGAGGGAACTCACCTCAACATAATAAAGGCCATATATGACAAACCTGCAGCCAACATCGTTCTCAATGGTGAAAAACTGAACCCATTTCCTCTAAGATCAGGAACAAGACAAGGTTGTCCACTCTCACCAGTATTATTCAACATAGTTTTGGAAGTTTTTGCTACAGAAATCAAAGAAGAAAAAGAAATAAAAGGAATCCAAATTGGAAAAGAAGTAAAGCTGTCACTGTTTGCAGATGACATGATACTATACATAGAGAATCCTAAAGATGCTACCAGAAGACTAGTAGAGCTAGTCAATGAATTTGGTAAAGTAGCAGGATACAAAATTAATGCACAGGAATCTCTGGCATTCCTATATACTAATGATGAAAAATCTGAAAGAGAAATTAAGGAAACACTTCCATTTACCATTGTAACAAAAAGAATAAAATACCTAGGAATAAACCTACCTAAGGAGACAAAAGACCTGTATGCAGAAAACTATAAGACACTGATGAAAGAATTTAAAGATGATACAAACAGATGGAGAGGTATACCATATTCTTGGATTGGAAGAATCAATATTGTGAAAATGACTATACTACCCAAAGCAATCTACAGATTCAATGCACTCCCTATCAAACTACCAATGGCATTTTTCACAGAACTAGAACGAAAAATTTCACAATTTGTATGGAAACATAAAAGGCCCCAAATAGCCAAAGCAATCTTGAGAAAGAAAAACGGAGAAGGAGGAATCAGGCTCCCTGACTTCAGACTATACTACAAAGCTACAGTAATCAAGACAGTATGGTACTGGCACAAAAACAGAAATATAGACCAATGGAATAGGATAGAAAACCCAGAGTTAAACCCACGCACATATAGACACCTTATTTTTGATAAAGGAGGCAAGAATATACAATGGAGAAAAGACAGCCTCTTCAATAAGTGGTGCTGGGAAAACTGGACAGCTACATGTAAAAGAATGAAATTAGAACACTCCCTAACACCATACACAAAAATAAACTCAAAATGGATTACAGACCAAAATGTAAGGCCAGACACTATAAAACTCTTAGAGGAAAACATAGGCAGAACACTCACATGACATAAACCACAGCAAGATCCTTTTTGACCCACCTCCTAGAGAAATGGAAATAAAAACAAAAATAAACACATGGGACCTAATGAAACTTAAAAGCTTTTGCACAGCAAAGGAAAACATAAACAAGACGAAAAGACAACCCTCAGAATGGGAGAAAATATTTGCAAATGAAGCAACTGACAAAGGATTAATCTCCAAAATTTACAAGCAGCTCATGCAGCTCAATGTCAAAAAAACAAACAGCCCCATCCAAAAATGGGCAGAAGACCTAAATAGACATTTCTCCAAAGAAGATATACAGATTGCCAACAAACACATGAAAGAATGCTCAACATCACTAATCATTAGAGAAATGAAAATCAAAACTAAAATGAGGTATCACCTCATACCAGTCAGAATGGCCATCATCAAAAAATCTACAAACAATAAATGCTGGAGAGGGTGTGGAGAAAAGGGAACCCTCTTGCACTGTTTGTGGGAATGTAAATTGATACAGCCCCTATGGAGAACAGTATGGAGGTTCTTTATAAAACTAAAAATAGAACTACCATATAACCCAGCAATCCCACTACTGGGCATATACCCTTAGAAAACCATAATTGAAAAAGAGTCATGTACCACATTGTTCATTGCAGCTCTATTTACAATAGCCAGGACATGGAAGCCACCTAAGTGTCCATCGACAGAGGAATGGATAAAGAAGATGTGGCACATATATACAATGGAATATTACTCAGCCATAAAAAGAAACGAAATTGAGTTATTCGTGGTGAGGTGGATGGACCTAGAGTCTGTCATACAGAGTGAAGTTAGAAAGAGAAAAATAAATACCGTATACTAATATATATATATGGAATCAAAAAAAAAAAAAGGTTCTGAAGACCTCAGGGCAGGACAGGAATAAAGATGCAGACGTAGAGAATGGACTTGAGGACATGGGTAGGGGGAAGGGTAAGTTGGGACGAAATGAGAGAGTGGCATGGACATATATACACTACCAAATGTAAAATAGATAGCTAATGGGAAGCAGGCACATAGCACAGGGAGATCAGTCGGTGCTTTGTGACCACCTAGAGGGGTGGAATTGGGAGGGTGGGAAGGAGACGTGAGAGGGAGGAGATATGGGGTATATGTATAGGTATAGCTGATTCACTGTGTTATAATGCAGAAACTAACACACCATTGTAAAGCAATTATACTCCAATAAAGATGTTAAAAAAAAAAGAGACTGCCAAAAAAAATGTTAATGTGATCATATGTGGCTCACGCTTGAATAATACTTACAAATGTTAATTTAAACAAAAACTGTGATACTACAGTATTGAGAGGTGAGGAGATAAGAGTGTGTAGGGGTAGGGAGAGAAGGAATGTTCACACACTTGGGAGTGGTGTTATAAAAGAGCTTTATCACTGCCTTCTTTCAGAAAGTGAAAAATCAAGAAACTGCAGTATATTTTGACATATGGAGTAAATAACAGAAGTATCTAGAATACCTGAAAGAATTTTCCTTTCAAGAAAAGAATTGAGATAAGAGGAGGGGTTGGGGACTACAGGGTTTTGGTTAAAAACTTAGAATGTGGCAAACTGTTATTGCTCACCAACACCTGTATGTTTCTCTACATTTCTGAGGCTCCCTTGCAGTTAGAGTGGAACTTGGATTAAATTCTGGCCAATGGAATGTGGGCAAAGTGACATACGCCATTTTTAGGGCTGACCTCTAAAATTTTTCTGTGATTCACCGTGCTTTCTTTCTTGACAGGTAAGCTGTGGCTCCAAGTTGTAGGAGACAGCACAACCACTAAAAATAAAAAGAAACCTACATTCTTAAGTTTAACATTTCATCTGACTAGTAATAGCCACAATGGATATCTTGTGAGAAATAAAAATTTATTGTATGAAACCACTGAAATTTGGGGGTTTTCTGTGACAGCAGTAAATTCAGTGTGTTGGTTTTTAAAAAAAACAGCCACAAATTCCTTGACAATCTTTTGAGAAGTGGCATCTACGTCCCCTCACCTAAAATCTAGACATGCCTTGAAACTCACTTATAATAAAAAGAATGTGAGAGAAGTAATGCTGTGTTACTTTTGGGGACTAGGTTAGAAAAGAACGTGTAGTTTCTGCCTTGTTCATTGCAACATTTGACTTTGGAGCACTGGTCCTAGGCTAAGAAGTCTGGTTACCCCACTGCCATACTGTGGGGAAGCCCAGGCCACATGGGGAGGCTACACACTGGAGCTCTGCTAGCATTCAGTTTTCACAGCTGAGTTATCAGGAAAAAAGCTGTTCCTCTATGTTCTACTGAACACAAAATTCATGAACATAATAAAATGGTTGTTTTAAGCCACCATATTTTGGAGTAATTTATCACATAGCAATAGTAACCCAATACTCTGATTAATAAACAGAATCATTTGCTTTTTAATCTGTGTGCTTGAACTAAATTAGTTTAAAAAGATAAAGGTGTGAATTATTTATTATTGGCTTGGAGACTTTGCTATTGCTACTCTTCTTTCCCCCTAAAGCAGTGGCTTTCAAACTTTTTAAGAGAAACACACAATGAGAAATCCATTTTATAAACATGACCTAATGCACACATACATGCATACCTACATAATTTAAAACTCCATAAAGCAAAACTTAACTTTACCAAGTGCCATGCACTGATATTTCCACACTAGACCATTTCATTTTTTAAAAAGTGCAGTTGTGACTAAATAGATTTCCTTGCTTACAAATGGGACCTCCACCAATGGGACCCACACCATCCCTTTGAATAACACTGCCCTAAACCATAATCATTCTTCAAGGCTTTTCTCAAGTTCAGCCATTAAACTTCATTGACCACTCTGAGCTCTTTTGAAAGTCCTATAATTTATTAGTCATATTGTATTTTCTGTACTACCCACGCTTAACTTGATACGTAAGGTCCTCTAGGGTAAGGTTCTGTCTTTTATCTCTCACTTGCTAAATTCAGAGTATTCAATAAATCCATTGCTCAATATCCGGTCACTGTGTTTCTAAATCTCACAATTGTCAACATGCACTCCTTCTGTTTGGATTTTCTTTGAGGTGGGGCAAGGACAAATGGTTTAATAATCCATCCACATATTACACTTAATTTCAAACTGGAAAAGTGCACAAAGCAGTCCCAACTCTACACGAGTGTGTAGTTTTAAAGCAAACCAAATTATCAAGATATAATTTTTCTAACAGCTTTCATTACTATGCAGCGCACGAAATACTTCTCTTGACATAGCCTTAAAAAAAGTAATAGAACAAAGTTCTCACGCCTAAAATATTTTGGGAATTGGTAAATGGGGAAGTGTTCTGTAGGAACCGCATTTTTCACAACTCACTGCAACTGCACCTTGACAGTTTGTTTCGAGAACCGCGTCCCACTTTAGTGGTCGGGGTCAGTCTCACGGAGCGGGGTCCTGGCCTTCCATCCCGTCTCTCCGGAAAAGGGCGACACCACCGACCACTGGAGACGCAGAGGCGGAACTTTCCGTCTAACCCCGTTACCGTTTTCCGTCCCCGCCCGTTACCTTTGCCAAAGGGGCCCGCGCTGAGCCCGGCCCTAGCAACGGCCTTAGCAACGGCTGGGCTCCTCCCTCCGGTGTCGCCCGGAAAGCGCTCCGCCGCGCCCGGCGGGACGAGGGCCGTGCGCGCGCAGCGGTCCTGGGCGGAGCGGAAGACGCGTGGAGCCGTGCGAGGACCCGCAGGTTGTGCAGGTGTGAGTCCCACCGAGATCCCCCGTTTGGGTTTCCGCGCCTCTGTGGGGACCAGCCGTCTGGCCGGAGCCCGGCAGCTGCGGGAGTGGACGCTCCTTGGCCGGGCCCTGCCGGAGGTCGTGCCGGGTGTCGCTTTGTGAGCGGGGACCTGGTTTCTGCGCGGGCGCTTGCATTTTTAAGATCTTGCGGGCCCTCTGGGAAAAGGGTGCCCAAATTTTCCCTAAAAAAATTTTTTTTCAGTGCATTCCACCCCGAGAAAAGTCTGTCCAGGCAAAGTTAGTCCCCTAGGAACCCTATTCTTTATTTTTTAGTGTTTGGAGTGGTTTGTGGGGCATTGGTTATCAGGGAAGGAGAAACTTAGTACAGACATAGTGTGCCATGCAATGTATTTAAAATATTAAGGTTATGATTACATAATAAGCAAAGAGGCTGTTCCTTATGTCTGAATTATTTGGGGGGAATGTAGGATAAGTCAGGAAGTATATTAACACTGCAAGCTGCCAGTTCCACGAAGTTGGATGATAAAATCGCTGCTCGAAACCACAATATTTTAAGAATTACTTCTGTCGGAGCCCCAATGTACCATGAAAAAGTAAGGCAAGACAGTCTTTCTACCACATGTTGGGTGGTGTGTATGGAGGGTGCTGTTAACCTGTATGAAAAAGTTGGTACCTTGGGTTTTTAAACATGGATGTTGGACCTGTACATATGTGACCAGGTTCTTAAAAATAGGGGGAACAAAATTGAAGTGGGTTTTATCTAGTACTGAATTGGTCCAAAGTACAGGATAGGGGAGTTTTATATAATGTTCCATTGGGAAGTGAGTCAACTTGTAGCTAGGAGCCTTTTCCATTTTTATTTTAGAAAAAAAAAAAAAAAAAAAATCTGCCAGGCTGCTAATTCTGCCATGCTGCAGATGGCCCATAAAGGTTTGTCAGATACTTCAGTAGCAGGTGCATAGTGGATACTTCTTTTTCAGAATGGTTTTGATTTAGTTAACAAGTATTTGTTGAATTCCTCATGCTGCCCTAAGACATAGGAATAGGACAGATCCGTAAAGAATTCTGCTCTTGGAGAGCTGACTGCTAGGAGGGATAGTTTCACTGAAAGGTAACTCCAAATTAAAGTACATTTTTCCAGTTAAGTATGTGGAACTAGTAATAAGTGCATGAAAGTAAAGAGGTGTAAGAGATTGCCATGGGCCATCTAGAGTCCTGACTTTGAGACTAAAAATAGAGGATTATGTGCAAGGTGGAATTGATACAACTTGATAGAGTAATTAGGTTGGGGGGTAAAGAGGGTAGAAGGAGAAAAAAATTAATTTGTTTTCAACCCAGGTTGCAGAATGATGGGTGAACCATCAAGGTAAAAATATTTGTTAATTTCTTAGGAATAAAGTTTTTTAATGTTTTCTCAGTAACCCCCACCACTTCACTTGTATTTCCCACACATATTTGATGTTAACAAGTATGTTTTGAAAGTTTTGAATCATCATGTTTGCAACAAATGATTTGTACATATTAGAGACAGGCTGTTGATTAGGTCAGGACAGATATCCTGGTCATATGGTTTTAGAGACCTTTGGAGGGAACCTTCCCTAACTTGGAACTGCCCGCCTCTTCTGTGTAGCCACCTCAGCCATAGGTGAGAGTGTGTAGGCGGGGCAAGGCGGGGAGCCATAGGCATTTCCCTTTCACTGTCTGAAGGTATTTGTGTTGTCTGATTTTTGTAGAGGAAGGACATTTTATATAAGGCTTTGCTGATATTCATTTAGTTATATGGATGGAAGTCCAAGTGAAATATAGGGGGATATTTCTGAGGCATCTCAGGAGGAGTGCACTTTGGGGCTCTAGAAAAACTCACCAGCAGTTTTTCATTGAAATGTCAGGCAACCACATTGACTTTCACGACACCCTTGGGGACTGCATACTTCCCCAGTAGGCCTGGTATGGCAGCACATGCAAACCCCTACATAGCTACTGGAATACCCAGAGAAATGGAGTCAGGTTGAATTAGACCACTCCAATTTCTTTTTTAGGTTGAGCCCCATGACCTGGATAACTCAAGACTTAGCCTAAAAATGTTTTTAAGAACCTCAGGCAACACCAAAACAAACCCAAACCAAGAGGATTTAGGTATCAATTAACTTGCTAAGTGTGGTGATGAGACCTGTTGGCTTGTGAGAGCCGACCTTTTGTTGGCCAACAAAGGATTTGTAGTTCCGATTTCTGGAGACTAATAGGATCTCTTCCCAGTCTTTTAAGGCTGCTCCTGTCCTTAGAATGAATTTTTGATCTTAGGCAAGATTTCTTTACCCAGATTTGTAGATGGACTCTAGAAATCTGCAAACCACCTGAAATTGTGTGCAAAATATTGTGTCTGTAAGTTCATTTTCCTAGAGATAAGGTCGAAGACTGTCATGCAATGTTAAAAGGATCTGAGCCTCAAGAAAAGGTGGCAGCTTAATGTCCTGCACTTCCCAGTCATTGAGGGCATATTGACAAAGATAAAAGCCATTTTTAGGTAAATGATTTGGAGTGGAGGTCAGATAATGTTTTCCATTTGTGAGGCAAGGAGAAGGGGTTGGATCCTCATTTTCAAATATCACTTTCTCTGAGCAACCCAAAATGTAAACCTGTACCTAATCAGTACACGTCAAAAATATTTATTGTATTTTGGCTTTCCCCTTGGGTAAATTTGGCAAGTATATTTTACTTTTCCTTCGATGACTAGCATCTTTTTTCTTTGTACTTCTTTATTTGGGTCTCAAGCTCCCTGGGATTTACAATCTATAAAAAGCTCCTGATGATTAATTAAACTAGTATCACTAACTTCTTGTCAGTAAATTATGTTGTATATTATGTTCCACTGGACACTGTTCACTTTCTATTTGGGAGACCACAGAAAGTTTTCTGTTGCAGTAACAGCGTGTCTCCTGTCAGTGTTTGTACTCAAAGTGCCTGGAGTCTCATAGTTAAACACCGCAATGCCATAAGGCTTTAGAATATGAGAATCATTTTACAGCTTTGGAATGCATATCAAATCAAAAGGGCCCCAGTCTCTTTTCTCCCTCGAAGTATATTGTGCTTACAAAATATTTGAATAACAGTTTTGGCAGCCATCATCCTTCTTTGAAGGAAATATTTAAGTGGGAAAATTACTATTTTACCTCTAGAACTGAAGAATCTGAATGGTATATATTTTTGAAAAGCAGTGTGAATTCTTAGAGTGGGTGAACATTGATGTTACTCTGTAAAATTTTAACGTTTATAAGATTACACTTTAATCTTTATATATATGCATATATCTTTATATATAGTCATCTATTTCACCTTTTGGGATATTTTACAAGTTATAATTGGTAATGAATGCCTCTCATTTTAATGGATGTTTAGTTATATTTTTATGTGTTTTAATTTATGTTGGAGAAGACTACATCTTTTAGAACATAACCAACTAAATTTTACTGATTTCACTGGAACCTTGTATTTTCATTAGCGTTCAGACTGAGATGTGATATCATGTAATATTAATTGAAAGTCAGAGCTTACAGGGTTGAATACTCTCCTGGCTGATACTAACATTAAAACATTACATTCCTAATATTAAACAAAATTACTGTTTCTGGAACAAAAATAGTCACTGAAAAATAGATCGTTCATACCTAAACTTTATATTTGAAATAATTTTTCTAGGCAAGAGCCTTCCTATTTTTATGGAGGGAATAGCTTAAAAGGGTAATTTATTGTTTTGAATTTATTGCTTTTTAATTTTTTATTTTAAAGCATGCTAATTTAGTGGTTTAAAAAACTTATTAACGTTTGTTAATAAATACTAAAAACAGCACACAGTTGTGAATTAAATTGAGTAATTTTTTTTGGTAGAAACAGTGAGTAAAATGTTTTCTGTTTTTTATTTTGCCCCCCACTTTTTTTTTCAGTGCATCTATGATATGTGTTTTAGAAATAAAAGTTAAACTTTGGTTTGAATGAAAAATGTCTCTCAACACACCTATATTTCTCAAAGAAAGGGAAGAAGATAATTCAAAATTTGTGGAAATACAACAGTCACAAACTACATCCATAGCTGCAGAAGATCCTCTTCAAAACTTATGCTTAGCATCTCAAGAAGTTCTTCAAAAAGCTCAGCAAAATGGAAGATCAAAATGTCTCAAGTGTGGTGGTTCAAGAATGTTCTACTGCTATACATGTTACGTCCCAGTTGAGAATGTACCTATTGAACAGATACCACGTGTGAAGGTTGGTGAGAAATTTAATTGTTTGGAAGTAGGAAAATAGATTTTAAAAACACGTCTTATATATACCTACTTTAATATAACTGATAAGCTTGATAAATGATATCATTATGAAAATGAATTATATTAATAGAAAGTTTAATCCTGTAGACTGGTAAACCTATTTTTTTTTTCCTCGTCTCTAGAAAAAGAGGCACATGTTGCCAAAACACTTGCATCTGAGATGAATGCTCTTGTTTTTAATGAAATCAGTTACTTTTTTAAATTAATGATTATAATTCATTTACTACATAGAAAAAAACGTGGTATAAACTTGAAAACTACAAGAGACAAGTTTACAGACTGCATGAAGGAGCCTCAAAAACTACTTCAAGGGCCTTGGACTACCCTTTGAGAAAACATATCCTGAAGGAACTAGGGTTGATTTTTGCTTAGGCAAAATCATGAGTTTAGCCCCATCCTGTACATGGAGATGGAGCACATGTCAGTGACCAAAACTAAAATTGAAAAGACTAAGACCTACTCATTGGGCTGTGTTATAATTGTTGTGATTTTAAGCCAGATTTTAAAAATTGATTTGAATTGATTGCTTACCTTATACTTGTTGCTTACCAAGACTATTTTTGAGTAGATAAAAGGTCTGTAGACCATCATGTCTACGTAATCAAAAAATTTATTATGTGTATGTTAACTTGCCTAACGGTGACCTGAACTTTAGGAGTAAATCAAATAGTGTATGAAATTTGACTGCTGCCTGTTAGGACTTTAAAGAGACCAAATCTACACATGGACTCATTAGAACTTGCCAGTAAGAAAATAAGTTGTAACTATATTTGAAGGTATTTAATGTGGTGATTTTAAGGTTCATTTAAATTTTCAAGTAAGAAAAATACTTTAACACTCATATTTTGTTACTTGAATTGTAGTTTAGCCTACATGTCACCTTGGCAAGTCCATGGTCTACTTAGGGGTCTCAGATCACTCTTACAGGCTATTGGAAAGTAAACTGGCCAAGAATAAGTAAGAATGGAATCCAATCAGCTTCACAGTTACCTCAGAAAAACTGAGAGCCTGAGGACAATAATTCTTTTTAAGTTGCCATTATCTTATAAGAATATTACATTTTGAAGTATAGTTTTGGAGGTATACACAGAATCATTTCATCTTCTATTTATGTCATAGCCACATATAAAAAATATCCCATTAAAAGTTTTATCTTAAGATATATTTTGTTCAAAAGGATTGAAGATCAGAATAATAAAAGTTAATAATTTATTGGCAGAGCTAATGTTTTCATAGGAATTTAATAATTGAGGATTATTTTTCAAATCAGTGGTCTAATGTCCACTATTTAATCAAAATGACTCAAAACACTATGCCAAGAGTTTGATCAACTCTAAATGGCCTACTGGATGGTGCAGAGTTTTCTGAAGTGTTTTATTTTAATTGCCAGAAATAAAATTTTGTATGTTAATATAAATACTAAAATACTATTACTATTAGTAGTAATAAAAACTCTACAAAATTTTCTAATTTCTACTTTATTTTTATTTTTACAAATTGTTTAGCATTTGCTTTTAGATAGCCTGCTTGGGAAGGGAAGATGACTACATAATGAGTAAGTACCTCCCAAGCTGTAAATTTTAGTCTAGGGATTAAATTCATAAATATGTATCTTTTTAATGCAGAGTATAATTTTTTAAATGTCGTGACAAATGCATAAGCAAAGGTAAAAGGTACTCTTGGTTTTTTTAAAAAAAAGGAGAAAAAAAATCATAAGATAAAAGAAAGTTTCAGCTCTATTAGAGTCCTAGAATTGAAAAGACTCTCTTTGGGAAAGTTGATAATCACATGGAAAAAGGCTTAGGTTTTTCTGCTAATGGCATTTTGATAAATTTGGACAGAAAGATTTGTGGTAAATCTCTTATAGGAAACATAGATGTTAGAGAACAGATTGATCTTCTTTAAATGTTTGAAAACAGAACATCTCTACTTGAACTCAGTCTGGTCAACTCTAGTGGTATTACTCTGTACCCTGTCATTATTTAAGATGTATCTTCCCTTAAAATGTGTGAACTAGAGCACAAACATATATTTACCTATTTCCATGATTTGACCCATGTCTGGGCTTTTGTTTCATAGTATCATAATTCTCAGGCTTACTCAGGTAAAGATACCTGGACTGGCACCCAGGAATACTTCTTGAGCACAAATTTTGCATAATTGTTTTATACTTGTAGATGTTAAGTCCATAATAGCTAGGTTCATGATTTGTAAAATATATTAATAACATTCAGTCCTGCATTTTTTATTTAAATGATGTCCTTCAGAGATAGCCAGCTGATCAGAAATGTTGGTGATTACCTTTGGAATTTTCAGCTCTCCTCGTCAGCCTTATTAGAAAGTCAATTTCATTAGTATTAGAATACTTTGTCATGACCTGCTTTCTTTTTCTTCTTTCGTCTTTCCTACCTTACCTGGGCTAAGATAATGCTGAGCTGGTACTGAGAGACCCTGGGGAAAGGGAATGTAGTATCAGCTGGGACTGAGCGTCATGAGGAAAGTCTGATGTAGAGTTCAGCCAGAGGTAGACTGATGTAAAATCGTTTGTGAACTGCCTACTTAAATGGCAAATTTTCTGTAACTAGAAGTTGGTTTGATGATTTGAAGCAATTGGCTCCAACTTATAAATGATCACTAGGCCTAAGTGGGAGGGTAGGAGACATGGGGTTTGAAACCCTAGGTTGAAAACTATTTGGGATATTTATGGCCCTTCTAGGGTATATACTGTCCTCTTTCCATATAATCATCCTGAAAGATAAACTATGTACGGTTGGGGTCATCTAGTAACATACAGCAACTGCCCCTTTAAAAAATAGTTCTGGGGCTTCCCTGGTGGCGCAGTGGTTGAGAATCTGCCCGCCAATGCGGGGCACACGGGTTCGAGCCCTGGTCTGGGAGGATCCCACGTGCCGCGGAGCGACTAGGCCCGTGAGCCACAAATACTGAGCCTGCGCGTCTGGAGCCTGTGCTCCGCAACAAGAGAGGCCGCGATAGTGAGAGGCCCGCTCACCGCGATGAAGAGTGGCCCCCGCTTGCCACAACTAGAGAAAGCCCGCGCACAGAAACAAAGACCCAACACAGCCATAAATAAACAAATAAATAAATTGAAAAAAAAAAAAAAAAAGAAAAGAGCCTCTTATTAAAAAAAAATAGTTCTGGAGTTAATGATACACATAGCATGGATGAATCTCACAATAATTATTCTAAGTGAAAGCAGATGAAAAGAGTACATATTTTATGATTTCATTTATACAAAATTCTAGAAAATACAAACTAACCTATAGTGGTAGCAGATCAATGGTTGTCTAAGGACTGTGGGTGGTAGTTGATGGGGAAAAGGGGAAGGAGGGAGGCACAGGAAGACTTTTGGGGGTGATGGATTTGTTCATTATCTTCATTGTGGTGATGAGTGCAAAGGTGTAACATGTTAAAACTCATTAGATTGTACACTTTAAATATGTTTAGTTTATTGTATCAATTTTATCTCTTTAATTAAGCTGTTTTAAAAAACAAGAAAAATAGTTTTGTAACTATTTTGTAACCAGGGTAAAATAGCTATGTGCCCCAGGGTAAATGCCTAGATTCTTGCCTTTTAGTGTGGGATGGGAGCTGGAAGAATGCTTATCATAACAAATAAGTCATTTGAACTCTACAGCGGAGAATCCATCTCAGAGAGTTTCTTATATATAATGGAGATATGAGTTGTCTTTTATTTTCATAATCATGGCTGAATGCAGGACTTGTACAAGCATTATACAGAAAACTAAACCAGTCAGTGAAATAATAGAAAAATCTAACTCAAGAAATTTGCAGATAATATTATTTTTGCATAGAGACAGGACATAGTTCATAGTAATTAAATAATGAAGCCTTAAGGAAAATAGGCAAAATGATTTTGAAGAGAGTTATTTCTTATATAAAGAGTGTACCTCCTAGAACCATTCTGTTACTGTTTTTTCCAGTTAATAATTAATTTCACTTGTGCTGTTAATTATGCTGAGAATCATGATGTTAAAATAAAAGGTAATACCTTTGACCTCAGAAGATGTTTAAGGAACAAAATTTTAGCTTGAGTTTTAGATCTAAAGCTTTTGCCCAAACTTATGTTTCCTTTTAATATATTGTAAAATTAATAGACCTAAAAGTTTATAGGAATTATAAAAAATGTTCTTGGCACAGATATTGAAATGCAAAGAATATGACTCAGTGCCAATGTGATTTAAATGAAAGTGACATTGGAACATTGCTATAAGAGAAGATTCTATGTTAAATGAGTTGAAAAAAGTTGTTCTAGTACATGATTAACAATATTGAGGAATAAATTTGTGTTTCCTTTATGACTGTTACCATTCTTAGTATTTGTTCTAGAAAAGTATGACTTTTCAATCCATAAGTGTATTTATAGGATCTTAGTGTGAGCTTGCTATTTAAGCTTTAAAGACCATTTTTGTTAACGTAAAAATTAGAATTTTTATATTTGTTTTGTTCATTTGTCTTTCTTCTTTAAATTTTAGCTTCCATTGAAGATTGACATCATTAAACATCCAAATGAAACAGACGGCAAAAGCACTGCTATACATGCAAAACTCTTAGCACCTGAATTTGTGAATATTTATACATATCCTTGTATTCCAGAATATGAAGAAAAGGACCATGAAGTAGGCAGCTTATTTTTTTTTTTTACAACTTTTCACATTGAATCAAAAAATGAATTTTAAACCTCATTGCCTTTCTGAACTTACTTGAACATAATTTAATATTTTGTTTAGTGATCTAGGGTTAAATCTTATATAGCACTAAACAACGCACAGTTTACTTCATCATTGTCTTCAAAGATCAAATGATCTTAGATGTTGAGCTTTTTTGAGTCTGTCTTTCTACTTTTTATTGTTTGTCTGCATTATTTCTTCAGATTTTTACTCTTTGCCAGTACTACTAGGCCTGCTTTTACTTTTCTCCCGTCTCCATTCTCCTGCCTATACTACACATAGATAGTCTAATTTGATACAAACTGAGAAACCAGATTACAAATGTTGTTGGAATTTCTCCAGAAGAAGAAGAGACAGACTAAGGTAGAAGGATTTTCAGAAATTCTCTCTAAATTAAAAGCATTAGTACATGGCCTTTGTAATATTTCTTTTGGCTACTCAGAGGCCTTCCTTGCTCATGTCTAGATTCTTAATTGGTTTTCACATAGTTGAAATGGTTACCTTAGTGACAGCTGGTCTTGTTGAAAAGTGATGTTGCAATAGATCTCAAAAAACTAGGGCTTGAATACTTCTGAAAGAAGCACATAAACCCTTTTAGGTCTCTTGGGGGAACATTTGTTGGTATGGTTAATTTGGAAGCAAAATTAAAAATACATTCATTTGTTCAAGGAAGAACTTGGTAAGTTTTTCCTTTCCTATCAATATATTTATATTTTTTGGTTGAGTTTATAGAAAGTTGTGTTTGTAAATAATATATGAGTTTCGGATCTAGGAATATATTTGTATTTCCTTCTCTGGTCAGCTAGGTTATCATCTATGTCAATTAAATAGAACACAGTGCTAGGTAATATAAAAAGATGTGACATGCTTATAGTCCAAGAAAACTAAGAAGCCCTGGACTTTGCTTATTGGGTATGGGGGAAATGTAGGCATGCATCGTGAATGTCTGAAAAACTTTTATAATGTCGAAGTTTATAAATTCAAGATTTAAAAGTTTATTTTAATATTTATTTTTTCATATTAAAAATGATACATTTTCATTCAAGAAAACTTGGGAAATAGAGAAACGTGTGGAGGATAACATCCATGATTCTATCAACATTTGTTCATTTAACAGATATTTACTAGGTGCCTGCTTTGTGGCAGGAGATTTTATACTTTGGATATACAGTACAGTATGTAAGGTCTCAGTAAAAACATGCTGAAAGAAAGGAGGTGCCATAATTTACTGAATTATTCCTTGAAAGTTAGATTTCTTTAGTTTTAGTTTTTCACTGTAATAAATATACTTTAACAAATATTCTGGGTATTGTGAGTATATGTGTGTTTAGAATTATTTTATTAAGATAAATTCCCATATGTGAAATTATTTGACCAAAGGTTATGAACATTTCAAGACTCTTGACTTAAATTGCCAAATTGCTTTCACAAAGAGTTTTACTATTTAAACCTGATGTCAGTAATGGCTGTAAAGGCCTATTACATCATTTCCTCACCAGCACTGGCTGTATCATTTGTTTTATCATTGCTTATTATATAGCTGAAAATGGTATTTAATTATTGAGCACTTTTCAATGGTTCTTTTACAAAGTACCCCATACTTTGCCTTTTATCTTATGAAATATTATAGAATTTAGTTTTTTGATTTAAGGTACAATTAACTTAGCTTCTCTCAATAGGTGAATAACTTATTTTGAAGTACAGAAATAATTCTAGGTAGTATATTATGATTATAAATTACTAGGGAAGAGCCAAAAACTTTACCATATATATTAAAGAGGCACATATAATAGAACCTAATGCTTGTTTCTCAGATACTCAACATATTTTTTCCTCTTAAAGTTTTAAGTCAGAATTTATTAAATTTGAAGATCATAATAGCACACTACTAACTTAAGCTTCTTTGCTTTAGGTTGCACTTGTTTTTCCTGGACCTAAGTCTGTTTCAGTAAAAGAAATTTCTTTTCATCTCCAAGAAAAGATTCAAAATAATGTTGGAGGCAAAAATGATGACCTTGACAAGCCATTCATTAAACGCAAGAAAACTGAAGAACAGGATTTGAATGACAGCAAGTGCAAAGACACAACACTGAAAAAAATTGTATTCATAGATAGCACCTGGAACCAAACAAACAAAATATTCACTGATGAGAGACTGCAAGGTAAGAAAAAAAATGTTGCATGTTTTTGATTGTTCCGTCCCCCAACTTTCATTTCAAAGAACTTCAAACCTACAGATGTATTGCAAGAAGAGTTGCGTTGAATACACATACATTTTGCCACATTTGCTTTATTTTTCCTCCTCTGTTATATGTATGTTTGTGTACTTAGATATCATATATGTTTTTGGTTGAACCATTTGAAAGTAAGTTGCAGGCTTTGCAATACATCACCTTTAAATACCTAAGTGTACAACTTTTAAGAATAATTGTATAATCACTATACCGTTATCACTCTAAGAAAATTAACAAAAGTTATGTGATATCTAATATGCAGTCCATATTCATATTTCCCTAATTAACCCCAAAATATCTGTTGTAGCTCTTTTCCTCTGAGGCAGCATGTAAACTCAAATTGCATTTGGTTATTATGTCTCTTTAGTCTCTTTTAATGTAGAACAGTCCCCTGTTTTTGTTTTTCATGACTTAGACTTGTGTGAAGAGGATAGGTCAATTGTCTGAATGTTTCAATATTGGATTCAGTTTAAATATTTTTGCAAGGATACTTCAGATAAGGATAAATACAGTGTTGTCCATGACAATTCCAGTTTATATCTATTGTTTTGATATAATTATTAATAGCATCCCCTTTCAGTCTCGGAAATGAAGCTGTTTGGCTGATTAATTATATGGTTACCCTATTCATAGCTCAGGTTGTATACATCAGATCAGGAGGATATAATGTAAGTTGTTCCATTACTGCTGATAATTTTAATTCCTTGATTAAAGTGGTGATTGCCAAATTACTCCATTATAAATGTTATTTTCTTCATTGAAATTAGTAGTAGTCTGTGGGGTGATGCTTTAAGATGGTGAACTATTTCCCAACTGTTTTTTTTTTTTTTTAAACATCTTTATTGAAGTATAATTGCCATACAATGGTGTGTTAGCTTCTGCTTTATAACAAAGTGAATCAGTTATACATATACAATATGTTCCCATTTCTCTTCCCTCTTGCATCTCCCTCCCTCCCCCCCTCCCCATCCCACCCCTCTAGGTGGTCACAAAGCACTGAGCTGATCTCCCTGTGCTATGCAGCTGCTTCCCACTAGTTATCTATTTTACATTTGGTAGTGTATATATGTCCATGACACTCTCTTACCGTGTCACATCTCAGCCCACCCCCTCCCCATATCCTCAAGTCCATTCTCTAGTAGGTCTGTGTCTTTATTCCCGTCTTGCCACTAGGTTCTTCATGGCCTTTTTTTTTTTTTCCTTAGATTCCGTATATATGTGTTAGCATACTGTATTTGTTTTTCTCTTTCTGACTTACTTCACTCTGTATGACAGACTCTAACTCCATCCACCTCATTACAAATACCTCCATTTCATTTCTTTTTATGGCTGAGTAATATTCCATTGTATATATGTGCCACATCTTCTTTATCCATTCATCTGTCGATGGACATTTAGGTTGCTTCCATGTCCTGGCTATTGTAAATAGAGCTGCAATGAACATTTTGGTACATGACTCTTTTTGACCTATGGTTTTCTAAGGGTATATGCCCAGTAGTGGGATTGCTGGGTCGTATGGTAGTTCTATTTGTAGTTTTGTAAGGAACCTCCATACTGTTCTCCATAGTGGCTGTATCAATTTACATTCCCACCAACAGTGCAAGAGTGTTCCCTTTCCTCCACACCCTCTCCAGCATTTATTGTTTCTAGATTTTTTGATGATGGCCATTCTGACCGGTGTGAGATGATATCTCATTGTAGTTTTGATTTGCATTTCTCTAATGATTAATGATGTTGAGCATTCTTTCATGTGTCTGTAGGCCATCTGTATATCTTCTTTGGAGAAATGTCTATTTAGGTCTTCTGCCCATTTTTGGATTGGGTTGTTGGTTTTTTTGTTATTGAGCTGCATGAGCTGCTTGTAAATCTTGGAGATTAATCCTTTGTCAGTTGCTTCATTTGCAAATATTTTCTCCCGTTCTGATGGTTGTCTTTTGGTCTTGTTTATGGTTTCCTTTCCTGTGCAAAAGCTTTTAAGTTTCATTAGGTCCCATTTGTTTATTTGTGTTCTTATTTCCATTTCTCTGGGAGCTGGGTCAAAAAGAACCTTGCTGTGATGTATGTCATAGAGTGTTCTGCCTATGTTTTCCTCTAAGAGTTTGATAGTGTCTGCCCTTACACTTAGGTCTTTAATCCATTTTGAGTTCATTTTTGTGCATGGTGTCAGGGAGTGTTCTAATTTCATACTTTTACATGTAGCTGTCCAATTTTCCCAGCACCACTTATTGAAGAGGCTGTCTTTTCTCCACTGTATATGCTTGCCTCCTTTATCAAAGATAAGGTGACCATATGTGTGTGGGTTTATCTCTGGGCTTTCCATCCTGTTCCATTGATCTATATTTCTGTTTTTGTGCCAGTACCAAACTGTCTTGATTACTGTAGCTTTGTAATATAGTCTGAAGTCAGGGAGCCCGATTCCCCAGCTCCATTTTTTTGTTCTCAAGATTGCTTTGGCTATTCGGGGTCTTTTGTGTTTCCATACAAATTGTGAAATTTTTTGTTCTAGTTCTGTGAAAAATGCCAGTGGTAGTTTGATAGGGATTGCATTGAATCTGTAGATTGCTTTGGGTAGTAGAGTCATTTTCACAATGTTGATTCTTCCAATCCAGGAACATGGTATATCTCTCCATCTATTTGTATCATCTTTAATTTCTTTCATCAGTGTCTTATAATTTTCTGCATACAGGTCTTTTGTCTCCTTAGGTAGGTTTATTCCTAGATATTTTATTCTTTTTGTTGCAATGGTAAACGGGAGTGTTTTCTTAATTTCACTTTCAGATTTTTCGTCATTAGTGTATAGAAATGCAAGAGATTTCTGTGCATTAGTTTTGTATCCTGCTACTTTACCAAATTCATTGATTAGCTCTAGGAGTTTTCTGGTAGCATCTTTAGGATTCTCTATGTATAGTATCATGTCATCTGCAAACAGTGACAGCTTCACTTCTTCTTTTCCGATTTGGATTCCTTTTATTTCTTTGTCTTTTCTGATTGCTGTGGCTAACACTTCCAAAACTATGTTGAATAATAGTGGTGAGAGTGGGCAACCTTGTCTTGTTCCTGATCTTAGTGGAAATGTTTCAGTTTTTCACCATTGAGGACAATGTTGGCTGTGGGTTTGTCATATATGGCCTTTATTATGTTGAGGAAAGTTCCCTCTATGCCTACTTTCTGCAGGGCTTTTATCATAAATGGGTGTTGAACTTTGTCGAAAGCTTTCTCTGCATCTATTGAGAAGATCATATGGTTTTTCTCCTTCAATTTGTTAATATGGTGTATCACTTTGATTGATTTGCGTATATTGAAGAATCCTTGCATTCCTGGGATAAACCCCACTTGATCATGGTGTATGATCCTTTTAATGTGCTGTTGGATTCTGTTTGCTAGTATTTTGTTGAGGATGTTTGCATCTATGTTCATCAGTGATATTGGCCTGTAGTTTTCTTTCTTTGTGACATCCTTGTCTGGTTTTGGTATCAGGGTGATGGTGGCCTCGTAGAATGAGTTTGGGAGTGTTCCTCCCTCTGCAATATTGTGGAAGAGTTTGAGAAGGATAGGTGTTAGCTCTTCTCTAAATGTTTGATAGAATTCGCCTGTGAAGCCATCTGGTCCTGGGCTTTTGTTTGTTGGAAGGTTTTTAATCACAGTTTCAATTTCAGTGCTTGTGATTGGTCTGTTCATATTTTCTATTTCTTCCTGGTTCAGTCTCGGCAGTTTGTGCATTTCTAAGAATCTGTCCATTTCTTCCAGGTTGTCCATTTTATTGGCATAGAGTTGCTTGTAATCTCTCATGATCTTTTGTATTTCTGCAGTGTCAGTGGTTACTTCTCCTTTTTCATTTCTAATTCTATTGATTTGAGTCTTCTCCCTTTTTCTCTTGATGAGTCTGGCTAATGGTTTTTCAATTTTGTTTATCTTCTCGAAGAACCAGCTTTTAGTTTCATTGATTTTTGCTATTGTTTCCTTCATTTCTTTTTCATTTATTTCTGACCTGATCTTTATGATTTCTTTCCTTCTGCTAGCTGTGGGGTTTTTTCGTTCTTCTTTCTCTAATTGCTTTAGGTGCAAGGTTAGGTTGTTTATTCGAGACGTTTCCTGTTTCTTGAGGTAGGCTTGTATTGCTATAAACTTCCCTCTTAGCACTGCTTTTGCTGCGTCCCATAGGTTTTGGGTCGTCGTATCTCCATTGTCATTTGTTTCTAGGTATTTTTTGATTTCCCCTTTGATTTCTTCAGTGATCACTTCGTTATTAAGTAGTGTATTGTGTAGCCTCCCTGTGTTTGTATTTTTTACAGATCTTTTCCTGTAATTGATATCTAGTCTCATAGCGTTGTGGTCGGAAAAGATCCTTGATACGATTTCAATTTTCTTAAATTTACCAAGGCTTGATTTGTGACCCAAGATATGATCTATCCTGGAGAATGTTCCATGAGCACTTGAGAAAAATGTGTATTCTGTTGTTTTTGGGTGGAATGTCCTATAAATATCAATTAAGTCCATCTTGTTTAATGTGTCATTTAAAGCTTGTGTTTCCTTATTTATTTTCATTTTGGATGATCTGTCCATTGGTGAAAGTGGGGTGTTAAAGTCCCCTACTATGATTGTGTTGCTGTCGATTTCCCCTTTTATGGCTGTTAGTATTTGCCTTATGTATTGAGGTGCTCCTATGTTGGGTGCATAAATATTTACAATTGTTATAGCTTCCTCTTGGATCGATCCCTTGATCATTATATAGTGTCCTTCTTTGTCTCTTGTAATAGTCTTTATTTTAAAGTCTATTTTGTCTGATATGAGAATTGCTGCTCCAGCTTTCTTTTGATTTCCATTTGCATGGAATATCTTTTTCCATCCCCTCACTTTCAGTCTGTATGTGTCTCTAGGTCTGAAGTGGGTCTCTTGTAGACAGCATATAGATGGGTCTTGTTTTTGTATCCATTCAGCCAGCCTGTGTCTTTTGGTGGGAGCATTTAATCCATTTACATTCAAGGTAATTATCGATATGTATGTTCCTATTCCCATTTTCTTAAATGTTTTGGGTTTGTTATTGTAGGTGTTTTCCTTCTCTTGTGTTTCTTGCCTAGAGACGTTCCTTTAGCATTTGTTGTAAAGCTGGTTTGGTGGTGCTGAACTCTCTCAGCTTTTGCTCCCAACTGTTTTTTACTGAGTGGTTTTAGTATTTATTGATGACTGTTGCCTAAATCAGTAATTACATTATGGATTACAAAATGATGAAATTTTGATATTATTATTTCTTCTACATTTGTTAGCTGGCATTCTTATGTAAAGAAGAGCTTTTCTTTTTTCCCTCTCTTCTTTTTTTCTCTCTGTCTCCCAACCCCTTTTTGAGATCACTGTGGTCTTATGGATTTCCTTTTAATTCAGTGTATTATAATGTATCATGATTGTATTCTTTTTGATGCCCAAATTGTCTAAAATTTTGCTATTGGGAGCCCTTCAAGTCCTTTGTGGCATGGCCTCATTAGTATTTCTGTTACAACAGGATGGCCCAAGTTCACTTGTAGTTTTTTCCTGCCCCAGATCTAGAATTAATTATTTGAAGGAGCTGTGGTTCTTTTAGTGGGGAATGGTATTAGAAACCAAGATCTGGTAAATTTATTACTGCTTGGATGTCATTGCTTCAGTGGACAGAGCCAAAAGAAATAAATAGATATATATTATGAGTTCACATGGATAGTTCCAATTCAGATTTAACATTAGTTTCTTTTGTTTTATGTTTGTATCTTTTTCTCTTAGAGTGAAAAGCTTAGTGTCTAATAATAATGTTTTTTAAAAGTTGCTTTACTTGCCCAGTAACACAACTAGTAATATGAAGGACATTACTTGTCTTGTTCCCTTGCACCTTACTCAGTTCTTCAGTCTTTCTCAGTAGTTTCTCTAAAAACTTTAGGTTTATTTCTAGCTCTTTGATGGCTTTATTTGTGTACCATGTATGATTAGAAAGCAAAAGAGCTACCCAGTTGGTATTAGGCAGTTTCCAAAACAGTTTCAAACTGGGAGAGCTTCTCCCAGGCAATTGTTAAAAATATCCATCCTCTAGAAAAGAAAGTTTATGACACTTTTTGGAATCCTGTGATAATTAGTCCCAAGCTAAAGTGAGCAACAATGCTGGATTTAACTAGCTTAATTTATATAGTTTATACCTCTTGAAAACAGCATACATGTTAGAAAGATTGCTTTGTCATTCTAATTCTGTGTGCTTGGGTGTATGTGTGTGTGACAGATAGGCAGAGAGATAGAGACAAAGAAATGTGTGTGTGTGTGTGTGTGTGTGTGTGTATGAGAGAGAGACAGAGACAGAGAAAGATGACCGAGCATAAGATTTGCAGCGTTGTTGCTAATGTTTAATAGATGAAACCCTAAAGTCCCGCTCTTTGGAGTACTGCCTGCCACGTTACCTTGGATGGTTACAGCAGCAAGTTACTCCTCAGTTTGAAGATTTTCCTGAGCCTCTTCTTTAAATTATTTTATATGGTGATTGAAAAGGCCAAGTGAAGAACATAAGTGATAACACTTGAAAAAATTGTAAAAGGAACTATTGAGGTACAATTCAAATGTTTCCAGCCGTTGTGCTTAAGGCTTCAAATCACATTTGTACAAAAAATTTCTATTTCTCAGATCACATAGAAAGTATCATATATTTCAATTCTGTGCTACATCAAAATTTTAAAAGGGATTTCTTAAATCCTTCAAAATCATGAAGTAAATGGATTTCTAGAGTCAGTCTTCTCTGCGTGCCCTATTTCACCCCCTGCCTCTTCTGGCTCCTCATTGCACCACAGGAAATATTTAGGGCTTGGCATATTTATAATCTCTACATATGTGAAATACCAGTTTCCAGATAAGCCAAGTTACTTCCACAAGAAACAGCCCTTTTTTGTTATAAATCATTGCCATTAGGTTTTAAAACGTTTTATCATTTGATAGGATTAAGCTGAACAAACCAACTCTAAACCTCAGTTTAAACCCTCAAATGTAGTGTATTGGAATGTTTGTTTCTGTTATCTTATTATGAATGTTGAGATTAAGAACCCCCTTAACAATGTAACATACTGTTTTGCCAGAGTTTACAGACAGAGAGCTGTGGATGTTTTACTGCTGTCAAAATAAAACATTTGAAGTTTGAGTGCCTAATTTAATCATAAAATGTAAGCCTACAAGTGAAAAATGGCATAACATCCTTGAAGATCCACCATAGAAAGGCTTGGGGGAATGCAGTAGGGAAGGATGATTTCTTTTTGTTGGAGAAGGAGTCAAAATTGTTAAAACTAGCATTCATCACTTCAATAAGGGGTGCTGAGAAAACTGGAGAGCTACATGTAAAAGAATGAAATTAGAACATCCTCTAACACCGTATATAAAAATAATCTCAAAATGGATTAAAGACTTAAATGTAAGACCAGATACTTTAATAAAGGAAAACATAGGCAGAACACTCTTTGACATAAATCAGAGCAATATTTTTTTGGATCCATCTCCTAAAGCAAAGGAAATAAAAGCAAAAATAAATAAATGGGACCTAATTAAATTTAAAGGTTTTATACAACAGAGGAAACCATCAACAAAATGAAAAGACAACCTACTGAATGGAAGAAAATATTTGCAAATGATATGACTGATAAGGGAGTGATATCCAACATATATAAACAGCTCATCACATGAAAAGCAAATAATCTGATTAAAAAATGGACAGAAGAACTGAATAGACATTTTTCCAAAGAGGTAATACAGATGGCCAACAGGCACATGAAGTGATGCTAATCATTAGGGAAATACAAATCAGAACCACAATGAGCTATCACCTCACACCTGTTAAAATGGCTATCATCAAAAAGAACACAAATAACAAATGTTGGTGAGGATCTGGAGAAAAGGGAACCCTCGTGCAGTGCTAGTGGGAATGTAAATTGTGCAGCCACTATGGAAAACAGTGGAGGTTTCTCAAAAAACTAAAAATTGAACTACCATATGATCCAGCAATTCCACTCCTGGATATATATTTAAAAAAAACTAAAAACACTAATTGAAAGACATATGCACCCCAGTGTTCATAGCAGCATTATTTACAATTGCCAAGATATGGAAGCAACCCAAGTGTCCATCAACAGATGAATGGATAAAGAATATGTGGCATGTATGTATATATATATATATACACATAAACACACACAAACATACACACACAATAGAATACTGCTCAGCCATAAAAAAGAATGAAATTTTGCTATTTGCAGCTACATGGATGGACTTGGAGGGCATTATGCTAAGGGAAATAAGGGAGACAGGGAAAGACAAATACTGTATGATATCACTTACATGCGGAATCTAAAAAATACAACAAACTAGTGAGTATAACAAAAGAGAAGCAGACTCACAGAGAGAACAAACTGATGGTTGCCAGTGGGGAGAGGGAAGAGGGGGAGGGACAATAGAGGGATAGGGGAGTAAGAGGTACAAACTATTAAGTATAAAATAAGCTACAAGGATATATTGTAAAACACAGGGAATATAACCAATATTTTATAATAACTATAAATGGAGTATAACCTTTAAAAATTGTGAATCACAATATTGGACACTTGTAACATATAATATCATACGGCATACTTCAATTAAAAAAAGATTTGCTCTTTTTAGATTAAATTATTATTTAGTTTTGCTTTTTTTGACCTGTATGTGGTTTTCTCAGGACTCACATTGTAAACTTACCATTTTGTTTCTAAATTTATAGCTATAGTTTATTCATTTTCACTGCTTTGTAGTATCTGATTGTGTGAATATACTACAGTTTATTCAGTCTCCTGTTGGTGACACAATTGAATTATTTCTAGTTTTTGCTGTTACACACAGTGCTACTATGAACATTCTTGCACATGTGCAAGCTTCCTGTAGGAAACGTACCTGGAAGTGGAATTGCTCTGTTGTTATGTATAAGAATGTTCAGTTTTCCGAGACAATGCCACCTGTTTTCCAAAGTGTGGGTATACAAATTTATACTCCCATAATTAATGTGTAAGAGTTCCCATCGATCATAATCCCTCCTACCATTGTCTTGCCAAATGTTTGATTTTTGCCAATAGAGTGGGTATAAAGTGGTATCTCATTGTATTGATAATTTGCCTTTCTCTAATTACTAATTGGATTGAGCATCATTTTGTTTGCTTATTTGGCCATACACATGTCCTGTTCTATGAAATATCTATGTCCATCTTTCTAGTGTTTTGTTTTTCTTTTCTTATTGATTTGTATAAATTCTTTATATATTCTAGAGTATAGATAATAATGTTTGAAATATCTTCTTGCAGTTTGTGGCTCCTCTTTTAAATTTCTTTATCTTCTGAGGAACCGAAATTCTTAGTGTAGAATTTATCAATCTTTCATGTTTACCACTTTTGTGTCTTTTAAAAATCCTCTCTACCCCAAGATATTTCTAATAATTTGTTCATAGATGTAAAAAATATTTTCTGTGTATGTCAGATGTGTTTCTTCCTTTTCAGTTCTTGTGCATCTAATTAATTTATTATTTTTGTATTACTGTGTTAACTAAGACCTCCAGTGCAGTATTGACCTTGTGGAGGTCATCCCTGTGGAGGTCATCCCTGTTGTATTTCAGTCTGATAATCATTGTCTTTTAAATGGCAGGTTTAGTCAGTTTATATTTGCTGTGAGTATTGATTTATTTGGACCTATTTCTATCATCTTAATTTTATTTTTATTTGTCTTGCTCTTTACTAGTTTTTTCTTTTCCTGGCTTTTCTTTGATTGATTGAGTTTTTATTTTTCATATTCCATTTTTTAATATTCCTATTTTTGTTCTTTTAGGGAATTATACTATGCACATGTAACTTAAAAAAATTCAGTCAAACAACATTTTACCTCTCCTTTTGAACACTGTAAGGCCTTAATACACTTAAGCTTGATTCATCCCCCTCCTAGTTATTGTTATTTTCTTCATTATTTTTTGTTCCGTTATTTATTTTCAGGCCACAAATTAGATACTATTATTGTTTTTCTTTAATACTGGCATCATTTCTTTGGATTTGCATAGATGTTTACCATTTTCTTTGCTCACCATTCTTATAACTCAGACTGTTTTTTCTGAAATACATCTAGAAATTCCTTCCATTGGATCTCCAGTTGGCATATGTTTATTGGCATATTTTTGTTTGTCTATTAATATTTTTCACTCTTGTTCTTGATGTATAGTTCTGCTGGGTAGGTAATTTTAGGTTGCCAGTTATTTCCTCTTGGCACTTTGAAGATTTTATTCCAGAGTCTTCAATATTTTATTGTTCCTAATAAAAAGTCTCCTGTCATTTTTTTTTTTTTAAACTAATTTATTTTTATTTTTGGCTGTGTTGGGTCTTTGTTGCTGCACACGGGCTTTCTCTAGTTGGCGGTGAGCAGGCGCTACTCTTCGTTGTGGTGTGCGGGCTTCTCACTGCAGTGGCTTCTCTTGTTACAGAGCACGGGCTATAGGTGTGCAGGCTTCAGTAGTTGTGGTGCATGGGCTCAGTAGTTGTGTCACGTGGGCTCAGTAGTTGTGGCTCACAGGCTCTAGAGCTCAGTCTCAGTAGTTGTGGCGCACGGGCTTAGTTGCTTCGCGGCATGTGGGATCTTCCTGGGCCAGGGATCTAACCTGTGTCCCCTGCATTGGCAGGCGGACTCTCAACCACTGCGCCACCAGGGAAGTCCCTCTTCTGTCATTTTGATTACCTTTCTTTGGTATATGATCTGTCTGTTTTCAATGGCTACTTTTAAAATATTCTCTTTAGTCTTGCTCTTTTGCAGTTACACTACTATAAGAAGGATCTCTGCACTGATTTCTTTGTATTTATCCTCCTTGAGATATATTATGTCAGGTATCTGTGACTTTGCATTTTTTAAAATAGTTTCTGAAACAGTCATAGGCATTATCTCTTTAAATGCTATCTCTCCTCCATTCTCTTTGCTGTCTCCCACAGAACTCCTATTAGATATATATTTGATCCTTCATATCTCTTAATATCTTGGTGTGTTTTTATGTTATTTACTTCTTGTCATTCTCTGCCACATTTCTTAGGTAGCTGTTAGGTTAAAGTGAGGCGTGATAGTAGGAAATCATTGATGACTCAGAGGTTCCTAATCTGGGTCAGTGGGCCAATTTTGATATTACCTTCTTCACTTTTATTTCTCACTTTAAAATAAAATACGATTTTCAGAAAGTATTTGCAAACTAAATATAATGTGAGTCTGAGTATTGGTCTAAGGTACTAAAAGCATTCTAGGTTTCTATGTTGACATCTGAGTTGTAAGAGATGAGAGTACTATTGTACTTCCTCTTTAAATATACAGGAGCAAGGCATTAGCTGACTGTGTTATTGAGTCTCTGAAACACAGATGTGACAGCTAATGAAACAGTTCTAGGTACTCTGTTCATGAACATATAGCCAAAAAGTGATAATCCAGAAGTAGTTTTAACAGTATTAAGGACCATTAACCTGCCTACCTGGTCTCAGTGAATTTCAGAACAATATTTTAAATGTCAGTTTACCAAGGAAATGAAACTCTTCTGAAAATTGGTGAATTTAGTCCTGTCACAGATTAAAGTCAAAAAAGACACTGGCAAGTAGAAGACAGAAAGAGTTGAACATCGTAAATGTTAACTACTTTTAACCCATTTGCTACAGGTCCAAGACTTATAGATAACTGTCATGGATAAGATTTCATCCTGTGTTTTATATTGCTTCCGTATATACCTTAATGCATTTGAGAAAATATCCTATTTGGAATTAGGATTGAAGGAATTTAAAGAAAATCCTTAAAGTAATTAAGGGAAATTATTATTGTACCACACCCTGTGGTTAACAGGAAATATTTATACTTCTCTTATTTGTTTTTGGCAGGGTTGCTACAAGTTGAGTTGAAAACAAGAAAAACTTGCTTTTGGCGCCATCAAAAAGGAAAGCCAGATACCTTCCTTTCCACAATTGAAGCCATTTACTACTTTCTGGTAGATTATCATACTGATATTTTAAAAGAGAAATACAAAGGACAATATGATAATCTTTTATTTTTCTACTCTTTTATGCACCAGTTGGTAAAGAATGCCAAATGCCCTGGAGGCAAGGAAACAAGAAAACTTACCCATTAGTTTTTAGGAAGTCACTTAATGTAATTTTATTTTGCTAAAATCAATAAAATTATAACTGTGCTTTGTTTATTCCTAGGAAATATTTCTGTATAATGTCTGTAAGACCACTTGAAAAAATAAGGTTTTATTTATTTTACTTCATATTTTTTAAAATGAAGTTATTTCTAAGGGAGTTTTCAGAGATAGTGTTGACTGAAAAATTCATTTCAGAAGTTATTTGCCCAAATTTGGCATATCTCAATTTTATTACCATATTTTAATATAATAATGTGTTGTATTTATATGTATGTAATTAGATATAATTAGATATTTGTTTAGAGATCTTCATATCTTTCCACCTATACTCACAGAATCTCCTCAAGTAATTTGTTTAAGGTTAATGGCCAACATGGGCAGAACTAGAATTGTAGCTTCAGTCCCATAGGGCTATTTCTTCTTAAGTCCACACTGTCTGTGGTGGACATTTGTTGCTTTTTTCATCTGCCTGGCATCATTTTTAGGGAGAAATTGCTAGCAATCACGTCCTATCATAGGGATGGACATATGACCCGGTTTAGCAAGCAAAGTGCCTAGTGATTGATCCAGGGATGAGCACATGTCCCAACATCCTTCTTGATAAGTGATATGGATGCTCTAGGAGATAGGGTTTATTTTTCAAAAAGCAGTGGTTAAAAGCACAGACTCTAGAGCTAGACTGTCTAAATCTAAGTCTCAGCTTTCTTTTTTCACCTACCAGTCATTTGTCAGTTTCTTCATTTCTGAAGAGATGGTAATACAGTAGCTATTTTAGGATTATGGTAAGGTTTAACTGAATTAATGTATCTAAGGGGCTTTCAACAGCACCTGGCATATACTAAGTGCTATAAATGTGTTTACTCTTTTTATTATTTTATGAAATTGTGAAATAAGTATGATGTATATAATCCTAGAGCTACTGGTGACATCTCTGCTGCAGGTGGCAAGAACTTGCCTTAGAATGAAGCCAGCAAAAGAAAGCAGAGTGGAGAGATAAAAAGACTGAGTCCTGAGGACATCATTTAATCATCTAATCTAGCTGCTTGTGAATGGAACCCTACTGTGCTGAATAGCTTCTGTTTGCCCTCTGGATCCACCCTCCACTCTTTCCCATTCTGCTCTCTGCTCTGTGAGGTAGGTCCCCTTGACCACTGGCTTTTGCTTGGGATCAGCAAATGAAGCACCGTAGGAGATTGGAGGTTGAAAGGAAAATGAAATTGTTTATTTATTTCCCTTGCTCCTTTCCTGCCAGGTCACCATGGGTTGGGTGTGTCCTTCGACTGAAGGTCATCCTATCAGGCATCCCTTTCCCAGCAGTTATTCCAGTTAACTTCAGGCCCATGCTCCCTCCGGTTACCCCTTTTCACTTATATCGTAATGAGTCCAGGGTATTAATAGCCCCAGCATAGGTCAGTGTACCTTGCTGGTTTTCCTAAACCCTGCCTATACCTTTGTAAATAGTAATTTTATTATATTTTTCTCAAATGTCCCCATTTGAAGTTGCCCTCTTTCTGGGACACTGACTGATAAATTTCACCCATGTGGGTGCTAGAAATAACAGTACATTTCCCAAAGTATACTCAGTGGGACACGTGTTTTTATGAATAAATGAGTTACTGGTAAAATTTGTTTGCTGCACCTTATATTCCCCTGTTAGAGATTCAAAAGGCACAAAATGAAAGTGCTGAAAAGTCCTGAAATAAACATTTTGAACTTTATTTTAGTTAGTATTTCTTAAACTTATTTGAATAAGTAATGCCTGCTAACATACTGTGGAAATAGAACATTTGAAACATTGTAATTTAGAGCAGTCCCTGATTAATATATATGTGGCTGTTGAGGCCTAAAGAGATTAAGTAACTTGCCTATAAGGTCACACAACTAATTAGTGGTAGAACCTTATCTAGAATCTAGGACTTCTGATTTGGTTCAGTGAGGTCACCATTTTATTATGCTTTTCATTAAAAGGAATATGGATTATATAAGGTTTGAACATTATTAGTCCCATACTCTTAGCCAAATAAACAAGCTGACTTGCCTATTAGTTAATAGGCAATAACTGGCTAGCAGTTATTTTTCAAGAATGGAATTAAAATGGATTTCTTCATGTTTAGAACTTGACCTTGGGAACAGAAGAAGGCCTGAATTGATTTAAGCAGGGCTCAAGTTGGATTTCTCTGGGCTAAATTTGAACTTTCCTGAGCCAAAATCTATTGCCATTTAACTGGCTCTCCAAACCAACAAAATATAATTGTTAAAAGGGAGAGGGGGAAAAAAAGAACTCATTTGCCCCTATCTTACAGCTGTCTTAAGAAAGATGACCCATATACTCCATAAGAGCCTAATTTATAACTAAGGCCAGAAAACTCTTAAGTTTTCCCCCCAAGTAATAATAATACCTGTTTGAACAATGAATTGTCTGTACTTGTCTTGTTTTTCTTTGGTATGAAAGACTGTAAAAATGACAGTAGTTTTTTACTCCTCCCTGTATTCTTTTTTTCTTGCTCCTTTGAAGTACATTCTCAAGTACTTTCTGGGCCATATGTATTTCCAAACATCTGGTGTATTGCCACTTACTCTTGTGCTACTGCTGTCACCATAAACATATACATGTCTGGGTTAGCCTCCTTGAGGGTGAGACATGCATGAAGCAGAGCCAGGTTACCCTGGTCACCCTAGCTAAATCCTGTCTTCGATTGGCTGATAGCCAGTCAAACCCCAGGTATGTGAACCATCCCAGCCAAGATCAGCAGAACCACCTAACTGACACCTATCTGATTCCAGATTTGTTAGCAAGGGATGTCCATTGTTATGCCTCTGAAGCTTTATAGCTATTATTACACAGCATTATTGTGCCCATAGATATCTCATCTTTGGATATAGTATCAGACACACCTTCCTCAAGTGCCTTCTCACATTCTTGGCCCCACTGTTTCCTAGGCCACCAACCACTTTGCCATAGCTACCACCCTACATAGTGACACACTACTAGCAGGCTGGAGTGATTCTTCTGCCTGAGGTCAGCTAGCCACGTGCTCAGAATCTTTGGCCCATCCCAACACTTCTGGACTCAAGGAATCATCATGCCACAGGGTTTCCCCAGTGATTGTCAAAAGGGCTAGATGATGCAATCTGGAAGAGCAGTGAAGTTAACTGTCTGGAAAACTTGGATCAATGGACTAGAAGAAGCCATCAGACAAATTCCTCTCCCTTCTCATGGACTATTTTGAGGCATAGTTTTTCACCCTCCTGCCCAGAGATGTACCATGTAGCTAAACAACTGTACTTATCAAATTATCAGCAGTGTCTCTTCATGGCTTTTCATGAAACAGAAACCAAATGCTATACAGTAATTTACCAGTTTGCATTTGCTCCCAGTCTCTGCTAGCCTTACTTCCTTACTCTCACCAGCCTGGATTGCCCCTTCTAATAAAGTAATAGATTTAATTTTTGCCTGAGGCTCTCTGTTCTAGAGAAGCCAGGTGGTTTAGTCTGTATTTGGTGAGGAAAGCAGATTCATTAAAGTAATACATGAATGAAGAGGTTTAATAAAGGAATTGGGGTTCACCCAAATATGGGAGTTGCTAGGGAAATAAAGGTCTGGAAGACCAGCAGAAGAGGATTAGAGAAACATTCACTAACTAGTTCAGCCCGAGACGCTCAAAGTACTCATGGCTTAGTTTGTAGAAATGTATATGTATTGAATATATGGCTTTTCTAATTTCCTTAATCTTTCTAGTAGCCCTTTGACTCAGCTGAAACGCATCTCTTTAACTCCTTCAGAGGTTGTACAAAATGAGTGTATAGTTAGACCTTACTTGGTCTTTTACTTGAGGCCATCATAATGGCAATACCCTGGATTTGTTCTTTGTCCTAAGGTTATAGTTAATGATCAAACATTTGATTCGGTGAAAAACAATTTCATTTTCCAGTCTAGGCTCTATATTCCCTCTCAATACTATTTGCATTACCACTTCCTTATTTTTGAGCTTGTCTTAGAGTACCTTATAAATTGCAGTGAATAGCAGCCAGCTTATTCTTTCAAAATTCTGCCTCAAAATCTCACCCAATGCCATGAAGGTATTAGGTACATTTTCTGTCTTCCATGTTACTGCAGGTGATAATTTTACCACACTTTTGCCTCCAAATACTGGCAATTAAAAGACCCTAGTGTGGGGGCCCCTTAACCAATCTCAGCTGCCCACCCACAACCCCCTGTGTCCAGTATCCTGGATGATAGAAACCAGCTCCACAGAGAGAAACAAAACAGTAAAATAAACCAGGAACAACTCTTCACTGAAATGTTCCCTGAGTCATCAGCGCTGCAGACACAACACGGGTTCTTCAGCATCAGGTTCAAAAGTCAGGGCTCTGGGTCACAAAAAATGTGGCCCCTTACCACCTCCTCAGTGGAAAGAACTCTGTGTGTTTTCTTTAGGGTGATAGAAACAGCACACTGAAGCTGCAAACATTTAAATGGCACACAGGCTGTTAACGGTTGTAAACTTCTTGAATCCAGGCAGAGAAAACAAGAGCCCCCAAAGGAGAAAAAGTTTACTCATAAAGTTCATGAGTAAGAAAAATTTTTAATTTGTACATTATTTATGACTGATTAACTACTTGATCACCTGAATAAAAGGTTGTATAGGAAAAAAAAAAAAGACCCTAGTGAAAAGTTTGGCTACACACTCAATGAGCCTGCAATGAAGACCACCACCCATCAATAACACTTGGTGAAAGACTCCAAATTAGAAAGAGGCGGGGGGGGGGGTGGAAATCCAAAGGAAACAGACAAGCAGAGAACAAAAGGGAAAAAAAAAACTAAATATCTTCAAAAAAAAGAAACTATATTGTATTCACAAAACAAGAATGGGATAGTATGAAACAGAACAAGCACTAGACAAAAAAGAGATCCTGGGGAGACCTTCAAGATGGCGGAGGAGTAAGAGGTGGAGATCACCTTCCTCCCCACAAATACATCAGAAATACCTCTACATGTGGAACAACTGCTACAGAACACCTACTGAATGCTGGCAGAAGACCTCAGACTTCCCAAAAGGGTCTTGTAGCTCCAGCCGGGTGTCAGACCTGTGCCTCTGAGGTGGGACAGACGAGTTCAGGACATTGGTCCACCAGGGACCTCCAGGCTCCACATAATATCAAATGGCAAAAGGTCTCCCAGAGATCTCCATCTCAACACTAAGACCCAACTCCACTCAACGACCAGCAAGCTACAGTGCTGGACACCCTATGCCAAACAACTAGCAAGACAGGAACACAACCCCACCCATTAGAAGAGAGGCTGCCTAAAATCATAATAACGTCACAGACACCCCAAAACACACCACCGGACCAGTCCTGCCCACCAGAAAGACAAGATCCAGCCTCATCCACCAGAACACAGGCACTAGTCCCCTCCACCAGGAAGCCTACACAACCCACTGAACCAACCTTAGCCACTGGGGACAGACACCAAAAACAACGGGAACTATGAACCTGCAGCCTGCGAAAGGGAGACCCCAAACACGGTAAGTTAAGCAAAATGAGAAGACAGAGAAACACACAGCAGATGAAGGAGCAAAGTAAAAACCCACCAGACCAAACAAATGAAGGGGAAATAGGCAGTCCACCTGAAAAAGAATTCAGAAAAATGATAGTAAAGATGATCCAAAATCTTGGAAATAGAATAGAGAAAATACAAGAAACGTTTAACAAGGACCTAGAACTAAAGAGCAAACAAACGATGAACAACACAATAAATGAAATTAAAAATTCTCTAGAAGGAATCAATAGCAGAATAACTGAGGCAGAAGAACAGATAAGTGACCTGGAAGATAAAATAGTGGAAATAACTACTGCAGAGCAGAATAAAGGAAAAAAAAAAGAATTGAGGACAATCTTAGAGACCTCTGGGGACAACATTAAATGCACCAACATTCGAATTATAGGGCTTGCAGAAGAAGAAAAGAAAAAGAAAGGGACTGAGAAAATATTTCAAGAGATTATATTTGAAAACTTCCCTAATATGGGAAAGGAAATAGTCAATCAACTCCAGGAAGCACAGAGTCCCATACAGGATAAATCCAAGGAGAAACACGCCAAGACATATATTAATCAAACTATCAAAGATTAAATACAAAAAAAATATTAAAAGCAACAAGGGAAAATCAACAAATAACATACAATGGAATCCCCATAAGGTTAACAGCTGATCTTTCAGCAGAAACTCTGAAAGCCAGAAGAGTGTGGCAGGGCATTTTTAAAGTGATGAAAGGGAAAAACCTACAACCAAGATTAGTCTACCCAGCAAGGAGCTCATTCAGATTTGACGGAGAAATTAAAACCTTTACAGACAAGCAAAAGTTAAGAGAATTCAGCACCACCAAACCAGCTTTACAAGAAATGCTAAAGGAACTTCTCTAGGCAGAAAACACAAGAGAAGGAAAAGACCTACAATAACAAACCCAAAACAATTAAGAAAATGGTAATAGGAACATACATATCGATAACTACCTTAAATGTAAATGGACTAAATGCTACAACCAAAAGACATACACTGGCTGAATGGATACGAAAACAAGACCTGTATATATGCTGTCTACAAGAGATGACCTTCAGACCTAGGGACACATACAGACTGAAAATGAGGGGATGGAAAAAGATATTCCATGCAAATGGAAATCAAAAGAAAGCTGGAGTAGAAATTCTCATATCAGACAAAATGGCTTTAAAATAAGGACTATTACAAGAGACAAAGAAGGACACTACATAATGATCAAGGGATCAATCCAAGAAGAAGATACAGCAATTGTAAATATATATGCACCTAGCATAGGAGTGCCTCAAACATAAGGCAAATGCTAACAGCCATAAAAGGGGAAATCGACAGTAACACAATCATAGTAGGGGACTTTAACAGCCCACTTTCACCAATGGACAGATCATCCAAAATGAAAATAACTAAGGCAACACAGGCTTTATTTTTTTAATTTTTTAAAAATTTATTTATTTTATTTTATTTATTTTATTTTTGACTGCGTTGGGTCTTTGTTGCTACGCACGGGCTTTTCTCTGGTTGTGGCGAGTGGGGGCTACTCTTCGTTGAGGTGCGTGGGCTTCTCATTGTGGAGCACAGGCTCTTGGTGTGTGGGCTTCAGTAGTTGTGGCTCGTGGGCTCTGGAGTGGCAACACAAGCTTTAAATGACACATTGAACGAGATGGACTTAATTGATATTTATAGTACATTCCATTCAAAAACAACAGAATAGACTTTCTTCACAAGTGCTCATGGAACATTCTCCAGGATAGATCATATCTTGGGTCACAAATCAAGCCTTGGTAAATTTTAAAAACTTGAAATTGTATCAAGTATCTTTTTCGACCACAATGCTATGATACTAGATATCAATTACAGGGAAAAAATCTATAAAAAATACAACACAGGGAGGCTAAACAATACAGTACATAATAACCAAGAGATCACTGAAGAAATCAAAGAGGAAATCAAAAAATACCTAGAAACAAATGACCATGAGAACACGACGACCCAAAACCTATGGGATGCAACAAAAGCAGTTCTAAGAGGGAAGTTTATAGCAATACAATCCTACCTCAAGAAACAAGAAACATCTCAAATAAACAACCTAACCTTACACCTAAAGCAATTAGAGAAAGAAGAACAAAAAGATCCCTGAAGTTAGCAGGAGGAAAGAAATCATAAAGATCATATCAGAAATAAATGAAAAAGAAATGAAGGAAATGGTAGCAAGATAAATAAAAGTAAAAGCTAGTTGTTTGAGAACATAAACAGAATTGATAAACCATTAGGCAGACTCATCAAGAAAAAAATGGAGAAGACTCAAATCAACAGAATTAGAAATGAAAAAGAAGTAACAACTGACACTGCAGAAATACAAAGGATCATGAGAGATCACTACAAGCAACTCTATGCCAATAAAATGGACAACCTGGAAGAAATGGACAGATTCTTAGAAATGCACAAACTGCCGAGACTGAACCAGGAAGAAATAGAAAATATGAACAGACCAATCACAAGCACTGAAATTGAGACTGCGATTAAAAATCTTCCAACAAACAAAAACCCAGGACCAGATGGCTTCACAGGTGAATTCTATCAAACATTTAGAGAAGAGCTAACAATTATCCTTCTCAAACTCTTCCAAAATATAGCAAAGGGAGGAACACTCCCAAACTCATTCTACAAGGCCACCATCACCCTGATACCAAAACCAGATAAAGATGTCACCAGAAAAGAAAACTACAGGCCAATATCACTGATGAACATAGATCCAAAAATCCTCAACAAAATACCAGCAAACAGAATCCAAAAGCACATTAAAAGAATCATACACCATGATCAAGTGGGGTTTATCCCAGGAATGCAAGGATTCTTTAATATATGCAAATCAATCAATGTGATAAACCATATTAACAAATTGAGGGAGAAAAACATATTATCATCTCAATAGATGCAGGAAAAGCTTTTGACAAACTTCAACACCCATTTATGATAAAAACCCTCCAGAAAATAGGCATAGAGGGAACTTACCTCAACATAATAAAGGCCACCTATGACAAACCCACAGCCAACATCATTCTCAATGGTGAGAAAATGAAGCCATTTCTCTAAGATCAGGAACAAGACAAGGTTGTCCACTCTCACCACTATTATTCAACATAGTTTTGGAAGTTTTAGCCACAGCAATCAGAGAAGAAAGAGAAATAAAAGGAATCCAAATCAGAAAAAAAGAAGTAAAGCTGTCACTGTTTGCAGATGACATGATACTATACATAGAGAATCCTAAAGATGCTACCAGAAAACTACTAGAGCTAATCAATGAATTTGATAAAGTAGCAAGATACAAAATTAATGCACAGAAGTCTCTTGCATTCCTATATACTAATGATGAAAAATCTGAAAGAGAAATTAAGGAAACACTCCCATTTACCATTACAACAAAAACAATAAAATACCTAGGAATAAACCCACCTAAGAAGACAAAACACCTGTATGCAAAAAACTATAAGACACTGATGAAAGAAATTAAAGATGATACAAACAGATGGAGAGGTATACCATGTTCTTGGATTGGAAGAATCAACATTGTGAAAATGACTATACTCCCCAAAGCAATCTACAGATTCAGTGCAATCCCTATCAAACTACCAATGGCATTTTTCACAGAACTAGAACGAAAAATTTCACAATTTGTATGGAAACACAAAAGACCCCGAATAGCCAAAGCAATCTTGAGAAAGAAAAACGGAGCTGAAGGAATCAGGCTCCCGGATTTCAGACTGTACTACAAAGCTACAGTAATCAAGACAGTGTGGTACTGGCACAAAAACCGAAATATAGATCAATGGAACAGGATAGAAAGCCCAGAGATAAACCCATGCACATATGGTCACGTTATCTTTGATAAAGGAAGCAAGAATATACAATGGACAAAAGATAGCCTCTTCAGTAAGTGGTGCTGGGAAAACTGGACAGCCACATATAAAAGAATGAAATTAGAACACTCCCTAACACTGTACAGAAAAATAAACTAAAAAATGGATTAAAGACTTAAATATAAGGCCAGACACTATAAAACTCTTAGAGGAAAACATAGGCAGAACACTCTATGACATAAATCACAGCAAGATCCTTTTTGACCCACCTCCTAGAGAATTGGAAATTAAAAAAAATAATAAACAAATGGGACCTAATGAAACTTAAAAGCTTTTGCACAGCAAAGGAAACCATAAACAAGATGAAAAGACAGCCCCCAGAATGGGAGAAAATATTTGCAAATGAAGCAACTGACAAAGGAATAATCTCCAATGAAAATCAAAACTACAATGAGGTATCACCTCATACCAGTCAGAATGGCCATCATCAAAAAATCTACAAACAATAAATGCTGGAGAGGGAGTGGAGATAAGGGAACCCTCTTGCACTATTGGTGGGAATGTAAACTTATCCCGCCACTATGGAGAACAGTATGGAGCTCCCTTAAAAAACTAAAAATAGAACTACCATACGACTCAGCAATCCCACTACTAGGCATATACCCTGAGAAAACCATAATTCAAAAAAGTCATGTACCACATTGTTCATTGCAGCTCTATTTACAATAGCCAGGATATAGTAGACAACCAAAAATTTCTGTTGAATGGATGAATAGCCAGCAACCTAAGTGTCCATCGACAGATGAATGGATAAAGAAGATGTGGCACATATATAAAATGGAATATTACTCAGCCATAAAAAGAAACGAAATTGAGTTATTTGTAGTGAGGTGGATGGACCTAGAGACTGTCATACAGAGTGAAGTAAGTCAGAAGGAGAAAAATAATTACCGTATGCTAACACATATGTATTGAATGTAAAAAAAAAAAAAAAAGGTTCTGAAGAACCTAGGGGCAGGACAGGAATAAAGTCACAGAAGTAGAGAATGGACTTGAGGATATGGGGAGGGGGAAGGGTAAGCTGGGACGAAGTGAGAGAGTGGCATGGACTTATATATACTACCAAATGTAAAATAGATAGCTAGTGGGAAACCGCTGCATAGCACAGGGAGATTAGCTCACTGCTTTGTGACCACCTAGATGGGTGGGAGAGGGAGGGTGGGAGGCAGATGCAGAAGGGAGGAGATATGGGGATATATGTATATTCATAGCTGATTCACTTTCTTTTAAAGCAGAAACTAACACACCATTGTAAAGCAAATATACTCCAATAAAGATGTTAAAAAAAAAGATTCTGTAAATTATTGGATTGGCCAAAAAGTTTGTTCGGGTTTTTCCGTAAGATGTAAAATTTAAAATGATAAAATAATAAAAGATAAAAATGTGAATGATGAAATAAATCAATACCAGAGTTGGAAGAGAAAATATAGCATATGAGTAGAATATTATAACTTCCAAAAAAAGTTCAACCTTAGTTTAAAGTTGTAGTTGAAACTATAGGCTACATGTTACGTTTTATTTAATAAAAACCTTGAGGAGAAAGACACTGATAATAGTGCTTATACTAGCCAATACCGTTTGTTGTTAAGGAGAAAGTTGGAGATTATTTGTATACCAGTTACCTTAAATTAACAAAAAATAGAGTATTAGCCAGGTGGAATGAGTCTATTCATAGACTTAATCTATTAATCTACACGTACACTGTATATTATAATCATATTGAGTTTCTAGCTGGATTGCTGAGATGGACCAAGGCACTACTCTCCAAATTATTTTTAACCATGATGTTTCTGTATTATCCTCTTGAGATTCTGACAATTGCAATCTTACTTTATATGTAGTTATAATAAATAGTATTTATCTCATTACATAGTTTTATAGAATATTGTGTTTGATGGAGAAGATTACTCACCTGTCCTGTAATGTTTGCATCAACGCTTTGCTGATTAATTTAGTATCTATGACCTCAGTATCTTTATTCACTAATTCTGCCACTATAATGAGTGAATAACTAGCTAGTCAAAAAACAATACTTTGTTTTGACTTTCTTTCTAAAGGTCATTACTAAATTCAGAGTGATGTTTATTTTTCCCCTTGAGGAGGTCTCCCAGAAAGTCAAAGAAATGAAAAATAGAAGGAAAAAAAAATTAGGGACTACTCCATGAGGCCCTTTATCTAGATAATAAGAGTTACAGACAGAATGAGAATTGTGGGGAAAAAAAATGTTTTTAATTCCTAAAACTGAAGGACACAGGTCTTTAGAATGAAAGAAAAGGCACAGAGTAAGGCTTAGCATCAAGGAATTGCAGAACACCACAGAAACACAGAAAATAAACAAAATTTTCAAAGAGAAGAAATAAGTCATACAAAGGTCAAGAATCACGTTGTTAGAGGACTTCTCAAAAATATTGGAAAGTAGAAAACATTGGGGTGATGACTTCAGAACTCTTAAGTGAAAACGATTTGGTTTCTGTTTCCAGTTATACGATCAAGTGTGAGTATAAACTAGAGACATACAATGTCTCAAAAAATTTACCTCCCATATATCCTTGAGATAAAGATGTTTAGGAAGATACTGGAGGATGTTTGCCTTAAAAATGCAGGAAGAAACCAAAAGGGAGGAGAGAGCGTCAAGAAAGCAGCAAAGGGAAATCCCAGGATTCATCCATTCAACAGAAAGTTTTGGTTGCCTACTATGTGCCAGATTCTTTTCTAGGTAATGGATATAGCACTTTAGGTAATAAGTGCTAAGAAGGAAAGTAGAGCAGAGTAAGAGACTAACAGTGACTGGTGCAGGAAAGAGATGCTATTTTAAATAAGGTCATCTTGGAAAGTCTCAATAAGGTAGAATCGAGCAGAGACCTGAGTGAAGGGAGAGAAAGTGAGCTGTGCAGGTAACACAAAGAATAGCATTCTGAGGAAAGGGAACAAGTATGTGCAGAGGTCCTGAGGCAGCAATATACTTGGCATGTTTGGGAAATAGCAAGGAGGCCAGTTTAGCTGGACCAAATTGTGGGAGGGGAAAAAGTGGTAGAAGACAGGATCATAGTGGAGTAGGGATAAGGGGTCACATCTTTAATGCTTTGGAGATGCTTGGATTTTACTCTGAGTGAGATATGAAGCCATTGGAGGGTTTAAGCAAAGGAGTGACAAGGTTTGACTTATATTTTTAAAGGATTATTCTGACTCCTTTGTGGAAAATAGACTGTAAGAGGGTAAGGAGTTAAGTAGGAAGATTAATTAGAATACTATTTCAATAGTCCATGTGAAAGATGATACTTGCTTGGACAAGAGCAGTCATGATAATAAAAGAGTGGTAAGGAATGGTCAGATCCTGGATATATTTGAAGTTAGAGCCAAATATGATTTGCAAATGGATTAGGTGCTCTGATAGATATGGAGATGTGCTGCCTTGATCCTCCTTCTAGGAAAGACTTGCTGATGAACCTCAGGAAGTGTGGAGGACAGAAATTCTCCAGCTCTCAGCACTTCATCTGCAGCAGCTATAGAAAACACTTTACCTGAGGTCACATCCTCCCTAGATCTGAGGAGCGAACACAGTGGGGATGTAAAACCCTTGCCATTTCAGCCTAATGCATCACATTATGTCAGGCAAAACTCACTCCAGAGCTTCCTCCTTTGCAGCTTGACTTCTCCCTCTGCGCAATCTGCTTCTTCCCCTTCCCTTGACAAGTGTTCTCTGATAAACATCTTGCAACCCAAATTCCATCTCAGGATCTTCAGAGAACCAAACTGTGACAGTTGGTCCCAGTAGTGGTCTAAGGTGCCTGTGAGGAATCCATCACATGTGGCACATGGAACACAAAGAGCCCCTGGCTGAAGGTGGCAGCTTTCACCAGTGGTAAAATGAGAGAGTTTACCTGTGGAAGAGAATGAACTAGTGAGTGCAGTATATCAAGTACTTGAGACTCTTGAAGGAACTCATAGATTTAAGAATAACAGAATTGGATGGCTAAGTACCACTGATGCTCTACAGAAAGTGGGCCTCTTTAGTTGCACACAAAGCTTGTCCAGAACTGAGTAGTCTGAGTGGCTTAACTGGTAATTGTCCTAGGAGAAGAAATATTGGAAGATCAACCACAGGAAGTCTGGAATAGAGGCCTATGTATGGACATACTGGCACTGAGCGTGAGCATGAACAGTGAAGGTCTTTGTACCACGTGTAACACCCACCAGAGAGCATCCACTACTGAAGGGGCACTAAACAATAAAGAAGACTGAATAAATTGCCCAGTTGACATCATCTGCCTCAGTCATTGGCCAACTGGTGCTGGCCCTTGGGCACATGAATGGAGTGTCCACTGGAGAAGGGATGAAGACAGAGTGTGGGTTCAACTGATCAAGGCTAATTTAGCTTCTGCTGCTGCTGAATGCCCAAACTGCCAGCAATAGAGAGCAACACTGAGCTCCCGACATGACACTATTCCTTGAGACCAAGTGTCAAGTTGGCTACATTAGGCCCCTTCCATCCTGGAGTGACCACCTGTTTCTTGTTACTGGAATAGACACATATTCCAGATATGGGGTTGCTTTTCCTACCCAAAGAGCCTCAGCCAGTACCACCATCTGAGTGTTTATGTAATATTAGATTCACTAGCATGAGATCTCACATAATGTCTCATCAGACCAGGGAACCTGTTTTGCAAAAAAGGAAGTGCAGGAGTGGACCCTTATCCACAGGATCCACTGATAATGTCACATATCTCACCACCCAGAAACTGCCAGCCTGATAGGGCCTCGGAGCAACCTGCTGAAGGTAACAGCTGAATACCAGTTCAGAGGCAATACTCTGAAAGAGTGAGGTGCCATACTCCAAGATGTATTATATGCATTGGATCAAAGATATTTATATGGCACTGTGCCTCAGTAAAAAAAATATGGTCTAGAAGCCAAAGGGTGAAAGCAGAAGTGTCCCTAGCCCTTACAATCACTTCTAATGACCTTTAAAGTGCTATTTATGTTTCCTATCTTCACAACTCTGAACTCCACATATTGAGAGGTCTTGGTCCCTAAAGGGGATACACTTCTAAGAAATATAGCAAAAATTCCATTGAAATATAAGGTGCAGCTGCTACCTGGGTACTTTGGGCTCCTTGTGCCCAGAGACCAGCAGGCAAGAAAAGGGGACACCTTCTTGCCAGGGATAATTGATTCTGATCATCAGAAGGAGATAGGGATCCTGTTACACTCACTATTAAGGTAGAAAAGAGTGAATATGGAGCCCAAGTGATACACTTAACAAATTGTGACTGTAAGGAGAAGGTTTAGCAACTCCATCCTGATAAATGCATGATGGCAGAAACTCAGGCCCCTCAGGGAATAAGGGTCTAGGTCACAACACCAGGTAAGCCAACAACAGCAGCAGAGGTGGTAGTGGAGGATGAGGGAAATCTAGAATTGATAGTGGAGGGGGGAGATGACAAGTATTGATTGTATTCTACAGCCTTACTACAGCAGTTGGGACTGTAGTTTGTCCCACTAACCTCTATCTTCTAAGTTCCCCTCAGGAAAAGAGGCCCCTTAACTCTTGTAGGAGCTGCTTCCTAAACATACATGGAGAAATCGACCTATATGAAGCAAGGGGTAGATTGTGGTAAGCAAAGAGATATGCTGCCCAGATTCATCTTCAAGAAAGGCCTTGCTGCCCAACTGCAAGGAATGAGGTCAGCAACCTCCAGCTTCCAGTTTCTTCACAGTCTAGCTCAACTGCAGAGAGCCACTTTGCTTCAAGTCCTGCCCTTCCTACATTTGGTGACTGAGTGACATCAGCTGCATGCAGCTGCAGAAGTGACCCCAGCACACATGGGGAGCAAAAAATATAAACAGTCAAACAGAGAATTAAGAGAATTTATAAATGATTGTTATTATTTTAAAACACTACATTTTTTGGAGTGATTTGTTATTCAGCAACAGATAGAGAAATTGGTATCTGGAGTAGCATGTAATCTTAACAAAATGCAGAAACATGTGGTACTGGCTTTCAGACTAGGTAGCAGGTTGGGGATTGGAAGAGTGGCAAGAAGACTGCTAGTGGAGGCTGAAAGGTCGGTGTGGTAGACAGAATAATGCTCCCCTACCTCAAGATATCCACATCCTAATTCCCAGAAACTATGGATATGTTACTTTACGTGGTAAAAGGGACTTTGCAGATGTGATTAAGGATCTTGAGATGTGGAGGTTACCTTGCGTTATCCAGGTGGGCCAATATAAACACAAGGGTCCTTAAAGTGGAAGAGGGATACATAAGAGGAAGTCAGAGTGATACGAAATTAGGACTCTGTTGCTGGCTTTGCAGATGGGCGAGGGGAACCACAAGCCAAGGAATGTAGGCAGCCTCTAGAAGCTGGAAGAGGCAAGGGAACATGTTCCTCTCTAAGAGCCTCCAGAAAGGAATATTGTTCAGCCAACATCTTGATTTTATTCCTGTGAGATCAGTGTTGTGCTTCTAACCTACAGAACTATATAATAATAAATTTGTGTTGGTTAAGCCTGCTAAGTTTGGTGTTATATTGCACAAGCAAGAGAAAAATAATAATACAGTTGGTTAAAAGGCTATTAGCCTTGAAGAATAGTAAACGAACTCTTAGTAGAGGGTGGAAAAAGGCAGTAAGGAAATCATTAAATGCTGGAAAATGGGATTTTTTTTAAAATGTAGCAATAGATAATTGATACAGCAATATTTTTGTTTGTAGAGGAGAGCTTAAGAGAAAAAGACTTAAGAAGAAAAGACCTGTAGAGAATTGGGGGGACTAGATTTTTCCTTTTGAACTGCTTCTGTCTCTTTTAGTTGACTGATGGTATCTTCATCAATATAATTTTCTTAAAAATTGTGTGAGCCTTATTTAGCAAATTAGTCCACCCCATTAGACAAAAGCCACTTCCATAAATCTCTTCTAGGCAGGCCCCTTCTACCTTGGGCTGATAATGCAAGTGCTGTAGAAAATGCCCACAGTATTTATTCTGTAGCCTTCAGGGCCTATGAGGCGTTGCTTGACATCATTCTAAAATCTTAAAGGGTCTTATAGCCTCTAATTTATTATAACCCTGAGACTATGTTTTATTGTTGGCACTTTGGGCCTTTGTCTTTGCCCCGAGATCATTTATGACATTGAAAATATTTTTCTGGCTGATACAGATGGGAATAAAAAATGGTAGAGAATACTTCATAGGCTTCTGGATGTGCTAAGAGTTTATAAGAGATGACATCTACATATTTTACTTTCCTCTCTAGACTCATCATAAAAAACTTTGAAAAGTTAATACTACTTTTTTAAACTTGAATATAAGTTAAACTTAGAGGTAATATCTATTTTGTTATTAAATGTATTATAAATATTTATGTTATTGTAATACAGTACAGTCATAACAAGCATCCATGAGCATTTAACAAACAACTGTTAATTTATGAAGCAGAGAATAACATGAGTGAAAGTTCTGGTTAAATTTTTAGAGTGAAAGCTAACTATTTATTAGCTTAAGAAAGAATTTATGTTTGATTATCCTGTATGAAAGTGTTGATGCCAACTGGTTCTCTGCTGGGAGTTCAAAAAACAACTCAAATATGTATAAAAGAATATTTATCTTATTTCCTCTTGAATACCAATAACAATGTTTACAATCTTATTATCAAGGGCAATGGTTTCTTTTAACACATGTATATCCTTGACAATGCTGCAAATAGACTCAAATTTTCTAATTATTGATGGCTCCTTTTTCTTTAATTGATTACATATTTGGAATTTTATAACTATACTGAATCCAAAGAAAAATTGCTTTGTTAACTTCAGGGCTTTTTTAAGTCTAAGTATAATGGATTGTAAAGATAATGGAATTTTTTAAAGTCTAGATTCCTTCCATTCTCAGAGAAGATTATCTAATCTTTTTATCACTATAGAGGATTTTTTTTTCACAGTGATATGTTATTAAATGTTTGCTATTGTAACCTTTTTTTCCTTCAGTTTCTCAAGCAAACGTTTCACAAATGCTTTAGGAAACTCTAGAGAAACTTTTAATAATTTAACACACAATAAATTCTGATTTTAAAGCACTTAGGAAGGAAGGAAGGGAAGGAAGGGAGGAAAGAAGGAAGGAAAGAAGGAAGGAAGGAAGGAAAGAAGGAAGGAAAGAAGGAAGGAAGGAAGGAAGGAAGGGGAGACAATACATTGAACCAAGTAGCCTAATGTTTTATAATCTTAGGGGAAAAAATTCCTTTTTCTCCTTTCAAGACACATTTCCCTGAGAACATGTTTTTTGTATTTAAAAAACAGAAGTCTTACTTCCTTTTCTCCTCTATAAAAGAGTTCTCCTCTCTGCTTTTTCTGGGGACTTGCACGTTGCTCACCACGGTTGCAGAACCCAAACTGAAATTCTCTATTGATCCCACATTAACCCCTTTTTTTTTTTTTTACCTGAAGAAATAACTGGCAGTCTGTTTTAGGTCAACAGAAGTGAAGCAGAGAGCATGGGTCACCAGGTAGCAGGATGGAGGGCTGGAGAGTGGCTGGAGAAGGCTGTTGGGAAGCTGAAGTGTGACCTGAGAGCTCCTCCTAACATGGGGCTCATCTGTCATCTTAAGCACACGTGGGGCACTGGACTGGGGGCATGTCCTGAGCACGGCCATCCCTTTCAGATGAGCAGGCTCTGCTGTAGCATGTGTTTCCTGGATGCTTGTTGGCAAAGAACCTCCTCTGAGTCCCTCCACCGGCAGGGCACATTTGGTTCCACAACAGGCCTCCTTTAGGAAAAGAGCACAGACTCAAAAGCTCAAGTCCATCCTGACAATGTTGAATTTTATCTGAAGGTTAAGAAATCCCCCCTTGTGTTCTGGAAAGATGGCTTACTGCAAAGAACCACTCTTCTTTGTATGCGTTAGATAAGACTTACAGATGCCCCCATTGTTTACCAATGATAAGCACACACAGACTCTCCAAACTCCCATTTTTTTCTTCGTAGATGATTAGCTGAAATGCTGTCCCCACTGATCATTTGGAACAAACTGTTTGTTAACCAAACTTTGGTCAAGCTTCTTTTCTTCTCTAAGGCTCCTGAACTTTGGCAGCAGACAGCTCTTCCTGAGAGTAGTGTGGCTTCAGGGTCAAACATTCTCTGATCTACTCTCCGATCGCTCCACCCTTTCATCCTATTTCCCCACATATAGTTCTTTCTAGCCTTGCTAAGCCCTCATTATGAGAGGAAAACTTTTTTTGCCTAACTCTTGAGAAGCTTGCAGACCTTATGGTCAGAGTTTCTCCCTTTTGTAACAGATCTCTCTCCTCCTAATGCAATACTTCCTGCCCCCCCCCCATGCCCCATAATCCTTTTGAATAAATCTTTCCTTACTAAAAAAAAAAAAAAAAAAACAGAAGTCTTTGTTACTTTTGGAAAATACTTTTGTAAAGTTAAAAGTATTTTCCAAATTTAAGTCTGGACACCTCAATTTATTTTCACAATGGGAAATGAAAATAAATGAGAAGCTATTCCAAAAGTAAATTAATTTTACTTCTCAGATGAAATCAATGTACAGAGATACTTAAAACTGGAACATGGTATCTTGAGAAGTCCAAGCTATCCTTCTAGAGATGTGGCAGATCCTTGGAGGCGGGCACTACATGGAAAGAAAGGCTACACAGGGAATAACTGAAATGCCCCAGTCAATAACACCAAAGCCCCAGACACGTGAGAGAGACCTTCTTGAACTTTCTCGCTCAGCTTAGCCACCAGCTGAATGCAGCCGCAACAGCAAACCCACCTAACATCACTTGAAGCAGCTATAGAAAGTAGTTTAACTGGATACCACATATCCTCTATATTAATCAACCAGACAGCTGACTGAATTTTTTTCAATGCCTAGTCAGTGATTCTGTTGTATGTGAAAGTAGCCATACTTGACAGCCTTACTCTAAACAAGAAAAACAAAGGTTTACTAATCATTGCTTTTACCCCCAAGGTTGCTAACATTAGGTCTTTATGTTTAATGTGCACTTTAAAAATAATGAGTAGCATATTGCTTATTGAAGTGCATTTGCAAATTGCTGACAATCACCTTTTTATAACCATATATTAGAAATAACAAGAAATATCTGCTATTTCAAATTTCAGTTCACTAAAAAGCATGGCATAGTTTGTATGTCATTCTATATAAAAGATTTTACTTATGGGTTGGTGGACAACTGACCATAATTAAATGGTAACCAACTAGTTTTTTAGTTGGATAAAGAGTTGCTCCTTATTCTACCTACCTATATTAAGATCTTTTTTCCAAGGTGCAATGGATTGAATGTTTCTGTCCCCACCCCCAGCTCCCCTCAAATTCATACGTTGAAATCCTGATCCCCAGTGTGATGGTGTTAGGAATGGGGGCCTCTCGGAGGTGATTAGGTCATAAGAGTGGAATCCTCATGAATGGGACTCCGTGCCCTTATAAGAAAAGAAAAGAAACCAGAGAGATAATCTCTCCTTACTCTCCTCACACTGGTCAGAACTATACTATATGCACACCCTGAACTAATCATCAGCAAGGGCAACCCAATCAGTATTTGCCTTTAAACTGGATTGACTTCATTGAAGGGATACATTATTTGAAGTCACTTCTGAATGAAGTTTTTAAGCAAAGAAGTAAGGAGGAAGGGGACGGGTATTGGGTAAAATAATATTTTTCAAATTTCAGATCACAACCAATTAGTGGATCGTGAAACCAATTTAATGGAGAGTAATTGACATTAAAAAATTAAATAAAATGGAATAAAATAAGTAGAAGTAATAAGCTCATCATACTTATTTGGCACTAACGTGGTTTACAAAATTTATGAGTTATCTGTGTGTATATTTGGTCATGATGTAAAATGAATTTCTTAGTACAGATCAAAGAGTTTGAAAGCCACTTGAGTAGACAGCCAGCTGTGTCTGCTATACACAATCCCCACTGGTCTTCTGAAAATTGGTTAAAAAGGAATAGCTGCATCCAATGATTCTCCCCTACAAGATGTAATGAGGCTCACCAGACAAAAGAGATGCAAGAGTAAAAACTAAAATATGTGAACTCTTTAAAATACGTGGGTTTATATAATTATCTAAGGACAGACTAGATAATAATAAAAAGTACCATCTAATGAGAAATCATGCACCTGGAATTTTACATACTATCTCTTTTAATTTTCTCAACAATACGTATCTTCTAATACATCTCAATGTTATGTATTATTCTCATTTTAAGGTTAGAAGAAACAACCAAACAAAGCTCAAAGAGGTTAAATAATTTAGTGTGTAAGTCACATAGCAAATAAGTGAGAGAACTTGGATTTAAACTTAAGTCTTTCTGATTAAAAAAAGCTCAAGCTTATTGACTACATTAATTTACCTCCCCAATGCTCACATGCTTCCAAACAATTTATCACTATAACAGCAGTTTTATTCTATGGAACAATGACAGTATTAAAATCACTCTAAAATTATGCAAACAAAAGCAACCACACAAAGGAAGGAAATAAAAAACCATAGATTTCAACATAATTAAGGCTTTTCTGTTGGTGATTTCAAAGTGAGTCATTGACAGTCTTCCTTATTTCTAGTTGAAATTTCCAATCAGTGCAAGAATAGTGATTTATGATGAATATCTTCTGATTATAAACCACAGGCCAAATAAGTGTTTGTGTTGAAATAAAAAGAAATCTTTTTAAAAACATCTTTATTGGAATATAATTGCTTTTCAGTGGTGTGTTAGTTTCTGCTGTATAACAAAGTGAATCAGCTATATGCATACGTGTATCCCCATATCCCCTCCCTCTTGCGTCTCCCTCCCACCCTCCTTATCCCACTCCTCTAGGTGGTCACAAAGCACAGAGCTGATCTCCCTGTGCCATGCAGCTGCTTCCCACTAGCTATCTATTTTACATTTGGTAGTGTATATATGTCAATGCTACTCTCTCACTTCGTCCCAGCTTACCCTTCCCCCTCCCCATGTCCTCAAGTCCATTCTCTACGTCTGTGTCTTTATTCCTGTCTTGCCCCTAGGTTCATTAGAACCACTTTTTTTTTTTAGATTCCATGTATATGTGTTAGCATATGGTATTTGTTTTTCTCTTTCTGACTTACTTCACTCTATATGACAGACTCTATGTCCATCCACCTCACTACAAATAACTCAATTTCATTTCTGAAATAAAAAGAAATCTTAAGTACAATTTTTGTATATAAAGTAACCGTTTTCTCTATATCAAGAGATGAACTGGTTATATATTTAGCATTTTAAAGCTCTTATTTCATTTTTTTTCATTTATAGATTTATAGCCCATTTGTCTGCTTGAACAGTTGGATACTAATAGTTTTATTACTGAGTGCTTTAAGATGAATGATGTTTGCGTCTTGGTGCCTCAAAGAAAGACCTTAAACCTTCTCTGTTTCGCCCACTAAAATAGAATATGTGCTATAGCTATTAGAAAGAACTGCAATTTTATGAATATAATAATGCAAAAGTAAAATTCATCACAAATAACCAATAAATATGTGTTTACTTCATGAAAGATGTATTCCTATCTAACAAGAAATACTGTGGTTTCTCATTCTAATTGGAGGGTTGGAATGGATGTATAATGCTAATATTTGAAGACCTAATCTCCTGCTATTATTAGCAATGTTATTCTTGAGAATTTTTCTTCCTTATTTGTGTTGAAAGATGAATAAATTCAATGTACGTAAGATCACTAAGACGATGCAAATAGAATGTAATATTTCAACATTTCTGATATACGTTAATTGACCCAAATGTACAGAGCATATTACATATGAGTTACAGGAAACTAGCATTCTACTAGAAGCTTAAGGTACACTATTCATTATAATGTTTTAAGCCTGCTTCTAGCTATCTTCTAGCTACCTAGCTTATTCTCAGCTGCTACTGTCCATGAGTAATTGTTATACCTTGGAGGATATCAGACCATGTTAATAACACCCAGAAGAACATATTTTGAAATGTAAATTTATTGAAAAACAAAAATAGAATACCTTTGAAAGCTAAATTGAACACTTATTCAACAAATATTTATTGAGCATCCTCTATATGACACTATGCTTGTGACTGTTTTTAAACTTTTTGACTTCCAAATGTTCATTGCTAGTATTTAGAAATGTGCTTTGTTTTGTGTATTGGACTTCTATCCTGTGAATTTGCTAAACTCACCTTTTTTTTTTTTTTTTTTTTTTTTTTTTTAGGTTCCTTGGGCTTCTACATAGACAGCTCTATCATCTGTGAATAGAGACTGTTTTGTTTCTTCCTTCCCAGTAAGTATGCTTTTTATTTCTTTTCTGTCTTTCTCTAGTTTAGATATCAGGGTAATATTGGCTTCCTAAAATGAGTTGGGAAGTGTTCCCTCCTCTTGTGTTTTATGAAAGAACTTGTATGGATTTTTATTCTTTCTTTATTAAATGTTTGGTAGAATTGACCAATGAAACCATCCAGGCCTGGAATTTTCCATTTTTGGAAAGTTTTTAAGTGAAATTCAATGAATAGATATAGGAAAATTAACTTTTTTCTTGAATGAGTTTTGACAGTTTATCCCTTTCAAGAATTGGGCCAAATCATCTGAGTTGTATAATTTACGGGCAGTGAGTTGCTTGTAGGATTCTCTTATTACCCTTTTAATGTCTGTAAGGTTTATGGTCTTCTGTTTTTTCTTGATCAATCTAGGTAGTGGTTTATCAATTTTATTGATCTTTCAAAGAATAAACTTTTTTTACCTGGATTTCCTCTACTTTTTTTTTTTTTTTTAGAAATTCACGTTCTTTTATTTATTTATTTATGACTGTGTTGAGTCTTCGTTTCTGTGCGAGGGCTTTCTCTAGTTGCGGCAAGTGGGGACCACTCTTCATCGCGGTGCGCGGGCCTCTCACCATCGCGGCCTCTCTTGTTGCGGAGCACAGGCTCCAGATGCGCAGGCTCAGTAGTTGTGGCTCACGGGCCCAGTTGCTCCATGGCATGTGGGATCTTCCCAGACCAGGGCTCGAACCCGTGTCCCCTGCATTGGCAGGCAGATTCTCAACCACTGCGCCACCAGGGAAGCCCTCCTCTACTTTTTATTTAACCAATTCTATTGACTTATGCTTTTATATTTATCATTTCCTTTTTTTTGTTTGTTTTTTGCTTACTTTGAGTTCAATTTGCTTTTTTTCCTGGTATTTTCACATTAAAACTTAGATTATTGATTTCAGATCCTTCTTCTTTTCCAATATAAGCATTTAATGCTATAAATTTCCTTCTGAGTACTGCTGTAGCTGCATCCCACAAGTTTTGATATGTTGTTTTTTCATTTTCAGTCAGTTCAAAATAATTTCCACTTTTCTTTGAGACTTCCTATTTGACCCATGAATTATTTAAAAGTGTGCCATTTAATTTTCAAACATTTGGAAATTTTCTAGAAAGTAATTGTTATTGATTTCCAATTTAATTCCTTTTGATCAGAGAACAAATTATTATTGTTCAATTATTTTGAATTTGTTATGGTTTGCATTGTGGCCCAGGATTTGATCTATCATCATGAATTTCCATGTGCACTTGAAAAAAAATGTATATTCTACTGTTGTTGGAGTTTCCTTTAAGTGTTAAGCAGGTTAAGTTGATTGATAGTGTTGCTCAAGTGTTCTGTAATCAGTAGGAGAGATAGGATGTAGTTGGCTTACTCCATCTTGGCCAGCAGTGGAAATTTAGGTTGGATTTTGAACCCAGATTTTTCTGACTGATAAATTGGTATTCTTTTCATTATGCCATAATGAAATATTCAGGATCTCTAAAAGCTCTAAAAACCCCTTATGTATTATGTGATGTAATTCTTGATCCTAATAAATTCATTTTTATGCAGCAAGTAAATTTTATTTTTGCTTAAAAGGGAAATATCAAAACCTACTTAGGAAATGAACAAGTCTTCCTTGTTCTTTGAATACACTTTAAACATTTTATTAAATTGCTCATTGCAAACAGGCTTTGCATATATTTATGCAAATTTTAAAGGCATGCCCTTCTGACTATCTCTTGCAAAGGATAATAGCTGGATTCATCTCCTTTTGGAGTCAAAGAGTTACTTCTTAGCTTTATAGGGAAAACTGAAGCATAGTGAAGGAAAGAAATCTACTAAACCACTGAATCAGGTGTTGAATTTGAGCTTTTATTTTCTTCTGGCTGATCACGCTACTGTGCTTTCTTCCATTCGTGGTGAATTAGAGAGGCAGGTTAGAGCAGTGTTTCTCAGTATTAAAAAAAAGTAAAGAAAGAAAAAAGAAAAAACAACAACAAATAAACATGGTCCGCTTTCACAAATACAAATATCCCAAACTCTCCTTCTACTACATTTACATTTTCTAAATAAATGAACATTTTGACTTAAAGAAAATTTTAAATAATAATTTTAGATTAAAAAAAATTCCCCATGTTTCCCTCTCCTGAGATTCATATACACTCCTTATATTGAAAGTGCAAATCATTTCTCCCTGCTAGATTCATCTATACCTGTTCATCTGGGGATCCTTTGGCAGTCTTCTAGTTTTCTTCAAAGTCTTGTTCACCCTAACTGGTCAAACTGTGACCCATCTCTATATCTAGAAATAGAGCAGGCTCCACTACCATAGACGGTCTCCTCCCTTTACCCCTGTAAACCCATGCCTTCCAGATAGCAGCAGGACACAAAGATGCCAACCAGTCCATACAGAAGTATGCAGAGGAATCACCTGTGTCACAGCCCATGAGGACAACCAGTGACAGGTCAGAGATGGTTGGCCAAGGACTAAAGGCCAAGCAGATGCTCTGGGGCAGGGTAGGCATACCAGCAGGTCACTAGTAATGATAAACTTTCTCCTTTGCTGTTTGTTATGGTAGTGAAACCATATCTGGCTCTGCTACCAAGTCTGCCATCATTTAAACAAAGCCTGCAGATAGACTACCAGACAAGTCTATTTTTCAATGGGTACCTTCCCTAACATACTTATAATAATGGGAAAAATTAATAGGATGTATTATATCAATGGGTCATACTAACCTCTCTCTTCTTTTTCTAAGTTCTTTTTAGTTCTTGGGTATACTGGCTGTGGGATGATGCAGGATATTTTTAAGGATTTTTCCTAAGATTTCTACAGTGTTATATAAAGCATGAGGAAGGATTATAGGGGTATGGAGAAAGAAAGGCAGTAATAAAAATTAAAGAGAGGGAGTAAGCAAGAGAATGGGCCAGGGTGAGAATGAGAGTGTGCATGAAACTAAAGGCTCGGCATATTTTAAGCCTGAGATCAACACTATTTCCTAATTGAGCTTCTTGCTTCCATTTTCATCCTCCTCTAATTGAGCTTCTTTTATGCCAGAGTCAATCCTTAAACTGCAAATCTAACCATATTGGCCCTTTGCTTAAAACTCTTTAGAAGATGAAGTCCCTCCATGATCTGACCCCCACCCTCTGCTTTATTCTCACCAACTGCTACCCTTCAGCTTACACTGAGACAATCTTCATCACCTTTGAGTTTCTGAAGAACAGTGGGCTATGCCATTCCTCTGGGCCTTTGCATTTTTTGTTCCTTTTCTCTGGCATGTCTGGTCCTTGTCTTTGCTGTAACACCCCCTCTGTGACTTCGTCCCAGACCATACATTCTGTGAGAGTTAATAAGTTCTTCTTCTGCAAAATATTATACATAGTACTTTCATTTTAACAAGCAGTTGTTGTATGGTAATTATTGGTTTTGTGTTTGTTGTGCTACTTGCTCTGTGAGCTCCTATGGGCAGGGACAAATTCTTATTTGTCATTTTGTCATCTGTGTCACTGTGCCTGGTACACCATAAGCTCTTAGAGAATGTTGGTTGATCTAAATCAGGTAGAGCTGTAACAAGAAGTCACCATACAGTCTCTCACTTTGTAGACTTATGCTCAAGTATGCAGCTGTGTTGAGCTATTATAATTTATCCACTCTGGAAAAAAAACCCAGCAACATTATTTTAGGCAGATAGCTGGGTCAAGCAATCATGTTGTCTTTTTCCATTGGGGTAAGGATATCCCAAAGGAAAAATATAATGAACAGAAGCCTCTTACATCAGTCTTTTATATTTAGGGGGGAAAAGGATTTGCAAAATTTTCCAAAAGCCAGTTAGAAAAATTAAGCACCTATGCAATGTGATACTTCTAAAAATAATGCCCAGAAGAACAGCAGTTCTAGAGAATACTAAATCTGAGTGTGGCTAGATTCCATCTTCATTTTGGAAACAACCACAGCTGTGGCCAGCCCAGTCAGACGGTGGAATGCAGTTGAGAATTTGATATGGGGGGGAAAGGAAAGGGAACTAGGTTTCCTGCCCTGAGTCAGTTGGCACAAAGTCCCTGGTCCCTCCCCTTCCCCCCATCTCCTGCCCCCAACTCTCTCCTCCTCACCCAGGAAATATATTGGTGATCTGGGCAAGATCTGGTATTTGGTTTCTGTTTGTACTTTGGGGGATATCGCAGTAAAAGGGCTTTAAAGAAACTAAGATGACAGTGTTTTATTATACGGTACATCTCTAACTCTTCCAAGTTTGGACAAGTATCAAGTTAAGCCACAGAGAAATGCTTTCCTTCTCTTTAAAAATTTCTATAAATGGTATTTTGCAATTTATCTGAGACGAAAGAAACACAATAGTTCCAACTTCATTAAGCTTTCCTTTACCAAAAATATTACAAGATCACACGCCTGCTAGAAATGACACACTGGTCTTAACCGACAATATTTTATGGAGAAGATAAATTTCCGATCCTATCTTCTGTATCTGTCTTGTACTCTACCCACCTTTTCCCTGTCCTTTATTAAATCATAAAACGCTTATATAGCAAAAATGAGGGAGCTATCAGCAACTACATGGAAGTGGCATGTCTTCTGTTAAACAGCTGCCAGGAAAACTAATTTATGGCTGTGTTAGTCAGGATAGTGGTTACCCTTAGGAGGAAGGGTTGGCAGTAACTGGAAGGAGACACGGGGAAGACTTCTGGGGTGCTGCTAATGCTCTATTTCTTATTTGGGCGCTGATTACATGGATATGCTTAACTAGTGAAAAATAATTGACCTATATATACCCTTATGATTTATATAATTTTATGTAGGTATGTCTTATTTCAAAAAAATAAATAGTAATAATGATAATAAAGGTATCAGGCTCGTGTTGGTTCAAAATGTACTTAGAACAAAGAAAATAAAGACCAGTAAATCCATGTCTATACAATAATAGACAGTGAGTATATAATATAATAATATACAATGAGTATACCCAGTAGGAGCATGTGGAATATACTGTGGACGCCTGCCATATCAGTAAACAAAGGATGTTGCAGCCATCAAGCCCTCAGCCACTGCAGCCACCTCCAGCAGTGCACCCTGAGGGGATTCAGGATGGAAAAGAACATGATACTGGCCTTAGATAGCCAAGGTGGATATCGAAGGAATGATTTCAGTGAGCCAGACTCTTGCATTTCCCCCTAGGTAGAAAAGCGCTAAACTCATTTACTTGAGATGTCTGGTTTTCTTTAATTAACAGTTATCTTTTGATGTTCCGACAGCCTGGTTTTTGTTGCAAAAACTCCTACATATCTTGCCTCCTCCCTTCCCTCTTCAGAGCAGTCCCTCAAAGCAATCTTCTGGGCTTAAGTCCTCAGGAAGTCTGCTGAATAAAACATAATTCTCAGCTTTTAGGTTGTGTATCTTTTTCAGTTGATGATACCTTTTAATAAGAGGTCATTTCTTTACTTTTGGAATAGGAGGCCCAGAAGTCCAGACGAAGAGGCCTGTTTCTCAGCGAGTAATAGGCAGGAAAGGTTCTGTCCAACTCTTGTTGCCACATTGCCCAGATTTTCTTGGGTCATCTTCTTATTGTTACAGAACAACTTTTGGGGAAATACAGGGCAGATATTATTGACTCATCTTTTAAAAAGAGGAGCCTTAGGTACATACTTTTTAATAATTTGTTCAGGATAATAGAGATAATTCCCTCTTTTTGATATCAAATGAAGAAAATACTATGATTATTGAGGGAAAGCCTCATTTGGACTCTGCTGACTTGATCAAAGCCTTCTTGGTTAAACTCTTTTCCGTGACTAATCTTACTTAATCTTCTAGGAAACAGTACCCGTTCCTCTCTGGAATCTCCTGTAGGCAGGAAGACATGAGATTTCTCCGCTTTCCTCAAATAGCTTTCCTCAAAACTGGCATGTCTATGAGAGGAATTTTTAATAAACGAGGATGGTGGAACTTTATGGGCTACCCGCATTGTGAGTTTTTGAGATCTATGTGAGAACCCAGCAGTGGCTTCCCAAGAGGAGGGGGTGGGGGAGCTGTGGAAGCAGTCTGCCCTAGGTGCAGGCAATAAAGGATGCATTTTCTATAGAGAGTTTTCAAAAATAATAAAGCCAACTGAAGTTGTTCATCTGCTTTTTATTATCACCTTGTGCCTGAAAATCCTCTGGTGCCCTTCCTAGAGGCTCTCACCAGACCAGAAAGCAGTAGTGAGGGATGCAACTGACCCTTCTCCCCACCTCCACCCTGTGCCCCATTTTGACATTAAAATATTAGTTCTTATAGTTGTAAAACATGTCATAATTGCCAATGCACTGAGAGACATGCTCTATCTGTCTCTGGGGCCAAAAGGAGGAGGAAATATTTTGTAGGAGGTGTGGTAGGTAGACCTCTGGCTTGTTCAGGGTCTGCATCTATCTAAGGACCACATCACTGGTGTCTCTTCACAGAACTGGAGGCCACAGTATTTGAGCAGATGATTGATACGTGTGCAGGGTTGGGCTCAGAGGCTGTTGTGAAGGAGATACTCTTGCTCCTATCACTTCTCAAGACCACAGTGCTTCCAAGGTGCTGCCCACTACCTTGAACAGCTGAATAACTTCTCCTCACCCCTACCCACCCCCCACCACCAAGACATCTTTGTTCACTTTACCTACTCAGGCTAAACTCACTGTCTTTCCTCTTCTACTCCCCACCATTTCACTGTAGAAATGAGTTAAGACCTCCAAAACAAAAGAGTACAAATGATAGCACGTAACTGTCGCTGGTCAGTGACTGAAGAAGAGGAAAGGAGTGAAGGGAAGTGCATCTCCTTCCAGTCAGACTCTGGATATCTGTAGTGAGATGTCTGCTACCCCCAATTATGCCCTATGCCAAACTTATTATGCCTTAGTAACTGACTCCAAATTTAGTTCCAAAAATTTGAAAAGTAAGGGTAGACCAGGTTGAACTTAGCAAATGATAACTCAAATAAAGCATAAACAGTAATATTAGTATCAGAGAAAGTAGAATTTTAAAAGATCATTAATTATAACAAAGAAGATATACTAAGCATAAGTGTTTATGTACAAAAATTATAACCATACAATATGTGTTACAAAAATCTTTGGAAACAGAAAGACATTTATAGAAACTTAATCTTCATAGTAGCCTTGAACATATTCTTTTCAGAAACTGATGGATCAAGTAGACAGAAAAAAGTGAAGTTATTGAAGATGTAAATGAAAAAATAAGCAATGATAGATATATACAACAGAGATTAGACTGTTCATATACTCTTGGAACATTTAGAAAATTTGATCAAGTAGGTCATAAGTTAAATCATAATAAATTCTCCAATGAAGAAATCTCAGGGTCCACATTCTCTGACCAAAATATAATAAAACTAGAAATTACAAAAAAATCAGAATGTTTAGATTTCAATAACAAACAATCTCCTTGAGCTAAAGAGGAAACTAGATTGTTTATAAATCTATTTAAAAATATAACAATGAATACATAATACATCAAAACATATGGGATGCTACCAATACATATATTTATTAAAAAACAAAAAAGATGGAAAATATTTAAATGAACTAAGATTCAGTTGAAATTCTGAAAAAGAAAATAACAAAAGAAAACCAAAAGAAGGAAGAAATTTATAAAGATAATATCAGCAATTAATGAAGTAGGGAAAAGTTTTAAAAGTGGATAATAAATAAAACAGATAGTTCCCTGAAAAGACCAATAAACTACAGACAGACATGACCAATATAATGAAAATATAATGCACATGTTCATTTATTGAGTGTCACAATAATCCAGGCATTATTCTAAGTTCTGAGATATTTGTTAATTTTTCTGCTTGTTCAGCATTTTTTTAAAATTGATGCTTCTTCCATTGCTAAGGTTTCATCACATAGCCCTGACTTTTCCCTATCAAGAGTAAATAGGTCCCGAACTGGCCAGTTCTCCTGGATACAGTGATTTATCCAGGCTTGCATATGTGACACAGGTAGGCACCAAGAGAGTCCTCTTTGGGGGGATTCAAATGGGCCCTGAGAAACATAGACTCTCTCTTTTTCTAAGGTACTAAATTCAGACAAATAAGCCTGAAGATCCTGGGGCCCTCTTTGCTGCCTGAGGATAATGTCAACAAAGAGGCTTTTTAGGAAGAGATAAAGACAGAGGGAGAGAAAAAGAGCAGCACATGCACACATGAGTACCTTGCCAGGAGAGTGGCTTCGGTTCTGGAGTTCACAATTTTCCACCTTTGATCTCAAAACAAATATGCTTTCTTGGTCTTGAAAGTGAGTCTGAGCACTCTGGACACTTTCTTTTCTGGAGGTCATCACTTGCTCTTACCACCAGCAGAATATACACTGAGAAATAACATCAAAAGGGCTTCATCTGTGTGCTTAGCACGTACGTTACCATTATGGTACCACTGAATCCTCACTTCAGCAGTAAGAGATGAGCAGAAAACAAGAGAACTTAGGTAAGGTAATGTCTTAGTCATTAGACATTCATTCATTAAACAAAAATTACTATATGGCAGACACTATTCTAGTTACTCCAGATACATTAATAAATAAAATAAACCAAAACTTTGTCCTCAGGGAGCATATATTCTAGTGGGGGGAGAGAAACAAAAACCAGTGAATGTCGTAAATAATATGGCATGTTAGAAGGGGACAAATGCTCTGGGAAAAATAGAGCAGGCTTAGGGGTTTCAGGAATTGTATATGTGTGTTAGAGGGTAGTGCAGGTTGCATATTAAATAGGATGGTCAGGATAGGCCTTGAGAAGGTATCATTTGAATAGTGACATAAAGGAGGTACGAGAGTTTCTCAAATGTATAACTGGGTGTGAATTCCAAGACTGAAGAAATAATTTTGCAGAACCCTAAAATGGAACCAGCTTTGTTGCTAGTCTAAATAGCCTTCCGTTCCCAAAACACTTCATTGGTACTTGACAGAAATGTGTGGTAGTAAATATGCACATCTATGTTGACAATGAATGTGAATGGTGCTCTCTACAGTTGGGTACTGCACAACCTGTACAGTTATCACAGCCATCTGTTGCAATCATAGTGCTGGGCATATCTGGGGTAGAAAGAGCATGAAGTGGAGAAAGCCTCGGGTAGATGCAGTCAGCGAAGTCAGGCAAGATGTTGGTCATTGTAAAGAACTTGTCTTGCATTCAGATGTAATAAAATGCCATTGGAGGTTTTCATCAGAGAAATGACATTACATGACAAGTTTTAAAAGGATTACTCTGGTTACCCTGTTCAGAATACACTGTTGTGGGCAAGGGTGGAAGCAGAGAAAGATGCTATTGCAAAAATCTAGGTGAGAGATGACAACATCTTGGAGCAGCATATCAACAAAGATGTACTTGGAGAGAAGTGGTTGGATTATGTATATATTTTACAGATTGAGCCAAAGAATTTGTGGACAGATTGGGTTTTGGATGTGAGAAAATGAGAGGCATCAAGGATGATGCCAGGTTCTTTGGCTCAAGATACTGACCCCTCACTATTGTTGAAGTCTTTGCCTAAAATCCTTTTTTACAAAGCTGGCCCTGATTATCTTAACTATGTTTAGCCAAAAACCCAAAATAAACAAAACAAAACAAAATCTTTTGATATGAGGTGGTTATAAGATAATATACCACACAAATAAATGTAAATATAAATATAAGGAACCATTTTTTTTCCATTCCTCTTCCTATAACCAATTATCTATCTATGTCATCTATCTATCACCTATTTATCCATCTATTAATCACCATAAAACTGTATTACATTTTAAAGTAATATACTGTTTACAAAGCATTTTAGACCATTATCATAACTGATTCTCAATGATCAGGTAGGTATATTGTCTGTATCAATATGAGTAAATTCCAGAAGTTCTCTATGCTCTCCTCTGTAAAGCAGGAGACATCCTATTTTTACATATAAAATGTTGATAAGTTGAGTATCTGTTAACTGAGTAGAGCCTATAGACCATACTAGACTTTCTGAGGAGACACAAGGCCAAGTAATTAATTTTCAAGCAAAATTTTTAAAAAACAATTACCCTTCCAGGACAATTCATTGTGTATTTGAATTACAGCTTAGCAACTTTCACCAGGTTTTACAGACATCTACTTCCCAAAGTGAATTTTCTCTTACCCAAAAGTGACAGTCTTTTAGAAATCGTATCATGAAGGGGATGCTGCTGGTGCCCTGCACAGATGCCCTTCACCAGCCAGGACAGCTATCCTCTAGATGCTAGTAACTCAACTCACTGCTACTTCTTTTTCCAGAGAATTGTTCTCAGCCCAGCAAAAGCCATCTCACCCAGGAAGCTATTCTTGCTTTACTTAGTTCCTTTGCACTATATGGCTTCTCTCACTTCCCGTCTCCTGAGAGCATTCCTCCAATAAATCACTTGATCAGGAATCCCCTTCTCAGCTTCTGCTTCTAAGGAACTTGACTAACGATACAACATTTGATCGTTAAATGCTTACACGTCCCCAGACATACTCACTATAATCTAGTAGAGAACGTAAGGTGCTTATCATGCTGGAATGCATGTTATAGGGAAGCCAAAACACGCATTAGAAGTGTCCTTACTTTTTGTTGTGGGGTAGAGAAGATTCAGCACTCTTACTCTCCACTGTTGTCACTGTCAGACAACTTGACATTTGAACATTTCCTGAACCATATAGAGCCAGTTCTGGTAAGATCCTCAAAGTACCAACTGCTGTGGGTCAAGGTAGCTTCATGTTGGATCCATCCCTTAGGAACAAGGTGGGTGGAATTCTTTTGGCAGAAGGTTGAAATGACAATTCAATCTGGCACATAACCTATCTCTTTGTAATGGGGACCTTGTGAATGAAGACAGAGATGACAGAGGATGAGGGAGATATGTCACCAAGAGAGAAGAGGGAGTGAACTGTGGTAGGGAAAACCAAGTCATATGAATTTGTATAAGTTGTTTATATCCTAGGTTTCTCTATATGGATATGGAGTATAAGGGAAAACTTTTTTACCAACTAAGATAATTAACTTTCTTGTATGTCAAAGACCATGTAAAAAGTTAATGGAAAGTTTAAAGCTATTATAATATTACTCATGTATGTTTTCTTCTATGTACACAGACGTATATAGACATATATTACAAAGCATTGAGGAAATGAACATGAGATGGCTCAATCTTTTATTTCTTTTATACATGTCTTTCTTTATATGTCTTTTTTGTGGTATTTATCACATCATGTCTTCTATGATAGCTATTTGTGTTTATTTTTCATTATGCTTTCCCCATCCCTGTCACATGATTTTGAGCTCCTTGAGGGCAGGACATGGTATCCCTCATGGAACCGGGCACAACATTCAGCACACAGCAGGTGATCTGTGTTTACCAAAATGAAATGAATATGGCCCTGACCAAGCATCAGTAAGGCACACAGAGTTGACTTTTTAAATTGGGATGGCTTTATTCTTACTATTATCTCCTTTCTCTCTGGAAGAGTTTAACTTTGTGACATAGAACATGAATTTATAAGACAGAAGTTAGGCAGTTTGTTAGGTAGAAGTTTATGGCTATAAAACAGAATAGGGATAATTCTCCTGCTTTGGGATTGAAATGGGCAATGGAAAATTGCTCCATTGACCAAGGAGCTGGGAAAAAGTGCAAATCAGCCCCTGCCAGACTGACAGAAAACCAAAACCAAACAGAAAACCAAAACCCTGTCTTGTTATATTCAGCTGAGGATGAAGGAAAATGAAGAGTCAGTCTTTGAGAGACTGCATATTTAATGCTAGTGCTTTGACTTCTGATAACATTAAAAAGCCTTTAGCTTGGCTGATATTGATCCTCTGTACTTGAACTAAACTTTAGTTTCTCAAGTGCTTTCTTTTAAAAGGAAGAGAATATTTGATTCTTCCTGTTATTTCTAATTTTCTTTCTACTAACAGCTTTCATACTCCCTTGATCTCAGCCCAGAACAAGATGGCTGATTTGAAAGACATTTCCTGCAAGAGGCCTGATCTAGACATATCTACATCAAGTCAGAATGCTTGGGCACCATCCAAAAGAGCAGAAAATATGTTCTGTGTTATCAGAAATGCTGGAATGGAAGTACAAAGTAGTATACAGTAAGTGAGAGCATGTTTTAGATCTGTGACAGGATTTTCTAACATTTTGAGGCGCAGACTAAAATCAGACAAAAGGGAGCAGCAGTAAGTCCAGCCCTTGGCTTTGTAAAAATGCCAGGTTGTAATCACATCTTATTTATTTTACAAGATGACACAACAGCCTAAGAAAATTTAGTTTACAGGAAGATTCCAGAAACAGTTTATCAACAATCCCCCAAAGTATATGTAATTATTATTTATTTCTTGGTGGAGGTAGTGGAAATAAAAATGGAGGCGAGTGGGAGAGTCATTATGGACCTTGATGATCGCTGAAATATTGACAATGGGGATGAAATAAACTTCCTTCATTGCTGGCTGCTCAGTGTTATGCCCACTTGCATTTGAGGGCTGTGAATTCTCAAGGGCTGGTTCCTGAAGAAATAAAGAGACTCTACTTGAGCGTCTTAAGACTGAGAGTCTCCAGGAGAGGCTGAGTATTTAAAGGAAAAGCTATAGGAAAACTTGAACTTGGATTATCCTGTAGTATCCCAGTTGATCAGAGCGAATATGTTCCAGAGGACCACTTCATCTCTGGAGCCCTATGGCACTGCCCTCAGGATAATTCACAGGATTTACTTGTGGCAACCAAGTCATGAGTGACCCTGAAGATCGGTTCCACTTACTGTTTGCTGTTCAACAAATCATACCAAATTTACATTTTGGTTATCTTCTTGCCCACATGCTGTTTCAACTTCTGCAAATGGACCTCTGTCCTTGTTAAGGCAAGCTGTTGAAGACCTCCAGCCAGCTCTTGTGCATGACTGACTTATCTGATGGACCCAAGACAAGGTCAGTCTTTCTGAAAACCTTCACAGTACTGCTCTTCTCTTCTCCAACATCACCCTACCTCGTTCCCAGAGGCCCAGAAGTGGTGTGCTATTCACTGGGTCTGTGATCGTAAATGCTCCTTCACAGAGGGCAGGGGAGTTGAAAGCTTACAGAGGAGTTAAAATATTTACCAATCAACAGTCAAGGACAGCTGAGAAATCATAGAAACGTACAGGCCACCTGACATTCTCTCTCTATCTCATTTCTTACTTTTCTTCCCTCCAATTTATGCAAAGAATTGAAGATCCCAAGAAATAGTTAAAATAGGCTAACTATAAAAGGCACTTTTCCTTAGTTTTTAAAAATATAGGCATAGATTTTGTCTGACTTAATATATTTTAACATAAAAGATGCAAATGAAAAACCATATTTATATGGGGATCCCCCAAAAATTCATTATTTATCCTATGACTCAAGTGATTACTGATAAAGCTACAAATAGTGTTCACTTTGGGGAATACAATGATTTTCAACTATTAATCACTCATTTCTTTACCAAATATTTGTGAAACAGGAACTGCTCACTAAGGAAGATTTACAGGGTAGAAAGTCAGGAGCTCATTGTGAGAATGAATTACTCAGAGAGAAAAAGGGAAAACGGATATTGTGTAGAAAACAGGAAGACAAACAAATGTGAGAGAAAACACCTGCTTTCCTATAAACATTTGACTTAATACAGTTCCCAGAAATGTTCAATGAAATAGCTGCTAACAAGAAATTCAGATTCAGTTAACATAACATTACAATTTCAAAGGTCAGGAGAAAAGGCTGCCTTTCTTCTCTCTTTACTTTTTAGCTTTCTCCCTGTCCAGAATTCTCTGGTGATGTAGCCAACAGATGAAGTTATTTCTTTTTAAGCTTGAAGAAAGGTCACAAATATCTTTCAACAGATTACAAATGATTTGACACATGATTTCAGAAGCTGGAAAAGTTCCTTGGATGCAGGAAAACTTCGAGAACTGATGAAAAGATTTTATAACAGTGCAGGCCAAAATTAATATTGCTAATACAGGTTCTATTTTAATTAATTAGGTGTAAACCATAGCACAGCCCTCTGGATCAGTTGTGACTGTTTTACTAGACAACTTTGAGAACTCTTTGATATTTAAATTTGATGTTATTGCTTAACAATGAAAGGCCTTTTGTTACCTTAAGGTAAAAAAAACTTCTGCTTTCAAACCCAAGCCCAGTCCATAGTGTAATTTGAAGGATTACAAAGGCACTGTCCAAAATTATTTTCTTTAGACTCAACTGAAACAATATTCTTATTCTATGCTCCCTACTTGGGATAGAGATCCTTTTCATTGCTGTGGATGTCTGGGCTTTCCTTTTTAAAGATAAAGGGATCCTCAGAGATGACTGGTCTCCAGTTTTACTAAGAGATTCCAGATATTGGGAGAAATCCTAGGATACTACAGTTTTACTTGAATCAGGCTCATTATGGGTTAAAAAGTGTCTTTTATTGCTTAAAGGAGAACAGTTTTGAGGTCCCTTAAACTTTGGGATGTGAATCCTCAAAAGAATATAGTATTTTTTTTTAATCTTTTCTAATTGATTTCAAAGAGATTAATGGAGCCACCATCAATCTTAAACTCTTTCTCTCTTTGGTTATTAGTCAATGGAGGTCAGTGAATTATAACAGTAATTAGTAAATTATTTCATTTCAGGATCATTATTAATAAGTCAGCACCCTGTATCAATTAGGGCTAGTAAGAGTTGCCTTAGTATAGATACATTTGTCCTCTTTCTCAGCTCTGTCCATATTTAACCTGGTAGTTGAGAGTATCACAAGCTTCCTCTCAAAGTTAAACAAAGAAGATTTTTAAAATTTCTTTTTAAGAATAGACTCATAGATTTCATAGCAGTGTAACTTAAATGAGAGTTTCTTCACCTATTTCAGTCTCAGTTTCTTCATTTGTAAAATGAAGTATAAAAATTTTTTCTTGCTCTAAAAATGTTATGATCCATGGAGTTTTTTTAAATGAATGATGTAACTCTGTGGTAGTCAAGAGTCTTTGTGTACCGCCCATGTGCTCTTCCTCCCAAAGTCCTAAAAACATCCTAAAAAAATGTACTCTACCAACAGAAATTAAAGCAAGAAAGAGGAAGACCTAGGGTCTAGGATATAATGATGTCCATACAGTAGACGTGAGGAAGTCCAATTATGACAGTGAACAAAAATCCTAGGACAGTGTTGGGTAGCAGGACTATACCGTTACTAATCGAGTTCAAAACAAGAGGACAGAGGGCTTCAGAAAGGCTACCTTAAGGAAAAAATAATATGGAACTTATAATTTTTTTGGTTGTGTTTGCCATATTGAAAAGGACTTTAGAATTCTCTTAAAAGAATTTGAGGATAAATTAGAGTTAGCGCATAGAAAAGTAATCATTGAAAAATTAATTTGTTATTAACTCCAGGGAAAACAAAAGTTGTACAAGAGAGTAAATGCAATACACACTACGTGATTCTACTGTAAACCATATTCATATCTTGATAATGATGTAAATGTTACTCTTTATTCAACTAAAGTCTGCATTGTAATTATATTACGGTAATGGGTGGGAGGTCATAGAAAGAAAATGTGTGCGTGTGTGTTAGCGTGCGTGTGTGTGTGGTGGGGGGGTGAGGGGAGTTGGGCTGTGCAAGAGAGCTGTATCCTAATATTTCATAGCCAGAAATCAATAGATATTATCTAAAGTAGTAATAGCAATTTATGCACACAATTTAGAAATATGGAAATAAACACCAGGAAAAAACCAAAATGTGTTGAAAGTGATTGCCTCTGGAAAGTGGGATTCCATGGTGGGGATGACATGGCAGGGGACCTCTCTTCTCCCTGATAGCATTATACTGCTATTTGATTTCTCAAACTACGTACAATAATTACTTCAATAAAAATTAAAATGTTTTTAAATGTATCTTATGTATGTTCAGGAGAAAGACACCACCATTTGGCAACTGTTTCTACCCAGACAGAATGATTCACTTTATTTCAGAGTGGTGCTTATATTTTTATCCTTCATTTACATTTGTAGAAATGAGATTGTCTACACTAAAATTTTATTTGTTGTTTATCTGACATTCAAATTTAATAGGGCATCCTGTAATTTTATTTGCTAAATCTGACAACCCTACCATGCCTAAGTGTTAGTGGGGGGTTCCTTTAGTTGCTGGGGTTAATGAGTGGTAAACACCGTTAATGACTTTCCCAGACTCTGAATTTTTCAGGTTCAAATCAGATCACTGTCTCTCAGTTTCTTTCCCCCTGCTTGCCAAACTCACTGAAGACTTTATTTAGAAGATGGTAGTGTATAAACAAAATAATAACAGCATATACCAGACAAAAGATAAACAAGCAAAAAACGCAGTGATGTAAACTCCTTTACCCTTGAAGATTCCATTCTCATATATCCTGCATTCTTATATATTATATACTGATGGTCCAAAGCATCTTTTATCCACTGAATGAACAAATACAGAAAGCAATAGCTTTATGTTAGTGATTTAGTTAGCTATTTCATTCTCCAACTCAGTACATTATAATAAACAAATATTAGAAGGATTTAACAAATATTAGTTGGTTCTGAACATGGTTTGCTAAGTCAGTTTCGTTATTTATCTGAATAGAGCACATTTCCATATACTGCCTCTATCAGGCATCTTTACTTAAAAAAAAAAAACTACCTGAAGCCTTAATGAATTTCAAATGCTTGATGAAGAAATAGTGGGCTAATCCACAAAATCATCCAAATACATGAGTATCATGAGGGATTAAAAACAACTAAGTCAATGACTCAAACTTTTTGTGATTAACTCTATGTCCAAACAGGTAACCAAAAATGACCTCTCACGCAGCTTTTTGAAAATGATTCAGTGATATTCTTGATTCTAATAAGAAGCAAAGGTTTAGTAATGTTTAGAGAATCCTTATCAGAAGCTATTTTGATACCTGAAATGGGCACTAACTGTTGATGGATTTGCTTCAGATGGCCCAATAGCAGTGTTTCTTAGTAAAATGGCCATGAACGTTATCAAGTAAAAGCAAGAAAATTCCCCACCCTGAATGCTTTCCTAGACTGAAAATAAAATATGGATCCAGAATTGCAAAAACAAATAAACAAACAAACACAAACTCCATTTCAGGCAGTATTCAAAACCACAGACAACGTAGATGATCTTTTCTCATGGTAACCCACATTCTGCCCCAGTCTATACTGCTACGTTTGGTTGAGCAGTTTGCCTAGCCAAGGACTTCTGGCAATTTACACAGAAAAACTGTACTAAAAAATTTTTCCCAACTGTAAAATATTTGTTTTATGAAAATTTCTAAAGAGTCCTGAGACCAATAAAAGAGGGGGAGAGGAGAATGAACCAAATGTAGCTGTCCTAAATTCTGACCATTAGATAGATTTCCTAATGGCCTCTCACATCTTTTACGGCTGTATATTTAAAATCTGGGGAAAAAAAGAAAGTGGTTGAACATCTGAATATTATTAAAGCAGAACGACCACACAAACATTAAATGATCTCTAAATGGCATTGTCTCCTTTCATTCATCACTCTTTGACATGTTTTGGACCCCTTTGTTTTTATTATTAGGGGAAAAACAGGAGCAAAAAAAATTTTTTTGAAAAGGAAGAAAAATAGATTTTTCTGTATGAGGCCTATAATCACCTTCAACAATTACCCTGGCATCTTTTCTTAGCATTTTAAGGCCTTTACATTTGTAATGCTAAAACCATTAATTTGCTAAATTCCATGCTTTATTCCGTGGAACTAGCTAAAGACAAAAGTCTCTGGGTTTCTAGAAAGAACTTGCCTCTTCCTGTCTGCTTTCTGTAGACTTCCTGTGACCTTTCTATCTACTTGCAGCCCAACAACTGGCTTGACTGATTTTCTACGTTGAGTTCAGAAAATAGTTAGCAGTTGAATAAACACAGTCTGAATCATCTCCTGGTTGAGGTTTAAATGATGGAATGAGAAGGTTCATCCAATTGTGAGTTTTATTTAAACATATGATATTCATGGGCCTAAAGAACAATAGAACTGACCACTCACCTTCTACCAGCAGGGGCAACAAAGGAGTTTCTCTCTTTTCAGTAGCTTTGTAGGATATTGTTAGGTACCATGGAGAAAGTGATGAGAGTTTGATTGTTTTTAGTGAGTATAGATCCAAGGGAAATGTGTTATTTAAAATTTTTGTAAACCTGAATCCTCAAGATCCTTGCATTAGGAAACTTTGATGTACAAATTAGCATTGACTAAAGATCTTGGAAACCAAAATGCTATTACTTAAGAATGGGACATAGTAAACTCAGAAATCCTAACTGATAATGAAAATTGCTTGAAAAAAATAAATATGTAACATACTATTGCTGACTTAAGAGCACAGAATTTTTATGCATTATTTCTCCTGATTTCCCATTTTCCCCTTAAAGGAAAAAAATATAGGTATATTTTCTTAGAAATTGGTTTTTGCAGCTATTTCTTTGGTTGAATATTCTTCTGGATAAGCCTAACCCTGTTGATGATAGAAATTTTGAAAAGTAAAAATTATGCAAAAGTGCAGACTCTGTCCCTGTCTGCCTTCCAAGTGACTGGAGAAAAAAATTACTTCAAATGCTTCTGTAACTTTTGCTCATTAATCAAATATCTGTACAACTGAAACAGGAGGGATCATTAGCGGAGATAGGAAAATCCATTCTTGGGAGGGATATTACAGTTATTGGCTTTGGACATAGGGTATTGAGTTTCAAGTAATGATTAGGACATCTTTGTGGAAATATGCAGCAGACAGAAGAAATTCCAAACTGAGTCTTGGGATAGAGGAAATGCTTAAGATATTGCTTTGGTATCATCTATCCATCCAAGGGAAGCAGAGAGAAGAGAGAGAGAAGGTAAAGCAGAATTCCTAGAATCAAAGCAGGTAAAGTACTCACATTTTTAGACAGAAGAAATAAAAGTCAGAAGAGGCAAGGTTTGAAAAAGATCAGGATAGCTGAGTATTGTAGAAGCCAGGAGGAAAATATTTTAAGGAATAAGGTGGGCTTCAAGAGTGCCAAAAGGTGCAAAGAGAGCAAGAAGTACAAAGACTGAGGAAAAACATGAGGAGGTCATCGTTGGTGACTACTGAGTGACTATTAAATGATCTAATGAGGGTAGAAAACAGATTTTTGGATACCTTCCATTTAGAGAACAGAACCATCCTTGGGGAAATCCTCAAATGACTCTCTCCAGTTACATAGGAAGCCCTGATATTGGGGTATGTCTGTACAAAGACACACTATCCATAAATAATGGATCTAAGGTCCTCACTTTACCACAGATCAGAGACCACTTTACCAATGGAGTCAACTCATAAGTTCATTGAACAACTTCATTTTAAGCAGTCCAGTGTGTGAATAAATACACCATTTACTCCTAATGATACACAAAGATAATCTGTGTTCACAAGCATTAATGTTCTTTGTCTAATTTTGCTAAGGTTCTCTAAAGGCATTTTGTGAAATTGAGGACCCAGTTATATCAGTTCTACATGTCCAGAGCCATAAGTTTTTTGTGTTTTTTTTTCCTGTTTTTTTCCTCCTATTTTTTTGATTGAAGTATAGTTGATTTACAATGTTGTGTTAGTTTCTGCTGTACAGCAAATTAATTCAGTTATATATATATATATATATATATATATATATATAAAGTTATGTATAAGTTATATATATATAACTTTTGTATATATAAAAAGAATGTTTATATATATACATATATATAAACATTCTTTTTATATATTCATTTCCATTATAGTTTATCACAGGATATTGAATATAGTTCCCTGTGCTATACAACAGGACCTTGTTGTTTATCCATCCTACATATAATAGTTTGCATCTGCTAATCCCAAACTCCCAGTTCTTTCCTCTGTCACCCCCTCCCTTGGCAACCACAAGTCTGTTCTCTATGTCTCTGAGTCTGTTTCTGTTTCGTAGATCAGTTCATTTGTGTCATATTTTAGATTCCACATATAAGTGATGTCATATGGTATTTGTCTTTCTCTTTCTGATTTACTTCACTTAGTGTGATTATCTCTAGGTCCATCTGTGTTGCTGCAGATGGCATTATTTCATTCTTTTTGATGGCTGAGTAGTATTCCATTGTATGTATGTACCACATCTTCTTTATCCATTCATCTGTTGATGGACATTTAGGTTGTTTCCATGTCTTGGCTATTGTAAATTGTGCTGCTATGAACATGGGGGTGCATGTATCTTTTTGAATTATAGTTTTGTCTTGATATATGCCCAGGAGTGGGATTGCTGTATCACATGGCAACTCTATTTTTAGTTTTTTGAGGGTACCTCCATACTGGTTTCCATAGTGGCTGCACCAACTTACATTCCTACCAACAGTGTAGGAGGGTTCCCTTTTCTCCACACCATCTCCAGCATTTGTTATTTGTAGACTTTTCAATGATGGCCATTCTGACTGGGTTGAGGTAGTACCTCATTGTAGCTTTGATTTTCATTTCTGTAATAATTAGCGATATTGAGCATCTTTTCATGTCCCTGTTGACCATATGTATGACTTCTTTGGAGTAATATCTGTTTAGGTCTTCTGCCCATTTTTCGATTGGGTTGTTTGTTTTTTTGTTGTTGAGTTGTATGAGCTGTTTGTATATTTTGGAAATTAAGCCCTTGTTGGTCACATCATTTGCAAATATTTTCTCCCAGTCCCTAGGTTGTCTTTTTGTTTTGTTTATGGTTTCCTTTGCTGTACAGAAACTTGTAAGTTTGATTAGGTCCCATTTGTTTATTTTTGCTTTTATTTCTATTGCCTTGGGAGATTGGCCTAAGAAAACATTGGTACGATTTATGTCAGAGAATGTTTTGCCTATGTTCTCTTCTAGGAGTTTTATGGTGTCATGTCTTATATTTAAGTCTTTAAGCCATTTTGAGTTTATTTTTGTGTATGGTGTGAAGGTGTGTTCTATTTTCATTGATTTACATGCAGCTGTCCAACTTTCCCAACACCACTTGCTGAAGAGACTTTTTTCCATTGTGTATTCTTGCCTCCTTTGTTGAAGATTAACTGACTGTAGGTGTGTGGGTTTATGTCTGGACTCTCTATTCTGTTCATTGATCCATCTGTCTGTTTTTGTGCCAGTACCATGCTCTTTTGATTACTGTGGCTTTGTAGTATTGTCTAAAGTCTGGGAGGGTTATGCCTCCTGCTTTGTTCTATTTCCTCAGGATTGCCTTGGCAATTCTGGGTCTTTCATGGTTCCATATAAATTTTAGGATTATTTATTTTAGTTCTGTGAAAAGTGTCATGGTTAATTTGATAGGGGTCACATTAAATCTGCAGGGCCATTAGTTTTTAAACATAGGTAATAGGAACTTAAAATTACAGAAGTGCTACACCTAATCCCTAAAACAGTCATGGCATGAATGTATCCCCAGCCTTTATATGGCTTTCTGTTCCTAGTTAGAAGCATCCTTGCCACCAGTTCTTAGTAAACACTTATTGAGTATCTACTATGTGATGGCAACCCTGAGAGTTAATTTATCCTGTTTTTATAGATCAGCCACACGACAACCTTAAACATATTGCCCAAGATCACTCAATAGAGAGTGATAAATGAAATAGAAACTTGTACAAGGTATAGAGCTGCAAATAGGAAGGTACAACTATCTTAATTGATATAACAGGGGAGTCCTTTTAAAGTTGGGGACATTTGAGCTAGGTTTTGAAGGACAATGAAAGGCATTATAATCAGTAGAGGAGGGAGAAGGCATTCTTGTACAAAGGCAGAGACTTACCCCACCCTCCAGATGGACCTTTGGCATTTAGTATGAAGGGCTTAGGGTAACATATAGGGATGGAGTGTCACTTGCCTGAGGGCTTTCCTGCTTGGAACCAGGAAGGAAAAAAAAACAGACCAGAAAATATTAAGGAGAAGCTGAGTCAAAGTAAATCATAATGGAAAATATGGGTAAAACATGATGACAATCAAGGAGTCCGATATAAGGGAAACTTGGACAATTCCCAGAGCTAAAGAAATAGCTGTGAGGGGTCTTTATAGAGGTTTTGTATGTTACCTAAATAGTAGCTGTTGAGGGAACTGACTTATTCTGGATAGGGATGGAGGCATGAATAACCTAGGAATGTTCAGAGACCTGTCTGAACTGGAGACATCATTACTGGAGGATAAACAAAAATGAGCACATGGTTTGAAGGAGCCAAGCCATGAAGGGCCTTAGGTGCTATACCAAGGAGCTTGGGCTTTCTTATGTAAGAATTTAGGAGCCATTGAGGCAGGGGTGAGAGAGAGAGTTAAGAAGGGGGTGATACGATTGTGATTTAGAAATTTCACTTCTGTGGCTTTGTGGAGGGAGAATAGAAACTGGAAACAGTTGAGCCTAGTTTGGAGGCAATTAGAATCATCCAGAGGAGAGATGTTGTTGGCCTAAAATAAGGCAGTGGTTGTGGCAGTGGTGATGGAAAAGAGAGAATGTACTTGAGAGCTATTTAGAAGATCATACACAAAGTGAGGGCTGTTGATTGGTATGGAGAACTAGGGAAAATGAGGAATTGAAAAGTCTGCTTGGATTTCTGGTTTGGGTACATGATAATGCCACTAACTGAAGTAGAAACTCTAATAGGAAGAACATGTCTTGCAGAGAAGATGTTGGGCATGTTGAGACTGAGGATCTATGACATCCTGGTGAATCTGTCTGGTGTGCAGTCTAATATATTGGTCATGAGTCCAGAGGAAAAGATGAAATTGGATTTATAAGCTATTTTTTTCAATTCTACAAAATTTATTCTACTCGTTACTTTTATAAGCAGGATCTAAAAGAAAAATTTACTTCACTCTCTCCAAGGATAATAATATAGTATTTTAATACAGACCCATGTGTTGGTATTGGAAGGACTATTTTGAGTACCTTGGCATGCCTATCATTCTGTTATGGGTACAGCCTGTACTTGGAGAGAGATACCTCTAATATAATCTAGAAACTCAGCCAAAAACTTAGGAGTGTTTGTCTACAGTGGTTTGCTGACTTCCTGACTTATGAACTTCTGGGAGAAATTAAGGGAGAACTCACTGCACTCTAGGACAATGAGCAAACAAACTATTGAATGAGCCCTTACATCACAAAAATTTAATTAGAGAAAACTGTATGCACCTTGAAGACCTAGGAGTCACAGATCGAATTCAGAGACACTCCCAGAGGACTCACGGCACATGAAAGAACATTTGCTCAAATATAAAACAACTTGCCATTCCCTGTCCCATCCTCTAGTTGCATGACAGGACAATATGTCAAGACTTACCTATTTGTTGAGAAATGTTTTATTTCCCTCTTCTCCTGAGGCAAGAATATTAAGGAATGGAATTCAACAACCACCAAAGATTTGAAATCTGCTTCAAAAATTTGTTTTATCTTGTACCCATTTTTAAGCCTTGGCAAGTGGAAAAAATAAAACTAACAATAAGCAACAGACAAAAAGCCCTGGCACAATAATGTATCATAGACCTGACTTGCCTCTTTTAAGTATTTCAGGATAATTCCAACTAACAGCAATGGAAGTTGAATCTGAGGGTTTGGGCAGAGTTTTGGCTGAGTTTAGTTCTCTTAGGCAGATATTATTTTCACTGCCTTGTCTTAAATGAATTACAGTGAAATCTTCTAGATGTTTATTCATTTGAAATTTTTGTCACAGTGATCCTAACTCAGTGACCTTTGGGTAATGACTGTTGTTCAAAATGTGCTAAATAATATATGAAAGGTCTTTTATCTTTGCAATGGGATTTGAGGGGAAGGAAAAAGAACTGCATATTCCTGAACTTCCACTAAAAATATACAGTAGTACAGCTCTCAGTGGTTTGCCCCGTGTTGGGGGTCTAATTTAGGGGAAGCAGGAGTATGAGTACACGTCCCACCAATTTCCTTGGTGTACCACTACTTTCAACCTACATAAAAACCATCAAGTCCCCAAGAAGCTTTCACACCACTGTTGACATTAGACACTTATCCCTCTTACTAGGGCTCTAGAAATGATTGGCTACAGTCAACAATTATCCATTGTGATTTAGGCCTGAGCAAAGTGTTGGGCAGAAGGATCTCAAACTTGACATATCTAAAACTGAACATATTAGCTCTATACTTGTCCAAAAGAAATCTGTTCCTCCTTCTGTTTTCCCAGTCTCCATAAATGGTGCCACCATCCACCTAGTTACCCAAGCCGTGGAATGAACTCCTGATCTGGATTATAAAAAGCATTGTGGTATAATCGTTAAAAGAAAGGATGCTGGAACCAAACTGCCTGGATTTAAATACTGGATTTATCATTTATTAGCTGTGTGACTTTGAACAAAATTCTTAGCCTTTCAGTGCCTTGGTCTCCTCAGTCAAAAAAAAAAAAAAAAAGGGATGATAATAATAGTACTTTACTTCATAGGGATGTTATAGTTATAGTGGGTGAGTTAATATTTATAACATGCTTGGACCAGGGCTTAATACATAAGTACTCTGCAAATATTTGTTAAATAAATTCAAATACCTGTTATCGTCAGGACCTTATCAATCACCTGGACTTTTTGTATAACAGGCTTCTAACTGATTCTTCTGTCTTCATTCTTATTCTTCACAACTTGTCCTTCATACTATGACATGAAACCTTTCAGTGAGTCTCCTTCAACGAGCTATAGGATAAAGTTTCAACTCAGCCTCATCTCTTCCTACTTCTCCTCACATACTTCATGACCTGACCTAATTTCACGTAAAGTTTTTCCCTTTTCCTGGAAGGTGCTTCAGCCATTGTCTACCTACCCAATTTCTATTGTTTTCAATACCAAGTTCAAGCATTCCTCGACCCACTAGACCATTCCCCTCATCTAACCCAGGCACACTTAGATATTCCCTTCTCTGTGCTCTCATGGCACTTGGCACACATTCTATCAGTAATTGTGATGCAAATATCCAACTGTGTTTATCTTTTCCACCAGGTTAGAGCTTCCATGACATCTCCAGTACCAAGTTCAGAGTTTGTCACATATTTGGAGCTAAGACATGGTGGATAAAGCACTCAAAATTACCTATGTCTCTCCAAGGAGTCTACTGTTGTACATTTTGGTGACAGAAAGGCAGAAAAGTATATAAAATACATGATGAAAACAGGCACGAATTTATTTCATATGTTAAGGCTAAAGTCATAACTCTTTATGAAGTTTATTTTATTTATTTATTTATTTATTTTTATAAATTTTTATTTATTTATTTTTGGCTGCATTGGGTCTTCATTGTTGCATGCAGGCTTCCTCTCTAGTTGTGGAGAGAGGGAGCTCTCTAGTTGTGGAGAGGGGGCTACTCTTCATTGCAGTGCGCGGGCTTCTCATTGCAGTGGCTTCTCTTGTTGTGGAGCGTGGGCTTTAGGCACGCAGGCTTCAGTAGTTGTGGCACGCAGGCTCAGTAGTTGTGGCTCACGGGCTCTAGAGCGCAGGCTCAGTAGTTGTGGCGCACGGGCTTAGTTGCTCTGCGGCATGTGTGATCTTCCCAGACCAGGGCTCAAACCCGTTTCCCCTGCATTGGCAGGCAGATTCTTAACCACTGTGCCACCAGGGAAGCCCCTATGAAGTTTAGATGAACTGTTTAAGTACAGATTTGACTGATGATCAACTAAGAACAAAATGATAATGACAGCAATGTTATCACAAAATTGACAAATATTTACTTTTTCAATGATCAATGTTGTCACTTCCTAACTAGCAAGTAAAGACCTTAATAGCTATTTTTATGAAATATGTGAACTGTAGCTTGCTAAAGCTTATTCAGCTCTTACCCTGAACCTGGAATGTACTAAGTACTTCACATGAATCTACATGTAGACTCAAGTAGATATTCCTATAAAATGTAATAATTTGAACAATATTAGTTATAAAGAGTGAATCCAAGCCTAAAGCTCCTCAAAGAAATGCTCACATATATTTTGAGGGAGCAGTGAAAATATTAATAAAAACAGAAAAAAAGAGTGCCACATATTTTAAAAACTGCCTCTGTTCTTCCTTGGCTGAAGGCAGTCTTCAGGGAGTCAGAATGGCCTGTCCCTCTGTCCCTCAAAGGAGAGATTTAGGGTAGATAATACATAAATAACCTATCAAACGTGCTGTCTTGCCACATAACATTAGTAAGAGAAAAACTACACCTATAACACTAGTGCATATGTATTACATGATGATATATATTTATAAACATTTGAGATTCATTAAGTATTGTTTAAGCTAAAATTCTAATGTTTTGTTCAACAACCCCCCTTCCCCTGTTGCAATGCTAGCCTACTGGTATTCAATAATCAATTGCAACTTCATATTTTTTTCTAAATTACCTGTTCTTTGGACAAAATCTCCCTGCCTTCTTTGCAAAGGCCCTTAGATTAAACTAGACTTTTCAGGAAAAAATGTTCTCTTTGGAATGTGCTCATGAGGATTAGAAAACTTCTGTTTTCTTTTGCAGGTGAAAACATACAATTTCCAATATACCTACTTTGATTTTTTTCTCAGTGTTCTGCTAATTAATCTATGCATTGGCCTCTAAATTCATATACTTTCTAGTCACTGGTTAGAACCATTCTGAGTAGTTAAGGAAATCTTTATCCAAAGTATGTCTTTTCCTGCTTATGAATATTATTGAAGCATATCTATTCCTCATCCAATCCAGCTGGGATGCTTTTATTTCTTTGGAACTTACTTCAGCTTCAACACTTGCCCATTCCCTGGAATAAATGAACTATTTCAAAGATGCCAACTCACCCTTTCTCCTACCCCAATTCCTCAGAATTAGGATTTCCTTTTGTATTTGTTAATAATTTTCCTAAATTATCCCAGGGTATTACCAGTTGTACCCAAATGGAACATTTCTTACTTGTGTACCAGTTACAAACTGAAAGTACAACACAGAGTGCCCAGTCTCTACCAAATGAATCTCCTAATTTTTATCATCAATTTATTTATTCAGATTTTGCTTGAATATCAAAACCCAATGAATGAAAAAGTAATACCTGCATATTTAAGTTAAAAGTTGGATATTTGGTTCAGTCAAACCTAAATAGTTATGTGTTCATATTGTAACTGAGAAGACAAGCACAACTATGATTTTACTCTCAGTTTCCATGTCATTGTTTCTCTGATGATCCAATCAAATCCCTTAATCGCACTCATCTTTTGGCTCAAGGTGAAAAATACTCTTTGCATGGAGAAATAGTTTTTAATCAATTCAAGATGCAGCTGGAATAAATGATACTGGCTTGAGTAGCCATTGTTCTTGGCAGATCTCTCCAAGCAATAAACAATGAACACCACACCCTCATGAGAAAGGGAGTGAGGGATAGGGATAGTCATTGTCCTCATTTTATATTGCTAAATATTATTACGGTCTATTTATATGCTGTGGGGACTGACATACACACTTGATACAGAATAATACAGAACAATCAGTGATTGTGAATTGCTGGAGACAAGTATTCTAAGTTTAACAAGCTCTGCATTCAGTCATGAAACTAGTGCTCATTGCAGAATCTATTTAAAAAACAGAACACTTCATCAATAAGCCAATAGGAGGAAAATTTTGGGAGCCAGTCAAGGATTGAGCATATAGATCCATACAGTGTTTATTTGGAAAAAGAACCAAGTATTCGCAAGCTTTGAAAACATTCATTGCTTATCCAAAACCACTTACACATAGCAGTGAGTGCCTCATCAATTGTGTTTTCATTCACTCATTAAATAGGATTTCAATAAATGACGCCTTTTATAGTTATGTATTTTTGATATTTTAAAAACAGAGTGTCTTCTTTCTTATCATGTTAAAATTGATACTTGTGGTTCAATGATGGCGGGAAATCCAATTCCACAACTTCAAACTATAAGGATTTAAACTTTGGAGCCTATGCCTTAAATTCAGAGAATTTTCTTGTAGCACTGAGTATCCTCCTTATTGAACAATTCAGACTTAAATATCTGAGTTGAACATCTTGCCAACTCTTCCTACGGATAGTCCGTGTTTTAGTGTTTTAGGCATAGAGGCTGAGAAGATAGTGTGCTGTGATTGACAGGATTAGTCAGCTCTAGATTACACTCATCCTCTAAAGAAGTGACCATTTGGATATATAGAACATGCCCTTCATCCACTGGCCTCTACCAAGGCAAGAAAATCTTATGGGAGGCATCATATTTATGGAGACAATTCAGCATAATGGTTAAGAACACGGGCTTTGGATTTAGAGACCCCAGGGTAGGAGTCTTAGCTCCACTGCTTACAAACTGTGTGACTTCTGGAAATTTACTTAATCTCAGTTTGCACACTTATAGAAGGAGTGCCTATCTCATTGAGTTCCTATGAGGATTAAATAGGGCGATACACATAAAGTGCTTGGCACAGAGCCTGAAACATACTTAATATATATACAGTCAGCCCTTACTATTCATGGAGTCTGTACCTGTGAATCTGCCTACTTGCTAACATTTATTTATAGCCACAAAATCAATACTCAGGGCACTTTCACGATCATTCACAGACATGCTCATAGCGGAGAAAAATTTGTCACCCAATGGGCATGTTCCCAGCTGAGGTAGAGTAAAGCAACACTCTGCCTTCTTACTTCAGCTCTCATACCATAAACAAGTGTCCTTTTTGCAGTCTATTTAGTATGATGTTTTTCACATTTTTGTGCTTTTTGTTGGCAATTTCTCTATTAAAATGGCCTCTCTGAGGGATCAGAGAGAGGGTGGGGAGATGATTAGTGCCCTCCCCTCTACAGTCTCAAACTCAAACTGCTATTTATTAAGAGGGAATATTCCCTTTTATTTTCAGGGCCCTTATCCAGGGCCTTTTTTATTTTAGTCTGTTTGTTCTCTGTTGCAACCTCTGGGCACTCTATGGGAAGTCTCTGGGGATCATATGTGAGCCAGAGCTATGAATGGACTCAGTTCCTAAAGTCCATACATGCTATTGAGTCTACACTCCTCATCTGGTAAGACAAATCTGAATTAAGACTGATGGCATTTTACTACAAAACAGAGTTGCTTACATTCCAAAATTTTCTAGTTTATCACGTATAGTTAAAAGCCCAGAACTTATCACCTCAGCACTTTTATACATTTTCCCTCTTTATGGAATGCTCTCCTCTCTTTCTGGGGATTTGCACAGCCTTTCAGTTTGAAACTCAGCTTAAGTATCATCATTTTAGAGAGGCCTTCCCTAGCCATCTTATCCAAAGTAAATGCCCTGATATTCTCTATCGTGGCAACCTGCAATTTTCTTCGCATTTATCACTGTCTGTAATTGTTTTTTATCTGACACTTGTTTATTATGTGGCTTCTACCCCAGCCTTTAAGTTCCATAAGGGCAGAAATTTGTTCTCTTTTGCTCATTGTTTTCTCCTTATTGTCAAGACCTTGAATTAGTACAGACACCCAGTGAATGAATGAATCCTATTGCATTTTGTCAGTTTGAATCTTTATATATTTTATTTTCAAACCTAAACAAAATAGTTCATTATTTGAGATGGATTACCTTCCACTTTTAAACTACCATTCTCAGCATCATCCAGCAAAAGATAGGAGAGAGAGAACAATGCACTTTTTAAAAAAAAATTATTTTACTCATTTATTTTTTTTTAAAGAATTGATGGAATTTCCATAGTTATATAGAAAGGGAATGGAGAAAGTCCACAGGACATATTGAAGAAATGGTCACTAATTCAGCAAGGTCATCAAGATATATAAATCAGAAAGTATCATTGTGGACTTTTATTACTGGAGTAAGAAATCCCAATTTTCTTCAATAAGCAGTAAGTAGCCTTATGAAGCTTTTGAAAAATATGATATAATAGTAGTTGTTTCTTTTTTTTTTTTGAATTTTTTTTAAAAATTATTTATTTATTTATTTATTTATTTTTGGCTGTATTGGGTCTTCATTTCTGTGTGAGGGCTTCCTCTAGCTGTGGCAAGCGGGGGCCACTCTTCATCGCGGTGCGCGGGCCTCTCACTGTCGTGGCCTCTCTTGTTGCGGAGCACAGGCTCCAGACGCGCAGGCTCAGTAGTTGTGGCTCACGGGCCTAGTTGCTCCGCGGCATGTGAGATCTTCCCAGACCAGGGCTCGAACCCGTGTCCCCTGCATTAGCAGGCAGATTCTCAACCACTGCGCCACCAGGGAAGCCCCCTGAATTTTTGAATTTTATTTTATTTATTTTTTTATACAGCAGGTTTTTATTAGTTATCCATTTTATACATATTAGTGTATACATGTCAATCCCAATCTCCCAATTCATCCCACCACCACCACCGCCCCCCGCCACTTTCCCCCCTTGGTGTCCATACGTTAGAACAATGCACTTTTAACCGACCTGGTGCACTATGCTCATGTCCATCATATTAAATGTAGCATCTCAGATCCTAACCCAATGTCCCAAATACATACCACACATAAAACTTCAGATAAACTGTCATTTGTTAGTAGGCCAAGTAGTACTTGAGTTTCTGCATTGGGGAATCTAAATGCTAGACAAATATAACTTTGAGATTTTTATCTAGCATCTAAGATAATAATCTAATATGTGACACAGTATAAAAAACACTGTTCCAAGAAGCAGAAAATATGGGTCATAATCTCCATTCTGCTACTAACTTGCTGCATTACTTTGGTCAATGTTTTAAATCCCCGTGGGCCTCACTATCCCCATCTGTAAAAAATAAGGGTTTGGACCAGTAGACACTACAGTTCCTTCCAGCTCTCTATGGCTATAAAAGCTGAATTGAATCCATCTCCTCTTCTTTCACAGAAGAGGTGGTGGAGGCCCAAAGAGCCAAGACCTGCCAGGTCAAGTGTCTGATTGGAAGCACTACAGCAGACTCCTGCCAGGGTCTGCCATGTGCATGCAGCAGGATGCTGTGTGGTGAAGACACCTTGAAGTAAGTATCCCGTGAGGACATGAAGAGAAAGACCAAGTTTTTAAATCTGCATAGCTTGTGGTTTCTATTTTACAGGCAGGCCTGCATGGGAAGCCAAATTGTAATGAGGATTGCTTAGTGTGCATGGAATTACAGCAATGGAGCAGGGGAAGGAAAGGAGTCTCTTGATAAGTTGAATGATATTTGAATGAGAACGTGCGTTTGCTAAAAGAATTTGAGACACCCTTCCCAGCATGACTATAATGTTGTTAACCATAATTTTAAGAGTGGGATTGGCAAAACTTGCTCTCTATGGTGATCACTGTTGAGGTTTGCTTCTGTGACCTTCCTTCCCCCTCACCCCCAGCTTTCTTGAAGTATGATTGACAGATAAAAATTGTTTGTACTTAGGTAGTAAAATTTGATGTCTTGATATATGTATACATTGTGATATGATTACCACAATCAAGCAAATTAACATATCTATCACCTCACATAGTTACCCCCCTTTATTTTTGTGGTGAGAACTACTCCCTTAGCAAAGCTCAAGTGTACAGTATAATACAATACATAATATTATTATTATCTATAGTCACCATGCTGTACATTAGGTCACCAGAACTTATTCATCTTATAACTGAAAGTTTGTACCCTTTGACCAACACCTCCTTATTTCCTCTACCCTCCCAAGCCCCTAGTAACAACCATACTACTTTCTGTTACTATGAGTTGACTTTTTTTTTTTTTTTTTTTTAGATTCCACATATAAGTGAGATCATGCAGTCTTTGTCTTTCTTTGTCTGGCTTATATATCACTGGGCCTAATGTCCTTTGTGTTAATCTGTGTTGTGACAAATAGCAGGATTTCCTTTCCCCATTGAATTTTCTTGGTTTCCATGTCAAATATTATTTGACCATATATATATGGGTTTATTTCTAGGCTCTCAAGTCTGTTCCATTGGTCTGTGTCTGTTTTTATGCCAGTACCATACTGTTTTGATTACTATAGCTTTGTAATATAATTTGAAATCAGGAAGTGTTATGCCTCCAGTTTGGTTCTGCTTGATCAAGATTGCTTTATTTATTCAGAGTCTTTTGTGGTTCCATATGAATTTTAGTATTTTTTGACTCTCCTTTTCTCTCTTTCATGGCTGACCATCTGATAGTCTTTCTTTAGTATTGTTAGTAAATCTGTTTTAGTCAGGCTCTTAAAAAACCCAGAAACTGCTTCAAGTATTTACAATGGATTTTGATTCAGGAAATTAGTTACACAAGTGATGTCATAGCTTAAAAGCAAAACAAGGAGTAATGATGAAGCAACCCCAAAATTAGCAGTAGCAGGAAACCCCTCTTACCAGTAGACTAGAACTGTGTTGTCCAGTATGGTAGCCAGCCACACCTGGTTGATGAGCACTTGAAATGTGCCTAGTCTGAACTAAGATGTGTTCTTAATGTAAAATACATGCCAGATTGTGAAGAATTAATATGAAAAAAAGAATGAAAAATAGCTCATTAATAGTTTTTATATTGAATACACAGAGAAATATGTTGAATATGTCGGGTTAAATAAAATATAGTATTTAAATTCATTTCACCCTTTAATTTTGACTTTTTAAATGTGGCTATTAGAAAATTAAAACTTACATATATGGCTCTTACATTATATATATGTTTGATGGTGTTGGGCTAGAGAGACAAATGTAGAAGGTAACATTACTAAAGCTCAGGGTCCAGAACCTCAATGGGCTAACCCATTGAGAACTAGAGGCAGGAAGGAAACACAGCTGTTGCTTGAAATGCCAACCGGAGCCGTATAGAAGGGGAAGAGTACCCTGGCTTTACCCTGCCACTCCAATCTCCTGTCAGTGCTGCTGAACCCAACAGGAAGTCACCTGGAAAATGGCAGCCCCCAGGGGTCAATCTTCCTGTGATACGGAGTGGAGTGGGGCTAGGGCAGGGAATGCATCTGAGAGCAAATGGATTTGTTTAGATTACAGTCAGGTCCCAGTGTGTCCTTTTTGTTCATTCACTTATTCAACAAATACTGACTGAGTACCACTTACTACAGAGACCATTTAGAATTATTGTCCTGAATTCCTGATCCTTGCTGTTCAGATTCTTTACTTGATTTGGTTCCACATTCCCTCCCTGCCCAGACTGTGGTCTGGATACTTATAACTTCCCTGTCTTTGATCAAATGAGTTGTCTTATTCTCTGTTATGTTCTTGACGTTTCTTTGACAAAGAGTATTTGAACTCATCGTCATATCTTGTTCTCCTAATTCCTAGTGCCTCGTCTGGGATTTTCACTCAGTTCTTTATTCAGTCTTATTTATAGTGCTTATACAATCCTTGGTACCGAATAACCAGCTACTTCCCACAGAGTATCAGCTACTATAGCCAGTCTTGTAAACAATAAGCCTTGTTTCTCCTTTCTTCTTTCTTGCTCCCTCTCTATAATACACCATCACACATGAAACCAGTGCTGAAAAAGCTGACCTCGTGACCCATGGCATGAAAAGATACCTGAAAGGAAATATACAGATCCTGAGTCTAAGGGTAAATCTTTCTGGCCAAAAGCTAATTGTCATAAAGTGTTTACCTTGGAAAGATTTACTCTTTAGGCCTGGTAATCACCAGTTTCATAGAGAAATATGTGTTTTTATCATCAATAACCATTTTACCCAGAAATGGCTGAAGTGGTTATTGTGTGTTAGGCAATTTTCTAAACAACAGAATACAAGATGAAAAGGTAAAAAACCCCTGGAGGGTAGATATAAGAAAAGATAAGTAATCTAAGGAGTCATGATAACAAGTGGCACAAATAATGAAGGTCCTGGGAGTTTAGGTGAAGAACTCCTTTATGTCACAGAGTATTCCAGAAAAGAAGGGAACCTGAGCTGGGCTTTTCAGGAAGGCAAGAATTAGACAAACAAAGTGGAAGGATAAAGTTTTCCAGAAAGGGAAAATTGTATACACAGTAGGAATATACAGAAGCAGGAATAAATTCACTCTCTATTGAAATGGAGTATATTATGGCTAGGAAGCTCAAGTCTTTCAAGAGTAGTTTTCATCTCAGTGAGACCCCAGAGCAGTATCAACTTGAGTGAAGGACCTTATAGCATTTTTATTAAGATTAAAAATATGGCTGGAAAATGCAGCTTGTTAGGAGGTAGAATGGGAATCTTTCATGGTTAGTACTCTCGACACTACAACATGACTTAGCTCCCACTTTGGACCATAAGCTTCACAAGGGACAATGCCTGACCTGTTCACTGTTTAGTTCCAAGGCATGGCCCAGAGATGCTCAGTGATTCCGTGTTGAATGAATGGATGCCAATAAATGGTATGATAATGCATGAGTCCCTGGGCTGAGGAGACACAAGGCAAACATTGATTCAATATTGCTGTATTCCAGAATAGAGTTTAGGGAATTAGAAATGAAGTTACGCATTGTACTCCAATTATTAGGAGAAATCCTTTCAGGGACTTTGGGCAGTGTGTCCTCTGGGTCACAGTTTTAGGGGATTTAGGAATCCCAGTGGAGAATTTGGTCAGCCTGGCTTGTTATTAGGAGATGATAAAATTTATAATATAATTGTCATCACCTATGCCTTCGTAATAGTTTTCTTTATGGTAATACCTATTTAAGGCTGATTCTATTAGGTACATCGGATTGAATTAAAAGTTATATTAGATTTCATATCAGAGCTAATATTCCAGAGGCCAGACCCTGCAGGCCAAGGCTAGTTCATTAAATTCTGAGATATCAAAGCAGATAAATTATTATCACAGAACCTGGGGAACTAGAAGGATCATTGAAAGTTTCAGGGGAACAGCATTACATGAGGGAGGGTTCTGAGGAAGTCCCAGTTTATTGACTTAGACCCTGGGGAGTGTAGCTGTGTGTCAAATGCGGGCTGTTTGTTAATCCAACACTCTACCATATGGAGGCCAAATGGCTGTTTAGAGTGGGCATTGTCTCTAGAATCAGCCAGAGTCGGATTCAAAGCCTAGAGTCTACACGTATTACTCTATAAGTTTAAACAAGTGATGGGGGTAAACATAGCGCTTACACCATAGCTGCAAGAATTCAGTAAAATAATGCAAGTAAAGCCCTTGCCTGTCACAGAGAAAGTGCGTGGTAAATGTTAGTTCTCTCTATAAGAACAGTAGAAGTGCACCTAATACACAGGAGTCTTTAGTTTTCCAAAGAGGACACACACCCCCACACACAAAACAAACACACAAAGCTGAGCATTCATTCAGACCAACTGTGTACATGCCCTATTTCCTATGCCTTACCCCAAAACATAAGTCATTCAACCCTTTACTCACTTTGATCTTGGATTTATTTGCCCATGAATCATTTTTGTGTATCCTAGTTCCCCAGACGAATGCTTCTTGCTCTGACTCCAGCACAGCCCCCTGTCCTGGTTTTGCTTCACTGACAAGGTTTTGGCCTGTGTGTCTTGCTCTTCTTAGCATCTGACCTAAGTTTGCCCCCACGTTTTACTTCCATCCTTCTGATGACTCATGGTGGCCTTCATATTACTGCAGAGCTAAAACATATTTCACAGAGAGGAAACAAAGTAAATAGCCTTAAAGAGACCTTTTGGTTGAGGATGAGAGAACAGAGTTGGAGAGAGAGTTTCCAGGGTGGAAAGGTACACAGAACACACTTCTCCCACTTTACAATCCTGTCTGGGGATTGTGACAGTTAATACCGGCTCTGGTGGCAGTAGGATTAGTCAAGGAGCCACTTAATCAGAAAAGCTCTTTACCCTTAAAAAATACCCTCCATTTCTCCACTTACAGAAATGGAAAGAAAAAGCTAGTTGTGTGGTTTCTCAAATCCCTGAAATTGTAGTTTGGGTGCAGATTTTCAAAGTGGTCTCTGCCAGAGTGTTACTTTGATAAGCTGAAAACCAGGCATTCAGCTTTAGGGAAGCCAGGGATTTGGAGGTAAGCCATGGTGGGCCCAGCACCAGCTCCCAGACTTGTGATGTCTTATGGCATTTACAACTCACTGCTTTCCATTGAAACCATTGCCTCAGAAGAAGGGGATAAGAAAAGAGGGAGCCATCCTAATCAGGGAATTGCCCTAGGCCATTGGGATACCTGCTCTGTTGTGGGAAACCCTGCAATTTGAGCATTGGTAGAGTTCAACATGGCAAAGACTGGAGGAAAGTGATGCTAACCATGACTGAAGATTCCACCTCTGGCATCTCATATGCAAAAAAATACAAGCCTGCAAATCTCTCCACCTTTCCACTAACCCCTTTCAGAGTCATTAAGGCAATTTGGGGGCCATGAGAGCTGGTTGTCTGGCAACACCAGGCTCTGTCCGCAGAGAGAAAGTTCTTTTTCACAAACCACAGTCTTCTTCCTCAGAGCCTCTGCCCAGTCCTCCTTATTCCTGCCAGGATTCTGCCTCCTCATTGTTATAATATTCCACATTTTCTCCACATCCAATAATGCAGTTCAGGGAGTCCCCTCTAACACAAAATGTAGTATGTCAGATGGTTTTAAAGTGCCTTAGAGGAAAATTAACCATGATTGGTGAGGTAGAAAATGAGGTGTTACTATTTTATATTAGCGTGGTCCGGGAAGGTCTCTTTGATAAGGTGAAAATTGAGCAGATAATTAAATAAAATATCCAGTGAGACTTGGAAGTATTAAAGAAAGATTATTCTAGGCAGAGGGAACAGCCAGTGCAAAAGCCCTGAGGTGGCAGAGTGCTAGGCATGTGTTCAAGGAAAAGCAAGAAAGTCAGTATAGCTGGAACACAACAAATAAGAAGAGTGACAGAAGAGCTCTTGGGGAGCCAGATCACTTAAGGTTTTAGAGGCTTTTACTCTGGGAAAGACAGGAAACCATGGGAGAGTTTTGAGCAGAAGAAGGACATGAGCTGACTTGAGTTTTAAAAGGATCGCTGCCTGCTGTGTTGAGAATAGACTATAGGGAAACAGGAAGGAAAAAAACAGTTAGAAAATGATTGCAATAATCCAGGTTTGTGATGATAATAGCTTAACCAAGATCATAGCAGTGGATGTGGGTGAGAAAATTGGAACAGAAAGACATGCTGAGAATTGGTAGTATTACGGATATATTTTTAAGGTGGAGCCAACAAGAGTTCCTAAAAGATTGATGGTAGGGTATGAGGACAACAGAGGAATCACAGAAAAGTGCAGGGGTTTTGACCCAAGCGACTGGATTGATGAATTGCTATTGGTAGTGATAAGGCTAACTGCAGGAGAATAAGAGCTGAGGGGAAAATCAAGAGTTCTGTTTTCAACACATTGAATTTAAATTTGTATTAAACATCTGTGTGGAGATTTTGAGTAGACAGAAAAGACTTCACATAAGAGGTCCAGGCTGAACTATAATTTTGAGCATTAGTGGTATATAAATGGTATTTAAAGCCATGAAACAACTTGAAATTGTAGATATATAAAGACATCCAAAGATTGAGCCCTGGGGCAGGACAATGTTTAGAGTTCAAGTAGTTGTGGAAGAGTCGCCAAAGGTGACTGAGAAGGAGCAGCCAGTGATGTAAGGAGAGAACTAAGAGAGAGTGATGTGCCAAAGCCAAGTAAAGAAACTATTCAAGAAGGAGGAAGGGATCAACTTTATTGAACGCTGCTGTTAGGTCAAGAAAGAGGAGAACTGAGAAATGACTAAAGTGGAAAGTTGAAAAATGGAAGTCGTCCTACAACTGAACATTTAATGTATTTTCTCTTAAAGAAAAAATTTGAAGACCCTAACAAAAATATGTGAGACACATTTATTAATTTCCACTATAAATTTGGTGACCAAATTTCCTAAAGACTAAAATTGATACAGGTGGTATAATACTGGAGCAAAATATTTGAAAATAAGATTGTTCTCTAAAACTCTAGCCATGTAGGTAATGACCAAGAAAGAGCCCTCAGCAGAAAGATTGGCTCACTACATTCTGGATGTCTTTCCACCCCACTGAGAATCAGTGACTCATTCATCCATTTTTTCCTTTATTTTATAAAACACCAATATCCATACCTCTCTATTTCTCTATTTTTTCCCCTCTATCTGCCTGTCTATCTAACCATCCTCTGCCTACCAACCTACCTATCTACAAAAATAATGCTGCTTTAATAGAAGATAGCCTTAACACATAGATAGTTTTTGCCAGCAAGATCAAAAGAATTTATAGCATTTTATTCTTTAATATTTGTAAAGGCTGTAGAGGAATATACCATTTTTTTGCTGCAAGAACAAGAACCACTTTGAGAAACAACCTAAACCTATCATTAACAGTTTATGTCTCTTTGTATACAGAGATGTGTATTCTTTATGGGGAAGGTCAAGGGTGAGGCATTTCAGAATGCAGTAATAATTGCAACACTTCTCAGAATGACCACAAATTACAGTGAGGATAATGAGTGGAGTTTGAAGTGCCTAGAGGATGTTTAGGAGGAAAAAATGTCAGGTAGGAAGGGATATATGGATACATGGCTTTGTAGAACAAGATAGAAGTCTATTCTGGGTAAATAAAGTTAAGAGTTTGAGCCATCATAAGATGGGAAAATTTTGGTTTTGATAGAGTCATAGAGAGAGATTATAGAGGAACAAAGGAGAAAAGCTGAATAATTATTCTGCTAAATTGTTCAGGGGACCTCCCTCTCTTTCATAACTCTGCTTAATCAACATGACAACATTGTTTTCTCATAAAATGCCATTTTTCATTCCATAATTGTAAAACTAAACTGTGAGAGAAAATAGTAAAAGCAGTTCATCATCAGTCTTCACATCTCATCAAAGGAATATGCTGAGAAGTCTCTCGTACTCCTTGATGCCTCCTACCCCCGTCCAACTAGTTTTGGATTACAGTTGTTCCACTATCCTGTAAAAGCCTGTCATATTTTCCTGTGGACATTTCTGGATAGGGATATCCAGAACAGAGTAATCCTTCTCCTAAAAACAACAGAGCATATAGCCCTCAGAGATGGAGTGTGTCTAGATAATATTTAATTTGTTGTTTCATTTCTTCTGAATCATAATGTGCTTTATTTCCATTTGTAAGCATTGTAAGAGCAGACATGAAATGGCTCTGAAAAAACACTGCTATTTCTCTTTTATGAGGTTTTTTACTTTCTTCTTGATTTGAACAATGATGACACTATTTGGACTTTCTGTGGTAAAGCTGTTTCTTTTAAAAGTCAGATTTGGTTCTACAGACATTTTAAGTTCAGCACATTACATCTTGCGCTAGCATCTAATTCAAGCTCCTAATTATAGAACCATCTTTCCCTGCTTTCATTATCTCTTTTGTGATCAGGACTGGTGCCTTTGTGAGTGTATATATGACACCTATAGCCCAGCATCTTGCAAATCAGATGTATTTTCATAATGAAACTGACTGACCTGGAAAAATATTAAAAATTCATGTCTTAGTTTTGAATTATTAGAAAATTGAAAATGTATATTTTAATACATTGAGTTGTTTAACATGAATTTAAACATGTCATTGAACAGAATAGTAGATATACTTCGCCATTCAATTTTTTCTTGGTACTTCAATTCAAAATGTTTTCCTTACTTTTTTTCCAAGAAACGTATTAAAACTTTCCTTATAATTGAAGCAAGGATTGTTTTTTGACCAAGATGCAAAACATAAACAACATTCACAATATGAGTAACATACATGGAAGTATATTAAGAAAATATGTGTGCTTTTATTTGTGCTGAGATAAAAGATGCTCAACAATTAGAAACCCAAATCACCCAACTGAGCACCCGAAGTTGCTTCGACGTGAAGCCATTCAGGCAAAACAGAAGTTGACAAAATGGTGGGAGTTGGGCAGAAAAGGATAGAGGGGATAAATGGCACTTTGCAGTTGCCTTTTTAAGGAGCCATTTTGATGTGTGGACTTTTTCACACAATCCCAAAACAAACCATATTAAAATTTCAACTCCTTTTAATATTGAGAAATATTAAATATTAAATATCCTTACCCCACCCCTTGGCAAAGAAACTAGTAAGGCACAAGGTAAGGGTAAGGTAGGGTAGGGATGAGGAGACCCCCAGACATCATGTAGCAGACACAGTACACATAATCAAGAGACATGTATTTACCAGACTTGCTCATTTCCGAAAAGGCCATGCAGTCATTCTTCACTAAAGCAACTGTCTGTTCTCTAAGAATTTACATGATTGAGTGAATGGTTCAAGTGTCAAATTCTGATTTCTCTTTTAAAGCTATAATGGCCATACTAATTTATTTTATTTTACTTATTTAGTTTTTGGAGCACTTTCTTCTTTTTTTAATTGAAGTATAGTTGATTTACAATGTTGTATTAATGTCAGGTGTACAGCAAAGTGATTCAGTAATACCTACATATATATCTTTTTTTTCATATACTAATTTATTTTAAATCAATACATGTAACTTCTGCTTAATAGTGACAACTGGCTTTTTAAATCTGAAAATGAAGATAGGCATGTATACTTTCTGTGGGCTTCCTGAAATATATCGTATTTGGGAAAGGGGGGATATTGGGGCAGTAATTTCATCTATTAATATTAGCATCACTCTCCATAGGGAATCCTTAATTTATACTTAATGATTCTCTCAGTACTCAATAAAACACATATATTAATATTCTTAAATTGAAAGTCTCCTAAGATTGCCTGGGGTTAATGTGTTGCAAATATTTCTTAGTAATTAAAAAAAAGGGGGGAGAAGGTTGTACATTAAATGCCATTTTAATACACTTTGACTTAGTGTATTATTTATTATTATTAGTGTATTATTTATTGCCACACTGTGGCAAATGGCTGCCTCCAGTAAATGTGTCGAAATGCCTGTGTAGTCAAAAGAACCTTGAGAAAGTGACTCCATAAAGTTTTCTTGTTTCAAATGCAAACCTAGGGATCAGAATTAACTTGGACCTACAGATTACAGCAAATTTTGTTCTTTTCCTCATGAGAATAGTGGATGGAAAGTTTTCTTTTTTTAATTGCTTTAAAGAATGCATGATTGTGTCTTTTGGAAACCTCCAGATCAATCTCTTATTTTCTACTGCAGCAAAGTATCAGATACTAGCATACTTGAGAAATAGTGAAATATGATTAACTTGTTATTTTATTTTTCTGATGCTTAAGAAATTTCTTTTTCTGTGCATGGTTGTTTTAATAGTCACTTTAGGAGACGTAGGTGCAAGGAAACATTATAAAATATATTAGTCCTTTCTCCTGGCTTAATTGAATATTTATTAATTCAGTAAGTATTTATTGATCATCTGTTTGCTAAGCAACATTGGATGAAGGACTGTATGTTTTTGCCCTCAAAGAGTTCATTGTTTAGTAGGAAGAGACGGGGATATGAATGTAATTATAGAGTATATTAGTCAAACTAGGCTAACTGTTAAAACAAGCAGTGTTAAATTTCAGTGGTTTAACACAGCAGAGGTTTATTTCTTGGTTATGTTGCCATACACTGGGGGGACACAAAGAGGATGGCACAGGGTCTCTGCTCTATGCAGTCATTCAGGCTTTTTCCATGTAGTGGCTCTGTCATACTTTTGGTCCTCAGAGAGCTCCACCAAAATTTCTACATCTGTCTAGAAGGCCAGGGAAAAAAGAACATGTAGTATACAAGGGAGGTTTCATGGACCAGGCCTGGAGGAGCCATCTTGCCACATTCTGTTGGTCAGAACTCAGTCATATGGCTGCACCAAAGTTGAGTGTTTTGATCCAGTTCATAGGACTTTAAAGATGTTTAAAGTATATATATATATATTTTTTTTTTCATATATGTCTGTCTTTTTCTGGGATTTCTGTTGTGATGCACTGGTTTATTTATTCATCCCTGTATCCATACACACCGTCTGTATTATAAGTCTGGTATTTGGTAGATGGAGACTCCTTACCTTGTTCTCTTTTTACAAAATAATCCTGGCAATTATTGGCCATTTGCTTTTCCATCAAAAAAATCTTTTTTGACTGTGTTGGGTCTTCATTTCTGTGCGAGGGCCTTCTCTAGTTGTGGCAAGTGGGGGCCGCTCTTCATCGCGGTGCGCGGGCCTCTCACTATGGCGGCCTCTCTTGTTGCGGAGCACAGGCTCCAGACGCGCAGGCTCAGTAGTTGTGGCTCACGGGCCTAGTTGCTCCGCGGCATGTGGGATCTTCCCAGACCAGGGCTCGAACCCGTGTCCCCTGCATTGGCAGGCAGATTCTCAACCACTGCGCCACCAGGGAAGCCCCCATCAAAATTTTTGAGTCACCTTATAAAAGTTCCATGAAAGAGCTTGTTCCATGAAATGTTTTGATTTAAATTGCATTTGACTATAATTTTATTAGAATTAAATTTGTATCTGATTCACCCCAGACTTTATTACATTGTAGTTGCTCCATAAACACTTTATTGACTAAATGAAAGATGACAATTCTAAGCTTCAGGACAATGAGCCCATTATAAGCATTAACTATGCTCAGAATTGCAAACCAATTTTAAAATTGAGCAAAATAAAATTTAAAATTTAACTGTTGCAGATCCTCTACCATATAATGTAGTCCAAAGGTATTATTAGCTTTTCAGGGAACTGAATTTAGTCATTCGGGTATTTAACTGTGACAACATATGTAAAATACCTAGCACATCAATTAGTCTTGTTTTACATGGTAACAGCAGATGGTATGGTTGAATACGTGGTAATTCCCTTTTGCTAGACCACTGTTCTACTTTATTAGCAAAGATCATTAAATGCTACTTTTTAAAAGTAGCTAGCCCAGGGAAACAAAAAATAAACATTGATGTTTTATTTGTTACTTTAAAAATATTATGTAATACTTATAAAGTTTATAACTACTATTTAAAATCAATTAATTTGAGTGCTAATAGTCCCTAATCAAGCTACAGCTACATTCCTGTATGACTATTTGATTGTTTGCTAAAGTTTAACAGCAACATTCATAAAAGTTACTCTTACTAAAACGTAAGATTATCTTTTAAATACCTAAAAAATTTAATATAGATCTGTGGTGGTGAGCTTTTCCTAAAAGGTAAATGGACTGCCAATGTGAGCTAATGAGTAAACTTCAGTATTATATGAAAAATAGTTTGACACAAAGGATTTTCCAAGGAAAGGGAACACATACCAACTGGTATCCTTACCTGCAAAAGCATATCCTAGTTGAATGACATAATCCCAGGGTTGGAAGTTGCCTTGATAAGATTCATTACTATTTCCTTCCTCTCTCCCCATCCCCCTTCCCCATAATGTCTCTGTTTCTAATCAGGAAGAATAAAGTTCATGGCTGAAAGGCAGTTTGGAAATCCAGATGGGCAGCAGGAAACCACGAGTCTGATTTTCTGTTTATAGGACTAGATAGAGAAGTTGACATAGTCTATTAAATTGATGAGGTCATTAATGGTTCATTCTTTCTCTGAACCTATAGATAGAGGTGAAGGATAAAAAGATTCAGAATACACCTAATGTGCTACAGTCACATTACAAGTGGTGAGACAGATGTGAGTAGATCCCAAGCTCATGCCAGGAAATACTAAACACCACATTTCAAGGTGTCTGAGAAAAAAAAAAATCCCAACTCCAACTATAATTTTACTTTACCACTGTCCACTATCTGACTGTTCCAGAGGACTGAAAATGACCAGAGCTTGTGCTCAAAAGCACATGTAGGGCTTCTAGACTCTAAAGCAGGCAATTTGGAGTTTTAACGAATTGGCAGAGCATAGCTCTGAAGTAACAGTCATTTGTAAAACTGTCTTGAGCACTAGAAACAAACACTAGAAATATTTACCAGGTGGCATTTTGAGTTCTCTCCTGTCTGCCTGAAGCTCAGAAATAACAGCAGTGTGCCACAGCTAGAGAGCAGGCCCATTCTTGGTGTCCTTATAACCCAGAAATCATTTGCACACCCTTCTGCCCCAGCAGGGCTTGGGACGGAGGGGAAGAGCTTGGACCCTGGAGTCAGACAGTTTGGGTTGGATCCCAACTCTGTTATTTACCAGCCATGTCTTGGGCCCAGGCCCTTGGAATCTCAGTTCTTCGCTCAGTAATATGGGAATAAAAATATTGATCAGATTGCTGTGAGGATAATATAAATGAAGTAGCTCCTTCTAGAAAAGGCCCCCAGGCCTCACATCTCTCACCATTGACTCTCAAGTGCCTAAAATTCCTTTATTGGTCATGACTGTGAGATAAGGCAGGGGTGATGCACTAAAAATAGAAATGTATGGGGTGTTGGTGGTAGGGGTGTATGACATTTTCAAACTAGCACCTTGGTCTTTATTTACTTTTGCAAACTAGTTAACCAGTCACTATGCAGGGAATTCATAGGCTAAGACACAGTATAGAAAAGTTTGGAATATAAAAAGGCATTTAGAAGCGGAGTATGAGGAACTATCAAAGAGGGCGGGCCTGGGGTGGGAGAGTGAGGTGACACTGAAGCGCTTGGGTAAGGAAATGTGAGTCCTCAGGATTAGAAGAGGAGGGTAGTAAAACAAAGTGGGGGTGGAGGTGGGAGAAGAGAGTGACTGTACACAGAAATGACACTTGAACTTGGAGTCATCCTTGATTCCTCTCTCTCACACACCTATAGCCAAATCATCAGCAAATTCTATTTCCAAAGTTTATCCAGCACCCAATCAATTCTCACCACCTGCGCAGTTACCCTGGTTTAAACCGTCTTATTCTCATGTCCCAATTACCACAGTAGCTTCCTACTTGTGCTCTGCCTACCCTTCCCTCCTACTGTCTGTTCTCTGAGTGTTCCTTTTAAAACATAATGTCAGATCATATCACTCCTTGCTCAGAACTCTCTAATGACTTCCCATTTCACTCACAAAAAAACAGTAATAATCCCCAGTCCTCCCCATGGCCTGCTTTCCTGACCCCACATGATCTAGCCCCCAGCAGCCCTCTGACCTTTCCTCCTTTGGCCCACTGTGCCCAGCTGCACTGACCTTCTAACTGTGAGTTGAACATTCTTCAGCCTTAGCACACTGGCACATTTTTTCCTTTCTCTGGAACTTCCTACCTCCAGAAATCTACATGACTCACTTCCTCACTTTACTCAGATGTCATTTTCTCATCCCAGAGGCCTTTCTGACCTCACCTAATATGGCACCTTGCACCCCCATCATCATCTATTCCCCGATGCTGGTCTTGTACTCAACCACAATACCCAGTGACGGCCTGCCATTGGATTTGCACAGAGATATACAACCACCTCACTAGAGCATGAGCTGCCACACAGCTCATCTGTGAATCTGAAGCCTTTCCTTTGAGCTGTACTAATCTGTTCTCTGAGGGCCAGGAACTGGGTTCTGTGGATTTCAGATGTCCCTGCTCTGAAATCCATCCAGCAAAGAGGGGTCCAGGGGTATGGCCAGTTCTGAGAAATCCTGAAGAGCATATAAGTGACCAGGAACACGTATCTTTTGTAATTTGTATACTTTACCCTCACAGAAGGTATTTGCCTGGAGGCCTACCTAACAGAACATCTTAAAAATATTGACCTTAATACACTTCTAAGCAATCTCAGAAAATATTTAAAATAAATGGAGACTAGCAAAATAGTCTCCTCCCAATAGCCAGGGTCTCAGCTACGGAGAAATTCCAGTGGTATTTGAGTCTCAGTGATGGCTGGTTGCTATCAGGTCGGCCAGCAGATCTATTAGTGTAGCGAACGTTGTGATGTGTCGCCCAATTCCCACTGCAGGGCAGACACACGCATTCTCCCAGGGCTCGGAGTTTTGCCTGCTGATGACTCACAGCTGAGTCCCTCTCTGGGCCTTTCCTGTAGCCGAAGGGAGCTGTCTGGCCCAGTTACATTCCCTACCTAGGGATAGACCACACCTGATGACTGGTCAACATGGAGGCAAAAGGCCTGGTGTCTGTACCACAGTTTGAGATGACTCTAAAAAGCCTTCCAGCTTCAGAGCTCCCTTTGGGATCGGCTGTGACCTTTCCTGCAACTGCTTTACCAAATCTCGCTTTCCTAACTCCCTCACAGGAGTTATTCTCAAGTGTGCCACCCCATTTACTTCCTCCGTACAAATCTCCATCTCAGAGTCTGTCTCCCAGGGGACTCACCTTAAGACACTGAAGAAATTCAATCTAATCATTACAGTGGCCTGAAGAACCAGCCTGCGCCATCTGGGGTCAGGTGATTGCCACTGCGGCTGATTCAGGAACTTGGGGAAATGTATTGACTCTTTTTTTTTTTAACATTTTATTTTATATTGGAGTATAGTTGATTAACAATGTTGTGTTAGTTTCAGGTGTACAACAAAGTGATTCAGTTATACATATACATGTATCTATCCTTTTTCAAATTCTTTTCCCGATTAGGTGGTTACAGAATATTGAGCAGAGTTCCCTGTATTGACTCTTACAGACTGCTAATGGGTAGCAAGTGGCAAAGCCAGAGCTCAACCCACACATTCCACTCCAGCTAAGGTTTTCAAAAGAGAGCTGGATCCACTCGAAAGGCATGCCACCTTCTCAATGTTCCCACACTGCCTCCAGACTGACCTTTCAGTTCCTCACACAGGGTGAGCTCTCTTCTGACTCAGGGCCTTTGATTTTGCTGTCACCTGTGTCTTAGAAGTGTTTTCCTGGAATCTTGGCTTGACTGGCTTCTTCTCAGCCTCAAAGTTTCAGCTTAATGCTGCATCCTCAGGGAAGCCTTTCTGGAATGCCCATAACCAAAGTTATTTCCCCCACCCCATTTGATACCCATTTATCCCAGATCCTTGCTTATTTCTTTCAATGGTCTTAATTTACCCTAAATGTTCTTGTTTGTTTATGTCTCCTACACAACTTTTTTTAAAATTTCTTCTCTCTCCCTACAGAATGCAAGCTCCATGAAGGTAGAAACGATCTAGTTCACTGCTGTATCCACAGCGACTAGAATGGTACCAGACATATGGTAGGTTTTCAGTAAATGCACTGGATGAAAACATGAACATCCTTTTCATTCTTTAGTCTTCTCTCTACACACTACAAGAAGCTATCTGAGACAACTTACAGACACACAAGCTCTTATACAAGGAATTGGCTGGAGCCATATGACAAGGTCTGGAGAGAGGTTTGCTTCTACTGTCTTTGTTTATAATGCTGGCTTTGAGGGTTGGTGGGGGTGGAGATGTGTATAATATAGGAACAGACAAATTGCAAAACCAAGTATTGAAGATGGGAGTACGGGTTGGCTGGGAGTTTCTACTTGATGCCATGTGAAGTTGAAATGCAGGTCCTCTTGCAAGTTCATGTGGATGTTGGAAGAATTGCTTTTCTTATATCTGTAGAACGCAGAGCCAGCAGGAGGAAGAGAAGCCCTGCTGTCTGGAGTCTCTGAGGGACAGACTGACTTTCCTGGAGCAGTTCATGCAATGAGAATGAAACTTATGTTGTTCACCCTTTCTAGCTGGGACTCAGAGTAGAGCAGTCTTTGGAACCTCAGAGAAAGTTTTAGCTGACCAGCTGTGAGCCCAGTGAAGGAATGGCTAGAAGCAAGACAGCTGTGTCTGTTCTTGATGTGAGCCTTGGAGGCCCTGCTCTTGTACACGAGCTGGCTCCCCACCAGCCCTACCACACTTGTACGGCCCCTGCGCAAGTGGCAAGGTGCTTAAACCTGCATGCGTCCTCTCAGTCTGTATCCTGGCCAGCCTCTGCTAGAGAGCCATAGCATCATGAGGAGATACCTGAGTCAGAAGAGAGCCTGGGGCTCATCCCCTGCAGTAGTTTTTATGCTGGGTCCTCTGCTTTAACCAGAACAGCTCTGCTTTTCATCTCTTTTCTCTATTTCACTTGAGAATTGAGAAAGGCAGTATACTTCTGAAGAAACTAGAAACTACCAAACATATAATTCTGTTGTGTTAGAGTTGAGGAAATCAAAATCCCAAGAGGTGCAGTGAGGAACTGTAGTCCTAAAACAACTAGTGACAGAATCAAACTATGACTTGTGGGTATTGTGTCTTCAAACCCAGCTCCATTTCTCAACCTCCTGCATTATTGCTGTGCCAGTCATCTGATATGGCCTTCTTTGTTACTTAACCTTCCAGAGCCAGTTCTACCCTCTTCCGTGGCATGACTCTTCCCTCCTAGAGTTCCAGAAAAAGGCACAACTATGGAAAAAGTAAAGACAAATGTCCTCTAGTCCAACCCCACACTCCTCTGTCCCCGGTAGACTATACCCCATCAGCATACACCATCTGGTTTCTCAGAGCAGCACTGCTGAAAGCCATTCTGTCTAACTAGGGTTACAGGTGAGTAAAGATGGGATTGCTCTCAGACCAGCTCCACTCGGCCCAGAGTCTGCTCTTTGATCTTTGTCCCCTCCTATCCCTTTTTATGAGGGGTGAGGGGAGATGGTGGTGAAATTACAGGGAAAGGGGGATGTATTAGTTAGTTATTGCTGCATAACAAGTTAATGCAAATTTAGCAGCTTAAAACAATATGCAATTATTATCTCACAGTTTCCATGAGTCAGGAGTCTAGGCAAAGCTTAGCTGGCTCCTCTGCTTAGGGTCTCACAAGACTGCACTCAAGGGGCTGCAGTCTCACCTGGAACTCAGGGGTCCTCTTGCAAGTTCATGTGGATGTTGGAAGAATTGATTTTCTTACATCTGTAGAACTCAGAGCCAGCAGGAGGAAGAGAAGCCCTGCTGTCTGGAGTCTCTGAGCTCAGGGAAAGAAGAAGCCCTCTTTTAAAGGACTACCTGATTAGGGCAGGCCCATCTAGGATAATTGCCTTTTAATTAAGTCAACGGCAAACTGTTTAGGAATTTACTTTCATCTGCAAAATCCCTTCTGTAACACAACATAATTATGGGAGGGATACCTCATGCCCATCACCATATCCTGTTAGTTAGAAGCACGTTGCATGTCCTGTCCACACTCCACAGAAGAAAGGTTCATGAAGGCATGGATACCAGGAGGCAGGGATCACTGGGGTCATCTTAGAATATTGCTACCACAAGGGGATTATTAGAAGGATAATAAAAAACGAACAAAGGTTAATTCAGGATGAGGAAATGGAGGCTCAGAAAGGTGAGAAACGTACTCATGGTTACCTCATCAGAGAACCAGTTTTCTAATCTGGAGTGTCTGAAGCCAGGGCTTATTCATTTACCCTCTACTTCCTAACTCATACAGTTGAAAAACAAATGAAGGCTGTTGTGAGGTTCAATGGCAAGAAACCTGGATAGGCAACAAGAGACCTGTTTTCTCTTCCAAATTTATCATCTAACTAGCTCGATATAACCTTAGTCAGCTCCTTAACTCTATGTCTCATTCTTTCCTCCCAGTAACCCACCTGATTTTTGTGAGCATTAGCAAAAAGTGTCAAGCATTGCAGATAGTAGGTAGCTATAAATGCTCATTAAGCTAAAATGAAAGGTAGCTGTTTTAAGTGGAAGGTTTACCAGTTGAACTTCTTCTCCTTCTGCCAAGTGTGATCTCGAATGCTATGAGTGTTGGTATGATTGGAGGAAGGAAGAGGATGATGGAAAGGCAAAATAAATGTCCCCAAGATATCGCTGCCCCTCTATCTTTCTCCTGAAAGCCAAGGGGACACACTGGAGCAATACCGAGCAGACCAGTTTTTGGATCAGATTTCTGTTTTAGGAACCTTGCTCTGATAGTGGAGAGAAAGAGAAGACCAAATAGGGAGCTGCTGCAGAATTCTGGGCGAAAGATCATGTTCACCTGGGTCAAGGAGGTGAGAAAGGAGATGGAGAGGTAGGGGAGAGCTTCTGTAGATACTTAGGATACAGAATCTGTAGGACTTTGTGGTCATTTATATGTGAAGAGTAAGATAAATAAAGAGCCTAAAAGGAAGTCTAAGAGTTCCTTAAGAGTTAGGAATAAAAGCAGCAAGGTGGTTCCTCCGAGAAGATGACAATGCTCATTATTGTCACTGTCTCCCTCTCACATGAGCTATGGCTTCTCACTGAGTCAGTACAAAAAGGGGGCTTATCAGAGATGTGGAAGCAGGTAAGGTGAGCACGTCTAAGGCTGGGTCCTGGGGGCCATTGTTCCCATTAGCCCTGAATGCTGGAACTAGCAGCAGCACCACCTGGGAGCTTGTTAGAACTTGCTCCACCCAGCAACCTCCTAAATTATAAACTAGGCATGGGACCCAGCAATCTGTGTTTCAACAGGCCCTCCTGGTGATGTCTATGCATATTAAAATTTGAACACCATTCTAAACAAGTCATTTTGTCTGAAAATATGTCCATTCATAAAACCACTGGGCAGTCAGGCAAAATGGATGTACAACCAGGGGCCTCTGAAATGGGCCAGGATTCAAGCTGAAGAACGGTTGGCTAGACATTGTCAGTGAGAAAAAGGCTTACCTTCCTTCCCCATCTAAAGATGCCAAGTGAGACCTTCCAGAGTCTCAAGAGAAAGATGCCTCTGATGCATATTCTGTTTGCCTTTAGCCTTGCTCAAAAGAAAACATTTTCAAAGGAAAGAAAAAGTGAAGGAAAGGTGGAAAATGCAAGGGCCATACGTACCACTTAGTTTTGCCCTTGGGAGTGCCAGGCCCTGCTTCCTCGCTGGCATTTTCAGTTACCACTCCTGCAGCTTGCTCAAAGGCCTGCGCCCAGAACCCCTACTGTTTCAGAATCTAGAGAGCAGGGGTGCGGATGGAAGGGTGGCCATAAGGACCCCTAACTCTTCCTCTCTAGTTGACTCAGTCAACCAGGCAAGGATTCACTGAGACCTGATGAGATATTTACAGTTCTCCCATCACTGCAGCAAGAGGTTGGGCAGACCAGGAGTGAGGCCTGGGGGTGAGGCTAGTTCCGCATGACCTACAGAAGGGACCTCAGGATGTTTCAGTGCGTACTTCTATCTCTGAGCCTCCGCTGCATCATCTTCAAAATGAAAGAGTTGGGCTAAACAGTACACCCAGTATTTTAATTTTTACTTGTTCTTTTTGCCCCAGAAGTCTTGGTCCTACAGACGATATCAATTTATTTTTTGTAGCAAGAGAGAGTACTGTTCACCTGAACCTATGGTTCCCTGTTTGAGGGAAGGGACTTCAGGATTTTCAGGATTGAATTGACCTTAGAGCAAGATAAATCCAGCCAAACTCATACACTCCTAGAGGGTTCTGTGAACATTTCAATCCTTGTATATCCGAAGCTAGCATTTTTGGGGGTGTTAAATTTCCACTGACAGATAGATTTGAAGTATGCAGAAGAGGCAGTTTCTCCAGCCTTAGAAATGGTTCTGGAGGAAAGTTTTGCAATCTTTCAAGTGTCTTTGAGACACAGAGAAAGGCCATGATTCTGAAGGAGCACCTCGGTCCCACCATTCTTTAACATCTTACCTTCGTCTTCAAATTAAAGCATTGAATAAGTTAAGATTTGGGTTCTTTTACAAAGTTTTCTTTCTATACAATCATAGCCCAGAGATTACACAGCTGTACTTTCCTCCCACGCAAAATTAGTTCCTTGACTTTTACTCTGTTTCCTTCGTCCTTCCTTTTTCCATTGGAAAAAAAAGTTGAGCAAGACTCGAAGGCAAACAGAATATGAGTCAGAGGCATCCTCTTTCTCTAGAATATTTGGAAGTTTTCACTTGGCAACTTCAGATAGAGGAGAAAGGTGAGCCTTTCCCTCATTGTGTTCTTAAATGTTCAGCCAATCATACTTTAACTTTAGTCCTGTCCCATTTCAGAGGATTATACATCTGTTTGGTCCAACTGCCCAGAGGTTTTGTGAATAGGTGCATTTTCAAAACCAAACATAATAAATAACAAAAGTAGAAAATTCACACAGAACTTCTGAAAGAAAGACTAAATTGTTTTCTTGATTTCCAATAACTATGGTACCTTTTAACCATAACTTGAGTCAAAGTATTAATTCTTGAACTGAAAAACACTTCTGTGTTTATTCCCTTACACAAATGCTTACATAATTTTGCTTTACACATAATCTATCTCTGCAAATTTATAGTAACTGAAAGCAATTTCCAGAAAGTCAAATGATTCCTCACAACATCTCTATGAAGTATATTTAGAGAGAGGTTGGAATAGTTGTTTTTCAAACAAAAAGTAAAGGCAAAGAAGGATGAGGTGATAGATTAAGACTACACAGTCAATCACTGTTTATACTAGTTTATAGCTTAGTTCATTCATTCAGGAAATATTCCATAATATTCCCATTAGTAATCTAGTTCTTCATATACTAGGATATATTTCTTGTGTTTCGTCTTATACTCATGTCCTTTTTAAAAAACACAAAAATTTTATTGTCTCACAGTTCTAGAGGCTTGAAATCTGAGATCAAGGTGTCAGCAGTGTTGGTTCCTTCTGAGAGTTGTGAGGAAGACTCTGTTCCAGGCCTCTCCCCTAGCTTCTGGTGGTTTGCTGGCAATCTTTGGTGTTCCCTGACTTGTAGAAGCATCACTCTGATCTCTGCCTTGATGTTCACAGGGTGTTCTCCCTATATGCGTGTCTGCCTTCAGAATTTCCCTTTTTTATAAGGATATCAGTCATATTGGATTAGGACCCACCCTAATGACCTCATTTTAAGTTTATTACCTCTGTAAAGACCCTATCTCCAAATAAGATCACATTCTGAGGTACCAGGGTTGGGACTTCAATATATGAATTTGAGAGTGGGGATACAATTCAATACAGATACTGTGTAATAAAATAATAGCAAAAGCACATGTTCATTTATTGTTAATAGATTCATTTAAAAGTATTTATTGAGGACACACTGCATACAAAGCACTATGTTCATATGCCTTTTAAAAGGATAATTTTACCCCAATATTTTCCTGATTCTTCCCAGCATACATTCCAAACCTATCCCATCATATACTATCAGGAGGGAGCTTCTACTACTCTGACCCAAAAGCAAAGACGAGAGAAGAGCTAAGGAAAGTAAAAAAAAGTTAACAGAAGTCCAAAAAGCACACCAGAATGATCATTTACCTTCAACTATAATAAAGCAAAATGAAAGGTTTCCTAAAACAGGACCCCATTTTCCCCTGCCTCCACTTAAGCAATGACTTTTACACAAGACTTTCTGTGGAATTTCTCTTTTTGTAATTCCTGATTCAGAAAAAAATTGGAATTAATGACTGGGTAACTTCAGAAGATCAATAACTTATTATAACTGAAATATCTATTGTTAAAACAGTACAATACTCTCCTATCTAAAGTAAGAGGATAAAAGATTGCTCAAAGTAGAAGGACTCTAGAGATATCTGCTTCAGGGGACACGTAGGTTCCATCCTATGTTGTTTTAATATAGGTTTTATTATTGCTTAGGTATGGTAAGGCCAACAGATCACGAGATGACTGCCATTGAAAAGACACTTTGTAATGTTCACAGATTCCAGTAGAAGGGGGCATATGATGCCATGGGGGTCAGGTTAGGACTTCAGCACATGAATTGGAAGCACCAAAGTTGGGCAAGAGGGAGTGAGAGAGGGGAGAACTGTGAGCAAGATTTGTGGGAGGGAACAGGCAAGCCAGGGTAAGCAGGTTTAGGATTGACTACTTTGAATAATTTCAGCAGAACTTATTATTGATCATCACCCATCTAATCCAACCCTTCCTCATAAATATGAAAATGATGCCGAGAAAGGTAGACTGACTTGCCCAGCTCACATAGCTCATTAGTTATGGGTCTGGAAATACAACCCAGATGTTTCGACTCCCAAATTAATGTTCCCTGCTAAGCGTGCTTGCTACAAACTACTCATAGAACAGAGGTACTAGGTGTAGACAGTAGTATGATTCCAGCCCAGGCCCCCACAATGTCCCCAGCATCGCCTGTAGTTTTTGGAGAGGACACCTCTTGTTCTGGGATCTATCATTGCTTAATTGTTCCCATGCAGACTGCTGCAAGTTCTTCTCCAGGCTGTGACATCCTTATAGGTCTGTTCTTTTCGTGACCATCACACATGCCCTCCTTTGTTGATAAAGCTCCAAGCCCGGTCAGAGTCCTCTGCAACCCATCTAGACCAGTTTCTGTTCTCCCAGGGAACCTGGACAGCATGAAGAGAGTACTGGAGAGTCCACCTTCTGGTCCTAATTAGTTACTGATTCTTTCATCAGGTTTTCTTCTGATATTCAGCTCTTCACAGCAGTTTCTCCTCTCGAGCCGTCCTGTCCTGGCTGCAGCATTAATATTAGTCTCCTCCACAGTCAAAGAGATCCTGAGAAAGATATTTTTTCACTTCTTGAGGGAAAATATTTCTTAGTCCTTTAGAATAACACCCAATGTCCTGAGCTGTAGAGAGGGCAGAATTTTGACTATTCAACACTATTTATTCATTTTTTGTCTATCAGGTAAGCATGCAGTAATGAGCATGTACTATATGTAAGGCAATTCTCTAAATATTCTGGAGTTGGAAAAATGGGTAAGAAAATGGTCTTACTATTAAAACAATCTAAAGGGAGAGATCAAATAAACAGTGGCAGAACTAGGATTATGTGGCAAAGACTGGCTAGCTGGTCATCCAACCTGTTTCCTTTTCATCCTTGATACAGTGTTAGATTAAATTTCTCAGCCTCCCATGCAGTTATCTGAGGCTAAATTACTGAGTTCTAGTCAAAGAACGGTAAGTTGAAATGCTATGCACCCATTTCATGTCTGGCCCATACAAACAATAAACATTGGAGAGGGTGTGGAGAAAATGGAACCCTCATACACTGTTGGTGGGAATGTAAATTGATACAGCCACTATGGAAAACAGTATGGAGGTTCCATAAAAAATTAAAAATGGAACTACCATATGACCCAATAATCCCACTACTAGGCATATACCCAGAGAAAACCATAATTCAAAAAAACACATGCACCCCCAATGTTCATAGCAGCACTATTTACAATAGCCAGGATATGGAAGCAATCTAAATGTCTATCAACAGAGGAATGGATAAAGAAGATGTGGTACATATATACAATGGAATATTACTCAGCCATAAAAAGGAATGAAATTGGGTCATTTGTAGAGACATGGATGGACCTAGAGAGTGTCATACAGAGTGAAGTAAGTTAGAGAAAACAAATATCATATAATAACGCATATATGTGGAATCTAGAAAAATGGTATAGATGATCTTATTTGCAAAGCAGAAATAGAGACACAGACATAGAGAACAAATGTGTGGATACCAAGGGGGAGAGGGGTGGGGTAGGAGGAATCGGGAGACTGGGATTGACACATATACATTATTGATACTATGTATAAAATAGACAACTGATGGGAACATACTGTATAGCATAGGGAGCTCTACCTAATGCGCTGTGGTGACCTAAGGGGAGGGAAGTCCAAAAGGGAGGGGATAAACATACGTGTATGGCTGATTCATTATGTTGTGCAGTGGAGGCTAACACAACATGGTAAAGCAACCATACTCCAATAAAAATTAATTAAAAGAAAAAACTCACTTTAAAAACTGAAAAATCCTTCATTGCTCTTTCCTTTTCTTTCAGCTTGATACAGATGAACGTAGCAACCTTGGAAAGCACATCTTAAAGATGGAAGAGCCACCAGATGGCAGGATCCTGGGTCCCTGAATTACCACTTGGAAGAGAGCAGCACATCAATCAAGAATACACATTTGGACCTTTCTTGAGTGAGAAATAAGCTTCCGTTGCATTTAAGCCTTTATAGATTTGGGGATTGTTAGTTACAGCAGATAGCATTATCTAAACTAATACAGAGTAGAATCCAAGTCTCCTGACTCCTAGTTCAGTTCTGTTCCCTCCAAACCACAAATCCACATGATAATATTATAATACCCAAATTTTAACCCTAATAAATATATAAATCACATTCTAAGTCATCTAAGAGTATTAATACATGATGAATCAAAATAAATTGGTATTAAGAAGGGGCATCTGCAATGCATGTAGTTGTGTGTGAAACAACGGAGAAGGATGACTCTGACCAACAAACCCAGAGTCCAGTTTATAACAAGGTTAGTGCTTGAGGCACTGATATGCCATTTCTGCATTCCAAGGTTAGGCAGAGTATTCTGAGGGTTATAACAGGCGGTTTCCCTTGGCTGATCTGGATGTGGCATGCTATAAACCCACATCTCCCAAGTCTCATTGTTTCTACCTCTTGAACTCCCAAATGAAATTGGGAGTTCAAACAAAATTGCCAAGTATGAGTGATTCCCATAGTAGGTCACAAACTATTTAGCCATATGGCTGAACCTAACTGCCTTCTCAGTGCAACTGATAGACACTGAAAAGGCCCACAAAAAATGGCAGGCCAGAAGCAAGGGCAAACCTATGAAGTAGACATAATTTTTCTTTAATATATTAAAACTTTCCTTTTAGAAACTCTCTCCACCCTCCTCACACCTACTTTCTGGAGCCTCAGTATGTGCATTCTCCCAACTAGATGCCCAGGGTCCCCAAAGTTAGCACTTTTCCTTGGCCCTCCCTTTTTGGGTATCACCTTTTATTCACATATTCAAAAAACCTACCCAAATTATGAGCTAAAAAAACTAAAGTGGGAGTGGGGGTGTCCATAGGCTACAGATGTTACACTGCCTAGAAGGGAACCTAATCCATTACATCTGTCTGCAACTAGCTGGACAACACCTTGGGTCCAAAAGGAGAAGATAGAATTTAGAGACTTGTCAAAGGACTAGGGATAGGAGAGTGCAGAGCTCTAGGTAACAATGTCATGGCTGCCTGGGGTAGGTTCCGGAGAGAAAGCTTGTGATAGCTTCCTCAGGAGAAGAAAATCTTGCAAAAGAGAATTGAGAAAGTTTTAGAGCAAATATTGCCTGTTCTGCTTAAGAACAGTCCTGACTTTATGACATCTTTTCCCCAAGAAAATATGCATAGACAAAAATAGTCAACTGCACACACCCAAGAGAATTGAACAGATAATATACTTTGCACAATGCAAGTTGCAAAATGCCAAAGTTCTTCTTATGCTGTAATATGCAGCATCAATAGTTAAGAATGCTCTGGGTGAGTTATTTGCCTGACTGAAGAAACAGTGTCCTGTTTTCTTGTAAATATTTTGAGAGGGTGGAAATAATGGTTCTTGTAATTTTGTCTTATTTTTATAGGATACTTGATTCTGTTTGAGGCTAGCTTATGAATTTGGGCTTGTTCTGATTTATAAGTGACCTTTGGATGAGTCTGCAATTGTTCCTGGAATTTATACCACAGGGATTCCCTTTCTGTCCTCCTTAGTTAATTACTCAACATATCACACATAAATGCGATGGAAAGGCAAACAAACACTTAAATTACTTTCCAAAGGAAGCTTATGTTAGAAAATATTTGAACTACATCCATCTTGTGGGTTTCTTTCGTCTAATTCAAGCATTTTTTCATAATTTAGCCTTCCTGATAAATTCTTACTCAAAAGCATTTAAGCTTATTGTTCCTTCTTCAGAGTACTGGTGGCAACCCAATACCCATTCAGATGTTGCCTCTGACTTTAAGGTTCAGTAACCCCACCACACTATTTAACTAAATGCTTCATGTGAAAGGTCACCCCTAAGACCCCAGGTCCTGAGAGGGGAAAATTCCCTGCTCTGCTAACATGTTGGTTTCTAAGATCCAGTATGGCAATTCTGCGTCCTTTCTTTTCATGGAATATTTCAGAGGTAAGAAATGAGGAGAAGCTGCTTCTTGAAGCTATGGAGGATTGTCCCCTTGGTGACCTGAATGACAAATGTGGGTAACACAGGCAATGGGAAAGTGATCTGCCCTCCAGGATGTCAGCAGATGTCCTCCTGGATACGTCATCTGTATTGCATTAAAAACACATGGAAGTTGTTTTCCACAGCTCAGAGCTCTGCCCCAAACTTGGCACCAGGTCAGTTCCATACTGGATAATTATTGGGGAACTTTTTTCCTTCAATACCACTGTCATTATGCCACTTCCTTGCTCAAAAATATCCCATGGTTTGGTAGTGCTATTGTCTGAATTTTGTGCTTCCCCCCCATCCCCGCCATTCATATGTTGAATCCTAATCCCCAAGGTGATGGTATTAGGAGATGGGGCCTTTAAGACGTGATTAGATCTTGAAGGACGAGCCCTCATGGGTGGGGTTAGTACCCTTATAAAAGAGGCCTGAGAAAGCTCCCTTCCCCCTTTATACCGCGTAAGAATACAGCGAGAAGGCACTGGCTCTGAACCAGAAAGTGGGCCCTTACCAAAACTGAACCATGTTGGGACCCTCATCTTGGACTTCCCAGCCTTCAGAACTGTAAGAAATGAATTTCTGTTGTTTATAATTCACCCAATCTATGGTATTTTGTTATAGTCTCTTGAACCGAGTAAGACTGGTGGGCAGAGTAATGGTCCCTGAAAGACGTCCATGTTCTAATCCCCAGAACCTGTAAATGTTACCGTACATGGCAAAAGGGCCTTTGTATATGTGATGAAAGTAAAATACCTTGAGATGGGGAGATTAATGTGAATTTTCCAGGTGGACCCAATATAATCATGAGTCCTTAAAAGCAGAGAATCTTTTCCAGCTGTGATGAGAGAGCAAGAGCCAGAGCAAAAGCGAATGAGAGAGGAGGGGGAATGTGCTGACAAAAGAAGGGTCAGAGAGATGAGGTGGAAGAAGGAGAGATTTGAAGCATTAGAGGGACTCTCAACGTCCTGCAAAGCCACCCTCACTGTTATCACCACACCTTTTCTCACACTGTTGCTTCTCTGCTTCTCACATCTGAATCTTCGCAATGTATGGTCTGCATCCCACTCTGAAACAAAGCCAATTCCAGCCCATAGTGTTTCTTCTACTTTTGCACTCCTGCACCACTTACTGCTATACTACATTGTACATCTAACACAGAGATTCTCAAACTTACTGGTCTAAGGATGTCTTCACGTTCTTAAGAATTATTAAGGGTTCCAAAAATCTTCTGTTTATGTGAATTATACCTATATTTACTGTATTAGGAATTAAAACAAAGAAATTTTTCAAGCAATTATTTATTACTTTATTTTTAAATAACAATAACAACCTCATTTCATGCTAACATAAATAACATATTTTAGTAAAGATAGCTATAATTTCCAAAACAAGAAAATTTAATAAGTGTGGCACTGTCTCCCAGTTTTGCAAATCTCTTTGATGTCTGGCTTAATAGAAGACAGCTGGATTCTCAGTCTGTGTTCCATCTATTGCTATATATTGTTTTGGTTAAAGTATTTGAAGAAAAATTCTGGCCTCAAACAGATTGCAGTCATAAAAGGGAAATTATTTTAAAAGCATTTCCAGATAATTCTAGATATTCTTCTTTGATATTACACCAAAACTCGATAAGTGGTAGTTTCTTAAAGGTTAACTGCAATGTAGAATCTGAAACTATATCAATGAGTCATTTACTACTCTGTTACATTAAAATCCATTGATTTCCCTTGCACTTTGAATGGAATATTTTGTAGCATACATGATTGGCCATTTGGAAAATACTGGTTTATGGAGTTATGCACATCTTACAAGTGTTAACACAGTTTCATTATGCAATATGAAAAAATCACATTTGTTAAAATCACCACCAATATCATCAGAAAAGTATTTATGTATTGAGAAGCTATCAAGTTTGTAGTGGTGAATAGAAGATTTTAAAACTTCTAATTTTGAAAGCTTGAATTTTATTGTTGTCAGCAAATACTGTCAGTTGTTTTCCTTGATGTGACATGCTTACTTCATTCATTTTTAAAAATTGCTGCCAAATATGCAAGTCTGAAAACCCAAACTGACCCAGTTTGTCAGTCTTTGTTTCGTGAAAAAAGTAGCAATTCCCGCTTACAACCGAAACTTCAGTGAGGGAAGGCATTGACATCCAATATCTTTGCCCTCGGACTACCAGTAGGACACAGATTTTTCTACAAGTGAGCATTAAAGGTTCAAAGTATCTGTCCAATATTCCTTCGGTTAGAGCAATCAAATCCACAGGCATGTGCCAACTCTAAGAGAAGGGGATGATCTTGCCAGAGAGACCTTACTTGGTACAACAAGATAGCTGAAGGCAAAATCACGCTGACCTTCCAGTTTTTTCCTGTAGTCTCTCCTCCTAAGTGATACAGATTAATAGGTACAGGAGAGCATAGGAAGAAGGGGAAGCTTTCCCATGGGCCAGGTGGCTAAGGCTGAGGTGAGATGGGCCTTAAGAGCAAAAGGAAGATGAGCTCTGGAGACGAGTTCCAGTAGGACAAACTGAACTGAAGCTATGGGCTTCCTAACTTCATTTCCCATCTCTTCCCATTATGTTCTTTAAGAATACCTGACCCCAATCAGATATGTAATCACCAGAAAAGAATCAATATAAAACACAGATTAGGATGGGGAGGTGGGGAAAGGTAGGGGAGACAAATACAAGGAAGATAAAGAGAGAATTAATTAAAGAAAAAGATAAATAATTCAAATCATTATAATTTCAAAGAAATTTGAAACTTAAAAAGGCTCAATTAGAGATAACAAGAAGGTGTAGAACAATGAAAGATAATATGGAAATTAATAGAGCAAGTTGGAAGAGCAAAGAAAAATATTACATTAGAGGAAAATCATAATGAAATAATAAAAACATTAAATAGAATAAGTACAATTTTAAATGACACATAGAATATAAAACAGCCTATGGAAGAGTATACAGAGAAAATGAAAAAAAAAGATATCTGTAACTTACAGAGAAGACAATAGACAGGTAAAATATACAAAATACCCCATGTTCCTAAAGAACACACACACACAATCAACAAGAAAGATTCAGAAAGCTACCAGAAAGAACCCTCCTGAAATAAAGATGTGAATCTGTAGGTAGGAAAAAAATCATGCCCAGTGCCAAGAAAAATTAATACAAAAGATTGCTGTGACACATTCTGATGAAGTTACTAAACTTTAAGGGTAAAGAAATAATATAGGCATCCAAGCAGAAGAAGTTTAACATTAAAGCGGAAAATTGCGTTTTCCTCAGACTTGTCCACAGCAACTGTTGATACCAGAAAATAATGGAACAGTCTCGAAAAAATCTAAGGGAAGTACGAATTTTATGCCCAAGTAAGTTGCTTTTCAAATATAAAGGGAAGAGGCATTCTCAAGCATGCAAAAACCCGCAGACTACAGCACCCATAATTTGTTCATGAAAAAAAGAAAAATCTTGAAAATGAAACCAGGCCAATAAGATATGAATTAACATTTAAAACTTGGGAATAAAGAAACTGTGGTTTAAAAGCCAACTGTGGTACATAGGAAATAGATTTAAATTTAGAATTAAGACTAAACAATTATGAAAATATGGTTACAGAAAAAAATATAACTGTTACAGATCTTTAAATTGTAAAAATAATATAACTGACAAAAATCAGAAATTAGAGAAAAGGCACATTGGGATAAACTGAAGTGTGCTTATTTTCTCATCTCTCAGGGCAAGGACTTAATAGATGAAGTTTGGTATACTTCCTTCCCAGAAGGACAGTGCATCTGATTGCTTTCTGTGGACACCATCAACAAATTTATTGCTCAGTAATGTCTTTGGAGGCAGTAGAAAAACCAGTCACCACATCTCCAAAGTTAAGAACAAAAAAGAAATCTTGAAAAATAGAGGCATAATTGGACCTTTTTGGAGGCAAGTCTATGGCTAATAGGATTTTAATATTTTTTTCATCTAAGGAAGGATAGATGTAGGTTAAGGAAATGTCCATATTCTCCTTGTGGTTACTGGCTTATGCAAAAGCTGTCAGCAAAATGCTCAAAAAATTTTTCTTCCTGATTTTGTTTATGGTTTTACAAAAGCTAAGCATATTGACTAGGCTAACTTTACCATTGGTGGTCATTTTTTCCTATTTAGCAGTGTTATAATTGTATACATGAGAATGATTCATATGGCCACACTTATATGACAGCAAAAGCTAAAAAATAGTTCATGAGTACATGTGGTATAACTTGGCTAGAGAAATGTATAAATATAAAATTACAGTGGAAGATGAAATTTCTGTGAGTAAACAATTCTGCATTACATGTAGAAGGCCAAGAATTCCATACCCTGCCATATAGATAACTCAGAGGAAGCACAGATAGAAGATGGACTTGTGCATTTGGTTAGATTTCATTTCAGAAATGTAACAGAGCTGGAAGAACATGGCACTGGTGTCAAACCATATTCTAAAACCTGGTGCGGCCTCTTTTTTATTGAGTATCTTTGGACAAATTAAGCACTTTAAATCTACTAAAGCAATTGTTTCCTCATTTATAAAATAACTATAACAACATCACCTGCCACAGGGTCATTGTGAAAAGTAGTGAAATGATATATGTGGTGAATTTAGTACAGTGTGTAGTAGGATAGGTTCTCAGTAAATGGCAGCTGGATGTGGCCAGCTTAAAAAATTTTTTTTAAAAGGCAACATGACATGCTTACCTCTAGAAAGCTGTTCTAGAAATGTTTTCAACCAGTTGGAGAAGAGAATCTTTTGCCTTTCACTTCATATTGCTAGAAATTGTCAGCCAGACAGGAGTCTTGAATTCTAGCCCTAGATCCTCCATTAGTGTTCTGTGTGGCCTTGGAGCCTTAGTTTCTTTGGCTGTGTAATAAGTAGATCACTACCTGCCGATATATTGTTAAGCCAAAAGAAATAGAGATAGTGTAAGAACTCTGAAAAATATGTTCTATACCAAGGTGAGGAGACAGCTGGTGATGTCAACAATTATGCTTTAATAGGTACACTTTCGCTTCACTTCACTTTGCTATTCTTTCTCTTAAACTAAGGAGCTAAGAAACTGTGTTCTCTTTGAGGGGGTTATTTTTGTGTCTCTATGCGCCCCCCCCCCCAGGGATTCCTCTGAACGGAATGTTCTTCCCCGTTATTGCACAAAATCCCTGTTTATCCTTCAAGGCTCAGCTTAAATGTCGCTGCTCTTTGGAGCCTTCCCTAACTGTCCCCCTCATCTGTGTTTTCACAGTATGCTGTCTCTTTTGCAGTGCTTATTACATTGTCTGGTGGTTATTTCTTTATAGCTCTGTCTCTCCCACCAATATGTAGCAACTAGAACATGAGTTTCTTATAGTGGAGACATTTTCTATCACCATCACCTAATATGGTGAGTGGCTTAGAGGAGGGGCTCAATAACTATTTCGGGGGGAGAGACAAAAGCTGGAAGTGGAGAGGAAATGACTAGTTAGTATCTAATAAGTTTCAGGCATGTACCAAACCCTTCATGTACATTATCTCATTTAATTATTATATCACTAACATCTTTTCATGTATTTATTCACTTAACAAATATTTATTGAGCCCTATACTATGTGCCAGGCACTGTTCTAGATGCTGGGAATACAGCTACACTTACATGCTTAATTCCAAGGGAGGAGAGACAGACAACAAACAAATTAGCAAAAAATATATATAAATATGTCAAGTAGTGATATATTCTATGAGGAAAAATAAAACTGGATAAGAAAATAAAGGATATGGGAGTTGGGATAATGTTGTTTTAGATTAAGGACCAAGGAAGCACTTTGTGATAAAATGACTTTTGAGCAAAGACCTGAATGAAATAAGCTGATGGGCCATAGATAGCTCAAAAGAGAATGTTCCACAAAGAGGGCTAGGAGTGCAAAGACTCTTGGCGGGAACACATGTCACGTGTTTGAAGGCCAACATGGAGGCCAGTATGTCTGGAGAGGAGTGATCAAGAAGCTGAATGATCTAAGTGGTCAGAAAGATAATAGAAGAATGTCATATAAACCCTCATGGGAAGGCGATGGGAAAACTTTGTGATTTTATTCTCAGTGAGAGGAGAAGGGATGGGAAGATTTTGACTAGAGAAGTGATTTATTTGGATGCTGTGGGGAATATAGACTTTGATGAAGTAACGTGGATGGATGGAACCACTTCTTTCTTGCAATAGCCGAGGAGAGAGGAGAGAGATGATGGAAGATGAGACTAGAATGACAGCAGTGGGGACCAGGTACTGAATGTAGTTTAAGGTAGAGCCAATAGATTTGCTGATGGATTGGAAGTGTGGCATGACATAAAGAGGCCTTAGGCCTGAGAAATTGGACAAATGAAAAGGCTACATACTGAGGTTGGGAAGGTTGTAGGAAGAATAAGTTTGGGGAAGAAAATGAGTTTGTACATATTAAATTTGGGATACCTATTATATATTCAAATGGAGTTGTTGAGTAGGCAATTTGATTTAAGAGTTTAGAATTAATGGGACAAGTTGTGTCTGGAGGTACAGCCTTTTGAAGGTCATTAGCATAAAAATGATGTTTAAAGTCAAAGGAGTGGATGAGATTACCTAGGAAATTAGCGTAAACAGATGAGAAAAGAGGTCTGAGGACTGAGTCCTACGTACTCCAATGATTATAAGCTGGGAAGGTAAAAAGAATTCAGCAAAAGAGTCCGGGAAAGAATGGTCACGGAGGCAAGAAAGGAACGAAGAGGGAGTGATAGCCCAGAAGCTAAGCAGAGGAAGAGATTCAAGAAGACAGAAATGATCAAAAGGGTCAAATGCTGCTCATAGGTTCAATTCTGAGGCCTCAGAATTGATTTGGTAGATTTATTATTGCCATTGGATCCCGTCATTTTAGTAGGTGTCTTTATCCCTCTTTGACATATAATCAAACTGAAGTTCAAAGAGATTAAGCAACTTGCCCAAGTTCAGACAGCTAGAAAGTGGGAGCTGTGACTGAAACACAAATCTGCCATCTCTTAAAGCCAATGCTCTTTTTCCTCCTTTGGTCACAGTTATGCAAGTTGTGCTCTACACAAGGCACCTAGTCCAGGGGGAAGTTAGCTTGTGCTCTGCCTGCCAAACCTGATCTGGAGCAGGGAGGGGTCTGACTTGGGGAGGGGGTATCTCTTCTCACAAAGGCAGGACAGACTTGGGGCAGTGAGAGGGACAGTGATAAGAAATTGGACAAATCAAAAGATAAAAATTGTAAAGTAAATCTGAGCATTTAAGTACATTATTTAAAAATGCACTGAATGACTATGCACCACTCCAGACCTATTATATCAGAATCTCCAAGAATGACCACCCATGTACCCTAGCACTTATGGGTGGATTGTACATTCCAACACCGAAAGACCTTAAGATCTCAGATCTTACCACACCTACATAGTATCCAGAAGACTGTGGCTCTTTGAATTTCAGTGGTATATTTCAATACATGCAATAGCACAGAGCAGCGAAGAGTCTCGAATGGATTTTCTCACTCTATTCTGAATATCCCTATTCCTGTCCCCTCCAGTATATTTGAGGTCTTAACACTGGTGGCCCCCATATGCCACCCATTCTGTGATCAGCAAAGAAGCCCCTTTCCTTTGGGCCTTCTTTTTTCCTTTTTCCTCTCTTCCAAGGCCCTTCAGGTTATATATTTTACTAACCCTCCCTTGACAAGATTAATGTCCTACAAGAGTGGCTCCCATGTATTATGCTAAAAGAGTGCATCCTAGTTTCAGAATGTGCCAAGCCTCAGAATGGTTGTGTGATGGTGGGGTCTGGAGGAGGATACAAAGAGAAACAAAACTGAACCATCATATCCAAAATTTTCAAAAGCTCCAAATGTGAACACGTTGATGATCACTGCTAAGACCTAGCTCCCCAAGCCACCCTCGCCTCCCTTAGATAAGGAACTTGAAGCCCATGAGGATTAAGTGACTTAGGCAAGGTCATGTAGCACGTATAGTGGCAAATCAAGGGTTAGAAGTCAGGAGACCCAATCTCAGTCTGAAATAGGAGAGGGGTGAATAGTCTAGTGGGAGTGTAGTACCACGTTACCATGTAATTACCTAGGACACTGAAAATGACCCTGTTACCTGACCCCACCACAGAGATTCTGATATAGTAGCATTGGGATTGGGCCCAAGAATCACAAAACATTTCTGATGCTCAGCAGGGTTCGGGGAATTAAGACGTAAAGGCATCAGCTGTAGTCAATCTCAGGAGCTTAGAAGCCTCCAGTTGGCTCTTTCTAGAAAAACACTCACCATAAGCCGAAAGTAAAATAAATGCAAAGACAGATTGATAGATATGAAGGGACAATGAGCAGAGTATAGGTGAGGGGGGAGAATGTCAGATTTGACCTAGCCTTTTCCAGCTCAGTCTTATCTTGAAATTTGGCTGAAGACTTTTTGTCGTCTATGGTATATCACTATTTGGGAAACATCAAGTGAAACTGCAAGGCAGAGAGGAGATGACTCCAGAGGATAGTGGAAGGACATGGAACCTTTGGCTTCTTGAGTCTCATGTCTAGTTCAGGTCATTAGCATGAGTTAAATTTCCTGTGTTTACGGTGAGCTGAGCCCTGGACTCTCTCTAGTTCTTGGGAGACCAGCATCTCAACTAACAGTAAGGGCCTTGGAAGGCTTACGTGAGAAGGGCAAATCGAAAGGCAACGGTACTGGACTCCCTGCTCCTGATATGGAAGCAATGAAGACTGAAAACCCCTCAGCAAGGGTCTCTGCTTTGCCTATCACTTTCCATAGATTATGCAGCTGCTTTTTCAGTTACATTCCAGAAGGCAAGAGGGGATTTAACATGGCCAGTAATATAAATACACCTTGTTCTCTGGATCCCAAGGAACACTCCATTTTCTTTTCATTTAAATAAATTACTAGGTCTCTTCAGCTTTTTATATAGTAGCCAATTAAAGGTTATTTGCATAACCTTTTCTGTGGGGGTAACTGAGGCTTGAGATGCACAAACCAGTGGGGCACTGAGCATGGCTTTGGAGTGCAGTCAGGGGCAGCTAGCAAACAAAGCAAGAAAGAGAAGCCTATGCTTTAGGATGCCACCCCTCCAATGGCATCATCCCAGCTGAATATGCCACAGCCACTGGCCAGAGCAACATTAAGCAACCTTAGCAGGTGGAATTCTTTCCCAGTGCTGTCTGGAGCTAATTAGGAGCAATAGAACAGCTGTCTCTATTTTCCATGTTACTATAGTGAGCCAGTTTTGGCTTTCCTGAATATGATTGATTGGGGCCCACCTTGTCCATTTGGAAGGTGAGAGTCATTCATGCAGAAAGGAGAATATTTCACATGCACTGAAAAGAATGTGTATTCTGCAGCTTTTGAATGAAATATTTTATATATATCAATTAAGTCAATTTGACCTAATGTGTCATTTAAGGCCAGTGTTTTCTTATTACTTTTCTGTCTGGATGATCTATTCATTGATGTAAGTGGGGTATTAAAGTCCTCTAATATTATTGTATTACAGTTCATTTCTCTCTCTGTCAATATTTGCTTTATATGTTTAGGTGCGCCTGTGTTGGGTGCATAAATATATCCTCCTCTTGGATTGACCCATTAATCATTATGTAATGCCATTCTTTGTCTTTTTTTTTTTAGTTTTCATTTAAAGTCTATTTTGTGTGTAATATGAGTATTGCTATCACAGTTTTCTTTTTGTTTCCATTTGCCTGGGATACCTTTTTCCATCCTTTCACTTTCAGTCTGTGTGTGTATTTAGACCTGAAGTGAGTCTCTGGTAGGCAGCATATAAATGGGTGTTGTTTTTGATCCATTCAGCCACCCCATGTCTTTTGATTGGAGCATGTAGTCCATTTACATTTAGAGTGACTATTAATAGGTATGTACTTATTACCGTTTTGTTAACTATTTTCTCATTGTTTTTGTAGTTCTTCTCTGTTCCATTCTTTTCTCTTGATCTCTTCCCTATGGTATGATGATTTTCTTTAGTGTTATGTTGGGTTCCTTTTTTTTAAATTTTTTTCTGTATCTGTTGTAGGTTTTGGGTTGTGGTTACCATGAAGTTCACATGTATCAGTTTATTTTAAGCTGACAGTCACTTAAGTTTGAGTGCATTCTGAAAGCTCTACATTTTACTCTCTGCCACATTTGTTTTTGGTGTTCAATTTGATGTGTTTCTATTTTGTGTATCCCTTAACTACTTATTGTAGTTATAGTTGATTTTACTATTTTTGTCTTCTAATCCTCATACTAACTTTTTAAGTGACTGATTCACTGCCTTTACTATATATTTAGTTTTATCAGTGAGATTTTTTTCTTTCATATATTTCCCTATTTTTAATTATGACCTTTTCCTTTCCACTTAAAGAAGACCCTTTAACACTTCTTGTAAGGCCAGTTTAGTGGTGATGAACTCTTTGTTTTTCATTGTCTGGGATACTCTCTCTCCTTCAATTCTGAATGATAACCTTGCTGGGTAGAATATCCTAGGTTGTAGGTTTTTTCCTTTCATCACTTTAAATATATCCTGCCACTCCATTCTGGTCTGCAGAGTTTCTGGTGAAAAAATCAGCTGGTAGTCTAATGGGGATTTTCTTTTATGCGACTAGTTGTTTTTCTCCTGATGTCTTTAAAATTCTGTCTTTAACTTTTTCCATTTTAATTATGATATGTCTTGGTGTGGATCTCTTTGGGTTCATCTTGTTTTGGAGTCTCTGTGCTTCTTGGACCTGGATATCTGTTTCCTTCCTCGGGTTGAAGTTTTCAGTCATAGTTCTTCAAATAAGTTTTCTGCCCCTTTATGTCTCTCTTCTCCTCTGGGACCCCTTTAATGTGCATGTTAGTATGCTTGGTGGTGTCCCAGAGGTTGTTTGAATGATCCTCATTTTTTTTTAAAATTCTTTTTTGTTTTTGCTGTCCTGGTTGGGTGATTTCCACTATTCTGTCTTCCAGATTCCTGACTCATTTTTCTGTGTCATCTAATCTGCTGTTGATTCCCTCTAGAGTATTTTTCATTTCAGTTACTGTATTCTTCAGCTCTGATTAGTTCTTTCTTATATTTTCTAATTCTTTGTTGACATTCTCACTGTGTTCCTCCATTCTTCTCCTGAGTTCAGTGAGTATTTTTATGACTATTACTTCAAACTTTTAGTCAGTTAAAGTATTTATCTCTGTTTCATTAGGGGTTTTCTTTTCCTGGGATTTTATCTTTTTCTTTCATTTGTCTCCTCTGTCTCCTCAGTTTGTTTGACTTTGTTTGTTTCTATGAATTAGGTAAAACAGCTACCTCTCCCATTCTTGAAGGTGTGGCCTTGTGTGGAAGCATCCTCTATGTAGACTGTGTGTGTCAGGCAGCTTTGGCAGACTGGGTAGAGCTGCAATGGGCACAGGCCAGGGGGCCCTGGGGTACCCTGCACTGGGGCTACCTTGGGCAGAAAGCTGGAGCTTTTGTGGCCCAGAGGCCTGAAGCACATTGGGGTGGCTTTGGCAGGGCTAGAGTGCCTGGAATGTGTTTCACTTGTGCTTTCAAGATGGAGGGGGAATGCAAAATATGGTGCTCTCTAGTTCCTCTGACCCTTGAAGAGAGTTCCAACCCTTCCCCACCCATTTGTCAGGTGCTTTAGGGTTAGTAAGTGGGTTTCCTTCATGTATAATCTAGGTGCCCTTTAACTGCTGTTTTTCCTCTGTGCCTCAGGGCAGGTGAGTATGGCATGGGCCCCCTCAGTGAGGTCCTGCCCTACTGCATGTTGTTGCATCAGGGGTGGGGGTCCCTTCAGTACTGTGTCTCCATCTTTCCTACCTATCTCTATGTGGTCCCTCTTTGATTTGTTGTGCAAATGATTTTCAGTCAGCCCTCAGTTCTTCTTCAGGGGGAATTCCTCTGTATGTAGAGGTAGATTCCATGTGTCCATAGAAGGAGATGAGTTCAGGGTCTTCCTTTGCTGTCATTTTTGTGCTGGAACTCTGAATAGGTCTTAAAGAAGGCTGCCCTTGCTGATAGTATCTGCAGTCCCCCCTTTGTTCTCCCTAAACTTTCTATCCTCTTTCAAAATACAATTACCCCTGGAAGATTTAGCACATTAAGCTTGTTTGGGATTCAGTTGCAATTTAGTATAATTTCATTGGTTTATACTCACCCTATTAGGGCTGAGAATATTGGGTGGGTATATGTGTATGAGGTGCTGGGGAAGGCAATAGAGAGATCTTTCATGGTTATGATGACAGTCTGGGTAGTCTGGAAAACCAGAGACAGCACTAAAGACCTGGTATTGTGTGGTGAGAAGGTATTAGGAGAGAAAGCTAAGGAAAGGAGAGAGTGTGTGCCTTATATCAGCATTTCCCAAATGTTCATACAACTACCTTAGAATCACTTGGGGGAACCTTTAAAAAAAATACAAATGCTAGGACTCCATCCAAAGATACTGTGGCTCAGTGAGCCTGGGATGGAGCCAACCAAGTTTAAGAACCACCACCCTTAGGCACCCTTTATCTACCTCATGAGTTTTCACAAGATCAGCCATCTGACTGGCTTTTCTTTACAGACACTTTTCACTTGGAAGGATAGCTGAGAACAGAATGGAGCAAGACGAGTAGATTCAAATGAGAAAGACCTTCCAAATGTGAGGTAAATGAGACAATCCCTCTCGCAGGCCTGAACCTCAAAGGAGAACAGGGTTTCTTGAACTGGCTCAGTTTCCAGTGGCTAAGACCCTGTCTTTTCTTGACTCCTGTAGTCCTTTAAGCCTTGCAATTCTGTCAACCTCTGAAAATACACAAACAAGTATCCAAGGAAATACAAATTTCAATTTGATGCCTTCCAGTAAGAGATGCTTGTGAAAGCCAATGAATGATGGGGGTTCCTTGTGCCTTATTAGTTGCAGGGTGTGGCTGATATCCTGGAGAGTGGGCCAGATCAGCCAAGAAACCCAGCTCCAGTATATCCTTGAGACAACACAATCATGTTGAATGCTTATAAGAGATAGGAATGTGAGATGGAGCAATGGGGAAGATTGGTAAGAGATGGCTCTTGTTTTTCCCCAGATACTTTGATAATACTTAATATTCTTACTGGGTTGAATCTGCTCAGTGCCTGAAGGGATTCAAATCTGAAACCATTTCCGCATGTAGTTTGTATCAGACTATAATTGGTCCCATATTTGAACCAGTTTGGATTTTCATTTAATGAGATCCTTATTCCAGATCCAAATGACTCTGGAATCATTTCCAAGCTTGAATTGATTCAAACTGTGACTACTTCTGAATGATGACAGGTTGGGTGATTGTTTCATGGAGACCTGTGAAGCTATGTGGGAGGGCTGGGACAGGAGCAACAGTGGGATCTTTATACATCCACTACTTGGTGGCTGATGGGTTGTGTAGCCAGATAATCCAGTGTTTCCAAGCCAGAGAACACAGAGCTATCACTGGTCCACTAAGTGCAGCCTGCCCCTGCTTGTGACTCACAGTAAAATATTCTAACTTAGGCTGGTTTGTCTCCAAAGTTTCCCTTACTTTTTTCGTCTATAGGGGGAAAGCAAGTACAGGTCTGGGGTTGTGTCTGTATGAAAGAGAATCATGAAAAAGCTGGAATCTATATTCAGAAGGACTCAGTACAAATAAGGGAGTGAGTACAGGCTGGTGATAGTGAGTGCTACTCAAAGAACTCAACCAATGACTTTGACTCTATGTAAAATAGGCTGTTTTCTGTAGAAATAATCAATTCTCAGTGACGTTAGGAAAAACTTTAAGAGAGATATGGGATTATTTGGAACCCTGAGACTACAGGAAACTTGGATGTACACCAGATATTTAGATATAACTTTTGTCTAAAGATTATTTCCATATCAGAAGATGAAGCCCACATTCTCATGACTAGGATGTGAGAGATTTAATGGCTCAAAAGCACATTAAAAATGTAGGAAGATTAGTTGCCATCTTTAGTTTCTATAGGCAATATCAAAGTGAGTTGTGTGAATTCCTTAAGCCAAAAGAACCAAATGGATATCATTTATTGCTTCATACTTCTATGCCCTTGCCAGGATAGCTGACAAGAGGGTTATGGTGCATATTTGGTAGGATTCTACATAAAACTGTAGGATCATGATCAAATAATCTTGTTTCTCATCAAAACCGTGGCCCTAGGTGAAAGTCAAAAGTGAACCAACAATGCTGTCTCAGAGTACTTAGCCAACACACTTAACTCTCCTTGTTCAACTCATTTCCAACTTAAAAACAAGTGTACAGATTTAATGATCTGTGTAGCAAAAGTTTCCCCTGGTGAGTCTCGTATTTTGTTTAAACCTCTATAGACTCTTCTTGGCACTTGGTACTATTTGAAAATTCTTGGAGTACTCATCAAATTAAATTACAAACTCATAATATTTTCTTTTAGTTAATAAACTATCTGAGCCAAGGAAGAAGCTATCATGATTTCTTTACGTTCTTTAGATGATAGGCCTCAAATCTGGTAGATTTTATTGCTGGTCTCTAAATATGTTGTAGACATCTTCACAAATATTGAAGGCATCTATTCTTCATTCCCTTGAAAAATACTAGTTCAAATCTCTGATCTCAGGGAGGTCCTTCCCAAAATTTATGTCTGACTTTGTAAGGCATAACGTCAAAAGACAAGAGACACTAATTCTGATATCTCTTCATCATGTTCTAATTCATTCTGAGGATCTTAAAGAAGGACTTTGCTAGGAGAGTTTCTACGTTCCATGTTGCAATTGGTAGCATCCAAACTAAACAGGTTTCAATACTTGTGGTAGCACCTGGGGCTTTAAATTCCTTTTTATCACTGGGGTCCTGAGAGAGACTTGACATTTACTTAATTTGTCTGGCAATACTTTCAAATAAGAACTACAGTGGATAAAATGCATTGATTTTTTAGAAGTCACTTTTCTGCCCACCACCCATGGCAATAAGTTTGTTTATTTGGAAGAAGACTAAAACTTGAATTCCTACAGTAGTATGAACTGTAACAAATCTTAAGTTGTACTTGTGTGAGATCTCTGGAGAACACACATAGAGAGGATGCTTGTCTCATCTGTTCCTTTCTATCCTGCTTTTATCTTGTAAAGAATGAGATTGGTCCAAATTCTCCATGCCTCCCCAGTATCAACATCTGGAAAATATGGCTTATCCTTATCCCCTAAAGTAAGTAACTGGGTCTGATTTATATACTGTTTAAAGAAAAAAAAAAAAAAGAAGAAAAAGAGAAGGGAATTGTTCATTTATGAGTAGCATGGGGAATCTTCACTAAAAACCAATCTTGCTTTATACTTTATGTATTTAGCGTAGTTTGGACTATATACAAATTTAAGATATGAAGATAGTAATTTGTTCCATAGATTTTTTTTTGTCCAGGTCTCCTGGTCTAATCTCTTTTCCTGGAATAAAAATAAATCCTTAAAGGAACCAAGCTGGGGTCTCATTTTATTCTCTTAAAGTACTTGCAATGGGTTAGTATCTACAAGTAATTTCCAAAATTATCAAGAATAAACACTTAATTGAAGTGACTGTGGTGATGACTTTTAGAATGAAAGCAAGAATAGTTTCCTCAGCAAGGAGGTAACTGTGTTTTTAAATACTAGACATTCAGTAACGAATGTTTGAGTCAAGTCTAATAAAAGCATCTCCATAGAGATATTCATCCTTTCTCCCCAGATTTGGAGTGGGGTTCAGAACTCAAAACTATATTGCTTATCTAGCTATTTCAATATTAAATCCCATAAAGAATGAATGAAGAGAACTAATTAAGTACCTAATAAAGAAATTGGTAGATAATCTATGTGAACTCTTAACGTGACTATGAAGATTATATAAGTAATAGTCCATTAGACTCTATTGCATAGGTGAATTAAAGGCAACAGGCTATGTTTACTTGATGCTTTCATAGCTACTGAAAAGCAAAGTAATTAGTCAATTAAAAGAAAAACTCCAAAGCAATCATTTATTTAATTAGATTGAATACATCTTTTTGGTTGGACACAGAAGCTAAGAGAAGCTTAGAGAGGAGAAAGAGAAGAAAAAAATATATAATCTTAGTTAACACAATAAAATAACAGAACAAAAAGCATTTTCAAGGATCCCAAAGTAGGGAATTTTAATGATTTTAAATGTACGCAAGTGTTAAAGTAATTAAGCAAAGAGCTTATTAGACCAAGGTGGTTTTAATGCCTTGGCAGCCTAAGTAAGCAAACTGAAATGTAAGCAAGAATCAATTACTGTAAATGCCTCAAGATTAAGAAATTGAAACTTAAGGACAACCAATCACACCTGACTAGACTTTGCCAAATAAGGCAATAGATTAAGCAATAGCCAATCAGATAACTTCCTTGCTTTGCTTCTGTGTCTGCTCTATAAAAGCCTTTACCTTAGCTCCTGCCGCTAGAGAATTCCTATCATTTTCGGTTTGGCATTGATCAATTCAGATCAATGTTTGCTCAAATAAACTCTTCAAAATTTTAATGTACTTTAGTTTATCTTTTAACACAAGAATTATTTTTCCATCTATGGTAACTGATCTTCAGAATTAGAATATATTTCAATGAGGGAATATTACAATCTGATATACAAATATTTGCTTTAAAAACAACATATTTAAAATGTACTCATTCAGTGTGTTGGATCCTAGTGGCCAGGAAGACTTAGTATATCTCCAAAAGGCTAGTCACATAATTTTTCACGTGTTAGGCCAAAGGACTTAAGCACTTAAGAGATTTTACATTTTGCTAAGGGGATGTCATTGCAGGGTGCATCAGTGGCAAAGGATCACTAAGAAGGGGTACAAGGTTTAGCATCATCTCCAAGGCAAAAATACAAGGTTAGTAGTCAGGCAAGAGACCAGCTAAATGTAAAGGCTGATGGCCAAGAAGGATCAGAAAGACTAAAACAAGATGATGATTCAACTTCAAAATTCATTAAGGTATTTGCACTGGAAAAACATAATGAATACAAAAATTGATTAATAAGGCAATGGTTTCACAGACTCTGAATTCAAGACAAGATAGCTGCTCAAATAGGGCAAAAACAAAAGAACCAAAACTATGTAATACTAAAACAATATTAAAAACCATGGTTGAAAGCCTTAGAAAGGAAACAGGAAGTAATTACACTTCCTGCAGGAAATGCAGCAAGTGGTACCCTCTATACCAGAGCAAAAAATCTGAACAACCAATATGAATCGCCTCAACACTGAGAACAACTTCTATCCCCTCTCACTTTCTGGTACAGCAGTCAGCTCCAGGGCTCAATTAGCCCAAAGTCTGCAGGTTGTAGCAGATTAATCAGTTCAAAAAATGAATATCTTGGCTGAATTGGGGAGTATAAGGGCATTTCAGTGGGCATGCATGTAATTAATTCATTTATTCATTCACTTATGCACAAACATGTCCTGAGGATGTCGTAAAAATGATGGAGGAAAGGCCTCCAAAAAACCTTTCTTCCTTGAAAGTGACATAAACATTGTCCCCCTCCCAAAAAATGATCAGAATCAGTTTTTTTAGAACTCTGGAAATTAATCAAAGGCTTACAGCAACCTGGGGAGTATTTATTCAAGAAAAATGGCCAAATCCTGATAAGAAAAGCAAACTTTGCGGTGATTTAATGTGCCCTAGTCTACCCCCACCCCTCACAGCTCCAACTCTGTGGTAGCGTTAAAGCCCTACAGCTGACAGTCATGGTAAAAACCAACAGTTCGGCGGTAACTGGAGGAGACAGAATGGGATTGGAGCTCCTCCAGAGTTATCTTCCCAGAGAAGTTTTGACCTGTTCAGTGGTTCCATGGAAGACACCACTTCAAGGCTGTCTTTATTTAACCTGGCACAGAGCTTGCCCAGTGAAAACAGCTTTTTCCAAGGGTGTTTGCCAAAAACAATTACAGGTAGCTATGGCTGCCTGAAGCAGTGGGTAACATTTGGAGCAAACAATAGACTATTTACAAATTACACATCTAATAAGGGTCTAGTATCCACAATACATAAAGAACTCTCATAATACTCAACAATAAAAAGACAACAAAATTTTTAAATGGACAAATGATTTGAATAATAATTTATCCAAAGAAAACATGAATGGGCAATAAGCACATGAAAGGATGCTCAACATTATTATTCATTATGTAAATGCAAATCAAAACCACAATGAGATCCCCTTCACATCCACTAGGATAGCTATAATCAATAAGACAGACAGTAACAAGTGCTGGAGAGGATCTTAAGAAATTGGAATCCACATACAGTATAGGTAGGAATGTAGAATGGTATGGCAACTTTGGAAAACAGTTTGGCAGTTTCTCAAAGTTAAACATAGAGTTACCAGAAATTTTACTCCTATGCATCCAAGGGAATTGAAAACATATATGCATACAAAAACTTTTACATGAGTACTCATAGTGACATTATTCATAATAGCCATAAAGTGGAGACAATCCTAATGCCTATCAATTGATGACTGGATAAACACAATATGCTATATCCATACAAAGGAATATTATTCACTCATGAAAGCAATGAAGTACTGATTCATGCTACCATATGGAAGAACCGTGAAAGTTTGATGATAAGTGAAAGAAGTCAGACACAAAGGCCACACATTGTATGATTTCATTTATTTGAAATGTCCAGAATAGGTAAAGCCATAGAGATAGAAAACAGATTAGTGGTTGCCAGGGACTGAAAGGAGGGTAAAATTGGGAGTGACTGCTATTGGGTTGAGATCTCTTTTGGCGTGATGAAATCTTATGAGATTATATAGTGGTAATGGTTATACAACTTTGAATAATCTAAAAAACACTGAATTGTGCACTTTAAAAGGATGAATTTGACATTGGGTGGATTTATCTTTAAGAAAAAAAAATTTACTGAGGATCTAGCAAGTATCAGTTGCTATTTTGGGCACTGAAGTTAGTGAGAAGAGTAAGGGACACTCCATGCCCTTGTGAGAGTCTAGTGAAGAAGCAAGACACATAAATACAGTTGACCCTTAAACAACCTGGGTTTGAACTGCAAAGGTCCACTTACACATGGAGTTTTTTCACTAGTAAATACTACAGTACTACACAATCCATGGTTGGTTGAATCTGCAGACACAGAGGAAGCACAGATATGAGGAACTGCATATGGGGAGGGCCCACTATAGGTTACATGTGGATTTTTGACTGTGCAGATGGTTGGCACCCCTAACCTCCACATTGTTCAAGGGTCAACTGTAATTTACTATGATGAAAACCAGGAAACAGGGAAACCAGAAGAGGAAGCATGTAATGTCGCTGGGATATTGGAAAAGCTTCACAAAGGAGGTAACATTTTTGGGCACTGAAGCAGCTCACCAGACAGGCAAAAGGGAGAAGGACATTCAAGGCATAGGAAAAAATGCTCAAAGATCTAGAAACATGACAGAGCAGGCCCTGACAGACATTCAGGCCATAACACAGTGAGTTCCTGTTTCTAAATTTACTGTAAGAGAGGTACTTTTAAAAATGAGACCAGGCAATGAACAGTCTAGCAATGTCTCACCAGTTATCTCATATCCCCAAATAGAGATTCACATGACAAAAGCTGTTTATACTAGTCAAGATTAGCTAAGTGTATACAATGAGATTTTTGTCAAAAATCACTTCTGGATGACCACCTAAATGATAAGCAAATAAATGATTCAAAATAAATAAGTGAATTTGTTGGCATAACTTTATATGGACTAAAAATTTGGGAAATTCAGTCCCTCGGATCTCACTAAATATAGAGCCTGGGAGAGTGACCTCAAGTTATTGAATACTTTAGATGACTTTTTATTAAAATAAGAGATAGGTTGACAATGAAAGGGAAGAATCAAAGAACTATCTCAACTATTTTTCACATAATGAAGTAATTTTATTCATTTATTCTTCCCTTCATCAACATTTGTTTTGTGTTTATTTTGTACCAGGTGGGCTAGTTGTTTTCCAGTTGTCTAAAGCGAGATAAAAAAAGAGTAAGGATGACAAGGGTGAAGGTCATACACTTCCTTATATGTAAGAGGAAAGAGACATAAGCATCTTTAAAGGAACAATAGGATTGTGGTAGAAAGGATTAAGTACATATTTCTCTGATCCATTTAGTACAAAAACCATTCTCAAGCTTCAAAGATGAAAGACTAAAAGAAGAAATCTACTTGTAAGGTTTAGATAAATAATCCTAGGAATCATTTGTGTTGCTATTAAGTTAGAGCTCAAACTAGACATCAGGACCATGTTTTTTACAGAAATAATTGGACTTTCTCTCTAAACAAAATACAAAATTTCAAAATCAGTACTTCCAGAGAGTATATGCATTTACATTTCTAACTATGAGAGTAATTGATAACAATTATAAAAGCTGGACAGAATACCATTAGACAATAGACTGTAATGATAAGAAAGCAACTAAGACCGCTAAAACTTGAGGGGCCAAGATCTCAGAGAGTAGGTGCATGTATTAAGAGAGTCTCGTATATTACACTGCTTTTTCCCCCAGGGCATTTCTCAATTCAAATCACGGGGCATGGAAATAGGGAAGAAAGTGGTGGCCTAGAGCTGTGATAATCTCACTAAGCCAGAGGGACAAAACATCCGGGACTTGAGGCAAGTTTCTGGAGAAGAGGGAACCGAAGAAAAATGAGTCTGACTTTCTGTATGCAATTTTTGTTTTGGTGCATTTTTAAGTCTTCTAAGCTATATGTCTGTAAGTTAAGAGACCAAAAACTTCAAAGCAGAAATCTGTTACCAAGAGGCTAAAATGCTAAACAGATTTTAGTAGTCCTTGGTGCTGAGGATATAAAAGCTGGATTTCAGAACCCTTCAAGTAGAAAAGGCCAATGAAATACCCAAATTTTCAACTGAGATTTTTTTCTTTTATCGAGGTATGGTTGATTTATAGTATTATACAAGGCTCAGGTGTATGTAATAGTGATTCACAATTTTAAAGGTTATACTGAATTTATAGTTATTATAAAATATTGGCTATATTCCCTGTGTTGTACAATATATCCTTGTAGCTTATTTTATACATAGTAGCGTGTACCTCTAAATCGCCTACCCCTATCTTGCCCTTCCCCCTTTCCCTCTTCCCACTGGTAGCCACTGGTTTGTTCTCTATATCTGTTAGTCACTTTCTTTTTTTGTTATATTCACTAGTGTGTTTTAGTTTTTAGATTCCATGTGTAAGTGATATCATATAGCATTTGTGTTTCTCTCTCTGACTTATTTTACTTAACATAATACCATCCAAGTCCATCCATGTTGTTGCAAATGCCAAAATTTCATTTTTTTTCATGGCTGAGTAGTATTCTATTGTACATATATACCACATCTTTATCCTTTCATCTGTTGATGGACACTTAGGTAGCTTCCATATCTTGTCAATTGTCAATAATGCTGCTGTGAACATTGGAATGCATGTATCTTTTCAAATTAGTGGGGTTTTTAATTTTATTTAATTAATTAATTAATTTATTTTACAGTAGGTCCTTGTTGGTTATCTCTTTTAAATATAGCAGTGTGTACATGTCAATCACAAGCTTCCAGTCTATACCTCCCCCCCACCCTTTCCCCCTGATAACCATAAGTTCATTCTGTAAGTGTGTGAGTCTGTTTCTGTTCTTGTAAATAAATTCATTTGCATCATTTTTTTTTGATTCTGCATATAAGCGATATCATGTATTTGTCTTTCTCTGTCTGACTTACTTCACTTAGTATAATAATCTCCAGGTCCATCAATGTTGCTGCAAATGGCATTTCATTGAATTGGTGGGCTTTTTGTTTTTGTTTTTTTGTTATAAACTCAGGAGTAGAATTGATGGGTCATAAGGTAGTTCTATTTTAGCTTTTGAGAAACCTCCATATTGTTTTCCACAGTGGTGGAACCAATTTACATTTCTACCAACACTGTACCAGAGTTTCCTTTTCTCCACATCCTTGCCAACATTTGTTATTTGTAGACTTTGTAGACTTTAAGATGATAGCCATTATGACAGGTGTGAGGTGAAATCTCATTGAGGTGTTAACTTGCATTTCTCTGATGATTAACAATGTTGAGCATCTTTTAACATGGCCTGTTGGCCATCTGTAGGTTTTCTTTGGAGAAATGTCTACTTAGGTCTTCTATGCATTTTTAAATTGGGTTGTTTTTTTGCTGTTGAGTTGTATGAGCTGTTTATATATGTGTAAATATATATATATATATATATATATGTGTTACTTTTGTTTTGTTTTTATTGGAGTATAGTTGATTTATAATGTGTTAGTTTCAGGTATATAGGAAACTGATTCATATATATGTGTGTGTGTATGTGTGTATATATATATACATGTATATATTCTTTTTCAGATTCTTTTCCCTTATTATTACAAAATATTGAGTATAATTCCCTGTGCTATACAATAGGTCCTTGTTCGTTATTTATTTTATATATAGTAGTGTGTATATGTTAATCCCAAACTCCTAATTTATCCCTCCCCTGCTTTCCCCTTTGGTAACCAAAAGTTTGTTTTCTATGTCTATAGGTTTATTTCTGTTTTGTAAATATTATAAGTTCATTTGAATTTTTTTCTTTAGATCCACATATAAGTGATACCATATGATATTTATCTTTCTCCATCTGGCTTACTTCACTTAGTATGATCTCTAGGTCCATCCATGTTGCTGAAATGGCATTCTTTCATTATTTTTTATGGCTGAGTAATATTCAATTGTGTATATATACCACATTTTCTTTATCTATTCATCTCTCAATGGACCCTTAGGTTGCTTCCATGTCTTGGCTATTGTAAATAGCACTGCAATGAACATTGTGGTGCATGTATCTTTTTGAACCATGTTTTTCTCCAGATATATGCCCAGGAGTGAGATTGCAGGATCATATTGTAGCTTTATTTTTAGTTTTTTGGCCATCTGTGTATCTTCTTTGGAGAAATGTCTACTTAGATCTTCTGCCCATTTTTGATTGGGTTGTTTGCTTTTATTGATATTGAGCTGCATGAGCTGTTTGTATAGTTTGGGGATTAAGCCCTTGTCAGTCACATAGTTTGCAAATATTTCCTCCCATTCTGTAGGTTGTCTTTTCATTTGTTTATGGTTTCCTTTGCTGTGCAAAAAGCTTTGGAGTTTAATTAGGTCCCATTTGTTTATTTTTGTTTTTCCATTACTCTGGGAGAGGGATGCAAAACAATATTGCTGCGATTTATGTCAAAGAATGTTCTGCCTATGTTTTCCTTGAAGAATTTTATAGTATCCAGTCTTACATTTAGGTCTTTAATCCATTTTGAGTTTATTTCTGTGTATGGTGTTAGAGAATGCTCTAAGTTCATTCTTTTACATGTAGCTGTCTAGTTTTCCCAGCGTCACTTATTGAAGAGACTGTCTTTTCTCCATTGTATATTCATGCCTCCTTTGTCATAGATTAATTGGCTATAAGTGTCTGGGTATAATTCTGGGCTTTCTATCCTGTCCATTGATCTATATGTCTGTATTTGTGCCAGCACCATAATGTTTTGATGACTGCAGCTTTGTAGTATGGTCTGAAGTTAGGGCACCTGATTCCACCAGATTTGCTTTTCTTTCTCAGGATTGCTTTGGTTATTCGGGGTCTTTTGTGTTGCCATAGAAATTTAAAATTTTTTTGTTCTGTGAAAAATGCCATTGGTGATTTGATAGGGATTGTGCTGAATCTGTAGGTTGTCTTGGGTATTATAGTCACTTTAGCAATATTGATTCTTCCAATCCAAGAATACAGTATATCTTTCCATCGTTTTGTGTCATTTTCAATTTCTTTCATCAGTGTCTTATAATTTTTGGAGTACAGGTTTTTTGTCTCCTTAGGTCAGTTTATTCCTAGATATTTTATTCTTTCTGATGCAATGGTAAGTGAGACTGTTTCCTTAATTTCTCTTTCTGATCTTTCATTGTTAGTGTATAGAAATGCAACAGATTTCATTTAATTTTGTACTAATTTTGTATCCTGCAATTTTACCAAATTCATTGATGAGCTCTAGTACTTTTCTGGTAGCATCTTTAGGATTTTCTATGCATAGTATCATGTCATCTGCAAGAAGTGACAGTTTTACTACTTCTTTTCCAGTTTGGCTTCCTTTTATTTCTTTTTCTTCTCTGATTGCCGTGGCTAGGAATTCCAGAACTATGTCGAATAAAAGTGGCAAGACTGGACATCCTTGTCTTGTTCCTGATCCTAGAGAAAATGCTTACAGGTTTTCACCATTGAATATGATGTTAGCTGTAGGTTTGTCATATATGGCCGTTATTATGTTGAGGTAGGTTCCCTCTATGCTCACATTCTGGAAGAGGTTTTATCATAAATGGATGTTGAATTTTATCAAAAGCTTTTTTTGCATCTATTGAGATGATCATATGGTTTTTATTCTTCAATTTCTTAATGTGGTATATCACACTGATTGATGATGTGCCATATTGAAAAATCCTTGCATCCCTGGGGTAAATCCCACTTGATCATGGTGTTTGATCCTTTTAACGTATTGTTGAGTTCAGTTTGCTAGGATTTGGTTGGGGATTTTTGCATCTATGTTCTTCAGTGATATTGGCCTGTAATTTTCTTTTTTTTTTTTTTTTAGTATCTTTGCCTGGTTTTTGTATCAGGGGAATGATGGCCTTATAGAATGAGTTTGGACGTGTTCCTTCCTCTGCAATTTTTTGGGAATAGTTTCAGAAAGATAGGTGTTAACTCTTCTCTAAATGTTTGATAGAATTCACCTGTGAAGCCATCTGGTCCTGGACTTTTGTTTGTTAGGAGGTTTTTAGTCACAGATTCAATTTCAGTACTTGTAATTGGTCCGTTCATATTTCCTATTTTTTCCTGGTTCTCTCTTGGGAGATTGTAGGTTTCTAAGAATTTGTCCATTTCTTCTAGGTTATCCATTTTATTGGGATATAGTTGCTTGTAGTAGTTTCTTATGGTCCTTTGTATTTCTGTGGTGTTGGTTGTAATTTCTTTTTCATTCTAATTTTATTGATTTGGGCCCTCTCCCTTTTTTCCTTGATGGGTCTTGCTAAAGGTTAATTGATTTTGTTTATCTTTTCAAAGAACCAGCTTTTAGTTTTATTGATCTTTTCTATTGTTCTATTCTTTATTTCATTTATTTCTGCTTTGATCTTTATGATTTCTTTCCTTCTACTAACTTTGGGATTTGTTTTTTCTTCTTTCTCTAGTTGCTTTAGGTGTAAGGTTATGCTTTTTATTTGACATTTTTCTTGTTTCCTGAGGTAAGCTTGTATCACTGTTAATTTCCCTCTTAGAACTGCTTTTGCTGCTCCCCATAGGTTTCAGATCATCATGTATTCATTTTCATTTGTCTCTAGGTATTTTTTAAATTTCCTTTTTGATTTCTTCAGTGATCCATTGGTTGTTTAGTACCATTTATTTAGCCTCCACCTGTTTGTGTGTTTTGCAGTTGTTTTCTTGTAGTTGATTTCTAATCTCATAGTGTTGTGGTTGGAAAAGATGCTTTATATAATTTCCATTTTCTTAAATTTACTGAGGTTCACTTTGTGACCCAGCATGTGATCAATCCTGGAGAATGTTCCATGTGCACTTGAAAAGAATGTGTATTCTGCTGCTTTTGGATGGAATGCTCTATAAATATCAGTTAAGCCCATCTGGTTTAAGTGTCATTTCAGGCCTGTGTTTCCTTATTGATTTTCTGTCCGGATGATGTGTCCATTGATGTAGGGAGGGTATTAAAGTCCCCCACTATTATTGTGTTACTATCAATTTCTGCTTTCATGTCTGTTAACATTTGACTTACATATTGAGGTGCTCCTATGTTGGGTGCATATATATTTACAACTGTTATATGTTCTTCTTGGATTGATCCCTTGATCATTATGAAGTGTCTTTCTTTGTCTCTTGTAATGGTCTTTATCTTAAAGTCTGTTTTGTGTGATATGAGTATTGCTACTCCAGCTTTCTTTTGATTTCCATTTGCATGGAATAACTTTTTCTATCCTCTCACTTTGAGTCTGTATGTGTCTCTAGATCTGAAGTGGGTCTCTTGTAGGCAGCATATATATGGGTCTTGTTTTTGTATCCATTCAGCCAGTCTGTGTCTTTTGGTTGGAGCATTTAATTCATTTATATTTAAGGTAATTATCAATATATATATTCTTATTGCCATTTTGTTAATTGTTTTAAATTTGTTTTTGTAGGTCTTTTTTCTTCCTTTCCTCTTTTGTTCTCTTATCTTGTGATTTTGTGACTATCTTTACTGTTGTGTTTGGATTCCCTTTTCTTTTTTGTGTGTATATCAATTATATATTTTTGGTTTGTAGTTACTGTGAGCTTTTGATATAGCAGTATATATATGTGTGTGTGTGTGTGTGTGTATATATATATATATATATACACACACACACATTATATAAAATTGTTTAAAGTTGCTGATCTCTTAATTTCAAATGCATGTCAAGTATCCTGCATCATTTGTACTCTCCTCCTCGAAACTATTATTACTAGTTTAGATATCATATTTGTGTGTGGATGATTTCCTACCTTTTCTATATGTTTGCCTTTATCAGTGAGCTTTCCCATTTTGTAATTTTCTTATTTCTAGTTGTGGCTTTTTCTTTTCCACCTTGAGAAGTTCTTTAGCATTTGTTGTAAAGCTGGTTTGGTGATGCTGAATTATTTTAGCTTTTGTTTGTCTGTAAAGATTTTGATTTTTTTGTCAAATCTGCACAAGATCCTTGTTGGGTAGAGTATTCTTGGTTGTAGGTTTTTCCCTTTCATCACTTTAAATATATTGTGCCACTCCCTTCTGGCCTGCAGAGATTATGCTGAAAAATCAGCTGGTAGCCTTATGGAGATTCCCTTTATGTTATTTGTTCCTTTTCTCTTGTTGTTTTTAATATTTTCTCTTTATCTTTAATTTTTGTCAGTTTCAATACTATGTGTCTTAGCATGTTCCTCCTTGGGTTAATCCTGTATGGGACTCTCTGCTGTTTCTAGACTTGGGTGACTGTTTCCTTTCCCATGTTAGGGAAGTTTTCAGCTTTTATCTCTTAAGTATTATCTCAGGTTCTTTCTCTCTCTCTTCTCCTTCTGGGACCCCTAAAATGCAAATATTCATGCATTTGATGTTGTCCCAAAGGTCTCTTAAACTGTCCTCATTTCTTTTCATTCTTTTTTTTTTTTTTATTCTGTTCTCTGGCAGTGATTTCCACCACTCTGTCTTCCAGGTCACTTATCCATTCTTCTGACTCATTTATTCTGCTATTGATTCCTTCTAGTGTATTTTTTTATTGCACTTATTTTTTTCTTCAACTCTGTTTGGTTGTTCTTTATATTTTCTAACTCTTTGTTATAAAGTTCTTGTAACTTCTTGTTCTGTGTGTCCATCTTTTTCCCAAGTTCTTGGATCATCTTTACAGTCATTACTCTGAACTCTTCCTTGGGTAGATTGCCTATCTTCACTTCACTTAGTTGTTCTTCTGGGGTTTTATCTTGTTCCTTCACCTGGAACATACTCCTCTGCCATCTCATTGTGTTTAGGTTTCTATTTGTAGTTTTATGTATGTGGAAATTTAGTTACATTTCTCTACCTTGGAGAAGTGGCCCTCTGTAGGGGATGTCCTATGTATCCCAGCAGTACACTCCCCTCTTGTCATCTAAGGACCAGGGACCACCTAGTCCCAGGGTTGTTTCTGACCTGTGTTTTCAGACTCAGTTCTGCAGGCTGCAGGATCATAGTTTTCTTGCTTCTGGTGTCTGCCCCCTGGTAGATGTGGCTGGTCTAGAGGCTTGTGCTGGCTTCTTGGTGGTAAGGTCCTGTGCCTGCCCACTGGTGGGTGGAGCTGGGTGTTGGCTCTCTAGTGGGCAGGGCCATGTCAAGGGGTGTGTCTAGATGCAGCTATGGGTTCAGGAAGTCTTTAGGCAGCCTGTCTGCTAATGGGTAGGGCTGTGTTTCCACCTGTTGGTTGTTTGGCCTGAGGCATCCCAGAACTGGAGCCTACAGGCTGTTGGCTTGGGCCAGGCCTTGGTCCCAAAATGTCAGCCTCCAGGAGAGCTCATGGTGATGGATACTCCCTGATACCTCCACCACCAGTGTCCTTGTCCCCAGAGTGAGCCACTGCCACCCCCGCCTCCCCAGGAGACCCTCCAAGACCAGTAGGTAGGTCTGGCCCAGGCTCTTGTGAAGTCACTGCTTTTGCCCTGGCCTGGGTCCCAATGTGCATGAGACCTTGTGTTCACCTTTCAGATATGGAGTCTCTGTTTCCCCCAGTCCTGTTGAGCTCCTGCAATCAAGCCCTGCTGGCCTTCAAAGCCAAATGCTCTGGGGGCTCCTCTCCCCAATGTGAGACCCCCAGACTTGGTAGCCTGATGTGGGGCTCAGAACTCTCACTCCTGTGGGAAAACTTCTGCAATATATTTATTCTCTCATTTGTAGGTCACCAGCCGAGGGTATGGAATTTGATTATATCATGAGTGTGCCCCTCCTACCATCACATGTGCTTTCTTTTTTGTGTCTTTGGATGTAGACTATCTTTTTTGGTAGGTTCCAGTCTTTTTTACCAATGGTTGTTCAGCAGTTAGATGTGATTTTGGTGTGCTCATGAGAGGAGGTGGGCTCAAGGTCCTTCTATTCTACCATCTTGTCTGGAAGTTCTTTCTTTATATTTTAGATATCAACCCCTTATCGGTCATATTATTTGCAAATATTTTCTCCCATTCCATAGGTTTTCTTTTTGCTTTATCAGTGGTTTCCTTTACTGTGCAAAAGCTTTAAGTTTGATTAGGTCCCATTTGTTTATTTTTGCTCTTATTTCCTTTGCTTTAGGAGGCGAATCCAAAAATATATTGCTACAGTTTATGTCAAAGAGTGTTCCACCCATTGTCTCTTCTAGGCGTTTTATGGTCTCAAGTCCTACATTTAAGACTACATTTAAGTCTTTAATCTGTTTTGAGTTTATTTTTGTATTAGGAAATGTTCTAATCTCGTTCTTATACATGTAACTGTCCAGTTTTCCCAGAACCACTTATTGAAAAGACTGTATTTTCTCCATTGTATATTCTTTCCTCCTTTGTTGTAGATTAACTGACTGTAAGTGTGTGGGTTTATTTCTGGTTTCTCTATTCTCTTGCATTGATCTATGTGTCTGGTTTTTGTTTTTGGCCAGTACCATACTCTTTTGATTACTGGAGCTTTGTAATATAGTCTGAAGTCAGGAAGCGTGATTCCTCCAGCCCTGTTCTTCTTTTTCAACATTGTTTTGGCTATTGGGGGTCTTTTGTGTTTTTGTATAAATTTTAAAATCATTTGTTCTATTTCTGTGGAAAATGCCACTCGTATTTTGATAGGGATGGCACTGACTCTGTAGATTGCCTTGGGTGGTATGGTCATTTTAACAATATTAATTCTTCCAATCTATGAACACAGTACATGTTTCCATCTCTATGTGTTCAGTTTCTTTCATCAGTGTCTTATAATTTTCCAAGTACAGGTGTTTTACTTTTGCTCAACTGAGATTTTCAAAAGAGATATACTCTAAAAATAAGAGCAGACTAAAATAGACCAACCTTGAGCAGATCAAGATGATCTGCCCATATGTTATCAGACTGCCAGAAGAAAATTAAATCCTTCTTGGAAGATGATGAACTATTCAGAAGGCTTATAATACTTCAGACATTAGATCTAACATTCAGTTAAACTTTACTAGGCATATCAGAAAACAAAACAAAATGAAACTGTGACTGAAAAATAAATAATAGAAACAAACCAACAAATGAGTTACATATTAGAATTATCAAATGTAGACATTAAAATAGTTATGATTTTGATTTTTGGCAAAACAAATAAAAAGATGGTGAATTTCATTAAACTAGGGTATGTGAAAAAATTTAAGGGGAAATTTTCAAACAGAAGAAAATACAATAATTGAATTAAGAATTTAAAGAATGGATTTAATAACAGATACAGCAGAAAAGAGGCTTAGTGAACTGAAACATAGGTCAGTAGAAAGTGTCCAGAATGAAGTCCAAAGAGGGAAAAAATATAAAGAATACTTTTAAGAGATTATAAGAGATATGTGGGACCCCATGTAAAGATCTAACATACATGTAATTAGAGGAGAGATTGTGGAAGATGCAATACTGGAAGAGCTACTGCATGAGAATTTTCTAAAACTACCAAGAGATATTAAGTCATAAATTCAAGAAGATCTGCAAACCTCAAACAGGATAAAATCAAAGAAAACCTCAAATAGGATAAAATCAAAGAAAACCATATCTAGGCACATCATAGTAAAACTGCTGCAAACCAAGGAAAAACAGAAAAATATTTTAAAAAGCAAGGAAAAACACACATTACCTTCAAAGAGGCAGCAAGACTGGCAGCTGACCTCTTAATAGAAGCAAGAGAAACCATGAATCAATCGAATCACATCTTTGAAATAATGTAAGAAAATAAATGTGAATTGAGAATTCCATACCTAATGAATATATCCTTCAAAAATTAAGGCAAAATAAATACTTTTTCAGACAAACAAAAACTTAGAATTCATCCCCATTTGACCTTCACTAAAATACTAAAGAGAGTTCTTTGGCAGAAGGAAAATGATCCTAGATAGAAGCACAAAAATGCAAAAAGGAAAAATGACAACAGAAAGAATAACAACAATAGAAATATAAATACATATTAATTAATTAAAGCAATAACACTAATGTTTGTGGGTTTAAAAATATATGTTGAATTGAAACACAAAATAGCAAAAACAGAGAGAGTAGAGAGGTAAATGGTGTTAAGGTGTTATAGAGAGCCCTATGCTAAGTGAAATAAATTAGACAGAGAAAGGCAAATACTGTATGATTTCACTTACATGTGGAATCTAAAAAAACTGAACTCATAAAACAGAGAACAGATTGGTGGATGCCAGAGTCAGGGAGTTGGGGGTGGGAGAAATTGGTGAAGGTGGTCAAAAGGTACAAACTTCCAGTTATAAGATAAATAATTCTAGTTATATAATGTACAGCATGATGACTATAGTTAACAATACTGTATTGTATATTTGAAAGTTACTAAGGGAGTAGATCTTAAAAGTTCTCATAAAATGAGAAAAATTGTAATTATATGAGGTAATGGGTGTTAACTGGACATATTGTGGTAATCATTTCACAATATGTAAATGCATCAAATCTCATTCTGTTATACATATTAAACAAATACAATGTTATATGTCAATTATATCTCAATAAAATTAGAAAAATATTTTAAAGAAGTCTTATAAGGTCTTTGCATTGTCTGGAAAGTGGATAAAATATTAACTTAAAGTAAATACTAATAAGTCAAAGATGCATGTTGTAATAATTGAAGTACAAAACAGTATTACAAACTAACAAGGAAAGAAAATTGAATAATTACAAATACTTTATTATATAGTATTACTAGAGATAAAGTAAAACCTCTGTATGCAACAATTCTAGAGATAAAGAAAAAGATCTCTTCATTTTGACAAATTTAGAAGGAACTTTAATACTTCTAACTATTTCAGCATTAAATATTAGAGATAAATAATTACTGTATTATTTTATATTAATAGCAATAAAGAGGGACATTTCATAGTGATAAAATAATCAATTTAAAGGGAAGATGTAATAACCGAAGTTTACAACCAACTAATAAAATAACCTTAATTTTAAGATGTAAACTAACATAATTAAATGGAGAAATAAACAAATCCACAGTTGTGCATTCAATAACTACAGAATGCACAATATTTCCAAATACATGTGGAAGATTTACCAAAATTGGCCATATGCTGGAAAATAAAAGTTTCCAATAAGTGGTAAAGAATTGAAATCATAAAGTAATTTTCTTGACCACAGTGGAAACAAACTAGTAATAAAAATAGATTATTCCTAAAATAACTGAAAATATTTTTTAAGCTTATTTTTTTTTTTAATTATTTATTTATTTATTTATTTATGGCTGTGTTGGGTCTTCGTTTCTGTGCGAGGGCTTTCTCTAATTGCGGCGGGCAGGGGCCACTCCTCATTGCGGTGCGTGGGCCTCTCACTGTCGTGGCCTCTCTTGTTGCGGAGCACAGGCTCCAGACGCGCAGGCTCAGTAATTGTGGCTCACGGGCCCAGTTGCTCCGCGGCATGTGGGATCCTCCCAGACCAGGTCTCAAACCCGTGTCCCCTGCATTGGCAGGCAGATTCTCAACCACTGCGCCACCAGGGAAGCCCTGAAAATATTTTTTAAGAAAGACATTTAGCACTAAGTAAACTAGAACATGTTCAATAGCATTGAGAGAATGTACAAAACCTTGGCTCAGTCACCATTTTTCATTTGAAACATTTCTGGATTTATCTGTATGCTTTAACTAATGCATTTGTTAAGCTTGATTCTCCCATCCTCTCAAGGGCTGAGTGTTCTCCTGCACTGCAGAGAGAGAAAGCTCTTCTGACTTTCACTGCAAGTCTCCCCATTTCCTTGAATTTTTACCTAGAGGAAGTTTTGTATTTGTAAGTTTTTAGTGTACGTTTGCACATAAGTGTAAAGGAAAAAAAAAGTCAATTGGGCATTGGAAACAGGATTGATACAGGCTGTATTCAATAATAGTGATGGGCAATTCAGCCCTGACCTTTGGGAGAATCAGGCTGAACTAACAACAAATTGAAAGGACTGGTGTGACGAATAAGATGTTCTATGAGCAAATGAACTGGTTAATGAACAAATTCAAGGTAACTATGACTGGGAAGCTTCTTTTCTTGGCTTATGCCTTGTCTGACTTAGTGAATGACGATACATAATTAGGATGCAGTGCTCTTGAATGAGAAGTGATTGAGTCATAATACCAAGTTTGACTGGATTTTGACTTACTCAACCAAAGTCGGGCGGGTATCCATTGTCTTAGTTCTTCCATAGTGCTCTCCACCTTTCCCTTTCTGGTCAATTCATCTTCTGCAGTAGATTAGTCATCAGGCTAAAGAAAAATGTATACTCTGACTCTTAGGAATTAATAGGAGTTAATCATTCACAAAATTCAGAAAGCCTACCATCCCTTCATGTGGATTGGGTTCTCAGCTCTACATGGTTGCATTCTCTTCTGCTTCATGGCTTTCTGCCTCTTCTCTTGTTTTTTCCTCTGCATAGAACACCCATCTTCACTTATCAGCCAAGTGAGATCAAATAGTACTTCCTCCCTGAGACTCATGACCCTTTCTGACAAAAATGAATGGCTATTTGTCTGTGCTTTACTGTTGTTTTGTTTGTTTGTTTGTTTTATCATGTCCCTTATAGCACTTTTGTCCAGATGTAATTGTTTATCTCTTTAAATATTTGCTTTCCCTTATATACCATGAACTCCACAAAATTAGGGTCCATGTTTTATTTATTTTTTTTTAAAGTTTATGGCTGCTCTGTTTGTTTGTTTATTTATTTATTTATTTATTTTTGGCTGTGTTGGGTCTTCGTTTCTGTGCAAGGGCTTTCTCTAGTTGTGGCAAGCGGGGTCCACTCTTCATTGCGGTGCGTGGGCCTCTCACTATCGCGGCCTCTCTTGTTGCGGAGCACAGGCTCCAGACGTGCAGGCTCAGTAATTGTGGCTCACGGGCCCAGCTGCTCTGTGGCATGCGGGATCTTCCCAGACCAGGGCTCGAACCCGTGTCCCCTGCATTAGCAGGCAGATTCTCAACCACTGCGCCACCAGGGAAGCCCCATGTTTTATTTTTTAATGATAATACTGAGCTCTTATTATGTGCCAGGCACATAATATAGTCCTCACAACAAACCTTGTTATAGATATTTGTGTCATGTTCATTTTATGGATAAGGAAAAAGTCAGAGAGGTGAGGTAACTTGCCCCAAATCCACAGCAATTTAAGTGACAGAGCAGAGAGTGAACCTCAGTCTGTCTGAATCCAGAGCCTAATTCTTATCCACATTCTCCATCTCAGCAATTTCACCTCCGAAAAAGTCCTTTGGTGCTTAATAAAGGTTTGACATTGAAGGCAAGATCTTTCCTAACCATATAAGTGCCCAGTAGAACATGTTTATAATAGTATGCAGGTAGAACTGATGAACCCAGAAACTATGTATCTAATAGAAATCTGTCTGTATATTTTCAAACCAATAAGTAAACAAGAAGATCCACCGAATTCTAAGGATGCATTTTATTAAAGAAGGCAGAGGGACAAGTTTACTGAAACCTTGAAGGAGTGTTTGCTTACAGAGACTGTCAGGAAGAGTGACAGTGCCAAGCACACAGCAGAAGGAAGGGCTATAAAACTTCAGTACTGAACAGCAGACCACGAGTGGGAAGTCCAGCTGATTTAAAAGTGCAGGCTGCTTTCCTCTGGAAGAAAACACTTTGGTAGGGTCCAGCCTTACGCTGCCACAGGAATTCACCACTCTTCTCTTACCCAAAGCCATTTATTCTGATATCTAAAGTGGGTCCATGAATTCTTTAGAAATCTAAAGAGCCAGAGGTGCCTCAGCGGCCCAGAAACACATCTCTCTTTAGCCTAATCACTGCCTAATTGCTGGGAGGTTCATGCTGTCACTGAGGGGAGCTGCTGGTACTCTGAGTCAATTCTGGATTTGGCCAATAGTCCCATTTTATGAGGTTTTATACACCCTTTGTGCCATTCGTTGTTTTCTATTCTTGGAGGCCTTGCCAATGACAGTATTGCACTGAGATACAGGTACAGTGCCACTTTCCTATAAAAGGAGGAACGAGAGCCAGTGTCAATAGCTCCTGTTGAGAAAGAGGTCAGAGTAACTGGCAGGGCTGTCTCAGATCAACTACTTAATCCCACTCCTAGGAAGGGTGGGAATAATGAGAACAGCTATTTATGATGTTTGGATGACTATGGAGACTCACTTTAAGGCTGCACATGGAGTACGAGTATAAAAGTTGCTCTGAGAGCCTGGGAAATCGTATGCAGAGGGAATTTCAAGACATTACTATCCAGTTCTTTTTTTTCCTCCTTGCCTTGTCATTTTTTCCTTCTTTCAGTCAAAAAGTGGTGCATTGGCTACATTTCTCTTAAAATACACAGTTCTTCTTCCTGCAGTACGACCCCTTGGCAGGAGAGAGAATTGATACGGACACATGTAGCTGAAGCTTAACTCCCATTCCTTCATCTAGGTTAAAGGTCTGAAGACTGGGAAAAGTAGGAGCTCTTCCCTTCACTTTTTATTTTGCTCTCTTTTTTCTGTGTACATTTTATCTCTGCTTCAGTAATCAAGGTCTCAGATACTGGCTTTCCCCCTCATTAATTCATTCGTTTCCTGACCTCAGGTACTGTGTTCTACATCTCATCAAGGACAATGTGTTCTCCTGCTATTTTAATACTCATCATGTGTAGGCAATCTTATGAAGACTCAGACCTTTAGTAGAACCTGGGATAGTGATGAAATTCAAGGACACTGCTTGTTGGGATACATACTAACAATACAGTGGGAGGGTACTGGGGGGGTTAAGTGCTGCTTTTAGGCCAGGGGAGTGGCTGGATCCCAGCAGCAGGTGCATTTGCTTTCATCTCTCCTTTGGTCCACCCCAATCAGCATGTCATCTCAACTCTAAAGGCCCCCAGTGATGACTGCTCCTCAGCCTTCAATGGACAAGAATTGAAGAAAAATTAACTTGAAGATATCTTCTACTCTATTATGGAGTTACTAGAGTTTGTGAAGTGCCCAGAATCTGTTTGTTGGTCAGTTCTTTGGCTAAGGCTGCCTTTGCCTCTGATTCATCCTTCCGCCTACTCATCCCCTGCCCTACCCATTTCTCCCATCATAGTTTGAAATGTTAATCCCTGTCTCTGATCACTGGCAGGCCTCATTCCTATTAAGCATGGTTCTCATTTCCTTATTTTTATAAGCTGGTAGCCATCCAGTTTCCTCCTAGGCTGCAATGTGCAACACAAAAACAAGTCATTTAAAAATCTGCTTCTTTGGGTTATGGACCATTCCTGAATACCAACTAGGTAGAACCAGGAGTTGGTAACAGATACCCAACCCAAACTTGGCAGGTCTGGTGGGAGAAACTGAAGGAAAAGATGCCTTTATAAAAGATAAGAATCATCTGATTGGCTATACCAGTGTCTGGGGGGTTCCATATCAAATATGTTTCTTCCACTGGTCTCAAACATTGTTACATTACACTACTTAGCAAAGGGAAATAAGAAGTCTTTATATGCTGGGGGGTGGGTGGTGTTAAAGGATAGAGGAAGAGTATGGACTCTGGCATTTGTAGTCCTCAGTTTGGACCACTCCATCATTATTATCTCTGTGACCTGAGCAGGTTTCTCAACGTCTCTAAGCCTCAGTTTCTTTATCAGTGAAATGGGAATCATAATAAAACCTTCTTTATAGGATTGTTATGAAGATTAAATGAAATAATGCAAACATGTAAAGTACTTAGTCCAGGGCAAAGTATAATGAGGGCTCAACAAATGTTAAATGTTAAGATAAAATTATCTTTTCATTAACAAAGTTCACCTGACTCACTTATACCTGTTTATGTGTCCAAATACAGCAAGCAGTACATAGACTCAGACACTGATAACTCTGGGGCTCTGAGGTTCTTTGTTCCAATTGCAGCCTGTTGAGGATTGTTAAGGAGTGGGCCAGAGGATACAGAGAGGATCTCTGAACCTAAAACAATACAAAGTGTATTTGAGAGGATGAACTGACTCTCTGGCTAATCCCAAGAGAACATTTTCACAGCTTATCTGAGATTTGAATCTCCTTAGATTGGGTCAGGTACAGTTTTTAGTCTGAGGTTAGTGTAATGGAGGTGTAGGGGCCTCTAGAGAGTGGCTTGGTGGGGCAGGTAATGGCAGCACAATATGTTCTATGCCACTAGTCCCATCACCACCACACACACACACACACACACACACACACATTCACATACATTTAAATTCAACACAAACCCAAAGACTCATTCTTAGGGGGCCTGCCATGGAGATGGAGATGTATTTACCAAACCCTCTGGGTTTGAATCCCAAGCTTCATCTCATCCAGGCTCTTCCTTGGCAACTTAGTAAGCCTCTTTATGCCTCATTTCTCTGTATAAAATAGGAATTATAATAGTTCCTACATCAGAAAGTAGTTTAAATTATATAATGCATGTAACATGCTGAGCATGCTGGGTACAGCCTTTAGTCAGTATTAGCCATTGGTTTTATTTTTGTTTTGATTTTTAAAAAAGAAAGATATCACCAGCCCAATCCGAAACCCCAAGGCAAAGATTATTTTGATCAAAGACAAAACAATCATATTTCATTCAGGGGTTTGTTTCAAAATATCTGCCGGATATTAGCAAAAGTAAAAAGCCAAATATTCAAAGAGACTGAAAGAAAATAAACCAAAATATCCACTGACTTTCTGTTAGTGATGGGATTGTGGTAGGTTGTTGTTTTCTTTATACTTTTCGTAAATTCCAAATTTTCTACAATGAGCACATATTACTTTTATAGTCTGGAAAAATCATTGTGCTTTATAAATATTCATATACACAATTATCAGATGACAGTGCGTGGATTTTAACCTCTCTCCTCAACATCCTTACACTTGTCCTCATCTTTGCCAGACCCTCTGGTTAAATATGGTGCCTAATGACTGGAGAATTTTTAGAAGTGTGAATGAATGTGTGCTGCATGTGTGAAGTTATCGATCTTCAATTTTTTTGCTCTCTTTCATTTTTGGAATGTTACAATACCAAAATGTAAAAATATCCCCCTTTAAGAACGATCAAATATTACTATTTAGTCCTTTTGGCTTCAGATATTTTGTTTATCTGAATAAAGTAGGATATTACAATAAAATTCAGGTTCTCTTTATTTTCCTCTCCAAGTTCCATCCCCTTATCTATCCTCTATGGGAAGCCATTATTATATATTTGAAGGGTACCATTTCACTCCATAGTTTTATATTTTAATTGAGTGTAGATGCTGCATGAACAGCAGATAGTATTGCTTTATCTGCTTTGTAGTGCTTAGAGATTTTTTTCATAGCTTGCTTATTTTAACTCAGATTATATTTTCTAGGTCAGTGCTGTCCAATAAAAATATATAAGCCACATATTAATTTAAAATTTTCTAATAGCCACATCTAAAAAAAGCAAAGAGAGGGAGTTCCCTGGTGGTCCAGTGGTTAGGACTCACCACTTTCACTGCCGTGGGCCTGGGTTCAATCCCTGGTCAGGGAACTAAGATCCTGCAAGCCACGTGGTGTGACCAAACTAAATAAATTAATTAAAATTTTAAAAATTAAAAAAAATAAAATAAAACAGAAAAGCAGAAAGAAACCAACAAAATTAAATTTAGTATATATTTTATTAAACTCAATATATCCAAAATATTACTCTAATAACATACATCTTTAACCATATTTCAAGTGCTTATTAGCTTTATGTGGCTAGTGGCTACCATATTGGAGAGGAAAATTCTAGATCTATTTATATTGATACACACTCACTTAATTGTTGTAGAACATCTCAATTTATTTACCCATTCACTTATTGATGAACAGTTAGGTTTTTTTTCCTATTGCAAATAATATTTACTTGAAATTTTTTTTCTATGTCTTCTCCTACACATGTACAAGAGTTTCTCTTAGTGAATATCATGATTGGAATAACCTGTTCATAAGAGTGAGCATCTAATTGTAAGACTGTTGCCAAATTGCTCTCCATAGTGGTTGTACCAGTTTACATTCTTAACAACAGAGGCTAAGAGTGCTGAGAGCACTTGATTTGCACATCTTCACTGACAGACGCCCAGGGTGGAATCCCACCTTTAATTCTTATTAAATTGGCAAGCTCTTTAATCTCTGTTTCCTTATCTATGAAATGAGACTAATAAAAATACTACCTACCTCATTGTTGTTAGTAGTAGATGAGTTAATACATAAAAAGAAAGCACTTAGAACTATGCCTGGAAAATGGTAATCCCTCAATAAATGTAAGCTACTGTTGTCATAATCTCATTTGTTCTTCATAGTTGCTCTGTGGAGTAAGCAGGATAGGCACTCTTATTACCAAGATAGGAGATTGGATAAAACCCAATCCAGGTCTGGGATTCATTAAATGATATTTAACGACATTAAATAGCTACAAAGAGATTGTTTCATTCAATCTCTCTCTTGTTTTAGTGAAGAAAAAACTTGGGTTTCCTGGGATTTTAATTAGCTTCTCTAAATTGGCTAGAGTATTAGAACTAAGTCTTCTTATTCTTAGATATTACCAGTTGTGTAAATCCTTCCCTTTACTAGAAAACATTGGAGGAAACATAATTTAGGCCATGATCAGATACCAAAGTTAATGGGAAATAACTTTGGAAGTATAAGCTTGTTTAATTAGAGCAAAGATTTAGAATACCTTCTCTTATATCCTGATATTCAGCAAGAATTTCAGTTCTGTCTGCCACCACTATCACAACATTGTTAACACTACCACACAACCAATACCACTATATACCCTCTATCCCATTGAGATCAGACCTATGTCAACTGGAGTAGGTGGTGTCATATTGGATAGTATTGACAGTGCCTCCATAATGCCTAGTGAGAGTAAATTAGAGCCTAGTGTTAGAAGAGATGCCCCAAGCCTAGGCAGGAAGGACAGATACTAGGACTGGGAAAGCTTTCTTTTTCTACCTTAAATTCTTCTAAAATTTTCCCCTTCTTTTCACTCATTGTGTGTATGTTTTCCCTTAAGTTTTTGAACATATTTCCTATGGCTGCTTTAAAGTCCTTGTGTGCAATTTCCATCACCTGGATCCCTTCTGGGTCAGTTACTTTTTTTTTTTTTTAACATCTTTATTGGAGTATAATTGCTTTACAATTGTGTGTTAGTTTCTGCTTTATAACAAAGTGAATCAGTTATACATATACATATGTTCCCATATCTCTTCCCTCTTGATTCTCCCTCCCTCCCACCCTCCCTATCCCACGCCTCTAGGTGGTCACAAAGCACCGAGCTGATCTCCCTGTGCTATGTGGCTGCTTCCCACTAGCTATCTATTTTACATTTGGTAGTGTATATATGTCCATGCCACTCTCTCACTTTGTCAGAGCTTACCCTTCCCCCTCCCCATATCCTCAAGTCCATTCTCTAGTAGGTCTGTGTCTTTATTCCTGTTTTGCCCCTAGGTTCTTCGTGACCTTTTTTTTTCTTAGATTCCATATATATGTGTTAGCATACTGTATTTGTTTTTCTCTTTCTAACTTACTTCACTCTGTATGACAGACTCTAGGTCCATCCACCTCACTATGAATAACTCAATTTCGTTTCTTTTTTATGGCTGAGTAATATTCCATTGTATATATGTGCCACATCTTCTTTAACCATTCATCCGATGATGAACACTTAGGTGGCTTCCATGTCCTGGCTATTGTAAATAGAGTTGCAATGAACATTTTGGTACATGACTCTTTTTGAATTATGGTTTTCTCGGGGTATATGCCCAGTAGTGGGATTGTTGGGTCGTATGGCAGTTCTATTTTTTGTTTTTGAAGAAACCTCCATATACTGTTCTCCATAGTGGCTGTATCCATTTACATTCCCACCAACAGTGCAAGAGGGTTCCCTTTTCTCCACACCCTCTCCAGCATTTACTGTTTCTAGATTTTTTGATGATGGCCATTCTGACCGGTGTGAGATGATATCTCATTGTAGTTTTGATTTGCATTTCTCTAATGATTAATGATGTTGAGCATTCTTTCATGTGTTTGTTGGCAATCTGTATATTTTCTTTGGAGAAATGCCTATTTAGGTCTTCTGCCCATTTTTGGATTGGGTTGTTTTTTTGATATTGAGCTGCATGAGCTGCTTGTATATTTTGGAGATTAATCCTTTTTCAGTTGCTTCATTTGCAAATATTTTCTCCCATTCTGAGGGTTGTCTTTTCATCTTGTTTATGGTTTCCTTTGCTGTGCAAAATCTTTTAAGTTTCATTAGGTCCCATTTGTTTATTTTTCTTTTTATTCCCATTTCTCTAGGAGGTGGGTCAAAAAGGATCTTGCTGTGATTTATGTCATAGAGTGTTCTGCCTACGTTTTCCTCTAAGAGTTTGGTGGTGTCTGGCCTTACATTTAGGTCTTTAATCCATTTTGACTTTATTTTTGTGTATAGTGTTAGGGAGTGTTCTAATTTCATTCTTTTACATGTACCTGTCCAGTTTTCCCAGCAACCACTTATTGAAGAGGCTGTCTTTTCACCACTGTATATTCTTGCCTCCTTTATCAAAGATAAGGTGACCATATGTGCATGGGTTTATCTCTGGGCTTTCTATTCTGTTCCATTGATCTATATTTCTGTTTTTGTGCCAGTACCACACTGTCTTGATTACTGTAGCTTTGTAGTATAGTCTGAAGTCAGGGAGCCTGATTCCTCCAGCTCCATTTTTCTTTCTCAAGATTGCTTTGGCTATTTGAGGTCTTTTGTGTTCCTATGCAAATTGTGAAATTTTTTGTTCTAGTTCTGTGAAAAATGCCAGTGGTAGTTTGATAGGGATTGCATTAAATCTGTAAATTGCTTTGGGTAGTAGAGTCATTTTCACAATGTTGATTCTTCCAATCCAAGAACATGGTAGATCTCTGCATCTATTTGTATCATCTTTAATTTCTTTCATCACTGTCTTATAATTTTCTGCATACAGGTCTTTTGTCTCCTTAGGTAGGTTTATTCCTAGATATTTTATTCTTTTTGTTGCAGTGGTAAACGGGAGTGTTTTCTTAATTTCACTTTCAGATTTTTCATCATTAGTGTATAGGAATGCCAGAGATTTCTGTGCATTAATTTTGTATCCTGCTACCTTACCATATTCATTGATTAGCTCTAGTAGTTTTCTGGTAGCATCTTTAGGATTCTCTATGTATAGTATCATGTCATTTGCAAAGAGTGACAGCTTTACTTCTTCTTTTCCAATTTGGATTCCTTTTATTTCTTTTTCTTCTCTGATTGCTGTGGCTAAAACTTCCAAAACTATGTTGAATAGTAGTGGTGACAGTGGGCAACCTTGTCTTGTTCCTGATCTTAGTGGAAATGTTTTCGGTTTTTCACCATTGAGGATGATGTTGGCTGTGGGTTTGTCATATATGGCCTTTATTATGTTGAGGAAAGTTCCCTCTAGGCCTACTTTTTGCAGGGTTTTTATCATAAATGGGTGTTGAGTTTTGTCGAAAGCTTTCTCTGCATCGATTGAGATGATCATATAGTTTTTCTCCTTCAATTTGTTAATATGGTGTAGCACATTGATTTGCGCATATTGAAGAATCCTTGCATTCCTGGAATAAACCCCACTTGATCATGGTGTATGATCCTTTTAATGTGTTGTTGGATTCTTTTTGCTAGTATTTTGTTGAGGATTTTTGCATCTATGTTCATCAGTGATATTGGCCTGTAGTTTTCTTTCTTTGTGACATCTTTGTCTGGTTTTGGTATCATGGTGATGCTGGCCTCGTAGAATGAATTTGGGAGTGTTCCTCCCTCTGCTATATTTTGGAAGAGTTTGAGAAGGATAGGTGTTAGCTCTTCTCTAAATGTTTGATAGAATTCGCCTGTGAAGCCATCTGGTCCTGGGCTTTTGTTTTTTGGAAGATTTTTAATCACAGTTTCATTTTCAGTGCTTGTGATTGGTCTGTTCATATTTTCTATTTCTCCTGGTTCAGTCTCAGCAGGTTGTGCATTTCTAAGAATTTGTCCATTTCTTCCAGGTTGTCCATTTTATTGGCATAGAGTTGCTTGTAATCTCTCATGATCTTTTGTATTTCTGCAGTGTCAGTGTTTACTTCTCCTTTTTCATTTCTAATTCTATTGATTTGAGTCTTCTCTCTTTTATTCTTGATGATTCTGGCTAATGGTTTATCAATTTTGTTTATCTTCTCAAGGAACCAGCTTTTAGTTTTATTGATCTCTGCTATCATTGCCTTCATTTCTTTTTCATTTATTTCTGATCTGATCTTTATGATTTCTTTCCTTCTGCTACCTTTGGGGTTTTTTTGTTCTTCTTTCTCTAATTGCTTTAGGTGCAAGGTTAGGTTGTTTATTTGAGATGTTTCCTGGTTCTTAAGGTAGGATTGTATTGCTATAAACTTCCCTCTTAGAACTGCTTATGCTGCATCCCATAGGTTTTGGGTCATCGTGTCTCCATTGTCATTTGTTTCTAGGTATTTTTTGATTTCCTCTTTGATTTCTTCAGTGATCACTGGGTTATTAAGTAGTGTATTGTTAAGCCTCCATGTGTTTGTATTTTTTACAGATTTTTTCCTGTAATTGATATCTAGTCTGATAGCGTTGTGGTTGGAAAAGATACTTGATATGATTTCAATTTTCTTAAATTTACCAAGGCTTGAATTGTGACCCAAGATATGATCTATCCTGGAGAATAATCCATGAGCACTTGAGAAGAATGTGTATTCTGTTGTTTTTGGATGGAATGTCCTATAAATATCAATTAAGTCCATCTTGTTTAATGTATCATTTAAAGCTTGTGTTTTCTTATTTATTTTCATTTTGGATGATCTGTCCATTGGTGAAAGTGGGCTGTTAAAGTCCCCTACTATGATTGTGTTACTGTCGATTTCCCCTTTTATGGCTGTTAGTATTTGCCTTATGTATTGAGGTGCTCCTCTGCTGGGTGCATAAATATTTACAATTGTTATATCTTCTTCTTGGATCGATCCCTTGATTATTATGTAGTGTCCTTCTTTGTCTCTTGTAATAGTCTTTATTTTAAAGTCTACTTTGTCTGATATGAGAATTGCTACTCCAGCTTTCTTTTGACTTCCATTTGCATGGAATATCTTCTTCCATCACCTCACTTTCAGTCTGTATGTGTCCCTAGGTCTGAAGTGTGTCTCTTGTAGACAGCGTATATGCGGGTCTTGTTTTTGTATCCATTCAGCCAGCCTGTGTCTTTTGGTGGGAGCATTTAATCCATTTACATTCAAGGTAATTATCGATATGTATGTTCCTATTCCCATTTTCTTAAATGTTTTGGGTTTGTTATTGTAGGTGTTTTCCTTCTCTTGTGTTTCTTGCCTAGAGAAGTTCCTTTAGCATTTGTTGTAAAGCTGGTTTGGTGGTGCTGAACTCTCTCAGCTTTTGCTTGTCTGTAAAGCTTTTAATTTCTCCATCGAATCTGAATGAGATCCTTGCTGGGTAGAGTAATCTTGGTTGTAGGTTTTTCTCCTTCATCACTTTAAGTATATCCTGCCACTCCCTTCTGGCTTGCAGAGTTTCTGCTGAAAGATCAGCTGTTAACCTTATGGGGATTCCCTTGTGTGTTATTTGTTGTTTTTCCCTTGCTGCTTTTAATATGTTTTCTTTGTATTTAATTTTTGATAGTTTGATTAATATGTGTCTTGGCGTGTTTCTCCTTGGATTTATCTTGTATCGGACTCTCTGTGCTTCCAGGACTTGATTAACTATTTCCTTTCCCATATTAGGGAAGTTTTCAACTATAATCTCTTCAAATATTTTCTCAGTCCCTTTCTTTTTCTCTTCTTCTTCTGGGACCCCTATAATTCGAATGTTGGTGCGTTTAATGTTGTCCCAGAAGTCTCTGATACTGTCCTCAGTTCTTTTCATTCTTTTTTCTTTATTCTGCTCTGCAGTAATTATTTCCACTATTTTATCTTCCAGGTCACTTATCTGTTCTTCGGCCTCAGTTATTCTGCTATTGATCCCTTCTAGAGATTTTTAAATTTCATTTATTGTGTTGTTCATCATTGTTTGTTTGCTCTTTAGTTCTTCTAGGTCCTAGTTAAACGTTTCTTGTGTTTTCTCTATTCTATTTCCAAGATTTTGGATCATCTTTACTATCATTATTCTGAATTCTTTTTCAGGTAGACTGCCTATTTCCTCTTCATTTATTAGGTCTGGTGGGATTTTACCTTGCTCCTTCATCTGCTGTGTGTTTTTCTGTCTTCTCATTTTGCTTAACTTGCTGTGTTTGGGGTCTCTTTTTGCCAGCTGCAGGTTCGTAGTTCCTGTTGTTTTTGGTGTCTGTCCCCAGTGGCTAAGGTTGGTTCAGTGGGTTGTGTAGGCTTCCTGGTGGAGGGGACTAGTGCCTGTGTTCTGGTGGATGAGGCTGGATCTTGTCTTTCTGGTGGGTAGGTCCACGTCTGGTGGTGTGTTTGGGGGTGTCTGTGGGCTTATTATGATTTTAGGCAGCCTCTCTGCTAATGGATGGGGCTGTGTTCCTGTCTTGGTAATTTTTTGGCATAGGGTGTCCAGCACTGTAGCTTGTTGGTCGTTGAGTGAAGCTGGGTCCTGGCGTTGAGATGGAGATCTCTGGGAGATTTTCACCGTTTGATATTACATGAAGCTGGGAGGTCTTTTGTGGACCAGTGTCCTGAAGTTGGCTCTCCCACCTCAGAGGCACAGCCCTGATGCCTGGCTGGAGTACCAAGAGCCTTTCCTCCACACGGCTCTGAATAAAAGGGAGAAAATATAGAAAGAAAGAAAGAAAGAGGATAAAATAAAATAAAGTAATGTAAAATAAAATAAAATAATTAAAGTAAAAAGTAAAAAATAATTATTAAGAAAAAAAATTTTTTAAGTAAAAAAAAACCCAAAAAACCGACGGACAGAACCCTAGGACAAATGGTGAAAGCAAAGCTACACAGACAAAATCACACACAGAAGCATACACATGCACACTCACAAAAAGAGAAAAAGGGGAAAAAATAATATATCTTTGCTCCCAAAGTCCACCTCCTCAATTTGGGATGACTCGTTGTCCGTTCAGGTATTCCACAGATGCAGTGTACATCAAGTTGATTGTGGAGATTTAATCCGCTGCTCCTGAGGCTGCTGGGAGAAATTTCCTTTTCTCTTCTTTGTTCGCACAGCTCCCAGGGTTCAGCTTTGGATTTGGCCCCACCTCTGCGTGTAGGTCGCCTGAGGGCGTCAGTTTTTCGCTCAGACAGGACGGGGTTAAAGGAACAACTGATTCAGGGGCTCTGGCTCACTCAGGCTGGTGGGAGGGAGTGGTACAGATGCGGGGCGACCCTGCAGCGGCAGAGGCCCGCATGACATTGCACCAGCCTGAGGCGCGCCGTGCGTTCTCCTGGGGAAGTTGTCCCTGGATCATGGGACCCTGGCAGTGGCGGGCTGCACAGGCTAAGGGAGGGGAGGTGTGGATAGTGACCTGTGTTTGCTCACAGGCTTCTTGGTGGCGGCTGCAGCAGCCTTAGCGTCTCTTGCCTGTCTCTGGGGTCCGCGCTGATAGCTATGGCTGGCACCCATATCTGGAGCTCCTTTAAGCGGCACTCTTAATCCCCTCTCCTCACGCTCCAGGAAACAAAGAGGGAAGCAAAAGTCTCTTACCTCTTCGGCAGCTCCAGACTTTCCCGGACTCCCTCCCGGCTAGCTGTGGTGCACTAGCCCCCTTCAGGCTGTGTTCACGCGGCCAACTCCAGTCTTCTCCCTGCGATCCGACCGAAACCGGAGCCTCAGCTCCCAGCCCCCGCCCTTCCAGGAGGGTCAGCAGAGAAGCCTCTGGGGCTGGTGAGTGCTGGTCGGCACCAATCCTCTGTGCGGGAATCTCTCCGCTTTGCCCTCTGCACCCCTGTTGCTGCGCTCTCCTCCGTGGCTCCGAAGCTCCCCCCTCCACCACCTGCAGTCTCCGCCCGTGAAGGGGCTTCCTAGTGTGTGGAAACCTTTCCTCCTTCACAGCTCCCTCCCACTGGTACAGGTCCCGTCCCTATTCTTTGTCTCTGTTATTTCTTTTCTCTTTTGCCCTACCCAGGTACGTGGGGAGTTTCTTGCCTTTTGAAAGGTCTGAGGTCTTCTGCCAGCATTCAGTGGGTGTTCTATAGGAGCAGTTCCACATGTAGATGTATTTCTGATGTATCTGTGGGGAGGAAGGTGATCTCCACGGCTTACTGTTCCGCCATCTTGAAGCTCCTTCTCGGTCAGTTACTATTGAATGCTTTTTTTTTTTGAAACTAAAAAATTTTTTTTCACATCCAGTGATTTTTGATTGGCAACTGGACATTATGAATTATACAGTGTAGGGTATCTGGATTATGTTATGTTCTTCTGAACAGTAATTCTTATTTTAGAAGGCAGTTAGTTTGGCTGGACTCAAACTCACAACTCTGTCTTCCTTGTGGTGGACAGAAAATGAACTCCCCACTCAGTTTACTCAGCTCCCAGCTACTGTATTTTTCAAGACCCCTTCAGGTCTTCCCTAGCCATGTATAATTCAGTGGTCATCCAAAGTTTTAGGCAGATTTTGTATGTATGTGTTGGGGGATTTCCCGTTGTGCAGCTCCCTCCCTTTCAGGATTATTCCTCTAACTTTCTGCTTTGCCTGCCCCAAACTATATCTGATACCTCAAACCAGTAAGTTGGTGGCTTTCTGCTGCTGCACCTGTGTAGGCAGGAGCCTGCAAACCTTTAAATCACACTCATGGAAATTCTTCTTTTAAGGATAGGCTTTCCTCTAGTTTTGATTTTGGTCACTCTTCAGTTCTTAATATAATTAAAAAATATATATTGTCCAGATTTTACAATTGCCATCTGAGGGAGAGTTAGATCCACCAAGAGTCTCCAACTATTTCTGAAGCTGCAGCACCCCGTTAAGTGAGTTTTAATTTAAAATGATTCCACCTTCCCCCATGCCATTTACCCACTGTAGAAATTGAATATGAGTTGAAGGTGCATGAAAGCATTTATAGTATTTTCTCTTCGTCTGAAAATGTTTGAATTTTTCCTTAAACTTTTTAAATGAACAGATTACTTCATGAGTGATGCTGCTTACTTCCTATTACTTGACAAAATGAGCGTAATGTTTTATTGTTCTACTTTTAATGATATTAAGACTGATCACTGTACCTGGTTGGAGATTTTCAAGCAGCCCAGGCAGAAGTCAGTACCTCAAAGGAGAGTTGAAATTAGGACATCTCTCAGTGGGAAGAGACACTGAATATGCACAATTGTGGAGCAAAAGGAAAGAAAATGAATTTTGATTTCACATATTATTTTCTACATTGCTTCTGAGAAACCTGTGAACTCAGGTCAGGTTAGAAAAGGACTAAAATGACCCAAGCACTAAGAGAAGTTCTGACAAAGACCCCAGAGAGCCCTTATAGAAGAATTGTCAGTAACATTATGGTGTACTTAGAATCACTGGAGTTTCATAATGGAAACAGCCTTATGGGGCCACATAGTTCAATGCCAAGATTTCCTACAGGATATGGTCTTACTTTCCTGTGCTGCCTATTCTTTCCTCACTGGTAGGATGACATCAATAATCCCAAAGATACCATACAGCTCTAATAGTCTGGTTTATAATCACTATCCCTTCCCAACTGAGGCCATATCTTGAGTTCATGGCTGAACTAAACTAAAGCATGGATCTACTCTCTTCCACCCAGTACTCTTTCCACAAGAAGAGAAGCTAAAATTTATTGAGTGTGCTGAACATTGTACATATCACAAATAATTTAATCCTTACTATAACCTACTATAAGGCAGGTACTATTACTATCTCCATTTTAAAAATTATGAAATTAAGGCACAGAAAGCTAAGCAGTTTAACAAATGTGCCTCCAAAGCATATCTTTTAAAACACTTTTATTTTGTATTGGAGTATCATTGATTAACAATGTTGTGTTAGTTTCAGGTGCATAGAAAGTGATTCAGTTATACATATACATGTATCTATTCTATCTCAAATTCTATTCCCATTTAGGTTATTACAGAATATTGAGCAGAGTTGCCTGTACTATACAGTAGGTGCTTGTTGGTTATCTATTTTAAATATAGCAGTGTGTACGTGTCAATCAAAAACTCCCAATCTATCCCTCCCCCCACCTGTCCCTCCTAGTAACCATAAGTTCGTTCTCTAAGTTTGTGAGTCTGTTTCTGTTTTGTAAATAAGTTCATTTGTATCATTTTTTTCATATTCCACATATAAGAAATATTATATGATATTTGTCTTTTTCTGTCTGACTTACTTCACTTAGTATAATAATCTCCAGGTCCATCCATGTTGATAAAATGGAATTATTTCATTCTTTTTAATGGCGGAGTAATATTCCATTGCATATATGTACCACATCTTCTTTATCCATTCATCTACAATGGACATTTAGGTTGCTTCCACATTTTGGCTGTTGTAAACAGTGCTGCCATGAACATTGGGGTGCATCTATCCTTTCAAACCATGTTTTTCTCCAGATATATGCCCAAGAGTGGGATTGCTGGATCATGTGGTAGCTCTATTTTCTGAGGTATCTCCATACTGTTTTCCAGAGTGCCTACACCAACTAACATTCCCCACCAACAGTGTAGGAGGGTTCCCCTTTCTCCATACCCTCTCCGGCATTTATTCTTTGTAGACTTTTTGATGATGGCCATTCTTACTGGTGTGAGGTGATATCTCATTGTAGTTTTTTCTTTTTTCTTTTTTTTTTTTTTAACATCTTTACTAGAATATAATTGCTTTACAATGGTGTGTTAGTTTCTGCTGTATAACAAAGTGAATAAGCTATACATAAACATATATCCCCAAATCTCCTCCCTCTTGCGTCTCCCTCCCACCCTCCCTATCCCACCCCTCTAGGTGGATGCAAAGCACCGAGCTGATCTCCCTGTGCTATGTGGCTGCTTCCCACTAGCTATCTGTTTTACATTTGGTGGTGTATATATGTCCATGCCACTCTCTCACTTCGTCCCAGCTTACCCTTCCCCCACCCCGTGTCCTCAAGTCCATTCTCTAGGTCTGCATCTGTCCTGTCCTGCTCCTAGGTTCTTCAGAACCATTTTTTTCTTTTTTTTTAGATTCCATATATATATATGTTAGCATACAGTATTTGTTTTTCTCTTTCTGACTTACTTCACTCTGTATGACAGACTCTAACTCCATCCACCTCACTACAAATAACTCAATTTCGTTTCTTTTTATGGCTGAGTAATATTCCATTGTATATATGTGCCACATCTTCTTTATCCATTCATCTGTCGATGGACACTTAGGTTGCTTCCATGTCCTGGCTATTGTAAATAGAGCTGCAATGAACATTGTGGTGCATGACTCTTTTTGAATTATGGTTTTCTCCGGGTATATGCCCAGTAGTGGGATTGCTGGATTGTATGGTAGTTCTATTTTTAGTTTCTTAAGGAATGTCCATACTGTTCTCCATAGTGGCTGTGTCAATTTACATTCCCACACACAGTGGGAGAGGGTTTCCTTTTCTCCACACCCTCTCCAGGAATTATTGTTTGTAGATTTTTTTTTTAAACTAAATATTTCAGGGTACTTTTTTTTTTTTTTTTAACTTTGGGTTTATTTATTTAATTAATTAATTTATTTATGGCTGTGTTGGGTCTTCGTTTCTGTGTGAGGGCTTTCTCTAGTTGTGGCAAGTGGGGGCCACTCTTCATCGCAGTGCGCGGGCCTCTCACTATCGCAGCCTCTCTTGTTGCGGAGCACAGGCTCCAGACGCGCAGGCTCAGTAGTTGCGGCTCACGGGCCCAGTTGCTCCACGGCATGTGGGATCTTCCCAGACCAGGGCTCGAACCCGTGTCCCCTGCATTGGCAGGCAGATTCTCAACCGCTGCGCCACCAGGGAAGCCCAAGTTGTTGGTCTTTTAATTTCAAGTGCATTTCCGATATCCTGCATTTGTGCTTTCCTCTTCTTACAATTGCTGGTTTTGATATCACATTTGTGTGTGGATGACTTCCTACCTTTACTGTATGTTTGCTTTTACCGTTGGGCTTTCCCATTCATAATTTTCTTATTTCTAGTTGTGGCCTTTTTTATTTTTTTTTTTTGCCACCTAGTGAAGTTCCTTTAGTGTTTGTCACAAAGCTGGTCTGGTGGTGCTGAATTCTCTTAGCTTTTGCTTGTCTGTAAAGCTTTTGACTTCTCTGTCGACTCTGAATGAGAGCCTTGCTGGGTAGAGTATTCTTATAGGTTTCATGACTTTAAATTTATCTTGCTATTCTCTTCTGGCCTGCAGAGTTTCTGCTGAGAAATCAGCTGTTAACCTTATGGGAGTTCCCTTGTATGTTATTTGTTGGTTTTCCCTTGTTGCTTTAATATTTTTTTCTTTCTCTTTCATTTTTGTCAATTTGATTACTGTGTGTGTTAGCAATGTTCCTCCCTGGGTTTATCCTGCCTGGGACTCTCTGCGCTTCCTGGACTTGGGTGACTCTTTCCTTTCCCATTAGGGAAGTTTTCAGCTATTATCTCTTCAAATATTTTCTCAGGTCCTTTCTCTCTCTCTTCCCCTTCTGCAACCCCTATAATGTGTATGTTGGTGTGTTCAGTGTCATCCCAGAGGTCTCTTAGGCTGTCCTCATTTCTTTTCATTCTTTTTTCTTTATTCTGTTCATGGCAGTGATTTCCACCATTCTGTCTTCCAGCTCACTTATCCATTCTTCTGCCTCAGTTATTCTGCTATTGATTCCTTCTAGTGTATTTTTCAATTCAGTTATTGTATTGTTCATCTCTGTTTGTTTGTTATTTAGTTCTTCTAGGTCTTTGTTAAACATTTCTTGTATCTTCTCAATCCTTGCCTTTATTCTTGTTCTGAGATCTTGGATCTTCTTTACTATCATTTCTCTGAATTCTTTTTTGGGTAGATTTCCTATCTCCACTTCATGTAGCTGTTCTTCTGGGGTTTTATCTTGTACCTTTGTCAGAGACATACTCCTTTGCCGTCTCATTTTGTCTAACTTTCTGTGATTGCAGTTTCTGTCCCACTGGCTGCAGTGTTTTAGTTCTTCTTGTTTCTGCTGTCTGCCCCCTGGTGGATGAGGCTGTCTAAGAGGCTTTTGCAGGCTTCCTGATGGGCAGACTGGTTCCTGCCCATTGTTGGGTGGAGCTGGGTCTTGTCCCTCTGGTGAGCAGGGCTGTGCTTATGAAGACTTTAAGCAGCCTGTCTGCTGATGGATGGGGTTGTGTTCCCACTCTGTTGGTTGTTTAGCCTGAGGCTTTCCAGCACTGGAGACTACAGGCTATTGGGTGGGGCCAGGTCTTTGGGAGAAAATGGCAGCCTCCAGGTGGGCTCATGCCAATGAGTACTCCCCAGAACTATCGCTGCCAGTGTCTTTGTCCCCAGCGTGAACCACAGCTGCCCCCCACCTCTGCAGGAGACCCTCCAGTACTAGCAGGTAGATCTGGCCCAGTCTCTTATGAGGTCACTACTTTTTTCCCAGGGTCTTGGTACACACAAGACCTTGTGTGCACCCTCCAAGAGTTTCTGTTTCCACCAGTCCTGTGGAATTCCTGTGATCAAACCCCACTGGCCTTCAAAGCCAGATTCTCTGTAGGCTCCTCCTCCCATTGCCAGACCCCCAGACTGGGGAGCCTTATGTGGGGCTCAGAACTTTCATTCTGTCTCATTGTGGCTTCTTCTTTGTCTTTGGATGTAGGGTATCTTTTTTGGTAGGTTGCAGTATTTTTTTTTCAATGGTTGTTCAGCAGTTAGTTGTGATTTTGGTGTTTTTGTAAGAAGAGCTAAGCTCATGTCCTTCTACTTTGCTATCTTGTCTTCCCAGGCATCTGTTGACTTTCTTCTTGGTTGGTCCTTTGACAGCACTTGAAAAGAGGTCCTTGAGAGCACAAATTTCACACACATATTTTTCCAGAAAATATACAGTCAGCCCTCTGTATCCACTGGTACTGCATCCTTCCAAAGCATATCTTGAATCCTTTTATTTTTCTTACCATCACTGTCACTACAATAGTCCAAAGCCTATGCCAACTCTCACCTAGATTCTTGTAATCTAACTGCTCTATTTGTTTCCACTCTTGCCCCTCCCAGTTCATCTCCTCTCAGCAGCCAAAGTGATCTCTCAAAAATGTAAAACAAATAATGTCACCTTTCTACTCAGACTCTCCAATGGTTTCTCACTGCACTCAGAATAATATGTCGACTCCATACTGTGGCCTTTGAGGTCCTATGGAACCAGGTATTTATTTGTCTTTCTGACCTCCCCTCTTGCCATGATATCCTAGATGATGCTTCTAAAATCCCTGTCTTCACATTCCCCAAAGATGCTGCTCATGCTGGGCTCCAGCCCTCCACACTGCTCAGCCTGCTCCTCTCCAGCATCTTCACATCTCATTATTGAGCTTTCAGCTGGAATGTAACCTCCTTAGCAACATTCTCCCTGACCATCTGAGCTAAAGAACAAAGTGCCTCCTCCCAACACCCCGTCTGAGGCAATCATCCATGCCACCATGCTATTTTGTTACCTACACCATTATCGCTATCTAAAATTACCATATTATTTACTTATTTTTTTGTCTCTCCACTAGAACCTATACTCCATATGTTAGTCTAAGTTCTCTAAGAAGCAAACACCAAGATGGGAATAGATGTGCAAGGGTTTTTAGTAGAAATGCCCAAGAGAGAAAATGCGAAGGGAACACAAATTTGAGAGAGTCATCAGAACGTGACTCACGTGTGAACCTGAGTGAAGGAGAGAGGGCAAGAAGGTTAGGCTGAAGTGAACTAGACTGCTGTACAGTCTTAGGAATACTCAGTAAGGCCATCACTGAGTTCTTAAGTTGTAGGTGACCATCTTATGAGTACCATGTCTCCCAGGAATGGACTTGCCTTAGTCACAGTCAGAGTCACAGCCAGTCAGAGGCATGGAGCAGCCCATGCAAAGTGTGGTCTGGTACAAATGATACACTGGATTTCAGAGTACAGAATCTGAGGTGCTTGGTCAATTATACTACCATAGTTGGAGACCTATAAGGCACATTTTCATGCCTGCCACACTTTACAAGAGCAAGGACTGTGTGCTCTCTGTCTATTCTCAGCGCTTTCCATGATATCTGATATACAAAAGATGTTTAAGACATACTTGTGGGATGAATGAATGAATAAACAAAAGAATGAAGAATCCTGCCCAAGATCACATAGGTGGAAGAGCGGAATTTGGGAACCAGTTTCTCCAATTTCAGATAATTAAGTGCTACCAGTGCTTTTTTGACTATGCCTACTATCTTATACTGTCTCTAAGACTGTAAACCAGAAAAAATAAAATCAGTTATGTATCCTTGATTGGGCCTACATGGTATATTTACATCTCTTCTGAAACATATTGTCCAAATGTTCTATCTTTAACACAGTTTTTTTCTTGGACCTGACAAAAAACAGAAAAGTTTGCAACCACCATGCAGAAGAAATAGTGTTAACTGCCCTCCCTCTCACCAAATGTATTAGATATACAAAGTGGAATCTTTTTTTTCTTCAAGAGCAGTTACAAAGTGGAGAGAAAAAACAGAAGGCAGTGCTCTTCCAGAAAGATTAAGAGTGGGCATCAACCCTGTACTCTCAGTAAATGTCATGTAGAGAAGAGCAATGCATTCATGTTACCACTGTGTGACATGATAATCAATAAAGTCTGGGATATTTCTATAAGGGAGTTGTTGAGTTTTATCACACAGGACAAACATCTAACTTGACCATCTTACAAAAATGCTCAAAAACAGAAGAGACATCTTAAAACAAGTTTCAATGCAGGCAAAATAATAGAAACCACATAAAATTATTTTTAAATGTTATACTTTGAAGCTGATAGCTTGAGATCAAAGACAGTGGTAAATTGCTTATCTAAAATATCTCCTTCTCCGAAATCTGGATAGCAAAAATAAACAACTTTGCTCCAGGCCTTAATCATTTTCACTAAAACCAAAACAGAATAAATAGTACTAGTTGTCCATAGAAGAGTCCACAGCAATGAGCAAGTGAAAAAACACACACCAGTGGTGCGTAAGAGAACTTGGTACAAGTATGATGCAAAAGAGCTGATTTTCTAAAATTAAATCATTGTTTTAAAACCCTGGAGCCTTCATTCTGTGTACTGACTTGGAGCCCAGAGAAAAAAATGCCTCTTTGATTAGCCAGGGATCTTTGAGTTGTTTTGACTCAAGGATCAGAATGGCTGCACTGCTTGGAGACAGGTGAGAAGAAATGAAGTGGAGAGAGATGGTTAGTCATAGAAGAAGAAGTGGAATTTGCAATGGGTAGATCACCATGGTTTGCATAGGTGGAAATTAGGCAAATGGGAGATGATTTAACATGGTATGAGAGGGAGAGAGGATAGCAGTCTGATGATGGTGGAGGGTTCTAGTGGAGACAAGGGTGAGAATGCTAACTTTGCCTAATGCTGTTGTTTCTAATCTTGGCTTATACACAAATTCATTGACTTCCACCCCAGACTTACTAAATCGAAATCTCTAGGAATGGGGGCTGCAAACCTTTTTTATTTTAGAATCGATAAATGATTCGCATGGTCATCCAAATCTGGCTGACTGGGTCAGTTTGAATTTCAGGTCTCCAGTTACTAGGAAATTAATGTCAGCAAATTCCATTGCTAGTGTAGATACAGGAAATATGCACTTCTATTTGTCCAACTGAAACCAGGAAGAATATCCTTGAGCTTACTGCTTTCATTCCTTTAAGATGTCATTCTGAAATTTGATTTCACAATGTTGCCTTCCTATCTCCCTTAAGTGGTGGAAAGAAGAGGCTGGATACCACACAAGTGTTTCAAAGGTGTGATAAAACAAAATATTGGGTTGACCAAAAATTTTGTTTGGGGTTTTCCGTAAGATGTTACAGAAAACAAACTTTTGGCCAACCCAATAGAAAAAAATAAAAATAAAAAAACCAAAACAAACAAACAAAAAACAAAATAGAGATGATTGTCAAGCCGAATAAATCAAACTGACCCACATTTTTAACAGTTTCATTGAAATATAACTGCCATACAAATGAGAGCATGTGTGAGTTTTGACATATGTATGCACCTATAAAACCATAACCACAATCAAGATAATGAACGTATCTATGACCCTCCAAATTTTCCTTAGGTCCCTTTGAAATCCCTTCCTTCCAACTTTCCCTGTTCCCCTTTCTTGTCCACAGGCAATGACAATGATATGCTTTCTATCAATTTAGTTTGCATTTTCTAGAATTTTATGTAATTAGAATCACTGAATGGTCTCTCTTTTGTCTGGCATCTTTTTTTATTTTTTTTTTGTGTACTCGTAGTTTTATTCATAATAAAGATGTTCACAGTAGCTTTATTCACAATATCAGAACACAAGAAACACCACCAATGTCCATCAACAAGAGACTAGACAAATAAGTTGTGATATATCCATACTATTCCATACATAATGGAATATTACATAGCAGTAAAGAAAGAATAAACTACTGATATATACAGTAACAGGGACGAATCTTAAAATCATTACATTGAGCAAAAGAAACTAGACATTAAAAAGTACATACTGTATGTTTCTATGAAGTTCAAGAACTGGCAAAACTAATCTATGCTGTTAGAAGTCAGGTTAGTGGTTACCCTTTGCAGTGGCGGCAGATGGAGGGAGAATTAGCCATGCAAGGGAAATGAGGTTGGCTTCCTCATTATGAGGTTCCAGTAATGTTCTATATCTTGATCTGGACGGTGGATACATCTGCAAAAATCACTGAACTGTATGGCTCAAGATTTATGCACTTTATTTACGTAATACACCAATCTAAAAAGTTAAAAATAATAACATTTATGGTTTAAGTCACTTTATTTATTTATTTATTTTTTTTTTTAAACATCTTTATTGAAGTATAATTGCCTTACAATGGTGTGTTAGCTTCTGCTTTATAACAAAGTGAATCAGTTATACACATACAATATGTTCCCATTTCTCTTCCCTCTTGCATCTCCCTCCCTCCCACCCTCCCCATCCCACCCCTCTAGGTGGTCACAAAGCACTGAGCTGATCTCCCTGTGCTATGCGGCTGCTTCCCACTAGTTATCTATTTTACATTTGGTAGTGTATATATGTCCATGACACTCTTTTACCCTGTCACATCTCACCCCACCCCCTCCCCATATCCTCAAGTCCATTCTCTAGTAGGTCTGTGTCTTTATTCCCATCTTGCCACTAGGTTCTTCATGGCCTTTTTTTTTTTTTTTCCTTAGATTCCGTATATATGTGTTAGCATACTGTATTTGTTTTTCTCTTTCTGACTTACTTCACTCTGTATGACAGACTCTAACTCCATCCACCTCATTACAAATACCTCCATTTCATTTATTTTTATGGCTGAGTAATATTCCATTGTATATATGTGCCACATCTTCTTTATCCATTCATCTGTCAATGGACATTTAGGTTGCTTCCATGTCCTGGCTATTGTAAATAGAGCTGCAATGAACATTTTGGTACATGACTCTTTTTGACCTATGGTTTTCTCAGGGTATATGCCCAGTAGTGGGATTGCTGGGTCGTATGGTAGTTCTATTTGTAGTTTTTTCAGGAACCTCCATACTGTTCTCCATAGTGGCTGTATCCATTTACATTCCCACCAACAGTGCAAGAGTGTTCCCTTTCATCCACACCCTCTCCAGCATTTATTGTTTCTAGATTTTTTGATGATGGCCATTCTGACCGGTGTGAGATGATATCTCATTGTAGTTTTGATTTGCATTTCTCTAATGATTAATGATGTTGAGCATTCTTTCATGTGTCTGTAGGCCATCTGTATATCTTCTTTGGAGAAATGTCTGTTTAGGTCTTCTGCCCACTTTTGGATTGGGTTGTTCGTTTTTTTGTTATTGAGCTGCATGAGCTGCTTGTAAATCTTGGAGATTAATCCTTTGTCAGTTGCTTCATTTGCAAATATTTTCTCCCATTCTGATGGTTGTCTTTTGGTCTTGTTTATGGTTTCCTTTGCTGTGCAAAAGCTTCTAAGTTTCATTAGGTCCCATTTGTTTATTTGTGTTCTTATTTCCATTTCTCTGGGAGCTGGGTCAAAAAGAATCTTGCTGTGATGTATGTCATAGAGTGTTCTGCCTATGTTTTCCTCTAAGAGTTTGATAGTGTCTGCCCTTACACTTAGGTCTTCAATCCATTTTGAGTTTATTTTTGTGCATGGTGTCAGGGAGTGTTCTAATTTCATACTTTTACATGTAGCTGTCCAATTTTCCCAGCACCACTTATTGAAGAGACTGTCTTTTCTCCACTGTATATGCTTGCCTCCTTTATCAAAGATAAGGTGACCATATGTGTGTGGGTTTATCTCTGGGCTTTCTATCCTGTTCCATTGATCTATATTTCTGTTTTTGTGCCAGTACCAAACTGTCTTGATTACTGAAGCTTTGTAATATAGTCTGAAGTCAGGGAGCCTGATTGCTCCAGCTCCATTTTTCGTTCTCAAGATTGCTTTGGCTATTCGGGGTCTTTTGTGTTTCCATACAAATTGTGAAATTTTTTGTTCTAGTTCTGTGAAAAATGCCAGTGGTAGTTTGATAGGGATTGCATTGAATCTGTAGATTGCCTTGGGTAGTAGAGTCATTTTCACAATGTTGATTCTTCCTATCCAGGAACATGGTATATCTCTCCATCTATTTGTATCATCTTTAATTTCTTTCATCAGTGTCTTATAGTTTTCTGCATACAGGTCTTTTGTCTCCTTAGGTAGGTTTATTCCTAGATATTTTATTCTTTTTGTTGCAAACGGGAGTGTTTTCTTAATTTCACTTTCAGATTTTTCGTCATTAGTGTATAGAAATGCAAGAGATTTCTGTGCATTAATTTTGTATCTTGCTACTTTATCAAATTCATTGATTAGCTCTAGTAGTTTTCTGGTAGCATCTTTAGGATTCTCTATGTATAGTATCATGTCATCTGCAAATACTGACAGCTTTACTTCTTCTTTTCTGATTTGGATTCCTTTTATTTCTTTGTCTTCTCTGATTGCTGTGGCTAACACTTCCAAAACTATGTTGAATAATAGTGGTGAGAGTGGGCAACCTTGTCTTGCTCCTGGTCTTAGTGGAAATGGTTTCAGTTTTTCACCATTGAGGACAATGTTGGCTGTGGGTTTGTCATATATGGCCTTTATTATGTTGAGGAAAGTTCCCTCTATGCCTACTTTCTGCAGGGCTTTTATCATAAATGGGTGTTGAATTTTGTCGAAAGCTTTCTCTGCATCTATTGAGATGATCATATGGTTTTTCTCCTTCAATTTGTTAATATGGTGTATCACATTGATTGATTTGCGTATGTTGAAGAATCCTTGCATTCCTGGGATAAACCCCACTTGATCATGGTGTATGATCCTTTTAATGTCCTGTTGGATTCTGTTTGCTAGTATTTTGTTGAGGATTTTTGCATCTATGTTCATCAGTGATATTGGCCTGTAGTTTTCTTTCTTTGTGACATCTTTGTCTGGTTTTGGTATCAGGGTGATGGTGGCCTCGTAGAATGAGTTTGGGAGTGTTCCTCCCTCTGCAATATTGTGGAAGAGTTTGAGAAGGATAGGTGTTAGCTCTTCTCTAAATGTTTGATAGAATTCGCCTGTGAAGCCATCTGGTCCTGGGCTTTTGTTTGTTGGAAGGTTTTTAATCACAGTTTCAATTTCAGTGCTTGTGATTGGTCTGTTCATATTTTCTATTTCTTCCTGGTTCAGTCTCGGCAGTTTGTGCATTTCTAAGAATCTGTCCATTTCTTCCAGGTTGTCCATTTTATGGGCATAGAGTTGCTTATAGTAATCTCTCATGATCGTTTGTATTTCTGCAGTGTCAGTGGTTACTTCTCCTTTTTCATTTCTAATTCTATTGATTTGAGTCTTCTCCCTTTTTCTCTTGATGAGTCTGGCTAATGGTTTATCAATTTTGTTTATCTTCTCGAAGAACCAGCTTTTAGTTTCATTGATTTTTGCTATTGTTTCCTTCATTTCTTTTTCATTTATTTCTGACCTAATCTTTATGATTTCTTTCCTTCTGCTGGCTTTGGGGTTTTTTTGTTCTTCTTTCTCTAATTGCTTTAGGTGCAAGGTTAGGTTGTTTATTCGAGATGTTTCCTGTTTCTTGAGGTAGGCTTGTATTGCTATAAACTTCCCTCTTAGCACTGCTTTTGCTGCGTCCCATAGGTTTGGGTCGTCGTATCTCCATTGTCATTTGTTTCTAGGTATTTTTTGATTTCCCCTTTGATTTCTTCAGTGATCACTTCGTTATTAAGTAGTGTATTGTGTAGCCTCCATGTGTTTGTATTTTTTACAGATCTTTTCCTGTAATTGATATCTAGTCTCATAGCGTTGTGGTCAGAAAAGATCCTTGATACGATTTCAATTTTCTTAAATTTACCAAGGCTTGATTTGTGACCCAAGATATGATCTATCCTGGAGAATGTTCCATGAGCACTTGAGAAAAATGTGTATTCTGTTGTTTTTGGGTGGAATGTCCTATAAATATCAATTAAGTCCATCTTGTTTAATGTATCATTTAAAGCTTGTGTTTTCTTATTTATTTTCATTTTGGATGATCTGTCCATTGGTGAAAGTGGGCTGTTAAAGTCCCCTACTATGATTGTGTTGCTGTCGATTTCCCCTTTTATGGCTGTTAGCATTTGCCTTATGTATTGAGGTGCTCCTATGTTGGGTGCATAAATATTTACAATTGTTATAGCTTCCTCTTGGATCGATCCCTTGATCATTATATAGTGTCCTTCTTTGTCTCTTGTAATAGTCTTTATTTTAAAGTCTATTTTGTCTGATATGAGAATTGCTACTCCAGCTTTCTTTTGATTTCCATTTGCATGGAATATCTTTTTCCATCCCGTCACTTTCAGTCTGTGTGTGTCTCTAGGTCTGAAGTGGGTCTCTTGTAGACAGCATATATACGGGTCTTGTTTTTGTATCCATTCAGCCAGCCTGTGTCTTTTGGTGGGAGCATTTAATCCATTTACATTCAAGGTAATTATCGATATGTATGTTCCTATTCCCATTTTCTTAAATGTTTTGGGTTTGTTATTGTAGGTGTTTTCCTTCTCTTGTGTTTCTTGCCTAGAGAAGTTCCTTTAGCATTTGTTGTAAAGCTGGTTTGGTGGTGCTGAACTCTCTCAGCTTTTGCTTGTCTGTAAAGCTTTTAATTTCTCCATCGAATCTGAATGAGATCCTTGCTGGGTAGAGTAATCTTGGTTGTAGGTTTTTCTCCTTCATCACTTTAAGTATATCCTGCCACTCCCTTCTGGCTTGCAGAGTTTCTGCTGAAAGATCAGCTGTTAACCTTATGGGGATTCCCTTGTGTGTTATTTGTTGTTTTTCCCTTGCTGCTTTTAATATGTTTTCTTTATATTTAATTTTTGATAGTTTGATTAATATGTGTCTTGGCGTGTTTCTCCTTGGATTTATCTTGTATCGGACTCTCTGTGCTTCCAGGACTTGATTAACTATTTCCTTTCCCATATTAGGGAAGTTTTCAACTATAATCTCTTCAAATATTTTCTCAGTCCCTTTCTTTTTCTCTTCTTCTTCTGGGACCCCTATAATTCGAATGTTGGTGCGTTTAATGTTGTCCCAGAGGTCTCTGAGACTGTCCTCAGTTCTTTTCATTCTTTTTTCTTTATCCTGCTCTGCAGTAATTATTTCCACCATTTTATCTTCCAGGTCACTTATCCTTTCTTCTGCCTCAGTTATTCTGCTATTGATCCCATCTAGAGTATTTCTAATTTCATTTATTGTGTTTTTCATCATTACTTGGTTCCTCTTTAGTTCTTCTACGTCCTTGTTAAATGTTTCTTGCATTTTGTCTATTCTGTTTCCAAGATTTTGGATCATCCTTACTATCATTATTCTGAATTCTTTTTCAGGTAGACTACCTATTTCCTCTTCATTTGTTAAGTCTGGTGTGTTTTGACCCTGCTCCTTCATCTGCTGTGTGTTTTTCTGTCATCTCATCTTGCTTATCTTACTGTGTTTGGGGTCTCCTTTTCACAGGCTGCAGGTTCGTAGTTCCCATTGTTTTTGGTATCTGTCCCCAGTGGCTAAGGTTGGTTCAGTGGGTTGTGTAGGCTTCCTGGTGGAGGGAACTAGTGCCTGAGTTGTGGTGGATGAGGCTGGATCTTGTCTTTCTGGTGGGCACGTCCACGTCTGGTGGTGTGTTTTGGGGTGTCTGTGGCCTTATTATGATTTTAGGCAGCCTCTCTGCTAATGGATGGGGCTGTGTTCCTGTCTTGCTAGTTGTTTGGCATAGGGTGTTCAGCACTGTAGCTTGCTGGTCATTGAGTGAAGCTGGGTCTTGATGTTGAGATGGAGATCTCTGAGAGATTTTTGCCGTTTGGTATTACGTGGAGCTGGGAGGTCTCTTATGGACCAGTGTCCTGAAGTTGGCTCTCCCACCTCAGAGGTATGGCCCTGATGCCTGGCTGGAGCACCAAGAGCCTTTCGTCCACACAGCTCAGAGTAAAAGGGAGAAAAAATAGAAAGAAAGAAAGAAAGAAGCTATAATATAGTGAAGTAAAATAAAGCTATTATAAAGCAAAGCTATACAGACAAAATCTCACCCAGAAGCATACACATATACACTCACAAAAAAAGGAAAAGGGGAAAAAGTAATATATCCTGCTCCCAAAGTCCACCTCCTGAATTTGGGATGATTCGTAGTCTATTCAGGTATTCAACAGATGCAGGCACATCAAGTTGTTTGTGGAGTTTTAATCCGCTGCTTCTGAGGCTGCTGGGAGAGATTTCCCCTTCTCTTCTCTGTTCGCACAGCTCCTGGGGATCAGCTTTGGATTTGGACCCGCCTCCGCGTGTAGGTCGCCTGAGGGCGTCTGTTCCCCGCCCAGACAGGACGGGGTTAAAGGAGCAGCTGCTTCGGGGGCTCTGGCTCACCCAGGCCGCGGGGAGGGAGGGGTACAGAGGAGGCCGGGCAAGCCTGCGGCGGCAGAGGCTGGCGTGACGTTGCACCAGCCTGAGGCGTGCAGTGTGTTTTCCCGGGGAAGTTGTCCCCGGATCACGGGAGCCAGGCGGTGGCGGGCTGCACAGGCTCCCGGGAGGGGCGGTGAGGAGAGTGGTCTGTGCTCACACACAGGCTTTTTGGAGGCGGCAGCAGCAGCCCCAGCGTCTCACGCCCGTCTCTGGGGTCTGCGCTAATAGCCGCGGCTCGCGCCCGTCTCTGAAGTTCGTTTAGGCAGCGCTCTGAATCCCCTCTCCTCGCGCACCAGGAAACAAAGAGGGAAGAAAAAGTCTCTTGCCTCTTCGGCAGCTGCAGACTTTTTCCCGGACTCCCTCCCGGCTAGCTGTGGTGCACTAACCCCTTCAGGCTGTGTTCACGCCGCCCACCCCAGTCCTCTCCCTGCAATCTGACTGAAGCCCGAGCCTCAGCTCCCAGCCCCGCCCGCCCCGGCGGGTGAGCAGACAAACCTCTCGGGCTGGTGAGTGCTGGTCGGCACCGATCCTCCGTGCGGGAATCTCTCCGCTTTGCCCTCCGCACCCCTGTGGCTGCGCTCTCCTCCGTGGCTCCGAAGCTTCCCCCCTCCGCCACCCGCAGTCTCCGCCCGCGAAGAGGCTTCCTAGTGCGTGGAAATCTTTCCTCCTTCACAGCTCCCTCCCACTGGTGCAGGTGCCGTCCCTATTCTTTTGTCTCTGTTATTTCTTTTTTATTTTGCCCTACCCAAGTGCGGGGGGAGTTTCTTGCCTTTTGGGAGGTCTGATGTTTTCTGCCAGCGTTCAGTGGGTGTTCTGTAGGAGGAGTTCCACGTGTAGATGTATTTCTACTGTATATGTGGGAAGGAAGGTGATCTCCGCGTCTTACTCTTCCGCCATCTTCCTGCCACCTCTGGCATCTTTAATTAAGCATAATTTTAGACTCATCTAAATTCTTATTTTATCAATAGTTTTTTCTTTTTGTTTGCTAACTAGTATTTCATAGTATAGACATTCCAGTTTGTTTATCTCTTCACCAGGTGATGAGCACTGGTTTGTTTCAGTTTGGGCCTATAACAAATAAAGCTGCTATATACACTCACGATAGGTCTTTACATGGACATATGCTTTCATTTTTCTAGGGTAAATATCTAGGACAAGAATAACTGGATTATATAAGTATAGGCATTACTTTATAAGAAACTATCAAACTATATTCCAAAGTGCTTATACCATTTTACATTCCTGCCAGCAATGTCTAAGAGTTCCAGTTCCTCCACAAGCCAAATAACACTTGATCATAATATATTATCATTTTTATAGATAGCTGGATTTCATCTCTTAAAATTTTATTTAGGATTATTGCATCTATGCTCAGGAGGGATATTGGTCTATAGTTTTATTTTCTCATTGTATTTGTCTGTTTTTGGTGTCAGGATAATTTTGGTCTCATAGAATGAATCAGGAAATATTTTCTCCTATTCAATTTAATTTTCTGTAGGAGCTTGTGTATATTTGGTGTTATTTCTCCATTAAATATTTAGTAGATTCATCAGTGAAGTCATCTGTGCCTGGTATTTTCTTTGTCAGAGGTTTTTTTAAACTATGAATTAAATTTCTTTCATAAATATAAAGCTATTCAGGTTATTTCTTCTTGAGTAAACTTTGATAGTCTGTATCTTTCAAGGAATTTGTCAACAATAGTTTTAAAAGCCAGAAAACCGTGAAGCACTGCATTAGAAATTCTGAGAGAAAATTATTTTCTATTCTTGGTCAAACAATTAAGCTTGAGGTAGAATAAAGATATTTCAGTCATGCAAGCTCTCACCCTCCAGAAGCTACTGAATGATATGCTCCATCATAAGAGGTTAAATCAAGAGAGCGGAAGACATGAGAACCAAGAAATGGGGTGTCCAGCACAGGAAATGCTAGAAAATCAGTCCAAGTTAGAGCAAAAGGACTCCAGGATGGAAACCTCCAAAAACAATAAAATGAAATGAAATGAAATGAGTAAAATAAAATACTGATGCTTTTTACTATGTGAAAAAGAGAATTGAAAGAGCTTTTTAGTATCTATTACTATATTGGGGGAAATTAGTAATAAGTATGTAGATAACTAAGCAAGTAAAAGAATGAGGCAGTAATGGAGAAAAACAAAATTTATATAAAAAGAAATTATGATACTATATTTGCCTAATAATCAACACTATTTATATAGATAAAATAATATAAACATTAAATAATCATTTAACAAAAATTAGTGATATTAAAATCGATAATGTCAATTATTAAAGTGATATACTGGGATAAAGGGATATCGGGTAGGAAAGAGACAGAAAAATTCTCATCTGTCAAAACATGAGGTCAACAGAGAATTTCTATAAAGAGTATAAACATAGTATATATAAAAGTGAAGATAAATTCCAGAAGAGAAAGCCAAGAAACAGTACTGAGGCATACATATGTATATAGCTTGGGACTATATTTTTCCTTTATAAGCCTTGTAGTGCTATTTAACTTTTTAAACTATGTGCATTATTTTGATAAAAATAAAAATTAATTTTAAATAGACTAAAATTGTCACTAAATTCCACTACTACTGTGGTGACAGGAAACTTTCTAATGAAATTTCTTTATTATATCACAATACTTATGACTAATAATCCTGACATTACTTATAGGACAAAGATCACAAGCTTCTTAGCTTGATACTTGTATCAGTTAGATATTGCTGGGTAACAAATCACCCCAAAACTTAGTAGCTTAAAACAATAAACATTTCTCACAAGTCAACAGGTCAGCTGTTTGCTTCTTATCTCATTAGGGCCCACTCATGTGTCTACAGTTAGTTAAGGATCAAGTAGACAGCTCTGCTAACAGTGTTTTCTCATTTGTTTGGAGTTTGCTGGCTCTTAGCTAGTCTAGGGTGGCTTTGGCTGGGACAACTGGACTTCTTCCATATGATCTCTTATCCTCCAGCCTATTAGCTGGGCTCATTCTCATAGCAGCTAGCCAGGGTTCCAAGAGAGTGAACAGGGTGCAAGGTCTCTTGACTCCTAGGCTCAAGATTGGCACAAAATTACTTCTGCCTAATTTTATTGGTTGGTGCAATTATAAGTGCAGTCCAGATTCAAGGGGTAAAAAATAGATTTCATCTTTTGATGAGAAGAGCTACAAAGTCACACTGCAAAGGGTGTGGGTCACAGAGAATTGTGACCACTTTTGCACTCAGTCTCCCTCAACCCTCAAGCACCCATTTGCCTTCCTACATGGGTTTCCCAAGTCCATATACATTGTCTTAGTCAGTTCAGGCTGTATAACAAAAGTACCATAGGTTTATTTCTCAACAAACATTTATTTACTTCTCACAGTTCTGGAGGCTGGTAAGCCCCACATCAAGCCTCCAGCAGATCCAATGTGAGGTGAGGACATGCTTTCTGGATTGTAGACAAGCTTCCTTCTCATTGTATCCTCACATGGCAGAGAGAGATCATCTCTCATGTCTCTTCTTATAAGGGCACTAATCCCATTCATGAGGTCTCCACCCTCATGAACTTATTAACTTCCAAAGGCCCCAACTCCAAATACCATCATATTGGGGATTAGGGCCTCAGCATATGAATTTTAAAGGGACACAAACATTTCGTCTATAGCTTACATAAAGGCTTCTGTGCTGTTGGCTCACCCAAAGGGCACTTCCTTACCTTCTACAAGATATTCAATCTTCCCACCCATTCAGATTCTAGATCAAGTCCCTTTCCCCCCTTTAAGCCCTCCCTGGCCTTCCCAAGCCTTTTGTGATCTCCTATATTGTCAGTATCACCCATTTGTCACTTACCTCTATGGTAAACTTAAATTATTATCTTAGCCCTGAACTGGATTATACTTTCCTTGATGACAAGAATTTGTATATTGTGATGTTTTAAAAATACCACTTTGTACCTGGAAGACTATCCATAATGGTTTAGTAAATGAATTAATTAATTAATAGATGGGTATATGGACAATCAGGCTGCCTCCTCTGACTTGGAACAGAATGATGACTATATATATTGAATGGGAAGAGACATGGATAAGCCTTATACTCTGTAAAACCATGACTCCAGGGTATGTAAGTTGAGCCATTTCCAGGAATACAAGAAAAATAAAATGATAAAGGAAGACAGGAAGGGAGGGAGGGAGGAGGGAAGGAGGGAAGGAGGAAGGGAGGGAGGGAAGAAAAGAAGGAAAGAAAGAAAGAAGGAATGAAGGAAAGCTACTCCCTCTTTCACCCTCACTACTGTCAAGTCACTCAGTCTCCTTCTGGACTAAAATTAAGAATGCTGCTCCAACCTCTCCTGCCGAGAGTGTCCTACCTATGTCTCTTATGTTGGAAAATGCACTTCCCCTGCCTGGGCGCCCCTCTCTTTGGGCCATGTGGAAAGGGGGCTGAACAGAAGCATAGTGAGAGACTCTGCTTCCCCCTTGCATTAGGGCAGGGACGTCAAGAAGCTGTCATGCCTTTCTCATACTCCCTTCCTGCTACATGAGTAATTTGGCTCAAGGCACTTTGGACAATCTTGCAAGAACTAGAGACTAGACATCCAACATTCCTTTTATCAATTATTATGAGGAGCTGAATGCCAATCTTCAGAGAAATTTGGCCTTCCTGCCCTCCACTGGCTTCCCTTCAGGAGATAGAGAACCTATTACTGTGTCGCCCAAGCTCTCCTGCCCATCTGCTTTTGTTGAAACCTCCTCTCTCTCCCATCTGTATTTGACCTGCAATATATTTTGTTGCTCATTTTCTGGTAATATTTTAAAGCTTAGATTTTTTTGTGTGTGACTCTTCTGTGAGTTCCATTAATGCTTCCTCTAAAGGTACCATCTTTTCTATTACTTTTACTCGTGTGGAATTTGTTGCTGGATTGTGCTGTCATCACTAAATGTTCTGACAATCTTTCTTGTCAGTGGCAGAGTGAGTTTAAGATCCTTATGACTAGTAACAAGACCATCCAAATCAATCCCACTCTCTAAAATTAGGATTCTCCACACCTCTGGTCAGTCTGGAGAGTTGGAACAATTTGGGGCCTTTTTCTTTTCCTGTTGCTTCAGAGTTTTAAAGGGGCATCGCCAGTTTAGTTTAACCCTACATTTTGAGATAGCTGAAAATAGTTGTAAAAAATTTGATGAAGTTTAAAATGTTTTCAAAGTTTAAAATGTTCTATGTGTTTCATAAATGCCTCTTCATTCCTGAGTTGAAAGATATTATTTTGACGGTTAAGAATCAATTGATATAATTACAAAAAAAAAAAAAAAAAAAAAAAGGAAGGGGAGGGGAGGTGGGCAGCAGATAAATTGTGCTGGCTGTTTCTCTTGCCCATGCTGAATACATGTATAAAAGAAAACATAATTAGGAAACCAGAAGAGAGAGTGAAAAGTAACTGTAGCTGTGAAGCTATTGATCCTTATCTACCCTTTCAGGTTCTGGGTAAGAAAAGCACATAGGTGGTCCATGTTGACATCTCCAGGCATTCTTTTCTTAAAGAAGATCCTGATGTTTAAAATCATGTACACATATAGCCTTCTCTCTGAATATTGCCCAACACCACCTAGTAAACTCCCTGTAATTCCTCTGCCGTTTATTGGCCTGTTCGTATCATTCCCTTTGCGTCTCTCTCACTAACGCTTCAGTCTCTCAGTGTACAATCTCTCAGAGTGGTGTGTCCATGTTCCCAGCCAGATGGAAAAAAAGTTTTAGCTATCTCAACCATAGAAAGATTTTCTTTTTTAAAAAAATTTATTTATTTTTGGCTGTGTTGGGTCTTCATGGCTGCGCATGGGCTTTCTCTAGTTGTGGCAAGCAGGGGCTACTTTTCATTGTGGTGCACGGACTTCCCATTGCGGTGGCTTCTCTTGTTGCGGAGCACAGGCTCTAGGTGCACAGGCTTCAGAAGCTGTGGTGCTCAGGCTCAGTAGTTGTGGCTCACGGGCTCTAGAGTGCAGGCTCAGTAGTTGTGGCGCACGGGCTTAGTTGCTCCGCAGCATGTGGGATCTTCCCGGACCAGGGATTGAACACGTGTCCCCTGCATTGGCAGGCGGATTCTTAACCACTGCGCCACCCTATGAAGCTAATAAAGCTTCATCTCAAGATTCTTCACTTGTATGAGCTTTGTCCAAGGTTCTATACCTAATTTTGTGTTCATGTCATTTTTCTTAAAAGTGCTCCCCTAAATCATATCATATTTATATATGATAAATCATATATAAATCATATAAGATTCAGGTCCCACAAAACCCAGATCTGCCACTGGTCTCTACTTACTCCTGGATCTTCTCTTACCCATTAATTCATTTAAAATCAAAATACAATGAAAGAAGAACCAAACTTACTTTTTCTTTGAGTCTCTCCATCAAAGAGACAATTCATCAAAAGATTTTTTAAAGGCACCTTCTCTTTCTTCTTCAGTTTTTCCCATACTTATATGTGCCATCAGGTTTTCTTATCAATTGATAAAAATCTAGCCCCAAATTAAAAACTTTTGGCTTCTCCCTGTAACTTTATTATCTTCAAAATGGAGGGTTAAGTCAAACAGGGGGACAGCTCTTAGCCTTTCACCATGACTCAGGACACTGCTAGTCTCCAAATGGAAGAATACAGGAAGGGGACATTTAAGATGTATGTCTTTGTAGCCCCCAAAGGGCTGGACACTTTCTGCAATGTATCATTTCCTTAGGACTGGGGTTTCAAAGTCTTTAGGAATAAAAATGAGGTTATGATCCTAGTGTCAGTCTTTCTGCCCAGCAGAGAAGACCCTACGTGCATAGTTTTGTGATAACTTTTGCCAATGTTTACTCACAAGATGAGTCTTCACATACCTGAGTAAGTGATAGCAAGGCAAGGAAACAAGAATAATTGGGCAGGGAGTCGTGACCCTGCCCTACTAACTGCCTATATTGAGATTGATAATCAGAGGGGCCAGAGCCTGAAGATCCTTGAATAAGGTAAGGAGGGAAGTGAAAGAAGCAGGTCCTCAGAGCTATGTGTGGCCCCCTTCATCTGAGCAGCCCAAGTCTTCTCTTTAGCTAGAAAAACGTGTGAAATGCAATTCCTATCTAATCTTCCCCATCTTAGACCTTTTATTTGGCCTTATGCTTTTCACACCCCCCCCCAGTTTTGTTTTAGGAACTTTGGATGTAACCATGTAAGAATCAGCATTAGGAGCACAGGCCAAGCAGTCCTGGGATTGTTTATTATATCTGGCTTCTGTCACTCATTCTGGCCTTGGGTTAACCTCATTAAGCTTCAATATTCTTATGGACAGAACAGGGTTAGAATTAATGTGGTTGTTAGCAACTAAATGAGATGTCTGTAAAGTCCTTAGCAAATAATAGACATTCAATAAATACTAGCTATTGTGGTTGCTATGATTATTTTTTGGAAGTCTCCTAGACAAAGTGAATCATCAGGTATTTAACAGGTAAGAGCCAAGTTATATAATACCAAAGAGGATGGAAAGACATGCCTATTGCCTATTCACCCTATCCTTCTCCTAGACCACTAGGAGCCCGGAGATGGGGGCAGAGGATGAGGGGCCAGAAACAGGAAAAGAAGGAAACACATAGAAGACAAGTGTGTTGAAAGAATATAAATCCTCAAGGGCCAGAATGGTCTAGGGATAGACTTTGAATTCCTGATGACCATTAGAGAAGCATCCTTCATCTATATATGAGCACCTTCTTCCAACTCCACAGGGGTTTCTTCCTCCAGATGAGTTTGATGAATCTCAAAGTCTGGGAGGGGCAGCAGAGAAAACTGGAGTCTACAGAATAAGTTCTTACTATTGGCAGAAGCGTCCTGGTTAACTAGTCAAGTCAGATAAAATATGTCCACTTACTGAAACTAGGAGGTTTATGGCATTTTGAAAGTAGAGATTATTAGTCTATTTCATAAGAGAAAATTGTGAAGTGATTTTTAAATTCAATGTAAGTACCACAAACTCTCATGGCTAGAAGGCAATTTAAAGACCATTCAGTTCAATCCTGTTGTTTGTCAGATGATGTAACTCAAAGTTCAGAAAGGCCAAATGACTTGCTCATGGGCACATTGCAAGTTTGACCAGGTAGCCAAAATACAATTAGCTGGGACAGACAAATAATTGGCTTGGCTTTTAACTTCTTATTAACTCAAACTTGATCACTCAAATTGGTTTAGAAATGTAGACACAGATTAAGAAATGCCCGTAAGTGAATGGAAAGAAAATAAAAAGACTTGGATCATATTTATACTGATTTTCCTTCTCTAAAGAATAATGTTTATAAAGACATTGATTCATAAGCCATAAACTTTAAGAGGAGGTAGTTTTACATGTTCCTCTTCAACTTTTTCTTCAAACATGGGAACGTAACGCAAAATACCGATTATTAGTGTCCTGCTATTCCCAGACCTCCCCTCCTGCTGTGTCCATTAAGGGGCAGCCCACCCCTCCCCACTCCACCTCCAATTAGATTCAAAAGAGGAAGACTTCTTTCCTCCAGAAGAGTAATCAATCTAATAAAAAACAAACAACAACAACAAAAAACAAAACAAAAACAAAAAATTGGAGTTAGGCAGAGGGGGAAGAAGAGAAAAAGTCTTAGTGGTTTGAGGTGGAGGAGGACAAATTTTATCAGGGTGTTTGAGAAATTTGTTTTAAGCTATATGTCTTGATCTTCTTCAATAGACTTCGTTTCTAATTACTGTTTTTCTCTTAAATTGGACTATGCTTCTTCCAAAGGGCACTTTTGTAAAACGACCTCTCCTGGAAACCTTTCCCCTAAGCCTCCCCTTTTATAAGGTTTACAAGTAATGGTTTACTGAAACCAATTTGTACTTGCTCACAAGAGCAAATTCTGGGCATCTCTTCTGAATTCCATTCAGTGGCCTCACGTTGGTAGCTTGAAATTGCCATGGTGGAAGTATTTACACCACAGAAACTGGCAAACACTACAGATTAGGACTTGTTTTTCTCCCCTCAGAGAGCCAGTTTACCAGCACGCACTGGACAAAAAAAAAAAAAAAAAAAAAAAAACCAACAAAAACAAAAAAACCCCACAATGATAAAAGAATCTTCCTCCCAATTCCCATGTTCAGATTTTGTTTTTTAACCATGATAGCTGTGTTCTCTCTTTGGACTCTCTCCACTGGAAATAAATGCTCCTAAAAATATAGCATTGGGAACTGGAAGAAAAGCAATGGAAAACTAACTTCTCAGTTCTTTCAAGTAATAACTCCAGTGTCATTTGTTTGAGTTAATGTGTTAAAATGTGTCACTTGCGTAACAGAAAAGTAACTGTAGCAATCCAGACACTCCAGTTTTCTTCATTCAAAGGGAGAAAAACCAGCCTTTGTTCCAAGGTCACACTCCATACACTAGAACACTAGCAGCTGTTTCATGAACACGTGTACATGTCAAGGAGGAGAGGTTGAAGGAATGTTTATAGTTTCATTCAAACCCATCCTTCACCATTACAATAACAATGTGTGCTCTAACAATAGATGAATATCGTCATTTTAGTGTGTGAAAGATAGCTTATTTTTTCTTCCTTAAGTATTTAAATTTATTATTATAGCACTCTTCTAGGAGACTTGGCACCTATAAAATATTTTTAAAGGATTCCTATTCCCTTTTGTCATAAATACCTTTAAAAATAATAAAATAACTGTTCCTCTAACTGGAAAAATATACAAGACAAAAGTCTGCACCCAAATTCAGTTAACTGCAGGTTAAAAACCTGCTTGTACATAAGGTCCCTGTTCTCAAGGTATTTGCAGTCTCCTTGGGGGAACTTTTTTGAGAAATTTTGTTCTGAAATTCCTTAAGAATCATAACACTTTTCATACATAATCTTATTAGTAGCATCTTTATCCTCCTGGCTTAGATTTAACTTATAAGAAAAAAAAAAAAAAGCCAAATGTCACTTATCACCAAACCATAAAGTGGGCAATGAAACTGGACAGTACTTTTTTTGGTAAAAAGAAGCAAAGAGAAGAGTAATAGGGCTGTTTTTCTTTCGACTCATAAACTGGCTCTGTAGGTAACTCCAAAAGAGGATTTCTGGAAGAGAACCAGGCAATGTAATATCATCAGAATAAGTGGGTATCTTCCACTCATTCATATAACAAATATTTATGGGGAAGTCAATAAGGGAGATGGCTCATTTGGATGCATAAGTTCTTAATTTCCACTGCTTTAATTGAAAGAAATCAGTCTCATTACCATATATCCTATTTATAAAAGTTCTCAAACATTTTTCATGTAGCATACACTGTGTTAAATGCTTTCCATGCACTTATCCAAGCTCTGTGAGATATATATCATCGTTACCTTTAATATATAAATGAGAAAACTGAGGCTTAAAGTGGTTAAGTCAGCAGCAGCCTGGAATTTGTAACATGAGTCTTTCTAATTCTCAGTCCTGTACTCTTAACCACTGTTAGGAGATCTTCCTCCTGTCCATACAAAAAAATCACACACTACCTTCCATCGCTAAATGAAAAGCCACTAGAATGAAGCAGGTGAGAATTGAAACAGGAGTTCAGAAGAAGCAGCCACCTGTGTGGGCTCTGATGCAGTAGAATTGTGTGGAGGGGCAAAACTTTGGCTCAACAGGATTAGGAGAGAGGAAAGAGTAGTGGTTGCAGGCAGCAGCAAGAGCAAAGGCAAAGGTTTGAAGTAAGAACAGTTAAGTTGCTTTTGCTAGGGGAGGATACAAAGGAACAGAGCAGAATAGGTAGCATGACAGCAAGGCAGACAGGTAGGTGACTGCGAGTGGTGGTGGTAGCCCAGGAAGACAGGGTATCTGGGCAAAACAAACAAACAGAAACCAGCCATGTTGCTACCTAAACCTAGAGGCAGAAACCAAGAATAGCATCTAGGGCAGAGGTTCTTACCCCAAAGTTCCCAGGGAAATTTGAAAAAAATCCCAGGCCCAGACTATAACCCATATCAGTGAATCTGGATTTCTGGGGATGAAGTCCAGGCCTCATTTTGTTTGGTTCATTTTGCTTTAAGTTCCCCCAAAATGAAAGCCACTTGTCTAGCACCTTCCGTTAAAGTAGATGAAACAGATAGGAATGGAGTTTGAGTACATAAAACGCAAGTTGGCAATCTGAGAACCAGGCCACAAAGAGGGACACAGGCAGAAAGGCAGTGAGGACGCAAACATAGACTGGTACCAAGAGATCAGATGGGGTAGAAGAGCCATGACAGAAGTGGACCCTATGTGTAAGCAAAAGGTGTTTGGGCTCAAACCAACTCTGTTCACACCAGTCTGATGGAGAATCACATCCAGATGCAGAGGGAGTAGAGTGACATGAGTAAAAGTATGGACTCTACCACCTGTTAGCTCTGGGACCCCAGGCAAGTTACTCGACCTCTGTGAGCCTCAGAGCTCTCATCTGTAATGGGAATGCTAATCCTTTCTGCCTTTCAGGAATATACGTACCCTAGGCATAGGAGAAAGGTTATGAGCTGACAGTCCTCTAGGAGATACCAGCTCTAAAAACAGGTTGAAAACTGAAGTGAAAAGTGCTCATCCCTGAGAACAAGGAGATGGCAATAGAAAAGTAGATTGCTGCCAGGTGGTAGGAGAGCTCACTCGTTTTTTTGTAGTAATGATAGGGAAAAAGAAGCACAACATTTTTGGAAGGCAATGTGGAAAAATATATCACGGGCCAGAAAGATGTTTATACCATTTTATCTAATAATCCCACTCTTGGAATTTATCCTAGAGAAATAAATCAACAGAAGAAAAAGAAGCTACACTGTATAAAGATCTATAATATAAAAGAATGGAAACAACCCAAATTGCCAAATATAGGTCAATGGCTAAATAAACTGTTAAACATCTACTCAGTGGAATATTAACTTTGGGATTCAGGAACCTTGTCTTATTCATCTTTTAATTTTTAAAAGTTCATCCTTAATTATACAAAGAATATTTTTAAATATTTAAATATACAGAAAAAGTTAGAGTCCCCTTGACCAATCTTAGTTTCCTGTCTAAATGTGGCCACTGTTAACAGTTTGGTATAGACTCTCCCAGACATTTTTTAGTATATTTACATACACATACACACACACACACACACACACACACACATATACACTTACATATGTATATACACATATCTGTAGAGCTATATATTTTGTTTAGAGTGTGTGTTAAGAAAAAGCCATCTTGCTGTTCTTGTTTTTCTGCAACTTTTTTGTTTAACATCTTTATTGGAGTATAATTGCTTACAATGCTGTGTTAATTTCTGCTCTATAACAAAGTGAATCAGCTATATGTATACATATATCCCCATATCTCTTCCCTCTTGCGTCTCCCTCCCTCCCACCCTCCCTATCCCACCCCTCTAGGTGGTCACAAAGCACCGAGCTGATCTCCCTGTGCTCTGCGGCTGCTTCCCACTAGCTATCTATTTTACATTTGGTGGTGTATATATGTCCATGCCACTCTCTCACTTCATCTCAGCTTACCCTTCCCCCTCCCCGTGTACTCAAGTCCATTTCTTTGTTGGCTCATTTTCTTAGCAACAAGCCTTGGAAAGTTTCCATGTCAGTACTGATAGAACACATTCTTTTTAGAATGAATATATCTCAGTTTATCTAACCATTCCCAGTATAGATGAGCAGTTATGTGGTCTTCAATTTTCAAGATTACAAATGTTACAATGAACCCCCTTGTTTCTGTCTCCTGAAGCACATGTTTCTTGAGGGCAGATATGGAAGAGTGCAATCAATGGTTGGGTGCAGAGTGTCTGTGCATTTCCAATGTTAGTAGTTAAATGGCTGCACTGGCTTCCTCCTGGCCAACAGGAGAGGGCAGCACCCATTGTCCTACACTCTAAAGTGGGTGTTATCAAACTTTCTAATATTGCCAATCTGCAAGGTAAACATTATAATTATCGCTTTAATTTGCATTTCCTGACTTCTTGTTAGGGTAAGCCTCTCTTCTGGCCATTTATATATATTTTTTGGCATGTTACCTGTTTGTCACCTTTGCCAGTTTTTCTAATTTATCATCATTTTGATATCCCTGTCACATAACAGAGTCAGTTGTAAGGCAAGTGCTCAGATATTTAGTGAATTGAATTATACTACTAAAAATAATAATTAAATCCTCCATAGAAACACAAAGTATTTATGACATAGTATTAAATTGAAGGGAAGAATATAAATTATGTGCAATATGTAACAATATTCATGCATTTCAACATAGGCTGGAAGGGAACACAAAATAATAACAACAAAGCTTTTGAAATAGGAGTTAACATTTACATAGCACTTAACAGATGTTAAGTACTGATCAAAATGTTTCCCGTGTTGTATTAATACCTTTATTCCTCAGAACAATCCCTATTAGATTTCTTTGAACTTGCTAAAAATCACAGTTTGTATAAGTGGCAAAACCAGGATTTGATAAAACTGAGCAGTCTGATTCCAGAACCTGCATTCTTAACTACTACATTATACTAATATAACTTTTAAAAATTCTTTATCATTTTCATGTTATTATTTTTACAATAAAAAAATACCAGTAGAGAGAGTTTGGGGGGCTTTTTCAGTCATGGATCTTCATGGGGTATCCGCACCTTAGTAGTCATCATGGCCCTCTACTTTGCAAGTTCATAAACTACAGTCTGACAGTACATCAGTGTGGCCAGGTCCCAGGGAACCAAGCCATGTTAACCAAACTCACGAGAGACTGACTATAAGTCAGAACTATGTCAGTTTTGTTCATTGATATTGAGAGCTTTCATTGCCAAGAGAAATGCATTATTCACAGCAGTCCAAACATGCTCTTCCTGCTGGGAAAGTCTAAACTGGAAACCAGATTAAAGATTAAAATTTACTCAGTGAGAGCAGAGTAAAAGCAATGGGAAATGGATGAGCTTGGGCAATAGTGTCATCACAGAGTAGTTACAATGACTCCCAGTCCACAGACACAGGGGTACAAGAAAAAGTGACTTTTTAATGATGTAATTTCATTCTTAATCTTCCTCCCACCAAGCTACTGGGAAACCTAACTTTGTTTTCTTTTTTTCCCTCTCCTCCCAGTGATTTCTGGAATCCTATGCAAAGCCACGCTTGTTGGGGTAGGGGTGGGGGTCACCTGGTATGTCATGTGGTCCTTGATCCTCTACCATCAAGCTACCTAAGTTGCCAGTGAGATATTCTCTGTCCCTTCCAGCATGCTGTCTGCTACTTCTGTGCCATTCATGGCATACAGGAAGCTTTCAACTGCCCCCAGACCCCACTCGGGGCCAAGGCTGCCTATCATTCCATCAGCCTAGTTGCCTGTGCAACCATTCCTGGGATGTGGGGTATATGTCCTCTCAATCAGGGACACACTGGCCTTCATACTTGCCTCCTCTCTCACTCATTCTCCCAGGCAACACCAGGAGAAATGCCTTTCTTAGGTGGGGTAAATCCTGCCTTCATGATTCTGGCTAATTTCTATACTCATTCAGCATTCCTCTCTGGGCCTTAGGCTTGTGTACCTATCTAAGACAACTATTAGGATACTTTCTTCTTTTTGTACTGGTGGATATCTCCCTTGACATAATGACCTCAGAGACAACTGTTGGCTTGGGGTTGGGGTAGAAAACTAGAAATACTAAAAAAATTAAGTATAGATCTGTGCAGATTTAGATAGGAAAGAACGAAAGAGGGAGAGAGGAAGGAGGGAAGGAAGGGAAAGAAAAGAGAGGAAGGAAGGAAGAAAGAGATAGAGAACCTCAAGATATGCTGCCACATAACCTCATTTAGAGTTGAGAACATCCAAGGCCTTCTCTGGACAATGTTGGTACTTGGTTGGGTTTTCAGTAGCCACCTGCCCTTTTTCTGATTTTTATAGCAACTGTACAAAACCTTTGCCTTTCCACTGTTACTTCTGACAGACATACTGCATTTACTTTCCATCATGTTTTCCTTCTGTTGCTGTCCCCGTAGGTGTCCTATGGACAGCCGGGGCCGTCTGCTTGCATAACAGTTGGCAGTACACAGTGAAGTGTCCCAATGTGCTCCCAGTGACTCAACGGAAGGGTAGCTGGAATAGCATTATTGAGGCCTTGTTGCCCTGAGGATAGGGCCTGCTTCGTGGGTATACAACCTGTGCCATCAAACATAGGACCCCACACTTGGTTTAATGCTCTGCTATCATCATCCTTAAATTCTTAATAATTTTTTAACAAAGGGCCCTGCACTTTCATTTTACACTGGGCTCCACAAATTATACAGCTTGTTCAGCCAAAAGGTCATCATCTCAAAAGGGAATTTGCAAGGTCTGCATTTAGACACCTGTCTCCAGGGTTTCTGAGATAGGAAACTCTAGAGAGAAACCAGACTTCAGCTGCATTAAGGATTCAGTTAATGGCTAATTTGTGTAAGTTTGGTTAAGAAGTATCGATTCAGGTAATTTTTTCAGTTTCAAAACTCTTGGGCTTTTTGAGTGCTTTTAGTAATTGTTAACAGTCCTGTTTGTGAGCTTAATGTGCATATTATCGTCTTCATTTATGGCTATATCCATACCTTTATTTATGGATGTAGCCCCGCATATACAAACTGATTAGAATAATAGGATGATTGCAAACTATATGTTGGAATTAATTCAAACAACTGTTTTCAGAATGACTGATCGTTTACTGGGATGGTGTCTTTCTGTAGCCCAAATGTCTATGGAAGCCTAACTGGATCAATGCCATGAGCCACCCTAAGCTCATTAAGTTTCTGTCCCAGGCTGACTCATGGGTCAATAGGCACCCTTTACCATACGCTTCCCATTAGCTGTGGCATCAATCTGAGACAAGAGCATGACACCTAATCTTTAGGCTCCCTAATGTGGTTTAGAGAGGTTGCTGAGAATCAGTTTTATCAGCCAGTCCTGCTCCATTCCATCCTGTCAGGGTTAATAAAATACTCAAGGAGTTGTGGATAAGTTGATAACTTTATGTCTCCAAAGAGTTATAGTTTTTTTAAATATTTGTATCATTTCCTGTCAAGTGAATAATAAGTCAGGCATGGAGTTATTATTAATCAAATCAATGTATTATCCCACCTGCTTGGGAGAGAAGCCACACTTCAAACTAATCCCTGTATTTATGGGAATTGACAGATGATTCTGTCTTCAGACAAGGATCTATGCAACCTTCCAGAAAACTTGGAATGTCTTTCATCACAGAAGGAAGAATGTTGTGATCTATTTCCTGAAATAATTTATGGCTCTTGGAGATGAGCTCTGGGTACCCAGCCTTCGGCTGACATACAATGATTTCCCCTATAAGTAGCATCATGTGCTGAATGTCTCTTGACACTTAACACATTATGAATGTGACGTGCATATATTGGCCACCAAATCAGGAAGGCCCTATCTTCTCATTAGCACTGCCCTTCTTTCCTTACTACTGTTACTTAAATCTGTCAATAAGGAAATCAGAGTTTTTGTTCTGAACATTTACACAGTCTAGAGTAGAAACGTGTTATGTATTATGGTCCAATGAATGGTGTCCACTGACAAACTCTGAATTTAGGGAGTTACAAAGTAATGGAAAGAGTAGAGGGAGGCTGGAACCATGGGTTCAAGGATTATCCCTGCCATTACCAACTGTCTGTCCCAGGGCAAGTTATAAATACTTAACCTCTCTGAGCTTCATTTTTTAAAATATTCAGATTGAGACTAATGTCCAAGTGTATAAATATACTAATATACAAATTCAGATGAACTGCTTCATGGGGTTGTTCTGAAGCTTAAAAATAGATTATTTCTGTGAAAATGTTTTGTAAGGGGTGGTCTTAAAAACAAATGGTGATCAAAGTTAAGACAACATGGGAAGATTCTGTGTAGATTTTATTAATTCCTAAGACAGCAATACTCAATCTTGGCTGCTTTTAAGATTCCCAATGCCCAAGCTGCACTGAGATCAATTAAATCAGAATCTCTAGAACTGGGATTCAGACATCAGTATTTTCTTAAAGCTCTCCAGGTGATTCCTATACAGTCAAACTTGAGAATGACTCAAGGAAAAAGAAAACCACTTTCATGCTTTGCTTCCTGTAGCTTGACCAAGCAACTTAACAAATGATTTGGTTATAGGTTCCCTCAGGCACCTGGGATGCTTCTAGGCACGTCTCAATTGCTAAAGAAATATCTGTTGATAACCTCTCCAAGTGACTATGAAAAGAATTGAAAACTCCTCACATTAAGTCCATATTATGGCAACTCATTTCTTGTTTAGTGAGTTATTTGTGGGCAAAGGATGGTAGTGCCTGTCAAAAAAGTTAAAAGAACTTGGCATGAGAAGTCAGGTGGCATGTTCACCACAACCACATAGAAATGAGTAGTGAAAGGAGGCAGGAGAGAAAAATGAAGCTGTGCTGGGGGCCCCGGCCAGCACGTGTGCATGCAGCTTTCCTTGCCAGCATGTGGTGTGCAGCGGGCTGCCTTTGGTGTCTGGCTGATGGTGGAGGATGCCAAAAAAGTGTGAAAGCCTTATAAATGTGTCCGCTGAACATCACTGACAAGCCACTGGACTCCAGCTCTCCCATCTATCTCTGGCAGGGTTGACGTCAGCCTTCCAAGTCTGGGAGAGCAGCTGTGTGATAAATCACTCAGTGGCCTGGGAAAGTTAGGAGTTTTCTTGTGGTAGATAGGTGGCTGCCCTCCAGGTAGTGATGGCTGTGGGAGAGGGACAGATCCCAGTGAGCAGAGAGTCCCATGCAGGGAACGAAGTAAAGGTTTAGGAAGGGTCTCCAGAAAACCTAGAGGGACCGATATTGTCGCACTGGGCTGGGAATTTTATATATGTGATCACATTTAATGCTCACAGCCATTCTATGAGATGGGTATCTTATTGTCTCTGTTTTTACAGATCCAGAACTTAAGGTTCTGAAAGCTTAAATCAGTCTCTGCAGATCACATATCTAGGAAGTGACAGAGTGGGGGACTTAACAGAGCCAGTTATCTCCCAATTTGTGTCGTCTCTGCCATAAGGACTTGTCCTCCAAAGGTGATCAATTAACAAAGTCTTCACTCAAGCCAAGCAAATCTTTGTGGTTTCTATCCATTCATATGCCCTTCTCCCATCCTTGAGCCACTACCTATGTTATTTTCATCCCCCAAAGTAAATCAACCTACTATGTGACTGTGTCCTGTCAAAGAAAGCCTTGCTACTTAGAGTATGGTCCAGGAACCAGTAACATCCCCTGAGAGCTTAGTAGTAATGCAGATCAAGCTCCACTGCATTTTAACAAGATTGCCGAGGGATTCATTAAAATTTACAAAGCCCTGGTCTACCCAGAAATCTTTATCTGAAAAGGAATTTACATCAGTGATTCTCAAATTTGTATGCATTAGAATTACCTGGTGGTTGGGGGTAAAATGAAGATTTCTAGGTCTTTCGCCAGAGGGTTCTAATTTGGGAGCTATGGTGTGGGACATGGGGAATATACGTGTTTTAGCAAAGCAGCCCAGCTGATTCGGCTAACGGTGATCTGAAAAGAAGGCTATAATCAACATTGGCTCAGGAAGGTCAGCACCTGCCTTCATTTACAGATGACGAGACTGAGGTCAAGGAGAGGGAGATGATGACAAGGTCACAAGGTCATTGGCGATAGAACTAAGATTAGACTTAACGTTCTTGAAGCAGACTAACCACACCAGGTTCAGGACTGTAGGTCTTGGAGAAAATCACTGCCAAGACTCTGCCCCTTTGTTCTTTCTAGCACTTTAGAATTCTTGATGCAATTGCAGTTGATTGACCCCTTGATGAGAAAGGAACATTCTGGACATGGTGTTGGAGGAAACAATGGGAGTCACTGGATCTCACTGAAGTCTTTCATAGACCTGGTTTTTAAAGTTTGTTTTATTATTAATGAGTTAAGGGATTGCTTTGGCAAGCTAGAGTTGAGAAGCACAGGGACCCGAGTGAAACAGTAATACTCACACCTCCATCTGTATGTGCTTATGTGTACATTATCTCATTTAACCACTGCAATAACCCTGTGAGGTACCATTTTACAGCCAGCAAACTGCAGAGTCAGGGATGGAACCCAGCCCTCTAGCTTCAGGGATCTCTCTGCTGTACAATTACCACCTTCTGGGGAAAGTTAAGAAATTCCACCTAAAGCCTATAAGCAGTTGGTGGACCATAGTTTGTAAACCCAAGAGACACAATTAAAATCCTGCTTAGGTCATACTTTTAATTTTATCATACTGACCATGGAACTCTAATATCATCCCTGGCACTTTACTGCATCCCTTAGGAAGAAAGGCAAGAAAAAAAAAAAAAACTTTGGGGTTTTTTTATTTGGAAACTGTACTTTTCTTTTTGACATGACATAGTGGAAAAAACATAATTTTTTGTTAAATCATGCCTCTCCATTTATTAGTTGTATGATACTGGGAAAGTTCTTCTGATATCTATAAGCCTAGTTTTTCTTATCTGTAAAATGTGTCATTGTGAGAGTCATGCAGATAATGTTAACATATAGTCTGACGCAATGCTTGAGATACATGTGAGGACACGATGAGACGATAGTCATCTATGAACCAGGAAGTAAGCTCTGGCCAGATACTGAATCTGCTGGCACCTTGACCTCCAGAACTGTGAGAAATAAATATTCGTTGTTTAAGATATCCAGTTTCTGGTATTTTTGTTATAGCAACCCAGAGGACTGAGATACCTCCTTTAATCTGAAGCATTCCCACAGGCTTTCTTTGTCATGTTTTAGGGACACAGTCCCTCTCCTTTTTTTGTTTGTATTGGGTTGGCCCAAAAGTTCGTTTGGGTTTTTCGTAAGATGTTTCAGAAAAACCTGAACGAACTTTTTAGCCAACCCATAGAATATTCCTCATTTTGAGGGTTTTTTTTTTGATGTTTCCTTATGGTTAGATTCAAGTTGTATATTCTCAGTCAGAATACTGCATAGATGATGGTGTATCCTCAGGGTATCACATGAAGCCGTAAGATGTCCATCTGCCTCAGTAGTCATGTTGATTTTGATTACTGTGTCAAGTTGTTGTTCAGTTTCTCCATTATGCAATGAGTGCTTTTTCTCCATCACAACTAATAGGTAATCTGTGGAGAGATTTAAGACTGTGCGAATATTCTTATCTTCATCAAAACTTTCCCCTATATTTAGCAGTTATTGATGATTCTTGCCTGATGCAATCTTTACTGTGATGATTGAAAATGATAATTTTCCAGCTCCCATACCCCCGCCACATTTACATGTTGGCTCTCAGCATTCTATGGTAAGCAAGGGCCCTCCATTCTTCCTCATTCATTTATTCATTTATTACCAGTATGGACTCATGGATTTAAATTTGTTCAAAGGTTTATAATTCATCATCATACTTAAGTATTTTGGTGCTCAAATTATCCCATATTTGGCCAGTTGGAACCCTTTTCAGCTAGCACCTTGGTCCTTGTGACATGACCCCATCTTTTTTAATGCTTTCTTACTTGCAAGAATAACAAGATGTTCCAGGCTCACATTTTACCTACATTGCCCCATCCCTGGGGTCAGCCATTTCTCCAAAGAGCCTTGGTTCCTTTTAATAGTTAATGGTATTTGAGACCAAGGTCTGGGTTTTAGGTATGATCATTGCTACTGAGGGGTCTTTGATTCTTGGCCATTTCAACAGATAGAGCTAGGAAATAGTTACATGAAAATATACCTGTATATATACATATACAAACGTACATACAAACACAAACATACATACATACAAACATATACTTGTATGTTTGCATGTGCATATTACAAGCATAGACATAATTAAGAAATCATCAGTTCACACTGATACCTCTAATTCCAGTCTATATCCATGAAGTTCTGTCTTGCCTTCTCTCATGCTATATTTGTATGTCCCTTCTGCCACAGTGAGAACTCTGACTCTCATCAACATTAACCCATTTACTCATTTGCTCAATCCTATAGTATATCTAAAATAATTTCAGAATTGCTTCGCTCCTATTTCTGTAATTGAAAAAAAACTACTAAAAAGAGCTCAGAAGTTATTTGCAATTCTCCCCTCACTCCTCATGCTCAACCTTGGCCAAGATTGTGGGTATATGGTCAAAAATTGTGTTCCTAGCCACTCTCCCCATATGACGCCTTAGTCCTTTAGAGCCCCAAGGACTGCAGTAAGGAAATAGAGTGGCAAAAGATCTAAATGAATCCAGGATGTCTAAAGAACCCAGGGGGTTGGTGTGTTTTATTCTGAGAGACCCACAGGTCTGCTCTATGATGGGGACCAGCGTGCATGGCCTGATTTGTTTCAATTCTTGTAAAAAATACAAATGGAATTTTTTCAGGCTCAGAAATTAGGAGGCATCCTCCTCCAGATTGTTCCTCTCTTTGATCTAGTTGATCCTCCACTATTTGTGAAGTGAACCATAAATTTGGTCTTACTTCACTTCTCAAAACCTGCAGGCTACCCACTTGTCACAGAAGCCAGAGTGCAGCCTCCCGTCTCCAAGCTCATCTTCCAGAGTTTAATCCATGTCCTTTGGACGGGGCCAGTGTATTAACTGGCAGACAACTGGAGGAAACACAATTTTCCTATAACCATTCTGAATTCCTCCTTTGATGTCAGGTTACAATTCTCTCTTGCATACTGCAGTGCACACAATTTCATCTGAATCAGGTCCAGCTCTGATAACCCTGGGAAGCCACAACATGCCAGAGGAGAAAGATTTACACACGCAATTCTTTTCCACAGCAAGAAAATAATCAAGGTAGAAAAGATTGTCATCGAAACAGCTGTGCTTCTTTCCAAGAGCTTTCTGCTGTCTGTTTGAGGTGATACTATTCAGTCTTGACCCCTTTGGTTACAATCTTCTGTTCCTAATCAGTGCATGTTCAGTAGAGAGTTAAGAAAACAAATGCAGGTCCCTAATGACAACAGGAATATTATCTTTGGGTAGCAGCAAAATACCCATATGATCATTGATGTGATTTGCACTTCTCTTGGCTTTCAAAAGTAACTGGGAAAGGAAAATAGAGATAGTGAGTGTTGGAGTGTGACAGTATCTAGTGAGGACTGGGAAGGGACTTTGTTCTAAGGCTTATCCCTGGTCTCAGAGCATGAATTTGATGAGTGCACCTATCTCAAAATCCTGCCTTTCTTCTCTGTATCTTTTTCCAACTATTTTTTAAATTTTTTAAAATTTTATTTATTTATTTATTTATTTATGGCTGTGTTGGGTCTTCGTTTCTGGGCGAGGGCTTTCTCTAGTTGCAGCAAGTGGGGGCCACTCTTCATCGCGGTGCGCGGGCCTCTCACTATCGCGGCCTCTCTTGTTGCGGAGCACAGGCTCCAGACACGCAGGCTCAGCAATTGTGGCTCACGGGCCTAGTTGCTCCGCGGCATGTGGGATCCTCCCAGACCAGGGCTCGAACCCATGTCCCCTGCATTAGCAGGCAGATTCTCAACCACTGTGCCACCAGGGAAGCCCCCCTCTTTTTCCATCTTTATCACAATTTGCTCCCTCTATCTGGGGGGGACTTCCTAAGACAGATTCAAACAGAAAGTATGTTTTATCACAGCACTTCTTCCACTTGAATCTCTACAATGCGCAAGAGTATGAGTCACATTTTCCTAGTTTACCTCATATTTTATGCGTACTTATTAACCATAACACAATTCATAACCCTTGAAATATAAACATAATGATCTTGCTCTTTCCAGTTCTAGCTGGCCATAACAATCATAGACTGTGGTAGGCAATATTGGAAACTCCCCTTTCTAATGATCTTCACTTTCTGTGTAATTCCCTCACCTTGAGTATGGTCTGGATCTGAGGACTTGCTTCTAACTCATAGAATATGGCAAAAATGATGAGATGTCACTTCCAAGATTACATTACAAAAGGCTGTGATTTCTGTCTTCCTCTCATTCCCTCACTTGTACTCTCATTTGCCCTCTCACCTATTTACTCTGATGAAGCCAGCTGCCCTGTTGTAAACTACTCTATGAAGAGACCCACAGGCAAAGAATCAAAGGAGGCCTCTGCCCATTAGCCAGTGGAGAACCAACGGCCTCAGTCCAATAGTTCACAAGGAACTGAATCTCATCAACAACCATGTGAGTGAGCTTGGAAATGGATATTCTCCAATTAAGCCTTCAGGTGGGACTATAATCCATCCTTGTGCAAGACCCAGAGTGGAGGACCCAACTAGGCCAGGCCCATGGAAACTATAAGATAATGAGTGTTGTTTAAGCTACTAAGTTTGGGGGTAATTTGTTACACAGCGATAGATAACTAATGCACAAAATCTTACTCAACTGTGCCATGAAGCTGACCTTGTAACACATCAGTTCATCTTACCAGCTCCACCTGCATTCTCTCACCCTCATGAATGAAGCCCATTTCATTCTGTGTACCTTGCTTTATAATGTCATTCAATTTCCATTTTTTCTTGGCCTGTTCCTTAGTCCACTCTGCCACCACTCAAAATCATTTCTGCTGTTGCACCTTAATAGCTCATAGCATTTTCCTTTCTCTTTATCGTCTATAAGCCTCAGCACATTCTTCCACAGTAGATGCTCAGTAAATAATCGTGGATTGATTTAGATGTAAACATTCATTTCAAATCATTCACTTAAAAGAGTTATTGAATACCTATTCTATGCTAGGTACTAAGAATGAATTGATGAGTAAAAATACACACAGGCCTTGCCCTCATGGAACTTACCATCTAGAGAGGGAGGCTGATATTTGCACTGGTCATTTACACAACAAATGTGTTAGATATTAAGTTCCCTGAAGGAGAGGTAAAGATGCTGCAAGAAGGTTAGAAATAAAGATTTTACCTAGTAAGGGAAATCAGGGGAGATGCTCAGAAAAAGTGATAACTGAGTTAATTTTTCAAAACTGAGTGGGCATTAACTTAGCAAAAGTGAGCAGGGGGTGGGGGGACAGAGGGAGGAGGGAAGCATTCTAGACAAAGGGAACAGAATGTGCAAGGTAGTCTTTGAAGTACTTGAGAGTCCATGAGTCTTGAGATTAAAAAACAAGGAAGAGTGTGATGTGAGATGAGTGAAGAGGTAGATGAGGGTTAGACCTGATCCTATCTTTTCTAGGCCATCTTTGAATAATGGAGGTTTCAGGAATGTCCAGAAAGTTCCTGTACTACAACTACATTCTCTTGGTGTCATTACAGCCCAGCAGGTCTCAAATATGTTTTAGTCCTATTTTAGGTAGCTGCTTTTTGAAGCTTGCTTTGATGGTACCCTTGAAAGAAATCAGGACTATGAAAAAATGAAAAGACATGGCCCATGACCACAAAGAGTGAGTGTTCTAGTTGGGGACTCACCATGGAAAAAACTTACCAGTCTCTGAATCACAATAATACAGTGTACATAAAATAATAAAACAAACCCCTAAACGCCAATAGAGAACTCAAAATTAAATAACCCTAGAGGATAAAGGGGAGATGAATGATGAGTAAATCCCACTTAGTCTTGGCTCCCCCCCAAGCCCACTTTCAAGCCTCTCTTTGGCTAGCCAGTGAGTATCAGTCCTCTCAAAGATGTCGTGGTACAGTCTGGACCATGAGAGGGGAGGAAGAGATCTCCAAAAATAGAAATGGAGAAAAGGCCCTGTGAAACTGATGGAAGATAGCAAGAGAAGAATCAAAGATACTTCTAGGGAACTCTGCTGTTCTCTTAGGGATACTGGAACAGTTCTGCTCATTTTGTATAGAAATGTTAGAGAATGGCAGACACAAGTGACTCATGTGCCTGGCACAAGTTGATGGTCAGTATACACTTACTGAACAGTTGGAGAAGGGTCTTTCATCATATAGGAGATCCTTCACCCACCGTGGGGATAGAGGTTTCCATAGGAGGAATTGTATAGCTTATGAACTCAAGGCGTCCTGGAGCCTTGTTTAGAGATTCTGTCTCTCTCTCCTCTCCTCCCTAACTTTAAGATACAGTCAACTTGTATGGATGGCCCCAGAAGACCTCCTGTAAGAGGATAGGTCATATGGGCAGAAGAGGCAATGCATGAGCTTATAAGTGAAGGCCCTGTTCATTAACTCTATTTGGCCGTATGAGTGTTGGGAATCTGACTCTTGAACTCACTCCTAAATACTTGGAATTTCAATGGATCTTGGACCACCCTGACAGTCTTCAGTGGTCCTGACTGCAGGATTATAGGCTCAAATGCAACCATCCATGAAACAACAACTTGAACAGCAAATTCCAAATATACCTTAATCTTGGGGAAAAAAAAATACTCACATGGAATTTTTAGGCATATGCAGATTTTCAGTGATTAAAAATGGCCACCATTTAAAAATTACTTCCTGTGTTCCTGGAACACTACTCTATATGAGTTATGTCACTCAATCCACACACAAAGCCCTTTAAGATGGTGCCATCATCTTAATTTTACAGATGGAGAGACTAAGGCTCAGAAAGTTTAAGAAACCTTCTCCAAGATCCCGGAGTAAAAGCAGCAAAGATAGAATTTTAACTCAGGTAGGTTTGTTTCTGGGATTCAACAGCTCAACCCCAACGTCTTTTCTTCTGGGAAGGCTTATGTGAGTTCCCTGCCCACTCTGCCCCCATCGGACTTTGAACACACATTTATTACAAACTGAAAATATTATATAGTAGTAACTTAGGATTTCATGAAATCCCCTTTGAGGGTATTCCCTACCACTGTGCCTGGCACATGGTGGGTCTGCCAGTATTTATAGAATAAATAAATACACATTAAGGTCGTTTCTCTCTAGGAACAAAGCATGCACTAACTGTAGAGAAGAGAATAGCAATCAATTATGCCCACAACCTGACTGGAGACTACTTTCTCCTCCCCTTCTGACCCCAGAAGAGGACATTCTTCTCTGAGGCAGGTTCCCAGCCTCTTCTGCAGCTGCCACAGGGGCTTGGAGGACCCCTGGAAGCCAGAACCCTCTCCTGTAACCCCCAGCCCCCGGTCAGCCCCATCAGAGCACCCTGGTCTGAGCACCGATCCTGAGACTGTAGGCACACATTCTCTGGCTTCTGTAAAAACATCTCGCTCCATGGGGCGAGACCCAAGAGTGACTTAACATGACTCAGTGAGAGCCCAGGGAAAGTGAGGGCTGCTGTGGTTTCTCCTCTTCCTGTGGAAAGATCAGTTGATCCTGGGACTGGGCTTCTCATGGGACCTGGGCTGCTAGCCTGATGTCTCTGCTCTGTTCACTCGGCTCCACAGCCCCTCCTTCTCTTTCCTCAGGGCCAGGCTGACACCTTAGGGGACTCACATCTGAATCATATCAGGAGGTCAACAGGGAGGAAATGAGAGGTGAGGACAGATGTCCTTTCCCCCAGCTGGGTGGATAACAGTCTTAGTAGTCACAATAACCAGCAGCCTTTGGGCATGTCCGGTATGCCAGCCACTGTGTCGAGGGCTGCAATGCACGATAAATGTTCACTCTTCCTGTTATTGAGTGCTTACTCTGTACCAGTCACTATTCCAGGAGCTTTAGAAGTATTAACTCATTTAATCCTCACCACAATCCCATGAAGTAGGTCCTATTATTACCATCACCATTTTGCAGGTAAGAAAACCAAGGCAGGGAGAGAATAATTAACTTGCTCAAGGCCACAGAGCTGGAATATGGTAGAGGGGTTTGAACTCGAGCAGCCTGGCTTCAGAGCCCATTCAACTATTTACGTATATAAGCTAATCCTTGCAAAAGCCCTTGCAGTGGTTATGATTCTTCCCATATGCAGATGGGGAAGCCAAGGTTCTAAGGATGTTAAATGATCAGGGTGAGATGTAGAAGCAATTAACTGATATAGGAAGAATATGACTGTGTTCTGGTTCCAGAGCCTGAGCTCATTCCCCAGCATCATGCAGACCTGAAGCTCAAATTGGGTCTCTAACAGAAAATATTTACAAATCACTAGAAGGGCAGAATGGTTAGGGACGGTTCTCTAGAGGTGCTAGGGCTACTGATCTTGTCCTTGCACAATATGCTATTCTCAGAATGGCTGCTGCCATCACCCACCAACAGGCCAAATGTCCCTTCCCAAAGCTCTCACAAATATGAGGCAAGCCAGCCTGGCTCCCAGCTCCACCAAGCATGGCTCTCTGAAACTCACTTCAGGACCCAGGAAAGAGCTCAGAGACCAGGGCACAGGCCCCATCTGTGCTCCAGCCCTGACCTTAAGCTCAGACTGAGAAGCTGCGATGCCAGATGAAACCCCTGATGTGTGTACTATCTTCCCTCTAATTCCCAGCCCCCTCTGTTGTTTTTTAAGGAGTGAAAATGGATGGCTGCCTTTTCAGGAACATCAGATGCCTAGTACAAGTGCACAATAATTTTCAGGACTGAAATTTCTGATTACTTGATAGTTTTGAGCAATCCCTGGTCCATGGGAGAGGGTCCACGATGCAGACCAGAAGGGGCCCCTTGCTTACTTCTTGCCTGTGGGGGAACCATACTCACCTTGATTCCCTTCCAGGCATGTAGTTCAAGTTACCTCAGCCAGAAACAGCAACTGGGGCCCAATCTGCACTGTGTCCCCTTCACAAAGGTTTGCATATGGAAAGCATTTGGGGCTGTGTCAGTCTCGGCTGTGGGGACAGGTGGGGCGCAGCTGGCAGCCTGGCTCTCAGCTGCCAGGCTGCAGGCGGAGGCCCTGCCTCCTTCCACAAGGTGTTTCCAATGAAGAGGGCACATTTCCTTCATTAGAAAGAAAACAAACCCAAATGGACAATGTCATGGTGTTTCTCAGGAAAAGAGGAAAACTGTCTTCAGATGTCCTCGGTGAGCTCCTCTGATGCACCTTTGTGTGGGGCTGGCATGGGGAAGAGAGCAGTGCATTTATGTAGAAAGCAAGATGAGACCTCCACAGTTCCACCACCAAACCTGCTTCCCCAAACTAAACAATGCTTGTTTGGCTGCATCATAGACTGTCAGGACTTGAGGAGGCACAGAGTCCAGCCTCCCTGTTTGGCTGATGAGGACACAAAGCCCAGGGAGGCCAAAGAACTCGACCAGCAGTTAGGGCAGAGCTGCAGCTAGAACCTGCAACTCCTAAACCCAGTCCAGGGTGCTTTCTGGCATATTCCATTCCAACAACCATCTCAACAATTGAACACACATCTACTCGTGTAGTTGATGCTTTAAAGCAATGGTTCTCAACCTGGATGCATGTTGTAAATGCCTGGGAGGCTTTGAAGAAACACCAGTAATACCCAGGAGTCATACCCTGAGATTCCTATTTAGCGGGTGTCTGGCATGAGGCCCCAACATGGGTATTTTTAAAAGCTCTCCAGGTGTCCTGCATAGGATTGAGAGCTCAGGATTGCGCTGGCAAATATATAAATAACTCCCAAGCTCACATGCGAGGTGCTATAGATGGTGCAAGAAGAATGCAAGTGTGATCCTGACTGCACTAACCTTTTTTTGCCCAGGAGACTAATCCAGGTAAACACTACTGTTTATTCCACCTAAGCAAAGCTTGCTCCCCTTTTCAGGCCAATCTCAAATCACTCCTCTTCCATAAAGCCTTTTTTAACGAGACCCCAAATGAAGTTGACATACCTCTTCTCTGAACTCCTACACTACGCACAGGCTTTAGGCAAACAATTCAGCACCAAATTACATATGATTTCTATTGTTATGCTGTAGTAATTATGAAATGGAAGCTTCCATTTATTCAGTGTATACTATGTGCCAGCAACTCTGCTTTATGCTTACCATACATTACCACCAATATTCCCAGGAGCTCTGCAAAGAGGGCATCAATATACCTATTGTACAGATTAAGAAACTGAGACTCATAGATGTTAAGTATGTTGCCCCAAACCAGATAGCTAGTAAGGACGTATGAATCTGTATGCCTCCAAAGTTCTCTCAAATGCATCATTTTACATCAAATATAAACACTATTTCTTTATTATAACATGTACTCCTGATATATTACTCTGCAAGCTGTAAAGTTCTTTGATGTACATTCTCTTACTTAATCCTGGCTATAGCTCTGCTATCAGCTCTATTTGACAAGCAAGGGAATTAAGTGTGAAAAATTAGGTAAAATGCTCAAAATCCTATGGCCTAGCCAGGAACCCAGTTATTCTGATTCCAAGTGCAGGACTATTTCTACTACTGTCATATGCCATGTGCCAAGCTCTGTTCCATGTTGACCTGAAGTCCCATGAGGGTCTAAACTGTGTTTTGTGCTTCTCCTGTATTTCCTTTATATACCAGATATACAGCCTGTTGCTTTATTAATTGATTTGCCAAGAAATAGCAAGAATGTCTTCATGAGGCATCCTGTCCCTAAGGACCTGAAGAACAGAATGCTAAAAACACTTTTGGGACTGGAAAGAACTGCTGAGGAGGCATGACTGGTTCTTTTTAGTGCCATGACTAAGTCATGTTCTTTAAAAAAAAAAAAAAAGCCTTCCAGTCACTCTTTATGAAGGTATGATTCTCAACTATCTACATCAGCTAACAGAAGCAAAGAGCAATGTGAATTAAGTGACCTGCTTATGATCATGAAATGAACCAGCGGAAGAGAGAAAATTTCCATCTGCTTCCTTCCAAAGTCTCTGATATGAATCCTGGTCACCTACCTATGACATAGCAGTATCTTTTTATTTATTTAATCATATCCAAACTCATTTCCCAAAGGACTCAAAGTGGTTTGCAATATGAATAGCTACAACAAGTAAAGGTAAAATAGAAACAAGTAAAGGTAACCAAGGCTGAGAAAAACGTAAATGTAAAAAGTCAGGTCCAAGGAAAACTACTTTATTAGTCAGATAGGAAACAGTGCCTAAAGCCCAAAACACTGCAGTGAATTTAAAATAGATCTTCCATGCGTGGGGTTCAGTTGATGAGGTGCTTTTAAGGGCTGAGTAATTCCTGTGGGGTTTTACTCCATGCCAGATATTGACCCAGAAGAATGATTAACGCAATGAAACTATAGAATTTATCCCCAGGATGTGGTCAACACACTGTATTCATGCATCCGTAGTTAAATGGGAAATGTGTCCTCCAAGTCTAATGTTGCCAGAAAGACCACGTCAATGCTTTGCTTTGTGCAGAACAGAATTTTTATTTCAACAAGTCTGAATCATGTCCATTCATTCATTTAGCAAATATTGTGACAGTAAGTCATCTGCCAGGAGCTGGGCAATGCACTGGAAATTCGAAGGCAAATAAGACATGGACACTTTCCCACAGGACTTCTCTGTCAAGAGGAACAAACAGGCTTATAAATATATAATCGGCACAACTGTAAGGGGATTCTAGAGGTATCTATAAGGGGTGTAAAAGCAGAGATGGGGACAACCACTTCACTGAGTTTAGCAGGTGTTTCTTGTCTTCTAACCAACATAATCTGGTTACAAGAGCACTGGGGTTCTGGGTTGAGGGGGCCATCCTTAGTAAAGTGGACCTGGGGGAAACCATAGTATAAATAACTTACCTTTGTGACTTGCTGAACAGTTCCATATTTCTCATTTGTTTGTGTGAAGAAATAGGCAGGCAAAAGGCAGCAGTGCCAGCTTAAAAATGGTGGCCAGCAGGAACAGGATGAAAGAATGTAAAGGAATGCTGTAACAAATATTTTTGTAACGTCTAGGTTAGTGAGGCTGATTTCTTGGCATGGCATAGGCATTTTACTCTTGGCAGTCCTCCGTATGATAAAGGCACGTTCAGAGTCAAAATCCACTTTCTAGCAGACTATGCATCCATTCGAACCACCTATGATCACATTTAAAACAAAAATCTAGCATCTTGAGAGAGACGGAAAATGGCGGGTGTGTGTGCAATGATCAGCACCAAACACTGAAAGCTAGTAACAAAAGTGACCAAATATTTTAATTCTTTGGATCTCTGGTGCAGATTCAAAAATTGGGAGCAATCTCTTCTGGCTGACCTGGCTGAAGAAAACTTTAATGGCTATTTTAAAAATGTAGTATGAATGCTGAAGAATTTACAAATCTATAGCTGCAAAAGCGACCTGCATATAGAGTTTACTGTCATTGATTCCAGTATATGTGTCTGGAGAACTCCCAAAGCAGAGCTTTATGGAAAACTGGCACATGCTTGGTGTTAGCTCAAGGCAGGTGCTGACTTTCTCCTGTAGAAACGAAAGCAGATAAGGTAACTTTTAAAGAAAATAACAGAAAATAACCTTCTCTTTTCTTACTTGTATTAACTCATAGGTTGGAAGTTGAAAAACAAACTTAAAAATCTAAGAATTACTGAATACTGGATATATCAGGGAATCAGATAAAGTGGAGAACCTTAAAGAGAAGTGTGCACACTTGTGAGCAAAAACTAAGCCACCAGGAACTAGAAAGATTGAACTCATGACTTAAGTGTTTATGAGAGATGACACTCGGTTAAGAGTACAGGCCACAGGGGAACTAGACCCCTTGGGTTAGACTCTCAGCTCCTCCACTGTATGTCTCTGGTCAAGCTACTGACAGTTCTCTCACTTGAAAATAATGACACCTACCTCACCGGGCTGTTGTGAGGATTGAATGAGATAATGCACATGAGGCTTAGCACAATGCCCAGCACTTAGTAAATGTTAAAATAAAAAAAAATTCAGCTGCTGTATTATAAGCATTCTCTCACATAATTCTCACAACCCTGCATGGAATGTCCAATGATCCTCATTTTCCTGGTATGGGGAATGTAAGTGTCTTAGCTAAACATTCCCACAGGTGATGGACTTTCTAAGTGATAGCCACGCCCTGCCTTCTTCCTCCCCTCCTTTTCCCAGGAAGCCATGCTATCCGTAGTGTAGATAGTCTTTCACTTGTTTCCCAAAACTCAATCTGTCCCATGGCTTTCTCCCCAACTATTCCCCCTTCATAATTCTCCATGATCCTCAAGTCCCTCCTTTTACTATGGAAACATATTTTGTTTTGTCATTGAATTTTGTTCATCAACATTTATTTTCAAATTATATTCCATTATAAATTACTATAAGATATTGGGTATAATTCCCTGTGCTATAGAGTAAGTCTTTGTTTGCTTATCTATTTTATGTATAGTAGTTTGGGTCTATTAATCCCATACCCCTAATTTGTCCCTCTCCCACTCCCTCTCACCTTTGGTAACCATAAGTTTATTTTCTATGTCTGAGAGTGTTTCTGTTTTGTATATACATTCATTTGTATTATTTTTTAGATTCCACACGTGAGTTATATCATATAGTATTTGTCTTTCTCTGTTTGACTGACTTCATTCTATAGGTCCATCCATGTTGCTGCAAATGGCAATATTTCATCCTTTTTTATGGCCGAGTAATATTCCATTGTATATGTATACCACATCTTCTTAAGTCAATCAGCTGTTGATGGGCCCTTGGGTTGTTTCCATGTCTTGGCTCTTGTAAATAGTGCTTCTCTGAACATTAGGGTGCAAGTATCTTTTCAAATTAGAGTTTTGTTTTCTTCAGATATATACCCAGGTATGGGGTTCCTGGATCCTATGGTAGCTCTATTTTTAGTTTTTTTAAGGAACCCCCATACTGTTTTCCATAGTGGCTGCACTATTTTACATTCCCATCAACAGTGTACAAGGGTTCCCTTTTCTCCACACCCTCTCCAGCATTTATTTTGTAGATTTTTTGATGATAGCCATTCTGAGCAATGTGAGATGATACCTCATTGTGGTTTTGAATTGCATTTCAATAATAATCAGTGATGTTACACATCTTTTCATTTGCCTGTTGGCCATCTGTATGTCTTCTTTGGAGAAATGTCTATTTAGGTCTTCTGCCCATTTCTTGATTGGGTTCTTTGTTTTTCAATATTGAGTTGTATGAGCTGTTTGTATATTTCAGATATTAACCCCTTGTTGGTAGCATCATTTGAAAATATTTTTCCCAATCTGTAGGTTGTCTTTTTGTTTTGTTGGTGGTTGCCTTTGCCGTGCAAAAGCTTGTAAGTTTGATTAGGTCCCATTTATTTAATTTTGCTTTTATTTCTTTTGCCTTGGGAGACTGATCTAAGAAATTATTGTTACAATTTATGTCAAAGAATATTTTGCCTATGTTCCTTTCTAGGAGTTTTATGGTGCCATCTTACATTTAGATCTGTAAACCATTTTGAGTTTATTTTTATGTGTGATGTGAGGGAATGTTTTAATTTCATTGATGTACATGTAGCTGTCCAGCTTTCCCAACACCACTTGTTGAAGAGACTGTCTTTTCTCCATTGTATATTCTTGCCTCCTTTGTCATAGATGAATTGACCAGAGGTGTGTAGGTTTATTTCTGTGCTCTCCATTCTGTGCCATTGATCCATGTACATCTTTCTGAGCCATGCTGTTTTGATTACCGTAGCTTTGTAGTATAGTGTAAAGTCTGGAAGGGTTATACCTCCAGCTTCGTTCTTTTCTCTCAGAATTGCTTTGGAAATTCTGGATATTTTGTAGTTTTATAGAAATTTTAGGATTATTTGTTCTAGTTCTGTGAAAAATCTCATGGGTATTTTGATAGGAGTTGCATTAAATTTGTAATTGCTTTGCGTAGTATGGCCATTTTAACAATATTAATTTTTCCAATCAGAGAACTGGGATATCTTTGAATCCTCTTCAATTTCCTTTACCAATGTTTTATAGTTTTCAGCGTAAAGGTCTTTCACTTTCTTGGTTAAGTTCATTCCTAGGTATTTTTTTGACGTAATTTTAAGTGAGATTTTTTTTTTTTTACTTTCTCTTTCTGATATCTCGCTGTTAGTATATAGAAATGCAAGAGATTTCTGTATATTAATCTTGCATCCTACTACATTGCTGAATTCGTTTATTAGTTCTAATAGTTCTGGGGTGGAGACTTTAGAGTTCTCTATATACAGTATCATGTCACCTGAAAATAATGACAGTTTTATCTCTTCCTTTCCAATTTAGAGATCTTTTATTTCTTTTTCTCACCTGATTGCTATAGTGAGGACTTCCAAAACTTTGTTGAATAGAAGTGGTAAGAGTGAGCCTCCTTGTTTTGTTTCTGAATTTAGTGGGAAGGCTTTCAGCTTTTCACCATTGAGTATTATGTTGGCTGTGGGTTGTCATAAATGGCCTTTATTATGTTGAGATATGTTGCCTCTATATCCACTTTGATGAGTTTTTATCATGAATGGTTCTTGAATTTTATCAAAGCTTTTTCTGAATCTATTGAGATAATCATTGTTTTTGTCTTTACTTTTATTAATGTGGAGTATCACACTGATTGATTTGCATATGTTGAACCATCCTTGCAACCCTGGAATGAATTCATCTTGATCATGGTGTATGTTCTTTTTTATGTATTTTTGCATTTGGTTTGCTAATATTTTGTTGAGGGTTTTTGCATCAATATTCATCAAAGATATTAGCTTGTAATTTTCTTTTTTGGTAGTGCCTTGGTCTGGTTTTGGTAATGGTGGCCTTGTAGAATGAATTTGGGAGTGTTCCCTCCTCTTTGAATTTTTTAGAATAATTTGAAAGGGATAGGTATAAGTTCTTCTTTATATATTTGGTAGAATTCCCCAGTGAAGCCCTCCAATCCTGGACTTTTGTTTGCAGGTTTTTTTAAAATTACAGATTCTATTTCACTTCTAGTGATTGGTCTGTTCAAATTATCTGTTTCTTCTGAATCACTCTTGGCAGGATGTATGTTTCTAGAAATTTGTCCATTTCTTCTAGACTGTCCAATTTATTTAGCATATAACTGTTCATAGTATTCTCTTGTGGGGTTTTGTATTTCTGTGCTATCAGTTGTCATTTCTCCTCTATTTTAAATTTTGTTTATTTGTATATTCCCTCTTTTCTTCTTGGTGAGCCTTGCTAGAGGTTTGTTAATTTTGTTTGTCTTTAAAAAAAAAAAAAAACTCTTGGTTTTATTGATCTTCTCTATTGTTTTTTAATCTCTATTTATTTACTCTCTGATCTTTATTATTTGCTTTCTTCTGCTGACTTGGTCTTTGTTTGTTCTTCTTTTTCTAATTCTTTTAGGTGGTACATTAGGTTGTTTATTTCAGACTTGTTTCTTGAGGAAGGCCTGTATGGCTATGAATTCCCACTTAGAACTGCTTTTGCTGCATCCTATAGATTTTGTAAAGTTATATTTTCATTTTCTTTTGTCTTGAGGTATTTTCTGATTTCTTTGATTTCATTGGTGACCCATTGGATTTTTAGTATCTTGTTGTTTAGTCTCCATGTGTTTTTTCTTTTCTCGTTTTTCTTTCTATGGTTGATTTCTAGTTTCATATCTTTGTGATCAGAAGAGATGCTTGAAATAATTTCTGTCTTCTTAAATTTGTTGAGGCTTGTTTTGTGCTCTAGTATGTGGTCTATCCTAGAGGGCATTCAATGTGCACTTGAAAAGAATGTGTATTCTGCTTTTTTTGGATGTAGTGGACTGTAGATATCAATTAAGTCCAACTTGTCTATTGTGTCATTTAGGGCCTTTGTTGCCCTAATTTTTCCAGAGTTTCTGTCTGGATGATCTGTCTATTGATGTCAGTGGAGTGTTAAAGTCTCCTACTATTACTGAATTATTATCAATTTCACCCTTCATATCTCTTAGTATTTGCTCTATATATGGAGATGCTCATGTACTGGGTGCATATATGTTAACAATTGTAATATCTTCCTCTTATATTGATCCCTTTATCATTATATAATGCCCATCTCTGTCTTTTGCTAGAGCCTTTGTTTTAAAGTCTATTTTGTCTGATGTGAGTGTTGCTACCTCTGCTTTCTTATTGCTTCCATTTCCATGATATATGTTTTTCCATATCATCACTCTCAGTCTGTGTGTGTCTTTTACCCTGAAGTGAGTCTCTTACCAGCAGCTTATTCCAGGTTTTTTTTATCCAATCAGGCAGCCTATGTCTTTTGATCAAAACATTTATTCCATTGCCATTTAAAGTAATTATTGATAGGTATGTACTTATTGCCATTTTATTCCATGTTTTCCAGTGGTTTTTGTGGTTTTTCTTTTTCATTTCTTCTTCTTCTTTTTTTTTCTGTTGTGATTTGATGATTTTCTGTTGTAGCATGCTTGAGTTCCTTTCTTTTGGTTTTTGTGAATCTATTGTATGTTTTTGATTTGGGTTACCATGGGGTTCATGTATGTTGATCCATAGCTTACCTACTTGCTTTAAATTGATAGTCATTCAAGTTCAAACACATTCTAAAAGATCTATTTTTTAAATCCTCTCCTCCACATTTTATGTTTTTGATGTCCTGTTTTATATCTTCATGCTTATACTTCTACTGCTTGCTGTAGTTATAATCACTCTTACAATTTTTTCTATTTGTTTTTCAATCTATGTACTGGCTTATTTATGTAATCTTCAGTCCTTTATATCTGCCTTTTCTATTGTGGTTTTCCCTTTCCTATAGATTCTTAGTACTTTTCTATTTAGAGAAGACCCATCAATATTTCTTTTAGGGTAGGCTTAGTATTGCTGAATCCTTTTAACTTTTGCTTGTCTGAGAAATTCTTTATCTCTCCTTCTATTCTAAATTATTATCTTGCTGGGTAGCGTATCCTATATTGCAGGGTTTTCCCTTTCAAGGCTTTGGATATATCATGCCATTCCCTCCTGCCCTGCAAAGTTTCTGCAGAGAAATCAGTTGATAGACTTACGGGGGTTCCCTTATAAATGACTCTTTGTTTGTCTCTTGCTGCCTTTATAATCCTTTCTTTATTTCTAACTTTTGCCATATTAATTATGATATGTCTTGGCATGGGTCTGTTTGGGTTTATCTTGTTTGAGACCTCCTGTGCTTCCTGTACCAGGATATGTGTTTCCTTTTTTAGGTTTGGGAAGTTTTCAGCCATAATTTCTTTTTGTAATTTAATTTTTACTTTATATTGGGGTATAGTTGATTTACAATGTTGTGTTGTTTTCAGGTGTACAGCAAAGTGGTTCAGTTTTACATATACATTTATCCATTCTTTTTCAGATTCTTTTCTGATATAGGTTAATACAGAATTCTGAGTAGAGTTCCCTGTGCTATAGAGTAGGTCCTTGTTGATTATCTATTTTATATATAGTAGTGTGTATATATTAATCCCAAACTCCTAATTTATCCCTCCCCCACCACATTTCCCCTTTGGTAACCATAAGTTTGTTTTTGAAGGCTGTGAGTCTGTTTCTGTTTTGTAAATAAGTTCACTTGTATCATCTTTTTAGATTCCACATATAAGTGATATCATATGACATTTATCTTTCTCTGTCTGACTTACTTCACTTAGTATGATAATCTCTGGGTCCATCCATATTGCTGCAAATGGCATTATTTCATTCCTTTTTATGGCTGAGTAATATTACATTGTATATATGTACCATATCTTCCTTATCCATTCCTCTGTCAATGGATATTTAGGTTGCTTCCATGTCTTGGCTATTATAAACAGTGCTGCAGTGAATATTGGGGTGCATGTATCCTTTTGATTTATGGTTTTCTCCAGATATATGCCCAGGAGTGGGATTGCTGGATTATATGTTACTTCTATTTTTAGTTTTTTAAGGAACCTCCATACTGTTCTCCATAATAGTTGTACCAATTTACATTCCCACCAACCATGTAGGAGGGTTCCCTTTTCTCCACACCCTCTCCAGCATTTATTGTTTGTAGACTTTTTGATGATGGCCATTCTGACCGGTATGAGGTGATACGTCATTGTAGTTTTGATTTGCATTTCTCTAATAATTAGCAATGTTGAGCATCTTTTCAATAACACTGATGAACATAGATTAAAAAACCCTCAACAAAATACTAGTAGACCAAATCTAACAATACATTAAAGGATCATACACCATGATCAAGTGGAATTTATCCCAGGGATGCAAGGACTTTTCAATATCTGGAAATCAATCAGTGTGATACACCATATTAACAAACTGAAGAATAAAAACCATACGATCATCTCAGTAGATGAAGAAAAACCTTTTGACAAGATTCAACACCCATTTATGATAAAAACTCTCCAGAAAGTTAGCATAGAGGTAACCTACCTCAACATAATAAAGATCATTTATGGCAAACCCATAGCTAACATCATACTCAATGGTGAAAAGCTGAAAGCATTTCCTCTCAGATCAGGAACAAGACAAGGATGTCCACTCTCACCACTTTTATTCAACATAGTTTTGCAAGTCCTAGCCAAGACAATCAGAGAAGAAAAAGAAATAAAAGAATACAAATTGGAAAAGAAGTAGTAAATCTGTCACTGTTTGCAGATGACATGATACTATACATAGAAAATCCTAAAGATGCTATGAGAAAACTACTAGACATCATCAATGAATTCAGTAAGGTTGCATGATACAAATTAATACACAGAAATCTCTTGCATTTGTATACACTAACAACAAAAGATCAGAAAGAGAAACTAAGGAAACAGTCCCATTTACCATGGCATCAAAAAGAATAAAATACCTAGGAATAAACCGACCTAAGGAGGAAAAAGACCTGTACTCTGAAAACTATAAGATGCAGATGAAAGAAATCGAAGATGACACAAACAGATGGAAAGGTATACCATGTTCTTGGATTGGAAGAATTCATATTGCCAAATGACTATAGTACCCAAGATTCAATGCAATCCCTATCAAATTACCAATGGCATTTTTCACAGAACTAGAACAAAAAATTTTAAATTTGTATAGAAACACAAAAGTCCCCAAGTAGCCAAAGCAATCCTGAGAAAGAAAAATGGAGCTGGAGGAATCAGGTTCCCTGACTTCAGACTATACTACAAATCTACAGTAATCAAAACAGTATGGTACTGGTACAAAAACAGAAATATAGATCAATGGAACAGGATAGAAAGCCCAGAAATAAATCCACACACCTATGGTCAGTTAATCTACAACAAAGGAGGCAAGAATGTACAATAGAGAAAAAATAGTCTCTTCAGTAAGTGGTGCTGGGAAAACTGGACAGCTACACGTAAAAGAATGAAATTAGAACATTCTCTAACATAATACACAAAAATAAACTCAAAATAAATTAAATACCCAAATGTAAGACCAGATACTACAGAATTCTTAGAGGAAAACAGAGGCAGAACACTCTTTGACACAAATTGCAGCAATCTTTTTGGATCCACCTCCTAGAGTAATGAAAATAAAAACAAAAATAAACAAATGGGACCTAATGAAACTTCAAAGCTTTTGCAGAGCAAAGGAAACACTAAACAAAATGAAAAGACAACCCACAGAATGGGAGAAAATATTTTCAAATGAAGCCGACTGCAAGGGATTAGTCTCCAAAATATACAAACAGCTCACACAGCTCAATATCAAAAAAGCAAACAACACAATCAAAAAATGGGCAGAAGACCTAAATAGACATTTCTCCAAAGAAGACATACAGATGGCCAAAAAGCACATAATTTCTTTAAATACATTTCCGATACCCTTTTCTCTTTTCTCCTTCTGGATCCCCTGTTATACATAGGTTGGCATGTTTTATATTAACCCTTGGATCTTGTATTTTGCTTTCACTTTTTTTTCATTTGTCTTTTTGTCTGGTGTTCTGATTGGTTGATTTCCATTATCCTATCTTCCAGATCACTGATTCATTCTTCTGTGTCATTTAATCAGCTATATATTGCTTCTGGATTGCTTTTTATCTCAGAAATTGAATTATCTCTTTTTGATTTGCTCATCCTGATAGTTTCTAGTTCCTTGTTGAAGTGATTTGTGTTTCTATCAATAATCTTTCTTAATTTAGTTGGCATTTTTATTACCACCTTTTTGAACTCAGGATCTGTTAGACTGGTGAGCTCTGTTTTACTATTTATTCTTTCAGGGGATTTCTCTTGTTCTCTTAATTGGGAGTAGTTCCCCTGCCTTTTAATTTTACTTAACTTTCTCTGTCTGTATGAATTTAGGAGAAATGGTTATCTATCGTGCTCTTGAAGGGGTGTTTTCATGTGGGCGCATCACTGTGTAGACTGTGTGTGATCATTGTTTTAGATGTGAGAGCTGGTTTTGATGTGGATACCAGCCACGTCTTTCCTCAGAGTGTGTTGGCCACTATCACCTTGATAGGGGGTGTGGTTGGTGTTGGGGGCTCTAAAGCCTGTGCAGGGTGTGAGGCAGGACTTTCTCTTGCTCCATAGCTGTTGCCGCCCTGTCAGGGGCTGGATCTGCTCCCCAGGTGCTGGAATAGAAGCCCTGAGGATCGGGCTTGACCAGGTTCCATTCCCCTTGAATGCGTTCCCTGCCCCAGAGGAGATGATCGCTGAAGCCAGGGAGACCCATGCACTCACAGAGTCACAGAGGACTGATGCATTGCCTGTGTAGGCATCTGTTGTTCCACTGGGAGACGGTCCAATCACGTCCCTCCTCCTATGTGTTCATCTCAGATCTAGTGGGAGGCTGTGGTGTGGAGTGGGCAGGGTCAGAGCATTCACAGGTTGTGAGATGGATCATGGCATGCAGATCAAGGTATCTCCTGCTCTACCACCAAAGCAAGCAAGCCACCACTGCCCCACCTGGACCACACCCCAGGCTCCCTGGGCTGTCCCTGAGCTGCTAGACCAAGTCTTCTCTCTAGGCCTGGCTGGCTCAGACCTCAAGTCAACTTGTGGCATCAAGTGAGCAAGACCAGGGCGTTTGCTGGGCTGGAGTGGAGACGGGAGCAGGCAACATGGTGCACCGATTCCCAGTGCCACTCCAGCAATCACTGACAATGGCTGCTGCTGTCCCACCCGGACTTCACTCCAGGCCCCCGTGCTATCTCTGAGTAGCTATACCAGGTCTTTTCTCCGTGCCTGGCTATCTCAGATCTCACACCAAGTTATGGTATAGAGTGAGCAGGGCCAAGGTGTTCGCCCCGCTTGGATTCGGGAGCGTGGTGAAGCGGCAGCCAGCAGTGCAAAGCTCTCTCCTCCCTGATTGTTGGCAAGCCAGCACTCACACACTCTTCACAGGTAGAGTCCAGGCTTCCCCAGCCCTTCTATCTGTCCCAGCAGTTCTCTCAACAGCCGAGGGAGCTTGTCTCCTCCACATAGACCCCAGGACTGGGAGCCCCAGTCTTTGGCTTGACCTGCTCACTCCTCAGGGTGAGGGTCCACCTTTGTGGAATTATTCTTCCTTTCAGATCCCTCCCAGAGGTGGAGGTTCCGACTTTATGCCTTTTTTCCATCCTACCCATTTATGTGGAGATCTTTCTTACAGGTTTGTTTGCATAGATGTTCTTCTGCCAGTTTCCAGTTCGTTTTTCATGGGAATTGTTCCACATGTTTTGATATATTTTTGATGTGTTTGTGGGGGAAGGTGAGCTCCACATCCTCCTACTCCACCATCTTGATCCTGTTCATCAACTTGTTTATGCCAAGGACACACAGGACTACTCCACATTAAGTACTGGTATTAGGGAAACCACCTTGACTATGTGGATGATAGCCTGCCGGTCTTTGGATACTTCTCCCACCATTATCTTTTCCTTAGTTTCTATTTTTCCATATTTTGTCAGCCTCAAAATATTCCATTCCATATCTGGACAAGGTTCCCAGGGAAGATGAAAACATTTTAGAGATCACAGATGATTCCAATTTCCATTATCAGACTACAGTCCCTTTTAAAGACTACAGGCAGTCAATAGAACCTGCTATGTAACTCAGAGAAGAGAGGAGGCCAGAGGGGAGAACACCTGTTTTCAAATATTTGAGGTACTGTCATGAGGAAGAGAGACTGATTCAGCCTCTTCTCCAAGGGCGGAAGCAGGCACTGGGTGGTGACTGTGGGGAACCAGATCTCAGGTTGAGAGAAGGAGCTGTTTCCTCCCAAGGGGGGTGCACTGTTAGGGGGTTGGCTGCCTTGAGCTCATGAACACTGCATCACTGGGAACATTTGAGCAGAGGTTGAATGCCACCTGTAGGCTTGTTCTGAAGGGGGTCCCTGCATGAAGTAGAAAGTATACTGTCCCCTGTTAGAATGCAGGAGTGTCACCTGGAATAGTTCTATAGGTGTTTAGCAGATAACTGAAAGAACAGTGAGACAGACTATGAAGAGCAACCTGGATGGGTTATTAGGTGGTGAAAAGAGTGTACACGCTGAGTAAAGGAGGATGCTTAAGAAAAACTACCCACCTTACCACTCTGTTTTAATCATCACTGATATCCAGAGAAACATAGTTCCTCTTTGGAGCCACCCAGGACTCAGAGAAGGCACTCTACTCGTCCTCTTCCCCCTTTTTTCCAGTGGGCCCTCCCATCCAGCAGCAAGTCAACTAAATGCCTCTGGCTGCTCTATGATGCTATTTTGGAGAAAGTCCCCAGGCCTGGAGGATCAGGTAGAAAGTCCATGTAAAGGGTAAGTGGCAGTAAATAAGAATGAGTGTATAATTGAGAATAGCCTTTGGGGGTTTAGATCTAATATCCTTGATTTCAGCCTAATGGGTGGATGGATTAAGGAACACCACTGCAGTGTAGCTAAAAGGAGGCAGAGTTGGGGGTAAGCATGGGGTGATAAAAAGCACAAGAGCCCGACAGGCAGCTTGGACTGGATGCATGTACCTCACATTAGAACTCCTCAGAATGGGCTGATGATGATGACTGCTATACAAAATAGCAAGTCAAAGAATTATTCAGTGGGTATTTGCTCCACAGAAATTAGATGTATGAGGTATCACATTCTTTTATCTTTCTATATCCAATTAGACTTGCTCTGAACCTCTAGTCTCCCCACCCCATCCCCTTGGCTTCTATAAGAATCTCAGGTCTTACTTGGTCCCAGGAACCAGGAGAGGGCCTAGTCCTTAGTCCCTAATGGATGCTATTATTTCCAAGGCTCCCATGTCACCACTGTTGGTGTCTGGCTCTCCCAGCTCTCAGCTGGCGACAGGGAACATGGACCATTGCTCTGAAGGCCTTGGTACTTGCTGATCATACCCCAGGCATCACTCTACCTGCCACCTCTTGGGGTTTTGGGAGGCAAGTGGGATTAGGATCTCTGCCATCGAATAGAATGCACAACCCCTTCATCTCCCAAGTTTGAGAAATGCAGATCGATCTTTCCAGCATTCAGTTACTGGGGCTTCTCCTTAACCCTCAAAGTCCCTCCTTCTCTCCAACAATCCAACTCTATCTAGGCTCCCTGAGCCAAAAATTTCAAAACGAAGTGCTGGTAAATCTCTTCCCGGGAAAGCGAAATACAGCCCTCTGGAGTGTGAACATGTGGTTGCTCTTCTGATGACCTGGACAGTTTTCAGTTATTTATTTGTATTTATTTAGCTTTTCATGTAAGCCAGACACTAGGACAAGTGGTTTTGCAATAAGCATTGTTTCATCGAATCCTCACAAAAGCCATACATGTAGGTAAGATTACTATTCCAGTCAGATGTATAAGACAAGTGAAGCTTGAAGTGATGGTTAAGGAACTTGCCTGAGGAGGTGGAGCTAAACCCAGGCTACGGATCCCAGAGCCCTGACTCACAATCACCACACCATCTACTTGCCTCTATGAAATTAATAAATTAATCCATCAATGTATAACTTTCTCATTCTTTTTGTGAGGATGCTACAGCAGAAAATAAGACACAGGTAAATTAATCAGGTTAACATGCCAGAATGATACCAGTTAAATCCCAGAGACCCCACACAGTAGGGTTTTAAGAACCTGAGATGCTTTCTCAGAACTCGGCAGACCCCGCAGGCCCTGGGGAGCTGCCCTGGAGGTTTTTTATCTTCTCTGTGGGCTGCAGGGCGGAGTGGGGGGCGGGAAGTGCATCTGCCTGGGTTAACTGTAGCAGTGCTCTCGTTGTTCTTGGCATCATGAATGCTCTGTGAAGAGACCCTCTGAAGTGTTCCTTTGAGAGAACGCTCCTTGCTCCTGCCTCTCTAGGCTCTCCCTGTCCCTTGGCTGCAAAAGAGATCATTGTGTTTCTTTTCTTTTTTCTTAAAAATTAAAAATATTTTCTATCCCCTAATAACTATTAAAACTATTATCCTCTTCAAACATCTTTTAAAAGGTAGTCACCATATGCAGTATTTTTTCACCAGCCATTCTTCAACTTCCTAGAGTCTAGTACTTACTACATGTCATATTTCAATATCTCTGAAATTAGAAATAAATCTTACATGCAGTGACATCTTTACAACTCTAATTGGCATTCTTTTGTTTGTTTTCAAGTAGTGTATAAATGAATGGTGCATCTTTGAAATGATGGCATCTTAAGAGTCAATGAACTATGATATGTATAATGCACAGTGGAAAGATTCCAGATTAGAACCTCCCCAAGGTCAGGTAAGAGAGAACCTCCCCAAGGTCAGGTAAGAGAAACTTTCTTATTTATCTAGTGCCCTCATCTCCCACACTCAGTGCTTAGCCCAGCAGTGCTAAATGTTTTAGCACATTTCATTTGAGATGATGAAATGTCTACTAGATGTAAACTATGTGTCAACCTTTGACAAAGTCCTGTCAATCACAAAGGTACTTCCAGTGATCTTTTCTACCACTGAAAATCTAACTAAACCACCAAACTCCTGAACTATAATTATTTATAAAATTTTTATTTACAAAAATATTTGATCAATAATGTCAGTAATTCATACAGATAAGAAATCATTCACAATACCTCAGGATATTTTGTTATTAATGTTGTACAGTTAGAAACTATTCCTATTGTTCAAACACATGGTTTTAGAGCTTTAGAAAACAAACTATTAGCTGATATAGCAAAGCAATACCAAGAAAATATTTTGACCTGCCCTATAGTATCTATGGATTACTTAGCTTAGAAATCTTGTTTTCATCTAGTTCAGACCGAGTACGTACATTATAAAGAAAAATAGGTATTGTTTTCATATGTGACTTAGAATGTGATCAGAACAGGGCTGAATGCCAGCCTCCATTAACAGTAAGGCAGCATCAGTCATTAATGGCCCTGTCCATTCTTATTGGTCAGTGTCCTTGCTGAACTGATTGATAATAATTTTAATATCTCTTCTGATCACCTAAGTATGATCCCAAATTAATTCTTCTTCAGTCATCGCTTAATAAAAATGTCATCATCTCAAGAAAGTAACAGGAATTTTATTCAAAACTTTTCCAAGGATGTGCTGGAGTCAATGTAATTTCTGTCCAATCACTGTGCATCACTTTGTACTTATATATTTATATAGTGCTGCACACTGAGGAGAGAGTCAGAAAGGGGACCATAAGTAAAATCGTCAACCATCAAAGAAACACCCTACTCTCTGCTCACATTTAAGAAGACAGGGAGCATAGGAACATTTGTGACAAGGATGAAATGACTACATTTCTCCTTGGTCATTACTTTATCTTCCAAAGTAAGTTAACCACCATCTTACTATGCATCCTGGTCCAATAACATTTTTTTTTAAATAAACCCAGGGCTGCAGTTTATTAAAAACTTAAACTTGCCCTTATAAACCTTACGGGAATCCAAATTTAGATAGCCAGAGATTTCTGGCCAACTCATCATTACTATTTCTTGAACTCTGGACATCTACGTACGTGGCTCCAAGCTGATTTGCATTCTGCACCAGTTACAGGAATGGATCTGCCAGGAAGTTTTGAAACGCGAGGACAGATAGGCCTCTTTCTTGGTTAATTCATAGCTCCAGTCCTACAGATCAGCCCAGCCAGGTCCTCCAAATCTTTTGCAATGAGCATTTTGAAACACATGGGTCATTTAGTTCTGGCTTCCATGCAGTTCAGCAAAATGCTTAGCCTAGAGAATTGCAAAAGTTTATGATTTCTCACCGAGGAATGAAATGTGACGCAGTAGAGCGCACTGCAGACATTTAATACCAGATGTTAATGTAAAAATTGGAAAATTGTGGCCTCACATGATTATCTGATCCCTGACCCGCAAAAACCCATTACAGTCCAGAAGGCATATCATTTCTGGCTTCTTCCACTATTAAACTTTGTGTCTAATTTTTTTAATGTGAAATAGTAATTCTGAGTTACTTAACTGAGATAATTAGATCATATCAGTCTTGAGGCATTTTGTGCACACACTAACAAAGTAATGCAATTCCTAACCATAAAAATCAGAAGTAAAGCAATTCTGATTTGTTGCATTTTCTAGTAATTTAAAAAAATAGTGTGAGGTATGTTTATTTCCCTTGTCTGTACTCCACCCCTATCTAACTTCATGAAATGCATAAGGGAAAGGAAGGAAAGGAGGAGATCTTGCTAACTTGCATCGAGAGGGAAAGAGAACACCTGAAATACAAATTTCCCAGCACTTTAACTTTGTTTTCACTCTTTCCCTGAATCTGTATCCTTAAGAAGTAGAATGACTGTTTTAGAAGGAGGATGGACTGTTTAGAAATCCCAGATCTATGAGGAGAGCTTGGTGTAGAATGAGTAGTTGCAGGTAAGAAGCTGCAGATTTGGTGTCACATCTCAGTGAGTTCTAGCTCTTTTACTTCCTGTGTGATATTGGACAAAGTGCTTAACCTCTCTATGCCTGAGTTTCCTCTTCCTAAAAGTGGGTTCAACACGAACATTCTGCCCACCTCACAGGGTTGTTGTAAGGCTCAAAGAATACATAAACTGAAAAGTTCTAAATAACTATGAAGGAAATAGCTCAAGCTCTGTTGTTTCAACTGGAATCCTGAGGAAGCTGGGACCCAAAGAATCTCCTCTAAGCCCAGGGACAGGTAGAGAGAACTTTAAAGTGGCCTCTTTTTACTGGGCATGAATATCTTACTTTTATTTCCTTATACTTTTGATATTTTAAAGGGCAGAGAGGAAAGCAGATACAAGATCTTAATGAATCACTAGTAAGAAATTGGTTCAACTGACCCAGACAAAAGCACTTCTATAGGGTTTAGCACCTGTGTGGTGAGGCTGAGAAAGACCTGGAGATAGCAGGACACCAGGGACTGTTCTAGAGAAATAGAAGCCGGCAGAAAAGCCAAGTCCTGCCCTCAAGAGAGCATCCAATCTGATCTCTTTCTCTCTCTCTCTCTCCCTCTCTGTCGTTCTCTCTCTCTCTCTCTCTCATTCTCTCTCTCTCTCTCTCGTTCTCTCTCTCTTCCCCATCTCTCTTTCTCCCTCCCTCTCTCCCTCCCTCCCTCCTTCCAATCAAAAACAATTGCAAATGCATAGCAGGCAATACTGGCAAAAACAGCTCAGAGAATGGGTGAATAAGAAAGGATCTTTGAGACCATGTGGACCAATTTCTCCGTTGATGGATGGACACTAAGGCCTGGGGAAGTTGGGTGGCATGCCCCGCCCCACACAAATCAGCAGCATCACTGCCACAAGAAGCCAGAGCTTGTGGCCCCCATTTCCAATGAATTTTTTTAATCTAATTTTCATTTTGTATCGTTGATTTACAATGTTGTGTTAATTTCTGGTGTACAGCAAAGTGATTTAGTTATACAAATATCCATTCTTTTTCCGATTCTTTTTCCATATAGGTTATTACAGAATATTGAGTAGAGTTCCCTGTGCTATACAGTATGTCCTTATTGATTATCTGTTTTATATATAATAGTGTGTGTATGTTAATCCAAAACTTCAGATTTATCCCTCCCCAGCCCACCTTTCCCCTTTGGTGACCATAAGTTTGTTTTCGAAGTTTGTGAGTCTGTTTCTGTTCTGTAAATAAGTTCATTTGTATCTTTTTTTAGATTCCACATGTAACTGATATATGATATTTGTCTTTCTCTGTCTTACTTCACTTAGTATATAATCTCCAGGTCCATTCATCTTGCTGCAAATGGCATTATTCAATTCTTTTTTATGGCTGAGTCATATTCCATTGTGTATATATATCTGTATATATCTATATCTATATATATATCTATCTCACATCTTTTTTATCCATTCATCTGTCGACTGACACTTAGGTTGCTTCCATGTCTTGGCTATTATAAATAGTGCTCCAGTGAACATTGGGGTGCATGTATCTTTTCAAATTATGGTTGTTTTTTCTCCAGATATATTCCCAGGAGTGGGATTGCAGGATCATATGGTAGCTCTATTTTTAGATTTTAAAGAACCTCCATACTCTTCTCCATAGTGGCTGTACCAATTTACATTCCCAGAAACAATGTAGGAGTGTTCCTTTTTCTCCGCACCTTCTCCAGCGTTTATTTTTTGTAGACTTTTCAATGATGGCCATTCTGACTGGAGTGAGGTGATACCTCATTGCATTTCTGATTCGCGTTTCTCTAATAATTAGTGATGTTGAGCATCTTTTCATGTGCCTTTTGGCCATCTGTATGTCTTCTCTGGAGAAATGTCTATTTAGATCTTCTACTCATTTTTTGATTGGGTTGTTTGTTTTTTGATATGGAGCTGTATAAGCTGTTTAAATATTTTGGAGATTACTCCCGTGTCAGTTGCATCATTTGCAAATATTTTCTCCCATTCTGTGGGTTGTCTTTTCATTTTGTTTATGGTTTCCTTTGCTGTGCAAAAGCTTTCAAGTTTAATTAGGTCCCATTTTTTAATTTTTGTTTTTATTTTCATTAGGAGGTGGGTTAAAAAAGATCTTGCTGTCATTTATGTCAGAGAGTGTTCTCCCTATGTTTGCTTCTGTGAGTTTTATAGTATCCAGTCTTGCATTTAGGTCTTTAATCCATTTTAAGTTTATTTTTGTGTATGGTGATAGAGAATGTTCTAATTTCATTCTTTTACATGTAGCTGTCCAGTTTTCCCTGCACAACTTATTGAAGAGACTGTCTTTTCTCCATTGTATATTCTTGCCTCCTTTGTCATAGATTAATTGACCATAGGTGTATGGGTTTATTTCTGGGTTTTCTATCCATTGATCTATATTTCTGTTTTTTGTGCCAGTACCATACTGTTTTAATTACTGTAGCTTTCTCGTATTGTGTAATGTCTGAGAGCCTGATTCCTCCAGCTCCATTTTTCTTTCTCAGGATTGCTTTGGTTATTTGGGGTCTTTTGTGTTTCCATACAACTTTAAAAATTTTTTGTTCTACTTCTGTGAAAAATGTCTTTGGTAATTTGATAGGGATTGCATTGAAACTGTAGATTGCCTTGGGTAGTATAGTCATTTTGACAATATTGATTCTTCCAAATCAAAGAACATGGTATATGTTTCCATCTGTTTGTGTCACCTTCGATTTCTTTCACTAGCGTCTTATAGTTTTCAGAGTACAGGTCTTTTGTCTCCTTAGATAGGTTTATTCCTAGGTATTTTATTCTTTTTGATGTGATGGCAAATGGTATTGTTTCCTTAATTTCTCTTTCTTATCTTTTGTTTTTAGTGTATAGGAATGCAAGAGATTTCTGTGTCTTAATGTTGTATCCTGCAAATTTACTGAATTCATTGATAGACTTTAAAATAAAGACTGTTACAAGAGACAAAGAAGAACACTACATAATGATCAAGAAATCAATCCAAGAAGAAGATATAACAATTGTAAATATATATGCAACCAACATAGGAGCACCTCAATATATAAGGCAAATGCTAAGAGCCATAAACGGAGAAAGAAAATTGACAGTAACACAATAATAGTGGGGGACTTTAACACCACACTTACATCAATGGACAGATCATCCAGACAGAAAATCAATAAGGAAAAACAGGCCTAAAATGAAACATTAGACCAGATGGACTTAATTGATATTTATAGGACATTCCATCCAAAAGCAGAAGAATACACATTCTTCTCAAGTACACATGGAACATTCTCAAGGATAGATCATGTGCTGGGCCACAAAGCAAACCTAGGTAAATTTATGAAAATTGAAGTCATATCAAGCATATTTTCTGACCACAGCACTATGAGATTAGAAATCAGCTACAAGAAAAAAAACTGTAAAAAAAGACAAACACGTGGAGACTAAACAGTATGCTACTAAACAACTAATGGATCACTGAAGAAATAAAAAAATACCTAGAGACAAATTGCAATGAAAACACGACAATCCAAAACCTATGGACATGGCAAAAGCAGTTCTAAGAGGGACGTTTATAGCGATACAAGCTTACCTCAGGAAACAAGAAAAAGCTCAAATAAACAACCTAACCTTACACCTAAAGCAACTAGAGAAAGAAGAAAAACCCAAAATTAGTAGAAGGAAAAAAATCTTGAAGATCAGAGCAGAAATAAATGAAATAGAGATGAAGAAAACAATAGAAAGATCAATGAAACTAGAAGCTGGTTCTTTGAAAAGATACACAAAATTGACAAACTTTTAGCCAGACTCATCAAGAAAAAAAGGGAGAGGGCTCAAATCAATAAAAATAGAAATGAAAAAGAAGAATTACAGTGGACACCACAGAAATAGAAAGGACCATAAGAGACTACTACAAGCAACTATATACCAATAAAATGGACAACATGGAATGGACAAATTCTTAGAAAGGTACAATCCTCCAAGACTAAACCAGGAAGAAATAGAAAATATGAACAGACCAATCACAAGTACTGAAATTGAAACTGTGATTAAAGAACTTCCAACAAACAAAAGTCCAGGACCAGATGGCTTCACAGGCGAACCTCATCAAACATTTAGAGAAGAGTTAACACCTATCCTTCTGAAACTCTTCCAAAAAATTGCAGAGGAAGGAAAACTCTCAAACTCATTCTATGAGGCCACCATCACCCTGACACCAAAACCACACAAAGATACCACAAAGAAAGAAAATTACAGGCCAATATCCCTGATGAGCATAGACAGAAAATTCCTCAACAAAATACTAGCAAACTGTATCCACCAATACATTAAAAGGATTATACACCATGATCAAGTGGGATTTATACCAAGGATGCAAGAATTCACTATCTGCAAATCGGTCAGTGTGATACACCACATTAACAAACTGAAGAATAAAAACCATATGATCATCTCAATAGATGCAGGAAAAGCTTTTGACAAAATTCAACACCCATTTATTATAAAAACTCTCCAGAAAGTGGGCATAGAGGGAAACTACCTCAACATAATAAAGCCCATATATGACAAAACCCCAGCTAGTATCATTCTCAACAATGAAAACCTGAAAGCGTTTTCTCTAAGATCAGGAACAGGACAAGGATGTCCACTCTCGCTACTTTTATTCAACATAGTTTTGCAAGTCCTAGCCACAGCTATCAGAGAAGAAAAGGAAATAAAAGGAATCCAAATTGGAAAAGAAGAAGTAAAACAGTCACTTTGCAGATGATATGATACTATACCTAGAAAATCCTAAAGATGTTACTAGAAAACTACTAGAGGTCACTAATGAAATTTTCTTGATCTCACATTGACTATGGAGGAGGTTTTGTTATCTACTTTTCAAATACAATCTAATAGTTTTTCCTTTGAGGAATTAAATTGATTTTGCAAGGAGCCATATCACCTTAAGAGATATATATCTGGAAACTCTTATCTCCCTTCCTCGATTCTTCCTCTATTCCTTTCTTTCTCTCTTTATCCCTCTTGCTTTCTTCACCACTCTTTTTCTTTCTTTTGATCATAGATATATATATACCTGAGGGCAGATGAGAGAGACAGAAACAGCAGATCTAAAATGGGAAACACAGTTTGTTCTTCTTTCCATTTTTTTCATTTTTTTATTGAAGTAAAAAAATTGATGTACCATATTGTGTTAGTTTCAGGTGTGTAGAATATTCAGTTCCTTTTTTTTTCAGATTATATTCCATTACAGGTTATTACAAAATATTGGGTGTAATTCCTTGTGCTATACCATAAATCCTAATTGCTTATATATTATATATAGTAGTTTGTATCTGTTAATCCCATACTCCTAATTTGTCCCTCTGCCCCTCTCTCTCCCCTTTGGTAACCATAAGTTTGTGTTCTATGTCTGGGGGTCTGTTTCTGTTTTGTATATACATTCATTTGTAATATTACTTAGATTACACATATAAGTGATGTCATATAGTATTCGTCCTTCTCTGTCTGACTTATTTCCCTAAGCATAATATTCACTAGGTCCATCCATGTTTCTGCAAATGTCAGTATTTCATTTTTTATGTTTGAGTAATATTCCATTGTATATGTATACCACCTCTTCTTTTTTTTTTTTAACATCTTTATTGAAGTATAATTGCTTTACAATGGTGTGTTAGTTTCTGCGTTATAACAAAGTGAATCAGTTATATATATACATATGTTCCCATATCTCTTCCCTCTTGCATCTCCCTCCCTCCCACCCTACCTATCCCACCCCTCTAGGTGGTCACAAAGCACCAAGCTGATTTCCCTGTGCTATGCGGCTGCTTCCCACTAGCTATCTATTTTACATTTGGAAGTGTATATATGTCCATGACACTCTCTCACCCTGTCACATCTCACCCCTCCCCCTCCCCATATCCTCAAGTCCATTCTTTAGTAGGTCTGTGTCTTTATTCCCATCTTGCCACTAGGTCCTTCATGACCTTTTTTTTTTTTTTTTCCCTTAGATTCCATATATATGTGTTAGCATACTGTATTTGTTTTTCTCTTTCTGACTTACTTCACTCTGTATGACAGACTCTAACTCCATCCACCTCATTACAAATACCTCCATTTAATTTCTTTTTATGGCTGAGTAATATTCCATTGTATATATGTGCCACATCTTCTTTATCCATTCATCCGATGATGGACACTTAGGTGGCTTCCATGTCCTGGCTATTGTAAATAGAGCTGCAATGAACATTGTGGTGCATGACTCTTTTTGAATTATGGTTTTCTCAGGGTATATGCCCAGTAGTGGGATTGCTGGGTCATATGGTAGTTCTATTTTTAGTTTTTTAAGGAACCTCCATACTGTTTGCCATAGTGGCTGTATCAATTTACATTCCCACCAACAGTGCAAGAGGGTTCCCTTTTCTCCACACCCTCTCCAGCATTTATTGTTTCTAGATTTTTTGATGATGGCCATTCTGACCGGTGTGAGATGATACCTCATTGTAGTTTTGATTTGCATTTCTCTAATGATTAAGGATGTTGAGCATTCTTTCATGTGTCTGTTGGCCATCTGTATATCTTCTTTGGAGAAATGTCTATTTAGGTCTTCTGCCCATTTTTGGATTGGGTTGTTCATTTTTTTGTTATTGAGCTGCATGAGCTGCTTGTAAATCTTGGAGATTAATCCTTTGTCAGTTGCTTCATTTGCAAATATTTTCTCCCATTCTGAGGGTTGTCTTTTGGTTTTCTTTATGGTTTCCTTTGCTGTGCAAAAGCTTTTAAGTTTCATTAGGTCCCATTTGTTTATTTGTGTTTTTATTTCCATTTCTCTAGGAGCTGGGTCAAAAAGGATCTTGCTGCGATTTATGTCATAGAGTGTTCTGCCTATGTTTTCCTCTAAGAGTTTGATAGTGTCTGGCTTTACACTTAGGTCTTTAATCCATTTTGAGTTTATTTTTGTGTATGGTGTCAGGGAGTGTTCTAATTTCATACTTTTACATGTAGCTGTCCAGTTTTCCCAGCACCACTTATTGAAGAGGCTGTCTTTTCTCCACTGTATATGCTTGCCTCCTTTATCAAAGATAAGGTGACCATATGTGCGTGGGTTTATCTCGGCTTTCTATCCTGTTCCATTGATCTATATTTCTGTTTTTGTGCCAGTACCAAACTGTCTTGATTACTGTAGCTTTGTAATATAGTCTGAAGTCAGGGAGCCTGATTGCTCCAGCTCCATTTTTCGTTCTCAAGATTGCTTTGGCTATTCGGGGTCTTTTGTGTCTCCATACAAATTGTGAAATTTTTTGTTCTAGTTCTGTGAAAAATGCCAGTGGTAGTTTCATAGGGATTGCATTGAATCTGTAGATTGCTTTGGGTAGTAGAGTCATTCTCACAATGTTGATTCTTCCAATCCAAGAACATGGTATATCTCTCCATCTATTTGAATCATCTTTAATTTCTTTCATCAGTGTCCTATAATTTTCTGCATACAGGTCTTTTGTCTCCTTAGGTAGGTTTATTCCTAGATATTTTATTCTTTTTGTTGCAATGGTAAACGGGAGTGTTTTCTTAATTTCACTTTCAGATTTTTCATCATTAGTATATAGGAATGCAAGAGATTTCTGTGCATTAATTTTGTATCCTGCTACTTTACCAAATTCATTGATTAGCTCTAGTAGTTTTCTGGTGGCAGTTTTAGGATTCTCTATGTATAGTATCATGTCATCTGCAAACAATGACAGCTTTACTTCTTTTCCGATTTGGATTCCTTTTATTTCTTTGTCTTCTCTGATTGCTGTGGCTAACACTTCCAAAACTATGTTGAATAATAGTGGTGAGAGTGGGCAACCTTGTCTTGTTCCTGATCTTAGTGGAAATGGTTTCAGTTTTTCACCATTGAGGACAATGTTGGCTGTGGGTTTGTCTTATATGGCCTTTATTATGTTGAGGTAAGTTCCCTCTATGCCTACTTTCTGCAGGGCTTTTATCATAAATGGGTGTTGAATTTTGTCGAAAGCTTTCTCTGCATCTATTGAGATGATCATATGGTTTTTCTCCTTCAATTTGTTAATATGATGTATCACGTTGATTGATGTGTGTATATTGAAGAATCCTTGCATTCCTGGAATAAACCCCACTTGATCATGGTGTATGATCCTTTTAATGTCCTGTTGGATTCTGTTTGCTAGTATTTTGTTGAGGATTTTTGCATCTATGTTCATCAGTGATATTGGCCTGTAGTTTTCTTTCTTTGTGACATCTTTGTCTGGTTTTGGTATCAGGGTGATGGTGGCCTCGTAGAATGAGTTGGGGAGTGTTCCTCCCTCTGCAATATTTTGGAAGAGTTTGAGAAGGATAGGTGTTAGCTCTTCTCTAAATGTTTGATAGATTTCGCCAGTGAAGCCATCTAGTCCTGGGCTTTTGTTTGTTGGAAGATTTTTAATCACAGTTTCAATTTCAGTGCTTGTGACTGGTCTGTTCATATTTTCTATTTCTTCCTGGTTCAGTCTCGGCAGTTTGTGCATTTCTAAGAATCTGTCCATTTCTTCCAAGTTGTCCATTTTATTGGCATAGAGTTGCTTGTAGTAATCTCTCATGATCGTTTGTATTTCTGCAGTGTCAGTGTTTACTTCTCCTTTTTCATTTCTAATTCTATTGATTTGAGTCTTCTCCCTTTTTCTCTTGATGAGTCTGGCTAATGGTTTATCAACTTTGTTTATCTTCTCGAAGAACCAGCTTTTAGTTTCATTGATTTCTGCTATTGTTTCCTTCATTTCTTTTTCATTTATTTCTGATCTGATCTTTATGATTTCTTTCCTTCTGCTAGCTTTGGGGTTTTTTCACTCTTCTTTCTCTAATTGCTTTAGGTGCAAGGTTAGGTTGTTTATTCGAGATGTTTCCTGTTTCTTGATGTAGGCTTGTATTGCTATAAACTTCCCTCTTAGAACTGCTTTTGCTGCATCCCATAGGTTTTGGGTCGTCGTGTCTCCATTGTCATTTGTTTCTAGGTATTTTTTTGATTTCCCCTTTGATTTCTTCAGTGATCACTTCGTTATTAAGTAGTGTATTGTGCAGCCTCCATGTGTTTGTAGTTTTTACAGATCTTTTCCTGTAATTGATATCTAGTCTCATAGCGTTGTGGTTGGAAAAGATCCTTGATACGATTTCAATTTTCTTAAATTTACCAAGGCTTGATTTGTGACCCAAGATATGATCTATCCTGGAGAATGTTGCATGAGCTCTTGAGAAAAATGTGTATTCTGTTGTTTTGGGGTGGAATGTCTTATAAATATCAATTAAGTCCATCTTGTTTAATGTATCTTTTAAAGCTTGTGTTTTCTTATTTATTTTCATTTTGGATGATCTGTCCATTGGTGAAAGTGGGCTGTTAAAGTCCCCTACTATGATTGTGTTACTGTCGATTTCCCCTTTTATGGCTGTTAGTATTTGCCTTATGTATTGAGGTGCTCCTCTGTTGGGTGCATAAATATTTTCAATTGTTATATCTTCTTCTTGGATCGATCCCTTGATTATATGTAGTGTCCTTCTTTGTCTCTTGTAATAGTCTTTGTTTTAAAGTCTATTTTGTCTGATATGAGAATTGCTACTTCAGCTTTCTTTTGATTTCCATTTGCATGGAATATCTTTTTCCATCACCTCACTTTCAGTCTGTATGTGTCTCTAGGTCTGAAGTGGGTCTCTTGTAGACACCATATATATGGGTCTTGTTTTTGTATCCATTCAGCCAGTCTGTGTTTTTTGGTGGGAGCATTTAATCCATTTACATTTAAGGTAATTATTGATATGTATATTCCTATTCCCATTTTCTTAAATATTTTGTGTTTGTTATTGTAGGTGTTTTCCTTCTCTTGTGTTTCTTGCCTAGAGAAGTTCCTTTAGCATTTGTTGTAAAGCTGGTTTGGTGGTGCTGAACTCTCTCAGCTTTTGCTTGTCTGTAAAGCTTTTAATTTCTCCATCACATCTGAATGAGATCCTTGCTGGGTAGAGTAACCTTGGTTGTAGGTTTTTCTCCTTCATGACTTTAAGTATATCCTGCCACTCCCTTCTGGCTTGCACAGTTTCTGCTGAAAGATCAGCTGTTAACCTTATGGGGATTCCCTTGTGTGTTATTTGTTGTTTTTCCCTTGCTGCTTTTAATATGTTTTCTTTATATTTAATTTTTGATAGTTTGATTAATATGTGTCTTGGCGTGTTTCTCCTTGGATTTTTCCTGTATGGGACTCTCTGTGCTTCCAGGACTTGATTAACTATTTCCTTTCCCATATTAGGGAAGTTTTCAACTATAATCTCTTCAAATATTTTCTCAGTCCCTTTCTTTTTCTCTTCTTCTTCTGGGACCCCTATAATTCGAATGTTGGTGCGTTTAATGTTGTCCCAGAGGTCTCTGAGACTGTCCTCAGTTCTTTTCATTCTTTTTTCTTTATTCTGCTCTGCAGTAGTTATTTCCACTATTTTATCTTCCAGGTCACTTATCCGTTCTTCTGCCTCAGTTATTCTGCTATTGATCCCATCTGGAGTATTTTTAATTTCATTTATTGTGTTTTTCATCGTTGCTTGGTTCCTCTTTAGTTCTTCTACGTCCTTGTTAAATGTTTCTTGCATTTTGTCTATTCTATTTCCAAGATTTTGGATCATCCTTACTATCATTATTCTGAATTCTTTTTCAGGTAGACTGCCTATTTCCTCTTCATTTGTTAGGTCTGGTGTGTTTTGACCCTGCTCCTTCACCTGCTGTGTGTTTTTTTGTCTTCTCATTTTGCTTATCTTACTGTGTTTTGGGTCTCCTTTTCACAGGCTGCAGGTTTGTAGTTCCCGTTGTTTTTGGTATCTGTCCCCAGTGGCTAAGGTTGGTTCAGTGGGTTGTGTAGGCTTCCTGGTGGAGGGGACTAGTGCCTGTGTTCTGGTGGATGAGGTTGGATCTTGTCTTTCTGGTGGGCACGTCCACGTCTGGTGGTGTGTTTTGGGGTGTCTGTGGCCTTATTATGATTTTAGGCAGCCTCTCTGCTAATGGATGGGGCTGTGTTCCTGTCTTGGTAGTTGTTTGGCATAGGGTGTCCAGCACTGTAGCTTGCTGGTCGTTGAGTGAAGCTGGGTCTTGATGTTGAGATGGAGATCTCTGAGAGATTTTCACCGTTTGGTATTCCGTGGAGCTGGGAGGTCTCTTGTGGACCAGTGTCCTGAAGTTGGCTCTCCCACCTCAGAGGCACAGCCCTGATGCCTGGCTGGAGCACCAAGAGCCTTTCAACCTCACGGCTCAGAATAAAAGGGAGAAAAAAATAGAAAGAAAGAAAGAAAGAGGATAAAATAAAATAAAATAAAGCTATTATAATAAAAAATAAGAAAAACAAATTATTAAGAATAAATGTATTCAGAAAAAAATTTTTTTTGATTTTTAAAAATAGATTTATTAATTTTTTATAATAAAAAATAAGAAAAAAAATTAAGAAAAATTATTTTAAAAATATTTTTAATTTTTTAAAATAAAAAATATGAAAAAACTTATTAAAAATTTTTTTTAATTTCTAAAAATAGAAAATAAGGAAAAAATTATTAAGAAAACATTTATTAGGAAAAAAAAATTTTTTAAGTAAAAAAAAAAAAACAAACGGACGGACCTAACCCTAGGACTAATGGTGAAAGCAAAGCTATACAGACAAAATCTCACCCAGAAGCATACACATATACACTCACAAAAAAAGGAAAAGGGGAAAAAGTAATATATCCTGCTCCCAAAGTCCACCTCCTCAATTTGGGATGATTCGTTGTCTATTCAGGTATTCAACAGGTACAGGCACATCAAGTTGTTTGTGGAGCTTTAATCCGCTGCTTCTGAGGCTGCTGGGAGAGATTTCCCTTTCTCTTCTTTGTTCGTACAGCTCCCGGGGTTCAGCTTTGGATTTGGACCCGCCTCTGCATGTAGGTCGCCTGAGGTCGTCTGTTCCCTACCCAGACAGGATGGGGTTAAAGGAGCAGCTGCTTCGGGGGCTCTGGCTCAGTCAGGCCAGGGAGAGGGAGGGGTACGGATGCGGGACAAGCCTGCAGCGGCAGAGGCCGGCGTGACGTTGCAGCAGCCCGAGGCGCGCCTTGCGTTCTCCCGGGGAAGTTGTCCCTGGATCACAGGAGCCTGGCAGTGGCGGGCTGCACAGGCGCTTGGGAAGGGCGGTGTGGAGAGTGACCTGTGCTCGCACACAGGCTTCTTGGGGGCGGCAGCAGCAGCCGTAGCGTCTCCTGCCCGTCTCTGGGGTCCGCGCTGATAACCGCGGCTCGCGCCTGTCTCTGGGGTCCGCGCTGTTAGCCGCGGCTCACGCCTGCCTCTGGGGTCTGCGCTGATAGCTGCGGCTCGCGCCCGTCTCTGGCGTTCGTTTAGGCGGCGCTCTGAATCCCCTCTCCTTGCGTGCCGCGAAACAAAGAGGCAAGAAAAAGTCTCTTGCCTCTTTGGCGGCTGCAGACTTTTTCTCGGGCTCCCTTCCGGCTAGCTGTGGTGCGCTAACCCCTTCAGGCTGTGTTCACACCGCCAGCCCCAGTCCTCTCCCTGCGATCCGACCGAAGCCCCTGGGCCTCGGCTCCCAGCCCCCGCCCGCCCCGGTGGGTGAGCAGACAAGCCTCTCGGGCTGGTGAGTGCTGCTCAGCGCCGATCCTCCGTGCGGGAATCTGTCCGCTTTGCTCTCCGCACCCCTGTGGCTGCGCTCTCCTCCGTGGCTTCGAAGCTTCCCCCCTCTGCCACCCGCAGTCTCTGCCCACGAAGGGGCTTCCTAGTGTGTGGAAACCTTTCCTCCTTCACAGCTCCCTCCCACTGGTGCAGGTCCCGTCCCTATTCTTTTGTCTCTGTTATTTCTTTTTTCTTTTGCCCTACCCAAGTACGTGGGGATTTCCTTGCCTTTTGGGAGGTCTGACGTCTTCTGCCAGCGTTCAGTGGGTGTTCTGTAGGAGCAGTTCCAAGTGTAGATGTATTTCTACTGTATCTGTGGGAAGGAAGGTGATCTCCGCGTCTTACTCTTCCGCCATCTTGCCCCCCCTCCCACCACATCTTCTTAAGCCAATTGTCTGTTGATGGGCACTTGGGTTGCTTCCATGTCTTGACTATTGTAAATAGTGCTGCTATAAACATTCAGGTACATGTACCATTTTGAATTAGAGTTTTCATCTCTTTGGGATATATGCCCAGGATTAGGATTGCTGCAGCCAGAACTTGAAGGGCCAAGATCTCAGAGAGTAGCTGCACGCATTAAGAGAGTCTCATATTTTACACTGCTTTTGCTCCCAGGGCATTTACCAATTCAAATCATGGGGCATGATAATATGGAAGAAGGTGGCCTAAAGCTGTGGTAATCTCACTGAGCCAGAGAAACAGTACATCCAGGACTTGAGGAGTTAAGTTCCCAGAAAAAAAGGAACCAAAGAAAAGTGAGTCTGACTTTCTGCATGCAGTTTTTGTTTTGGTGCATTTTTATGTCTTCTAAGCTATATGTGTGTAAGTTAAGAAACCAAAAATCAAAGCAAAAAGCTGTTAGCAAGACGCTAAAATGCTAAACAGACATTTTAGTAGCCTTTGGTGCTGACAATATAAAAGCTGGAGTTCAGAACCTTCAAGTAGAAAAGGCCAATGAAATACCCCAAATTTTCAACTGAGATTTTCTTCTTTTATTGAGGTATGGTTGATTTACAATGTTTTATAAAGTTCAGGTTTATGTAATAGTGATTCACAATTTTAAAGGTTATACTCCATTGATAATTATTATAAAATATTGGCTATATTCCCTGTGTTGTACCATATATCCTTGTAGCATATTTTATACATAGTAGTACCTCTAAATCCCCTACCCTATCTTGCCCCACCCCCTTTTCCTCTCCCCACCGGTAGCCACTGGTTTGTTCTCTATATAGGAGTCTCTTTTTTGTTATATTCACTAGTTTTAGTTTTTAGATTCCATGTATAAGTGATGTCGTGTAACATTGTGTTTCTCTCTCTGGCTTATTTCACTTAGCATAATACCGTCCAAGTCCATCCATGTTGTTGCAAATGCCAAAATTTCATTCTTTTATGGCTGAATAATATTCTATTGTATATACATACCACATATTCTTTATCCATTCATCTGTTGCTGGACACTCAGGTTGCACCCATATCTTGGCAATTGTAAATAATGCTGCTATGAACATTGGAGTGCATTATCTTTTTGAATTAGTGGGGATTTGGGGGGTTTTTTGGGGTTTTTTGATATATACTCAGGAGTGGAATTGCTCAGTCACAGGGTAGTTCTATTTTAGTTTTTTGAGGAACCTCCATACTGTTTTTCACAGCAGTGGAACCAATTTACATTCCAACAGTGTACGAGAGCTTCCTATTTTCCACATACTTGCCAACATTTTTTATTTGCAGACTTTGTAGACTTTTTGATGATAGCCATTCTGACAGGTATGAGGTTATATCTCATTGAGGTATTAATTTGCATTTCTCTGATTAACAATGTTGAGCATCTTCTCGTGTGTCTGTTGGCCATCTGTATGTTTTATTTGAAGAAATGTTTATTAAATTGGGTTGTTTGTTTTTTTGCCATTGAGTTGTATGAGCCATATATATGTTACTTCTTGTTTGTTTTTATTGAAGTAGAGTTGATTTACAATGTTGTGTCAGTTTCAGGTGTACAGCAAAGTGATTTACTTATACATATACATATGTATCTATTCTCTTCCAGATTCTTTTCCCTTCTAGGTTATTACAAAATATTGAGTATAGTTCCCTGTGCTATACAGTAGGTCCTTGTTGGTTATTTATTTTACATATAGTGGTGTGTATATGTTAATCCTAGTCTCCCATTTTATCCTTCCCCCATCTTTCCCCTTTGGTAACCATACGTTTGTTTTCTATGTCTGTGGATTTATTTCTGCTTTGTAAATAACTTCATTTGTATCTTTTTTTTTTTTTTAGATTCCACATATAAGCGATATTGTAAGATATTTGTGTTTCTCTATCTGGCTTACTTCACTTACTATGATCTCACTAGGTCCATCCATGTTGCTGCAAATGACATTATTTCATTATTTTTTATGGCTGAGTATTATTCTATTGTGTGTGTGTACATATATATATATATGCACACATACCTATATACCACATCTTCTGTATCCATTCATCTGTCAATGGACACTTAGGTTGCTTCCATGTCCTGGTTATTGTAAATAGTGCTGCAATGAACATTCAGGTGCATGTATCTTTTCAAATTAGGGTTTTTTCCAGATATATGCCCAAGAGTGGGATTGCAGGTTCTTATGGTAGCTCTATTTTTAGTTTTTCAAGGAACCTCCACACTCTTCTCCATAGTGGCTGTACCAATTTACATTCCCAGAAACAATGTAGGAGGGTTCCTTTTTCTCCACACCCTTTCCAGCATTTATTATTTGTAGATTTTTCAATGATGGCCATTTTGACTGGAGTGATGTGGTACCTCATTGTATTTCTGATTTGCATTTCTCTAATAATTAGCAATGTTGAGCATCTTTTCATGTACCTTTTGGCCATCTGTATGTCTTCTCTGGAGAAATGTCTATTTTGTCAAATGCTTTTTCTGAGTCTGTTGAGATGATCACATGGTTTTTATCTTTCCTTTTGTTAATGTGGTGTATCACATTGATTTGCATATGTTGAACCATTCTTGTGACCCTGGAATGAATCCAAATTGCTGTATGATTATTTTTTTTCTATTGTGGATTTTGTTTGCTAATATGTTGTTGAAGATTTTTGCATCTATATTCAACAAAGATATTGACATGTAATTTTCTTTCTTTGTAGTGCCTTTTTTTGATTTAGTATCAGGGTACTGGTGGTCTTGTGAAATGAATTTGGGAGTAATCCTTCAATTGTTTGGAATAGTTTGAGAATGATCAGTATAAGTTCTTCTTTATATGTTTGGTAGAATTCCCTAGTGAAGCCCTCCAGTCATGGACTTTTGTTTGCAGGGAGATATTTTTTTGTTTGCTTGTTTGTTTGTTTTTTATTACAGATCCTACTTCACTTCTAGTGATTGGTGTGTTCAAATTATCTGTTTCTTCTTGAATCACTCTTAGCAGGCTGTATGTTTCTAGAAATTTTCTAGAATGTTTAACATAATGTTTAACATTATGTTTCACATAATGTTTAATGTTTAACATTATGTTACTAGTATGTTTCTAGAAATTTGTCCATTTCCTCTAGATTGTCCAATTTATTTGGCATATAACTGTTCATAGTATTCTCTTGTGATTTTTTTGTATTTCTGTAGTATTGGTTATTGCTCCTCTGTCATTTCTTATTTTGCTTATTTGGATCCTCTCTTTTCTTCTTGGTGAGCCTGGCTAAAAGTTCGTCAATTTTGTTTATATTTTCAAAAAACTAGCTCTTGCTTTCATTGCTCTTTTGTCATTTTTATTTTATTTTACTCATTTCCTTTCCAATCTTTATTATTTCCTTCATCCTGCTGACTATGAGCTTTGTTTGTACTTTTTCTAATTCTTTTAGGTGGTAGGCTGCCTTGTTTATTTGAGACTTTTCTTGTTTCTTGATGGAGGCCTGTATCACTATGAACTTCCCTCTTAGAACTGCTTCTGCTGCATCCCATAGATTTTGTAAAGTTGTGTTTTTATTTTCTTTTGTCTTGAGGTATTTCCTGATTTCTCCTTTGATTTCATCTTTGACCCACTGGATTTTTATTAGCATGTTGTTTAGTCTCCATGTGTTTGTTCTTTTCCCATTTTTCTTTCTGTAGTTGATTTTTATGTTTATACTGTTGTAATCAGAACAGTTACTTGAAATAATTTCTATCCCCTTAAATTTGTTGAGCCTCATTTTGTGACCTGGAATGTGGTCTATCCTGGAAAATGTTCCATGTGTGCTTGAAAAGAATATGTGTTCTGGGTTTTTTGGATGTAGTGTCCTACAGATACCAATTAAGTCAACCAGTCTATTGTATCATTTAGGGCCTCGGTTGCCTTATTGATTTTCTGTCTGGGTCATCTGTCTATTGATGTCAGTGGGCTGCTACAGTCTCCTACTCCTATTATATTATTGTCAATTTCTCCCTTCATGTCCCTTAGTATTTGCTTTATATATTTAGGTGCTCCACTATTGGGTGCATATATGTTAACAAGTTTAATATTATCTTCTTGTATTGGTCCTTTTATTGTATATAATGCTCTTCCTTTATAGCCTTTTTTTAAAAAAGTCTATTTTGTCTGATATGAGTATTGTTACCCCCACTTTCTTGTTGTTTCCATTGGCATGAAGTATCTTTTCCATCCTCTAACTTTCAGGCTGTGTGTGTCTTTCACTCTGATGTGAGTCTCTTGTAGGCAACATATTGAACAGTCCTGTTTTTTAATCCAGTCAGCCACTCTATGTCTTTTAATTGGAACATTTTTTTCATTGACATTTAAAGTAATTGTTGATAGATATGTACTTATTGCCATTTTATTCCTTGTTTTTCCAGTCTTTTTTTTTTTTTTTTTTTTTTGGTTTTTGGTTCATTTCTTTTTGATTTTCCTGTTTGGGTTTGATGATTTTCTTTTATGGTATACTTGTGTTCCTTTCTTTCTGGCTTTTGTGAATCTACTGTAGTTTTTTGATTTGTGGTTACCATGAGGCTCATTATGTTGACCCATAACTATATTTAGTTGCTTTAAACTGATAATCATTTAAATTCAAATACATTCTAAAAGATCTATTTTTTAATTCCTCTCCCTCATATTTTGTGTTTTTGATGTCCTAGTTTACATCTTCATGCTTTTACTTTTACTGTTTACTTTAGTTATAATCGCTTTTACAATTTCTTTTGTTTGTCTTTTAATCTATGTACTGGTTTATTTAAGTGATCTTCAGTCCTTATTATATATTTGACTTTCATATTGGGATTTTCCCTTTCCTATAAATTCTTGATTCTTTTCTATTTAGAGAAGACCCTTCAATATTTCTTTTAGGGTAGGTTTAGTATGCTGAATTCATTTAGTTTTTGCTTGTTTGATATATCCTTTATCTCTCTTTCTATTCTAAATAATAATGTTGCTGGATAGAATATCCTAGGTTGCAAGTTTTTCCCTTTCAGGACTTTGGCTACATTGTGCCACTCCCTTCTACACTGCAAAGCTTCTGCAGAGAAATCAACTAATAGCCTTATTGGGGGGGGGTCCCTTGTAACCCTCGTAAATGACTGTCACTTGCTGCCTTTAGAATCTTCTCTTTATCTCTAACTTTTGCCATATTAATTATGATATGTCTTGGCATGGATCTGTTTGGATTCATCTTGTTTGGGACCCCCTGTGCTTCCTGTAGGATATCTGTTCCCTTGTTTAGATTTGGGAAGTTTCAGCCATAATTTCTTCAGATATATTTTTGATACCCACCTCTCTCTTCTCTTTCTGGAACACCTGTTATGCGTAGGTTGGCACATTTTACATTATCCCATAGATAACATATGTTGCTTTCATTTTTTATTTGTCTTTCTGTCTGCTGTTCTGACTGGGTGATTTCCATTATTCTATCTTCCAGATCACTTATTTGTTCTTCTGTGTCATTTGGTCAGCTACCCATTGCTTCTAGATTGCTTTTTATCTCAGAAATTGAATTATCCCTTTCTGATGGTTCATCTTTATAGTTTCTAGTTCCTTGTTGCAATGATCTGCATTTCTATCAATAATCTTTCTTAATTCAGTTAGCATTTTTATTACCACCTTTTGAACTGAGGATCTGGTAGACTAGTGAGCTCTCTTTCATTATGTTTTCTTTCAGGGGATTTCTCTTGCTCTTTTTATTGGGAGTAGTTTCTGCATTTTCATTTTATCTAATTTTCTGTGTCTATGAATTTAGGAGGAACTGTTATCTTTTGTGGGCTTGAAGGGTGTTTTTATGTGGGAGCATCCCCGTGTAGACTCTGTGTGTGTAATATCTTCGGTGAGAGGGTTGGTTTTGATATGGACACCAGCCACATCTTTCCTTAGGGTGCTGGCTCTTTTCCCCTTGATTGGGGGTGTGGTTGGTGTTGGGTCTAAAGTCTGTGCAGGGTGTAAGGTGGGACTTCCTCTCTGTCCATGGCTGTCGCCGTCTTGTCAGGGGTGAGGTCTGGTCCCCAGTAGTGAGAGTAGAAACCCTGACATTCAGGCTCAATCAATCAGGCTCCGTTCCCCCTGAGTGCATGCCCTGACCTAAAGGAGGTGATTGCTAAAGCAAGTGTGAAGCCCATGCATTCACAGAGGATAGATGTGCTGCCTGTGTAGGCCTCTGCAGCTCCACCTGGATGCAGCCTAAGGTCACATCCCTTCCCCTGTTGTGTTGGTCCTAGATCTAGTGCAAGGTTGTGGTGTGGAGTGGCTGGGCCAGAGCATTCACTAGTCTAGGACTGGGGTTGGGGCTTTGTGACTGCAGGAATTGAGGTGGCTAAGCTGCTGCCAGAGATCTGGGCTGTCTCTGTGGCAGGCATCTCCCAGGACCTGTCTACCCCAGATCCAGTGCTAAGCTGCAGTGTGGAGTGGGTGGAGCTGGAGCACTCACTGGGCTGGGAGACTAACTGTGGCATGCTCCTGCAGCTCCGCCCAAGCATGCACTGACAACGACCACCACCACCCTAACTGGGTCACACCCCAGACCCCAGTCTGTCTCTGTGTAGCTATCCCAAGTATTTTCCCAGGGCTGGTTGGCCCAGATCTCATGCCAATCTATGGTATGGAGTGAGCAGGACTGGGTGTCTGCCCTATTCAGATTGGGGAGTGCAGTGAGGTGACAGCTGCCAGTGCAAGTCTCTCTCTGTCATGACTGTTGGTGAGACAGCACATGCACACTCCTTGGAGTAGAGCCTGGGCTTCTCCAGCCCTTCTATCTGTCCCAGCAGTTCTCCCAGTAGCCAACAGGCTTTGTCTCCTCTGTGCTGTTCCCGAGGACTGGGACACCCAGATTGTGGCTCGACCTGCTCGCTCCCCCAGGTGAGGGTCCACCAATGCAGAACTTCTTTTCCTTTCAGATTCCTCTCAGGGGTGGGGGTCCCTACCCTATGCATTTTTTCTGTCCTACCTTGTTACGTGGAGATCTTTCCTGCAGCTTTGGTATAGGAGTTCTTCTGCCAGTTTCCAATTAGTTTTCCTTAAGAATTGTCCCATATGTAGATTTTTTTTGATGTGTTTGTATGGGGAGGTGAGCTCCACATCCTCCTATTCCGCCATCTTGATCCCTCCTCTGGGAAACACAATTTGTAATTGCCTATAAGAGCTCAAAAACTTGGACAGAGACTTTAAAATCACATAGTTATCAACTTTAGTCCTGAATATAGAATTTTTTTCTTTCCAAATAATCTGATAATATTTATGTAAATCTAAAATTTTACTATTCCCCAGTGCATCACCATCACCACTCAGGCTTTTTTATCTTCAGGCTCAAAATAATCCCTGGCACTTGAATGACCTCGCAATGGGTACGTGAGTTCATTTGCATCTCATGGGGCCAAAGTAAACTGATAAATGTGTTTCTCTCACAGCTATCCACATTATCTGTTTATAAACAGCCTTATTTAATTTGAACTGAATTTGCAAACGTGGACCATTCCTAATCTTTCCCATCCCTTAAACATAGGTCAAATTGGTTCATTTTATTCCTGACTCTGATCCTAAGAATGATGTACATTTTCCCTAGGCATGTAAAGGAGAGAAAAAAAGAAATCAGTTGATCAATGGAACAAAAACTCTCCCCAATGAGTTTCCAATAAAGAGACTAAACATCAAACACCACAAGTGCCAAAATATTTAGTAAAAGTTTGCAAATCTTTCAAAAATGTTACAACGCAGTGAAACTAATGACAAATTAGACACTGAAAACTAACATCTAGTTAAGTCTATGCAGGCATGTAGGAGAACAGGGACTATCTAAAAGCATTAACTATGATTAAACCACTGTATTAGGCTCTTTTATATGTATCTCATTTGATCCCATTCAGGAAAAGTTATCCCAGACTTGGAAATTAAGGCAAAAAAAAAAAAAAAAAAAAAAAGGATTGTGTGATCCATTAATATCATGCTAGCCCATTATCCATCAAGCCCACCCAAGGGCCATCTGACTCTTTTGGGAAATATAACTTTGACTAATAATGCAATAAGGACCAGATTAAGGATTCTGTAAAGTTGGAGGATGATTTATAGAAAATTGATAAGGCATGATGATCATTTATTTTTGTTTTCTGATAGCGAAATTTACCTCCAAGGTTATTTCCCTTTAGAATACTAACCAGTTTTAGATCTTACTTTGCAATCTCATTTCATCAATGCCTTTTCCACTGATTACTTAAATTCCAGTTCTTCACATTTGCTCTTGTATTCTGATTGAGTTAAATGGCACTTAACTCATCATCTATTCACATGAGAATTATGTTGTCAATGATTTAAGAATTTGTGCTTTGACAATCCTCGAACAACCACATGAGGTAGGTAGTATATCCTCATTTTACAGAGGAAGAAACTGAGTCTCAGAGGAAGCACATTACCTGCCCAAGCTTACAGAGGTAAGAAGTGACAGAACTGGAGTTTGAACACAAATATGCTTGAATTCTTTTACAGATACTATACTGATGACTCACATATGGACTCAAATTTGGACTGGCACATCTCCAAAAACTCAACCTCATGTGTTTGAATTATAAATATGACAGCTGAATATCAAAACCAACTAACTCTGAATGACCTACACCTGCATATTTAAATAAGTAATTAAAAAGAAGACTGTTTATTAATTTGTTTGGTTTCAAATCTGAACTTTGTAAAACTGGAAACATTGAAAGTATTTGCACATACATTACATGGAATAGTATCATCAAAGTGTGAAACTCCAGTGCTTTGCTGAGTCCATTAATAGCTCTAGATGAGGCAGAGAAAATAACTACTGAAGTTGTTATAAAAGTCATTGAAAAGTATTTTTAGAATACTTTCCAGAGTCTCTCTTTGACATTTCATGAACATGTCCCTGAGAATTTTTTGAATTAAATTTGACCAAATTGTCAGCCTATTCCACTGTAAAGATGTTCAGTCTACTTTGTCTCTAGACTAGTAGAAAAATGTGGAATACCAACATGTTTTTCTGCTCTTCAGGCCTGAAGGTGATTTGTTGTCCTGCCTGAACACACAGGTAGGGATCAAGGCTGGACAGTGAGAAGCTGCTGTAAGTCTGGAAGCACCTTAGTGTACAATGTGTACCTTTTAAATCTTAAAAGTGTATCTTGGGAACGGCTGATCTTACATATATAAGTGTTAATCTGTCACAAGGATGCTTTTCAGCTGGGATATATGCCTTGTGAATGCACCCTTTTATTCACCTGAAGACCCATTCTCTGTATATGCAGATTTACAAGTGTTTGTTTCTCCATAAATAAGATTCTAAAGTACAGATCGATTGGTATCTAGGTTGATAAAAAAAAAAAAACCTGTGCTGGTATTGTGAGGGTTTTGTCCACCAACTCATGAATTTGGACAGTGACCTCTGACCTGGTTTTCAGTAGAGCACGTCTCTGTTGGATGGCACTGGCCACTGTCTGGCACAGATTTAGGTTAAGCGAGGCCATCTGCCCCACCCCTAGCCCCTGATCTTAAACTCTGGAGCCAGCTAATTTCAGCTCCAGACGAAGTGAAAAGAAAGATAACTGTGTGGTTCAAATTCATCTTGACTCACAGTTTCACTGTTTTATCCTGGCTAAAGCTGCTCACTGTGTCTGTGGTTTTCTTACATAAATTTTCAATCCAGCTAGTGCTATTATACAGTGTCTTTTCCAACCCTGATGTCGGGGGTGGATTTTTAGCTCGCATATTTTTTCCAGATGTGATAAGCTCTCCATAGCCCTCTTGGTGAGCAAAAGCATATCCAGATCTTCTCGAGCTTGATCTCCGAGTCTGAGGCTTTCGGCTACGCAGGGGTCTTGCCTTCTTTTGAGCCTTCTGCCACTGGCGGATCTGGAGACAAAGGAGACCCAGAGTGAGATAAAGCATCCAGATGATAGACTCCATGCAGTGGGCCACTTTGTGAAGTGAAAGCCTTTTCTGTAAAAACAACATCAATGATAACCAAGTACTCAACTTCACTGCAAAATCAAGTTTTTCACCTAAAAGCCAAGCAATTTTCTACCCAAAAGATTACACTGGATACTGGTTAGTTTTTATCTCTACTGAGAGAGAGACTATTAAGCAAACAAGAAGTGTTAAGACAAATTTCATTATTGTCCCCATCTCATACATCCACCTTAAGTGAACAGGAACATACTTTTGTACAGAAAGATTTTCTAACGTGCACCAGCCAAATACAGTCAGTATAAAAATTTACAGACCCATTTGCCCCATATAAGTCTTTATTCTCTCTTTTAGAGGTTCTCAGGATCCAATAGCCATTAGTAACTGGACTAAGAGAAAATTTAGAACATGAGAGTCAGAAAATTTCAAACTCTTGTGGTAGGTCAAAGTACCACGGGATTTTCAGTGTTTTGATTTCTTTGGGGGTTTTTTGTGGTCTTTTGAAGAGCTCAACATTGTTTGGGTGGGTTTCTAGCATTTCTTTCATTTCCCTATAATGCCGAGGAGGAAGAGATCCAAGGTTTGGTGCTCAGCACCTTGTTCTTTAGGTCAGCTGATCGATTGCTTGGCTTCTGACTTTCACGTCAGGAGAAAGCCATTAAGCAGAAAATCATGATGTGTATAAACATAGGAAGAAATGAGCATCAGCTTCCTTCAGCTCATCCATCATGTTCTGAGTTTACATCAGAATGAGCTCACAGAGCCAAAGGGAAAGGACAAACATAACAGGGGAATCCATGAATCACTTCAGAAGGAATCTCTTGGTACTTTGGCCCCAGAACACGAAGGATTTCATGATAAGGGAATTTCTACCTCAGTTCTTCTCAGCATCATCAGCCTGGTCACTCCCCCCCTCAATATTTCCCCCTTCTCAAGACATAGCTACAAATGCATCTCTTCTGTCTCCTTTTCTCATCTATCTGGGTCCTGACCTAACTTGACATTGTGTTGCTTATACCCCTCTTTCCATAAAATACTGAAATATGTTCTGTTAATCCCTTGACTTAGGTATTTCTAGAATCTATTCTTTCTGTTTTTCTTCTAACTTTATATTTTCCAATCCAGCTATCATGTTGCTGTTCCCTTTCTTAATCTGTTCAGAAAGTAACCTCTCTCCCATGTTTAACAATCTGCCACTATATTTCTACAGAAATTTAGAGCCCCTTCACCTCATACTTTGCTTGTCTCCCTTTACTTTCCCCAAGTCAGTAACTTTCCCTCTAGCTTGCCTTTGCCTTGGAGCAAATGTCCAAAATGCTGCCAGCAAGCTTGTTTTTTTTAAAGTCAACTTTTAAAAATATCCAATTTAACTTGTAATTTACAACTCCCCACCTACATTTAGTGTAGACAGTTAGTTATCTTCATTGGCACTCCCAGGGCTAGTATGTTCAGTTGTGGGCAGTTCCAGCCACTGTGATGTGATGCCGTGCACCTGTAGGTGTTTGCTGATGGGAAGTTCATTAGCTCTTTTATGGACTTCTAATCAGGCAGAGGACATGATTCCAAGAGCAAAGAACCAACCCCTCAAGTACCCAGCAGCACTACAACATACCTGATCACTCAGGGTTGGGAATAAATCCACCTTCAAAAATCTGAATGCCACCACAGGCATAACTGAAGCCACTATCGTTAAGAGAATAACAAGCCAGATGCACTTCTGGGTCAAGGAATGTCGTGCATTTCCTATTATTAAAGAAAAATAAACATTGTGATTATAAATAAAACTGATTTATTGAATTAATTGGTTCTTTGTCTATTCCCATAAGGTCTTTTTTGAAAGGGACTTTTGGACTACCTAGGAGAACCACTGGGTATCTTCCCCAGTATATCATATGCTCAGTGGTGATAAGAATGGTAAGATCACCCTTGGGAACTGCTTCACGGCCTGATCACTAGGGGACTGCCAGCCAGAGCCAAGCATTCTCTGATCCAGGCTCAGTCCAGCTTCACTCATGAAGCAGAATTCTCTCATCCAGCCTCAAAATCCCTCAACTACAAAGCAGCCATTATTTTTAAAGGCACATTTACCCTTATGGATTCAAACAAAACTATCATATCAAAACTACACAATGTATGTTCTGGATGCAGGTACAATCGCAAATACTGGTCTTCTCAACTGGCTATGTCATAAAAGGTGAGCTGTATCCACTACAGGGTCAACCTTTTAAATTCAGGCAACAGCCCCCAAAAACCTGCCTCAAAGGGACTTACCAATCTCTCTAGTGTTCACTCGGTTATGAAGTACTCAAGGTTCCAAGGAGATCAGAGACGCTTCTGGGTTTGTGAAAAGAGCATTCTCCACACTGGGAAACCACTGATTCAGCCATACAATATTCTAGTTCAATAGAGTAGTGAAACTCATTTCCAAGCCTGGAGCCAGTTTTCTTATTTATTTTATACTCACACCTCGTATACTGGGATGTTTGTTTAAACAAAGCAATAAGGGTCAATAAGGCAGGCAGACAAACTATACAGAAGATGTCAACCCTACTTATGTTACCAAAATGAACTGTTGTTCCTGTTGGTTTTCTAGGCATATGATACCTCCAACTATCCAGGTTCCCCCTCCCAATGCTATAGTTAACACAATTTTAATGGGCTTTGGGTGTGATGCTTGGCTCCTTATTGGAATGTCTGCATTTTCTGTCTTAGGAGGATAGACTCTGCCTACCAAAGAGCACTTGATTGCATTTGCCTGGGCAGAAACAAACCTGACTCAGTAAATTAAATGTCTCTTTGAGCTCCCTGAAGCTCAGTACCCCCAGGCATGGCTGGAAAAACAAGCATCACTTTAAAACCACACTCCTGCTTGCTGCTGGCTACTAAGGAAAAAAAAAATTTTCTTAAACCTCAATGTTGATTTAAGTTTTGAAAAGTCTCATTGGAACCCAGTAATTAATTCCTGGAATGGCATGTGCTTAGAGAGTGGTCCCCACACAAACTACTTTCTCCAGTTGAGGCATTCCAGTCTCATTATGCATGTTCGAATGCTGTCTTAGGACTGGAAGTCTTCTGGTTAATGCACTGAACTTTCAGATTTGGCAACCAAAAAGAAAAGAAAAACCTTAAAAGTAGTTTAAATGGCTCTTTTTTTCCTAATATGTTTGTTTATTCTTATTCACAACCATCATGTTTATACATGGTTGGAATCTTTTGATAAGTAAAGGATTAACATTACATATTAAGTAAGAGAGGTACAATTTAAAGATTTCCATGTACACACAGAGGAAGGCCAAAATTGAATACAATACTCTTAAGCATATACATGCATTTAAATGGAATTGCAATTTCAGGTGCCTTTGGAAATGTATAACCCTATAATTGCTCTTATTTTGCTTTCTACATGAATCAGTCTTCTAAGAATTATTTTTCTAGACTGGATTTCCCAACTAGTGGATGCAAATCTGTCTTGCCTAATCGAGCTCAAGTAGGTTGTCACTATGTATCTCTCTTTTCCACAGTTTGCTGGGATGAACTCAGAAACATCACTGTTAACCAACTTATTTCACACACACTAGAGATTTCAAAACTCCTTTAAAAGTCTATTAATAGCCCCACTGTGTAAAGCTCAGTGGCCCTTGCTGGGAATCATTTTGAAATGTGGAGTGCAATGATAGTATACTCCAAAGATAGACCAGATATATACTCTTTGTAGAATCATAGAATCTCAGGGGTTTAAGGGATTTTAGGAGGTCTTTTGCTACCCATGTGCTGTTCGATGTCCCCAACCAGTAACCAAGCCACATTTGCTTTAATCATCATCTTCATCATCATTGTGGCTAACATTTACCAAAAAAGTATTATGTACCAGGCTACATGCTAAGCATTTCATATGCATTATGTCATTTAACCCTCACCAATTTCCTATAAAAGTAGGAACTATTAACATCCCCACGTTTAGAACTGAAGACATTAAGGCATGAAAAGGAAAAGAAACTTGCCTAAGGTCACACAGCTTATAAGTGGCAGAGATGACACTTGAACACTGGCTGTCTAACTACAGAGCCTATTCTTGGTGCCACTCATGGCCTATGTCCAGCAATTTTTAAAAGGCTCTAAATTATACATTATTTCTTTTCTAAATGCAAATAAGTTCCACAGGTAAACTTTGGCAGAAATGTTGGTGATAATGTGGCATAAAAGGGAAAGCCTGGCATTTCTTTCTCTTCCCTCTATCATACATGAACTTCACAGGTTTTTCAGGTATCCCTGATCTATATGTGCTATGCCTCTTATTTGGAAAGGGACAGACTACTGCATCTGGGCTGTTAGGAACCTGTAAGCAGCTATCTCAGTGATTCTGCATCTAGTAGGGACAGCAAGACCTAATCTTTTGGAGCTCACTTCAAGCCTGTAAGCCCTCAGATGTCTGGTTCAATCAATTCCTAGAGACAGAATTATTGGTCATCCCTAATCCCACCAAAAAAAGAAAATAAATTACAAAGACAAATCAATGACAACTGGACAGTAGGCCCCAGCAAATAGTAGGACTCACTTACCAACAAATGGAAACTGGCTTGGGAAGATGCCAAAGAGGCCATTACTGTGCATGGTAAATAAAATGGAGAAATAAGTGGCAATACTGCCCCAGACAAAGACATGATTAATGATAGTCCAGTAACTGGTATCCAAGGCTATCTGTAAATAAAGTCAAACACAAAGGGGAGATTGCTGAGGATTAAAAGGGCATCATTTTACTGAGTAATGTTTCCTCAGAACTGTTCTGTGAGAAGACAGTTGCACTTGTCTAGTTTCCAGCCAATCATAGGCCTCACCACTTTCTGCACAACACAGGGGACTAATGTGACATTTCTGGTAGACAATTGACTTTAGGACTTATATCTGCAAGCCATTATATCTAGCAACGTTGAGTCAAACATCAGGAAATAAAATGTTAAACTTTTTTTAAGTGAGAAATAAGAAAGCAGAATGGTTTCTAATTTCAAAGCTACTTTCCAAGTTGCTCTCAAAATTTTTCTATTGGAAAACTATTTTTCTTAGTGAGCAAGTGCAACATTTTAAAATCTGCACATAGGGCTTCCCCGGTGGCGCAGTGGTTAAGAATCCGCCTGCCAATGCAGGGGACACGGGTTCGAGCCCTGGTCCGGGAAGATCCCACATGCCGCGGAGCAACTAAGCCTGTGCACCACAACTACTGAGCCTGCACTCTAGAGCCCGTGAGCCACAAGTACTGAGCCCATGAGCCACAACTACTGAAGCCCGTGCACCTAGAGCCCGTGCTCCGCAACAAGAGAAGCCACCACAACGAGAAGCCTGCGCACCGAAACGAGGAGTAGCCCCCGCTCGCCGCAACTAGAGAAAGCCCATGCGCTCAGCAACGAAGACCCAACGCAGCCCCAAAAATAAATTAATTAATTAATTAATTTTAAAAAAACACCTAAAAAAAAAACTGTACATAGATTTTCATATGACCATTTTGACACAGGTATAATCTGTTTACATCAATATTCTAATTCGTTCTGGTTATCATTTCTCTTAAGTTATTCAAATAATAGCAAAGAAAAATCCTTAATCCACTCTTGGCATAAAATTCAGAAGCTGGGGTTCATGGTGATCTGGGAACATGCTCACAAGCCATTCTCCCTTCCAATAACTTGTTATGGCAGCGCAGCCGAAAAAGAGTAACCTGTTATGGGGAGACCAAGAAAGCCACTGGTGAATATGAACACTTGAGTTCTCAGAGAAAAAAAAAAGTAGGTTCTAGCATCCTTATTTGCATATCAGAGGCACAAAATGGTCCAAGTGAAGGTTTGCATTTCTAGCACAGTCTGATGCAAGGCCACAGGTTTACTGCCTGCCTGAGGGGCTCTACCTACATAGTAAACAGATCCCTCTCTGCACATGGAGACATACTTCCCCTTCCCACATGACGTTTACTGTGCTTTAAAATGATGCCCCATAAAAAGAATGCTGGCAGCCTTGATGAAACTGCAGGGGTGCTAAAGGGACAGCCTTTACTTTCTTCAAGAGGCCTGAGAACAGAGAGCCCTGCTTTCCATGCCTCAGCAAAGAGATGCTGGCTTTCCAGTTCATTTGTCGAGACATTAGACCAAAATCTGCAGCTGTACCTTTCACCACCTGTCAGTTCATCACCATTAAGAGACACCAGTAGCCTGACCTGTGTGGGTATGAGTAGGCAAAGAAAAATCACAACCAATTTAAGAGGACGCAATTGAAAAAAAAAACAAGAACAAGTGGCTCCTGTTGAGGCAGACCTAATGGGAAAGACAGACAAGCACTATAACAACAACAAAAAAAGTAATGAGAACTCTTAAGGAGATGCAATTAGATCATAGAAAAAACTTCTGGAAGAAATAAAAGCATTATTTCTGAATTTAAAAATTCAGTAGAGAAACCAAACAATAATAGTCACTGATGAGAACTGAATTAATATTCTGGGAAAAACAAATGGAAACAATATCTCATAACAGGGCAAAAACTTGAAGAAATGGGAACCGTGTCCAAAAAGATATGAGACACGGATGGCAAATCCATAGATGTCAGATCCATGGTCCCAATATAAGAAATAATGGCATCACAGAAAGAGGAAAAGAAAGAAAGAGAGAAGTAGCAATCAAAGAAATGACAGAGAAAACTGCTCTGGGATAACAAACAGCAAAGATTTTCAGATTGGGAGGGTACTGTAAATTCTAGGAAAATCAATGAAAGAAGTTATGTTCTGGTGACATTTGTGAAGTCCAAGGATAAAGAACATAAGCTTCTAGACACAGAAGATATTATTTACAAAGGAAAGAGAATCAACTTAATATCAAACTGCTACACTGCAACGGATGTAGTGGAAAATCATTTACAAAGTTCCTAAAGAAAAATGCTCTGATTTAAGAATCTTATGCCCATCCAATATATCATTGAGTAAAGATAAAGAAAGATTTGAACTCAAAAGCATACCATCTATGTACCCCTTCTGCAGAAATTACTCAAGCTTAGACAGAGAGGAAAGGATGTTAACGCCGCTCTCAAAATGAGCTTATTCACAAAATTCCTGAAACTTATTCTGTGTGTTAAGGACAGCAGTGTCTGATTGAAGCCATGCTTTCATGATAGATGCCTTAGCTGTGTCAGAGGCTTCCAAGTCACTCCATTATCTCCTCCTCTGCTACAGAATTGAACACAGGGGAACTAGGTATGGAGAGCTCACAAAGCACCCATATGCTTTATTTAGTTGTGAAACAGACAAACAGAACTCCTCTTTGAGTGGAGAAATCTGGTTCTGATTTTGGATGCTACCTGTCTGACTGAATTTTGGACTTCCAAGATGTAGAGTGTTAGATGGCTTTGGTTTGAACTTAATGATACTCACTTAGATGGATCAAGGCATGGCAGAGATGCCATTTAAAAGCAGTATATTTACATTTGATTCATTCAATCTATTAAATATTTATTGAGTCATGAAGAGAAAGTCTGGGGTTTAACAAGATCTTTCATTGGATATAAGAGGCTAAGATTTGTAAAAGACATTGTTTATAGGATAGAAAAAGGACTCACCACAGGCAATTCAAACTCTATAAAAATTAAGCCCTTGATTTATACTTTCCCCTTCAAAAAAAACACCCCCCAAAAAAACCACACACAAAAAAAGACAAAAAACCTAGGTGACATGGCTTAACGTATCCACCCAGAGGTACAGACTTTAATGGATTGGAAAGCTTTCGTAAATTCTAACTCAATATCTAATGGTATTGTCCACCACTTGCATAAAAGAGGAAATAGAAACAAACTCAAGATGCCTCATGAAGATCAATGGATCATCAAAAATCATTCTTACCAGATGCGAATGTAAATCGGTGCAGCCACTATGGAAAACATTATGGAGGTTCCTCAAGAAATTAAAACTAGAGTTGTCATATAATCCAGCAATCCCACTCCTGGGCATGTATCTGGACAAAACTGTAATTTGAAAAGATACATGTACCCCAGTGTTCATAGCAGCACTGTTTACAATAGCCAGGTCATGGAAGCAAGTGTCCATCAACACCAAGTATCCATTGACAGATGAATGAATAAAGAAGATGTGTGTGTGTATGTGTGCGCGCGTATATATATATATATATATATATATATATATATATATATATATATATATATACGCGCACACACCCACAGTGAAATACTACTCAGTCATTAAAACGAATGAAATAATGCCATTTCTAGCAACATGGATGGACCTAGAGATGATCATACTAAGTGAAGTAAGTCAGAAAGAGAAAGACAAATGCCATATGCTATCACTATATGTCAAATCTAAAATATGACACAAATGAACTTATTTACAAAACAGACTCACAGACATAGAGATCAGACTTGTGGTTGCCAAGGAGGGGGGGGGGGTGGTTGGGAGAGGGATGGATTAGGAGTTTGGGATTAGCAGATGCAAACTAGAGTAAGTCCCCTACATACGAACCTTCAAGTTGTGAACTTTCAAAGATGCGAACGTGCGTTCACATGTCCAATCATGTAAGTTAGTTCATGTGTCTGGAGTACATTGTCACGTGTGTGCATCCTCTACAAGTGGTTGTGCTTTTGTGTACTTTACTGTAGAGTACTGTATAGAGTACAGTAGTACAGTATCTTTATTTCAAGCTAGATCTGCAAGAGGACGACTTCATTGAACTCCTTGCTGTGCAACACGAGGAGCTTACTAATGAAAACCTGATGGAATTGGAGGCCCAGAGAAAGGATGAAGAGAGACAAGAGGAAGAAGAAGTAACTGAAGAACCGAAGAGATTCACGATGCAGGAAATGGCAAGGGGTTGTGTAGAATGGTACATGAATGTTGCACTGGCCGTTCAGAATGCAGTCCAGTGCCACCATGTCATCTATGACTAGAAAAAAAGAGCTACCACCCAGACATCACTGGACTGTTTTTTCAAGAGGGTAGATAGATTGAATCCAGCAAGGAACCAGAACCTATGCCATCAACATCAAGCATGAGTGAAATTGCAGCTTGTCCTCCATCTCCTATTGCTGACAATCCTTCAGCTCTATCACCTCCCACCTCCTCTCCCTCCTCGAGTCAGTAACTCTTCTTGCCTGTTCACTCGATGCCAGCCCCTGTGTGCCAGCTGTTGTACTGTACTACTGTACTTTTCAAGGTACCGTATTATAAGATTTAAAAGGTTTTCTTTATTTTTTGTGTTTGTTTTTTATGTATTATTTGTGTGAAAAGTATTATAAACCTAATACAGCACAGTACTATATAGCCGATTGTGTTAGTTGGGTACCTAGGCTAACTTTGTTGGACTTAGGAACAAATTGGACTTACGAACCGAACACACTCTCAGAACAGAACTCGTTTGTATGTAGGGGACTTACTGTATTATATATAGAATGAATAAAGAACAAGGTCCTACTATATAGCACAGGAAACTACATTCAATATCCTGTGATAAACCATAATGGAAAAGAATATGATATGTATGTGTATAACTGATTCACTTTGTTATAAAGCAGAAACTAACACACCATTGTAAAGCAATTATACTCCACTAAAGATGTTTAAAAAAAAAAAAAGAATATGAAAAAGAATATATTTATGTATAACAGAATCACTTTGCTGTTCACCAGAAACACAACATTGTAAATTAACTATACTTCAATAAAATGAATTTTTAAAAAATCATTCCTACCAGAAAAACTTCTATGAATTTGAGATTCGGATGTGCCACATACATAGCGTTGAACCTCTTGATAATTCCACAGAAATGTACTGCCAAGTAAATGTTATATCTCACTTTGAAACCTGGAAGTTACTAAGTCTTATAGAAGTCATGGGAAAGTTTCTGTTATCATTGGAAAAATTTTCTTCCAAGAAGACAGCACAAGGAGGAAGTAGTAGTATAATCATTTCTCTTTACATGCAACGTGCAGTCCCAAGAAGTGACTGATTCATCGTGAGGTTTCCACTAACATGGAGGTTATAGACACCCAATGCTAATCTCCTACATCTGGAAATTTATGTTAAAGCTTCCTGTTTTAATCTCAAAGTGTGTAGTTAAAAAGAAAACCCCAGTATTCCTTTAAAATTACTGTCAACAAATGAAACAGAATTTTAAAAGGTGTAAAGCCATCAAATTAAGATATTTCCACCAGTAGGTTACCTGCACACTGACCACAATGACCAAAGACGTGGCCATGGTCACTGCAAAAGATTGGTAGTCTGCAATGTGCTGTCCGTCTTCTCCAGCCACGTTGTAAAAGGCCCCATACGGGATGAAGAAAAGGACTAATGAGGTGTAGATTCCATGTGCCACGCAGATGAAAAATTTATGCTTGTTAAAAAGTAGATTCAGCTGTCCAGGTTTGTAGAGCTGGGGACAATCCATGCTATTCTGGTCATTAACATCCTGTCAACAGAGAGTTACTTCAGTGGAAGAGGCTTGAGGAGAATTTAGAGAGACCCTGAATTTCCTATCTCCAGAAATAGCACATGCATATCTAAGCATGCCCTGATATACACTACTCATTATTTTGTTTTCATTCCCACTGTAACCCAAAGGATAATAAAATGATCCCATTTTATATAGGGAACTTGAATCTCCAAGAGAGACTCATGAGAGGCCACACAGCTCTTATGGCAGAACCAGAACTTGATTGCACGCAGATATCTGGCTTCAAATTGAAGTTTCTTTCCTGTACTCTCCTGCAGCTGCATTCATGCCCCCAGAATTTTAGTACATCCTGTGCAACCAGTGGGCCCCAGGGGTTAATTGCCAAGGCAGTGAGTGGTAGTGACCAGGGGATGTCAGCAGAGAGCTGCAGAGTCAGAATTGGCCAACCTGAGTTCCCAACTTTGGGGGAAGCGTGAGCAGGAGAAAGGGAACTGGGAAAGGGGCAACTGGATGTGGGTTTCCAGGTGGAAGGGAGCTGAGCCTGAAGAGGTGAGTGTTCTACCCTGGGAGGATTCCACGGGCAGTTACCAGGTATTCAGGACAAAGAACTTAGACAGAATGAGAAGGCGTCATGTCTGGGCCCAACAGAGTCCTGGGAGAAACTAAAGCTGTGCTTCTCAAACTTCATGTGCACACAAATAACCTGGGGAACAGATTATAATTCAGTAGGTTTGGGGTGGGGCCTGAGACTGCATTTCCAACAAGCTCCAAAGCAATGCTGATGACCACAGTGTGAGCACCACAGCCAAAAAGTATGGCAAGGACTGACCACTGGCAACATCACAGGATCACGGGTAAGGTGAAGCAGCCAAAGAGGGAGCAACGTAGGCATGAACTCTGGGAGCAGACCAAGTTCCCCTTCCTGCTTGTGGGATGACCCAGGCCTTGCCAAATGGAGTCCCATGAAGAACACTGATGTAGTCTCTTTGGGAAGTCCATTTCTGAGATGCTAGTGGGTGCTTCTTTCCCCAGTCCAGTGACTGATAAGGTTATATACACAGGCTTTGAAGCCAGACAATCCTGAGTTCAAACCCCAGCTCTGCTGCTTAGCAGGTGTGTAGTCTTGGACCTGTCATTTAACCTGTGTGCGCCTCAGTTTCCTCATCTCCAGAAGTACAAATGACAGCATCTCCCTCACAGGATCACTGTCGTGATGAAATGGGTATGTATTCAGCAGAGTTCTTACCACAGTTGTTGTAATTAAAAAACAGATGCTTCTATAAATAATAACAAAAGAATGATGATAGTAATAGTAACAACAGTAATAGTGTTGCAATCTCAGGGTCAAGTGGCCTACTGCTAGGTTGAGTTCTGTCACATATTGGCCATGTGACTTTAGGAAAGTAACCTGAACTTCTGAGTTTTGGTGTCCTCCTTATAAAATGAGCAGACCCATAGATGGTCACTGAGGCCTTCCAGCATAGCACCCCATGATCTGGAGATCAGTTTAAGTGCCAGAGTTGACAAAGCAGGAAAGGATAGGGGTATATACTCAACTTGATGGCAATAAGGGGCCTTATTATACACACAGTTGACCCTTGAACAACATGGGTTTGAAGTGAGCAGGTTCACTTACACACAGAATTTTTCAATAAATATGTACTATGTGAGCCGCTGTTGGTTGAAACTGCAGATGCGGAACCATGGATGTGGAGGGCCAACTGTATAACCGTAGGAGGATTTTTGAGTGCATGGGGATGGGGCCCAAGGCGAGGGGGACCCCTAACCCTTCTCTTGTTTCAAGGATCAATCGTATATTTTTTCTCTATATCTCTTAGCCCTTAGGTTGTTTCCATATCTTACTTATTATAAATAATGCTGCAGTGAACATAGGAGTGCATATATCTTTTCAAATTAGTGTTTTCTCTTTCTTCGGATAAGTACCTAGAGGTGGAATTGCTGGATCACTTGGTAGTTCTATTTTTAATTTTTTGAGGAACCTCCATACTGTTTTCCATTCTGTTCGGATTTTATACTTAATCATAGTTCAGTCTTGGTAGGATGTATGTTTCTAGGAATTTATCCATTTCTTTAAGTTGTCCAATTTGTTGGTGTATAACTGTTCATATTAGTCTCTTATGATCCTTGTATTTCTGTGGTCAGTTGTAATATATCCTCTTTTATTTCTGATTTTATTTATTTGAGTCCTCTCTCTTCTTTTCTTGGTGAGTCTACCTAGAGGTCTGTCAGATTTGTTTATCTTTTCAAGGAACCAGCTCTTAGTTTCGTTGATCTTCTCTATTGTTTTCTTAGTCTCTGTTTCATTCACTTATGCTCTAATCTTTGTTATTTCCTTCCTTCTACTAACTTTGGGCTTTGTTTGTTCTTCTTTTTCTAGTTCCTTGAGGTGTAAAGGTAGGTTGTTTATCTGAGACGTTTCTTGCTTCTTGAGGTAGGCATTTATTACTATGAACTTCCCTCTTAAAACTGCTTTTACTGTATCCCACAAATTTTGGTATGTTATATTTCCATTTTAATTTGTCTCAAGGTTTTTTAAAATTTCCTTTTTGATTTCTTCTTTGACCCATTGGTATTCAGTAGCATGTCGCTTAATCCCCACATATATGTGAATTTTCCAGTTTTCTTCATGTAAGTAATTTCTAGTTTTATACCACTGTGGTTAGAAAGATGCTTGATATGCTTTCAATCTCTTAAATTTATTAAAACTTTTTTGTGGCTTAACATATGATCTGTCCTTTAAAATGTTCCACGTGCACTTGAGAAGAATTTGAATTTTGTTGCTTTTGGAGGGAATATTCTATATATATACATTGGGTGTATCTGGTATAACATGTCATTTAAGGCCAAAGTTTCTATATTGATTTTCTGCCTGAATGATATATCCATTGATCTAAGTGAGGTATTAAAGTCCCTTCTATTACTGTACTGCTGTCTATTTCTCACTTTATGTCTGTTAATATTTGTTTTATATATTTAAGTGGTCCTATGTTGAGTGTGTAAATATTTACAAATGTTATATTCTGTTGTTGGATTGATTCCTTTATCATTATGAAATGCCCATCTTTGTCTCTTATTAGCCTTTCTTTTAAAGTCTATTTAGTCTTATATAAGTTTAGCCATTCCAGCTTTCTTTTGGTTTCCATTTGCATGGAATATCTTTTTCCAGCCCCTCACTTTCAGTTTCTGTGTGTCTGCATCTAAAGTGAGTCTCTTGGAGGCTGCATATAGATGGGTCTTGGGTTTTGTTTTTTGTTTTTTCTTAATCCATTCAACCACTCTATTTGTTTTGATTAGAGAATTTAGTTCATTTACATTTAAAGTAATTATTGATAGGTAGGTACTTATTGCCATTTTGTTAATTGTTTTCTGGCTATTTTTGTAATTCCTTTCTGTTCCTTTCTTCTTCTCTTGCTCTCTTCCTTTGTGGTTTGATGACTTTCTTTAGTGATATGCTTATATTTCTTTATATTTTATGTATTTACTATAGGTTTTTGCTTTGTGGTAATACGAGGCTTATAAGTAATACCATATCTATAATAGTCTATTTAAGTTGATAACTGCTTAAGTTTGATTCCATTCTAAAGCTCAACATTTTTCCTCTCCCCCCACATTTTATGTTTTTGATATCACATTTTACATCTTTTTATCTTGTGTATTACTTAACTAATTATTGTAATCATAGTTATCTTTACTACTTTTGTCTTTTAATATTCACACTAGCTTTATAAGTGATTAAACCACTACCTTTACTATATACAGTTGACCCTTGAACAACACAGGGTTAAGGGCAACAATGCTCACACAGTCAAAAATCTGAATATAACTTTATGGTCGGCTCTCCATATTCATGGTTCCACATCCGTGGATTCACCCGGCTGTGGATTGTGTACCCACACAGTTCAAAACTGTGTTGTTCTGGGCTTCCCTGGTGGCGCAGTGGTTGAGAATCTGCCTGCCAATGTAGGGGTCATGGGTTCGAGCCCTGGTCTGGGAGGATCCCACATGCTGCGGAGCGACTAGGCCCGTGAGCCACAATTGCTGAGCCTGCGCGTCTGGAGCCTGTGCTCCACAACAAGAGAGGCCGCGATAGTGAGAGGCCCGCGCACCGCAATGAAGAGTGGCCCCCGCTCGCCGCAACTAGAGAAAGCCCTCGCACAGAAACGGAGACCCAACACAGCCATAAATAAATAAATAAATAAATAAATAAATAGCGAATAAAACTGTGTTGTTCAAACCTTTTGACTGAGATTTGTTCCTTCACAAGTTTTCTTGTTACTAATTAGCACCTTTCTTTTCAGATTAAAGAAGCCCCTTTAACATTTCTCATAAAGCTGGCTTAGTAGTGATGAATTCCTCTATCTTTTGCTTGTCTGAAAAACTCTTTCTCTCTCCTTCAATTCTGAATGATAACCTTGCCAGGTAGAATATTCTTGGTGAAAGTTCTACCTTTCAACTTTGAATATATCATGTCACTCCCTTTTGGCCTGCAAAGTTTCTGCTGAAAAAAATCTGCTGATAGTCTTATGGGGGTTGCCTTGTATGTAATAAGTTGTTTTTCTCTTGCTGCTTTTAATATTATTTCTTTGTCTTTAACTTTTGACAGTTTGATTACAAAGTGTTCTTCTGTGGGTCTCTTTGGGTTCATCTTATTTGGAACTCTCTGAGCTTCCTGGGTCTGGATGTCTGTTTCCTTCCCAGGTTGGGGAAGTTTTCAGTCATTATTTCTACAAATACAATTTCTGCTCCTTTCTCTCTCTCTTCCCCTTCTGAGACCCATATAATGTGAATGTTGGTCTGTTTGATGTTGTCCTGTAAGTTCCTTAAGCTATCTTCACTTATTTTCATCCTGTTTTCTTTTTGCTGCTCTGATTGGGTGAGTTCCTGCCTTCAAGTTGACTGATCCTTCCTAATGTTTCATCTAGTCTGTTGTTGAACCCCTGTAGTGTATTAATCAGTTCAGCTCTTGTATTCTTCAGCTCTATGACTTCTACTTGGTACTTTCTTATATTTTTCATCTTTTTGTTGAAGTTATTGTGTTCATCCATTCTTCTCGCTCTTTAAGATCTTCTCTCTGAGATCATTGCTTTCCTCTGCTTCTTCATTTTGTTTGACTCTCTGTGTTTGTTTTCATACAGCTGACAAAACAAACACTTCTCCCTGTCTCCAAGAGTGGCCTCATGTAGGAGATAAACCTTATTGTTCAACCCTGCCCCAGTTCTTTGTTGTCTCTCAAACCTTCATGCTTGTTCAAACAGCCTATTATATTTTTAAGGGCTCTCAGTAGTTGAGAATGTGCCAAGACATGTCAGTGTCAGGGTCAGATTACAGCACCTAGATTCAGGCTGATTGGAATCTAGACTCTCAAGCAGCAGTTTTTAAAACCATGCAAATATATACCCGTGGGACTGCAAGAATGAGCCTTGCTGGCCATGAGAACCAGGCAATCTAGGAGGTTCCCTATGCAGCAGTCACAAAAGTCAGGGCTCCAGATTAATGCATAAGCTCTTTTCTGGGAGACAGCAGAAAGCTGGAGCAAGGCAGAGGGAGCAGACCAAGATGGCATCCACAGCTTACATTCCTTGAGAGCAGCTTCCTCAGCCACTAGGAGTGTGCCAAACCTGAAGCCTGCCCCTCAGGCTGAAGCTCCAGGACAAACAAAGAGGTCCTTTTTCCAGAAAGACTGGGAGTGTGTCTCAGTCTGCTGTCTGTGCAGTGCCCTGGGGGCAGCCTGCCAAGAACCAACTCTTCATTTGCTACTGTTTCATGGGACCCAGGAACGCAAGCCCCCAGCCACAAGAGCCAGGTGATCAAGTGGTGTCCCCTGGACAGCAGCTACAAGAACCAGGGCACCAGACACATGTGAAGCTCCTCTCCAGGAGACACTGGAGCTCTAGAATGTGGCATAGGGAGAGCATGAAGATACTGTCTGCCCTCTGAGGTCTCTGGAAAGGATGACAGTCAGCCCCTAGATGCATGTTTAATTAGACGGCTGCCCCTCGAGGCCTCAGCTATAATGATTAGCTAATAGGCCTCCTTCACAGAAAGACTGAGCTCCTGAGTCTGTTGCCTCTTGCTCTGCCCTGGGAGGGGTGGTAGATATTTAAGAACTCTCTCTCCACTGGTTACAATCCTGTGAGACCACGAGTGTAAGCCCCACTGGCCACCAGAGCCAGATGATGTAGGAGTGTTCCCTGGCAGCAGCCGTAAAAATCAGGACACCAGATAGGAATATGAGCTCCTTTCTGGGTAACGCCGATTACTATAGTCCCATGGGACCAGGAATGCAAGTTTCCCTGGCCTCCAGAGCCAGGCAGTCAAGAGGTGTTCCCTGGACGGCAGCCACAAAAATAGGGGTACCAGACACATGTAACAGCTCCCTTTCAGGAGATACTGGTGCTCTGGAGTATGGCAAAGGGAGAGTACAAGGACGGCGCCCCCCCAGTCTCTGTCCCTGGAGTGTGTCCCAGCGGGTTCCTAGATGTGTGTGTTAAATAAGATGCCTTCCCCCAGGCTGATGATTTAATATAAGCTGGTGAGCCTCCATCACTGGGCATGATCTGCTGCCTCTGAGCTGGGCCCAAGGAGCAAGTGGGTCTGAGCACATGGGTCCATTCAGAGCCATTTCTTAGATCGCTTCAGTCTTGTGGGTCTTGGGACATGAGCCTCATTGGTTTTAGGAGGTCCATCTCTCAGGTGCAGGTGCAGGTCTTAAATGTTAAGGTGCCCAATGTGGGGTGCACAGCCTTCACTCCTAAGGGAGAAGCTTCAGGTTTTGAGTTTTCTCCCTGTTGAGGATTGTCATGCTGAGGGCGGAGGTGGGGTTTATGGTGACATTGTGTGCCAGCCTCTCCAACTGGCTTCCATGTGGTTTTCTTCAGCCAGCATTTAGGGTTTTTTAAGAGAAAATTTTTCCTTCTGTAGCTGTAGACCCGCTGTGTCCACAGGAAGAGGTGAGTTCAGGATCTTCCTATAACACCATCTTGAATTCCCCCCTTATTATATATTTTTTCAAATTGCACAATAACCATCTTTCCCCAGAAATTGCTTTATTTTTAATATTTTACTCCACATTCTGGGCAGCTACAAAGTACCAAGGAAAGGAACACTTGTAAACATGGGCACTTGGAAATGAATGAGCTTAATCCCTTACATCTAAGCTCTTCAAGAGTTCATTACTTTTTGTAGAATTTCACAAAATATGTTGTTCACAAACTGCCCTTTTTACATACAAGAAGTGAGGCTTACAACGGACTATGGGAATGGGAGAGTAGAGTGAGCTCATAATGCGAAGATTTATATTTTGCAATAGATGGCTTTGGGCCAGAAAATGACGCCTAGCAAATGGATCTAACAACAGCCTGGAGAAAATCTGATCTCTTTAAAAATACTTCAAAAAAATTTTTTAAACAATACACTCTGTGCCATGGAAGCTCCTCTGGCTAGCCTTTCACTTCCCCATAGGCAGCCAGACTTTGTCCCCATCCAGGAAGTACCCTCCAAGGGTCTGAGTGTGCCAAGGATCTACCATTTTATAAATGATTCCCTCCCTTCTCTCCCCTCAAGCACATGGAGCTAAACCAAAGAAAACTGCTCGCTTTCTCTCTCCATGGCTGTGGGGCTCCTCTCCCATTGGCAGGGTGTTCTTCTGGCCTGGAGTTCCTGTTCTGGGCTGTGCTGGACAGTGTCACCACAGATGCTAGCTCTCTGCACTCCAACCCAGCTCCATGATTTTCTATGTATCACTGCACGGTTCTCTGCTCTTTCAGAGGCTAATACAGTATTCCCTGGTGTGTGAACCACAGGTACTAGTTCTGGGGCATATTGATCAGTTCTACGTGAAAAATAAATAAGCAAACGTGCAGTTCTATGAGTTTGGGAAATGCTGGGCTACAATGAAATTAAAGAGACTGTTTCTTGCAGGACGTCTCAGAGCCTTTAGAGAAATAATGTAGGGTGTGAATCTTTAAGAGGATAGTAATCAAGCTCTGATCTTTTGGGGGAGGTGGGAGATCTGGAAGGGTTTTTGAGCCATGCAATACCTATTAAAACAACTGCATTCCTAGGACTCTATGATTCGTGTCTTCTACTTAGAAACTAAAAGCAACTAAAAGGCATCAACAGAGCAAAATACATTATAAAGGCAGAGATAAACACGTACCTGGTCAAAAATCCCCATGGCTAAAACAGGCAGTGATGTGTAGACAATGTTATAAAGGGTAATGAACCACTGGTCATAGACAGTCTGAAAAGAAATGAACATGTCAGTGAGAAATATCATCCATAGGTGTGAGAATATTCACTTTTAGGCTCTTGGACTGACTATCTCAATTTCCTGAGTTGGACGGGAGTTTGGTGTTAGAGTCAGACAGACATGAGTTCTCCCCAGGCTCTGTCTCTTATCAGCTCCACTGCTTTAGTGGGGTACTAGGTCTTTCTAAACTTCAATTTCTTCATCTCTAAAATGAAGCCGTACTCTCACTTGCCGAGTTGCAGTGGGGGTGGATGAAAGGGTATCATACATGCAGAACACATAAAACAATGCTGGACACACACAAGGCCCTGGCCCCTGTGGTGGGTTATTTCATTCTTTAGGTTTTTAATGGCTTATAATAAGTCCAATTACCTGATCTAAGTGATAAACAAGGATCCGCTAACATCTTCAGAGGGAGATACAGAAATGAACCTGTCAGCCCCACCCTCTGTTCAAATGGAGAGCTTTTTCTTGGGAGAGGTTTAAACCAAGGTAGACCTGGAACTAGCTGCTCACTACAGTGGGTATAAATAAGTAAGACAATAAAAATATCCCCTCACACCTACAGAGAGCACTTCCCTGCATGAGCCTCACTAAAAGTCAATGAGGCATGTGAAACGGTCATTATATCCCCATTGTATTAATAAGTGCCTAGAGATATAGAAACAGAATGTAATAAGTGTTACAGAGCTTATCACAGGCAAAGGCAAAAATTAAAACCTAGGTCTCCAGATCCTAACCAATGTCTGTTCTACCACTCTATCATACATTCATTCATTCATTCAATATTTATTAAGAAACCACTATGTGCCAGGTACCAGGTTCTAGGCAATAGTATTTGAACATGATACAATCAGATAAAAATTCCATATGAAATATGCATTGTAATGGTGTCAGGAAACAAACAATTTATACAGTAACGAAGATATATATATATATATATATATATATATATATATATATATATATATATATATATAGTTGGTGAGTGAATGAGTGAGACGGTAATCAGTACTAGGGTGGAAAAGGGATAGGAAATATAGGAGGGCTGTAACTGTGATAAGGTGATTGGAGAAGGTCTCACTAAGAAGTAATATTGGAGAAAAAATCTGAAGGAAATAAAGAATCGAAATTTGCAGTTTTCTGGGACAGGAAAATTTCATAGTGCAAGTAGAGTGCATGAAAAATCCCTGAGGCAAGAAAGCATCTGGTATGTTCAGAGGACAGCAAGACGTCTAGTCCATCTGGCTGGAGCAGAGTGACCTACAGGGAGTATAATGATGTCAAAGAAATAAAGAGGAGGATCCTATGGAGGTAACCATGGCTTGTTCCCTAAGTAAAATGAGAAGACATTAGGGGATTCTGAGCAAAGAAACATCCTGATCTGATTTGTATTTTAACCTGAGCACTCTGGATGCTGTGCTGAGAATAGACTGAAGAGGGGCAATTGTGGAAGTTGGGAAACCATTTAGGAGGCTACTGCAGTGCTCCGGATGAAAGATGAAGGGGGCTGGATCAGGTGATCAGCAGGGAGAAGTGCTAGATCTTGAATATATTCTGAAGCATATTTTCTTCTTAGGGCAATTCTGAAAGCAATGAGGAATCTTAAGTGCAAATGTTCCAGACAGAGAAACTAAAGGTAGGTTCTACATAGTTATATAGGTAAGGCAATCCTTTAAATCATGTCCTGTACATGTACACTATATTGATGACAAAGTATTTTGGTGTCTTTATTGCTAAATCTGGATTTGGACTACTCTAGGTCTTAGCATTATTGTTTACTCTTGAGATGGGTGTATATTTGTTCAAGGAAAGGGGAAGTGGAGGCCAGCGTTCAAAGGCCAACTCTCAATCTGGACTCTTCTGTTGAAGCTCCACAGGTGGTTTTATTCAATACTGAATAAACCAGACACTATGAAAAAATGGTGATTATTGTATTCTGAGCAAGGTTAGCCCCATGGTAAGAAGTAAAGAGCATGGACATTCCCACTGTCAGTCATCTCAAGGAGAGTTCATTCTTAGGGCAAAAAAAAAAAAAAAAAAAAAGAGAACAGAAAAGAGAAGTGGGGTAGATGAGGGAAGGAAGGAAATTATTTTACTCTCTGTGTATCTCAGAGAGTTGAGGCCTGGAATCGACATAGGAAAGACCTGCTCAATGTCATTCTCTTTGAGGGGAGGCTAAACGACAAGGCAGGAAAGTTGAATTCAACCACCAATAAACGGCTGAGACAGGATTTAGGCAAAGCGGCGACATTAGTAACTACCAGCAAGAGGCCTATGCCTGTGATTGAGAATAACCATTCTAGTAACCAGTTTTTAAGTTCTCTGAATGGTAATTTCCTGTTGTTATTCTTTGAGGCCTGCTAAACTCTGTTCTTTGACTCTGACTCTGCTGTGAGGATTTGAAAGGGGGGCCTATGTCCAGACATGCGCTAAGTGTTTAACAACTAGCTCTTAAAAAGAAAGAAAAAGCCCTGATTTGTAGCATTGACCAATTTCCATGGTGTAAATATTTTCCCGTGACTGTTGAAGCAGTCCTATCACTGAGTTGAGAAGCGATGTGCCATAGCACGCCATTGTATATAGTATTTCCACCACACAGATCCAACAGATAGAAATAACCTCAAGGGCAAAATCAGCAAAATAGGGTAAGCTAATTTAAAAGGGATGAGTTTTGAGTATTCATGAACTTCGTGTTGCATATAATTTATTTAAATTGTAAGTTTATATAATTTAATTTTTCATAACAGCTGTGTTTAACCACTGGCTCACATAAATCCTAAGAATTTAACAATCAGTTCTTAGGAGCCAATATGGGCCAGCTCGAGCATACCACAGCCTATGTTTATGCTTGGAGCAAAGTAGTACAGACAGCAGCAGCCACCCAGAGGATCTTAGACTCAATGTGGCAAGAGAGAACCTACAGAAGGGCAGGGCAATAGCCTGGAGTATCAGGCAACCATGAGAATAGACCAGAAAAGTTTGTCAGCACTCCCTGGAAACCCCAAGATATTTTAGCAGAGCTATCTGAAACAAGCCTGGGTTTATGGTATGCATATAAGATAGGGGCATGTGCCGTCAGTAACAATGGATTCATACCAAACTCCCCACTGAAGATAACAACAAAAGCTAAGGAAAAAAAGTATCTTCATCAAAGCTTCAATGAACTAACTAGTCGGGAACACCTGTCAAGATAAAGGAGAGGATAAGAATTTAAGAACCACTTCAAGGCATAGGATGATGTTTTCTTTCTCCAGAGACTGTGTTTATCTCCTTCTATCAGCTGCTGAGGTTGGGATGAAGACCTGATGTTTTCTGCACCACCCAGCTGTTCTGCCTGTGACCCTATTGCCAGGAGGCTGCCCTTGGGTCCCAGTCCAGAGTGGGGAGTATTTCAACAGGATCTCTACCCTTGACAGGCATTGAACCTTATCCCTCTAGACTCAGGAAATGATTAAAAGAGAGGACCATGAGCCTCACAGTTGCCTCCTGTAGATCATCAACACCCTCAGGGCACATGGCTCAGAGCAGTGCAAACCTCCAGGGTCGCAGCCCAGAGTAGAGTGTTAACAGAGCCCCAGACGCCAGCTCCTATCTTCTGGACTCCTGTTTGCTCAGCCTCTCTCTCTTCCTTCAGATGAGCAAAGGTGTCCAACAAATCTATTCCTAGAGATACACGTTCAGAATGTCTGCCTTCGTGTACCAGGAGACATATGAAAATGCTCATACCAGAACTGGTTATAACAGTCCCAAACCAGAAACATCCATCAGGAGTGGAATGTAGAAAGACACTGTAGTATATTGATATCATAGAATTCTACAGAGTAATGAAAAGCAAGGAACTACAGCTATATCCAAAACCACAAATGAATCAAAAAATATATACAATGTTGAGCAAAAGAAGCCAGACAAAAAAGTATGATTCCATTTCAATAAAGTTTAAAAATGTGCCAATCTATTCTATGTTGTTTAGAGATTTATACTCATAGGATAAGATTATAAAACAAAGTGATTATAAAATATCAGGGCAATGATTAACTCCAGAGAGTTGGAAAATGAGGTGTGACTGAGAAAAGGCAAGGGAGCTTCTGTGGTTTGGCAACGTTCTGGTTCTTGCCCTGGATCGTGGTGACGTGTTCATTTTACAATCTGTTAAGCTGACATTTATGTATTATGTACTTTTTTGGTAGATTTGTTATATTTTACAATAAAAAAGGAAACACATGACCTTATTTTTTAGTCATAGCCTGGCGAGACTTTGGGCACTGGGAGGATTTTTAAAATCCTGATGCCTGTGTCACATCCAGGCCAATTAAATCAGTATCTGTGGAGGTGGGATGATCCAAGCATTGGTAATTTTAAAAATTTCCCAGGTGATTCCACTGTGAAGCCAAGATTGAGAATTTCACTTACCGCCATCCAAAAAAAAAAAAAAAAATGCACTAGCTGACACAAATCCTCAAGCGGTAGCTGATGGCATCTTCTGACTTTCATTTCAATTCATTTTAGGATTGCAGTATGGAAAATATAAGAGGGGGAAGGCAATTAAATTGAAGTCTTATAGCGTCAGGCAGAACCTGGTACTGTCAGATCTCTTCTTCTTCCTCCACCTCATCCACCATCTAACTTCTACTCACTGAGAAGAGATGATTTTAGGTACAAGGAAGAAAGAAAGAATCTGGAAAATTACGACAAGCTAAACTATGAGTAACTGATTAAACCTGCAATTATTTGACGGTAGCATTTGTAAGCTGGCATTCAGATTTGAAGCCTCATTTCACAACTGGAGCAAGAGAGACAGGAAGGAAAATCAGTGAGAATAAAGTTTAAATGAGTTTTTGCAAGTTCTTGCGAGAGTTTTTGCTGCCACACAGAATCACCACAACAAAAAGAAAACTAGCTGATATGTACTGAACACCATATGTACCAGGCATTATTTTAACACATATTGACTCATTAAGTAATCACAACAATCCTGTGAGGTTGGTGCTATCAACAGCCCCCAGTTTACAGATGGGGAAACTAGTTTGAGACCCATTAGGTTAGGAGACTGCCCAACGTCACACAGAACACAAAGATTTTTAAGGTGGGGTATGGAAATTTTAAGGGGTCCACAATGGCGAAACTATTTTCAGAATGATGCTAAGAACTTGATTATTTGCCCTTTTCACTCTCATTCTCGCATGAGTGTATATGACTTGTGATATCACAACCAACTGAATGCAGAAGCGGATATGAGAACCCAGCTGCTTCCTATTGTGCTAAATAGTAAGAACTTAGGTATAAAAATTGACTCTCTTCTCACAGCTTATTTTTTGGAGAGTACAGTAATTTTTTTCATTAAAATATGTTATTTAGGTAAACATGTCATGGGTTCATTATTTTTTAATAAATTAATAAATGTTTAAATTTTTTCTCCATTTTAATTTCTGATATGACAAATATTGATAGATAGGGTCCTGAGATCACAGAGTTTGAGAACTGCTGGCCTAGCAAGTGTCAGGACCAAGTTCCAGCCCTGGTACTCAGCATTCACAGCGCTGACCATGGCATGAAACCACCTCTCCATCAGTGGTATCATTTGGCAAGTTTCTTTAAAATCTTCTTTGCTCACATCATTTTATACAGTTGAGAGTGTGCAATAAATACAGTTTTGTATGCTGGTCTTTGTCATCTGAAATGGTAACATTAGCACTCACCCAAGTTAGAAACCTTCCAATGGCTTCCATTTTACTTGGAATGAAATCCGGGCTCTGCACCACGACGTAAAGCTCTTCCTGAGCCATGCTTGTCTGCCTCTTCAACTTTGCTTCACTGTACTCTCGCCCTCACTCACGGAGCTTCCACTTCACTGATTGTCTGTCTCTAACTTACCAGGCTCATTCCTACATCAAGGGACAATTGCACTTGCCACGCCCTCTGCCTGGAATACTTTAACCCCGGGGTATTCAAATGAAAGTTTCCCTCTAAACACTCAGGTCACAGTTCCAGTGTTACCTTCTCAATGAGAACTTCTACATTACCCAGTTCTTTCTTAATAACAATTCTGAAATTAGCTCACTAATTTACTTCTTTATCATCTGTCTTCATCCCACTAGGATATAGTCTCCATGAAACAGAGACTTATACGCACAACGCTAACTCCTGTGCCTAGAGCATCATCTAGCCAATGTTAGGTGCTCTATAAATATTTGATGAAATAATTATTTTACAACTTTTTATAAATGTTAGACATTTAACTTGCTACTAGACCCTCCCCTGAGGATGTGCCACAGGCTTCTCAGACTCAGTGTGCCCAGGCCTGGACTCATTCTCACAGTTCCTTAACCAGGCTCCCTTCTTGTGTTCCCTATATCAGTTTCTGACACCACCACATCCATCCCAGGGCCCAAGTCAGAAATATGATCTCTCTCCCTCTCTCCAACACCCGACATCAAATTAATCCCAGCTCCCCCTGATTTAACCATGCCAGATGGCTTGTGCTGCAGCCCAAAGCACTCTTCACTTCTGTCAATTTCCTCCTATTGTCCCCCCTGTTGGGATGGCCATCCTTTCCCTCCTCACCTGCTTCGCTCTGATTGATCCTTGAAGGGTCAGCCCAGAGACAGATCTTCTGGGAAGACTTTCTGAGCGCTGCCCACTTCCATCCTCCAGGGCTGGGTTCCAGGCCACTCCTTGGTAGTCCCATGACACTCCACACCTCACCGCTTCATAGCTGTCGACTTACAATTATTTATATGCTGGTTCCCAGCCCTCCCCACTAGACTTCAAGCTTCTTGGTGAAACCAAGCAGGACCCTGTGGGGCTCCCAGGCGTGGAAGCCTTCCCTTGTCCCCCACTTCTTGTTTGTAGGAAACAGACTCCAGCCTCCATGACCTTCCCTGAGTTCCAGAGGGAAGATTCGAAGAGTTGCTAATCAGGGAAGGGAGGGGATGCAGAGACAAGGTAGGAGCCGCCAAGAAACAATAGTGCAGCCTTGGGGCAGGTCTTGGTTCTGCCTCAAGGGATACACATAACAATCTCTTTGAGCTCTTTACAGAACTAAAACCCCCAACAGATGGAAGATGTCAGCATTCTTCATTCCAGAGAGGACCACCTGAGGCCAGATTAAAGGAACCAGAGAAACTCATCAAGAGATTACCTGAGACCAGATTAAAGGAGTGCAGGCCCTGAACACACCCTAATCTTATCAGCAACCCCACCCTTGAACCCTTGCTATAAAACTCCTCACCAAATCCTCCTGGGTTGGGACACACAGTTTTTGAGGGCAGAAGCCTGCTGTGTCCCCCTTTGCCTGGCAAAGCAATAAAGCTATTCTTTTCCACTTCACCCAAAACTGTCTCCAAGATGCAATTCAGCACTGGTGCACAGAGGCCAAGTTTTTGGCATCACTGAGAGCAGGTTATACAATTTATTCATCTGTGGGAGCTCAGGAACCTAACTCAATGCCCGGCAGATGGTAAGTATTCAACAGAAGGAAGCTGGCATCTTAAGGGTAAAGGTATTGGAGTCAGAATTCTGTTAGAACTGCGTGTCCCTGAGCAAAATACTCAATCTCTCTCAGTCTTAGGTTCCTTAGCTATAAAATGGGGATTTGAGGGGGACTGTGAGTATGCAATGAAATGAGTAAATGTCAGTACAGCAGCACCTGACAAACAGATAGTGAATACATTTATTATGCAAGGAGGGGAGGGAGGCAGGAGCATGCAAGGATTCAAGCTTCAAGTGATATGTTTAATGGTAAATAAAAAGGTATATTTTCCTACAAATTATACTTTTCTATGAAAATACAATTCTTTATTGCTACAACTAACCATAGACATTTATATCCATAATAAACTGCTATATTAATGAAATCAATAGAAAATTAGAGCACGATTTAAAGAAAACCAAATACCTTGATATAATTATCATTTTCCTCGTGAATACTTAATTATATCAATCACTGTTTACTCTAACTCTAGTTTTGCCTCAAATGTGTTAAACTGAGTCATTCACTTTTAAAAGACACCTTTCCCAGTTATGTGTATTGATTTAGCACAGCTTAGGCTTTAGGGGCTTCCATAAAAAATAAAATCACAAGCAGTATTTCTTCTACAACAGGCTTCTTCCTCTCCTTGCAAGAGATCTCCAACTACTCAAATAGTTATCCTAGTAAATGCTCCACTTCCCCTTTAAGTCCTTAGCTACACTCAGAAACGTTTAAAGACCCCCTCTGGTGACTAGGACCAAAAGAGAGGGGCATACTAGCCACATCATGACCCACATGGACCCCATCCCTGTTTCTCCCCTTCCACGCATGCTCAAGCCCTCTACTATTTCCACTACCCCCCCCCAAACACTCTCTCCCTCCCTCCCCTCCCATGTGGGTTGATCAGATGCCCCAAAGACATGGGTGGGGTGAAGGAAGGAGGGGGGGTGATTCCTCTGTTAGCCTCTCACGTGGGAAGCATTCTGGCCGGAGACTAGACCAGACCAGTGCTGACATTCTGATTTTGGGTGACTCAAATTGTTTGTATAAACAGGAGTCCTGAACAAAAATATTTGTCCTGAGGCCCCCATTCTCCTAGGGGCAGCCATACCACCTCTACTTCCAAATTTTCTGTTACCCATTTCCAATATTCTTAATAAGAGGGAAAAGCCATGCTCCTGTGCCATGCCACTAGTCTGTTTGGAAGCCTAAAAGTGTCTCTTCACAGATCAGAAAAAAGACAGTGGAATGTTCATTTTTCCAACTTCACTGTTTTCCTATTTAAGGAAAGCTTCTCCTGGCTCCCTTCTCTGTGGGAGCAATTTATCAACCTTATCAACCATTTTATATAGAGTAAAAATACTCCAGCTATAAATTATAATCTAACAGCTTGGGGAACACAAAATCTATGATTTATAGAGTACCACATTTAAATAAACCTTAATAAGGATCTTAAACAGTTACAAAGGGCTTTCTCTTCTGAGACCATTGGCTTAGCTCCTTGTTCAAATGACATGTATTCCCCCCTTCTGCTCTGTGTTGCAAAGGAAAACTATATAATGATATTTTTCTTTTTGGCCTTAAAAAATTTGTCATTTAAAGAAAACACATTGTGGAATAAATATGAGGTGCTTAGCCTCAGCACATCTGTTACTGATTTGTGTAATTAGCAGAAACCCACCAGCAGGATCCAGGAGGAATGGCCCAGACCTGAGCACCCGCCCCTCCCAGGGTTTTCCGCAGAGCACATCTGGAAGGGGAGGGGAGGGGAACCGCCAGCCTGGTTGACATGGGCTCACAGGTAACCAAATCCATGAAGTCATCCAAGCCTTGAGGTTAGTCGCACTCTTTCACGTCACTTTCCAAACTTTTCATTATGAGTTTTCTTATATTGTTTGACAGAACTAATGTTTTTCTGGCCTTGACAAGATAATTGTTTCCATATCACAGCAGAATTAAAAAAAAAAAAAAGTGCACAATGATAAATTGTCATTAGATAATATCAGAAGTACACAGTGCCAGTAGTTGCATAGTTTCAAATGTGAATTTCCTAAATAGGGCTTCAACCAATGGTTTTTTTTTTTTGTTGTGGGTTTTTTTTTTTTGAGGGGGGGAGGCAGGTGGTTGAGGGGTTCTTATGGCTCTATCTCTCGTGGGGGATAGTTTATTAAAAGTCCTGAGGGCATAAGGTACTTTTCAAATAAATTACACGTATAAACAGTGCACACAAATCCACAGCGGATTCCACGAAAATCATGCAGGCTTTGATAACAGATTGAGATAAAGCATGTCCTTAGAAAGTATCCATGATTCAGTTTTAAGACTTATCTGACCTTTATCCAAACCCCTCTGGTCCAGAAATCTGGTTGGAAATCTCATCAGGGCAGATTATATTTAAATGGTCTTTTAGTGGCAGTTTGGTTGGAGTGTTTGCTGGCAGAAGGTGGCCTCCAGCTTCCAGATGATTCCAGAAGGAAGTTGTCGCCTTTCTAAGGATCTAAGCTGTGGGAGATACTCCCTACAGCATAAGCTCTCTCTCAGTAAGAGAGTTCATTTTCTCCCCCATAGTCCTAGCGTACTGACTGTTTCTGGACGTCTCTCCTTTAGATTCCAAATAAAGCAAACATTTGCCTGATTAGGGGTTAGGAGAATACAGTTTTTTGTTTGTTTGTTTGTTTTTTTAAAGATATCGCCATTCTCTCAAGTCTATAACAATTCCAGTGGCCGTTTATCAAGCGGAGCAGAAGTACCACTGAAGAAAAAGTCAGAAGACGTGATGAGCTCTAGTCTCAGCCTTGTCTACCACTGATCGTCAGCTCTTGGGGAACTCAGGTTCCTCCTCTATAAAATGAGGGGCTAGGGGCTTCCCTGGTGGCGCAGTGGTTGAGACTCTGCCTGCCAATGCAGGGGACACGGGTTCGAGCCCCGGTCTGGGAGGATCCCACATGCCGCGGAGCAACTAGGCCCGTGAACCACAACTACTGAGCCTGCGCGTCTGGAGCCTGTGCTCCGCAACAAGAGAGGCCGCTACAGTGAGAGGCCCGCGCACCGCGATGAAGAGTGGCCCCCGCTCGCCGCAACTAGAGAAAGCCCTCGCACAGAAACGAAGACCCAACACAGCCAAAAAGAAATATAAAAATAAATAAATAAATAATAATTTAAAAAAAAAAATGAGGGGCTAGACTCAGTATCTCTGACATTCCCTGCCAGAGCAAAGATTTTAGATTTCCACAAGACATACACTTTTTGTTCTGTGTCCCAGCTACTTCTCCCAGGAAAGCCTACCCAGCAAAGCGAACAAAAGGAGTCTGGTCCCTCCCAGGCAGATTCTTTCTCCATGGGTCCTAAAGCAATCACAACAAAGGTGAGGCACTGAAGTCAAGCAGAGGAGAGTCCATAAACCAAGCACAGCCCAGCCTGCACCAAATCATCATCCATCTGAGATGTCTTAAGTGCCACCATCTCACGAGCAGTGAATCGTCCCACCCACCGGCCCCTTGGAGCCTAGCACGCCACAGCTGGATGGGCTTGCACACCTGCCTCAGCCCACCTACCAGGATGGGGCACTGCCTGGAATCTACCGGAGCTATCATCAGAGAATAAGAGACTGGAAAAAATTCACCAGGCCCCATGAGACAGGCCAAGGGAGGAAAGAAATAGCACATGTCACTTCATTAAGTAATTAAATTGGTGCTTTAAAAGTCAACAATGTGTCTATGAAAGAACAATCTATTTACATTTGGTCAGGTGTTTTTGGCGGCAGGGTAGATTACTTCAAAGCAATCTGTTGAGAGATGCAGGGAAGAAATATTTAGGTGCTTATGAATCATGCTGAGATTGGACAGGGTTGGTCCCAAGATATGGCCCGTCCATGGAAAATTTAATTTTAAAAAAGTCTTGGTGGAAAAATAAGCGAAAGGTGACTACAGAGTTATTCAACATCAGTTTCACATTTATGAAAGTAAAATCGTTCCCAGACTGTTAAGTTCCCTGAGGGCAGGAACTGCATCCCTCTGGTTCATTCTTGTGTCGCTGGAGGCCTGCAGAGCCCTTGGCCCCAAACTGATACTCAGTTTATTCTTTTGAAATGAATGAGCATTCAGAGACTATAGGTTCTGTGCTGGAGGATGTGAGTGAGTCTCATTCCTGTGGGGATTAGACAGAGAAGTGACTGCAGATCAGGCCTGCCAAGCAAGGGCCTCTGAATACATGCCTGCTGTTACTGAATCTGCCGGGTCCTGGAGCTTTTATTACTACTGGCTCCATTTCACCGTGGAGCTTTCAATTCCACTGAAGCAATTTAGGAGAAGGATGGCAGCGGTGGGAAGACCTTAGACGGCCGACTTTCATCAACAGACTGGAAGTAAGCAGCTTTCTAATGGGCTCTAGGAGCTAAGAAAGGTTTGTCGCCCAACATGTGGCTTTGGAGGCCCAAGCCAGCTAAATGATTTCAATGGGGGAAAAAGTGTCACTGCAAAAGTGTCCCCTATTCAAAAATTCTCATTCTCTGTAGACTAGCATTTCTCCCAAATATGTTGTTTTCTTTTCACTTGCCTCATTTACAGCATATTGTCCTTAGAAAAACAGGGCTAAGAAAAAAAGCCAAAAGATTTTTCAGTTAAACCTGTTGTTAATCAGGAGCTTCTAGTGAAAAACAGGGGATGGAAAAGAGACAATGATCCTGACCAATCTCAAGTCCATATCCGAGTTGCTGTCACAGCCAGTTCTCAGTATTACTAACACACCAGCCCGCTCACATGGGGGTGGGGTGGGGGGAGACCAGCGTTTCCATCCTTATAGTGGTATAACATCTGTTCTAGAAGATACTTCTTGCTGTATGCAATAAGTAATGCCATGAAGTTTTTTAAAGGTATTTCTGAATGAGTTGGTTTTAAATGGAATTTTAGAAATTAAAAAGAGATTAAATTCAGCTAACTGCAGGTCAGTTGGAAAGTGTTCAGGTATGACAGGAGGCTTTCCCTCCTTTTACTCTAGTCTCACACCTTTACACAAACCAGCCCCTGCATCCCTGCAGGTAGCTACACCTGCAGGCCTCCAGACCTCCGCTTAATTTTGAAAATGTTCATACACTCACTTGAGATTAATTTAGCCCCTGAAGTCACACCAGATCCTTACACATTCCTCCTTTTTCCCATGCTCTCATACTAAGTTCAAATACAGTACTTCTATCAGACATATTTGTGCATATCTTTATTTCCCAATGAGAAAATGAGTTCCAGGTGGGTAGGAACTTGTCCTATTCATCATTTTGTTTTCTCTTCCCAAGACAGTAAACAAGCATTCCTACTAGCAATACAATGTTGTGTGACTCATGGCTATGAGCAAGGGATGAACTATTCAATTTAAAATGACAAAAATTGTAATGTTTATAAAATCAGAATAAACAATTTGTATTAAATTCATATTTCAGAATGCCATTAAGAAAAATAACATTTTTGAAGAATGTAAAACAAGAGGGATTTCTCAAAATGTGGTTTTTTAAAAAGAAAAAAGCAAAGAGTATGTTCTCAGATATATAAAAGTCAATATATATTCACATAAAATTATGCTTATAATAAGGAAAAAACTTTGAGGATAGTGAAAAACATTTTACAGAAGTTTAAATGTAAACCTCCCCCCACCCCCCCGATTCCTTTAGCATATAAAACAGGACTAATTTATCCCTGGACTAGATTTAATTAAGAAAATGGAAGTTTTTGAAAGAGAGGAACATAAATAGCCTGTTCTTCTGGGAATAATATTCTTAGCACCATTTTGTCCTTTGTACATTTTACTGCCTCAAAACATTGAAACTAGGATAAATAGTTTTGAAACTGTCAGAGACATCCAATCCAGAATTTCCCTAAGTGGGTTCTATATGGTACTATATAGTTCTGTAGGACTTTATGCATGTTGCTTGGGGAAAACAAGGTTCCATGCCACGTGAGTTTGGGTAATAATACCAAATATCATTGACTCTGAGACACTATTTATTCTAAGAAACACCATTATTGATGCCAAGATTAGACCAAATGGGGAATCTAACATTCTCATAACACTAAGGCAGCAAAGGGCTGAATCTTTAGTGTGAGAGTAAAGGAGACACAAATCTTTATGCAGAAAGGGACTGCAAGGAAACTTGCCTGTGTCATCCTTGGAACTAGCTAAAGGGAGAGACAAAAAAATTTCTCCTGAAAACTTGACTCTCAAATGGTATTCACCAGAGTTTACATTCCAAATTCAAAAAAATCCTGGAACAGAGAGAAAGATCTCAGATAGGTAGTATCCCCAGGGAACTGGCAGATGCCACACAAATGCTCTCTGGAAAAAAAGAGACTTCAGGAATGATGTCGTCAAGATGGCAGCATAGGTCATTCCCAGCTTCAGTCCCCCTCACAAGAAGACCACCTAGCAACTATCCACAGACAAGACACCACTGTGAAAATCCCAGAACTGGGGGTTGAAGCTGAAGTGCCCTGTTGGATCACAGAGACTGAGAAGCATCACATTAGAAGGGAAGGAGGAGCAACTATACCCTGACTGTGTCACCCCTCCCCCAGGCCGGTACAGCACTGCACCAAAAGGGCCCCTCTGGGCCTATGGTTTCTCCACTGGGAGAGAGAGAACCCAAAGTGGATCAGATACAGACAGATAAGGGGGGGGACGGGGCTTACAGCAATCAGCACTCAGCAGCACTGAAGCAGAGATGCCAGCCAGGGGCTCTGCCCATCTGCAGAGCTGAGCCAGTAGCCCTTTCTGGCCAAGGACTTTGTTTGGTCCAGGCAGTTCTGCCTGATATGGGTACCCAGTCAACAAGCTATATTTGCTGTGGAGACTGTTCTGTGGCCCCACCTAGGCAGAGAAGAAAATTCACAACCTGCTGAGTATAGCCCGCAGTCCTACCCAACCAGGAAGCCTGGCCAGTGAACCCAGGTAGCCAGGGAGCCCTCCATGCTACAGCCCTGCTTATACAGAGCCCCAGGCCAGAAGGCCTACCCAACTCTTAAGTATAGCCTCTGGTCTCATATAACCAGGGAGTCAGAAGAGTGACCCTGGGTAGCCTCAACAGTGACCCTGGGTAGCCTCAAAGCCCAGCCTATGGTACCACCCAGTCGAGAAACCCAGTCTACAGCCCCACCCTGAAGCAGAGCCCAGCATACAGAACTGCCCAATTGCTAAATGCTGCCTATAGCCCAGCCCAGTCAGGGAGCTCAGCCAGTGAGCCCACCCAATCATGGAGCGTAGTCTGTGGGTCCCATCTGATGCAGGAGCCCAGACAGGGACCCAGTCCAACTTTGGGACACACCCTTTGGTCCCACCTTATCACAGAGCACAGCCTGAGGTCCCATCCAACCTTAAAGCCCTGCCTGTGGCCCTGCATACACAAAGAATCCAGCCGTGAGCACCATCTGGTCAGAAAGCACAGCCTGAAATGTCATCTACTGTGAGCAATCACAGAGCACAGCCTGCAGCAGCCCCCTGACCTCAGAGCATAGGCAGTGACTTCCCCCAGCTAGAGACCCTGACAGCAAACCCCACTGCCCACAGATGCTGCCAGCTGACCCATCAAGTACCCCAAGCTGCAGGACATCTATGAACTGCCTGACAAGGAATTCACAATAATCCTCTTAAAGAATTTCAGTGAACTATAAGAATACACGGGCAACTAAAATTAAGAAAACAATGCATAAACAAAATGAGAAGTTCAACAAAGAAATAGAAATCATCAAAACAAACAAATAGAAATCTTACAGCTGAAGAATACAATGAGAGAAGAAAGCAAAAAAGAGCATCAATAACAGACTCAACCAAGTAGAAGAAAGAATCAGTAAACTAGAACATAAGTCATGTTAAATTATCCAAACTCAAACAAATAGAAAGTAGAATGGTGGTGATTTCCACAGGCTGGAGACAGAGGGAAATGGGGAGCTGTTTTTCAATGGATATAGAGTTTCAGTTTTACAGGATGAAAAAATTCTGGAGATCTGTTGTACAACAACGTGAATGTACTTAATACTACTGAACTGTACACTTAAAAATGGTTAAGACAGTAAATTTTATGTTTATGTTTTTTACCACAATTAAAAATATTTTTAAATTATTTTTTAAAAACTGACATAGACCACAATTAAAAAACCTACTTCATATGGTTATTATAAGTATTGAGCTAATACAGTCAAAACATTTAAACAATGCCCAGCACATAGTAAGTGCTCTCTAAGTGTTAGCTATACTTGCAATTTGCTTTTATCCCTACTTGTTGGTGTCAGCAATATCATGATTCCACATAGCAGATGACATCAAAACGTTTATGCCATTACATGGGCACTGTCATTGACTTGCTGCCTATTCTTCTCCAACAGACAATAACAAATTACTACTTGCCACTCTCCTGACAAGCCTATCTACTTTTATGAAAATCCTGGAAATAAAACCTTCAATTCTCCACAATGTGGACAGCTAGTAAAATTTATGAGATCACATTTTGCCATGTCCACGAAGAATGCACCTCTTAGACATCCCTTTCCGTACCTGAGATATAAGTTCCAGCAGGCATCACAGTCTGACACATACAAGGGCTTAGTAAATATTCACTGAATGAATGAAAGCCTAAAATAGTAGGATTCAGGGATCCTGTCCAGTAAGTATAAATCTAAGTCTCAATTTGATCATATCATCATAAAAATTAGGGCAAAATGGGTAGCAGTCCAAGATTTCTACTCAGTAGCCCAATTGGTCTTACGTGGTGACTCCTCCCCTCCTTAAAGAGGATTATTGGCTTATTTAAATCAGCCAAGACCTAGCCAAAGCAAAATAAACCAAGGAAAATCCACTCTATGTCTTTCCTAGAATGAAGCTATATATAAGAAATGTATCACTTGTGGTCCAATTAGCCATCATATATTCATATTAACACCACTGAAAAAAGACATCTTTCTACTTTCTGGAATCAATGCCATAATCACACTAAGATCTTAAGACACTGAGCCCACAGTGCTGGTCAGTCTGCACACATTTACACAGACCAGATGCAAAGCCTGTAGAGATGGCCCTTGGTGCAGGTAGAGTAAGTGGCACCTGCAGGAGTGACTGGACGCATGTTGGAAGGACTCTCCTTGCTGGATCTACCTCAAGCAAGCACAGGAAAGGACTCTAGAAACAACCAACAACATTGAAATGGCTATACGCCTTCTATATGCCAGGCGCCGTTCAAGACTATAGGCTGTATGGATGACTCAGATGTGCTTCCTTTCCTTGAGAAGCTCAGGGTTAAGCTACATAAAATCATAAGAGACTGGGTGAATTAGGAAAAGAAACCCTCTCCCCTGAAACAGATACCCATTTTTCTCCTGACCTTGTCTTAGTGCATGTATAAGCCTCAGGGGCCATGGCTTTGGCAGGGTTGATAAGAAGATTCTAAGCCCTCTGGAACAATTCTTTTGGGGGGAAAAGCTGTTTGCTTAACTGGCCCCTCTGCCTCAGAAAAGGTGAGTAGAGTCCAGAGTGGACAAAATGAAAAGTCAGCAGGTTGGATTTCACTCCAGGCTCTGGGTTCAAAAAGGATACCTTCAGATTTTCTTCTATATTGGCCAGCCCCAATGGTTTCAAAGTATGGTACCCCACTTGCAACATCAGCATCTACACGGAACTTGTTAAAAATGCAAATTTGGGAGCTCTGCCTCAGACCTACTGAATCAGAAAGTCAGGTGGGGCCCGGGGAGCTGTGCTTCAGAAGCCTTTCAGGTGATTCCCACGCGCATTAAAGCTTGAGAACCACTGGTCCAGCTCAACTCACTAGCATGAGGAAGAACACAGAGGCCCATTTAGGACTGACAATGGATTCAAATGAAGATTGTGCGATGAACTAGTTTTCAGTGTAAATAATAAAATAATAATAAATAATAAAACGAAGAAGAAAAGAACACAGAAAAGAAACATGCTCAATTAAATCAAACATTTAAGAAAGCTAATTACAGCCAGGTGGTGTGTCTTATAGCTGAGTTTATATCAGATACTCATGTCTTTGGAGCAATCATTGTTCTCCCTTGCTGTTCTCTTTTAAACTGAAAATACTGTTGAGAAGATTAAAAATCTAGTTGCTTAACATTTGACTCTGACCAGTTTTATCAGATCCTGAAAGCAGAGCAGAAAATCACCTAAATGTAGAGATTAGAAGTCACTGAACATTCATTTCAACTTCATAGTTTTAACAAAGACAACTTTGGCAGTAAACTTGCCTGTCCAAGCTTGGTGTGTCTGCCCATTCAAACCACTAACTACTCCTCTGTGTCCTAAAAGCTCTAAATAAGGGTTAAGGCATCTCTTCTGTGTTTTGTGATCTGTCAAAAGCCCCAAACTTTTACAATATGAAAACTGGATCTCTCAAAAACACCACTTAGCAAACAGCCTTGCTGTATTCTCATGTGGAGGAAAAGTCAACAGCCTAGGAGGGCACAGGCCGCATTCCCATGCTTGTCTTTGTTGGACTAAGCTGGGACCGTGAGCAGGTAAATATCCTCACCCCAGTGCCTTCTCTGAAGCGGCGCTAAGAAAACTTTTATTTCTGAGAAACTAAAATCAAGACTTTGCTTTACTTCAACTGTCTAGATATTACCAAAAATACCAACAAAAATATCAACAGAATCTGCTTTTAGTTTGGGGAATGTTATTCTTAAAAGAGAAAATTAGAAATGGGTATGGATGTGCCTTTAGGAAATCTCAACTTCTCAGAAAAAGGGGGAAATGTACAAAACCTATTTTCATTACAAAAAGGATTTGCTAATCTCCCTTGGCACATTTAAGATAACATAAAATGCCAAGATTTAATTCATACTCAATTTTTCTGGAATAAAATAATTGAAAAAATTAGCTCCATGTATATCATTGAAACCAGTAACTAAAACAAGAGGAAGGAAGAACAATTGAAGAAATCTCTAATGACAGTTATGGTTACCATTTTATTCTCAAGGACAACCTTTTTCTTTTGTTGCTGTTGTTTAAAATATTGATGCCATTTTTTATTCATAAATATATTTAAATGCTATGAGTCTTACATTTCACAGTTGATACCCAGGGTCAAAACTTTCCTGATATCCAAGATATGGGGTTAAGTAACCTTTAAAATGTCTAAAAGTAGATATAAAAATAGAATCTTAATTTACGAATTTGCTAATTTTTCTTCCTTGCTACCAATATAATCTATGGATCAATTTTTAGCTGATGAATTGCTGTCAAACAGCCTTGAGGTCAGGGTAGCAATTCCTTCCCCTGATTTAAAATATTTACATTCAGTGTGTTGGGTGAGTGATCATCTTTCCAACAGATATGCCTCAACTTTTCTTATTAGTGTTTCTCAGATTCTGAATTAAAACTCTGCATCAAGCTTACCTGTCATCATACCCAAAATTTCAATAAAAACTTTAAAATGCGTAGGAAGGAGTCATCATTAGTTACTATGTAAATAAGCAAAAAATAAAACTCTAGCTAAATATATATTCTTCTTGGGTTCAAAGCTCAAGTCAACTATCAATTACATAATTTGTCACACTGTCATTTATATTAGACATATAAAAATGATCTCTACGGATTAGTAAAGAGCCATGTATAACAGTCATCTACAATCCAGGGGATCGTATAAAAGAAAGAAACTTTTTTACCAACCTGGGCTGAGAAACCACAGAAGAAACCAAACCAGAAATGCACAAGTGTGAATGCAAAATTCTTATAGAAGAAATAGCATAAGAATTTGCACATTCGGAAATAGGACCACCTTCCATGAACAAGGAGAAGCCTCTGGAGGTATCTAAACCGTGCAAATGCGTAGTCGCTGGCTAGGACTGCCTGCAGTCCTTCCTGGCCGCTGATGCCGACGCCAATGTGAGCACCTACAAAGGAGAAGAGGTTCAGTTTCACTCCCCAAACAAAGACACAACCTCTTTGGGGAACCTATCCCTCCTCTTTTTTTAATTTATTTTTTTATTTTTTGGCCATGCCACTCAGCTTGCGGGATCTTAATTCCCCGATCAGGGATCAAACCCGGGCCCCCAGCAGTGGAAGTGCCAAGTCTTAACCACTGGACCGCCAGGGAATTCCCCTATCACTCTTCTTGTATGTTATTATTTATTCACAGAAACCCATAGCAGTTATAATTTTTCCCATACATTATCTCATGAAACACTCATGATAGGTATTTATCCTAGTTTTACAAAAGAGAAAATTGGCTCAGCAAGTTCAGTAACTTGAACAAAGTTTTACAATTCGTAAGTGGCAAAGCTGGGACTAAACCTTAGTGTTGGGACTGTGTATGTAATGTTCATTCCTCTACACCATAGCTACTTGTTTCTCCAAACAGTGACCAATACATAAATGATTTAATTAAAGACAAGGTGTTTTCCTTTTTTTTTTTTTTAATGAATGCTAATAATGGTGGATGAATTGAGCCCTAAAAGTATTCATTTCAGAAACACTGGGAAAATTAGATTGCAATGCAATCTCCATTACATATTGCCAAGTGCTGAACCTGGGAGCTCCAGGTCTGCAGCACGCCCCATTGAGCAAATGTCCCCTTACTTTTGATCATGCTGACGTCATTGGCTCCATCGCCTATGGCCAAAGTTACAGCATTTCTGTGCTTCTTCACCAGCTCTACTACTTGAGCTTTCTGGAGAGGGGTGACTCGGCAGCAAACCACAGTCTTGCACATGCAGGCAAGTTCTAGAAGATCGTTCTTGACATCATTTTCTAGAGCATGGGCCTAGGTTATTTTTTTTTAAAATCCACAATAGAACGAGAAATAATAAATGAGAGATGTCATTTGGGAAGCAGATTTCTTGTTTCTCAGCTGATTTCTAAACAGTTTAATTCACTTCAACAAGTCATTGTTGACTCAGGGCCACACAAACAACAAAAGAAAAGAGTATTGAACTCCTACTTAGTGCCAAGGAATTTTACCATAAAAGTAAAAGACGCAGTGCCCTGTGTGTCTTCCTTGATGCATTATCGTGCTGCATTGGAGAGATACAGTTGAATGCCGGAAAAGGTCCGGAATCCACTAAAATAAGGAAAAGCAAAGGACAGAACCAATCCGTCACCTCACCAAGTTTAGAATGAACTACAAAATGATGATTTGTTTGTTCTACATGATGACATTTTTGTTTCCTTTGCACTGTTGTTTTGTATATTTAGTGTTTTTTGTTGTGGTTGTTAATGTGAGAGCAAATGAGAAGCAGATGATCTGGTGATTAGCCCTTGAAGAACATAGTGTCTGAAATCAAGAGAGGCCTGTGCAAAGGGTGGCATGCAACCTGTTTCTCAGACAGGGTTCCCCAACCATTTACACCCTTGCACTTCTCCAAATACATCAGAGCCTTTAGACATACCAAAGAAGGACTGAAAAAGAGAACATAATCCTTTGCAATTAACTACAATTTTTTTCTAGAAAACATCTCTACATTATTTAATAAACACATTAAGAGAAAACAGGAATCCACCTAAATTTTGACTCATCATTATCTTTGAATGAATCTTTAGCAAGATGTTCACAGCCCATTCACACTCTGGCCCTTATATTCCTTTTGAGTCTGTCTTCTACCACCACCTTCAGGTTTATTCTTTACTCCTGTCAGGCCAAGTTGCTTGCTTCCATAATTTGGCAGGTTCTTTCTTGCCTTTGTGCCTTTGCACTTGCTGTCTCCTCTACCTGAAAACATCACTTCCTCCAGGAAGTCTTCCCTGATTTTCCCATGAGGAACTCAATGTGCTGCTTTGCCTCTATGCTCTCAAAGCACTGTGTCCATTCCTCCTTGTAGTATTTGTCATACCACTGTGAGATTAGCTCTCACCATATGACAATCCCTAAAACAAGGACTGTGTTCTCTTCACATCCTTATCCTCAGGCTCTAGCACGGTGACCTGGGCATGCTTAATGAATGTTAATGGGATGAATGGAAGGATGGGTGAATGAGTATAAAAACATGACTCTAATGTAGAAAATTCTCATGTCAAAGCCTACAATTCTTAGGGGAAATTGTGAGTTAGCTTTCTCAAATATAATTACCCTCTCTGAAAAAGAAAGCGTATAACTGGCTGTCTTGCTCAGAATGGTTCCCATCTCTCTCTTTTCTTTTTTCTTTATTATCAACAAGTGAAAAACCTAGACACAGACTGTGAGAAAGAAAGACCCAATTACATTCTGCAAAGCATCAAGATTTGAGCAAATTGGAATCATGATTTTTTAAAAAAACTTCTGACCATACTAGCAGAAACACAGTCAATTCTCCTTAAATTAAAAATGACATTTCATGGTTTCATAAGCTTCAGGCTTTGAAGCTGAGGGGGTTCTTGAAGAGTGTCTATCTTAGCTCTTTCTTTCAACAGATTTAGAGACAGAGAGAGAATCATGTGTGTTATCACCTTAGTACTCTAACCGCCCACACACTGGCCTCTTTGAGCCTGAGGGAAAGTCAAAGCACAAGTCATTAGGGACCCTTTCCCTATTGTGGTTGGTCCCTGGGCAATTCAGCTCGAAGACCACCAGCTCTAAGTCCCAGCTGACAGGCTTAGAATTTTCAGTTGCTGCTCATTTGTGCAAAGGAGAAGTTCGTGTCATCTGGACAAACTTTCAACTAAGCTTGGCCTGCAACTGAGCTCTGTAACTTTCCATGGTGTAGAAGGCAACACATCATTACGTCTGGAATCCAGCTGGATAACGCTCTAAGCACTAAGAGCTAACAGACAGCTGATCACAAGGGGGGAAATACAATATATTCATTTCCAACTTCTCTTGTCCTCTAAGAAACTGTCTATAAGAAGATACGTTTATTTTCCAAACTCCAAAAAGTGAAAAATGATCATCAAAGCCGGAGAAAGATGTGAGATTAGCTCTTTGTGCGTATAAATGATAATTTCACTGGAGTACAATCAGAGCTTTTGTTTTCTAAATTAGAAACTCAGAAGAGCTTTTGATATTTGTTCAAGATTTGGAACCTGAACTACATTAAAAGTACAATGCAAGTTTATTCTATTACGACAAGAACCAGATTTCCTAATCAAAGCAAATTGTTTGGCATCGCTCTAAAATACTGCTATTTAGAAAAACCACTAGAGGTATCTTAATGGCAATAATTTGGTGTGGTAATTATATGAAGGTCAGGTTGTGCTCTGCAAATCACAAACATTAGCAAGAGCAATAATTGCAATACATCCATCCAGTTGCATTATTTTAATTAAACAACAGGGAGCTGTGACACTGTCCCTCAGAAAAGCACTTAAACAGTACTGCTAAATGGTCTGTAGTCATTTAGACAAGATTGATATCCTCTGAATTCAGTATTTCTTCAGATCCTCCCCTTCACTGTGGTGGTTCAAGCAATAATGTATGAAATATATATTAGAAGTTTCCCTTTCCTTTGCAAACAGGAAATCAGTGCATATGCCCTATTTCTAGTAGTGTCATTTGTTTTGAATACACAAAAGAAGATTTCATTATGACAGCACAAAAGAAATGATTATTGGGGTGGAGAAAAAGAAACAAAAAAGCCTTAAACGAACTCACCAAACTGTGGCCATTTATGATTAAGGCATAATCCCCTGTTACGGTTTCTTCTACAACTGAGTCCAACTCCAGCGGCTGCTTTTTTTCAAAAACTACATGGCCATTGGAAAAACTTCTGTTTTGTCCAAACAAATTTTCCTTTGCTTTCCTTAAAGGAGAGGGGAGGAAGGCAAATCATAACAAAGTATACAGAGCATACCTATTAACTCTAAGGAGAGACTGGCCTAGAGGTAAATTCATTTCATCACTACTCAGACAGACTGCTGCATGAGATACAGTTTCAGTAAGCTAGCTGGATAATTCTTTGTGATGAGGATACCATAGCAAATTTGCAAATTCCAGGAAGTAGGAGGGTAAACATAAGGAAAACAGAATCATCTCGAACGTTTTAAATTACCTAAAAGCTAAATCATCATCCTGAGCTGGCTTGAACTAGGGGCTCTTGATAAATTTGATATGTAAGGTTACCTGAACTTCATGGACTTAAGAACCACTGATCTGGCACCTGATGTTGTTAAACAACGCAAAGGGAAAGACTAAAGACAACTGATGAAATCTTCTAGGAATTCCAGGGAATTCTGTATATAAAATAAATTAATCAACTTGTAGAACAATGTAATATGATCCAACTTAAAACGGCAGTCTTCTGAGAAGCACATCTTTTAGAAATTTGACAATAAAAACAAATAATGGCATTTACTGAATTGGCATAGTCATTATAACATAATGGAATATTTTAAGTGAAAATTGTACTCATCAGCTGAAACAATAGAATAAATCTTCTGGGAAAGAAACTACAGACACCAAAGTGTAGAGGGTAGTTCCAAATGGAAACTCTCTCCAGTGTCCTAGATCTAATCAGCACTAGAACAACCCTGCCCACAACTCAACCATCTCTGCTGTTTAAGAGGAAGATTCTACGGTGACTTAACACCGTTAGAAGTGGCATTTTATTCTTCTCTTCAAAATGCAAAGACAATGCCTTTAAAGGAAGGAAAATTTCCTCTCCGAACCCCTTGGATGACAGGCTCTGAAGTAACATAGGGCAAGCTGACATGATTGCTAGAACTTTCGATCACAACCAGGGAACTACACAGTCGGCGCTCCGGAAGTTGAGTGCCAAAGCCAGCCACCAACACTTTAGGCCACAACTAGCATATACAAAACAAGTGCCCAGGACAGAATGGGGAGTGAGAGACAGGCCAGAAAATGGATGTTTTGTCTTACAGCAAAATGAAATGGTTCCCCAAAGACCCATCTTATGTAGAAAGCATTTATTTAAATGTTTTTTTGCTGTGGCTCCTCTGAAAGAAGAGAATGTTCACATTACAAAAACAATCATTTTAGCCCTCAGCTTTCTAATTATTTGAAAATGTAACACTAATTGTTTACAAGTTAAGTTTTAAAAAAAAAAAAAAAACACATCTTCTGGCTCAACATCTCCTTCTGCTGTCCAGGACCAAAATCACATCCTGCATTTAGGAACCCAGAGAACCCAAAGGTTACATGCCCTTGGCTCCAGGGATGATGATATTATATGTTTTAGCAATCAGTTTGCAGAATCAAAGAAAAAGATTTATAAAGTCAGAGTGCTATGTGTGAAGTTTAGGGAGTTAAGGAGGGGAGCGGGAGGGAGAACAGACATGAAAAATCATTGTTTTAAGTGGGAGATGCAAGGCTTTTGCATCAGATAATCATGTCAGGGAATCCTCCTCACAGTCATGAAAATTTACAGGCCATATAATAAAGAAAGCAAGAGAGACAAGTTCCTCCAAAATGAACATTTCTCTGACAGTGTTGCAGAGCTCATAAATTAGGTCCTCAGAAAGCACCAAAGGGCAAACATCTCCTGAAGTTTCCTTTTCAGTAAAGTTCTCACTTGCTGTATAAATGACTCAAACTCTGTTTTCCCCCAGAGAATGAAAACATTCCAAAGAAGGGTGAAGTTCATCAAAGTATTGGCTGAAATTCTATTTACTTAGGATTTTTTTCCCCTAAACTGTCTTCCTAACATCTCACATGAACCCTTTTCCGGGCAGAAAAGGGACAGTGTTTCCGGCTCTGCTTAAATTCCCACCGCACTCCCTCCACACAGGCCAGCCCTTTGCCCATGCTCTATAGCTGTCATTTCTTTTTCTTCCTGGAACTTAGCTCTTCAAACACCAGCTGGTCCTCGCCAAACAATTTATTAGGAGGGAAAAAGCGACACATAACTCCCTTCGTGGAATATGAACTATACATTTTTGCAGGCATGATACACAATGCTTTACTACAGAATACAAGTAACAAATGCTAAAACAGAAGAGTGCCTGATTTTTCCAAGCTCTGTAATGAAGGGCAGTCTGTTACAATGTTGGCATGCAGAAAGGCATTATCGGTTGAGGCAACTTTGGCATTCACAGCCCCATGCCACCACAAACACAGCAAAGCACAGTTAGGCCCACGTTGGCTTACATGCAATCTATAAAGAAAAGAGATGGTAGGAGAAAGAGTCATTTTGTCAGTCTTCTTAAGGCGCTCTATATTCAAACCTTAAAATGACCTGTTAGAAAATAGAATGAAACCATGACGTCATGATTAGACGAATACAATTTTGACTTTGATATGAGCATTGGGCTTGAAACCTGGAGATCTGGCTTCAGGCCCAAGGTCTGCCTCTGATATCTCATATGCCCACAGTTGAGTTATCTGACCTCTAGCCAGTTGATTAGTCAGTTACAGACCCAGGCGAGAACCCCGGTGTTCAAATTCCTAGTGCTCTGTCTACTGCACCAAAAGGTTTACACGTAGTTAGCTACAGGCTGCCTCTAGGTTGGGAAAAAGGCATAGTGCTAGAGCACCAGTTAGGGGAAAAGAGTACCCTGCCAACAGTAGAGAAAGGGAGAAAGTACATGAAATTTTGATGTCAAGCCCGAGTTTCATCCCTTATTAACTGTGTGACCTATAAGATACTCAACCCCTGAAGCGGTATCTTTATTAGAATCTAGGGGAATGATACCAGCGAATCACACTGGTTGATACCATTATGAAAACTCGGGCAGCTGTACCAGGCTGTACTGGAAGGTCTCCAATATTACTGAGTACTCTAAAATTTAACAATTTATGATAGAAACTAAACTTACTAAAACATTTTGCCAGGGTGACTAGAAATTGGGAATTAGGAACAAGGTGCATTTTGTTTGGCCTGCATAATGTTTAAAAAGAATCCGTATGAATTTACGGACAACGTGTTGTTCGCCTTCACCAAAGCCCCAAACGCTCCATAATGCCTTGTGCAGCCCAGATCACACAACTAATATTACCTGCCTGGCCCTGGAGCCACTTGCATTTATGAACCCTGCTCATTCAAACAATAACTTTCCATCAAGTAGGTGTGCAAAAAATGCAATATGTATTTTGTTGATTAAAGAGGAAATGTCAGTTCCTAGGTATATCACTAGGATACTACTCAGAAGCAGTAGGGTCACTTCCTGGTTTAATTAATTTTCCTAACAATAAAACATGTGATCAATGCAACAAAAATGAAACATGTAAAGGGTTTGCTTGTCAGCCCAAGCAAAATGACATCCTCAGTCCGCTTTTCTTTGGGCAGAAGACATATGTATTGAGGAAATGTAATCAATGCAGTAATCTTTGGAGAAAGCATAACAGGGTTTAATTGTAGATTTCTGGGTATGCCCTGAATACTAAAGCAGCTATGGCAGCAAAGTTAACCCAGGACTCAATGTGTCTAAAACATTTTCATGACATTAAATTTGAAACAAGCTGTATGCATGCATGATATGCATGAAAATTACATATCAATGTTTACGAAATAATTGAAACATATTTGACAGGTTTAAATATGAGCATTTAGGTCATTTCCTCCCAATAGTTACTATCACTTAGATCCTATTCTTTCCGATACTTCTTTTTAATGTTTTTGCATGAACTCCCACTGAACTCAAAGGTGTAACACAAGAAAATTGAGTGGTGTAAATTTACGATTTCAGTATTTCATCCCCAAAACCATGGCTTTAGATATAAGTAGCCAAGATTAGGATTATAGAGAGCAGCAGCTCCAGTAATAACTTTTCTTGGATGCTGTTTTTTCCCCCTAACATTAAGCAAATGCATACTATAAATGTATTGATTCTTCACATACAGAATTTTCTATCGTTCATTGCCTCTCTGCCGTAGAGTCTCAGAACGGGGTAATCTCCAAATCTGAGTTGAAATAAACATTATTTGCCAGCAAGTTAAACAAGGTGGCCTCAAGAGTCCTGAAATAATTAGTCTAGATGGAAAAATCTTTATTTTTTTCCCTCTGAATATTTTTTTTCTTCTCACTAAAAAAAATGGAGATAATCTTTTGGTTCTTTTCCTAATTGTAAAAGTATTGTATGGACGCTATTACAACTTCAGATAACACAAAGAGCCATAGCGAAGAAAGCAAACATGATCCATAATTGTATCACCAAGAGAGAACAACTGTATGTATATGATCTCGAGAACTTGATGGGGAGGTAGGTAGATAGATACGGATATAGATGTATAGTGTTTTATATGTATACATACATACATACATATATACTTTTTTTGAAAAAATGGATCATGTTATGCATGAAATTTCATAAACTCATTTTTCACTTAAATATATCGTGGACATCTTCCAATGTCAAAAAACACATAATCACTTTTAAGACTGCATAGTATCTCACTCCATCTATATATCATAGTAATTAACAAAATCCCTGTGGCTGGGTATTTGAGCAATTTCTAATATCCTATTATCATAATCGATGCCACAATATGTATGTATGTATACAAACACACACACGTACACACAAACACACATACATTTGTCCATTTATTTTTCTTAAGGACAGTTCCTAGAAGTAAGAATCATTGGGTCAAAACTGTGCACGTACATAATTTTGAAATATATTGCTAGTTCACCCTCTAGAAAGTTTCTACCAACTTACACTCCCAACAACAGTATATAAGAATTCACATTTCTCCACATTCCTTCCACGTAATGACAGTTATGTCACCTACTTAGTCAACCACATGTGGCTGGATAAAATCTTGAGAAATTAACTTCGGTTCCCCACCCCTTCTGCAATCACCACGGCCACCACAGATGACCCTCTCTGTTTACTCAGAAACATACCTTGCCTCGGGGGATCTGACAGAGCCAAGTACAGAGAAAACAAAAGAGTCAAGATTTTGTTTTCTGAGTACCAAAATAGACTCCTGAAACTCACAGCAGCACTGTCATCCTGAATTCCAGCAATCTGGAATTCCACTAATTGGGCTTTTTGAGAGGGAAGAGAAAAGTTTCTTCAAGTGTCAAAAAACTAATCCTTAAAGGAATCAGGGCATAAAATGTGGCCCTAAGCAACAGACTAGAAAAAAATGACTCCTTTTCTCCATTTCCCATCCAGCCTAGAGGAGAGGGACTTTGAAGAGGAGGTTAGATGCTCGTGAATCACTAAAAGAAGCCTGGGTGCTGACCCACACCTTGGACTGGGAAAGGATAATGGAATTCTCAGATAAGTTTTTGGGAATCTGAGTATGGATGCGTTGCCACTGAAGCACGGTGACATGGAGGGTAGTAGAAGAAAGGGATTTCAGGAAGAGAGGTAACCATGTGAGAGCACTTCTCAGACACAGAGAGGTAAGGAAGAGCCCCTAAACTTCCATGTTTCCCCAGGAGGATGCGGAAGTCAGCCAAGAGGGACAGCCAGCAACCCAGAGACCAGAGACCAGACACGGACACAGAAATGGGAAGTGCCAGATGCCACTGGATAGACGCTGAGGATCAGTGACAGGTAAGGCAATTGCACATCCTAGACGTGAACTAAATTTACCCAAAGTGCCTAACTTAATTGTTCTGTCATCAGGCAGAAAAGGGGTTCAAGTTCAGTTTTAGAAAATTCAATGAGTTTCTGTTCTTGCACAGCTCAGTGTATTCCAGTCTGTGAAGGCAGACAAGCTAGAAATGACAGAGCCTCCTTCTACGTCTCTTCACATCAAATCGAATTCCAAGCCCTATCCATTCTACCTCTGAAACAGCTGTCAATTTCATTCCACTTTTTCCTTGCCCGTTCTTACCACCTCGCTGCCTTAGTTCAACCCTCATCACCCCTAAACTTGAGTATTCCAACAGCTTCTTGATCCATCTCCCCATCCATTCATTTTTCTGTCCAACATACTCCATCTATCCTGCCACTAGAGTGTTATTTCTAAAGTGCAAAATTGGATTTGTCTCTTTTCTGCTTAGAAGTCCCCTCCATCCATCCAGTACCTTCAGGATAAAGTGTATTCACTTTGGCTTAACACTCAATCTATCACCACTTCATCTCTGAAAAATTATCCCCGCCCATAACTCTGTAGTACTCTCCAGCTACAACTTGACAGGTTGCTCCTGGAATATAACATATCTTTCACGTCTGTTTGCCTTTGTGTGTGCTGTTCCATCAACCTGCAATATTGTTATTCAATGTAATCAACAGAGGAAGAGGATGCATGAAATTTGTACTGGGAGTCACCATGTTGTTTTCAGTATCTTAAGAAGGTTAATGAAAAGTGTAGAATTTTCTATGATAAGAATGTAGAGATTCCCTAAGTTTTTAAAGTTTTATTTTCCTTTCAGCTACCTTACAGCAACCTGGTGTAAAAAACTGCTATATCACACTGGTGAGAAGCTGTGACTGAAGATTTTGTGTGTCTTTGCCAAATAAAAATTAGGAAAGCTAATTAACTGTGACTGATATAATTTTATTATTATTATTTATATAATTTTAATAATAGACTCCATAGGGTCTATTGGGGAAATATTTTTAAAAATTAGTCCTTTTTGGTGGAAAGATTGAGAACAATGGCTGAAGAAAGAGGGCAAGAGGAAGGGAGGAAGTGGAAAGAGAGGAGGGAAGGCAAGAAGCATGCTCACTGAATGGCCATAAAGCTTTACGTTCTTATATTAATCCCCCAAATAGAATAATTTATAAGGTAGGTATTTGTATGTTGTCCCATTTCACAAATGAGGAAACCAAACAAAGAGAGGTCGAATAGCATCTCAAAAGTCACTTAGCCAGCCCGGAGCACGAAGATGAGATTCCAACTTGGCTCCAGTTCACACAGAGTCTGTACTCTTCCTCTTACACCTGCTGTCTCTCCCTGAAATCCATTCTGCTCTAGTTGCTAACCTGGTGTCTGACCTCAAGTGAAACAGCCATATGCCTCAACAACTGCATTTTTTATATTAGCTATTTAAAGAGAGTAAGAATACACCCAAGGTGTGTTCAGTGAGACACGTGACAAGTGAGTGGGTGCACAGGCTCTGGGGCCACGCTGCCTAGATTCAACCCCAGCTGAACCACTGACCGGCTGTGAAGCTTTGGGCACATTATTTACCCTATGTGTGCCTCAACTTCCTAATCTGTAAAACAAGGATAATGATAACGCCTTCCACTGGGTTGCTTTGAGAATGAAACAAGAGAATGCATGTCTACTGCTTACCATAGGGTCCCAGGCACTATCTCAAAGCATTTAGCAATAGGCTCCTTAGAATCTTGATCTGTTTACATCTATCTTCCTTCAGCAAGAGTTAAATTCCCCCCAAAACAAAAAGTCATATAAAGAAAAAGATTTTCTCGAGGTAAAAAATTTAATTACTATTCATTATTAAATAAATCGTTAATATTTTCCCAATAGACCCTATGGACTCTCTTGTTAAACCTATAGAAATAATAATAATAAAATTATGTCAGTAATCATGAGATTTCCCAACTTTGATTTGGCAAATACATATGGAGTCTCCAGTCATAGCTTCTAACCAGCATGATATAGCCGTTTTCTAGAGTGAGTAAGACAGTGTAAAAAAGTTGGGAGATTTCATCTATAAGTATCAAGTGGGGTGCTGACAGTTAAGGCTTCCTTTCTTTTCAAAGTTCAGGAACAAAAGTTAAATGATGGAGGCACGTGAAGGAAGCCCATCGTGCCCCACTGCTGCCCCTCGAGACTGTAGCAAAAGAAAGCGGCAAAGCAGTTGGCCTCTAAGCCATTTGGCCAGACCCAAAGTGGGCTGAGTTTAGAGAAGCTCCTACGAGCACCGGCAAGCAAAAATTGTTATAAGACAGCACTTTTTGAAGTTCTGGGGAAATAATTAGGCAGACTTTTAAAATGTTCTTCTTCAAATGGGATTTTCCTCTTTCTCAACTATCAGATCTTCCTTTCCCCTCCCCCTCCCTCTCTTCCTTTCCTCCTTCCTCTAGCACTTACCTGAGTTCTTCTCTGACCTCCACGGCTGTGTTCCCTGCTATGATGAACACATCATTCATGTCATCAGTCAGCATGTTGCAGGCATAGCCAATATTGATGGCAGTTTCTGATACATAATAAAGCCGACTTCAGTTAGAACATTACTTAATAACGTAAGTACCTTCTCATAAAAGTTTTGAGGCCCTTGCTCTATTTCCTTAGAGCCTACAGGCCTCCTTAACTTCAAAGGGGGCATGATCGGTGACAAAATACAAGAAGCCCAGGGAGAAATTCAAAGATTTGTTAAATCCATGGAGAAATAGCAACATCTGTGAATCCTCAGCATTCTCATCTAGTTTTTTAAAAAACTTTTTGATTCCCAAAATGAGTACTCATGAAAATACCCCAAGATCTTGTGATTAGTAAAATGTATACATTTAAAACCTTTTACCAGAAGTCTCAAATACTGCCTTTAGAGAGCTGAAATACTAAACTTAGCTATTATTCAATCTGATATAATAGACAAATTGAAAAAAAATCTCACAAAATGTTCAGTTGAACAGCAAAAATGATCTTACAAAGTGTTTTAGTTCTTCCACATGCAACATTGCCATATTTGCATTAAGTGAATAGAAATTTGGAATTTGGCTATCACCTCAAAAAAAAACCAGGACTGCTGCTACTAGATAACTAGAGTATTACATGATATTGACCAGTCCTTCCTCTAATTTTGTAGAAATGGAGCCTAGGATAGTTAAGTACCCCCTTTCATCTGCAATATAATCATCTGATTCTAATTTTACTGATTCGTTAGACTTCAGCGAATTCTATAGAATCATTAGGTTTGTCCTAAGTCAAGGAAGACAATTGATAAAACCTCAGCATGTCCTTTGTAGAAACCACAGAAATGAAAGCTAAACAGTAAACTTGTGGATATTCATAACTAATTGAGCAGCTGTACCCACTGATCAACATCAAACTCTAGGAAGTCTAATAACACAACCACAGAGCTCGACTCTCTATGGTTTATTTTTTGTAATCAGTGATTTGAGTGAACATATAGAGAACTGATTTATCATATCTGCAAATACTCCAATGTTCTAAAAAAGTTAGATAGAATCTTAAAAACGTATGTGCCAGTTAACTGAATATTTCTGGTCCACTGATGGCCAAGCAGAAAATCATTTTTGTTTTAACCACTGCTAGCAATAGATCCAAAATGTATTGATCCCCTTTTCTTTCTTAGGAAACACAGTATTCTGAACGTAATGATTCTCTGATGACTTGGCGTATTGTCATGCCTGAAAGTGGGTCAGCTCTCCTTGTACAACTGCATGGGCAGTCCTGGAATTCAGCCAGACTGCACTGGTACAGCTGTGGTAGTTGTTAAAATACCAAAATATTTCCATACCAGCTGATAAACAGCTGCTTCCTTGAGCCTCTCCAAAGCCTACCCCTCCTCTAAGATTCCCAAACCTTCCTACCATGAAGAAACTAAAGAAGTAATGCTGAGGTCTCCAATGTCCTGCTTCAGAGCTGTGCCACTCCCTCTCCTAACCAGGAGCAGTGCACATACAAACCAATAGTTCAACATTTTTAATACCATTGTTGCCTATGGGTATAACTATTATTTTTAAGAGGCAATTGAGCTGAAACTCAACTGGCCCCAGGGTATACTATAGAAGATATTTTGTTAGTTTGATAGTAAATTCTTGCAATATATGAGCTTTCCTTTTTGTATTTCAACTCTTTCCTATGCGGAGGACTGGGCAAATGTCCCCTTAATTGAGCTTTCTGGTTAATTAAAATTTTACCACAGAAATTATTGCCCCCTTGTCAAAACATCATCATCTATTTTCAAATTACCTTGTTTGTCTCCTGTTAGGACCCAGATCTTAATATTGGCTAGTGATAAGCTTGTAATCGTTTCAATAACACCCTCTTGTAACTTATCTTCTACAGCAGTGGCACCTAGTAGCTTCATTAAAAAAGAATACCTCATGTTAATACATGCAAAAAATACCCGTAACATCCACGGCTTTCAGTCACAGAGTTTAGAGGTCAAGGGACATGAATTGAAGATGGAGAGTATGATGCACTGATATAACAAGCATCCTATTATGTACAGAGGTGCGCTGGGAAGGACCCTAGAAGGAGGTTCCCTAATCAAGGCAACTGATGGGCATTCCAATTAATGCAGAGATCCTGGGAGTTAGAATTTACATGAGGGATCTGATATGCTCAGATAACATATTAGCATAATACGGGCTTCTATGGACTTAAGAATCCCCCAGTTATATTAACATGGAAGGGTACAAAGGAGAGCCCTCATCTCAGAGTCAGGATCACAAAAAAAGTAGAGGCATTCTCTTAAATTAACAAACCATCAGATGCCATAAACTAAAAAGTGAAGGTTCTTGTGCAATATTTCATCCAAAGATGAGCAAGGTGTGCTCCCTAGTGCCTCACAATAGCTAAGCATCCTGGCCACTAGGGCCTCAGGGAAGAGTGGTTTCTAGAATATATCACACTCTGGACAGTACAGATATCATCAGAATCTCATGGGTCTAGGATGGCTTACAGCTAGAGCCCCACTCTTCATGGCAAGTTTCCCTGCTCTAAAAAGGTGGGTTATAAAGCATGGAGGAAAAAAAAAACAACAACACATAACATCAAACAAAACATGACATACCAGAGGCTGACAAAGAATAGGGAGTCTACTACCTTCTACTCTTGGGGGACTTCCAATTGCATAAGCTACTGTTAATAGAAATAATCCTCTGGCCACATATGGCAAGCTCAAAGTCAACATATAAAGCATGATTCATTGTTTGAAAGAGTAACATCTGCTGTGTGCAAGATGATTTAGCCAATGGATTATTCCCATGCTAGATCTCTAAACACATATGACCCCTTCTGTAAACACAAACCATCATGCTTCTAAACTCATACCATCAAATCCCTTTCGATTTCTTCATACAGCCCTGCTATCCGTTCATCCCTCTCATCTATGGCAGCATTTGCATCTTCAAGCATCTTATGCCACTCTTTGAAGTACTTGTCATCCAGATCTCTGTATGCGATGGCCAAGGTTCGAAGGCCTTCTCCTGCAAATTCCTGCCAGGGCAGACGGAGACTTAGGAACCATCCCAAAACAATAGTCACAGCAATAAAACAACAACGACAATAATGGGTAAGAAGTTCTGCACTCAAATTCATTTTATCTCAAGAGCACTACTTAGTCATCCTGACCTCCAACTTTCTAATCCCCTTGGAAAGGGGAGATGATATTTTTATTTTGTGTTTTGTTTGGGTTGAAACATTCAAGGGACCTAGCATTCCCCCCTAAGACTGCTGAAATGCCCTCTGAAGGGTCCTAGTTGAGAGGTGATCAATGGTGCCCATGACTTGAGATAACCACTTGAAGCAACATATTGGTTTCTAACCTATCCTTTGCCTGAAGGAAGCACTGCTGGCAATGTGAGGGACCCAGCCTGTTTCAAGGCCTATGGCCCTCGGCTTTTAGGGGAGAAGAAAGGACCCTCAGAGGAGCCATAGCTCTCAAATCAAAGGTAGGAGGCTCTCTCAAGGGGCTGCAGCATGACATCTCACCAAAGTCTTGTCACCTTCCTCCTAATAATACAGCCACGTCTAAAATTAACTCTGTCCTACTTGTGTTTATGTTTGAAATTTTCCACAATAAAATACATTTATTCAATAATAGATGAATAGATAGATGTCAGGTGATAGAAATTTAAGGATGTAAATTAAAGTTATAATAATAACTCTAGGGGAAAAGTGAGAGAGAAAGGCAGAAAAGTTTAATATAAATGTTCGCTTCTGGGAAGTAGTACTAGAAATGGAGGCTGACTTTTACTTTTCATCCTAGAACTTCTGTAAATCTTTTTTTGCTATATTAAAGCCTAATTTTAATAATAAAACTGTTGAAAGTTTAAAGTGACAGTCAAGTCCAGTTAGTTTTTTAAAAAATCATTATTTTTCTAGAAACAATTTTCTATGGAGTTAGTATTTAATAATAGGTCAAATTTATCAGAGGATCATACTCTTCCTTTAGCGTCTCAGGAAGCCAACAATCTTAAATTATACCTCTAGTGCTTTATCCTTCTAACATGAAAATAAATAAATAAAAATAGGAGGCTGGTAGTTGCTAAGTGTTTCACACAGCTGCAATAGCTAGAAACATATGTTGGTTGAATGCTTGGGGAAATGCTAAAAACCTCCCACTTTGCCTAGGCCTCCGGTGGTCATTTTATGGGCCTCTACAGTGTAAGCATTTTCATAGCCATTTCTGCTCCTTTGGGCATTGCCACAGAGCATGTCTTCTCTGTTGTGTTCTGGCTTATGAGACAGACACAGGTTTGCAATCAAGCATAAATTAAACCATGACACACCCTAATTAGGTAAATGGAAAGAAAAGTCAGTGCATACTGCAGTGATGTGGTTTAGCCCAGAGAGACCATGAGAAAAATTATCCAAATTTATCTCGTAGGCAGTGATAGCACTTTGGATATTGCAATCACATTGTACAAGCCCTCCTCCAAGACCACCACTGGGTCCCCTACTGATCTGAAAATCTAGTTACTGCTTTTTATAAGGATCTTTTGTCCTCATAATTTGCACAAACACTTCTTTGACTTTAACTTTTTTTTTTTTAACATCTTTATTGGAGCATAATTGCTTTACAATGGTGTGTTAGTTTCTGCTGTATAACAAAGTGAATCAGCTATATGTATACATATATCCCCATATCTCCTCCCTCTTGCGTCTCCCTTGCAACCGCACTGGGCATTACAGTGCCTTTCTCTTTGTTCTGCACAGCAGTGAATCAGCTCTAAGATGACACTACAAAAGGGGACAGATGATTTAAGTTATTTAATTAGTGCATGAAACACAAGTTGAATTCTAAATGAACATTTGAACAAGGTCGTTTCCTATCATTAAACAATTCAAAAATCAATAATTAAATATAAATTTAAAACCGCAGAATTTAGAAGTCAAAATGAATAAAGTGAATGAAGCGAAAGGAAGTCAGATTGGTACTACCTGGAAAATAAATCTTTTGCACAGAAATATAAAAAGATCAAATTTGGCTTCCCATACTTTAGTATGAAAATCCAGGGCCTTGGTGTTTGAGCAATGGCAAAATCAAATACTTATGATTCCAATGTTGTTTTCATAAAAAAAAAAAAAAATTTAAAAAGACCATGCTAGCCTTCTGGAAAAGATTAAAAGAAAATCAAGAATGCTCTATTGGAAAGACAAAAACAATAGCTATGTTTGTAACCAATATTACCAAACCATCATTCTTTAAACTTAAAGTCAGCCAGAGTTTTTTTATTTGTTTATTTGTTTGTTTAAAGATTCAGGGAATGTTTTATGTTAAATATAGGGCTTGGCAAAGAAAATGAATCCTCAATAGTTGGTTTTTATTTTTGGAAGTTTTTAAAATTTTTTAATCTTTTTTTTAACATCTTTATTGGAGTATAATTGCTTTACAAAGTTGTGTTAGTTTCTGCTGTATAACAAAGTGAATCAGCTATACGTATGCATATATCCCCATATCCCTTCCCTATTGTGTCTCCCTCCCACCCTCCCTATCCCACTCCTCAATAGTTTTTTAAAGGAGAGAAATCAAGGAGAAAATAAGAGTTTTGAGCAATTGCCCTTAAATTTCATATTGGGTTAAACAGAACCTCAAACAAATAGAGACCCTTGAATCTCAGGTTTAAATCAGATAGTGTTCATATTAATTCATAGACTCTTACTCTTTTGCAAAAAAAAAAAAAAAGCTGTGCCAAAGACCATCCCTGCTCCCTTTACAAAGGTTTTGGAAAGAAACTATGCTTAATCTTAGGATGTATGCATTTGGTAACTTCAACCTAGGGAACACTAGTGAGGCATCATGATTTATGACCTGAATAAGAGAACCCTTAGAGGAGAAAGTTGGCTACAGAGATTATTTTCCCCTCACCACATAAACACGACCCTGAACTATTCCCTGGAGGTAACCATAAGAGATTCCATTAGTACCAGACACATCGGAACCCAAGGGAAAGCAACTCTCCAGTTCCTCTTCCCTAAACCAGTCCAGTCACCCAGGTGAAACAGTCCCCAGCTGTAGGGAAGTTAGAGCAGGTTTCCCTTGGGGTCTTGAGTCTTCTCCTGGCTGGAGTTCAGGAGCCCACACTCAGTGGCTACTTCTCAGCTGCTGTGTGTTAATCCACCTGCGGTGAGACTGACCAGACTCTCAGCAGGGTAGGGGGTAGGTCCACATATGCCAGTTTCTAAACATTCACTGGCACAGTTTCCTGTGGAACCGTTCTTCACATGCTTTCTATTTCAGAAGTCAGATCATTTAACTGATATTTTAAAAATAAGACCTAACCATAGGAAGCAGCCAAAGGGCCACCGTGCTAACCTTATGACAGAGGCACTTACACTGAGATGGTCTGACGTCAAAGCCGGGAGGTCTTCGTTGGATGGATGAAGTCTTTCAAACAGAATAGTGTCTGCTCCTTTGGAATAAAGCTTTATCTGTCCTTCTGGGTTTCGAACTGAAAAAAAAGTTGGGAAAGTAGATTATATTCAGTGAAATCCATCAAAACTTGACTGTCCCTGGGCTCTAGCCAGGCAAGTTGGAAATGGGCATGTTTTAGCCAGTAGTAAAATATTCAGTGCCTTTGGTTAAAAGGTCATTACCTAAGTCACCTGGCTTTACTCCTGTTTTATTAACTTAGAAATATTCCATCTACAGGAAAAAGTGTTTTCATTCTGATGTGTACAACCTTGTTATTTTCCTTGACTACTATTTCTGAAGGGCTGATAGGTTTAAATTAAGCCTTCTGTATTGAGCAGAACTGAGAGCTTTTTTTTGCCTGTCTCCTAATGTGAAATTCAAGACTGACTGTAGGAATCAGCTATCAGTGTCATGCCAAATGATCTCCATATGGAATTCTAGCCATTCAAAGCCATGGTTTATGCATTAGTTCGCAGTCCTTGCTGACATATTTCTTCACCCCCCTTTACTCCTTGGAAAAGCCCTTTCATTCTTGGGTCACAGTCCTGGCTTCAAGCACACTTCACAGGCGGCTTTCGAAATTAAAGTTTCTATCTTCTTCCCACTGGAAGTCTGTATTAGTAGGGCTGTGTTTTTAACCTGCCCCCCAGGTTTGGGAATGACAGCCTTGACTAGGCTCCAATCCCTCATCTCCAATCCTCGTGCCCTCCCCTGGCTGTTGCACATATTGCTGTCAGACAAATCTTTCTTTAAGCTAATCTTTCCTTACGCCTACCTTTGCAGGCTTGGTTTTACAGCTTGGCAGATACCAGACACCTAATTATTTATTGAATGAATGAATGGATGAATGAATGAATGACATAGCAATGTATTTCTCCCCTACTATTTCTGAAGGGCTGATATCATCTAGGACAACTGCCTGTGTCACAACTTCATGGTCTGAACACTGACCCTCACAAGCTTCATCGAGTCAAAGATTATTACATGCTTTCCACTCAATTATACCTTTTCTCTAAAAATAGAATGCCTCAAAACAGACGAACATAAATATTGACTACTATTAGTTTAAGAGGATACAAAGTTTAGAGCTTGATTTAAAGGAATATAGATACAATAGTACAATAAATTACTTTTCCCTCTAATCTTTTCTTTAATTGAAGTATAGTCGACATACAACATTATGTGTTACAGGTGTACAATATAGTGATTCACAATTTTTAAAGGATATACTCCACTTATAGTTATTATACAATATTGGCCTTATTCCCTGTGCTGTACAATATATGCTTGTAGCTTATTTTATACATAATAGTTTGTGTCTCTTAATCCCCACCCTTAAATTTCCCCTCCCCCCTTTCCTCTCCCCACTGGTAACCACTAGTTTATTCTCTATATCTGTGAGTCTGCTTCTTTTTTGTTATGTTCACTAGTTTGTTGTATTTTTAAGATTCCACATATGAGTGATATCATACAGTATTTGTCTTTCTCTGTCTGACTTATTTCATTTAGCATAATACCGTCTAAGTACATCCATGCGGTTGCAAATGGCAAAATTTAATTCTTTTTTATGGCTGAGCAGTATTCCATTGTATATACCACAAGATATATACCACATCTTCTTTATCCATTCATTTGTTGATGGACACTTAGGTTGCTTCCTCTAATCTTTTTTTTTTAACATCTTTATTGGAGTATAATTGCTTTACAATGGTGTGTTAGTTTCTGCTTTATAACAAAGTGAATCAGCTATACATATACATATGTTCCCATATCTCTTCCCTCTTGTATCTCCCTCCCACCGTCATATCCCACCATTCTAGGTGGTCACAAAGCACCGAGCTGATCTCCCTGTGCTATGCAGCTGCTTCCCACTAGCTATCTATTTTACATTTGGTAGTGTATATATGTCCATGCCACTCTCTCACTTCTTCCCAGCTTACCCTTCCCACTCCCAGCGCCCTCAAGTCCATAGTCCATTCTTTACATCTGTGTCTTTATTCCTGTCTTGCCCATAGGTTCTTCAGAACCATTTTTTTTTTAGATTCCATATATATGTGTTAGCATATGGTATTTGTTTTTCTCTTTCTGACTTACTTCACTCTGTATGACAGACTCTTAAGTCCATCCACCTCACTACAAATAACTCAATTTTGTTTTTTTTATGGCTGAGTAATATTCCATTGTATATATGTGCCACATCTTCTTTATCCATTCATCTGTTGATGGACCCTTAGGTTGCTTCCATGTCCTGGCTATTGCAAATAGAGCTGCAATGAATATTGTGGTACATGACTCTTTGAATTATGATTTTCTCGCTTCCTCTAATCTTTAATGACCTTTAGTCAACACTTAATCTAATCGAATTTCCTCCTAGCTTGAATAGATGTAATGCACCCTGGAAATTTTTTTTTTTTTTTTTTGGCATTTAAAGTGTACAATCTATTCATTTAAAAGAAATCATTTAAGTGGTAAAAAAAAATGGTACCCATTCTCACAGTTTTGTATATCTAGGATAAATTATTATCCACAAAAATATGTTACAAATATTCACTCAAAAAGAAAGAGAAAATTTGGATTAACCCATTTTGGTATACAAATTTAATATCAAAGTCTCTATCTAAAATTGATTTGAATAAGTTCTGTTAGCTACTTCTAGGTTCTTTGTGATGTAAAATCTTTTAAAGCATAAAAATCAGCCTTTCTACATTATTCCATTAGACATACATAGAAGTTAAAAGAAATGAGAAGACAGAACAATCAACCAGGAAGGTGAATTTACTGAGAAACAGTCATTCTTTCTCCCTCCTCCCTTTCTTTTCCTCCTTTTCCAGGTCTCTTTCGGTTCCAATCAAGAGAAATCTTGAGAGTTCTGAGAATATTACTTTGAGGGCTTCAAATCACCATACCTACATCCTCTGCCACAACTACACACACGGGAACAAAAATAAACCTCTGCTATCTACTCATGTAGGAGGGATTCATGCAAAATAAACTCCTACCTGGAGACCAACAGGTGAGTTTTCTATCTGTTCTTTATAATGTCCTTCCGTTATAGTAAATCCCACTCACTATGAGGCAGAAGTGGTTATGTGAGCTTTTCCTTGAAGTCAAAAAACTTGCATTCATTTCAAGTACCTGGTGGTCATAGGGTACAGCCAGGGAAGGTGCCATCCCCCTTGGGGGGGGGGGCTGGTAGCGGTGAATGGGCTCCCGCAACCACGCACCTCCTGATGTACAGATTCTGGAGAAACAAAGGGCGGTCACACCACAGTCAGCCTGTCAGGCTGTCAGGCCACTGGGCAACCCGACCAGCCTGGAAGTGCCCCATCAGTTGCTGAAAGCAAAACTCTGTCCCCCCTCTGAAGCCAGGCAATTTGGGCCAGAGAGTCAGAGGAGACCGGTAATCAACTCCTCCTCTCTGCTCACCTCCTTGGGGTTACAGCAACCCCATCTCCAAACCCAAATCTGACCCTGGAGTGCCAGAGTGGGAGTGGCAGGTGGGCTCTGCCGGTGCTTCAGCGCCCTCTGGAGGTTGTCTGCTCTAATGGCAACTCTCTGCCCTTCCTCCTCCTCCTTCCCTAGCCCTGGGGGCTGCCTTGGCCTCCCGCAGCTGCTGGCCTGATTTCATTCTTCTTTTTTCTCCAATTACAATGAAGTGTCTTACAGAGGTTTGGAATCTCTTGAAGAAGGAAGATCTTTTAGTCAATACACCTTAACCATGAGAAGTTGGTTTCAAGAATGAACCTGAAATACTGTATTTTTCTCCTGATGATTCCAAGGAGAGACATCTCAAGTTTCTAAATCATAAGAAAAACCAAGTCATAAATATGATATTCTGATTTTTTTTTAATCAGTCATCAATTTTATACACATCAGTGTGTACATGTCAATCCCAATCGCTCAATTCAGCACACCACCATCCCCACCCCACCGCAGTTTTCCCCCCTTGGTGTCCATACGTTTGTTCTCTACATCTGTGTCTCAACTTCTGCCCTGCAAACCGGTTCGTCTGTACCATTTTTCTAGGTTCCACATACATGCGTTAATATACGATATTTGTTTTTCTCTTTCTGACTTACTTCACTCTGTATGACAGTCTCTAGGTCCATCCACGTCTCAACAAATGACTCAATTTCGTTCCTTTTTATGGCTGAGTAATATTCAATTGTATATTTTTTTATTAGGATTTTTATTAGGATTTGTCTAGGGCTTGTCTTATCTTCTAAGACCCGTAGTCAACTTTTATAATTTCCAGAACATCTAATCCTAGGAAAGTCTGTCTCTTTCTTTTCTTATACAACAATCCAATTTAATAATTTCCCCCATATTTTCTCCCTTCCATTACCAGAGCTATAAAGGCAAAGTGTATGTATCCCACATTTGCCAGTATGACTTCTCTATGACTGTTTATTTCTTATAGTCCAAGGTAGGATATCGGTTCTCAAACTTTTTGGTCTCAGAACCCCTTTACACTCTTAAAACTTCATGAGGACTCCATATAGGTTCTACCTATCAATAATTACCGCATTAGAAATTAAAACTCAGAAATTTTATTGTATCAATAGTCTTAAGACACTAATTGTAATATTACCAAAAGAATAATTATTATAATAACAATAAACCTATTATATATTTACATAAATAACAATTCTATGAAAAATAACTATATTGTCCAAAACCAAAACACTTAGTTTGGGGAGGGGCATTGTTTCATATAGTTACAGATAACTTTATTTATTTATTTTTTTGGCCATGCCACGTGGCATGTGGGATCTTAGTTCCCAGACCAGGGATTGAACCCACACCCCCTGCTTTACAAGTGTGGAGTCTTAACCACTGGACCACCAGGGAAGTCCCTTACAGATCTCTTTAATGTCTGGCTTAATAGAAAACAGTTGGATTCTCATATCTTCTTTTGCATTCAATCTGTTATATTATCACATGTCATATGGCTTTTGTAAACCTCCACAATATACTCATTAGAAAAAAAATTGAAAGACAAGTAACATTAGTATTATTATGAAAATATTTTTGTCCTTGTGCAGCCTCTGAAAAACTATCAAGTTTTCCTAGGGTTCCCCAGACCACTCATTGAGAACCACTGGTTTAGGGAAATCACAGACCGATCTTGATTTGTGCAAATCCCTCACCATCTCTTTGTCTCAGTTTCTACTTGTGAAAAGGAGATGTTTAAACAACCTAACTTCTAAGGTCTTCCTAGCTCTACAATTTTCTGATTTAATAAAGATTTTCCATATCTGATGCCTTCTCTTAACCCAGCATTAGCCCCTTTAAATTTTGAGTTTATGTAAACCCAATTTCATGGAATCCTGTTTAATTTTACTCACTAAACATTTCCTTTAGCAGCTCAGCAAGTTTTATATCCCTTTTCATTCAAGGCTTATAGTTACTTCTGCTAGGAAATCTCTAGGCTAATAAAATCTCAGTCATTTCAGAAGTTAGCTTTTAAAAATAAATTAAAAATAACATAGCAGTTTTAAATGTTCAAGATAACATGTGGGCAGAGCCTGGACAAAGGTCATACATTTTTAGTTATAGAATCTGCTTCCATTGCCTGTCCTTTAAATACTGGTGTTCTTCAGAGATTTACCCAGGATTGACTTCTCCTCCCATCCTTCACACTCTCATTGGGCAGTCACATTCTTTTTATGGCTTCAGTTTTCATCGACAGAATGATTGCTCTCAAATGTGTATCTCCTGCCTAAATCCATTTCCAGCACTCCCTCTGCCTGTACATCCAACTACCCACTGGACATCACCTCTTAGATGTGCCCAAGCACATCAAACTCAAACTGGACACGTTATCTATCACCAATGACTAGTTACTCCTCCTATGTCTCCAGTCCTAATAACCAGCTTCAGGACTTCCCTGGTGGTCCAGTGGTTACGACTTCACCTTCCAATACAGGGGGTGCGAGTTTGATCCCTGGTCAGGGAGCTAAGATCCCACATGCCTCGTGGCCATAAAAAAAAACAAAACATAAAACAGAAGTAATATTGAAATAATTTCAATAAAGACTTTAAAAATGGTCCACATTAAAAAAAAAAAAAAAAAAGTCTTTAAAAAAAAAAATAATAACCAGCTTCAGCATTCACTCAGTCTCCCAAATCAGGTATCTGGCCATCACTCAAAGCTCCTCCCCCTTCACCACCCATACATCCAATCGAAACCAAGAACTTCTCTCTGACACCTTCTCTCTTGCCTAGATTATCACATTAACCTAAATGGTTTTACTCGTTCCCTCCAAACTCTTCTGCAATACAGCCAGAGTCATCTTCACACTACTGCTTAGAATCCCGCAATAGCTTCCTTCTGCCCTTAGATCAAGTTTGGACTCTTTAACATGTCATAAACAGGGATCATCAGGCCCCTTTTTAGCCTATTTCCTATCCTGCTTCACCATTTTCTCCTGGATGCAACCACAAAATACATTTTTCAATTTCACATTCTCCTTTAGCTTCAAGTTCCTGGAACATGGTAGGTACTGAATAAATATTTGCTTGATTGAGTTGAATTATAATTATGCAAAATTCGTTGAAAGCAGCAGCTATGCCTTTGTGATACAAAGGAAAGAAAAAAGTCAGAAATGGTTCCAGGTTTATGCTGTAAGGGTAAATACAATAGCAACACTGTGAAGGGTGATGAATAATTCTACTTTGTTATATCTCAGTTGGGTGGCTGTTCATACATCCACATAGAGAAATGCCTGTCACATGTCAGTGTGATTTGTACTTTGATAATCCTTAAAAGGTTTAGAGTTAAGAAACCTTTATCTAAAGATCTTGTAAGGGCTTTACAAGGAGCTATTGTAATCTATTCTTCTTTAATAATTATCTGCCACTTGCCCCTATTAATAACTATCTTTGAATTTTATCTCTGTATTTTTATTTACATAATTAGTAGCATTAATCCTTCTAAAACTACATACTGAGATTTACATTCTTATCAATATAGTATGTTCTATACCTTCTGACAGAATTCTTTATAGAAATCTATTTTTATTTAGATACCTCTGGATTAAATCAGGGCTGTTGCCCCAGAATGAAAGTACCCCTGGTACTTAAACTACACATTCATGATTCAATGAATGACTGTCAAAAAAAAAAAAAAAAAAAAAACCTTGAAGAAGGAGGAGAAGACCTAAGAGGGGGAGGAGGAGAAAGAGAAGCAGCTGCAGCAGCAACAACAAATGTCTGAGCCTTCAGGTCGGGGTGTTGCCCAACCAAGCCCCGTGACAATCATGAGGCTAACATTGTTTTTCACCTTGTTATCAAACAGAGACTTGTCTACCCTCGTGGAGTCTCTCTTTCAAATTCCTCCTGATTAAAAAACAAACAGAAATGAAATAAAGCCCCAAGCCTCCATGCATTCTGTGGTGGAACATTACCTTTCTTCATATGGGATCCATTAAGGCAAACATCTGATGTTTGTGGTTAGGCTGTGATTTCCCCATAGCCTGTAATGGTGACCAACACTGGGGAAAAGCTAAAAGTTTCCCTGTGTAGCAATCTTAGATTTTGTCAACACCCTCATAGCAAAGAGAAACCAGTTCTGGGCCAACCCAACATCAATAACACTTGCCCTGAAGCTGTAAATAGAAGATAGTTCCTGCTGATACAACATTAGGCCAACACCCAGAGCAGCATGTGTGCTCATCAGTAACACTGATAGTGACTGCCTACAGCCTGTTGTCAAAAAAAATAAAAATAAACATCCTCAGATGATGTTTCTTTCCTGCTGAGAGCAATCGCCCAGAGCTAGTTTCTAGTAGTTAGAGACCAAAAGCCCTGCTATTACATATACACACATGTTTTTCAGAGTAAAAATTGATTTGATATGATGATCAGGATATTCATAAGTTACAAGGTGTTGGGTTAAATGTTATTTAATGAACATTCATAGAGGACCCACTGTGTGCTAAGCTCTGTGCTTGGCCCTGAGTAATTTATGAAGACTATGGCGCAGCTCCTGCCTTCAGGTAGCACCGCTCTAATAACAGAAAATCGTGAGCATCCCGGGATTGGCATCACACTGGTGCTATGAACAAGGTGCTCTGGGGAACAAAGGAGAATGCGGTTATTTGGAGGGTAGGAAAAGAATTGAGAGAACAGGTGATACCTGAATCAGACATTACCAGATGAGTATGAGTTTTCCAAGAAGAGAAGAGGAGAAAAGGAGAGGTCTAGGCTGAGGAAATAGTACATGCAAATGGTGTGAAAGTGCACAATGCATGCCAGGAATGGTGAGGTCTAGTGAGGCTGGAGCACATAGTTTCAGGAAGTGGAAGAAAAGCAGCTTGAGGTCAGATTGCAAACAATCTTGAATGTCATGCTAAGGACATCCTTTAAGTTCTAGGAAACCAGCAAGATTTTTTAAGTTGGTGATGGCAAAATCAGGCCAACGTTTTAAAAAGAATACCCTGTTGTCAGCACAGAGGATTCTTTTAAGGGGAAACAGGTTTAAAGATATTGCAATAGTACAAGCAAGCAGTGATGAGAGCCTTAACTAAAGCAGTGGCACTGGGAATTAAGAGAAAAGGACAGTAGGCTTTTATGATAAAAACGGGGTTTTGAGGCTATTGTTAGAAAGATTACTCTGTTGCCTTGAGGAGGAGATACTTAGAAACAGGATGACTACTGAGGATCCTATAGACAAGGCAAGAGATGCTGAAGCCTGAATGAAGAGAGTAGCAGAGTATCTCAGGGGAAAATAATGAGTAGTATTTGAGGATCTCCTAGTCCAGGGCAATGGACCCCAGACTGGTTCTCTGCCCAGCAGCATCTGCATCAGCAATACCTGGGAGCCTGTTAGACATGCAAACTTTTAGGCCCCACCTCAGGCCTACTGAATCAGAAACTCTAGGGCCTAGGCCCAGCAATTTGCATTTTAACAAGCCCTCCTGGTGGTTCTGATGGGAGCTGAAGTTTCAGAATCACTAGCCTAGGGGCACAAAGGAGATGGAAGTATCAAAAGCAAGTGAGCTACAATAGGGATTAAGAGGCTAGATGTTGGAGAAAGATGTTCAAATATTTGAAACCTGGGTTCAGATATTTCCTCTGCATCTTACTGGACTTGCAACAAGTTGTGTGACAATCTTGGGCAGGATACTTAAAATCTTGGAGCCTTAATTGCCTCATCTCCTGATTGGGGGTAATACACTATCGCAAGAATTTAATAAAATAATTCATTGTAAAGTGTTCAGTGCACTCACACAGGCATATAGCAAAAGGTAGTTAACAATTTTAATAAGAACTACATAAAGAGCAATAGTTGTGAGAAAGAAAGTTCTATATTAGACATACAAAATTTGAGGTAACTGTAGTACAACCCAGTGGCAGAATCCAGGAGAAGGCTGAAAGAGTGTGTGGGGACCTCAGAGAGAGATTGAAACTGAAGAATAATATGGGAAGGACACAGAATATAGGCAATAGCTACCACCATGTGAGTGGTCAAGATTATCCAAGGAGAGCACAGGAAATGAGAAGAGAAAAGGACACCAACACTGAAGAGTGGGACAAAGAATAGTCAGCTTGAAAAGGAGCTTGAGAACAAAAACACAGGACAAGAGGAGAACCAGGAGCCAGCAAGCTCACAGAGGCCAAAAGAGGAGTGTCGAGAGAAGAAGGTCAACAGTCCCGAATATCACTAAGTTCAAAAAGATAGAGAGATGATAGTAGAAGATAGATGTTAGATAGATAGATAGATAGACAGAAAGAAAAAAGGAAGGAAGGGGGAGAGAGAGAGAAGGAAAGAAAGAAAGAAAGAAAGAAAGAAAGAAAGAAAGAAAGAAAGAAAGAAAGAAAGAAAGAAAGAAAGAAAGAAAGAAAGAAAGAAAGAGAGAAAGCGAGAAAGAAAGAAAGAAAGAAAGAAAGAAGGAAGGAAGGAAGGAAAGAAGGAAAGAAGGAAAGAAAGAAAGAAAGAAAGAAAGAAAGAAAGAAAGAAAGAAAAAGAAAAAAGAAAGAAAGAAAGAAAAAAGAGAAAGAAAGGAAGGGAGAGAGGGAGGGAGAGAGGGAGGGAGAGAAAGAAAGAAAGAGAGAGGGAGGGAGAGAAAGAAAGAAAGAGAGAGGGAGGCAGAGAAAGAAGGAAAGAGAGAAAGAGAGAAGGAAGGAAAGAAAGAAAGGAAGGAAGGAAGGAAGGAAGGAAGGAAGAAAAGAAAGGGAGAGAGAGGAAAAGAAAGAAAGAGAGAGAGAAAGAAAAAGGAAAGAAAGAAAGAAAAAGAAAGAGAGAGAGAGAAAGAAAGAGAGAGGGAGGGCTATTGCATTGGGCAGTTATGAGGTGATTGCAAACTTCTGAGAAGGCATTTCTTTTTTAACAGTGGAAGCAGAAGACTGACCCTAATAGGCTGAAAAGAGAAATCAAGGTAAGGATCAAAAACTGACCTTGAAAAATTAAGTTGTGATGGAAAGAAGAAAAATGGGGTGGCAAAATCAGTGGAGGTCAGAACATGAACAATAATCTTTAAGGAAACAGGATGATGACAGAGTTGCAGGCTGAAGGAAGGAGCCAGTGACGAAGAATAAGGAGCAAGCAGGGAAGGAAAAGGGATGGGAACAGGTAGAATCTTCAGCATTGAAAAGGAGCAAGAGGAATTTTTCTCTGAATCAGGAAAAAGACTGAGTAAAGTTATAGCTTGGGGATGAAGGAGGAAGATGGGGAAAAGGGTAAGGTGATAGTGTGCATCTCTGAGGGCCTCTTTTTTTAGAGAAATAGCAGGTGAATTTAGCTTCCAAGAGTAAAGGAGATTCATGGCAAGGTTGAGGACTTGAGGAAAGGGCAAAGATTTAGAACACCTGTTATAAGGACTGGAAAAAGGAGCAAAATAAGAATGAGAGGGACATTGATGCAGCACTGAGGGTTAGCACTGACTTAGGAAAGCATGGATTCATTGTGGTGCTAAATTCAGTAATGGGTGATCATCTCCAGCAATGCAAGTGAACAGAGTCAATGGATAATAATGAGAAGACTGATGATGATTTTCACAAAACAACAATATCAACAATAACTGGCATTCCTGAGCCAGCGCTGTGTAGTGAATGACCTTCCTTCATAGTCAGACCTCCTAGGTTTAAATCCCAGCTATTCTGTATCAAGCTATGCCACCTTGGGAAAGTTACTCAACCTCTCTGTTTCAGTTCTGTTATCTTTAAAATGGGCATAAAAATAATAGTACCTACTTTGTAGGGTTGTTGTGACAATTAAATCAGTTCATTCATGTATAGCACTTAGACCAGTACTGGACACACCATAAACCCTTGTTACATGTTAGTTATAATCACCACTACTGAGTTGAGGCTAAGTTGAGGATAACAGAAGTTCAAAGGTTAATAAATATCACAACTCTCAGCACATAACCAAGAGTAAAGTTATCCTTGAGAAGTTTCCATATAACCATAGTACTATCAAGAGATCAAAAATACTCTCAGCCACCAACCGTACCTATGACAGACATCCTTTTTCTGAAATTGTTGAAATCCAAAAAGGCAAGCAATTGATAAGTAACTAGTGTTCCCAATTCTTCTATTGTTATTGTCTCTGGGGTCCGAGACTTAAAAATGAACCCCAAATTTTTTGCAGCAGTCACTAGGGCCCCTTCATCAGGTGATTGAACTTGGTAAATCAGCTCTCCTAAAAGGAAAAGAAACAGGTGGATTAAGTAACAACAAAAAAAGGAAAAGAAACAAAGGTATTAATACTGAGAATAATAACATTCATACAACACCAATGCCAATTCCAACTCATTCTATAACACCCAACCCAAGTGTCAGCTCTAGAAATCAGACCTTTTCCACTCACCAACCAGGTGACCAGGTGCCTGTGCTGTGGATCCGCAGGACACCATGTATACCACCACTGGAGCCCTTGTCATCTTACAGGAAAAGGCTCGTTCCTGAGCCTGCCTCCCTACTATGCTGAAAGTTTCTTAAGGCAGAGACCACACCTTTGTATTTTCAGTGACTAGAAATGTGCTATGAAAGTTTCACATACTAAAACACTTAATATATATTAACGCACATAATCCTCATGGCAATGAGGTAGGGATTATTAAAATTATTACAGGCATACCTCGGAGATATTGCAGATTTGGTTCCAGACCACTGCAATAAAGCAAATATCACAATAAAGCGAGTCACATGAATTTTTTGGTTCCTCAGTGCATATAAAAGTTACATTAACATTATACAGTAGTCTATTATATGTGCAATACCATTATATATAAGAATGTACATACTTAATTTAAAGATACTTTATTGTGAGAAAATGTTAATCATCATCTGAGCCTTCAGTGAGTCATAACCTTTTTGCAATAGTAACATCAAAGATCACTGATCACCATGATCACCATGACAAATAAAATAATAATGAAAAGGTTTAAAATATTGTAAGAATTACCAGAATGTGACATAGTGACACAAAGTGAGCAAATGCTGTTGGGAAAATGGTGCCAACAGACTTGTTTGATGCAAGGTTGCCACAAACCTTCAATTTGTAGAGAACACAGTATATATGAAGGCAATAAAATGAGGTATGCCTGTATTTCCATTTTATACTGGTGAAAACTATGACTGAAAATATTATGTGATTTTTGCAAGATCACACAGCCAGAGTGACAGAGCAGACATTCCAAATTCCTCTTCAGTCTGCTACTAATGACCATTTTATGAGAACGCATGCAAGAAATCCCTTGAAATGTAAGGAATCAAACCAGGATGTTAATGATTGGTACCTGGTATTGTGTATGTGTTGGAGTGAGGGTGAGAGGGGAGAAGAGAGGAAAAGAATGAAGTGGGGGGAAAAAAAACATAAAAATACACTTTAAAACCAGCATCAATAAAGTAAGCCTTTCTATATAAAATTGTACTACCTTTGTATGTAAAAATAAATTAGAGAAAGTAGGCAGAGCTAGATCCAGATTTACTGATTTATAGTAATATATAAGATAAATTGTTCAGAAAACTAGTTGCATATTAATCTATATATTATGATTCCTTTTTGTTAAAAACAAACCACCTACACATCTACATATATTCATATATAGACAAGCAAATAGAAAGTGTGAAAGTATGCACACCAAATGTTAACATTGGTTACCCCTGTAGAGGTGGAATTAAAATTCAGGGAAGAAATTATTAGCTCTGCCTTTATAAATCTTTGTATTGTATGGCTTCACTTGCTACAATAGGCATAAATTAATTTTTGAAATTCCAAAAAGAAAAAAAATTAAAGCAATTTCTTGATCTACCCATGAAATGATATGATAACTCCCACTTCTGGCAGCACTGTGGAGTAGGTGCCAGGATCAACCTCCCCTGTTGCAAAGAGCTACATATTCCACAAAGACAAAACATTTAAATATTTTTGAATGCACCCAGGACTGGCTAGAAAGCAGTCCTTGTTCAGGTCAAAGACTGAAAAAAAAATGGAATAAAGGCAGGGCATTTTCTAAACCAAGAGACCGTGCTCATAGGTTTCCAGTCTCTCAAGGCTTTGGTTAGAAAAGACACAGGCCAGGGAAAGAAGTCTAATGGGAGACCACCTCTTAAAATTGAGCCCCCAGAAAGGATACTCTCTCAGTATAAAGGTAAACTGAAAATCAGTGCCCCCTTTAAGAGTCATGTACGACAATGTTCATTGCAGCTCTATTTACAACAGCCAGGACGTGGAAGCAACCTAAGTGTCCATCAACAGATGAATGGATAAAGAAGATGTGGCACATATATACAATGGAATATTACTCAGCCATAAAAAGAAACAAAATTGAGTTATTTGTAGTGAGATGGATGGACCTAGAGTCTGTCATACAGAGTGAAGTAAGTCAGAAAGAGAAAAACAAATACCGTATGCTAACACATACATATGGAATCTAAAAAAAAAAAAAAACGGCTCTGAAGAACCTAGGGGCAGGACAGGAATAAAGACGCAGACGTAGAGAATGGACTTGAGGACATGGGGAGGGGAAAGGGTAAGCTGGGACAAAATGAGAGAGTGGCATGGACATATATACTCTACCAAATGTAAAATAGATAGCTAGTGGGAAGCAGCCACATAGCATAGGGAGATCAGCTTGGTGCTTTGTGACCGCCTAGAGGGGTGGGATAGGGAGGGTGGGAGGGAGACGCAAGAGGGAGCGGATATGGGGATATATATACGTATATGTATAGCTGATTCACTTTGTTATAAAGTAGAAACTAACACACCGTTGTAAAGCAATTATATGCCAATAAAGATGTTAAAAAAAAAGAAGAAGAATGAATATTGTCAGTAAACTAGAAATTTGAGATATGTCTGAAAGATAAAAAGTAGATTTGATAAATGAAGAAATAAGAAAGGAGAAAAACACAGCTCAAAGCATTTGAAAAAGAAAATTAATACAGAGGTAAGAGCAACCCCCAAAGAGTCTCCAAATCGGGATCAACAAATGAGAAAAGCAGAAGTGGTCTTGGAAGCACCATGAATAAAATTATTTGAAGAATTCCATTCAGCTCTCCCAGACCATTTGGGCTCCTCCTCCTGCCAGCTTACTCCGAACAGCAGGCTGCAGTGACATTTGCCCCAGGATGAAACCTTGAAAATGTTCTTCTACACAAAGTGCACAATCCACCTAAAGAAACTTTTAAGATTTGAATGCTGGGGCTGGAGACCAAAGCTGAAAACAGCCAGAAGTAGCTTTAGAATTCCACAAGGATAAGAGAAATAAATTAATGAGAGAAAGGAACTCCATGACTCTGATATATCATTTTCTTCCAGCCCAGACCTTAAGTATAACTTTGTCTCAAATTAGGGTTCTGGCACAGATTCCTAGCACTAGGTCTGGAAAAGTAAGATAGCTAAACCGAGGTATCATATGAATTCCAGGAGAGGGGAACCCCATACCCAGAAGACGATCTATGTATTGTGCCTCTCCCCCACAATCTGGGGAGACAGGCCACTGTAATCAGAACCTACATTCACCAAGAGGCAAACAGGGATTCTCAAACACAAGTAGGAACAGGCAACCACAAACCATCAAACGTTTGAGAACGACATGAAAGTTAGACACAGAACTCAAAAAACAACATTCCATAAAATGAAACATAATAGAGGAAACAAAAGAAGATTTCAAATTAAGAATAATTAATATCCTCAAAGAGATCTAAGAAAATATCATGATATTGAAATAAAAACAGATAGCTATTAAAATAAAATAGAGCTTTAAAAATGAAATAAACTCAAAGGCAGAGATAAAAGAAATTTACTTGAAGGCATTGTGCTATCCTCAGATAAAAATATAATAAATCATTATTGGCATTATTATTATAAATATCAGTTTAAGTTATAAATATAATTATGTGAATCCTCACAGCAATTAAAATCAGAGGAATGAGTTAGTCCATCATCATCAAGGACAAAACTATGGCTTGAATGCAGTCCCAACAAAGAAAAAAAGAAGAAAAATATATATAGAGAGAAAGAAAACATATATTCAAATGTACATATGCATATACACACATACATATATATATCACACACATACATATATACAGTCTGCAGACTATATATATTTCACTTTTGAGTTGAAATTACTTGAGTGGTAATTTTCACCCAACAGGTGATAGTAGAAAGAAATAAAACTTGTAAATGGAATAGACTGGGCTCAAATGGAGCGAGAAGCCAATTCACCATCCATTGTCCACCTGCCTCATTGCTTCAATATTAAAGCGGCCCAGCTGATTTTGTTCTCTTCTGTGAACCCTGAGCTCTGAACAACCATCCTGGTAGTGTGGAACTTGTTCATAATGGGGACTAAACACAAGTATTCTATCAGTGTAAATCTGTCCCATTACTGGGAAAATTCATTCTAAGCATACGCCTGATGGCTATCTGCATCTATTAGATGTGCATGTTAATAGCGAAAGCTAAGTGGCTCAAGAGTGTTTCTCTGATTGTCCTGCCTACCAGGAAGCTCACAGTCAAATACGGTGCTCAATCATAAAAAATATTTCATCCCCTTTAACTGGCATATCTAGGCCCTCATCTTTTTGTTGTTCCTATTTCTTTTCTTTTTCTTTTCCTTTAAGTCTCTCCATATCTTTTGGAAGACATTCAGGATATAAATAAATACAAAGAAAAGTTAGTGATAGGTAAACCCCTCATGCAATGCTATACTCTGAATTAGAAAATCCTTCCAATTCCAAACATTCTTAATAAAAATATCAATACTGATTTAAAAAACAAGGCTCACTACTCAGACACACTTTGTACTTACCTGCACTATTTTCCTCTGACATTACGGTGTGGCAGAGTGCAAGTAACCTAAGGAATTCATGCACTTTGGGATCACCCATTTTAATGGATTCCATCAGATGGTGGTCAAAAAATTGAAATGTTCTCTCTGCTTGGGGGTTGACTGAGAAACCCACAGCCTCTTTTTTCTGTAGAAGAACAACAACAACAATGAAACTGTAGACTTCATTCCAACAACAATCTTTTAAAATTCAAAAACACTTCCTCTAAGTATTTTTAGTGCTTGTATGATTTTTCAGCCTCAAAAGCCTGGCACTAAAATGGCTTTCTGTTTCCTCATTACCATTAAATATTATCTTCTCTTTTCAGAGCTATGTAAACCTTCATCACCAGAGCAGTAAACCTTCCAAAAGCATATGGGGAAGAAAAATATCCAATGGATGTACAGATTCTCAAATGTTTACTTCAACTCCAAAATACAAAGAAACCCTGAAAACTGAAAGTTTTTTTCAAAACTTACTTGATGGCAAAACCTGACCTGACTTGAACTCATTTTGGCAGCAATATCTGACCTGGAATGGTATGTGCCTAATTATAGACTTTTAAAAGTCTACTTAGTGTGAATTAATATTTTCTGTTATAAAAATATTAATGTGTTTGATTACAGAGTACTTTCTCTGATCTCACTAGAGTTACTGCATAATATAATGACAGAATGAAAATCAGGATCTTGAGATATTTGTACTCACGTGTTCATTGAAGCATTACTCACAATAGCCAAGAGGTAGAAACAACATAAATGTCCATCAACAGATAAATAAAGAATATGTGGTTATATATATACAATGGAATATTATTCAGCCATTAAAAAAAGAAATCCTGTCTTTATGCTATGACATGAACGAACCTTGAGGGCATTATGCTAAGTGAAATAAACCACTGACAAAAGAACAAATATTGCATGATTCCATTTATATGAGGTATCTAAAGTAGGAAAATTCACAGAAACTGCGTGTAGAATGGTAGTTTCCAGGAATTAGAAGAATGGGGAAGTGGGGAATTGCAGTTCAATGAGAATTACAGAGTTTCAGACATGCAAGGTGAAAAAATTCTGGGATCTGCAGTACACTGTGCTCATTGTTAATAATAGTTTACTGTCCACTTAAAAATTTGTTGACTAAAAAAAAAAAAAAAACAAGACGAAAGAAATAGGGTTCACTAAAGAACAGAACAAAATAGTAGAAGATAATTCAATACTAAATAAGATCTCTGTTAATTCACTGACTTCTGAAAAGCACAAAACGTACTTCTAACTTTTAAAAGTTTATTATTCAAAGCACTAGACCTGTGATCATGTCTTTGCAAGCGCAGTTAATGGGAAAATACTTTTAATATACACTTTGTCTTGGAGACCGCAGAATAATATTTTAAATATAATACTTATATATCCAAGTATATGAGAAGACATACCAGTATACAAGATACTCCATTAGTTGTGTTTATCCCAGAATCATGGAGACTTATCTAATCACAGATTGTTTTGTTCATGTAATAAAGTTTGAAAACAACCACACATTGGGGGGAAAAAATGATCAGCTCGCTACTAAGGAGTAAAATACACACTGGCTTTAGACTTCCCTAAACCCCGCCCAGGGAAGAAACTATGACTTAAAGAGATTACAGCCTGTCAAACTGTCATTCAAATATAAAGTCACCAGGTAGTTCTGAACAGATACTTTTCATGAACCCATCTTGAAATAGTTGTGAGAAAGAAAGTTTCTTTGTTTCTTTGAGGATACTTCAGCCAAATAAGAGATAACTAGAAAAACAGTGGGAAAGGGAGTAGTTAGTGGTAAACACCAAATCTCTCTAACTGAAGAACTAAATATAAAAGAAATAGATTAGGGTGGCAAAACAAAATGTATATATTATATACATTGACTATGTAGAAAAGACTGCTAAAAATTAGCAGGAGATCCTGATTTCCTCATTTTAGTGTCTGAAGGTCAGAAGATATCATTTAAAAGCTCAAATCAACTAAGAGAAATCTATGTATATTTAAGATTAAGAAGCATCATTAATACAAGTAGTAGGAAAATATGAGGGAAAGAAGGATAAATATAATAATTTTACCATTTTTCATATTAGGAAATTGATAGACACTGCTTATGAAAAAAGAATTGAGTGTTGTATAAACTCTTGAAAGTATACAGTAGAGAAACAATAAAATACTTTCCTAAATATTACAAGAGAAGCACACACACAGAGCAGAGTCCATACGGAGAATTATTAAAAATTATAAAGACACAAAGTATAACCTAAAATATTTAACAGAGCCAATGTAGATGGCCCAAACTCACTTATTAAAAAATTGGATGCAAAGCAAAATCCAACCCTCTGCTATACATGAGACACATCTAAAACAAAGTTATTTAGGAATATTGAAAATAAGAGGTGGGCAAATGCAAATCAAAAGAAACCAGGAGGGGCTTCCCTGGTGGCACAGTGGTTGAGAATCTGCCTGCCAATGCAGGGGACATGGGTTCAAGCCCTGGTCCGGGAAGATCCCACATGCCGTGGAGCAACTAGGCCCGTGAGCCACAACTACTGAGCCTGCACGTCTGGAGCCTGTGCTCCCAACAAGAGAGGCCGCGATAATGAGAGGCCCGCGCACCGCGATGAAGAGTGGCCCCCGCTCGCCGCAACTAGAGAAAGCCCTCACACAGAAACGAAGACCCAACACAGCCAAAAATAAAAAAAAAAAAAAAAAAAAAAGAAACCAGGAGACATGACCTCAATATTAAATAAGGTTGAATCCAGGCCAAGGAGAATTAAATGAGTCAAAGAAGATCACATTCATAATAAAAATATAACCACTGTGAACATCGATGCACCTCAAGATAGCATCAATACTCATAAAATGAAGACTTCAGGGTATATAGGAGCTAGAGAGAGAGAGAAATTATCCGAACACTTTAGTTAACCTCTTTAATCCAAACGATAATATAGATAAAAGATAAATAATGAAACAGAAGGCCTAAATAATATAATTAATAAGGTAGAACTAAAATGACATACAGCTAATTTTATACGTTGAAAACAGAAAATACATAAGCTTTCTTTTTAAGGACCCTGGAACACAGACAATAATTGATCATATTACGCCACAAAGAAAACCCAAATAAATTCCAAAAAAGTAGAAATAATACAAATCTATTCTTTTTGTTTTGTTTTGCTTTGTTTGTTTTGTTTGTTTTTATAGTTAATAATACTTTATTTTATATTTAACAGTTGCTAAGGGAATAGAATTTCAAAACTCCCATCACAAGAAAAAATAACTTGTAATTACAGTAGTGATGAATTTTTTGTTTTTTGAATTTTATTTAATATATTTTTTTATACAGCAGTTTCTTATTAGTTATCCATTTTATACATATTAGTGTATATACAAATCTATTCTTTTATTAAAAGTACAATAAAGGTGGGGAGGGAGTCCCAACCGCTTTGAAATTTTAAAGTTCTTCCTTAAAAACTCATGGTTCAATGTGGATATTCAAATTGATATAATAAAAATAAAGATACTTTAATACACTACAGGCCAAAATCCATGTAATTAAAACTAAAGCAGTGTTCAGAGGGAAATTAATAACCACAAATACTTGTATAAAAAAAGGAAAGAGGGACTTCCCTGGTGGTCCAGTGGTTGAGAATCCGCCTTCCAATGCAGGGGACGTGGCTTCGATCCCTGGTTGGAGAATTAAGATCCCACATGTTGTGGGGCAACTAAGCCCGCACTCTGCAACTAGAGAGCCCACACACTGCAACTACTGAGCCCGTGTGCTCTGGAGCCCGCGCGCCACAACTAGAGAGCCCACGTGCCACAACTAGACAGAAGCCCGTGCGACACAACAAAAGATGCTGCGAGCTGCAACTAAGACCCAATGCAGCCATAAATAAATATTTTTTAAACCAGGAAAGAACAAAAATTTTTAAAATTTTATTCAAGTAGAGTTGATTTACAATGTTGCGGTTAATTTCTGCTGCACAGCAAAGTGACTTTTTACATAGTCTTGTCAAAAATCAAAAACTTTGATAAAACATTGTGTTGGTGAAGGTAGGAGAAAGCAGGCACTCTTGTACATTGCTTGTGACAGGGTAAATTGATGTAAATTCTAAAGAGGACAATTTGGCAATATTTATCAAATTATAAATGCACATATATTTTGATTGAGCAGTTCCCCAGAAATGGAACTTGTTAGAGAATATAGGATCCATGTGACATAATGTATACACTGTTATTTTTGCTGCATTTTCTTTACAAGCAAAATATTGAAAATATTCTGAATGTCCATTCTTGTCTCCTTACATAAATTAAGGAACATTGGTATAACAGACCATTATTCACCGTAAAGAGACTAAGGGAGCACTTTTTTTTCACTGATATAGAAAGATCTTGATCATTGTTGAGGAAGAAAGTTAAGAACAGTATGTGTAGTTCACTACCAACTATGTAAAAAATGGAGAAAAATATTTGCTTGTATGTAATAAATATTTCTGAAAGAGAAAAAAAACCAGGGAACTCTGTGGTTGAGAAACCTGGATGAGAAGGAATTTTGAACCATATGAATCTATTTTTTTAATGTTACATATTAGGTACCTCATCTGGTCATAGTGGAAATCAGGTGTTAGGAACTCATCATTTCTTAAAAGCACATACAATTTGAAATTAAAAGTAAGAATGAATTTTATCACCTCCACACCTTAGTCATGTCTGTCTTCTGACCCAGGACATCATGTACTTCGCCTGACAAAACAAAAATTGAGAATTAAAAATAAATGAAATTGAAACTAGATTTAGTCATTTAGTTTTAAGAAATATACTTGTTTATTAAAGCACTACTACTAGATGACATTATGAGTTCAAACCTAGACATTTTAAGGAGTGCTTTCAAACTGTAATGGTTAGTACGGCGATTAACACAGAAAGATACTCATGTTTGCCCAAGATAGAACTAAAATGCAGTACACATTAAAACAAAATAAGATCACAACCATGTTTATCTGTAAATTTTATCATTCTGTTGTTACATTATCTATGATGTTTGCAAGAGACAAATTTTGTTTTTCACTTTATACCCACTGTTGGGGAATCCAAAATGATATCCAAGACAGACCAATTCTCATCAATGCTAGAGCTTGGTGAGTACATCTTTGTCTATCTTGGTTTGGGCCAGATCCATCTTTAATATCTATAATGGCAAGGTCAAATTAGCAAGTAAACATGAAACCACGTCAGAGCCTTCTGCAGTCAGAAAACATAGCCACCTATGTGCCAAACATTTAAAAATAACTATTCTTAGTATAAAGCCGATATGTGTTTATTACAAATATATTGGAAAATACAGGCGTTTTAAAAACAGGAATGAAAACCTGTAAAAAAAAAAAAAAGAAACAAAACAAACAAACAAAAAAAACAGATTTCCATTCCTGTTTTATAGAGGACAGGACTGAACAACAGAATTCAAAGTGACATGATTCAACTAAAACTAAAAAGTCAGCATAGTAGGTTTTTTAATTCAGATCTCTCTCTTTTCACTACACAATACTGTGACCCAAAGGCCACTTGATAAAGAGTTACTGGTTGTTTTTCTGGGGCTCAGGTCTAAATCTAGAATACTGTGAGGCTGCTGTGTGGGAAGAGGCCCTGAGCTAGAGAGTGAACCTAGCCCAGCACCTGGAATTTAAATCCCAAACTCACCACGGTTATGTGCCAGTCATTGCCCTTTATGCTATAACTCTGATAAACGTTAAAAGCAAAATAAAACTGTCTTTGTGTAAAATGGTCCTCCCAAAGAAAGCCTCTTCACAAGGCTGCTGATGAAAGTGAAGAAAAATTGAAGAAGTCTACGAAAATAATAGTTCTGAGAAAGAAAATAGAAGCTTTAGATAAATCAGAGTAGAATATCAAATTTTCCCAAGGCCTGGATGTATGATATAAACAAGGCCAACTGTACGGGGGGGGGGGAAGTGATTCTGGAACATTCTATGAGTGCTTTAGTAATAGTAAATGTATTATAAATTAGAATGGCTATATAAATTTAAGGGTCTAAAGGGATTACTTAAATCTTTCAGTTACTTTCCTGCCTTTTATGAGGGAAATTACAAGCTATCATGGGGTTTGTAAATTTGGAGATTTGCAAAGATCTTGGGATATATACTTTGTGAAAAGCAAGGGACTTCTCTAAAAATCACCCTGTGACAAACATATCTACAAATAAATCTTGGTCCACGTGTCTGATAATTTCTTTAGGGTCATTTCCTAGAAGGGATATTATTATAATTATTATATTATCAATAAGTGCCATGGCAAAAGAATCCAAAAGGTCTACAAAATTCAAAATATCTGCAATACTCTAACAGAAATTTTCTCATTTAAACTGCTCTTTGGATTGTATATTTTGAAAACCTCTGAAAATAATATCAGAAGAATAAATTTTAAGAAAAGGTTCTATTTTATCACCTTAATAATAGTGGTATCAGAAATGCACAATGTAACTGAGGGCTTGTGGAAGTCCAGCTTGAAAATCATCTGGTCCACTACCAGAGAAGGGTGGGGCAGGACAGGGGCAGGGCAGAAGAGAGGCGAGGAAACCATGGCGACCGTGGGTTATGGGGTTGGGATAGCAGACGGAGGTCAAAAGGTAGGAGAGTATGAAAATCAACTTCTTGTATTTCTTAGTTTTGCTCAGGGTCAAATCTTACTTTAAAATATTTGGCAATGTGTGAAGTTTCCCATCAGGAGACAAAGGAAAGTTTTCCCTCTCTTTCTCAGATTTCCTTTATTTCCTGAGATTTCTGTATTGAGAAACTGTACACTCAGAGTCCAGTGAAGTGAGATTGGGAGTCCAGAGGAACCCGACAGGACCCTTCCAGGAAGCTTTCGTGCTCTCAACAGAAGGAACTGTCTGCTAACTAGCCAAAGTCGGGGTGACAAGGGTCACATATAACTAGAATGCCTGAAAATCCAAAACAGAGCAGGTATCCTAAAAGAAGCATACAAATAGGAACTGGATATTGATGAAACAGTTTGACCACTCAGAGTAGCCCTATACAGTGTGAATTCTCAGGAATGAATTGTAAATTCTTATGAATACAGACACTAACATCAATTCCAGAGCTGTTAGGAAGCAAGTATAAAATACTGCTTTTACTGAAATAAATCAGGCTATGAAGAACTTGTCCTCCCTGGGATACGGGTCTATCAAGCACCACCGAACAGATCACACAGTTGGTGCACTGAAAGGAACCTCAGACAGTATCACATCTAACCCCCGTCTCTACCCATGAATGGTAACAGATCCAAAGTATCATCTGAATTATTCAACATTCATCCAACAAATATTTAGCAAGTGTTTATTATGTGCCAAGCACTATGTTATTAGATGCTGGTGGTGCCCATATTCATCAGAAAAAGAGATTTTTTAATTAAAAAATAAAACAGTGCTGCTTATTTATTTTAAGGACTGTTAATAATATCAGGAAAAAGGAACTGTTTCCCTTACCGTAGATTCTCCCATTAATGGAACATTTTTTAAAAGTCATGATGTTTTCAGTGAGGGTACCCGTTTTGTCAGAGAAAACATATTCAATCTGGCCTAGTTCCTCATTGAGCGTGGTCGTCCGAGCTTGAGCAGGTGTTGCCTTCCCAGAGTAATACATCTTCCGATCCCAGTTTATAAAATAACTGTGTCCCAGACGAATTACTTCCACACTTTCATCATTAAAATGGAAAAAAACGAGAAATACTCCATCAATTTCAGAAGATACAAAGCTTTGCCAAAGCAAGAAGTCTGCTAAAGTCTTCAGAGTTTAGAAGAAAATGTGGATGCTCTGTCTCCAGGTCTTAGTGAACTTCAGAGGCATCTCAGCGGAGTCTGTTCATAAAATGTTCTAAGTCATTTCCTTGTAGCACCTTGAAACAATGAGCTGGCTTTGCATAAAGCCTTAGGGAATGTTCCATGCTTCTCTACTTACATTAAACAGGCCCAGTAGTGATTTCTCGTATAGCATTTTAGTTGTTTGATGTGGCTTCACTTTGCCAAAAGAGGTAGAAAGGAGTATCTCCATGAAGCACTAAGCAAACCATAATAGCTATTGAGTAAAAACAGGTTGTGTTGTCATATTACTTTGCCCATTGAAAAGAGCATTGTCTCATGATCTAGTGGTGATTTACGATTTTCCAGCTCTAGAAGTGGAATCTCTGAAGCCAAGGGTATAATCGTTTTCAGTCTTTGTACACAAGGCAAAATCAACTTCTAAAAAGGTTACAACAATGTAAGTTTCTACCATTAGATTACTGAAAATTATCTTTTAGTCTATGCCAAGTCAAATGGTATCTCATTATTGTTTACTGCATTTCTTTTCTTATCAGTGAGTTGAATTTTTTTTCAAATTTTATTGGCCAGTTATATTTCTTCTCAGAATTATCTAATTGCATTACCTGCCTATTTCATCTTTCCTATTCAGGTATTAGTGTATTTCTTATTGATTTGTAAAAATTGTAGATATATATATGGCATATGTATCTATATACATTATGCTAATGTGTTACCCAGTTTATCATTCATCTTTTAATTTTGTTTCCACTATTTTTGACACAAAGAAGTTTTCTCTCTTTAATCAATCAAATTTATCAATAGTTTATAGTTTCTGTTTATAGTTTCTTTTCAGGGAGCTTTGCTTAGGCCTTCCCTATGGCAAGATTATATATATACAGATATCTATACTTTTCTTCTAGTTCTTTGTTGATATTTTCCCCACATTTAATTATTTATTGCAATTAGAATTTTCTGAAGGATGTGCATAGAGAAGCTAATTTCAATTTTTACAAAGTTTATTCATCACCATTTGAACATTGAATCCTTTCCCCTACTGTATTGAGATGCTTCCATGTCACATATAAATTATTTCTTCAGTAGAATCTGTTTTAGGCATTTCAATTTTGTTCCTTAATGTGTTAATTAATGCACCTCTTGTTTTCATTATTGTAGCTTTATAAAATTTGGCATACCTGGAAAGAGGTAAGAAAATCTTTATTCTCTTCTTTTTCAAAAATTCTCACCTGTAATCACTCATTTATTCCTCTTGATAGAATCAATGTACTCATCAAATAAACTTTAGAATCAATGTATCAACTTTCTCATTAAACTTATTTGGAATTTTTATTAAAGTTATATTAACCTCTTAATTATTTGAAAAGAATGGATATTTTATAACATTTAAACACAACTTCAAGAAAAAGGATAAATCTCCCCAGGAATTCAATTTTGAAAAAGTACTTCTATTGGTAAAGAGTTTAGTTTTGTTTTGCTTCTCTTTGTTTTTCACAAAGGTCCACACCATAGCTTGATTGATTTGTTCCTGGACATTGTATCTTTTTATTGATGGGAAAATTTTTTAGTTGCTTTTGGCTTAAAGGAAAGTGTTTTTAATACTAAAAGCTTTTCTTAATATTAAAAAAAGTGATTATGTTACAAAATACAACATTGCACTGAATTATCTTACTAAGAGTTTTACAGAGTTATTCTTTTGGATTTTCTAGGTTTATAATCACATTGTCTCTGCTCTTCCTTTCTAAGAGATTTTTTTCAGTTTCATGTTTCATTTTGTACATAAATATTTTAGTTGCATGTGTTAGTACATTAACAAGAAGATCCAGAACAGTATAAAATAGTAATAGTAAAGCAGGGACCCATAGCTTATTTCTGATGTTAATGGGAATTAAGCTTTGGTTTTCTCATCTGTAAATTGAGAAAGTTAACAGCAGCCTGATTATGCTAACTCTGAACATTTGTCTCCTTAAAGACAAAAGATGACACCCAAGTCCTTTCTGGGCACTAAATCCTATGCTTCTAGTTCTATAAGTACATGAGACATCTATATTTCCCTCCCCAGCAATGGTAGGGTGTCAGTTCGTTTTCTAACTATTTAAATGGTAACACTTTTTTTCACCCAAACTAAAAAATCACACTATGACTCTATAGAATCATAAGATATAAAAATGAATGTCATATTCTGCATGTATTTATTTATACCTTATCTTATCATGATTTATTCTTCATATCATTCCCACCCCACTTCCTTGTAAGTTCCTTGCTGGCTGTTCTAATTCAGCTTTGTTCTTCCTATTCCATTCACTCAGAAAGCATTAGCACTTACCATAGACCAGGCAGAGTGCCTTACCTGTCATAGGCAGTCAGTTAGTGTTGAATGAGAAATCTGACCCTCTATTCCCTAATTGCACCAAGAAGGACATTAAGACCTAGAGAGGTTAAGTGACTAACCCAAGGTCACACAAATAATTAACCACAGAACCAAGACTAGAATTCAGGCATTTGGTAAAGTCAATGCAGACCTGACCTTAAGAATGCCATAAAAATGGCATTATGCAGGTAACTGATCAATCACTTGAAGCTTTCATTCATCTAAAAGTAAAGTATCTCCCTAAAAATCTAAGCAAAATTAATGGAGAACAGAATTTGATCCTTTTGTGTTGCAGTTCCAGTCAGTGGAAGTACTCTAAATTAATTTGAATTCTTAGACCTTAAAATAGTCTGTAGAGAGGCAGAGTATCCTTTTTGTTTGGGAAAAGAGCATTTAGGAGAGTCACAATGGAACATTTAGCTCTTTGTTTTATAATAGCAGAGAAAAGGAGACAAATGCTCAGAGTCAGTATAATCAAGCTGCTTAGTGTTTTCTGCCTGGACGCTCAAAGAACAGGGCTTATGATTCTGCCCATTCTGAGGCAAAATAAGCACCGTGGAAACGAGTTTCTTTTGTTTTGGAAAAAACACTAAAAAGCTAATTCCTTGGGAGCACAACAGCTGCACTTCTTAAGATGATGTATTAAAAAACTGTAGCTGGGTATGTTTTAACACTACAGTTAAATTTACAGCATAGAAATACCCTACCAAAATAAATGTCCTATGCTCACATAGGATTGTTAAGCATTCAAAGTAAATTCTACACTTTTATCCTCAAGTGACATGGCACTAATTTATTCCTTGTACCTATTCAAAGGCGTAATGGAAGCTTTTGTAGAAGGCCTTCATCCCTCCAATCAGAAATACCTGGGATTTCTCTTTTTCCAGATCTCGGTCTTAGCAACCTGAAATTCCCTGGAATGCTTTTTCCCTCAAGCTGAACTCAGAATCACTGTTCTTATTTGGTGAGCAAAAATGCTCACATTTATCTTCATCAATACCATGGCTTACCAACAGGTAGAAAATTCTAGCCTCTTTTTTTTTTTTCTCTTGATGTCTTGGCTGATTAATAAATCATGCACAGCTCAGACATAGACAATGTGCCAAGTGTTAGAAGACTTGGGTTTGGATCTTGGCTCTGTCCCTAACCAGCTCCACAATCCTGAAAAAATCATCTCATTTATAAAAGAAGTTCAGCAATAACTACTTCAAAACATTTTGGGGAGACATAAATGAGATATTGCATATAAAAGCACTTTATGTAAAATATGAAATGCTATCTAGAGGTAAGGTGATATTATTTGGAGCAGAAAGGAACTCAGAAATCAATTATCTCAATCTGCTCATTTTAGAGCACATATTTCATAGACAAACTAAGGCACAGAGAAGCCAAGTGCTTTCTCCAAGGTCACACAGCTATTAGTGGCAGTGACAAGACCAGAACTTGGGCTCAGACTATTCCAAATAGGTTTTCTTTCTGCCACTGTGGGGGACACATTAGAAGGAAAAGGAACCTGGGAATCCAGCCTTGGTCTTTAAAAAAAACAATCTTAAAAATCATTAAATGAAAAATGCCAATGCACTTCAAAGAAAGAGTGTATACGAAATACACTTCCTTCGTGAGGACACATGAAACTGCACGTGTGCAGATGGTAAGGCACTATGAGCATTTATTGTTCATTTCGACATAAAAGGAAAGCTATAAAAGCTGACCATAGGTCCTCTGGCAAAGAGCAGGATTTACTACAGACTTTATAATTGGATACAAGCATGAGAGGTCCTCAGAATCAACGATGAGCCAGTAGGATACATTTTAAATAGAGCCCGCTCTGACCACAGCTCCAGAAGGCCAAAAGCATTGTGTGGTGTTGTGGCCCCATGCCACTACTTCCAGTCAATTTCCCACAACTTGACATTTCAGTTTCCTGACTGTTCTCCAAAACAAGGGTGGATTTTGTGCATTAAACTTCCCTTGTTTCATCATAGCTAGGATTTTGGAAAGAGAGAAAAAGAAGCTCGTAAAAATTAGTGGGGATTTAGAGCTGGTGATTTTGTTTATTGTTAAAATACTGGTGATGAAGAATGTCAAACAACCAAGTCTCATCTTGGCTCCAGTGTCTTTGGGACCATCTGACTCAGTCTTGGTAGGATTAGGATCAAGAATGTCTCAGGTACAGATTCTAGGGCCAACTTCGAAGCCTTATCAAATATATATATATATATATATATATATATATATATATATATATATATATATATATATATATATATATAAAAACACATATATACACACACATATATGTATATACATATATATAGAGAGAGAGAAACAGAGAGCGAGAGAGACAGCGAGACAGAGAGAAGTGTGCTTATGTATAGATAGATAGGTAGACCATTTTAGCTCTAGTTTGTAGGACCAAATCTAGAAATGACAGATCAAGTTGTAGAGGGAGTTATGAACCATACTTCTTATTCAACAATGAATAAGTGCCACCAACTAAATTTCAACTCCTTCATGTACTCACTGAATAGTTACTAATAATAATAGTAAAAATTAATATTCATTAAGCTCTTACAATGTGTCAGGCATTTGTCTTAGAGCTTTACAGGTTTGTTTATTCCTCATACAATCTTTTTAATTAGAACTATTACTTTCTCCATTTTTAAAATGAGGACCCTGAGATACTAGAAGGTGAAGTAACTTGCCCAAGGTTATGGAGCTAGTAAGTGGTAGAATAGGGTCTGAATCCAGGTATCTGGAGCCAGACAAGTGCCAGAGAGGCACCATCTCAATAGATCTCCCCAAATATTCTTCCATTTCTTTCCCAACATCAACCCAGTTCTAACTCAACAGGTTGCATGAGATTATATCATAGTCCATGTATTCCAAAGGAAAACATTCCTAGGAAACCAAATCAAGAAGAAAATAGAATGCATTTTTTGTAATTTGAAAATGTAAAAGTTAAACGATTTGAAAAGCTTAGTTGCCTCATTTGTAACAGATGTAGCAGATCATGAGCAGTTAGAGGGAGACAGCTATCTCACTGTTGTAATTTTAAAACAAAAAAAATGATTACACAGAACAAAGGCTTTTGATGAAATGGCTTCACCAAAGTATAAACTCTCATCTTACCTCACATATAAAGAAATTGGTACAACTGTGTTGAGAATAATAATATATGACCAGAATGTTAAGAATCCTGAGAACACAGAGTTCTTCTCTCCTTCATTCCAAAAGAGGAAAGTTCTGAATTTGTCCCCAACTTGATTCTCCCAGATTGAATTTCCTATTGCAAGAATAATTCCCAAGCATATCAGAAACCCAAAAATCTGAAATGAGAATAGAGGTCTGGTTAAGGTTAACTTGAATCCCAAACTGGTCATATCAAGGCAATCTACCACTTCTAACTCCAAGAAATTGTCATTTGAAAAGCAAGTTATGCAAAGCTCGTCTTACTTATCATTAATCATACAAGTAAAATGTAATATATTTATGTTGGGAACTTGGCTAAATATTTTACATACATTTTCTCACTTAATTCTCCCATTGACTCTCTGAGATAGGAACAAACATTATTCACACTTTACAGGCCAAAACCAAAATAAAACAGAAGCCCAGACAGATTATATAACTTCTTTATGGTCACAAAGCTAATAACTTCACATCCTCTATTTGTGAAAAGTGCATATATTTAAGTGGCTTAAGTAAAGAAGATCATATGTACTGATTTGCTCTGGTCAATCCCAGTTTACATCTATTTTCCAGGCGTAATATTAATAGTATTCCCTTCTTTCACCTTCAAAAGCATCCTGTTTGAATAATAAACTATCTGGTAACCCAAGGAATAAAACCAAAAGGAAGAAAATATCAGTAATAAAGGACTGTCTCAGACTAGTCAAGTCTCTTGGCTACAGACCTAGCTGCACAATCCTTACTTAAAGTCAACAAAAAAGATAAGGATTAATTAAAATACGGCATGACATATACTAACAGTTTTCAGGTTGCTTCTGAGATTTAAAAAAAAGTAGGAAGCAACCTGAAAACTGTTAGCCAACTCTTACATTGTGATTAGTATCAGTATTAGCAAAGCAGACATTTTAGAGGTAAAGCAACTAGGAAGACAGCAAGGCCAGTCCCTTGTAAGTCCAAAATCCCGAACTTGGAAAGGAAGGACACAAAGTCACCAAACATATAACACCTGAGCTGAACACAATGTTCTGGGAACCTTGCTAAGTGTCACCGTGTTAGGAGCAGACACCAGTCACTGTTGAGGGAGGAGTGGGGCTAAAAACAGGAACGTATTTCTCTCCTATTTCCTTTTTCCTCCAAGAAAGATTATTCAGGCATTCTAGGACTGTATGTATGTATCAGTTGAGCAAATATTTACTGAGCGCAGATTCTTTAACGTTACTTGTGAGTCTGTGATGGGGCTGGTAGGGAAACATGGTTCAAAGTCCTCACTGTCCTCATATTTCAAAGTCAATGTTCTAAACTCAACCCTAATATAGGGAGGCAAAGCAATATGACACAAAAGTCAGATAACAATCTGATGCACAGCATGAGGAAGCACAAGATTAACCGATGAAAGGGTGGGATGTGAAGAAGACCTGACTATTTGGAGTTCACAAGTGGTAGAGAAAATCATTTCAAAAAATTCAGAGGAGAAAAAAAATTCAGAGAAAAGAGATAACCATGGGCCCAGGAGGTTTAGAAGTCTTCATGAAGGAGGTGAACAGTGACTTGGGCCTCAGAGGATTTATAAGCAGAACCAGCTACATAATTTTCAGGGCCCAGTGCAAAATAAAAATGCAGGACCCCTTCTCCAAAAATTATGAAGAATTTCTACACAGCAACAACAGATCAATAAGCCAAGTGTGAGGCCCTTCTGAGTGGGGGCCCTGTGTGACTTCACAGGCCACATATCCGTGAAGCCAGCCCTGTCCACAAGCTATGTAGAGAGGGCATGAGCAAATGTAACATGACCAAAAGACCAAACTACCTTAAAAATTATGTTTTGTTTTTTAAAAACAAATGGTCTTGCAAGGCCATGAAGGCCTCCATAAGCACTAACCTACGTCTCATGAGAAACTCTACCAACAGCTGAGAAATCATAATCTAGGAAGTAGAAGACAGTAGAACTGGGCCCCAAATGCAAAGTCCCCAAATACAAATTCCACAAGGAGAATGTAGATTTCTGAAAGAATTCCCAGAAGAATGTAAGAAATATATTAAGATAACAATGACTAATGATAGTGCCTAATTTTGTTACAGTAACTTACCCATAATACTAGAGTATTCATCAATCTATCAATGCTTGTCCTCTTAAACTTTGTCTTACCACTGTTCTGCATTAGTTTAGTATCAGGACCTGCAAAAGAAAAAAAAAGAAAGAAAGAAAAAGATATAACTTTGAAATGATTAGATGATGTATTATTATTATTATTATTATTATTATTATTATTAATTCCTACTTATATCAAATGTTCCTGAAAGGAAAATAATATGTTTTTTCAAAATAATTTGACTTTTATTAAGAGCAGGATTATTATTAAGTTGTTTATGATTCTCATCTGCTGGCTTAACAACAATCCTGGAAATTGCAAGGGAACTGGTCCTCTTAGAAGGGGAAAAATCCAGACATAACTTGAAGCTAAAAGGTTTAAGAAATGCTATTTTTCAAAAATCTGTGTATGGATGTGCTTATAGTTTGAAGCCATTAAAGGTTAAGAAGTCAGTCAAACTGAGGAATAATTTATAAATGTCTAAAAGAATGTAGTAATAAACACAATTCAGAACACTAAGGTCAAAAATGGAAAGTTAAGATAAGAAATCAAATTCTGGATGTGTTTCCCAAAAAGATGTGAGGTGACTTTAATGGAGAAACTAAAATAACTCCAAACAATACAACAGCAAGTAATTTAAATCTTTATTGTGTATTGCACACTATTTATATAATATGCATTTTTTTGTAAGGGCAAAAATTGTCTTAAATTCTGTTAGATTTATTTCAAGTAATTCTCTTAAATCCCATGTCAGACATTTACTAAGTGCCTTGTTCAAGAAATTCTGAGAATATTATTAACTGCTTTAGAGGTAGATTATTAGATGATTAACAAAGAATATTAGATTATATTGCTAAGGAAATTCCTTGTGGACAAAGAAGATGCTCAATAGAAGCGATTACATTTTAATTATATCGGATTTCCCCAGTCTTCCCTCTCCACTTCATCTTTCCACAATTATCACCAATCCATGCAGCACTTAAAAGCAGAGGAGAGGGGCTTCCCTGGTGGCGCAGTGGTTGAGAGTCTGCCTGCCAATGCAGGGGACACGGGTTCGAGCCCTGGTCTGGGAAGATCCCACATGCCGCGGAGCAACTGGGCCCGTGAGCCACAATTACTGAGACTGCGCATCTGGAGCTTGTGCTCCGCAACAAGAGAGGCCGCGACAGTGAGAGGCCCGCGCACCGCGATGAAGAGTGGCACCCGCTCGTCGCAACTAGAGAAAGCCCTTGCACAGAAACGAAGGCCCAACACAGCCATAAATAAATAAATAAATAATAAAATTATTAAAAAAAAAAAAAAAAGCAGAGGAGAAGGGAAAGGGAAGAAAAGAGAGAAGCGGGGCACACATGGAATTATACGCCATTCTAGAAGTCAGGGAAGCATGGGAACATCCTTAAAAGACTCCTTTACTTGAAAGACAAATTGGAGCAAAGATTGGGGTCTCGAACAATTCACTGTCCTGAGTTGGAAATTGTACCCCAGTGTCCTATTCCCAGCCACTACTGTGTAAAGGAGACCACCCGCATTTTCTCAGAATCGTTTATTGAAATCATATGGACATTGAGGGTGGGAAGTATTTCTTTTAGTAAAGATCACAAAGAGCAAATAGAGTTTGTGATTGCTAAAAGCTGAAATATTGACAGACCAGTTTTGTGCCAAAAATTTACATTTCTTAGGCATACATACACACAGACTAGCAAAGAATCCACTGAATGTGTTCTTAAGCACTTATTTAAATATATCCACAGATGTTGACACACATCTCTTCTTCCCCTCATATTCACAGTCCTGAGAGAATTTTCCATACTCAACAGCCTCTTTTTCTTTATCTCCCACTCATTTCTCAAGCTAGTTTCTGGGCCAGTGACTCCACCAAAACAAATCTAGTGTTACCATCAATATCCTCCATGCCTTCTTGGACCTCTCAGCAGCCTTTGACACTGTTGATTACTCCATCCTTTTGAAACACACTCTTTCCTTAGCTTCCATTTTGCATGTTCTGCTTTCCCGCCTACCTCTTTGGTAGCTTCTTTTTTGTCTTCCATTATGCTCATTCCTTTCTTCCCAGCCATTAAATAGTGAGACTTCTTTAGAACCAGGCATAGGCCATCTTCTCTTCTTTCTCAATCCACCTTCCCTGAGCAATCTCATCTAAGACCACAGCTCCAATTAACATCTGTAGGCCAAATGTATATCTCCAGCTCAGATTGCTCCTCTGAGCCCTAAACTCATATATTTACATCCATATATTTGATTGCCTCTATGATATCTTCACCTGGTCTTTCTAAGGCCCCTCAAGTGGTCCTTGTCCAGCCCAACTTGTGACCTTTCTCCAAGGTTCCTTATCTCAGTGAATGGCACCACTATCCATCCAGTTGTGAAAAGTGGGAGAAACCTAAGAGTCTAGTCTATCGCATCACTCCCACCCTAAATCCAAAGTACCATCATCTCTCAACTGGACTGTAGTAAAAGCCTAGCAACTTTGTCTCCCCACATGTACTCTGCCACCACCCGAATCATACACTTTTTCCAGGACCCTATTTACCAACTTTAAAAATACTGTAGGCAGGAGTGAAACTTTCAAATTTAACACTTACACACACGCCATCTGTTTGAAAAACTTGCAATGGCTTCTGAATGTTCTCAGGATAGAGACTAAAATTCTGGATACAGACCACAGGACCTGTATGTTCCAGCCCCTATCCCTGTCTCTAGTCACATGTTCATCTCTATCCTCCAAGTTTTCCATGCTCTACACTGGCCTTCTTAAGTTTTTTTGTTTGTTTGTTTGTTTTTACCTCCCCAGCCTCATTCCTACCATAGAGCCTTTGCCTATGGCGTGACTTTTAGCTAGCTTGTTCTTTCCCTTCATATTCCTCCACTACATACTCCTGTGAGTCCATGTTCTTTTTCTTCAGAGCACTTATCTCAGTTTGAGATTATATACTCATTACTACAATTATTTAAGATTAATGTCTCTCTCTCCTACCAGACTCAAAACCACGAGTGAAGAGACCACTTTTTTTGTTCACATTCTTAATTGCAAATAAGTAAGTAGCATAGTGCCTGCCACATAGTAGGTACTCAATAAATAACTGTTTAATGAATGAATTTATTTATTAAGTACCTGCTATGTTTTAGGCAATGTGCATATGTCCTTTTCACCTATTATCTCACTAATGCTTAAAACAAGCCAAAAAATTAGGTACTATTATCCTTAGTTCACTAATAATGAAACTCAGGATTAAAGAATTTAAATAACTTGCCTGAGATTTTTTTTTTTTTTGTCTAGTTAAGCGTCAGAGCCAAAATTAGAACCCAGATATATCTAATTCTAAGGCTCTTGCTCTCAACCACTATTTTTAAAGCTATATGAAATAGTCCATTAATTCATTAATTCACTGACTCATTCAAACAATGTGTGTTTAAGACTGTGACTCATTCAGAGTCCAAACAGGAAATAGATGACACAATGATCAAGGGTAATTAGAGAAAGGTTTATTTATAAAGGGAATCTTTACAAAAGTGTGAGTGGGTGTATCGGAGGTACAGAAGTAAAAGGTTAATGCAGTAACCAAGGACTTAGTAGCAATCAAGATGTTTCTCTATCTACACCAGAAGGGTAGGATGAAGGGAGGGGGTGGTTATTAGACCCTAAGGAGAGAGTTGTGTAAAGTCTGCAGCCTTTAGAGGAAGAGTGACTTTATGTTGAGGGACCCAGCCAGCTTGAAGGTAGGCAGTCTGGGGGAATAAATACCTTGACCTCAATCTTCTTCCTTTGATCTCTTCCCAGGGACCCCCAATGATAGGACCAAAGTTCAAGGAAACCTATTAGTGTAAACCATACAAGTCAGCCTCCCAAGGCAGAGAGAAGAGTGTGAAATGTGAGAGTAGATCTGGAGGGGCAAATGGGAGACATCACAAAAACCTACTATGCACAAAAACCTACTATGCACCAAGATGGTGCTGACTCCTATGGACGCCTTAAATGAATAAGACTTCTGACTTGTACCCTCAGAAACAGGACTTTCTCCTCTCTTGAGATAAAGGAAAACCATACCAGGGAGGCACGGCCTAGCTGTTAATGTATATTAGACCCTCATAAATTATAGATTTGTAAAGTAAACCATGTTTATGTCAACTGTACTCCTTGCACAATCCTTAGTGGCAGGTATAACTAGAGTAATAATACAGAAAGAATAGTTAATAATTTGTTTTGGGTAACTTTCATAAGATGTAGGTGTCCACCTAGAACTAGTTCCCCAAATTAGATGTCTCATGACTTAGGGGTTCTGAGACACTCATTTGTTCAACTCTGACATTGACGAAACCAACGATTCCTCTGCCTGCCGTTATTCTAGTTGAACTTTCTATTAACGTTTGTGCCTAGACTAAAGTCAATGTAGGCATGCTCTGCTTTACAAATACCTGCCTCGTGAAGATCCCCTGCCAGTGATCATCAAGGTCACATCACAAAAGAGGGTGATGCCCCACTCCTCCCTGCCGAGATCCAAGAGCAGTTCATTTTCCCAACTCTCAGCCTATGGTGCAGATAATGCACTCTGAATTGATGCCGAAAGAAGGGAGACACAGGGAAGGAAAGAAAATAGCATTTGTCAAGCATCCTCTTCCATATGCATTGCCTCACTGAGCCTTTACAGTGACTCTCTAATGTACTCATTCTTATCCCCATATTATAGCAGAGAAAACTAAATCTTAGGAAGTTTAAGTAACCGAGGTTTAACATTCTCCAGCTGGTAAACAAATCTAAACCCAGATCTGTCCAATCCAAATTCTGTGAACTGTCTGTTACACTTTTTTGGAGGGAGACCTGTCCAGCTCACCACTCCACTTTCTTCTATGTAGGAGCATTTTCCCACAGAGCCAACATTATGAAGGAAAGCTTGACCCCTGAGGGGCTCTCAGCAGCTGTCCTAGCATAACATGCTATAGCTGAACCATACTTCCGAATTAGTCATTCCAAACAAGATCACACAAATGCAAACAAAAGTTTGGGCTACAGCCCACTCCTAGGATGGTGCACCCCCCCATTTCTCTAATGATAGGGAGCAAACCAAGAGGGTCCTTCACATCAGAGGACCTCCAAGAAATCTCCCCTTCATTAAGTGGAAAGACTAAGGGGGAAGGTAAAGAGAGGTTAACGTATAAGCCTAGCACTCTTTTTCTCAATACAAGATGAAAATAAGGAAATAGATGATCATAGGTTTATTCCCCTGACTACAGAGTAAAAGCATCTGGTGAAAACATTATGAAACCAGATTCATCCCCAGATAAAACTGTATATACAGCCTCATTTCTAGGGATTTCTCAAGTCCTTACAATGGCAATGCCCCAAGCAGCAAGAGCCTTGCTAACACCCACAGCTGAGAGTATTTAAGAGGAATTGGGAGGATTTCTCTAGATTTGGAACAGTTTTGAGTCTTTAATGAACATTTTGTTACTGTTGAAGGAAGTCAGTTAAGAAGAACATTCCAGTTTTGATTGCACATATAGTCAATGGGCCCAAAACACATCTTAATTTGGTGTCACAATAAACAGGATTTTTAAAAAATCAAGGACTGACAATTGAAGCCATGAGTGAAATTTGAGAGGCTTTATGAAATGGTGCTACTGTAAGCTTCCTTAGCAGGAGAGTGCCATCTTGGGCCCTTAGAGACAAAGTAGAGACAGGAAAAGTGGCAGCAGGCAGGGGAAGAGGCACTCCCCCCCCTCCCCCAAGTCCTATCCCCACCTCCAGCATGCACAGTCTTTCCAGGACCCGCTGTCCTGCTGACGAATAGTAGAAGAAGCTCTGAAATAGACACAGAAATGACTGCAGGATCTCTAAGAAGGCTTTTCCAAAAGGATTGCTTGAACTTGGCAAACTACAAAATTAACAGCAGAGCTGGGGCTTTCTTTCATGCCCATCCTCCACTTTAAAGGCAGGCTGATTAATACATATAATGATGGGGATGATTGAGACGGGGTTAGAGAATGAGAAATTAAACAATAGGTATCGTAAATAGTGCTACAATGAACATTGTGGTACATGTCTCTTTTTGAATTAATAGCCAGGACATGGAAGCAACCTAAATGTCTATCGACAGATGAATGGATAAAGAAGATGTGGCACATACATACAATGGAATATTACTCAGCCATAAAAAGAAACGCAATAGAGTTATTTGTAGTGAGGTGGATGGACCTAGAGTCTGTCATACAGAGTGAACCAAGTCAGAAAGAGAAAAACAAATGCTGTATGCTAACACATATATAAGGAACCTAAAAAAAAATAAAAATGGTACTGATGAACCTAGTGGCAGGGCAGGAATAAAGACGTAGACATAGAGAATGGACTTGAGGACACGGGGCGGGGAGGGGGAAGCTGGGGTGAAGTGAGAGTAGCGACATACATACACTACCAAGTGTAAAACAGCTAGTGGGAAGCAGCTGCATAGCACAGGGAGATCAGCTCAGTGCTTTGCGATGACCTAGAGGGGTGGGATAGAGAGGGTGGGAAGGAGGCTTAAGCAGGAGGAGATATGGGGATATAGGTATGCATATGGCTGATTCACTTTGCTGTACAACAGAAACTAACACAGTATTGTGAAGCAATTATACTCCAATAAAAATCTATCCAAAAAAAAAAAACCAGTAGGTATCTAGCATCTGAGTAATTAAGGCCCATGCACTCTTAAGAAGAAGTTCATGGGGCTTCCCTGGTGGCGCAGTGGTTGAGAATCTGCCTGCCAATGCAGGGGACACGGGTTCGAGCCCTGGTCTGGGAAGATCCCACATGCCGCGGAGCGACTAGGCCCGTGAGCCACAACTACTGAGCCTGTGCGTCTGGAGCCTGTGCTCCGCAACAAGAGAGGCCGCGATAGTGAGAGGTCCGCGCACCGCGATGAAGAGTGGCCCCCGCTTGCCGCAACTAGAGAAAGCCCTCGCACAGAAACGAAGACCCAACACAGCCAAAAATAAATAAATAAATAAAGCCAGAAAACATCTTTAAAAAAAAAAAAAAAAGAATAAGTTCATGATGTCAGTGTTTCCTTGCAGAGTGGGGCCACACAAACTATTTCCAGAGCAGCGGAGTCTTATCCTGGTGCCCTGCACTCTGCAGTCAACCCAGAAGGGCACCTTGCACGCAATAATTGCACCGTGCTCATCCAACCTGGAGAGCCGCAGACTGTGCTCACGCAGATCTCAGGAAGGGCTCTCCCATAACAGACCCTGGAGAGTCTTCTGTACCTGCAAAAATAACCATTCCAAAACACCAGCTGGTATTTCTCAGGACACAGCCCCTCAGGATTATCTTCTCATTGTTGAGGGAGTGCTTGCTGCCCTTCCAAGAGAGGACTCCGGTGAATTTATCTAGTTTGTTGTTAGGCGCCTCACAGACAACAATCCCTGTAAAATACAAAAAACAAACATCTTTATGACTCACCTCAAACTCTCTTTAGAGGTCCACAGTACTGCTTTAGCACCCAACTTCTAACATACAGTACACTTTCCTTCTCTTTTGGACAGCACAGTGTTATATATACACATATGTACATATATCCTAGGCTGTGCTAGGAAAAATCATCTGGGAGGGGTACAAAGATGGAAATCAATCAGATATTTTGAAACATAATTTTCTGCACTGTCCAAATAAGAACAGAAACCTCAAGAGCCATGGGATGTTTATTCCTTTAAAAAGAAAAAGAATCACTAATCTCTACTTTTGGTTTGTAACAAATGATTTTTGAAAAGATAAAGCAGGGATGATCCTAAACGTTTTTCTTATTTCATTTCTTTTTATTTAATGTAACTTTCATACAGGTTAAAGTGGCATACTTCCAGTTTCACAACCAAAGTTAATTGGGTCTTTCTAGGCTGATAATCAGAATTTCGGGCTTCCTACTATATTCCACCCCCAAGAAACCTGGGTCTTGTTTGCCACATGTGCCTGAGAATGCGTGTGATTCCTTTCAGCTGTTCTATGCTTCTTATTTTGATTAGATTCAGAGATCTGGGGGCTCTCAGAGGCACCATATAACTTGCCCCAAACTGTCCAGAAGATGTTTCTAGTTTTTTTTAATACCAAGCCCATCCCAAACTAAGGGCATACCCATTCTAAATCAATGAATCAATTCGTTCCATTATTTCAATAAGGAAATACACTTTTAGGGTGAGGGTTCTCTTGATAGAAAAACAAACCAGAGATAATCTTTCATGGACCCTGTCACAAAATATATCTATTAGATTCAAGTACATTTGCATTGCAAACAGTTGGGGTTAACTTTTTATAAGTTATGAGTACAAAGATTTGAGAGACAGAGAGAGAGAGAGAGGAAGAAAAAGAGAGAGGGAAGGAATGAAAAAGGAGATTGAGGGTAGATCCAAACAGGGTTCAAGCCAGCCAGGGGTAAGATTAGTGTCTACAAAATTCTCTCTTGAAAACAATAAAAATACATTTATTTAATCAGAAGCCAATAGGGTAGATTGCAACATAAAAAGTGGCATTTGGAAAATGAAAAAAGGAAGCATGTCTTCAGCATTGACTGAAGGGAAGAGAGGCCAGCCAGGCCTACAGAACCTTGTATTGCACTGTTACACCCCTAACAAACACCTCCTGAACTTAGAGGCTTCTTAGATGGGCTCCCTTCCTTAGTAGGATGATATGTTTTCCTTTTAAAGCTCATGGACCGAGGTGACAGCAGCCAGTTTTCACATGGCCTGATCACTCCTAACCAACCAGATCACTAATATTCATAGACCTTGCTTGAAAAAACAAAAACAAGGGTCTGGAAGGAATGAGAGACTCGAGGGCTCTGGGCTGCTTTTCCAACTCCATCTACCTTTCTCCAGTATCATAAAAGTGTCACTGACTGAACACCCCCAACTGGGACACACACTGGCTTCTTCCCAGACATCCACTGCTAACTGTGAGCGTCCTGGCAGGAGGATTTGGATGAGGCTAAATAACCTGTACAAAGTCACTTTTTATACGAAGGGAAGTGGCTAAGTCCTTGTTTGCTCCCATTACAGCATATATCACAGATATTCAAAAGTAAATGAAAACTGATTTCAACTGGCCCAAGTTGTTTAGACAGTTACATTGTGGAAGAGAAGACTTTTTCTAAACTCTAAGAATTTCAGTATCTTTTTTTCTTGACCAATAATGTACATTCCTGAATTTTGTAGAACCTTGAATTGGGTGTCACCAGCAAAACCTACATAAAATTATGGGTCAACAGCAACCCTCAAAGCTTATCCCAAATTCTTGACCCAAGACTCAATTTCTCAGGCTTCAAACTTGGCCACTTAAAAAAAAAAAAAAAAAAAAAAAAAAGTGCTTTGGGCAAAAACAACATGATACACAGTTCCTGCCAACAGGAATATAAAAAACAGGCTCATTTGATCATTTTTATTGTCGTAAGCAAAGACTGACATGGAGGCAAATACAGCCTTGAACATGTTGGCTCGCCCCTCCCTGGTCCCAAGGCTCATCCACTTCTGGCCTGACACCAAGGGTGTGGTTCTAGACAGAAACAGGCAGTAAGGCCAAGGGGCTCTGCCTCAGTTTTTGGAGGCCCAACTCCAATGCAGCCCTTCTGGAAGAGTGTGGGCCCAGTGATTTAAATACATACTAAATACAGGGCCTAGTCAAAACAAAGTGGCAAGAACAAAGCCAAACTACTTTTTTTTTTTAATCTTTAGAAGTGCTCAGCTTCCCCCTTTCAGCCCTGTCAGCACAAAACACAAGCTTCCCAATGTCTTTTCTGCCTCTTTCCAAAAGGGGTGAGCAGGTTTCTTTGAAGGGAGTACTAGATTCACTTCTATATCCCCATAACCCATCATACTGGCTCCATAATAGGATCTTAATAAATACTTGTTGGAGAGATGGATGGAAAGATGGTTTCAAGAGAGAGACTGGGAGGTGATATGAGTATTAGAGCAGATCTAAGATGAATGAAAGAAGTGGTATATTTCCATGGTAATATGATAAAGGGGATTGGAAGACCTAATCGCCCAGCATCAATGGGGGACTTAGGTTGGCCTAACCCTAAAGGGATACAAATAGATCTGAGAACACTGAGAACAAGGTGGGCAACTTAAAGCACATCAGAAGCAACCAAAACTATATTCCTCACATAAAGCATAATAAGGACTAGAGAAAAACTGTAGGACCTTTCTTCCCTTTGCTAATTGTGTCAAAGAGTAAGAGGCAGTAAACAGTCAGATGACAATGGATGAGAAAACAGTTTAGGAAAAATGGCATTGTTTCTCACATAATTATTCACTGAACACATGTTTAGAGAACAAAGTCATCTTTAATGAGCAATAAAATAACCGGGAAAAAAATCATGTCAATAATGAGGTATAAATATAATGAAACTAGCTAGTCACAGTTGTTCGCTTCTCTGAAGATAACAGACATGTAAGCAGATAGCAATTCATCCAGTGTGCAATCACACAGAAATACTCTAGGCCATACCGAACAAAATCCACAAGATTTCACTCTGAACCCTGCCGGCATTCTAAATTTAGTCAGCTGGATTGTTGGTTAATTACCATCCTAATAACCTTCTCAAACTAAAGTGTTTATCTTAAAGTGGAAATCTATAGTTTATCATGAAAATGGAATTCAGTACCCAATACTTCAAGATTTTTCCAGAGCAGTTGGCTTTATTTCTTTATGGATATTATTATTAGCAATGTTTCTTGATTATCTGCGCTACAACTCTTCCCTAAGACAATTACCTATTAAATAAGACATCATGGGACTTCCCTGGTGGTGCAATGGTTAAGAATCTGCCTGTCAATGCAGGGGACATGGGTTCGATCCCTGGTCCAAGAAGATCCCACATGCTGCAGAGCAACTAAGCCCTTGCACCACAACTACCGAGCCTGTGCTCTAGAGCCTGCGTGCCACAACTACTGAGCCCACGAGCCACAACTACTGAAGCCCGCACGCCTAGAGCCCATGCTCCACAACAAGAGAAGCCACCGCAATGAGGAGTCCACGCACCACAACGCACCGCAATGAAGAGTAGCCCCCGCTCGCCGCAACTAGAGAAAGCTGGCGCACAGCAACGGAGACCCAACGCAGCCATAAATAAATAAATAGGTAAATTTAAAAATAAATAAATAAGACATCATCATTGCTGTTCAAGAGTTTCTCCAGCCAAGAGCTTCTTAGAGTTTAGAAGACTGCCCTCTACTGTTGCCCTGATGATTGTGACAAATACTTATTTTTTCTTAGAAAGAAGAATGTCACCTTCCCATTTTCTAAAACCTCATTATTCTTCAACTATTAAGCCTTAGCCACCCATCATCACCACCATGATGGCCACATCAACACCAGCAGTAAAGAGAAGAGTTATTCCTCCTTGTCTTCACAAGGCATCTATGCCTTACACAGTCACATCGGCTTTGCTGTTAGGCTGTGCTTCTGTCCAGGTGAATAGGAAACATATTTGATAAGTTTAAAAAGTCGCAAGATGCTAACCAAGCCTTTCTGTGTGTTTGGTTTTTTTTTTTAAACCAAAAAGAGATGCTTGTTTTTCTGTGTTTTAATTACACAGATGCTCTTCTTTAGAAAGGATCACAAAAATACACAAAGATTCCTGAAATAAAGAGTCAACCTTTCCCTGGTTCGAAACTCAGTATTAACAGTCATACAAAATATGTAAACTTGTCATATTTACAAAAAAACAGATCTTAGTCCAGCCAGTAACAATATGCAAAAGATTCTTAAGCACATTTGGACAATTTACATCCGGGGCTTTCCTCAAGGCATAATAATGACCAGTTTACAAATGTATAATTGAAACTCTTTCCAGTTATTATTTGTAAATCTTGTCAATTCCTGTAAGACTTCAATATGAAAAATCAAGATCCACTCTATTTTTATACTTATTATAATTTTAAGTCAAGTTATGTATCTTTTTTTATAAAATTCAACAGACTACATATCAATTTTTTTCTGATGTGTGAAATGTATAAAATATTTATATGAGAACTTTTCAAATAAATGGATTTACCTACCAAAACCCACCTCTGTCTTGCGTGTGCTGGTCTCTACGTTTGGCCAGCTCTTCTGTGAGCTCTTCTCAGGGATCCTGACATTCAAGGTCACTGAGAACATTTGCTACTTTTTAAAAACATGATGATGTCGTCTGAGTCCTGAATGGACTTGATCTCTGGAAATTCATTTTGCATTTTCAGGTTTAAAATATTCTTGAAATGTATATCTTACCCTGATCAGGAGCTAAGCAGTCATGCTGATTCCCCTGACTCTCCCATGCTGCCTTTCTGTTTGCAGTTTAGAGCCTCTCATGTCCTTTCATAGACTAGGCTTTGCCAGCCGTCCTAGGTTCATATTCTAACTCCTCCACTTAGTAAACCTGGGACCTTGGGAAAGTTATTCAATTTATCTGGGATTCAAATTCCTTGCCCATAAGTTGGAAGTAATAATCACTTCCTCCCAGGGCTGTAAGGATTTAGTAAGATAATATGTGCAATTACTTAGCATGGTGCCTGGTACATAGTGAGTACTTCTTCATGTGTCAACATCATGTGTAGGGCCTGAGAACTTTAGGACTTTTATCTAATTAAAGGCTTCTTTGGGAATGAGCTCTTGTTCAAGTCTGTCTTCTCCCCTGGGCTATAAGTGCTATGAAAGCAAGGCCTGCGTCTGACCTATTAACCACTGTATCCCCAGGCTTACTAAACACTGTACCCCCTTGCCATTGTGTTAAATATACATTTAGTGGATAAATGAACAGATGACTGAGTGAATGGATAAAAGAAAGAAAAGAATGAATGAAAGCTCATGCCATGCCTGGGCTTCTCTGGTGGCGCAGTGGTTAAGAATCTGCTTGCCAATGCAGAGGACACGGGTTCAATCCCTGGTCCGGGAAGATCCCACATGCCGTGGAGCAACTAAGCCCATGCGCCACAACTACTGAGCCTGTGCTCTAGAACCCTCGAGCCACAACTGCTGAAGCTCGTGCGCCTAGAGCCCATGCTCCGCAACAAGAGAAGCCACTGCAACAAGAAGCCCTTGTACCGCAACCAAGAGTAGGTAGCCCCTGCTCGCCGCAACCAGAGAAAAGCCCGCGTGCAGCAACGAATACCCAACGCAGCCAAAAATAAATAAATAAAAAAAATTTTTTTAAAGTAGTCTGAAGTGACAATCTTTAAAAAAAAAAAAAAGCTCATGCCATGCCTAAAGAGGCCACCAACAAGACACTGTCCGTGGGTTTAAGAGCAAAAGTGGGGAGGCAGGGAGACTTAACAAGAGACATCCTGGAGCCAGACCCATGTCAGTTTTGACTCTTGGTCTTGTCCCCAGTTTGGAGTTCCCAGTGGGGACTTCTCTAGGGTTAGGACTGGGAAACTCAGGTCTTCAGCTACTTAGAACATGTGATATGTCCTTAGGACACAAGGACAAAAAAACTGTAGTTTGGTGTTAAGAAAGTGTTTTGACAAATCTCAGAAGAAAAACCACATGGTAACTAGAAGCAAAAATAAGGCCATACCCAGATTTGCCCAGAAGTCACAAGCTAAAAGATATTCTTAGCACAGACAGAAAGGGCATGCCTCACATGTCTGTCTCATCTATTAGACCTTGCCATAGCCAGGCAGGGCATTTCCAAATGTACACAATGCTGATATCATACTTTTAATTTAAGCTAAAAGATGCAATATCTGGTTTTAATTCCCATGATTCAAGGAAATCATTTTTAGTCACCAGAAGAAAACTTGAAATCTACTGATATCCCATTATGACAAAGGTTAACAGAGGAGACATAAAAGAGGGGACAGAAGAAGACTGGAGGAGTAAAAGGATCAAAAGAACCTTGATAATACATGTGAAGATGTGTTATAATTCTACATACTTTGTATTGCAGCTTGTCCTTAGGGGTGCTTAATGAATAAACTTAATAAACTTATTAATAGAGAGAGAGTGATGAAAACAGAAAAGATAAAAAATAACAGAAAAAGAGACAATGTGGATAGAGGAGATAAGTAAACTAACATAAAGAGTGAAAGAGGAAGATATAAAGAGAATAGTTAGAAATAATGCAAAAAGGGAGGAAAGAAAAATGGTGAAATGGGGTCATTAGAGAAACGTGTGTACATAGTATATGGTGTGTGAACGTGTGTGTCACAGAGGCAGGGAGAGACTGAACTTAAAACTAGGGCTTGGAGAAAAGGAAATGAAGGAAAAGTTGAAGGTTATAAGAAAGCAAAAGCAATCGTGGGAAGGATTTGGGGTTTGTTAACTGTCCCAACTCTTTCAAAGACTTTTCCACATCTTGCATCACTCTCTTCATCTTTAAATTTGGCTGCCAACAGGGGAAATCTAATTTGTATATTGTATCTAATTTACAGTATTTCCCCCTAATCCCTCCGTTCATTTTCAGATGCTTTCTTGGAAACAAGAAATCATATTTTAATATGGCTAAACCCACAGAACATCATATTGCCTTGAACTTTAAGGTAGATTGAAATTCAACCCAAGATTTAAGAATGAAAGAGTAACTTTAGCAGAAATCTGGTATTTAGCCCAGAAGCGTACCAGCCTCATAAATTTGGCATTACATGTTCTCTGAAAAGTGACCACAGTTTACGTATAAATGAGAGACAAGAGAGGTCTGTGTTGCCTTTATCTGGGAAAACGATTATATGTTGGAGATTCGGTGAATTACCTGTGCTATGTGAAGCGAATTCAGGCCACAACTATTAAGTAATAATTATTAATACACTTTTAAAATAAATTTTATGAAGCATTAACAGAAGACTATTTATGTATATATACAAGTCCTTTGACCTCTCAGGACCTGTTGTCCCATCAGTGATAAAGGAATTATTTTAGGTGAGGAAGTATTTTCCTGTTTCAGCCCAAGCAGCACCACTTGTACTGGTTTAAATTTGGGATTTTTGTGATAAATTGTGTTTGGAGAAAAGACTCTGAAGAAAAGACATTGTAAAACCACCAGATGACCCCTCTCCTAGCCACTGCCCTCCAGGAGAAGGGGACCCAGCATCCTTGCTTTCTCTAACAAGTTCCCATCAGGAAGCCTCCTCCTCACCCCATCGTTTCACACTCCACTCTCAATCCCTTACCTTAGGCCACTCCTTTGCTCTATCATGTCTCTCTGGGGCCTGAGGCTGACCCTGTCCCCCATTCTCCAGCACCTGTGACCATTTATTCATGCATTCAGCAAGTATTTATTGAGCACCTATTCTGTGCTAGGCTTTGTTCTAGGGACTTGGCATATATCAGTGAGCAAAACAAAGATCCCTGTGCAGCTTACATTGCAGCAGGTAGGCGACAATAAATAATAAACAGAAAATAAGCAATTTGTAGAGTATGCCAGATGGTGATAAGTGCTATGAGAAGAAAAAGTCAAGCAGGGTAGGGAGGACTAAGAGGTGTATAAGGAGTCATGCTGAGAAGGAGGATTCTTGGCCCCATTCCTGCAGTTCCAAGTAAGAAATCTACCTAATCCAGCCTGGCCCTTTATACACTATCCTGGAACTGACCTATGGTCAGAGGATGTGTGTGGTAGAGACAGTACTCAACAAATATCCATACTCGTTATTTCCCAGCCTCCCTTGCAGTTAGGTCAGGCCCATGTGACTCACGCTGGCCAACGAAACGTGAGAGGAAGAGCAGCTGAAAGTCAGTTTGTCTCTTTCATCTCATCCTTACTCTGATGTGCTCACCTTAAAGGCCATTAGTCTAGGCATCAGGGCTATGAGATGAAGAAGGCCACCCAACCTGCATCAGATGTGACATGAGGAAGAAATAAACTTCAACTGTTTATGTCACTACGATTTCAGGGTTGTTTGTAACTGAATCATAGCGTAGGCTATCTGTACCAGTATCCGTGAAAGAAAATGAACTGGTAATTATAATATCATTTTCTGCTTTTTGATGGTAAAGTAAGCAAAAAGTCATGAATTTTTACCTCCTCATAGACTGACAAAGTTGTAAAGGTACAATTCTGCCAGGAAAGAAATGAGTAAACTACATTTAGGTTGCCCTTTTAGGACTCCATAAATATTCTATGACATATTTTAAGAAAGTATTTTGATTCGTGAACACAATTTACTTTTCTTGGATTCATGTAACAGTAACATTTCATTGAAAAAATTACTTAGTAGAAAATGTGTAATTTGTTTTAATCTAATCAAAATATTTCTTGGGCCATTCAGTTCCCTGGCTATTCCCCTGACTTAAATCTCACACTGGAGGAACAATTTTTTTTCTATAAACATTTTCTACAACACCACTCATTTAAGAAAGACTAAAATATTAACAGTACCAGAGGGAGTTTACAAGCAAATGCAAAGCACAGGCAGTATAAGCTCTAAGCTGTCCACTGAGAAATTTTAAAATTAAATTTGCCTGTGCTCTAACTCATGGGATCATGCTAAGACCCTTGTCCACATTTTCCTTTAGTGGACTCCAAAGAAAACATTTTGAAAGATAGTCTCAAACTCATAAATATTTGTTAATAAATAAAACCAATCTATAGGGAAATACTGATATTCAAGGCCAGACCTATAAGTGTGTAAAGCAAGAAACCACTGAAGGGTGCCAGAAAGACCCCAAAGATTCTCCCACAGTCTGTCAGGGTGCCTAGAATCCTACCATTAATTGCTCTCTGCTTTGAGTTGAAGGATTTTGTTTCTCTGCAACAGCTTTAACAGAAAAGAACAAGACACAGCTGGAGTAGAACAGGCAAGAGAGACCATGCTGAGGAGCAGGGGACTGGGTTGAAAGATGTGAAGATGGTGACAGCAAAACCATGGTCTAAAATAAAGTGCAACAGCTGACCAACTGATTAATAAATCAGAATATTCTTCTAGAACACCTGCTATCTTTAAGACATTATACCAGGCACTCTGAAAGACACAGAAATATATGAGGCAGGATTACTGTCTTCGTGAAGTCTGCAGTCTAGTGTTTGGCCTTTGTTATGGAGCCAGAGAATGGATGGTTGGTTAAAGCTAGAAATAAGAGTGTGGCCTGTCTTCATCCTCAGCATGTCTGCATAAGGCTCCAAGGAGACCTAGGTCAGGCAAGTGAAGGGTATTGTGGGACTAGAGAGAACGAGATCTAGAGAAGAGGAAACAAGGATGAAAGGAACGATGAACTGATAAAGTCATTCTCCCCTTGGAGAGTAAAAGAGTAAAACACTTTTACTCTTTAGTGTGAGAAGAGATTACAGGCTTTGATGCCTGGAGAATTTTATGCCTTTCCACCAAATAAAAAGAAACATAAATTGAATTTCATATAATTAGTTTGTTACACTGCTTTGTTACAAAAGCTTTTTGAGATTTTTGTTTGTCAGTTTTAAACACTTACCATCAAACTTTGCAAGTCTGCTAATATCTGCTCCAAGTTCTGAGGTAAGTGATAACGCATGGCGCACTTTAAGGTTCGTTTCCCTGTGAAATTAATTGACACGGCATGAACTTTTAAATGGAACAGTCCAACAGCATCTTACACAAAGCCATCAGGGACACTTCAGCAATCTCAGCACATGCAAAACCCAACACAAGAGATTCAAGAAACTCCCTCCGAATGTCATTCACACCTCCCACACTACCTCGGGAAAATGGACAGGGCTTTGCAGGCTCCTAAGAGTTGGCATTCCACCCACGGCACATCTGTGTAACAACAGAGTAATCTGTTTTGCTATTTGAAAAAACAGAGGATGTAATAAATATGCTTTCATTCAAACCTACTTAGACATCATGCATGACTTACAAAACACATTAGGAATGGGAACACAGTTGCCAAATAAAGGAGGCCAGTATCACTCCAGAGTCTGCTATCTATGTAGGAGTTTTACTTGTAAGAGATGGTCATGGCTCATTTCACAGTAGCTGAAATTCAAATGGGAAATGGAATACAGCTTTCTTTTTCTTGGAGAATCAAGCCAAGAATCCCGTAAGTCTAGAATCATACAACTAGACAAGAACTAAGTAGATCACAGTGAGCTGGTCATCTTCCTCCAGGCAAGACCACATATACATTGGACAGATGGCTCTCTGGTATTCGTGAAATGACCAGCAGTGAAGATTCTATGGCCATCACTCAAGTCTTGTGTTTAAAGAGTTTGCAATGCCAGTTTCCTCACTGAGTTCAACCTAATTCTCTTCTACCGTAACTTAAGATCATCTGTCAGAGTTCTACCTTTATGGAATGTTTAGTAGTGGGCTCATTCAGTCAACAAATATTGATTGAATGTATACCATAGTCACTCATGAACCTCAATGTAGCCCCTAAACGTTATTGTCCTCTTGCAGGAAACAAGTGGTAGGTAAAAAAGCAAATATCGCCTTTTAGAAGTACATGCCAAATCATGAAATAATTGAATTTAGAGAACTGAGCAGGTACCTGAGACTGCATTTAATCTAAACTTCCCATGAGTGAGCTTCACAATGATGTTACGACAATATATACCCAACCCAAGGAATGCCCATTGGTGAAACAGCTTTCTGCAGGAAACATTAAGTTGAATGTATAATTGAAATGTCTTTGTTTAAAAGTAATCTTATTGATCTAAATCTATCAATTCATAGGAGGCAGAGATGAGTAGGGATTGAAATAGTCAAGAATAGCTTCATAATTGAGGCAGATATTGAGCTGGGCTTGATGGAAAAGAGTGAGACAGTGGTGTTGAGGTTAAAGGACCAAAATGAGTTTGGTCATTTAAAAGACTTTTCAAATAATTGAAACAGTCAGTCACACCAGCTGGACCAGACAGCCCTCGTTCCATGACCATAAATCCCGTCACTCATCAAAGTTCATCATCATGTTAAGTTACTTCCTCAGGATTCTCTCTACCAGCTCACTTCCACCTTCAGATGTGGAAGCTAAAGGGGAAGAATAATCACACATAGACCTTACTGATAAAAAAAATTTCTTTTCCAAAACTCCTGATTACTACCTTCAGTGTCATGCCATACTCTTCCTTAATCTGCCTCAATATCTTGATAAACTTCAAAATGATTTTCAGCATAAGAAACAATACAGAAAGATCCTTTGTACCCTTTACTCAATTTCCCCTCTAGTACCATCTCACAAAACTATATCACAATATCATGAGCAGGATACTGACATTGACAGTCAAGATCCAGAACATTTCAATCACCACAAGGATTCCTTCAGTCTCCCTTTATGGACATACTCACTTCCCTGCATCCTGAAACCCATCTTTAACTCCCAGCAATCCCTAATCTGTTGTCCACTATTCTAATTTTATAGTGATGTTATATAAATGAAATAATACAGTATGTGACCCTTTGGGATTGGCTTTTGTCCACTCAACATGATTCTGTGAAGATTCATCCAGGTTGTCGCATGTATCAATAGTTCATTCCTTTTTATTGCTCAGTAATATTGCATGATATGGATATACCACGGTTTGTTCAACCACTCACCTGTTGAAGGACATATAAGTTGTTTCTAGTGTTTGGATATTACAAATAAAGCTGCCCAAAACATTTGTATATAAGTTTTTGTGTAAACATATGTCATTCCTCTGGGATAAATGCCTGGGAATGAAATTGCTGCGTGATATGGTAGTTACATGTTTAGTTTTTTAAGAAACTGCCAAACTGTTTTCCAGGGTGACTGTAGCATTTTACATTCCCATCAGCAATGTGTGAGTGACCCTGTTTCCCAACATCCTTGCCAGCATTTAGGGTTCTCACTATTTTTTCTTTTAGCTATTCTGATAGGTGGGAAGTGATATGTCATTGTGGTTTTAATTTTAATATCCCTAATGGCTAATGGTGTTGAACATCTTTTTGTGTGCTTATTTGCCATCTGTATGTCATCTTTAGTGAAATGTCCCTTCATGTCATTTGCCAATTTTCTAACTGGATTGTTTAGGTTTTTTACTGTGGGGTTTTGAGGATTTTTAATATATTCAAGATACAAGTCCTTTGTCAGGTAGATAGGTTGCAAATATTTTCTCCTAGTCTGTAGCTTATTTTTTCATCCTCTTAACAGGGTCTTTTGCACGGAAAAAAAATTTTAATTGCATGAATTCCAGTTTGTCAAATTTTCCTTTTATGTATTATGCTTTTGGGATCAAATCTAAGAACTCTTCGACTAGCCCTAAATCTTGAAGATTTTCTACTATGCTTTTCTCTAAAGGTTTTATAGTTTTATATTTTACATTTGAATACAGTTTCCTTAATAGTTACAGGGCTATTCAAATTATCCATTTCATATTGGATGGATTCGGATAGTTTGTTTTCCAATGAAGTGGTCCATTTTATCTACTTTGTTAAATTAATGTGTATAGAGTGGTTTGTAGTATTTCCATATCCTTTTGATGACTTCAGGATCTGTCATAATATCCCCTGGTTCATTCAAGATATTGTTAACTTGGGTCTTCTCTCTTTTTTTCATTCCCTGTCTTCTTAAAAGTTTGTTTATTTTATTGATGTTTTCAAAGAACTAGCTCTTTGTTTCATTGACTTTTCTCTATCGTTTTTCTATTTTCAAATTCATTGGTTTCCACTCTTTATCTCCTCCCTTCTGCTTGATTTGAATTTATTTTGCTATTTTCTAGGTTCATGAGATGGAAGATTAGATCATTGATTGGAGGCTTTTTCTCTTTTCAAGTGTATACATGTATTGCTATAAATTTCCCTCTTAGCACTATTTTAGCCTCTGCCCAGACCAAGGGTAAGATCACACAGGCTGAACTCTATTTGGATAGCTCAATACAGCATTTATTTCGAAGGCAGTGGTTAAAACCATGGGCTCTTTTGTCAGCTGCCAGGTTTGAGTCCTGGCTTAACTCTCTAGAATTTTGGGACAAATTCTTTCATCTCTCTAAGCCTTCATTTTCTCACCTGTACAACAGGGCTTATATAGTACCTACGTTAGGATTAAATGATGAAATTCATCTAAAGCACACATATAGTATCTTTAAAATGTAAGCATTCAATAAATATTTTGATGTCAGACAGACAAACCAAATCCACTGAAACAGAATTACTATACAGTCTATAACTAAATTCCAAATTAGCATCAATGTCAAAACTGCATCCTACTCCATTTCTCTCTTATCTCTCTACATCTTCATTTGACCCAGTTCCAAAAGTTGCCTTCTAAAGTAACATCAGTCCTCTTTCTTCAAGGGATCTTGATTGTCACTCCTCTCATTTTCCTTAGAGAATCACTTGAAATTAAAAACAAACAAACAGACAGAAAACCCTTCCAGGGAATCTCAATGAAAAGTCCCTGTGTAAAGCTATTTACATATATATGTTTAGCTTGCTGTTTCTGAAAGAAATAAATTCAAGAGAAAAAACAGAGGTTTCACAAGATCTGCAAAGTAATTAGCAAATTGACTTTGCAATTTAGAGTCTTATTTCTTCCAAGAAAATAAAATGAAGAATTAGGGCCTTTTTAGATTTTTTTTTGATTGAAGTAGAGTTGATTTACAATATTTCAGGTGTACAGAAAAGTTCTTCAGTTATATATATATATTTATATATATATATAAATATATATATATTCTTTTTCAGATTCTTTTCCATTATAGGTTATTCAAGATATTGAATATAGTTCCCTGTGTTATAAAGTAGGTCCTTGTTGTTTATCTATTTTATATATAGTAGTGTGTATCTGTTAATCTCAAATCCCTAATTTATCCCTCCCCCCTTCCCTTTGGTAACCATAAATTTGTTTTCTATGTCTGTGAGTCTATGCTTTGAAATAAGTTCCTTTGTATCATTTTTTTTTAGATTCCACATATAAGCGATATCATATGGTACTTGTCTTTCTCTGTCTGATTTACTTCACTTAGTATGATAATCTCTAGGTCCATCCATGTTGCTACAAATGGCATTATTTCATTCTTTTTTATGGCTGAGTAATATTCCATTGTATACATATACCACATCTAAGAATAAGGTTTAAGGTTTAAGTTAGGTCCTGTTTCTAAAGCTATTACTCTTTTTTTTTTTTTTAACATCTTTATTGGAGTATAACTGCTTTACAATGGTGTGTTAGTTTCTGTTTTATAACAAAGTGAATCAGTTATACATATACATATATCCCCATATCTCTTCCCTCTTGCATCTCCCTCCCTCCCACCCTCCCTATCCCAACCCTCTAGGTGGTCACAAAGCACCAAACTGATCTCCCTGTGCTATGTGGCTGTCTAAAGCTATTACTCTTAAATAAATTGAAAACCCATCTAAATAATTATTTTGACCTTAATAACTTACCCATCAAGCTCAGCAGTTTCAATATAACAGAGGCCATGTGGCTCACTACTTGACAGGAGAAGCAGATCAGCCTATTTTGAAAAACCAGGATAAAGAATACTTGAAAAGGGAAGATTGATTGAAAGCCTTCTACACTGTATCATCCCTCCACTACTAACGAGCCATCAGAGCCTTAGAAAAAAAGTGAGAGGTGAAGTTCTGTTCCACCTCTCTACCATATGCTCTGAATCAAACCCACCCTCTACTTCCTTGCTCCTGGTTTGCATGCCCTTGACCATCAGAACATAAGCAAGGGGAGAGATAGCATATAAATTAATAGCCACTTTAATTTTTTTAATAGAAGTGTTTAAATTTTTATATATTTCTATATAAAATTTATATATCTCATAGAAATATATAAAATTCTATTTTCTTTCTTTGATAATTACTAATGGGAAATATAAAACTTTCCCCCATAAATAAGATAACTGGAAATACTTATATGCACATACTTTAATTCCGTGGTTATCAGTTAAGAGCGGAGGCAGGAAAAGAAGATGGGGAAAGACAAAAGTAAAGTAGGATGGAGGAAACTGAAAACAATAGAAAAAATAAGAGAGGCAAGGAAATTTTTGAAAGAGAAAAGGATTAAAGGAAAAACAAGATTAAAACATAAACAAGAGAAAAGAAAAAGATGGTGGCATGTAAGAAAAAGGAAAGAGAAGAAAAGCAGGGGATAAGCAAGACGGCAGGGTAGAATAGAGAACATGGTAAACAGAAAACATTCAGAAGTGGGAAGCTGGTCTTTCACAGAGATAAATTATTCTATTCAGCCATCCATTTGTGTTTTGGAAATGACCCATCACAATTCAGTTTTAGAATTCTGGTAGCTTTCTACATTGGGAAATTGTTTATTTGAAATTTCAAAATTGATTTTTAAATGAGAGTTTTTATGAAATTCTGAAGGTTTTACATGTTTAAAAAGAATTGACTAAAATTCTAGCAATTTATTTTGACATATTAGCCTAACAATGTTTTAGATCTGTCTGAATGTACAACTGGCATTCCAAAACTGTAAACGTTTCTTACCTTTGCTTTTTGAATATTTGAATTGCCCCATTCTCAAACCTTGGAGGTTAAATTTAGAATCAATCCACTCATTTCATTGTCTCAAGCTTTTAAATTTTCAACTCAAAAATAGGCGTGGTGTAGGTGCATGTAGGGGGGAGGGGGTATAGTTTTGTCTAAGTTGTAATAAAACAGAACTAAAAAGCAACTCAGTGACAACCCCTAACCGAATAAATGGGTTTGCACTATCAAGGCTCTGCCTCAACTCTGGATGAAAAAGCCAGAAATGCCTGTCAAGGCAGAAGTTATTTATTTTCTGACTTCTCACAATGTGACCTGAGCAAACCACTCTGAAGAGAACATGTGAAGAGTATATGCCACTCTTGAGCCAAAAATTACCCACCTTGAGTTTAAAGTGAAAAAATGTTATGAAAATTTACCTTGACTTTATTTCTCACATTTAAATTTCAATGAATAAAGACACAATAGCAGTAGAGCTTCATGCTCTTTGGCCTATGGTTCTCCTCCCCAAGTTTAACAGGATCATTTCAAAAAAAATCCAGAATTCCCTAATTCTATCATCTGTGATTGAAATAGTTATGAGGTTTAGAGAAAGATACCCATTTGTACATAGAGTTGTTTTTCTTCAAAACTCTGCCTAGTAAGAACCATTACTTTTTTCTTGTTACAGTTTAATTTTGAGCTCAGCTGCCTTAAGACATATTTTCGATAAACAAAGGGAGGAATTGTTGGCCACAGTTGGCTCAGAACATGTGACTGAGTCACCACTGCCACCTTCTGACCAGACTCTTTCCTAAGCAGTGACTCAACTTCCTAGAGGCATAAACTGAGAACTGTAAACCCCACGGGTTCTGGGCTAACTCTTCCTGTTCTCTCTACCCCCTGGGAACCTGGGACTTCTACCTTCCTGTCTTCTCCCTTCCCCGCCTCCTCCTGTCACCTCCATTGTCACCTTTCTCTATGTCCTCTGAACCTTCCTCCTGTTTTCCCACTCCCTGATCTCTGTCCTGCCTTCCCTCATTCTTCCTCTGTTCTCCCTGCCCCACTGCTGAGCCTTGGTCTTTCCTTTTGCTAACTTCTCCCTTCAAGTTTTTTAAATTCATTAGTTGAGGAGGAAGTGTGAAGGGGCAGGACCATCGGGGCATCCAGTGGAATAAGTGACCAGCTCACTCATCATCATGCCGTCCTATTTCCATGTGCACTCAGTAGTCATTCTGGAAAGGAAGGGCAAGAGAGCTGTAGTAACAGCCCTGTTAGTCCTGGGTTGCCCTTTGGTCAGAGGTTCTGGGAAGGGAGCGGGGCAACACATGGGTGGTCTTAGAGCCCAACAAACCCCATGACTCTGTGAGCCTCAGGTCAATCCTCCTTAAAACTGATCCCTTTAGTAACTCTCAGGGACCCAATTCCTAGTCGATCCAGAAACTGGTGTTTGAGCTGTGGGTGTTTATAATACCAGTAGCCAAAATTTGGTGAGGACTTACTATGTGTCTGGCACTATGCCAATAGCCTTACATGCAATATTTTATTTAACTCAAAGAAATCCTGAATGTAGGTCTTGTTATCTCCACTTTACAGATAAGCAATGTGAGACTCAGAGAGGTTCAGTAACTTGTTTGCGGCCACATAGTTAAGTAGAGCACCAGGATGTGAATCTAGGCCATCTAAGGCATTTACTGCCAGGAGTACTAAATTAAATAAAAACTTCTTACCTTCAAGGATTTTATAGTTTAGTAAAGGCAGAATATGACAAGGGTTCTAAGTGTCTTATTAACAAAGTGCTGTGGGAGGAATGCAAATGAGAAAGGGAGTACGTCGGGTTGGTAGTTGAGGAAGGGCCTAATGGAATATTCTGGACGGAATGGAGGGCAGGTCTCCGCAGGCAGAGGCATTCTAGCAGGAATGCAGCACGGGGAAGGGAAGGTGTGATTATTGGAACTCACGGGGCGACCAACCATACCCATCTTCCTTAGACCCCCATGTGTACTTTCTGCTGTCAATTATTGGTGCCTTTTCCCCACGCCCTTCCAGGAAAGGCTCAGCTATGTCTCCCAAGAATTAAGGAATGTTTTTCAACACAATGTTCCTTCTCCCACCTTCCACAGGTAACAAAAAGCCCAAGCAGGGGCTTCACAGAAACCTGAAACAAACATACCAGCCAGAGGAACCTTGAAAACCTTGAACATCTTTGAGTTCTAGGCGCCAATGACACTGGACTCCTAGATTTACTAGGCAAGATTAATGTTTGTTGAATTAAAGAACAAATGAAGCAAAACCTCAAGTGATTATAACACCTGAAAGCTGTAGAATTCTTTAAGGGTTTACAAAACACTCTCGCATAATTGCGTCACTTTATTCTCTCAACAACCCCATTAGGGGATAATATTGTTCCCATTGTGTGTGTAAGAAACCTGGGAAGGTAATTTCTGGCCTCACAAGCACTAGATGAGCTAAATTAACCCATGTAATGCCCATAGCCTTTACAAAGTCATGGTGAAAGTTTCATCACATGTAATAGATGATCCCAAAACTCCAAGCAATATAAGGCCATACTCATGGCCGCATGGAGGTTAAAGGGCAAAGCTCGAACTCGGAACTCTGATCCCAAAATGTATGCTCTTTCCACAGGTTGGCTACAAAATCACTGGAATACAACTATGAAAAACTGACAGCCTTTCACTTCGTTGGTGTTCAAAAACCAAAACTACAATGGTAGAAGAATATTGGGATTTGATTCATGACGTGATGGAAAGATAAATTTGTAGAACTGGAACACCATATTTGGATCTCCCTTCGTTTTTTTTAAGCCATTCTCACATGTGGAATTCTTCTTTATCATCTACAAAATTATCTTTTCTTTTATTCTTTTACAGTGCAAAAATAAGAATACAAAATGGCTCATGCAGTATACTTATGGAAAAATATGTTGATGTGGACAAAAGTCAGAATGAAGTCATAAAAATGAAAATGGGTAAGATTATAGTTAATGTTTTCATTTAAAATTTAAATTTCAGATCCAGCAAATGCATGTTGAATGTCTCACATATTTTTAAAAAAGGAAGATTTATTTCAGCAATTAGAGTAAAACAAGTAACTCTGATTTGAAGCTGTAAAACTTAAAATAACTGAAAAAGGCAATTCAACCACAAAATGGCCTCCCCGGAAGGATGTCCAAAAACAGTGCTGAAAAAGACTGGAGAAAATGCCCTGATGATGGGTCAAGAGAAAGCCAAAGCCTGCCCATGGTCAGCACTGGAGTTTAGGCTAAACTAGCCCTTTCATTTCTTAAGGTGAAATTTTCAGTTCTGTAACAGAAGAATGTCTTTGTTTTAAAGCAAAAATTTACTGTTGTAAACACCTAAAACATGAAGGCCTTTTTGTGGAGGGGATGGAGGGTGGACTGTTTTTCAAATAAGCTAAACAATTAAATTCATGTGATGTTCAAATATGCTCATGTCCAGTAAGAGGTTTATTTCTACCACCAGATGAGAAAAGCCAAACAAGACAAGAGCACTGCTGTCAAATAAAGGAGGAAGGTAGGCCTGGCTCCCAGGGTCCAGGGTCTGGCCTTATTAAGAACTCTGCAGTGTGTTTTTCTCACACAGTTTACTTAATTCTTCTAATGCAAGTCAATCTCATTGTGATAATTGAATTATGCTCTATGTTTTTTTTTTTTTCTTGGTCCTGAAGTAAAAATAGGAGCTCTGGAAATTCAGCTCAAAAGTGTTTCAGAGTTTTTTTTAAAAAGGTAAGGGGCAGTTTTCCTTATTGGGAAAACAAAGGTGAGTAACTTCTGAACATGCCAGCTAACTGGTCATCTCAGGCAAGCTCCTTTCCTTGCTTAAAATGTACTGATATGGTGACATAAATCCAGTTAGAAGTTCTAAATTTGGACAGCTAGAGGTTATGCATCAGAATTGGGTGCAACATTCTCTGGCCACTTCACCTCCATCATCCAAGCCTAGAGGCCCTGACTCTGGAAGCCCAGTCGCAAGGTAATGAGGACCAAGTCTTCCAGTGGAGGCAGGAGCAGCATATGGTAAAGAGAGGGGTTAAAATTCCTGGGTCTCCTATTGACAAGCTATCTGATGGCACTGTGCCTCCATTTTCTTATCTGTAAAATGGGAACAATAATAGTACATAACCTGCCGCCATTGGGATAATGTGAGGATTAAATGAGTTAAGTCATATAAAGAGCTTGTAATATTCGCTGTCATGTGGCACACAGTCAATAAAGGCGAGCTATTATTATCATGATCTTCATGATCTGGTTTCCCAAGATGTACCTCTGTGCAGTAACTCCGAAGTGAGTCTCTTTTAGAGACCTGTGATTGTTGCTCCCCAAATGTAAGCTCTCTGACAGCCCCTGCCAACTGATGCCAGGGAGTAGGAAGTTATATTAGCACTTCTAAGTGATTACAGCAGTTCACCCACAGAAACATTTATTTGTCCTAGAAAACAGTTTCATAGGTGCCACGTAGCCGCACATGGATAAGCTTTGAACAAAGTGACCTAATCAAGAGGCACTGTGGTGTTTTGGCATTTGAAGGAATCCCTTCCTCACTTACCCAAAGATTAAACCAACAAAGCTATAATTGTATGAGTCAGACAGAGATCAATGGAGATAAAAATATCATCTTTGTCACTGATCAAGCTATTGGAGACCAGGCTTTATGTCTGTGGGCCCAGTGGGCTGGCTAACACTTCACCACTGTTAGACTCATCTAGTCATAGTTGAAGCTCTCTGGAAGCTTGAAACTACCTGGACCCTCCCGCTACCCCCACCATGGGGATTTACTCCTGTAAAATTGGTACTTCGAACGAGCAGGGCAGAACGTACTCTCTGTACACAGACAGAGCCCAAAGAGAAAGGGAAGGAAGGAGGTGCCAGGTCATGCACACCACTCCCTGCCCCAACACTCAACAATCGGAGAAGTCACTCCTGGGAGAGGGGAGCAAGCAAGGGGGTGCAAGACGCTCAGTGTTATTTTGGGGCTGCCCCTCCAAGTGAAAACAGGAAGAACGAACCTAGGAAAGAGTAGGGAGTAAGCATTTCTACCCCATCACGTAGCCACAATAAAAAGGCTACACCTGCACTGTCCAGTAAGGTAGCCACAAGTCACACGTGGCTATTTAAATCTAAATTAATTAAAATTAAATAGAATTTAACATTCTGTTGTTCTAGCCACATTTCCAGTGCTCAGTATCCACAAGGTGCTACTGGCTGTTCTATATTTGGATGCACAAATATAGAACATTTTCTTCACTGCAGAAATTTTTATTGGACAGTGCTGGGACACGTGAATCACTGACTTCATGGAAACTCATATAAATGTGGGATTCATTTTAAACCAATGATAATCATGCATGCATGGAACTGGTTTCCTTCCATGTGATGCTTGCACTTACACTTGACTTCCATGCTTCATTCCACAGAAAGGTTTGCAATAACAAGCAAGCATGTGTTATTTTCTATAACACAGAAAATACAACTAAATTAAAAACAAAGACCAAGGGAAGTACAAATTAGAATATTAAGGCTAGAGGGCAAGTTGGAGCACAGATATGCTGTCCATGAGGTCCTTGGAGTTAAGAGATTTGAGACACAAATTTGACTCCTGCCTTTATGGGATTCACCTCAAAGAATCTGATAAATGAACATACTAGAGTATAGAATCAGTGAATAAGTGAGTTCAGTCCAATATTTACCTCTGTTAGAGTATATCCATAGGGCTCTTAAAACACATTATTTTTACTGAATACCTTAAGCAGAAATTACCTAGCATTTCCCCTGAAATATTCAATTCCAAATAAAATAATAGTTAAGTGTTTGGGATACTTTAATTTTTCCTAATTCCACTATATCTAGCACCATGCCTAGCATAAAGTAATTTCCAAAAAAAATTTTTTTGAATGCACACATCCTAGAATTCTATATATGCCCATTAAAAAAAAAAAAAGTTAAGATTATCCACTAAGAAGCACCAAAACTTTTTCATTGTAATTATCTTAATTGAAAGTAGAACCAAAATGAGTTATATGGAGTCCTTTCTTCTTAAGCAAAGAACCCTGAATATATGTGATCTTTTCTTAATTAGAGCATATTAGTACCTCATGGATCCAGAACACCCTGAATTTTGGAAATTTATATCCACTTTTCTTTTTTTTCCTGTCTTCTTTCTTAGAAAAGATTGACATTAATTCATTCAGCCAACACTTACTGACTGCCCCCTATGATCCTACATGACACTAGATGTTATGGACCAGGCAAATCAATGTGTTCTTTGCTCGTAAGAATCTTGTAGTCTAGTCTCAGCTCAGACAGAGAATCACAGCAACTACGGGCTGGAAGGGATCTCTGAGATCACATAATGCTCTTGCACCTTGATTTGACATGTGAAGAAACAAACAAAAGGCAGAGAAGATAAAGTGCTGTCACTGAAGGAATGGAGCAAAAGTTCTCATCCAATTCCCCACCCAGTGTCCTTACACTGTATTTTACACTGAGCCTCAATCTTTCCCACGGGGTATGTTCTTCTAACAGATGCTACCCTCAGTGTACTGCTCCTAGTATTTAATGAGCTGGAAAATAAGCTTGACATGCTACTTTAAATTGTGTCCAAAAAAGTAAATAGGTTTTGAAAACCTGGCAGACTGCCCTACGTCTAAGGAACCCAGGTTATATCGGGTGGACTTTGAGACCTCCGTTTTGGCTGCACCAACACCTTTTGCTTATTTTTGGCTCTCAGCTATTTTCCAGAGGCTTGAGGTTGTCAGAGAAACAAGCAATTCTCTATTTAAAGTGTGCACTCTTTTTGAAAGGCCTGTCCACTGACTAGTCACCTTAGCATGGGTTGTTCCAGAGAAATCAGTATACACAGATGATACATTAATGAAAGAAGACTGTTTCTGAAAGTGAATGTTTAAGAGTCTTAACTGAGTTGTTCTTGTAAATAGATCTTGGGGCCATTTGTTTTATGCTGTGGGAAAATGTCTCAAATTTAATGAAGAACACAGCTTGATAAATAAAATGGCATTAACACAAAAATTTTCATGAGTAATCTAATATATATTTGACATAAAGACTACAATAGTTAAAATTTTTAATCTCTGATCTGGATAGCTTTTATAGCCTTGCATTTAATACGAGGTATAGTTAGTCACATATATTTTAGTTTTAACTGACCCCTTGAATTTTATTAAGGAAACTGTAACACAGGCAGCTTGAGAATATAAATTATAGTGCATTTGATATACAAAGTAAAACCTCATAAATAGCATTTATTAAGAACATTCAATCAACATTTTCTGATCGTGATTATTCAGGAAAGAACATCCATTTTCTCTTTCTATAGCTAATCTTTTCTTCTATGATACTGCATATTAACATTATTAATTCCGTTATTGGGGAGATAATATTCAAACTGGGGGGATAATATTCAAACTATGTGAGAACAAACTATTTTTAAAGTACTCTGGAGCATTTTAAAAGCTCTTATTTAACATCAAACAATTGACAGCCTGATTTTAAATATTTTTTACCTATTAATTTCCCAAAGGAAATAACAAGGTGATAATCACTCAGCCTTATCTGAATTATCAGGTTATTGAAAGTAATTAATCAATATGTCTTTCAAATATTTTATAATTGAGACTTTTTTAATAATACATCCTGGTATTCCCTCCTTAATTACGCTAAATTAGCGCAGATTTACTAAATTTGCAAATGTAAATATTTTAGTACATATGCTATTTTAACCTGAGATAAATTTCTTAAACAATACTAAATACTCACAGCAACAAATTGGTTATTTTCTAATTTAATGATGTCTCCCACTTTGACATTCATCCACTTTTCATTCTGCAGTCTAAGAACAAAAACAAAATTAATTGTTTTCGGGAACAGAGAAGAATCAAGAGAATGTATTCACAGTGGAGCAGCATATGACAGAAGAAGCAGATAAGACTTTTTTTCTAGAATACTAAATTCAAAGAACCTTGCATAACAAAGTCTTTTACCTGAGTGATGTGGGAACTAAGGCCCAGAGAAGTCAAGTGATTTGCCCAAAGACACCCAGTGAGTTAGTTATCCCTGGGGCTAGACTCAAAATGCCTAACTCTTGGCTGTGTGCTCTTTCCACCACCCCATGGTACCAGCTTTATACAGCAGCTATTAACTCTTACTTGCATGTCCTTGGGCAGAATATTAAAAAAAAAAAAAAAAAACTCAGGGGGAAGGAAAGAAATAAATTCAGTCATTAACATTCTTTTCAACCTCTATATTAATAAATATAAAAACATCACTGCTGTTGTCTCAGAAGTCTGTTTAACTGGAGGCAAGAAATGAAGGAGACAGAAGCAACGGGGCAATAGCTAAAATGAAAGTAAGAGCAAAAGAATAAAAATTCTGGAAAGGACAAGAACAGCAATGGGTGACAAAAGAAGCCTTAGAAAACTGAACAAGAAAGACCACCTACAAATCATCCACAGCACTCTGGCCAAAGGGCAGGCTTGGTGGCATTCTAACGGCTAGGACCAACAGCTCAGAATTGAGAACACAGTCAAGATGTTGCACTGTTTTCTTCAAGGCTCACGTATATAATGGAGTCGCAGGTCTACCCTTCACCAAGTTCAACGGGGTTTATGACAAAAAGCCATTGTGTCTAGTTGGTCAGGCCCCTCGCGACAGTTAGGCAGACAGGCCATCTGGAAACAGACCACCTGTGGCAGTATCCGTGATGCTAATCATCCCTTCTGAAGTTCTCTGAAATGTAAACCAGCTTTGTTTTCCAAGCTGGAGACCTTCATCACACTTCTTTCTCAGCGATTCCCTTCTAGGAGAGAAGGCTGGGACGAGTAGGCCAGGTTCCCCAACAAGTTAAGGTGGGCAGGTTAATTTCATTGTGCAGTTTTTAAAAAACAACCTAATTTACTTCTTTTATAAGCTGGAAAACAGTTTTAAATATTTATACAACTGTGAAATATGCCTAACACTATCAACCCCGCTGGGTCATTTGGCTTAAACACTCAAAGAATTTCTCTTTAATACGGATCCAAGTACATGTTGTTCTGGAAAGTTTTCAATTGCAGCATTTTCATCTCTAGCCAGAATTCAATCATTTTTCCAATGCCATACTTTTCTGCACTTTATCTAGTTCAATGAAAATGAAAGACCCTAGGAAGTCTTCAAATCTCATTTTATTTATTTTTACAGGTATGGATAGATTATGTGCTGGTCTGTTTCTCCTGGGGTATCTCCTTTGGAGCGTTAGTGACATTTCTCAGGGGACAGTATCTTAGATAAAATGAAAGTGCATCTGCTTCAAGAAGAAGCTGAGATGATACTAAGTCTCATTTGCAAACTTCTATTCCTCCTACCTGTATACTATAAGCTCTACAAAGGACCACGTCCTACCTCTTCCACCAAAATTGAAAAATCAACCCAAGTTAAAAGGAAACTCTACAGGATCTCTTATACATTTTAAAATGCACAATTGAGAGTTAAGTTTGCACAGGTAAGTAACAATAGCCACTATTTGGGGTAATAAATTCTAACTTGTCTAGTGTCATAATATTTCCCCCCATAAAACCAAAGCAATTGGAAATACGTTTTTAAAAGTCTGGTGATATCCATGGGAATTACTTGAATTAACTGCTACACTTGGAAAAATACTGGAATAAAATCTCTTTAAGAAAAAAATTTGCAAAATTCCAGGGCATGCAAAGAATCCTTGATAAGGAAGAATCTGATATGGTCAATATGGATTCCTACTGGGGCAATACAGAGAAGTGATAAAGCAGAGAAAAATCCCTTCCCTCATGCCAGATTCTCATGCCCATTCTCCTCCTACCCACACGCACCACTATCTGTATTTTACCCGCTACTTTCTAACGTATTAAATATTTCCAAAAATAGAAAAACACTCAGAATAAATCATCTGACCAACCCCCACTAAGATCTGACCATTAGTCTGCTAATGTCATCCAACAGGCCAAGAAAGCAGAAAATATCTGTAATACCATGTATGAGCCCAGTCTCCCTTACTTTATCTCACTCTACTCCTTTTTCTCTCTTTCTCTCTTGCCACCTGTCTGCCCTCTGCCCAGAACAGATACCTCGGAGCTCCTCTTCCCAAAAGGCCCCTTTGTAACTCCATATATCTTCCAACACCTACTCTTATCCTTGGTCACCTACCCCTTTCCACCTATTCCAATGGAAATTCCTTCCCTAAAAATGAGCACTCCAAACACTTTACTTCCAAAGTCTATGACTAACAGTATTTGAAATCTTAAAAACCTTCTGGTATGTACATGTACAAATTCCACAGGACACAATATCACCTCTGTGGGCTATGAGCTATAGAGAAGTTCACACGGCAACAATGTTGTTTGTGACAAAATTTTTCAGAACTTGAAGCAAAATATTGTTGCGAAGGTACACAAACATGGGAGAAATTTCCTCAAAGGAAATATTATCCAAAACTAATGACCAATATGACAAAAAAACAGCAAGTGGTATTCCCTGGATGTTGACCCTGACCCTAGCGCTATCCAACTTATTTCATCAACAACCTACACAACCAACCCACAGACACATTTGTCAGACTTGTACACAGCATCCTACCAAGAAGAGAGCATAACTCTTACAAAGAAGATTGTGATAGAAAGTTATGACTTGAAGAGGCTACCAGAAACTGAACAAAGAGGAAGAGGAAGAGGAAGAAGTACAAAACAGATTATTTTGGAGAGGAGAAAGTAATACTCTACAGATGTAATTAGGGTTTTGAAGAAAAAGGGCCTGGAGACATCAGTAAACCATATGTTGTGTGTGATGTCTTGGTTAAGCCTCTTATTTGAATATATATCTGTAGAACAATCAATATGTATAACACAATCAGAGGAGTTTTTTTTTAACGTTATTTCCTATTCTTTCTTACCAGGTAATTATAACTGCATTTAACTAGGACCTCAGAGATACACTTCAGTTAGCACTAAGGATCATAGCTACAAAAGTACCCAAACTTACTAACAAGCATAAACTGATGAAGATCTGCAAAGGCATTTAAATCGAATATATTTTAAATCTCACCATTTTTCTCTTCCTACACACTACCACCACCACTGACTTCATAACATCAAAGACATATCAGAAGACTGGAGGGACAGATAGGAAAATTTCCTTTAAGGTTCATCTTCAAAACATTTCTAGACTTCTAAGATTTTAGCTTGTATAGTAATTTCATTTTGCCATCATCCTGAAACAACGAAAACAGACACTCCCTGGCCCTCCATGTGTGGTGCAGCTGTTCCTAAGACTCATGTTTGAAGCAAGCTTGGGTCATAGCTCTGTGCAGGGAACACAGGGTGGCCTTGTGAGACGTGAAAATGACACTTGGCACCATAGACTCGGCATCTTCAAACTTTGCTTTTACCATTGTCAAGAAAAGCCTTCCCACTCTACTAGAGGATTTGTAGTATATAAATACTCTGAAAGCAAGTTAATTCATGTAATTGCACTGAATCAAGAAACTCCAAGATTTTTAAATATGCTTCAGTTATCAGTATCATCACATAATTGCTTCAGGCTTTGAAACGGAAATAATCTAGCTAATGCTTCTTTGAACCAGATTTTTCAAAAATAGTTGGGGTAATAAGTTAGCTTTTACCTTATAAGCTCACAAGCCAATCACTACATAATAAGCCAAAATTCAAGAAAAGGACTCATAAAATTCAAATTCCAAAGGTACCATAAAACATATGGGGTTAATTGTCACAGAATAGTGACTAGAATTATTTTGAGGAAAGAATTTTTAAAAACACACCCACTAACTATATATCTACTCTCAGAACATCAGAGAATCTGAGTTCTGAGAAAAGGTGGTGAGAGATAGCAACTGTATCTAATAATCGTTGATAAATTTGTCTGAACCTGCTTCTTCCTGATAAGGCATAGCATACTAGGAGCTGCTACAATTTGCTGAGGACCTCCTTGAGAAAATGAGAGTGGGATAGCACCTACCATTCTCCATGTCACTGAACCACTGGCTCCAGAGGCTAGAAATCAAGTATTTACCGTGAGCAAGATACCAAGCCCATTGCTGAAGCTTAAGGGGCAGAAGGAAGAGATCTTCATGGGTCTCCTCAAGTCTTCTGTCATCCTTTCCACAATCTAATTCTCCTGATTGCCCATTAACATCACAGATTCCTGAAAAGAAGATTTCCTCAAAAGCTACAGAAGTTATGTTGGCATACTAGAGAAAGAAGATAATAAAGAAGGTCAGTATAATTGACCTCACCTAATTAACCAAACAATCCACATACACTGAGCTTTCTTTCTTCCTTAATCTCAAGCCCATGTCAGATCTATAACATACAAAAGTATTCAACTGCTCATACAGACTTTGTTTTATTCACCACTGTATCTTCAGGACCTAGAATAATGCCTAGTTTAGAGTAGGTGTTCAGTATTTGTTGAATGAATGATAAGTAAATTAATGAATATAGAATCATTATTTCTAAAAACAGTTGTTGAATGATAGCATTTCCCTGAATGTCTAATAAGAATTATAGCAGGGGGCTTCCCTGGTGGCGCCGTTGTTGAGAATCTGCCTGCCAATGCAGGGGACACGGGTTCGAGCCCTGGTCTGGGAAGATCCCACATGCCGCGGAGCAACTAGGCCCGTGAGCCACAACTGCTGAGCCTGCGCGTCTGGAGCCTGTGCTCCGCAACAAGAGAGGCCGCGATAGTGAGAGGCCCGCACACCGCGATGAAGAGTGGCCCCCGCTTGCCGCAACTAGAGAAAGCCCTCACACAGAAACGAAGACCCAACACAGCCAAAAATAAATAAATAAATAAATATTAAAAAAAAAAAAAAAAAGAATTATAGCAATGAACAATTTATTTAGTGCTTACTGTACTCCAGGGAGTGTGCTGATCCCTTCATGTATAGGGTTGCCAAATAAAAATAAATGACACCCAATTAAATATGAATTTCAGGTAAACAACCAATAATTTTTTAGTTTAAGTGTGTTCCATGCAATATTTCAGATATAGTTATACGAAAATATTGTCATTATCTGCATTTCAAATGTAACTGGATGTCCTATATTTTAACTTGCTACATCTGGCAACACTGAATAGTATCTTATCTCATTTAATCCTCACAGCAGCCCTATGAGATAGGTACTGTTTCTACCCCCATTTTAGCAACTTTAATCAGAATAGGAAACTGAAGTTCAAAGAAATTGAGACCTTTGCCCTATTTTGCAACATCTGTCAAAAATTCAAATGTCCACATACTTTGACATTCCACTTTAAAAAACTGATCATACAGGTGCTCAAAGATGGATATACAAGGATGTGTATTACAGTATTATTTGTAATAGCAATCTATGAGAAACCATCCCTGCCCATCAATAAGAATTAGATAGATATACCAGGGTACACCTATCCAATCATGGCTCATCTACTCAATGGAATACAATGCAGGCACTAACAAGAATAAGATAGGTCTATATGCGCTGATGTGAAATATCCTCCAAGTTACATTATTAGGTTGAAAACAAGCACATGCACAACACTGCACATGTGTTGTAAGATTCTGTGTTTTGAAGCAAGGATAAACCTACACATATGTCTGTTGTTCCATGCATAGAAAATTTCTTGAAAGACACACAAGAAACTGTTCAGTGGTAGCCATTAGAGAAAGGAAATGAAAAAGGAGAACCGGGATGTAAGGGAGACTCCATTTTCATTGTATACTTTTCTGGACTGTTTGAATTTTTGGCATTACAAATATTGGTATTTTAAAGGACAATTGGAGAGTAAAAATAGAAGAAAAGAAAACTCCTCCAAGTTCACATGTGAGTGGCAGAATCAGAACTACAACCTGAATCTGCCTGACTACAAAGCCATGCTTTTAATAAATCTATACTTATTGTTCTTTTTTCAACTTTATTTTCCATGATAATTATGTATTGCCTATTTAGAAAGAGAATGGCCCCTAAGGAGCTGAAGAGATTCAAGCACAGCGATAGTGCAGACTCCCAGCGTTTCAATCCAGCCGATCCAAAGACAGCTGGCCGTCATGGTCCCCTGACAAAAGAGTCCAGTGGACAGCAGCAGTTCCTGGTTCTTTTCAATTCCACTGCTGTCAGAGCCACACTACAGTAAGAGATACAGTTTGGCCCTAATCCTCTAACAACAGACTGGTGAACAGAATCTCATTACACTGAGAATGAACATAATGCATCATTGGAATCTATTTATTTGGAAGAATGCAGATGTTTTCCTCCTTTTCCTCCCTTCTTATTAGCACCATGCTCATGCTGAGGTAGAACCACACAGGGAGGGTTAGGTCTCACACCCATTTCGTAGGGGAAAAGGGTGAGAAGAAGGAGAAATGATAAGTTACAATCCTACAGCACGGATAATATCATTTAACAATTTTCTGAGAAAAAGTAATCAATATCAGAGAGGCCCTGCCTAATTTGTACAAATCCTTGCAGAGCCTTTTGTGCGTTATTTGGGTGCAGAAATACACACATAATTTGGCCTTACTATTTTGAAAACAGAATGATCAATTCACTTACTAAGTTTTACCTGAACAATAAATAAGCCCACTGACAGTTGCGCAAAAAATCTATACTCTTTAATCATTTCCATAAACTGAAACACTTCTCCTGAATGAGTCTCCCTAGATCCTTTCTGTCTTCTCTGTAAATTCTTAGAATTCCATTAATATATGGCTAATAGATGAAGAAACCCCAAGGAAATCAGAAGAAAATTATTTTAAAGGAAAACTATTACATCTGCTCTCACATACTAATGCTGAGGGAATACCTTAGATTGACCATGGAGAAAACAAGAGTAATTTAGGCCTAGGTCACATTCCTGGGCAGCAGAGTCAGAGGGAGATCTGTGTGGAAGAAGTTTATTGGCAAGTTCTCTTGGGAATAACACCTGTGGGGAGTGAAGGAAACAGCTGGGCAGAGGGAGGAGTTAGGCTGTTGATTCAGTCACAGTAAAGGCTCAGTCAACCCCAGGGAAGCTCTGGAACTGGAAAGGGCCTTCAGAGTTGGATCAAGGGGACCAGGCCTTTATACCTTGGCTTTGTTCAGTCATGGGATGCGGCCTGACCCCAGCAATGAGGTGTGACCTTAAGGAAAACAGCTCTCCTCAGCCAAGAGCAATTCCCAGAGAGAGCTGACAGCTGAGGGCTGTACGTAGGCAGCACACCCAGCAGCTGGAGAAATACATTCTGCAGTCTGGAGGAGGGATGTAGGTGGAACAGCAGAGCACCTTCGACAAATTGGGAGCTTACTTTCCAATTTTGCTATCAACATACTCTTGTAATTAGAATATTCCTTTTTAATTCTAGGCTATTTCACCTTTCTTTAGCTCCAATTTCAATTCCATACAGTCCAGCTGCTATGAGTCTTTAAGCTCCCTATCTCCATTTAAAAACTTCGGGGAAAAAAAAAATCTGTGAAACTTTGGGTCATCCTTTTTTCCAATGATTATTAAACGAAGTTGGAAGATAAAACTGTATTACCTTTCCATTAAAAATATTCTACAGATAACCACTGACTACCCAAATATCCTAAGAGTAATGTCAATGGGAAAAATCATTATTCCTGAAATATTCCTACTACGAAGAACATTTTTTTTTTAACATCTTTATTGGAGTATAATTGCTTTACAATGATGGGTTGGTTTCTGCTTTATAACAAAGTGAATCAGCTATACATACACATATATCCCCATTTTTCCTCCCTCTTGCGACTCCCTCCCACCCTCCCTATCCCACCCCTCTAGGTGGTCACAAAGCACCGAGCTGATCTCCCTGTGCTATGCAGGCTGCTTCCAGCTATCTATTTTACATTTGGTAGTATATATAAGTCCATGCCACTCTCTCATTTCGTCCCAGCTTACCCTTCCCACTACCCGTGTCCTCAAGTCCATTCTCTGCGTCTGTGTCTTTATTCCTGTCCTGCCCAAAGGTTCTTCAGAACCAATTTTTTTTTTTTTAGATTCCATAGATATGTGTTAGCATATGGTATTTGTTTTTCTCTTTCTGACTTACTTCACTCTGTATGACAGACTCTAGGTCCGTCCACTTCACTACAGATAAGTTAATTTTGTTTCTTTTTATGGCTGAGTAATATTCCATTGTATATATGTGCCACATCTTCTTCATCCATTCATCTGTCGATGGACACTTAGGTTGCTTTCATGTCCTGGTTATTGTAAATAGAGCTGCAATGAACATTGTGGTACATGACTCTTTTTGAATTATGGTTTTCTCAGGGTATATGCCCAGTAGTGGGATTGCTGGGTCATATGGTATTTCTATTTTTAGTTTTTTTTAAGGAACCTCCATACTGTTCTCCATAGTGGCTGTGTCAATTTACATTCCCACCAACAGTGCAAGAGGGTTCCCTTTTCTCCACACCCTCTCTAGCATTTATTGTTTGTAGATTTTTAAATTATGGCCATTCTGACTGGTGTGAGGTGATACCTCATTGCAGTTTTCATTTGCATTTCTCTAATGATTAGTGATGTTGAGCATTCTTTCATGTGCTTGTTAGCAATCTGTATATCTTCTTTGGAGAAATGTCTATTTAAGTCTTCTGCCCGTTTTTGGATTGGGTTGTTGGTTTTTTTGATATTGAGATGCATGAGCTGCTTGTAAATTTTTGAGATTAATCCTTTGTCAGTTGCTTCATTTGCAAATATTTTCTCCCATTCTGAGGGTTGTCTTTTCGTCTTGTTTATGGTTTCCTTTGCTGTGCAAAAGCTTTTTAAGTTTCATTGGGTCCCATTTGTTTGTTTTTGTTTTTATTTCCATTTCTCTAGGAGGTGGGTCAAGAAGGATCTTGCTGTGATTTATGTCATAGAGTGTTCTGCCTATGTTTTCCTCTAAGAGTTTTATAGTGCCTGGCCTTACATTTAGGTCTGTAATCCATTTGGAGTTTATTTTTGTGTATGGTGTTAGGGAGTGTTCTAATTTCATTCTTTTACATGTATCTGTCCAGTTTCCCCAGCACCAGTTATTGAAGAGGCTGTCTTTTCTCCATTGTATATTCTTGCCTCCTTTATCAAAAATAAGGTGACCATATGTGCGTGGGTTTATCTCTGGGCTTTCTATCCTGTTCCATTGATCTATATTTCTGTTTTTGTGCCAGTACCATACTGTCTTGATTACTGTAGCTTTGTAGTATAGTCTGTCATCTGGGAGCCTGATTGCTCCAGCTCCATTTTTCTTTCTCAAGATTGCTTTGGCTATTCGGGGTCTTTTGTGATTCCATACAAATTGTGAAATTTTTGGTTCTAGTTCTGTGAAAAATGCCATTGGTAGTTTGATAGGGATTGCATTGAATCTGTAGATTTCTTTGGGTAGTAGAGTCATTTTCACAATGTTGATCCTTCCAGTCCAAGAAATGGTATATCTCTCCATCTGTTTGTGTCATCTTTAATTTCTTTCATCAGTGTCTTATAATTTTCTGCATACAGGTTTTTTGTCTACTTCGGTAGGTTTATTCCTAGGTATTTTATTCTTTTTGTTGCAGTGGTAAATAGGCGTGTTTCCTTAATTTCTCTTTCAGATTTTTCATCATTAGTGTATAGGAATGCAAGAGATTTCTGTGCATTAATTTTGTATCCTGCAACTTTACCATATTCATTGATTAGCTCTAGTAGTTTTCTAGTAGCATCTTTAGGACTCTCTATGTATAGTATCATGTCATCTGCAAACAGTGACAGCTTTACTTCTTCTTTTCTGATTTGGATTCTTTTTATTTCTTTTTCTTCTCTGATTACTCTGGCTAAAGCTTCCAAAACTATGTTGAATAGTAGTGGTGAGAGTGGGCAACCTTGTCTTGTTCTTGATCTTAGTGGAAATGGTTTCAGTTTTTCACCATTGAGGACGATGTTGGCTGTGGGTTTGTCATATATGGCCTTTATTATGTTGAGGTAAGTTCCCTCTATGCCTACTTTCTGGAGAGTTTTTATCATAAACAGGTGTTGAATTTTGTCAAAAGCTTTTTCTGCATCTATTGAGATGACCAAATGGTTTTTACCCTTCAGTTTGTTAATATGGTGTATCACATTGATTGATTTGCGTATATTGAAGAATCATTGCCTCCTGGGATAAACCCCCCTTGATCATGGTGTATGATCCTTTTAATGTGCTGTTGGATTCTGTTTGCTAGTATTTTGTTGAGGATTTTTGCATCTATGTTCATCAGTGATATTGGCCTGTAATTTTCTTTCTTTGTGACATCTTTGTCTGGTTTTGGTATCAGGGTGATGGTGGCCTCGTAGAATGAGTTTGGGAGTGTTCCTCCCTCTGCTATATCTTGGAAGAGTTTGAGAAGGATAGGTGTTAGCTCTTCTCTAAATGTTTGATAGAATTCGCCTGTGAAGCCATCTGGTCCTGGGCTTTTGTTTGTTGGAAGGTTTTTAATCACAGTCTCAATTTCAGTGCTTGTGATTGGTCTGTTTATATTTTCTATTTCTTCCTGGTTCAGTCTCGGAAGGTTGTGCTTTTCTAAGTATGTGTCCATTTCTTCCAGGTTGTCCATTTTATTGGCATAGAGTTGCTTGCAGTAATCTCTCATGATCCTTTGTATTTCTGCAGTGTCAGTTGTTACTTCTCCTTTTTCATTTCTAATTCTATTGATTTGAGTCTTCTCCCTTTTTTTCTTGATGATTCTGGCTAATGGTTTATCAATTTTGTTTATCTTCTCAAAGAACGAGCTTTCAGTTTTATTGATCTTTGCTATCATTTCCTTCATTTCTTTTTCATTTATTTCTGATCTGATCTTTATGATTCCTTTCCTTCTGCTAACTTTGGGGGTTTTTTGTTCTTCTTTCTCTAATTGCTTTAGGTATAAGATTAGGTTGTTTATTTGAGATGTTTCTTGTTTCTTGAGGTAGGATTGTATCGCTATAAACTCCCCTCTTAGAACTGCTTTTGCTGCATCCCACAGGTTTTGGGTCATCGTGTTTTTATTGTCATTTGTTTCTAGGTATTTTTTGATTTCCTCTTTGATTTCTTCAGTGATCTCTTGGTTATTAAGTAGTGTATTGTTTAGTCGCCATGTGTTTGTATTTTTTACAGATTTTTTCCTATAATTGATATCTATCTCATAGCATTGTGGTCGGAAAAGGTACTTGATATGATTTTGAAGAACATATTTTGATGAAAAATTTGCAAGCAATTACCTTAGCCTGAGCAGATCAACCATTCTCTTCACCTAAATTGCCACACCTTATTTTGAGAAATCAGAGAATATGCTCTTACCTAGCTCGTATTAAATGACAACCTCTATTTCTGAATAATACTTCCAAAAAAGATGGTTCCAATGGAGGAAAATAAAACCTGAGCATTTTGGTTCCAGGATAGAAGGCCTGTATTATGTTTTCCCATTGCCTCTAATGATGTTCTTAATCATTTTTCCTACATAGAGCCAAATTAAGAGAGAAGCAAACATATGATAAACCAGAAAAAAATAGTTGCTTAATATGCCAAGTAATAATACGTGCCATACTGACACAGACAGAGCAAAGGTGTCTCTAGATGGTGTCTCTTGGGAGGTGTGATTTGTTTTGCTCTGGTCAGAGAACCTAGCATCTCTGGAAATAGCATTCCTGACTCTGCAGCACAAAACACAGCTGAGGATATCACTGCAAGATTGGGAGTTAATTTTCTTACTAGGTTTGCAGTCACATTAAGTCCTAAACAATTTTTAAGAAAATGTTAAAATGTTACTTTAAAGTAGGTTGTAATATTTATCACTTTGAGTTCCTCAGAAATAAGAAAGCATGTAGGTAGAATTCTTCATTAGATCATCATCCAATGGCATGTGAGGTACCATCACCCTTCATTTAATGAGTTCAAGACTGCTCCCTAGGGGACTTCCCCGGCAGTCCAGTGGTTAAGACTCCGCGCTTCCAATGCCAGAGGTGCAGTTTCGACCCCTGGTCAGGGAACTAAGATCCCACATGCTGCATAGTGCAAACAAAAAACAAAAAAAAGACTGCTTCATACATATAGAATGAGCATTCTGAGCCAGGCATTGAGCTGAGTGTTGAAGCTACAAGTAGAATTAGATACAGACCATGGTTTCAAGAAACCTAGAGACTAGTGGGATATAAATCTGGCTCTTAAATAACCCTAATTAAATCATTTTTGCTTTCTAATACCTAGAGCATGTGGACATTCTTCCACTCAGCAGTGAGGAGTACCTGTAGTTCAAGAGAATGATCTCAGTGTTAGATTGTTTGCCATAAAGCTGTCATCAAAAGCCCAGTGAGAAAGTTGACAGACCAGAGAAATTGTCTAATAAAGGATATATTAACTTTCATTCCTCAAGATATTCCCAGCTTTGTCCCCTTATACTGTGAGCTCATCAGAAAACTATATGCCTGAACTGTATTACTCTGGTCCCTCTAGACTTAGCTTCTCAGAATCATGACTTAACATCACGCCAACAGATTTCAATCAGGATTTACTTGTGGTCATGAGTAAAATATCTCTGCTTTCTGAGTCTTCAGCCATTATGTCATTCACATTTCTCTCAGGACCAAGATAAATCTTATTGCTCTCAATTACTAGAATACTTCCTTTCATTGGGCCATCAGTTTTGTACCCTAGACACTTTCATTATGAGGAGAAACAAAGTTCAAGGTAATGTTTGAAATTCATGAATGACAAATTCTAATGGATTGTTTAAACAAAAACTAGGAAATTTTAAAGTAAAGATTCTGTCCTGGGAGATCAGCTCGATGCTTTGTGACAACCTAGAGGGGTGGGATAGGGAGGGTGAGAGGGAGGCTCAAGAGGGAGGGGATATGGGGATATACGTATGCATATAGCTGATTTGCTCTGTTGTACAGCAGAAACTAACACAACGTTGTAAAGCAATTATACTCCAATAAAGATATTAAAAAAGAAAAAGATTCTGTCCTTTGAGGATGACATTGTAGGGAGAATCTTGATACTTTCAGAAACAGAATACTATTCAGAATGGACCAGAAGTAGGAATCAATTTTTTTTAATCCTTACATTCTTAAAGAGGAGAATCTTGACCTTAAGTTTATGAAAGACATGATGTAACATAGTAGAAAGAGTCTGTGTCATGAGAAGCAGAAGACCTAGACTTGAGCCTAAGTCTACTACCAACCAACCATGTCACTTGGGCAAGAGGTTGACCAAAACTGGAATTCCCCACTATCACCTACATTAATTGGCTCATACCAACTCCTCAGAATGCTTATTTATTCATAATACTAAGCTTTTAAAATGGGATAAACCCACCTGACATTTAAACATGTATCTATGATGACACCTGTGAATTTTACAGAAGCTTATGAAGAATTTTGTAAACCATAAAATAACATATACCTTAAAGTATTGTGACTATTTATTATTAAGCACCTCATTATAAGGATGGTACATTACAATTTTTAAGTCTTCAAAAGAGCTATCTATATTTAGTATCTCCACTTCAAGATTGCCCCTGCTTTCTCCAATCAGGATTTTGTCTCCATCCCTCCAACTGTAATCCATCTTCATGGTGTTAAGTCCAAGAATCAGTTCTCAGTCTTCATTATACCCAGCAGTTAACCACCCCCTCCTGCTTCAAACACCTCCTTTTCTTTAAATCCAGAGTGCCACATTCCCTTGGTTTTCCTCTTACTTCATTAGTCACTCCTTCTTAAACCCTTAGCCAGCCCTTTCTTTTCTTCACATCTTCAAACCTTGGAGTGCCCCAGAGCTCCTCTCTTCACTCTCTAGAGTCTGGACTCTCACCCCAGGTGGCCAGATGACTTTCAAATATATCTTCAGATCAGACTTCTCCGCTAAGCTTCAGCTGCTCATTCTACATCTCTACAGAATGGTTAATATCTCAATAGAACTCTGGTGTCCCAGTCCAGTCAAAAAAAGTCAACACTACAATAACACACTCCTTTCCCAGTTTTCCCCATCTTGGAACCTCGGCCAAGAACCACTCCTCCTAATTTCTCTCTTCATACACTTCCAACATGGCAGCACTCCTACTGGCTCTACCTTCAAAATACATCTCAATCTGTGGGTATTAGATAATGTTAAGGGAGTACTGCTACTTCATTGGGTGTAGTAATGGTATTATGGCTAAATATATTATAAGTCTTCATCTGTTCAAGAGAAACGCTAAAGTGGTGTTTACTGATAATGTGGTATGACATATAGGATTTACTTTAAAAATACCCCAGCAAATAAAAAGTGAGAATAGATACAAAAATAGCAGAAAGTTGATGGTGTCTTCAGCTGGGTAATACATAAAAAAGAGTTCATTGTACTGTTCTATTTTCATGTGTTTGACAATCCATAATAAGAAATATTCCTACTTTGTATCTTCTGCACTACTACCACCATCATTTCACCTGGGCAACAGTGGAAAACTCATAATTTGTCATCCCCATTCTGCTCTTGCCCTTCTTTGCTGTCTACTGTCCACACACCAGACAGAGAAATCTTTTGGTCACACCATGTAATTCTGCTTAAAACCAGCTTCATATTACATTTAGTATAAAATTGGAATTTCCTACCATGATCTATAAGAATTGGCTCTTGCCAGCCCCTCAGAACTCCCCTTTATCACAATACCCTAGCCACGGTAGACATTTTACTGTTGAGTTCATTGCCACTTTGGGGCCTTTATACTTATTGTTTTTGCCCAAGATCTTGGCATGGCTAGCTCCCTCTCAACTCAAATCTTATCTCCTTAAGGGACCTTCTTTGGTCACCTTATTTATTTATTTATTTGTTTGTTTCTTTGTTTTTCAAATTTGAAGGATCACTTTTATTTTTTTAATTGAATGAAAGATACTTTAAATTCTATAGTGCTTTACAATTTTCAAAAGTTCCACACACATGATTTCATATAACCCCATAATAACCCCCTTTTTAATCCCCTGTCCCTTTATTGTCCCCCTTCCCCTCTACCCACTGGTAACCACTGGTTTTTTCTTTAAATCTGTTAGTCTGCTTCTTTTTTGTTTTATTCACTAGTTTGTTGCATTTTTTAGATTCCACATATAAGTGATATCATACAGTATTTTTCTTTCTCCTTCTGACGTAATTCACTTAGCATAATGCCCTCCAAGCCCAACCATGTTGCTGCAATGGTAAAATTTCATTCTTTTTTATGTCTGAGTATTCCATCATATATATATATATATATATATATATATATATATATATATATATATATATATATATATATATATATATATTTCCCACATCTTCTTTATCCATTCATCTGTTGATGGACATTTAGGTTGCTTCCATATCTCGGTAATTGTAAATAACACTGCTATGAACATTGGGGTGCCTGTATCTTTTCAAACTAGTGTTTTTGGTGTTTTTGGATATATACCCAGGAGTGGAATTGCTGGGTCACACGGTAGTTCTATTTTTAGTTTTTTGAGCAATCCCCATACTGTTTTCCACAGTGGCTGCACCAATTTGTATTCCCACCAACAGTGTAGGGTTCCCTTTTCTCCACATCCTTGCCAACATTTCTTATTTGTGTTCTTTGTGATAATAGCCATTCTGACAGGTGTGAGGTGATATCTTATTGTGGTTTTGATTTGCATTTCTCTGATGATTAGCGATATTGAGCATCTTTTCACGTGCCTGTTTGGTCACCCTATTTAAAATCATCTCCCTACCTCTCATCCTATTACTGACTATCTTATTATCCTATTTTGTTTTCTTAGTTGCACTTATAACTGAAGTTATAACTGAAACCATCTTACTTATTAATATTTTGTTTATTGTCCTTCTTTCCCACTTGATAGTAGGCTCCTTAGGGCAGGGATTTTTCTGTCCTGCTCATTTCTGTATCCTTAGTATGTAGAACAGTGCCTGACATATATCAGGGGCGCAATACGTATTTGCTGAATGAATATTTGAATGGACTAGTTATTTACATAGTTACTCGTGCTGTGTGCTTAGCACATTTAGCTCTAGGGTTGCAGTGAGTAATAGTTCCACATGGCTACACCTGCTGCGAAGGCCCTAAAAAATCTAGTAGAGATACCCGCAAAGTACAGAAAGATAGTTAGTATAGGATGAATCATTGCAGGGCAAAGGATAACAGTTTAGAAAATAGAAGCATTATTCATTTTCCTCAGTGTGTACTTATGAGTTCCATTTCTTAATGGCTGTAAGGCAAGAGGCACATCCCAAAGGGACGCCAACTTCTTTCATAGATTTACATTTCCAATTTCTTCATTATGATCTCCATCACGAATGTAAGTTGCTGGTTAAAAGAGTAAGTGGATTCTGCTGAATTCAACAAATATTGAACACCTCCTACATGGAAAGCAGTAGACCAAGCACTGAGAATAAACACAGTATGGTTCCTGGTCTGAAGAGGACTTCCCTGGTCGTGCAGTGGTTAATAATCCGCCTGCCAATGCAGGGGACACAGGTTCAATCCCTGGTACGGGAAGCTCCCACATGCCGCGGAGCAACTAAGCCCGTGCACCACAACTACTGAGCCTGTGCTCTAGAGCCCACACACCACAACTACTGAGCCCTCGTGCCACAACTACTGAAGCCTGCGCCTACAGCCCGTGCTCCGCAACAAGAGAAGCCACTGCAGTGAGAAGCCCACACACTGCAACGAAGAGTAGCCCCCGCTACTCTTAGGGGGGAGCCTAAAATAGACTATTAAACTGCTGTGCTTAACTCTAGCTTGGTGACAGGTACCTGCTCTGGGAGTAAAACGAGGGTACTGATCATTCTACCTGACTGAAATAGATATTGGAAGGATTTCCAGAAACAGTTAACACCGGAGCCGAGCACTAACGGATGAAAAGCGGGGAAAGGAAAGTGTAACATTGCAGGCTGAAGTAAGGCAAGTAGCTCCATGTGACTGTAGATAATGTTAGTAAGACTAGCTGGAAGCTTGATGGGAGTAGGCCCTTTGATGGTAAGGATAGAATAGGAAGTTACTAAGGAGTTTTTAGCAGCAATATGTTTTGATGTGAGTTGTTTTGTTGAAAGAAAACTGTCAGGAATATATTTGGCTTAGCATAACCCAGTCCTGCTTAGAGGAACTATACTCGACATGCACACTATGTTAGCAAAGACCCTGAAGTACTATCTCTGTACACCATGTAGGGATGTCATTGTTTCCCACTGGAAAAATTTACTAGAAGACAAAATTTTAAATATATTCTCAAACAGAGCATAAAAAATACTATAGACCAACAAAAGACAATGAATATAAATAGACAAGTCACTAAAAAGAGAAATAATACCATTGATAAATACTTGAAAAAATAATCACCTTCACTAGAAAACAATGAATTTTTAAAACAAGACATCTGTTATGCAAGACAACTTATGCAGTTGGCCTAGATTTCCGAAAAGATAATACTCAAAGTTGTAATGGTGCTGTGGTAAAACCACTTGTTTGTTCAAATGGGAGGATAAATGGGCACAAACTTCCTAGAAAGCAATTTAACAGTATGTATTAAGAATCTTTAAAAGAGGCAAAGTTCAGATTCCCTAGAAATATACCCTAAAGAAACAAAGATATATATGAAACTTACATTCAAAAATGTTTCTTTGAGAATTATTTATTAAAACAAAAAATTAGAAACAAGCTAATTTCCCAATAATAAGGGAATGATCAATTATAGCACATCTATTATTTAGCTATTAAAAATGTTTTCAAATAATTTTTAATGACATAAATGAGTTATGTCAAAAGAAAAAAGTAAAACACAAAGCTATATATATGCATATTTGCAAAAAACAAAAAAATACAACACAAGGGATAATACTTTTCTCCAAAAAGTAGAAGTTTTGATTTTTCTGTGTTTTCACATTTTTTATTGATTAATTTGCAAAAAACAAAAAAATATAACACAAGGGATAATAATTTTCTCCAAAAAGTAGAAATTTTGATTTTTCTGTTTTCACATTTTTTATTGATTAATTTGCAAAAAACAAAAAAATACAACACAAGGGATAATACTTTTCTCCAAAAAGTAGAAATTTTGATTTTTCTGTGTTTTCACATTTTTTATTGATTAATTTTAAAGATTCACCTCTTCCAGGAAGCCTCTTCTGACCCCTAGACTGGGCTAAGTACCCCCTCTTCAGTACTTCCATGTCAGTCCATGAAAACCCCCATCATTGTTCACATTATACTGAAACTACCTACTTGGTTATCTCTCTCCCCACAAAATGAGAATTCATGAAACTAGCAATGGCATTTTAGTCATCTTCGGTACACTGAAGATACTCAATATTTAGGGAATGAAGACAGACCTAAACATTCCTCTTTGGCTCAGAACAGCCATATGTCTGGTTTTAATAGTGCTGGGACAATAATTCAAGTGGCCCCAACGAGACTGGCTCTATTGTTGAGCCCTATCCAAGCCAATAGGGTTGGGTGTAAGCAGGAACTGTAACGTTCTCCCCTACCCCAACCTAGGACATGAACTAGAACTCCCAAAGTAATCCACTCTACCTGGACCCTGCAGGCCTAGGTAAACCCAGCTTCTGCTGAAGGTCCTAACACATGCACTGCCTCATCCGCTACCCCATAGACCACAGCTCTGGAAGTCCCCTGGAACAGCTGAAGGCTTGGGTCGAGGGTTGGAATATCAAATGGTAGTTCCACTTCTCATATTTTAGAGGCAAGAGGGATGGTAAAGGCCTTCTAATATAATCCCTTCATTTCTCTCTGGCATTCCTCAAGTTCCAAAGTCTCTAGAATTTTCTGATCCCTGGATCCATCTAGATAATAGATAGATCTGTCTAGAGTAGACTCTGGTTTTCTTTGTTAGAAAGATGAAAACTTTCTGCCAGAAAGTTGCTCATTGAATTACTTTGTGGAAAATACTCTACACTGTGTGCTCCACCCAGCTCCAGGATGAAGTTTTTCTGCTTCAGAGCAATGACAAGATGGCTTCTATGCTTGTCACAGCCCTTTATGCGTTCTAGCTCTCAGGGGGTTTCAGGCCTTATGGTTTTATTTGTAATCTGCTAATATATATCTAAATATGTATATAACAATCTTTTCTCTTCCGAATTTCTTTCCTAATCACAAGAGCCACTGCTGGGAATTGTATTTTCGACTTGGTTAATTGGGAGATTTTAAGCCAGGGATGGTGGCCAATAATTAGGTACCATTTGAGTAGGACTTACATTAGGTCGACATTATCAGTACCAGGTTTGAAACTGAACATGAACAAATCTGCAGGCCAATTCTAAGTATTTATGCTGTGATATTTTGTATTTATTTGCATAAGCTCTGCTATAATTTCTACCGTTTTAGACATCTAATGTTCTAAAATGCTCTCTACTTTAAAAGGCCTATATTGAGTATTGTTTTCTTATCATTTTTTGTATCTCAATTCCAGTCTTCTTTCTTCTTTACTCCTAGAAGAAGAGTGAGAAAAGTGATATAGAGAAAGGACAAAATTTGGAATGAAGAGAAAAAGAACAAAAACTCTGTAGATATTCACCAATACACAATGAAATGGCATCACTGATAGTCTATATATAAGAAAGAATGACAGCATCTCTGTGCCTTGGCACCCACAAGAATTAAGGCCAAAGGCAAAAAAAAAAAAGTCTGTGGAACTACTTTCTATAATGAAGTGTCAGGTGAAAAAGAGAAAGCCCAACACAGAAAATAGGACCGATGCTGAGCGTATTTCTCAAAGTGGGAAGTGATGTTGTAGCATATGAGTTACCTGAGGGGGAGCAAACAAAGGAAGCCAGGTCCCTTTTTCTATTTATTCTTTTTCTTCCTCTTACTGGAAAATTAGGTTCTATTATTCTTTTAAATATTAACCTATTTCTATCATCCAAGTTTCAGAAGGAAATGTTAAGTGAAAGAGGGCAAATTTCCATTAAAATCATATACCTAATAACTTACATAGCTGTCACCCCAAAACCTATTTCTAATAAAGCAAGTGTTGGCAGAGCTAAATCCTCAAGGGGATTAAATCTGGAAGGTCCAGGCCCCGCTGATAGAGGCAGTAAACAGACTATATGGCAGAGGTCAGTAATTTCCAACAGATATCTAATAACCAAGTCTAGAAAGAAGAAAACCTCAGCTCTCCCCTTTTGGCAGAAAGCTTTACTTTTTTACATTTTAAAACTCTTTACAGTTCATATGGTTTCCAGACCTGCTCTCCAGAAGCGAGGGCAGTTTCCTGCCTGGGTCTCTCAGCTCCCCACATGTGATTTCTCAGGCAGCCAGCCAGATGGACATTTGATTTGAAAATTAAGCCTTAAATTTAGCAGTGTGAAAGGGGAAAGTATGTCTGAACACAAATGCCTGGCACGGGGCAAGGTAACCAGATAAGGTAAGCTGGGTTAACAGGATTCATTAGCCAGGCAATTCAGAAAGTCCTGCTGGAAACATCTGCTGCAGACACAAGGAAGCCCATCTCCGCATCCCCGTCTCAGTGTCTAAGGCTGCCCAGTTTCCCACATTTTTGTTTTTCTGACATGCTACAACCTGGGAGCAGCTGAGAAAGAAACAGTAAGCATTGCTTCAAATACTTCCTTGCGCTCTGCCAATTCAGAAATGAAGCCCAGATGGAGCTAATCCTCTCTCTTTCTTTAAATGTCAGGCACAGCCTCAGGCACCTTAAGGTGCAGAGGCATCAGGGAGATTCCAAGTAACAGAGAGCATTTGGATTAAAGATGGGTCTGGTATCCAATGACCCTATAGCAGACGTCATTCTCCAGTGGTAATGACAGCAGACAATGATGTGCACAGAACATGCGATATGTGGACACCTCCTCTTGTCTCATATTAGTTGCAGGGAAGAAGGAGGGTAGAGAATACTAAAAAGATATTCTGGTCTTGCCTCAAAATGATTTGATTAATTTAAATGCATTTGGTTCATCCGTCACATAATTATTGAGCATCAGCTACATGCAGGATGCTGTTCAGTCAGGTGACGGAAATAGAGACTGTCTCAGGCTCCAGTAACTCACAGTGGCATGACAGACAGACAAGCACAGCGGGACAACCCCCCTCTCCCACATCTATCCTGGCCCCCTTCCACTGGCTCTTCCTCCACGCAGCAGGCGTGAGCTTTTCCAAAGGCAAATCCTTCCATGTATTCTCTCTGTTCTTAGGAAAAACACTCAAACTCTCAATGTGGTCTTCAAGGCCCTGCAGGCTCTGACTTCTGACCACTTTTCCAGCCTCGCCTCACACTGCTTTTCTCTCAGTCTTGCTCTTTGTGCTTCTGCCATTCAGTCCCTCATAATCGCATCCTCCTTCCTTCCGCAGGGCCTTTGCACATGCTGCTCCCTCTGTCTGTAATTCTCCTTCTCATCCCATCACCCCCCACACTGTCTGATTAACTCCTAGTTGTCATAAGTTCTCAGCTTAAATTTACTACTTCCTCAAAGAACCCATTTCTAAACTTTCTTACCTCTGTCTACTGCCCCCCACAACACACACACAAAAAACCCTTTCTTTAGAATCATAGTCTTTTCCTTAGCAGCACTTGCCTTGGCATGTAATTACACACTACTTAGCGTGACTGCAGTGGTTCCCCCTTATCTGCGGTTTCACTTTCTGCAGTTTCAGTTACTTGCAGCCAACCGCAGTCTGAAAACATCAAATGGAAAATTTCAGAAATAAGTAATTCATAAGTTTTAAATTGTGTGCTGTTCTGAGTAGCATGATGAAATCTTGCGCTGTCCTGCTCCATCCCACCTGGGACGTCAACCATCTCTTTGTTCAGTGTATCCCACCCTTTAGTCACTTAAGAGCTGACTAGGTTATCAGATCACTGTCAGGGCATCGCAGTGCTTGTGTTCAAGTAGTCTTACTTTACTTAATAATGGTCCCAAAGTGCAAGAGTAGTGATGCTGGCGATTCAGATATTTTCTTACTGTGCCTAATTTATAAACTTTCTCATAAATATGTATGTATAGGAAAAAACATAGCACATATAGGGTTTGGTACTATCCACAATTTCAGGTATCCACTGGGGGGGGGGGTGGTCTTGGATAAAGGGAGACTACTGTATTTTATTAAGTCTACGTTCCCTGCTAGACACTAATCTTCATGGTTGCAGAGATCATGTCTATTGGGGTTCACTGCATTTCTAGTACCTAACACAGTACCTGGCATATAATAAGCATCAAAAATATAGACAAATAAATGAAAGGTAAGAAGACCTTTATGACATTATGTGCTATGATAGAGACAAGCAGAATTTGTGGGAGTGTCTGGTCAGGGCATTAACTCTGGCAACCTCGTGCTCTGAATTGTCTTCTGACCCTTTCTGTTACAATTTCTCCCATTTGGAAAACAATATCCTCATTGTTGGAAGATCCTACCTTTAAGTCCCTCTCTTCTTCCCCTAAATCATTCTGTAACTTTCTTGTATCTAACTCTCCTCTTCCACTATCATTTTTTATTATTATTATTTTTATTACCATTGTATCTATCCTTACATTTCCAACCTCCCATTCTGTGTTAATTCTTTTTATCCTATAGAGCCTCTGACTTCCCTTCTTAGGCTCCTCACCATCACTACAAAGGTGAAGAGGATCACAGAGTCACAGTACCTAAGGGCTGGAAGGGACCTTGAAATATCTGGCCCAATGGTACTCAAACTTCAATGTGCATAAGAATCCCATAAGGTGCTAATAGAGTCCTATCCCAGACTCAGAGATTTTGATTCAGGAGGTCTGGTAAAGGCAGTCCTCAGACCTCATTGTTAGAAGCACTAAATGGTCCAGTAATGCTCATGTTGGCCCCTCAGGGGCTACCACTGAGAGTAAGAAGGCAGCTGAGGACACCTGCTCTGGGGCCCCAGCTATACTTGTATATGTTCTATATATTGGACTTCTATAAAGATTTCTTTTGAAAGTAATCTGCTGATTGGAAAAAGTTTTTAGATTACTGATATCCAACTCCCTTGTTTTACAGATGAGAAAACTGAGGTCCTTGGTCCTTAGTCACACAGCCAATTTAGTGACAAAGCAGGGACCAGACATCAGCTTCCTGACACTAGACTGGTGGGCTTTCCCCAATACCCTCACTGCTGTGCCATCCGGCCGTCCTATAATGAGCAGCATATATATGACAATGGCAGTCATAGCTGGACCACAATTTACCAAAGCACATAGTTGGAAATATGGGAAAGAGATGAGGGAGAGAATGAATTTATGCTAGCTCATCTATTTCTTTTTTTCATCCAGCATGATCTTAACTTCCATGTGCAATAAACCTATGAAGAAGTAGTTATCCTTTATGACCAGTACCCTTCCCTAATTCTCTTCTGCTCTCCCTATGCTCTCATCCCTCCATTCAATTAGCTCTTCAATGGATGATCTTTGCTGGGAGCCAATTCTTCCATGAGTTATTCTGACATAATGATATTTCTGCTACTAGCCTCCCAAAACTTGGGTTAGGGTCCTCCCATGTGTGTTCTCCCAGAGCACCTCATGCTTCATTTTATCATGGCACCTATTGCTGTAAAATAATAGTCTGTTTATTTGTCCACCTCTTCCCCTGGACTCCAGGCTCCTTTAGGGAAGGAACATGGGTCTTAATAATCCCTGTATCCCTAGTACCTAGCATAGTGGCTGGTACAGAGAAGAGTTACATAAATGTAGGTTTAATGATAGATGGGTGAGTAGTAAATATGAGTCCCTGTCACCACTCTCAAGTCTCCTGTAAAATGTCTACTTCATGTCTCTGATGAAGCCCTAGCATGTGTAGATTGACACACAGAGCAAATTAGATTATCTGAATGAAACACATCTCCTATTGCCAACACAGCCCATTCGATTTCGCTGATGTTCATGTGTTCTCCTCCATGAAGCCCTTTTAATGTCAATTTCATTTCTCAATGCTTCATTTTTCTTCTTTACCCATGGAACTCCCCCATACTAGGCTTAACACTGGATATTGGTCAAATTTAAAACCAATAAATGCTTATTTTGAATTAATGCTCACTTTTCTGAAGCTTAGACAAAGGATACTTTACTGCACATATATTCTCTGTTAAAAAATACTATCAACTTTCTTCACATCTTCAAAATCTATTCTTTCTCCATCATTAGAGTCCATTCCTTCTGCAATGTTCAGCATCACAATCCCAGTTACACTCTCTCTTTCTTCCTTACCTCTAGTAACTAGTCCACAATGCCACTGCCAGAGTTTTCTTCCCATGTGTTGCTGACAATATCACTCTTACAGCCTCCAAATTTCCCAGATGCTTCTGAGTCTTTAGATCTAATTTAGAGATCATTATTCTTACTTTCTATTCACACTGCCCTCTTTTTTTTTCTTCCATTATTACACCTCTATTCCTTGTCAAAATTCAAGAGAGAATTTTTTAAGTTCCTGACATGGAATAAGGAACTAGATCTTAGTTTTAGACAATACTGCTCAAGTTTAAAGGTGGTTAAATGTTCCCCTGAATCACAGCTTCAAGGCACCATTTCCACCCAGGCTCCCAAATCCTACTAAGGTTTTCTACCACCTGGCTTTGGTTTATCAACAGAGCCTGTACACCAACAAGAATTTTTGAAAGCTGCACATTCCTAATGAGATGAGTCATTTTGCTCACTCATCTTACCTGTGAGTAAAAACAATGAAATGTGAGAGTATCCTGCAGTTCTAGAGATAAACCTATTACATACAATATAGGTATGATTGCATTCTACTGGGGGCAGAAATTACCTTTTATTTAACTCTGCACCCCCAGCACATAGCATTCTGCCTGACACATGGTAGGCACTTAATAAATGTCTACTGAGTGAAAAAACGAACAAATGAACAAACACAGAACCTCTGATTAAAAGCTAAAAACCAGTGAGCATTAGTTTCCTAAGTCCACTATAACAGATTACCACAAACTAGGTTTTAAAACAGTAAATCTTTATTCTCTCACAGTTCTACAGGCTGGAAGTCCAAAATCAAGGTGTGTGCTGAGTGGTGCTCTCCCTAGAGGTTCTAGAGAAGGAACTGTTCCACACCCCTCCCCCAGCTCCTGGTAGCCTCAGGCATCTTGACCTGGGGCTCTATAGCTCCAACCTCTGCTTTCACATTATCTTTTTGTCTGTGTGTCTTCTTCCCTGTTCTTCTCTTATACACTTGTGATTGGATTACCAGGATGATCTCATCTCAAGATCCTTAACTTAATGATATAGGCAAAGACCCTTTTTCCAAATAAGATCACATACACAGGCTCCAGTGGACCTATCTTTTAGGGGGCTGGGGGCATCATTCAGGCCATGACAATAGGGTATAGTGTAATCTCAATTATTTTTTAAATACATAGTGTGTGGAGGAGTAGAGAGTAATAAGAAGAGGAGAAAACAAAGTTACAAAGATGGGAGAGAAAAGGCAGTACTAAAATGCCTTCACAAGTTCACTGTAGTTCACTCTGATCTGGATAATGGAATCAAGAGAAATTTCTGTATTTTCTGTATACTCTTTTAAGTTTTCTTAATTTTCTACCCACAAAAGACAGATAATATACCAACCTAAAATGCATGGGTTGTTTTTGGATTGGAAGAATCAACATTGTGAAAATGACTATAGTACCCAAAGCAATCTACAGATTCAATGCAATCCCTATCAAACTACCAATGGCATTTTTCACAGAACTAGAACCAAAAATTTCACAATTTGTATGGAAACAAAAAAGACCCTGAATATCAAAGCAATCTTGAGAAAGAAAAACGGAGCTGGAGCAATCAGGTTCCAGGATTTCAGACTATACTACAAAGCTACAGTAATCAAGACAGTATGGTACTGGCACAAACAGAAATATAAATTAATGGAACAGGATAGAAAGCCCAGAGATAAACCCACGCACATATGGTCACCTTATTTTTGATAAAGGAGGCAAGAATATACAATGGAGAAAAGACAGCCTCTTCAATAACTGGTGCTGGGGAAACTGGACAGATACATGTAAAAGAATGAAGTTAGAACACTCCCTAACACCATACACAAAAGTAAACTCAAAATGTATTAAAGACCTAAATATAAGGCCAGACACTATAAAACTCTTAGAGGAAAACATAGGCAGAACACTCACATGACATAAACCACAGCAAGATCCTTTTTGACCCACCTCCTAGAGAAATGGAAATAAAAACAAAAATAAACAAATGGGATCTAATGAAACTTAAAAGCTTTTGCCCAGCAAAGGAAACCATAAACAAGATGAAAAGGCAAGCCTCAGAATGGGAGAAAATATTTGCAAATGAACAACTGACAAAGGATTAATCTCAAAAATATACAAGCAGCTCATGCAGCTCAATATCAAAAAAACAAACAACCCAATCCAAAAATGGGCAGAAGACCTAAATAGACATTTCTCCAATGAAGATATACAGATTGCCAACAAACACATGAAAGAATGCTCAACATCACTAATTATTAGAGAAATGCAAATCAAAACTACAATGAGTTATCACCTCATACCAGTCACAATGGCCATCATCAAAAAATCTACAAACAATAAATGCTGGAGAGGGTGTGGAGAAAAGGGAACCCCCTTGCATTGTTGGTGGGAATGTAAATGGATACAGCCACTATGGAGAACAGTATGGAGGTTCCTTAAAAAACTGAAAATAGAACTACCATATGACACAGCAATCCCACTACTGGGCATATACCCTGAGAAAACCATAATTCAAAAAGAGTCATGTACCACAATGTTCACTGCACATCAATTTACAATAGCTAGGACATGGAAGCAACCTAAGTGTCCATCGACAGATGAATGGATAAAGAAGTTGTGTCACATATATACAATGGAATATTACTCAGCCATAAAAAGAAACAAAATTGACTTATCTGTAGTGAGGTGGATGGACCTAGAGTCTGTCATACAGAGTGAAGTAAGTCAGAAAGAGAAAAACAAATACTGTATGCTAACACATATATATGGCATCTAAAAAAAAAAAAATGGTTCTGAAGAACCTAGGGGCAGGACAGGAATAAAGATGCAGATGTAGAGAATGGACTATGGAATTGAGGACACTGGGAGTGGGAAGGGTAAGCTGGGAAGAAGTGAGAGAGTGGCATGGACATATATACACTACCAAATGTAAAATAGACAGCTAGTGGGAAGCAGCTGCATAGCACAGGGAGATCAGCTCGGTGCTTTGTGACCACCTAGAGGGATGGGATAAGGAGGGTGGGAGGGAGACACAAGAGGGAGGAGATATGGGGATATATGTATATGTATAGCTGATTCACTTTGTTATACAGCAGAAACTAACACACCATTGTAAAGCAATTATACTCCAATAAAGATGTTAAAAATAAATAAATAAATAAATAAATGAATGAATGAATGAATGAATGAATGAAATGCATGGAAGAAATGAAGCCATTGAGATTATCTCAGGAGATCTAAAGCAAAATGCCCTTGTAGTAGAAATGTGTATACAGTTCATCAGCAGTAAGTAGTTAATTGACAAATGCTGTCAAAACATTTGTTTGGTTTGGTATAGACAACCAGCGGGCTCTGACTGAAACCAAATTTACTCACTATAATATTATGATCTCTTTCAGCTTTCAGATTTTAAGACCTTAAGAAGGTTTTACAGTATTAAAGTTAATGTTCTAAAATCTCCAAGGCCTCTGTGGTTTAGGTTTAGGCTTGTTTTTTCAAAAGAAATTCTAGATCTCTCCCTATGACAACAGAGAAGAGATACATAAACCTATTTTTGAAAAAGAGAATCAAGTTTTAAATGTTACATAGAATGTGGTGTAGTTTTAACTTCCATTGTCATCTCAGATAAGTGGGTCCTAGCTCCAGAAGAGCCTGCTATTTTGGTGAGCAGCTGCATGGGTTTGAGTTCAGGGCCAAGGCAGAACCAAACTACTCTGATTAATAAAAAGGAGACAAATATGAGGGGCCCCAGATACTGAGAGGAGACTGGAGACAGCTATACTGAGCACTGAATGGGGCAAGGAGAGATGATAAAGGCCAGCAGCAGAGAAAGAGAACTTTGGGGAAGAAAAATGTCAAAATGGGATTTCATACTGTTTGCTATGGAGTTTGTGAAATAAATTTCCTCATTTATATCCCCCACAAAGTCTTCATTCAACTCTACCTTGCTCTCTAATGCTTTCACCTGGGGGGTTCTTCAAGGGAGCTTTAAGAGGAGAAAAAGAGAGCCACTAACATCTGGGTTATATAAACTTTAAAAAGAAATTAGGAGATGCCACTGAAAAAAAACCCATGTGCAGAGTTTTGAAAGTACTATAATTTCCTGTTATTTCAAGATGCACCTCATTTGGGGAAACAGTCACCATGTAGAAATTCAACACAAAAAAATGTATTCATGCAATGTAATAATTGATTACAATGGAAAATCACTTATAAGAACTACAACAGTGTCACGGCTCACATACAGAAACCAGCGCATTGGCAAATGGACGCTTCCATTTGCAAAGCTGACATGCAGAATCGCCCAGGAAGTGATCAGTCCAAGACTTAAGAAACTGAAATTAATTTATTGGGGGTGAAACTATTTTTGAAACACTTTTACTCTGAGTTAGCACTGTGAGCTAAAAATTAAATCAATTTTAAACCATTTGCACTGAGTCCAAAAAGTACTGAGACTACTCCCATTAGTTTGCTTTTGAATTCATTGTCATTTAAGCCCATAATAGTGTGTTTTATTAACACTGTTTAAAAAAAGAATCAATATTTTTCACCTCAAATTTTCCTTTCAAATATCCAGATTTCTTCATATAGACCCTGAATAGCAGTCCCCTAGACCCAATGGCACCATCAAAACATAAATTATCTACATGCGCTAGAGGTAAAAAAAAAAAAACAGTTGGTGCTCTGCCTTGTGTTTAACCACAGAAGTCTCCAATCCCCCTGCAAGTCCACAGGCCCTGATGAAGACGAAATAACTCAAAGCAGGGTTCATCTGTTCTCCCATGTAATCAGTAGAATTCCAGAACCTTGCACGTTCCCACTCCCCCACTTACAAGAAGCACACAGACATACTAAATATGTGTCAGCTTCAGATTCATTAAGTTCAATGACCTTGGGCATTTTTTGTTGAGGGAGCTCAAGGACAAAAAGAGCATATTTAATAAGAATAATAAGCCACTCTTACCCAAGACCAACATTTTGGATCAAATCCAATACAGGGGGATAACATCCATGAATTACTCCTCTCCTGATTTAGGTATTGCCAAGAATTCAACAGCAAATGATAGTGTTTTTGACCACAGGTCTACATACCTCTAATCTGGGAGGACAAAGAAGATGGGAAGAGTTCCTTCAGAGCTGCCTGAGAGGATCTGCTAGCCACACTTCTGAATCTCTGCCCAAATTTACTCAGGGAATTCTGCAAACCAAAACTGATGCAGATACTTTACAGATGAGTGCAATATAGCTAGTAATTGCAATATAAAACTTATATTCAAACTGTTTTAAATTATTGATGTTTGGGGATTTACATGTGTCACTAATACATTTTTTAAAGCAGAACATTTTGGGGTTTTTTTCATATTGTGCTATGATTAAGAAAAGATAAACTTGAAACTTGATGGTTGGTGGTCTGACATGAAACCCTTGTTTCTGGAAACTCCCATGTGTGACGGAAGTGAAACCTCCCATGCTTTAGTCAATATGCCCAACCTGTTCCTGCTCACACTTAAATCTTCTGATAAAAGTTGCTATCAGTAGACTGAGTAATAATGCTTCAAGTTCCAATTACTTAATATAGGAAATAACAGGTTCAATGTAATCATTCTCAGTGGATTTTGTAAATATATCACAAAAACCCAGTCTTATGGAAAAGGGTAACTATCAATTTAGAAAGATGAAGAAACTATACTTTAAAATTAAAAACGGAGTAAATATCAAGCAATAGGGAAATGGTTCTGTGAATTATAAGACATGAACTCAAAGGAATGCAGCCCTTAAAACTGCAGCCCTTAAAAATTAGGTATATAAAGACAATAGAAAAAGATTTGGAAAACGGTAATGATATGATGTGAAGTAAAAACAGAAGGAGGTCTTTAAAAAAGAAAAAACAAAAAACAAAAAAAACGGAAGGAGGGAATTCCCTGGCGATCCAGTGGTTAAGACTTGGTGCTTTCACTGCTGAGGGCCCGAGGTTTGACCCCTGGTCAGGGAACTAACATCCCACGAGCCACGTGGTACAGCCAAAAAACAAAAAGTAAAAAGAGAAGGATAAAAACATATACACACAATTATGAGAAATCTTGGCATAGAAAAAAAAAGACAGAAAGGAAATATAAGAAAATAGTAATAATTACTTTTGGATAGTGGAAGCATGAATGTTATTTTCTTCCTTCTATTTTTTCCTATTTTCCAAATTTCTCTTAATGAACATATGCTACTTTTATAATGGAAAAAACCCCTACATACTAAAGAAAAAAATGAAACGAAATTTTCTATCCTAATATCCAGTGGGAGTTATCACTTAAACCAGAAAAGTTGATTAAACAAAGAGAAAATTTGCACCTACTGAAATAATATATTTGTTTGCATAATTATGCAGCATCCAGGAATACCAGACTTGAAGAGTACAGACAATACTCTGCAGTAAAGAAAGCCCTTGTCTCTCCCTATAAATACTCACAGTTTCCAAATGAGAAATGATTGAAGAAGATTGATGGGAAGAGTTCTGTGAAAGAGCCTGGGAGATTTAAGCCAAGTGTACCAAAGCTCAGGAAAGTATAAAATGGAATTTGTTACACAAAAAGCTGATGGGCGAGAGCAATTTGAAATCTAGAGAAGGCGGGAAAACATCCCATCTGAAAGAGGGACGATTGCACCAGAGGATCTGAGCTCAGATTGTTCTAATGCACAAGTGTAAGTTCAGAAGATGTTAGGGAAGTAAAAAATACTAAGAAAAAGTAACGCTGACTTTATTTGTTCATAGTGACACGAGCCACTATGCCGACAGCCAGCAAGATCAAACAGAGAATCCTGAGCTGGGAATCCAGAGGCCAGGCTTATAGCATAGAGCTCATTTTCTTCTCGGCTCAGTTCTCTCACCTGTAACTAAGAGCAGTGCCATCCAATAGAAATAGAAGGCCAGCCACAAATGTGGACCACAAAGGTAATCTTAAATGTAAAATAGATAGCTAGTGGGAAGCAGCTGCATAGCACAGGGAGATCAGCTCGGTGCTCTGTGACCACCTAGAGGGGTGGAATAGGGAGGGTGGGAGGGAGACACAAGAGGGAGGATATATAGGGATGTATGTATATGTATAGCTGATTCACTTTGTTATACAGTAGAAACTAACACACCATTGTAAAGCAATTATACTCCAATAAAGATGTTAAAAAATAAATAAGTAAATAAATAAATTTTCTGGTAGCCACATTTAAACAAGTTTTTCAAAAGGTAAATTTAATTTTAATAATATGTTTTATTTAACCCAATGTATACAAAATACTATAATTTCAAAATGGAATCAATATAAAACAAATTATTAATGATATATCTTACATACTTGGTACTATGCCATCAAAATCTTGTATATACTGTATACTTAATAACACATCTGAATTTGGACCAGCCTCATTTCAAGTGCTCAAGAGCCACATGACACTAACAGCTACCTAGCTGGGTAGCAGAAGACCTCCACACTCCTTCCCTTGTCCCAAATCCATACGACTAGAAATGCTGATGGGACAGAACAAAAATTGGAAGTTGCATAACTACATGAAAGTCAGAAAATGATTCAGAGTTGAGGACAACACATGTAATGGGGAAAGAAATAAAAGATGAAAATGAGAAAAATTAAATTCTGAACTTCTGAAGGAAAGAAAAATATGGCAAAATAATTATTGATTGGCCATGTGTTTGACTAAAAATGTGAGCCTTACTACAAAAAAAAATGTAAATCAGCATTACAGAATTATTCCTTTGTGAGGATTTATGTGAAAAACTATGCTTATCATTTTAAAAAATTAATGGAATTCCTTCCCTTGGATGTCTTTTAAAATTTGAGAGATACAGGCATAGAGATACAAGTGTAGGTAAAGAGATGGCCTTGACTAGAGGTTCTCAATTGTGTCTGCATAGTAGAATCATCTTGGAAACTTTATAAAACACCAGAGCCTCCCCTGCAAGCTCCTCATTTACTTGCTCTGGGCATGGGTGGGGTACAGATACAATGGGCAGCCCAGGTTGAGGAGTGTCATATGGGATGACCTCTGCGGGAACTTTCAGACTCCCTCTCACTGCCCCTCACCTGCCCAGGTGCTCTCATGGTGGCCAGTGGCCCGGGTTGTTAGCATAACCTGAGAAACCCTCAAGAGAAACACTAAGTATCTCCTGGTACGTTTTCCACAGGTTCAGTCAGCAGATGGCACTCGTAGCCTGGGGGAGAATGTGCACTTCCTATACAGCAGGTACAGTAATTTCTAGAAATTGGAATTGTTCGCTTCTACTTAGTTTTAAAACTTAAGACACCAAAAGATTTTATCAAAGGCTAATTCAACACCTATTTCTTAAGCACTTTCGCATATTTAACAGATTGTAGATACAGAAGATTGGTCCTGACTGGAAAGGAATATAAGTAACAAAACCTTGAAAAGGAAGGTTATAAAGGGAGAGTTTTGTCTCTCTAATTATTGTGTGGCATAAGTTTACATTGTTCATTCGCTTGCACAATGCTAAGAACATAGATGAATAATGCTCCAGGCACTAAAAGTGAGGATATATATATTTATTCACATATATATTACATTTAGATAAAATATATATATATATATATATATTATGTTTATATTTCTATAATTGTGTACAAAGCCCTTCAAATGCAAAATAAATAGAGAAGAAGTGGTCAGACCACAAAGTCTACATTTACACATCACAACACGAGTAGGTAAAAGTCTAATTTAGGCTCTTACTTGCCATGGAACTCTGGACAAGTCATTCCTTTTCTAGGCCTTAATCTCTCCATCTCTAAAAAGAGGCACTATCACCCACACCCTGGGGTTTTATGAGAGTTAAATGTGGAAGCACTGGAGCCCACACATGGTAGTCACTGAATAAACATGTGTTGAATCTGAATGTAAATGCCATGTTCCTTGCTTCTGAGCGCAGAAGAAGGGAGACCTGAAGGCCAGAATGACAATTAATTGCCCAGAGTAGCACATCGATCACTTACATAGACCAGGTTTCCTGACTGGTGCTTTCATCGTACCCCCTTTCCCTCAGGAATCTCCTCCCCGAAGCTGACCATGCCTCCCCTCCCTCCAGGACAAGCCAGTGAAGGCTCCTGCCCTAGCATGAACCTCAAGTCCAGAAGCCCTCTGCCAGAAGCACACAGGGAAGCCACAGTGCTTAGCAGTGCCCACCCCAGTGTGATACCCACATCCAGCAACATCTGGATGCCTCTGATCCCCTCCAGGCTTTTTACTTTATCCGTGCATCATGACCCATTGGTGTCTAGCATAGACCCAAAAGCACTTTCCTAACATTTTCCATTAACATTGCCATGGGGTTAAGTATGCATTAACTACTGTCTTAGATCAACTTCCCTAAAAGCAGATCCTGAGATGAGGATTCATATGTAAAGGGTTCCTTAGGAAATCACTTCTGGGAGAAACTGGTAAGGAAGATGAGAAGCAACGCATGGAAGGGGAAGAAGCCACGCAAGGGTATGACTGCAGGCAAAGTCCCATCCTCAGCCTGATCTCAACAGGCACTTGGGGTGCTAATTGCACCTCAGAGCTTGTCCAACTTGAGGCAGGGGTGCTGCTCTTTCTTACTCCTGCACCAATCGGTCATTGGCTCCAGTAGCCCAAGGACAGTGCTCTGAAGAAAGTAGCAAATAATGCAGACAGGAGCTGAGGGTGAGCACAGGAAGACAGTAGTGGTCTGTGCAGAGCGCTGAGAGCATCCTCTGCGACCACCAGCTCCAAAAGAGGACTCAGAGCTCCCTGGGCTATCTCAAATCTAAGCCCATTTGATTTCTCCAACTTCTCAAATTCCAAGAAGTGAAAAGCCAGTCTCCATAGCCTGAGAACATTCTGAAAAGACCAAAACCCCAGCCACTGGAATTGGCTAGTAATGGGACTCAGCAAAATTTTACAGATCAAGCTCCTCTGGTAGATTGCCCTCTCAGCAAGAATACTTGTTACTGCTCAGCTTGAAAATTCCATAGACACTGTGCTAGGCTCAAGGGACACAGACATGATCAAGAGAGATGCCCTAAAGGAGCTCACAGTAGAAGGTAATCTTACAAATGGAAAGTCTTGCGTGATTTTTAACCGAATCCTAAAGAATACTCCATTCTCAATGATGTGTGCTTCTACTTTCAACATCACAGGATCAGCAACAATACTTTTCAAAACATCACCCCATATCAAATTACAAAGAGATGTTACCTCATAAGGAATAGACAAGAAGCTAAATGAAACCACAAGAAAGTAAGACCAATGCTACTTCTAATTATAATGACAATGACAGCTAGCATGTGTGGGACACATACAATCATCAAGTTTCTGAATATCTAGGTTACTGGATATTCCCATGGCCTCCAGGTAGAGGTGTCAATATCTATCACTGCCCAAATAGTGTCACAAAATTTAACTGGTAATTTGAGAGACATTAAAAGATATGCTCAGGCTATTAGTTCAAATTCATTATGTAATTGTACATATTTTTAACATACTTCATGAGAGATGATACTTCAAAGTAATGAGACTGATTATCAAATGTTCCTTGGGGAATTAGTCAGATCATATTGTCAGATGTAATTCCCAGTCAGAACTGCAGGGCTTGAGAAAATCAGGATAGGCCACAGTCCAGCTCAAAGTCACACACTACATTAGCTTACAAAGAGTCACCACCTCTTAAGAACTTGCTCAAGACCATAGAATTACTCAGGGTCAGGACTAAACTCAAGTCTCCCTGAGTGCAAAACCCATACTTTTAAACACCATGCTGTAGTGGCAACAATTCAAAACCTGCTGACATTGGAAATGAACCACATGGTTCCAGACATCTTTATGGCTTATCCGTGTCACGTCAAGATCACACTTTCAGAGGATGTGTTTCTACAACTGTGGTTTTAGATTAAGATCATTTTTTTTTCACTGTGCATTTAATGCCATTTTCTAAAATAATCCAATAAAGGAAAACTATATGTATCCATTACATTATTAATAATCAGTCAATGTTTTGGTTGCAGAAGGAGATTAATTACTATAATCCTACCCGTTATTGTCTAGACTACCTAGCCCCTCTTGATATCCATTTCTTGGAATTTTCTATCTCATGTGATTAATACGTTTTATGATATTCCCTTTAAAAATTACATTCTTCACAGTATCCAAGTGCTTCCAAATCATCAGCAGATGTGACTGACTGCCAGATTAAAGTACAATGTTAAAAATTTACTTTGTCACATGTTAAAAAAAAGGGACAAAGAAAGAGACTAAGAAACATGGAATGAAGGTTTGAAATTTCCCTTTTTGCTAAGTTTTCTGGAGGTGTTTTTGCTGTTGTTTGTGTATAAATACATATTTTAAACCATTTCAGATTCAAGAACCATTCCCGTATATATTTCTTTATAGATGGATGAATTTAACAGCAATTCAAAATCTGTGTTATGGTGGATAATTCCTTCTAAACTCAACTATCAAGTTAATAAAAAATGCTTATCACTATCACTTGATATGTGTTGAAGTCTCTCTAGCAATATTCCCAGAAATTACCAAAGCAAATTATTCAAATACATTAAACATCTGCTACAAACATCACATGTGTGCCAGTTCTAAATAGTATTAGATCTAGAAATGAAAAGTAACAATAATATGTCTGTGTTCCACAAAGGAAACGCCAAAGGAATTTGAAGTAAAAGTTGAGTAGGTAGCACAAGCATTTGCTGAACTTAAAAAAGAGCCATGAAGATACAAAGGACTTACACTGTAATTTTTAATAAGTTAAAGGGGGAGGGGCTTCCCTGGTGGTGCAGTGGTTAAGAATCTGCCTGCCAATGCAGGGGACACGGGTTTGATCCCTGGCCCGGGAAGATCCCACATGCCGCGGAGCAACTAAGCCATGCGCCACAACTACTGAGCCTGCGCTCTACAGCCTGCGAGCCACAACTACTGAAGCCCACGCGCCTAGAGCCCCTGTTCTGCAACAAAAGGAGTCATGACAATGAGAAGCCTGCGCACCGTAACGAAGAGTAGTCCCTGCTCGCTGCAACTAGAGAAAGCCCGCGCACAGCAACAAAGACCCAACACAGCCAAAAATAAAAGCAAATAAATAAATTTAAAAAAAAAAGTTAAAGGGGGAAAGAAACATATATTCAATTAAATGAGAAAGCCACCAATTGTCCAGACCTGTTTTGTGACCAGACATCTTAAAAATAGCATAAAGAATATATTTCTTACTTGCTGTCAATGAGCACTTCAGATTGCCGATTATTCACTTGATTATCACTCTTGTGGCGAAACTGAAAATCAAAGTGTTTGTGAAAAAACATATTAAATCATACTTTGTCAGCACAAATAGGGACACTGAAAATACTTTGAGTTCATCTGCTTGGACAATATCACCATCGGTCTAAAATGAGCATGACTTATGCTTACCTTGGACCCAGCTCCACGTGTTCTAAATCTGAATCAAGACCCTTCCCACTAAACTTCATTCTAGGTGTCACCAATGCAACAAGTCTAGCCACATGCTCTTCCAATTCCCACACATTTATAGTTGCTTTGAAGAAGACAATGTGCCCTTTACTCTGTCACACAGTTCCAGAGAAAACCATACATTAATTTTGATGTCTTCAACAGGGAATGGGGCTTCCATTTCTCTCACATATGTGCTCAATACTTTACTGGAACATCATTCATTCTGTTTTATGGATTTCTTTGAAGTCAAGCAATTACTTGTAACAACATGTATTCTTGTTCTCCAGAAATTCTAATTGTTAACAGTGATCTTATGAAATACTGAGCATTTAAAACAAAAATCAGAATACAATACTGAACCACATTTGGTGTGGATTTATGTTTTTATGCCCAAGTGATCCTATTTCTTATTTTGTATTCCAGTAATGAAAATATCTTATATTGCTTAGAAGAATCCACATATTATGAGCCTTCTACTAAACTCATAAATTAGCGGCCATTCAGATGAGGCTTTCTACATGAGCTGCCAAGACCAGATAGTAATAGGCTAAAGTAGAGATAAGATGTTATTTCAATCAATTAGCCTAAATGCACAGATGAACAGGAGATAAGAAATTTTGATTTTATATATTATAATCATCAGGATTATTACTTTTTCCTTTAAAAAATAACTCATAATATTGTATCAATATCACAATATATAAATTGCTTCCATCAGCCCTTCCCTTTTTCAACGTCCCTCCCAAATTCATCCCAATCTTTCTATTAGACTGTGCTCAGTGTCTACAATTACACTGATTGCCAGGTATAAGTCAATGAGTATTACTAGGGAAAAAAAGATACTTAGCATTGGTTAACATGAAAAGAGTTTATAGTATTAGTAGAGGAGTAAGTTAAGCCAGCCCATCATTGGCGTGCAAACTTCTTTCCACCAACACTGCCATAGACGGGGAACATCATTTTGACAGAATATATAATTCGACAGGGGTGGAGAGTCTCTGCTCCTCCATACCTACACCCTGTCCTTCTACACTCTGCCCTGTGCCAGGGGAAGCTGACCTATTTAATCCTTGCCCTTTGGCTATTGATCGGGCTTGGCCAATAGGTGGTACTGACAGAAACTCATGGGGCCAGAGGAGAGGAAAATGGGGTATGTATTCCTGGCTTCTTTTGAGCTGAGTCAGCAGTGGCCACTTCCTCTACAGGTAGCCCTCAGCTACAGCTCCAGGTCCAGCAATTGCTTCCTCCTTTTGCTCCTTCAGGTCTAGAAGTAGTATTGCCACCTATGTTGTTGCTACCCTATGTGCTTTTTCTCACTCACAACCCTTTAAGTAGTCCCTTCATTATTAATCTTTCTCCAATCTACCCCCATTCCAAGGCGACATCTCTTTCCTGCCAAGACCCTGACTAACCAGCACACACTATCACAAAAATAAAAGCATATTCAAGCATTAACTGCAGAAGACACAAAAAGAGACTTAGTATTTAGTCACATCTGTATCTAACCTGAAAATAGTCCCCTAAATTGACTAGCTGTCATCACAGAAAAGGACCAAGCAGTTTACCACCTAAAAGCTGAGGGGCCCACTCTCTGGGCCTCAGGATGCTCAGGCTTTGCCAAGGGGTCTTGGCATTGGCACAGATGGAGTCTGGAAGGACTAGAAAAGGTAATCCCACGTATGAGTTCAGAGGAGATATAAATCTGTCAGTCACTGGCAAAGAGAGAGCTATTGAGGCTAGGGTGCATGCAATCATCACCTAGGAGAGAATAGAACTTGTCTGGACTTAGAATGTTTGGTTTGCCCAAGGCTTTGTTTTAAATCTTTGAATTTGAATGACCTTTGGATTATGGAGACTTCAAAACTTTCTGCTGTCTTATACCTTAATTATTTACATTAGTTGCCCGACTTTTGAAGTTATTTGATATTGTAATTTCTGGTATAATGAGCAGAGGATGTGAGAATGCCTAATATCTACCAACTCCCAAAACTTAGACACAGACTAGAGATAGAGGATAAATAATACTTCACTAGGTGGAAGCAGGTTTGTGATCCAATTCTGGTCTTACCACTAACTGGTTGTATGTTCATTAGAAAATCTTTAGTTCCTTACAGGCTTTAGTTTCCTCAAGTACAAAATGAGGGTGTGAGTCTAGTTATTGAAGCCCCCTTGCTATTATCATAAACAGGCTCTAGCTCTATGACATCTATTTTAATCATCAAATAAGTAACCATAGAGTTTCTTATGGTATTTACCAAAAGAGCTTCATTCAAAAATTTCAAATGGATCTCTATTTTCTACTTCTGAGAGGTCACAACTGAAACTGAGACCTTAGGAATGCTCAAAAGCAAATACTTACATAATCATCTGTGGCATCTTTGACAGCTGTCATAGTTACCACCAGGACCAAAGGTACAATGGTGGTAAACCAGGTCAAGGAGGAAATTTCTGGAATCAGCTGAAACAAATATTTCAAGTAGTTTAGGGCTTTTAAATTTCATAAAGATAGCTTTCAATTTTTGTCACTCAATTTTATGACTTGACAGAAATTAATGAAATGATATTCAGATATTTGTACAAATATGGAACAGCTTTTCAATAATTTAAGTGTTTGCACTCAGGTATAAGACACATAGAATAGAAGTGTCATTGAAACAATTTTCAGACTGCCTGACAAAAATTAAATTTTTATAGCAAGTTGAGAAGTAAGCTTCTTGAAATCTTTCACAAATGACGATCTTTCTCTAGGATGATAAATGTCACCTATCTTTTCTCAGCTTCTCATTTCAACTTTTCACAGTTTTACCAACTCCTTACCAATTCCCAAAGAGAGAATCCTTGAGCACTTACCTTGCACCAGACACTGTGCCAAGTACTTTTAGATATTATGTCATTTGATCCTCAGAGAAGTTTTTTGCATTAGATTCTGTGCCAGAGGTGTTTTGCACAAACCCAGAGTGCTTACATTCCATGTAAATAGCACCCTGAGTGCACAGCATAGAATACACTGTGAATGGCAGCCTAGAGTCAGGAAATGCCACGGCCCTGGGTATCATTTTCCCATTTTATAAAAAAGGTATCTGAGAAGTCAAACAACTAAGCCAAGAACATACACTGCTAAAACTTGAACCTAGGTCTATTTAACTCCAAAGCTTGGACCTGTACCTGTAAAGCCACCCATCTGAGAGAGACATAGTAACAGTTGACGTGACTCCCTTACAAAAGTAGTTTTCAAGTGGCGTTCATTTTGGAGCTACGTCAGGGCCATCAGGCGGGGAAGGATGGGTGGAGATGGTCAGTGTGTGGCAATCAGGCCCCATCGAAACAGCACTACAATAAATTTATTGTAGTGCTGTTTTATGTAATTTTATGTAATAACTTCCAAATAAAATTTAAAAAAAAAAACAAACCTCAAAAGCCTCTGAAGTACCAACGAAAATATTAGGCTGGGTGGCAGAAAAGCTGGATTCTAGTCTGAGTTCTATCATTAACTCATGGTAAAACCTTTACACCTCACTTAACTTCTCCAGGTCTCATTTCTTCACCAATAAAAGAAAGGAGGTTGTACTGAACCATCCCAAAGATCCCTTCCAGATATAAAACTCTCTGAACAAGAGCCTTTGGCCATAAATAAGAAACCCATTAGAGAAATGAGCTCAAAATTCTAGGACAGTGTAAAGGGTTCTATGAAGAAATCAAAATTCATGGGGGAAAAAGAAAGTCTCCTCAAAAATTGTAAGGTATACTTTCACTGCTTTTTTTTTCTTGTTCAGCATCCAGTTCTTCTCAACTCTATCCTTAATTCTTAAAGAACTACCCCACTCCTCTACTCTGAGTACACGTAATTTTGGTGGACTGATTCCATCCAGCTGGCTCCTAGGCTTTGGCATGTGATCTAGGTCAAGGCAATTCCTGAGCCACAGTGATTGATTTAGGATAGGAAGGTAACAGCATGGTCCAATTACAACTAATCCCAAGGCCTGCTGGAGCAACAGAAAAAGTGATTCATTCTCATTCTCTCTCTCCCTCTCCCTCTTTACTCTTCCTCCTCCCTCTTCCTCTCTCCCCTTCTCCCCCTCTGCCTCTGCCTCCCTTTTACATGGGAGTTGAAGCTAGGAGAATAAAAGTCTAAAGTTTTCAAGGAGCACCAAGTAGAGAGGGCCTGTAAAGTAAACATGGAGGAAGTAGAAAAAGAGAAGTCACATCCTGTTAAAATAGTTTGCCCATGAATTGTCATACATAAAATACACTAAGTGAATTTAGATGCCTACCACTTACAACCAAAAGATTCTTAACACAGTTATTCTATTGAATAAATAGTTATTCAATTAAAGAAAAAATAGCACTCACGGTATAATCCAGATTGTACATATCTAGTCCATCTTCTTATTTTCTATAATTAACACATAGCCCACTACATTCTGAATCTACCAGTTTGATCTGATTAAATCACTCTAAAGTAAATACTAGGTAAATAACTGGCTAACATGAGCTGTTTATATGTATGTACATTCTTTGATTTATGCCCTTTCTTCCTAAAATATCAATAAAAGTTGAAATTTCATTTAGGTTCAAATTTTAGTCAAATGGAAAGAAAAAGAAAGGTTTCTAACTACCAATTAACCACTCAAAACTATCAAAAAATAGTCACAGTGAAATAACATATAACATACACCATTTATTATATATATATATATAAAATTCATCATTGTTCTTAGATGCAAATGAAATTTGCCAGATTAAGTTCCACAAAGTACTACTCAGCTAGACTCTTTGCTTCAACTCTCTCAATACCCATACTGTGAATGTGATAGGGAGATAAAGAAAGGAAGGAGGCTATGAACAGTAATTATTAGGCTCTGGTTTGGTTCAAATAAAGTACAAGGCAGCATTTTAAAATGACCTCAGTGTTTAAAATGATGAATATACTAGTTTTTACCCATTCCTAGCCCTCCCATCCTTGTGGAGAGAAACAGCAATAATAACTAAATAATTAAAAATCTGATAAAGCTGATTTTCTCTAAGCATGAACATTTAGCTAAGTAAAATAACTTATTTTTTCAAGTTATATGAATATTTTAAACAAACAGATGATGAAGAAATACAACCTAAACATTACCTGTAAAATCAGAAGGAAAAGGAAATACACATTTGCCACTCTTTGAAACTGTTCAAATAAATTAATGGGCAAGAAGGTGAGAATGTTGTACTTGGATGTGTGGATACGATTATCCTGAAAAAGAAACAGCATCACATTAGTTTGGGGCGAAGCACTGCTCATTATCAAATAGTTCTAAACTTACAAGACTGAGCATGAGTTATGCCAGAGCAAGAAAGATAAGCCAACTATCTAGGAAATTTCAAACTCTGTGTGGGCCAAGGGTTTCATTTTTCCCAAGATGACACGCTCCTGATACTACGTGCAATTACTGTTCAACTCCATAAAATCATCCATGACTAAAAAATGTATCAAGTGCAAAAGTCTGCCCCTGACTTTTTTTATTCTTATGCTTCATTCATTTGGCAGTTATTTCTTGAGAACCTACTGTATGCAGACACTGAGCTCATGCTGGATCTCGTGAGGTAAGAAGGGACTTTAAGGATCACCTGGTTCACCTTCCCAAAGCATGACCCTTTAGATAACTCTGACAAGGGGCCCCTAGGTCTGTCTTTGAAAGTCTTCTGATAGGAAACTGACCACCTTGCCAGGCAGCCTATTTCCATTTCAGAATGGGAATTGCTAGAAAGGTCTTCATTATGAGAGACTCAAATCTGCCTCCCTGTAAATTTTGCCATATGCCAAATTCTATCCCTGGGGCCACCTAAATCAAGTCTAAGCCCTTTCCATGTTGACAACCTTCAAATACTTGAAGATGACTCATAGGACTCCCCTGTATCTTCTCCGCTATGATCTAGACATTGCCGAAACCCTCAGCCATTCTCCATGACTTTTCGTGGACATCTTTTCCAGGTCAGCCTCTTCTGCATCCATCCCAACCTTTCTGCATCTCTCTTAAAACATGGTGTCCAGAACTAAACACATACTGCAGATCTGCTTCAACTGGTCCGTGTACAAAAGAAACTTTGATGTTCCATATTCTGTATTATTGTACTAATATGCCTTAAAAATTCATTAGCATTTTGTCAATTAATCTCACTGTTTATTCATATTGAGGTTTTTTTAATTTTAGAATTTTATTTATTTTTTTATACAGCAGGTTCTTATTAGTTATCCATTTTATACATATCAGTGTATATATGTCAATCTCAATCTCCCAATTCATCACACCACCACACCCCCCTGCCACTTTCCCCCCTTGGTGTCCATACGTTTGTTCTCTATATCTGTCTCTCTATTTCTGCCCTGCAAACTGGTTCATCTGTACCATTTTTCTAGGTTCCACATATATATTCATATTGAGTTTTGATGAACTAAAATCTCTAGGTCATTTCTTCATAAATCACTATCAAATCAGGGCTCCTCTTCCTAAACATTCACAGTTGATTTTGTTTTAAATACTGATGATTTTTCATATATTCCTATTATACAAGCCAAATGAAAGCAATTAATCTTGAGTGTTCTATCCCAAAGTAGTAAACATTCCTCCCAGCTTTATGTCATCAAAAAATTTCAAACACATGCCTTTTATATAGTCTTCCAAAGTTATATAAAACTAATACATTAAAAAGTTCAGAGCTAAAAACCAAAAAACAATTTTTTAATTAAGGAAATAAAACTATGGCAAGCTACTAGAGACTTCTCCACAGATTAATGTTAATATCTTTTTCAGGTGTTTATATCTACCTAACTATATTCCCATGAGGCTTAACTCTATCTTATTCACAAAGATAGCAGGAGAAATTTGGGGTGACAGATCTTACTGACATTCAGAATCAACATACCCAGAGAATTTCCATCCACTAATATTTTAAAATGGAGGTTAGTCTGTGTGACCTATTTTTTTTTAATTTATTTTTTACTGAAGTATATTCTATTTACAATTTTGTGTTAGTTTCTGGTGTACAGCAAAGTGATTCATATATATATATATATATTCTTTATATATATATTCTTATGTATATGTTCTTTTTCATATTCTTTTCCATTATAGTTTATTACAGGATATTAAATATAGCTCCCTGTGCTATAGAGTAGGACCTTTCTGTTTATCCATTCTATACATAATAGTTTGCATCTGCTAACCCCAAACTCCCCATCTATTCATCCGCCACCCCCTCTTCCCCTTGGCAACCACAAGTCTGTGCTCTATGTCTGTGAGTCTGCTTCTGTTTCGTAGATAGGGTCATTTGTGTCATATTTTAGAATCCACATATAAGTAATATCATATGGTATTTGTCTTTCTCTTTCTCACTTACTTCACTTAGTATGATAATCTCTAGGTCCACCCATGTTGCTGCAAATGGTGTTATTTCATTCCTCTTTATGGCTGAGTAGTATTCTATTATATATATATATATATATATATATATATAAACCACATCTTCTTTATCCATTCATCTGTCAACGGACATTTAGGTTGCTTCCATATCTTGGCTATTGTAAATAGTGCTCAATGAACATTGGGGTGCATGTATCTTCGAATTAGAGTTTTGTCTGGATATATGCCCAGGAGTGGGATTGCTGGATCATACGGCAACTCTATTTTTAGTTTTTTGAGGAACATCCATACTGTTTTCCATAGTGGCTGCACCAACTTATGTTCCCACAAACAGTGCAGGAGGGTTCCCTTTTCTCCACAACCTCTCCAGCATTTGTTATTTGTAGACTTTTTTTATGATGGCCATTCTGACCAGTGTGAGGTGGTACCTCATTGCAGATTTGATTTACATCTCTCTAATAATTAGCGATGTTGAGCATCTTTTCATGTGCCTATTGGCCATCTGTATGTTGTGTTTGGAGAAATGCCTATTTAGGTCTTCTGCCCATTTTTTGATTGGGTTGTTTTTTGTTGCTGAGCTGTTTGTATATTTTGGAAATTAAGCTCTCTTCAGTCGCATCATTTGCAAATATTTTCTCCCAGTCCGTAGATTGTTGTTTCTTTTCGTTCCTGGTTTCCTTTGCTGTGCAAAAGCTTATAAGTTTGATTAGATCCCATTTGTTTATTTTTGCTTTTATTTCTATTGCCCTAGGAGACTGACCTAAGAAAACACTTGTATGATTTATGTCAGAGAATGTTTTGCCTATGTTCTCCTCTAGGAGTTTTATGATGTCACATCTTATATTTAAGTCTTTAAGCCATCTTGAGTTAATTTTTGTGTATGGTGTGAGGGTGTGTTATAACTTCATTGATTTCCATGTAGCTGTCCACCTTTCCCAACACCACGTGCTGAAGAGACTCTTTTCTCCATTGTATATTCACACCTCCTTTGTCAAAGATTGATTGACTATAGGTGTGTGGGTTTATTTATGGGCTCTCTATTTTATTTCATTGATCCATATGTCTGTTTTTGTGCAAATACCATGTGGTTTTGATGACTATAGTTTTGTAGTATTGTCTGAAGTCTGGGAGGGTTATTCCTCCTGCTTTGTTCTTTTGCCTCAGAATTGCTTTGGCAATTCTGGGTCTTTTATGACCCAGAATTGGGTTCCATATAAATTTTAGGATTATTTGTTCTAGTTCTGTGAAAAATCTCATGGGTAATTTGATAGGGATCACATTAAATCTGTAGATTGCTTTGGGTAGTATGGCCATTTTAACAATATTAATTCTTCCAATCCAAGAGCCTGGGATACCTTTCCTTTTCTTGAATCATCTTCAATTTCCTCTATCAATGTTTTATAGTTCTCAGAATATGTCTTTCAGCTCCCTGATGAGGTTTATTCTTAAGTATTTTTTTTGATGCGATTTTAAAAAGGATTGTTTTTTTGTATTCCCTTTCTGATATTTCATTGTTAGTGTAAGGAAATGTAACCAATTTCTGTATGTTAATCTTGTATCCTGCTACCTTGATGAATTTGTTTATCAGTTCTAGTAGTTTTTTGTATGGAGTCTTTAGGGTTTTCTATATATAGTATCATGTCATCTGCTTATAATGACAGTTTTACCTCTTCCCTACCAGTTTGAATACCTTTAATTTCTTTTTCTTGTCTGATTGCTGTAGCTAGGACTTCCAATACTATGTTAAGTGAGAGTGGACATCCTTGTCTTGTTCCAGATTTTAGCAGGAAGGCTTTTAGCTTTTCACCATTGAGTATTAATTTGGCTGTGGGTTTGTCATAAATAATTTTTATTATGTTGAGATATGTTCCCTCTATACACACTTTGGTAAGAGTTTTTATTGTGAATGGATGTCAAATTTTATCAAATGCTTTTTCTGCATCTATTGAGATGATCATGTGGTTTTTGTCTTTCCTTTTGTGGATGTGGTGTATCACATTGATTGATTTGCATATGTTGAACCATCCTTGTGACCCTGGGATGAATCAAACTTGATGATGGTGTATGATCTTTTTTATGTGTAGTGGATTCAGTTTGCTAATATTTTTTTTAAAGTTGTTTTTTGTTTTTTGTTTTAATTAATTTATTAATTTATTTATTATTTTTGGCTGTGTTGGGTCTTCGTTTCTGTGAGGGCTTTCTCTAGTTGTGGCAAGCGGGGGCCACTCTTCATCACAGTGCATGGGCCTCTCACTATCATGGCCTCTCTTCTTGCAGAGCACAGGCTCCAGACACGCAGGCTCAGTAGTTGTGGCTCACGGGCCCGGTTGCTCCGCAGCGTGTGGGATCTTCCCAGACCAGGGCTCGAACCCGTGTCCCCTGCATTAGCAGGCAGATTCTCAACCACTGCGCCACCAAGGACGCCCAGTCTGCTAATATTTTGTTGAGAATTTTTGCATCTTTAGTCATCAAAGATATTGGTCTGTAATTTTCTTTTTTGGTAGTGTTTTTGTCTAGTTTTGGTATCAGGGTGATGGTGGCTTCATAGAATGACTTTGGGAGTGCTCCCACCTCTTTAATCTTTTGGAAGAGTTTGAGAATGATCAATATAAGTTCTTCATTGCATGCTGGGTAGAATTCCCCAGTGAAGCCATCTGGTGCTGGACTTTTGCTTGCCAGGAATTTTTTTTTTTTTTTTTAATTACAGATTCCATTTCACTTCTAGTGGTGGGTCTGTTCAAATTATCTATTTCTCCTTGATTCAATTTTGGTGGGCTGTATATTTCTAGAAAGTTGTCCATTTCTTCTAGGGTGTCCAATTTGTTGGCATATAATTGTTCATAGTATTCTCTTAAAGTTTTTTTTTTTCCCGGCAGTATCGGTTTTTATTTCTCCTCTTTCCTTTCTTCTTTTGTTTACTTGGGTCTTCTCTCTTTTCTTCTTGGTGAGCTTGGCCAGAAGTTTGTCAATTTTTTACCCTCTTAAAGAACCAGCTCTTTGTTTTATCAATTTTTTTCTACTGTTTTTTTTTTAATCTCTATTTTATTTATTTCCTCTCTGATCTTTATTATCTCCTTCTTTCTGCTGACTTTAGGTTTTGTTTGTTCTTTTTCTACTTCTTTTAGGTGGTAAGTTAGGTCATTTATTTCAGACTTTCCTTATTTCTGGAGGAAGGCCTGTATCACTATGAACTTCCTCTTAGAACTGCTTTTGCTGCATCCCACAGATTTTGTATGGTTGTGCTTTCATTGTCATTTGTCTCAAGGTATTTTTTTTAATTCCTCTTTGATTTCATCATTGACCCATTGGTTTTTTTTAGTAGCATGTTGTTTAATCTCCTTGTAATCATTTTTTTCTCATTTCTCTTTCTGTGGTTGATTTCTAGTTTCATGCCGTTGTGGTCAGGAAACATACTTGAGATAATTTCTCTCCTCCTAAATTTGTTGAGGCTTGTTTTGTGTCCTAGTATGTGGTCAATCCTAGAGAATGTTCCATGTGCACTTGAAAAGAATGTGTATTCCATTAGTTTTGGGTGTAATATCATGAAAATATCGATTAAGTCTAACTGTTCTATTGTATTGTTTAGGATCTCTGTTGCCTTATTGATTTTCTGTCTGGAGGATCTGTCCATTGATGTGAGTGGGGTGTTAAAACCTCCTACTACTATTGCATTCTCATCAACTTCTCCCTTTACATCTGTTAGTATTTGTTTTATGTATTTGAGTGATCCTATATTATGTGCATATATGTTAACACATGTAATATCCTCTTCTTATATTGATCCTTCTCTCATTATATAGTGTCTTTCTTTATCTTTCTTTGTGGCCTTTGTTTTAAAGTCTATTTTGTCTGATATGAGTATTGCTATCCCTGCTTTCTTGTCATTTCCATTTGCATGAAATACCTTTTTCTGTCCCCTCACTTTCAATCTAGGTGTGTTCTTTGCCCTAAAGTAGGTCTCTTATAGGCAGCATATTGTAGACTCTTGTTTTTTTTATCCAATCTGCCACTCTATGTCTTTTGATTGGAGCATTTAGTCCATTGACATTTAAGGTAATTGTTGATAGATATGTATTTATTGCCATTTTAAACCTCGTTTTCCAGTTGGTTTTGTATTTATTCTTGTTCCTTTCTTTTTCTTTTTGTTCTTCCTTTTGTGGTTTGATGGTTCTCTTTTGTATTACGCTTGTGTTCTCTTCTTTTTGGTTTTTGTGAATGTATTGTATGCTTTTGATTTGTGGTTATCTTATTTTTCAAGTATGTTAACCCATTCCTATATCTACTTGCTTAGACTGGTAGTCATATGAGCTCAAACACATTCTTAAAAAAAATCTACATTTTCTTACTCTCTTCCCCACATTTTATTATCTTGATGCTCTTTTTTACATCTTCATGTATATCCTTCTGCTCTTCATTGTGGTTATCATCACTTTCACAAAATTTTTTAAAAATCTGTGTACTGGCTTAAGTGATTTACTTTCCAATTGTGATTTTCTCTTTCCTATAGATTCTTGCTTCTTTTCTACCTAGAGAAAACCTTTTAATATTTCTTTTAGGATACGTTTAGTATTGCTATATTCTTTTTAGTTTTTGCTTGTCTGAGAAATTCTTTCTCTCTCCTTCTATTCTAAATCATGATCTTGCTGGGTAGAGTATCCTAGGTTGCAGATTTTTCCCTTTCAGGACTTTAAATATATCTTGCTACTCCCTTCTGGCCAGCAACATTTCTGTAGAGAAATCAGCTGCTGGCCTTATGGGGGTTCCCTTGTAACTAACTCTTTTTCTCTTGCTACCTTTAGAATCTTCCCGTTAATTTTTGCCATTTTAATTATAGTATGTCTTGGTGTAGGTCTGTTTGGTCCATCTTGTTTGGGACCCTCTGTGCTTCTGGTACCTAGATATCTGTTTCCTTCTTTAGGTTTGGGAAGTTTTAAGCCATAATTTCTTCAAATACATTTTTGATCCCCTCTTCTCTTCTTCTCTTCTTACCTATTATGTGTAGATTGGCATGCTTTATATTATCCCATAGGCCGTGTATATTGCTTTCATCTTTTTTTTTTTTTTTCATTTTTCTTTCTGCCTGCTGTTCTGATTGGGTGATTTCCATTATTCTATCTTCCAGATCACGTATTCATTCTTCATTATTCAGTTTGCTACTTATTGCCTTTAGCTCAGCTTTCATCTTAGCAAATGAGTTTTCTAATTTTTCTTGGTTCCTCTTTATAGTTTCTAGTTCCTTTTTACGATAATCTGCATTTCTATCAACAGCCTTTCTTAATTCCTTCAGTATTTTTATTACTTCCTTTTTTAACTTGGAGTCTATTAGACTGGAGAGGTCTGTTTCATTGTTTGTTCTTTCAGGAGAATTCTCTTGATCTTTTAATTAGGAATGGTTCCTCTCCTTCACTTTACTTATATTTCTCTTACTCTAGGAGTTTAGGAGAAACAGTTATCTACTGTGGTCTTGGAGAGAGGTTTTTATGTGGGAGCATCCCTGTGTAGCCTTGAATGAGTCTAATATTTTTGGTGTGTGGGCTGCTTTTAGTATGGATGCCTGCTGCATCTTTCCTCAGTGTGTGCTGGACATTTTCTCTTTGGTAGAGGGTGTGACTTGTGTGGTGATGAGAGCCTGCACTGGATATTGAGGGCCTCCTCTTTGTTCTGTGACTGTCATAGTCCTGTCAAGGGCAGGGCCTGCTCCCCAGTTATTGGAGTAGAAGCCCCCAGATCCATTTCTGAGCTGTGGTGTTAGGTAGGCAGGACTAGAGCACTCCTGCTGGGGGACGAGCCACTGAGTATTCCTCCCCTGGAACTGTCCACCAGTGAGTACGCTCTGTGGTGTCGCCTGATACATGTGGTGTGGGCTCACAAAGTACACAGTCCTGCCTCAACTGTGGGAATGCAGGCAGTTGGCCCTGGTGTTCCTCCAGTGTTGTATTCACAAAGCCACCAGCGCAGATCCGTAGGTGCAGATCCACTGAAGTCAAGTACCAGGACCTCAGTAGTCATGCACCTGGACCTGCCATGGGAGCTATGGAAGCAGCCCAGACACGGCCCCACCTCCATGTGTGCACGCCTGCCCGCAAAGCCCACAGCTGCTAATGCCGGACCTGCCCCAGACACGGGAGCACCCGTAGTCCACTCGGATATCCTGCACGCACTGAGTTTACAAAGGCCCCAGTGGCTGTGGTGTAAAGCTGTGGATCGCACAGCCATGGAGAGAGGGCTCAGATTTCAGCCCTGCTTCCTACATCACGCAGCCCCTGGGGATCAGCTCTGATTTCAGCCCCACCTCCACCTGTGGGCAATCCACTGGCTCTTGCACTCTCCCAGAGCTCATAGAGGTGGAGCCACACCCGCTGTGAGCACACCAAGAGTGAGGCTGCTATGGTGGGGGCCCCACTCCTCCCTTCATGCTCTCATTAACAATGGCACTTCACTTCTATGGTGGGCCTGGGCTCCTTCCATGTATACTCCCTGATTGCCACCTGTATCACACTCCAGCCACCTCAGGCTGTCTCTGTGCAGCCAATCCCAATCCTCTCCCTGGGTCTGTCCTTTGAAGTCTGAGTTTCAGCACTCAGCCCCCGCATGCACCAGCAGACATGCGTCTAGGGCTGGGGACAGAAGGGAGCTGGCACAGACCGTCTATACTGGTCTTTCTCTGTTCTGCCTGCTGCAAACCCACTGCTGCACTCTCCTCTGAGCCTCTGAAGCTCCCTTTCTGTCCCAGCTGATCTCTCCACCAGTGAAGCAACTTTCCAGGGTAAGGGAACCTCTCCTCTTTCACAGCTCGTTCCCAGAGAAACAGGTCCTATCCTGATCCTTTTTATTTTTTTTTTCTTTCATCCTACCAAGTTATGTGGTCATCTTTCTTGCAATTCTGGCTGTCTGAGATCTTTTGCCCACATTCAGTAGGTATTCTGTGAGAATGGTTCCACATGTAGATATATTTTTGATACAATTGTGGGAGGAGGTGAGCTCCACCTCCTTCTATTCTGCCATCTTGATTGGAGCCGCCTGCCGTGTGACTTGTTTTAAATGAACCTACACTGACTCCTAGCAATCACTACTACCTGTTTAAAGAAAATACTGTCATCTGTTAAATGGCCATTTTTAACATCTACCAGGAATCAATGCATCCGGCTCTGTGAAACAAGCTGTGGGAGAGTAGGAGAGGTGTCAATAGAAAGATTGCAGCTTAGTTGGTCTGATGCATAGGATTGTGCTGAAAACTGTCTGTGAGCTGATGATGACTATTTTGCAGTGAGTTCTCTACCCAAGAGATGGACTGGGTAGGAAGGCTGTGAGAGCTGTTGGTCACAACACATTTTTCTAAAAAAGGGACTTGGAAAAATAATGGGGAAGAGGAAACCTAAGGAGAAAAAGCAGTTAACCAAAAGGATCACATATTCCTAATTCTATTTTATATTTTCCTTCTAAGTTGAAACTAAAATAGAGGTTAAGCCTATATCTTGCTAAAAGACAGACAGAGAATCTGCTGGGACCATGACATTCAAAACTATAGCAGGAATTATAAAGAAACTCTCCTACAAAATTGAATTCCACATAGGTGAAGAGTAAATTGTATGGGATAAAGTGATAATGCCAAATGGGGACTGTGACATTTCCGTTTAAACTGATGTATAGCAATGATGGTGTTTGTTCTACGGGCTCTGTTGTGACTTAGTCACAGATGATGTGAACCCTCATAGCTGACTGGGAACAAGGAACAAAGGCTCCCCCTCCTGGAGAATCTCTGCACCCTTTTACCTTTCTTTGTTTTTCAATCGAAAGGAAAAAAACGTTTCCATTTCCACTGTCTTATCCAAGAATGTGAGCGTCAGTAAGACCTTAATATTCAGTCCTTTCATTGAGCCAGTCTACTGGCTTACAGTCAAACTGTATCACAACTCACTCTATAATACAGCACGGAAGATCTTCACTACTATCCTCTTAGCACTACTTTTCCATGAAGGACTACTAGACTGGAAGTCATGGCTTTAGTCTGTTAGCCAGGTGGACCAGTTAACGTGACCCCATGATAAGGTAGGTTTAACCACACGGTCACAAGCAATCTTGGACCAAGACAGGCCTCCCATGTGGTGGGAAAGAGCCTGGCCCTGGAGGAGCATCAGGGATCATCTTCTCCCTGTAAGAAGCTCACTTCCAAGAGGAAGAGGGCAGAGCTGAGCTGAAGAGGCCTACATATTCTGCCAAGATTGATGCATCAAGTGAATAACTCCACGTTTCATGGGGCAGAGTGAGAAAACGGGTGGACAGAGAAATGTCACCCTGGTAGAGACCCCTCCATCTGGAAGGCAACATCAGAATGAGGAAAAAACATTGCTCCTCAAAAATACATTAATACAAAGACCCTGAGATGAGAAGGTGGCACACCTGCAGATCTAAAAGAGGGACTAAGAGGCTGGACTACAGAGGTCAGCACAAACTGAAATTAGAGAGAGAAGTTTCTTGCAATCTATACTAAGGATTTTTGTCTTTATTTCAATGTCTTAAGTAATCCTGATAAGATTCTAATTTTAAACGATTACCCTAGCTATGGGGGCAGTGGGGGAGGGGGAGAACAAAGATGGAGGTGACAAAGAACAGACGTGAGAAGACCAATGAGGAGGTCTTTCAGTTAGTACAGATGAGAGATGGTGGGTGGCTTAGACCGGGGTGATGGCAGAAGGGGCAGCAATGAATAATAATAATAACAACAACAACAATAATTATAGCTGATATTTATCAAGCTCTTACTGTGTGTACTGTTCTAAGAGCTTTACATTTCATAGCTCATTTTATCCTCACAACATTCTTATGAAATAGGTATTATTATCCCCATTCTACAGAAGGGAAATCCAAGGTACAGTGATATTAAGTAGTTTACGCAAGATTGCACAGCTTATAAGTAGTGGAACCAAGATTTGAATCAAGGTACTCTGCTTCCAGAGCCCATTCTCTTCACCACTGTGCTTCTCCAGTTCACTGCAAAGCAGATGTCTCTTCTGCTTTCAGAGCAATCAGCCCTTGCTTTCTCCTCTACTCTGTATTTCTGGCCTGCTGTCACTTTCTCGCCAAAGAAATACTGTCATGTCTACCCCCTCCTCTTGAGTCAACCCCCTCAGTAGGAGCCCCAGTTACCTACTGCCTAATGCATGACCACACATCCTTGTACTCCCTTTCAATCCCCCTCAAAGCTCAATATATGCAAATGGTATAGCTAACCACTCCCTTATTTCAGCTCTCCAACAGAAGCAGCAAAAGTCCTTTACATTTGCAACACTGACTACTTGGTGGAGGGGAAGAATAAAGTAAAAAATGATATATTCTTCAAGGGGGCCATCAAATAAAATATTCATAAAATGAGAAGCATTATTTTTTATAATCAGATTTTGTTGTGTAATCATATTGCTTAAGAAAACAAAGCAAATAGACAGTAACAAACACTACTAAACTAGGAAACAGAGCATTTGAGGAGTTTGCCTCAATCCTTCTACTGGCAAAATGGAGCTAATAATATTTCTCATTATATACTTATACAACTGTTGTGGAGATAAGGTGATATCATAGACATGAAAGCATCTTTGCTAAGTTGAAAAAATTATACAAATAGAGGATTTTTGTGAGCAATCCTCAAATAACCCAAATGGGTTTAGGAAATCCAATGTCCTAGGCAGGATAAACCGGGTATGCCATAGTAACAAACAATTCCAGAATCTTCATGGTTTAACATAATAAGGGTTTATTTTTTGCTCATACTACTTGTGCAGCATGAGCCAGCAGGGAGACTCTGCTCATCACAGTTACTCACAATGGACCAGCCACCATCTCAAACGCTTCCAGTTGCAGTACCAGAGGGAAAGAGAGAGTTCTGAAGAGTCTCACACCACAAGTTAATGCTTCAACCCAAATGCTCACAGCTCATTGACCAGAAAGAGTAACCATGTGTCCAAAAGGCAGAAAGCCAGAAACACTAACGGACACCACTAATGGCTATCACAACCAGAAATGGAAACTAACCCTAATATCTGAAGAGTGCAAGACACAACAGCTACAAAAAGTAAATATCAAAAACAAACCTTAGGGCTCCCAATCCAGTCCTGTTTTAATGCCATGTATAAGAGACATTTGACTATTTCCCCCTTCCCCTCAGCTAACAGTGCTCCAAAATTTCTTAGTCCTGTGATCTGGATGGACTTAACTCCCCTCCATAACTCCAGGGTCAAGCCCAGATTAGTTTAAACCAACTACATGGCCCATCCTCTTAATTACAATTTTGATTTCAGGGATTAGCACGTCACTATGTCATGTAATTAAGGTCTTACTAACACTCAGTTCTGGGAATTTGCTGGAGATGTAGGCTTTCTCTCTCTTACTAGATTCCAGTCTGGAAGCAAGTAGCCTTAGCAGTCACTGACAGCATCTCAGGACCATGAGTGGAGGAGGCTGCAAAGAATAAATCCTGCACTGAAGATGCAGGGCCAGGAAATGCAGAGAACAAAACTAGACCAAGCCTCTCCTGGGGCTAGCCCTACCTCCGGACTTTTTAGTTATATGATCTCTCCATGTATGGTATTGTCTAAGTCAATCTGAGTTGAGTTTTCTTTTACACCCAACCAATCGAATGCCAGGTAAGACCGTTAATAATATATACAAGAGCAGTTTACATTTTTATATAATAGTTTACTTTTATCTCTATATTTGCTTTAAACAGTGAGTCATGGAAGGCTGAGCCTAAATGCGTTTGGCGGTTGTCTAGGGACACTGCCTGCGTCTGTGAATCCCACAGGCCAAACCCCAGGAGCTTTCGCAATGAGTACCAAATTTTCAGCACTAGCAAAAGATCTTCCCACATTTGAGGAAACATTTTTATGTCATGACAGGTATAAAAAGTAACGGAGGGATCTTGAGCGGGGGGAAGAGCCTGTTTTTCTTACCAGAAGAGGAGACAGATATAGTATTGTTACAGTACAATCTGGATTCCAGAGAGAGAAATAGCCCTGACTCTTAAGGGAGAGATTATCTCTAAACCATAAAATGAAAACCAAAAAGAGACTGTGCCCACAGACTACTTGCATTAAAAAGGAAGTGGCCTAAAGGCATTTGCACCATGCAGGAAATATGCAAAACGCCCATGTTTATGCAAAGATCCCCAAAGAATGCATGTATGGGGCAAGCAGGCCTGGAGATTGGTTGTCTGGCACCTCACTGGTACCAGGCAGAAGCACAACTCCTCAGTATTAGTCAAATGTCGCCCACTGAGGAGTCTACAGCATTCCAGGGTGGGAGGAATGGAGAGGTGATAATGCTCCTCTTTGAACTATTAAGGGAGGGTCAACCCACAGAAGGGGCTTTACAGAGAGCTGTCGACAAACCTTGGCTACAATCATTATCATCACCACCACCATCACCACCATCAGCAGCAGTATAACATTCTCCTGAGCCTGGGCTCCCCACCATGAACAAAAACTTGTGGGAGTGAAAGAGCAGAGGCCACAATTCCCCCAACGTTCATCTATTCATTCAACCAAGGGCCTTCTATGTGTCAGTCACTGTGTCATTGAGCCAGGACTACAGAAGTGAATAAAGTCCCTACCCTCCTACAGCAAGTTTGCACTTTAGTTGTAGACAGAGGGGCAGACGATAAACTTGTAAACTGATGACACAATTTAAGATAGTGATCAATGCTATGAAGAAAACAGTGAGCAATAGAGCAGGAGCACCTTGCCTGACAAGATTCCCTTAAGAAGCCTGCTTGTTTGGCTTTCCAGGTTAATGCAAACTCAAGATTACGCTATCTGATGAGACGCTGGGGTACCAGTCCCCCAGGGGATGCCCCAAACAGTTCTTCAGGCTATCAGGAAAAAAAATTAAGAAGAACTTCCATAATATATTTTAACAAAAAATTCAAAAGTTAAGGTTCCCTAATGTTTAATGTGCAGATTGTCTTTATTATATATGTATACACATACATAATCATTCAAACATATATACATTTATATAAATACATATATATGTAAATATTATAATTATATATATATATATATATATATATATATATATATATATATATATATACACACACACAGTAAATACGAGTATATTGGGAAAGTTTTCTTTTTACAAGTAGGAAGTATGCTCAAAAAGTTTGAAGACTGTATAGTTTTGCTTGTTATTATTGGTGTATTTGTTTATTAGTTTGGTTGCTCTCTTTCTTTTTAATTACTTTTTAATTTTTTTATTTTAATAATTTATTTTTTATTTTAATAACTTTATTTATTTTTTTTCTTTCTTTCTTTTTTATTTCTTTTCTCCCTTTTCTTCTGAGCCACGTGGCTGACAGGGTCTTGGTGCTCCAGCCAGGTGTCAGGCCTGAGCCTCTGAGGCGGGAGAGCTGAGTTCAGGACATTGGTCCACTAGAGACCTCCCAGCCCCTCATAATATCAATTGATGAGCGCTCTCCCAGAGATATCCGTCTCAGCACTAAGACCCAGCTCCACTGAACGACCAACAAGCTCCAGTGCTGGACAACCCATGCCAAACAACTAGCAAGACAGGAACACAGCCCCAGCCATTGGCAGAGAGGCTGCCTAAAATCATAATAAGGTCACAGACACCCCGAAACACACCACTGGATGCGGTCCTGCCCACCAGAAAGACAAGATCCTGCCTCATTCACCAGAACACAGGCACCAGTCCCCTCCACCAGGAAGGCTACACAACACATTGAACAAACCTTACCCACTGGGGCAGACACCAGAAACAATGGAAAGTACGAACCTGCAGCCTGCGAAAAGGAGACCCCAAACACAGTGAGTGAAGCAAAATGAGAAGACAGAGAAATACACAGCAGATGAAGGCGCAAGGTAAAAACCCACCAGACCAAACAAATGAAGAGGAAATAGGCAGTCTACCTGAAAAAGAATTCAGAGTAATGATAGTAAAGATATCCAATATCTTGGAAATAGAATGAAGAAAATACAAGAAACGTTTAACAAGGACCTAGAACTAAAGAGCAAACAAACAAAGATGAACAACACAATAAATGAAATTAAAAATTCTCTAGAAGGGATCAATAGCAGAATAACTGAGGCAGCAGAACGGATAAGTGACCTGGAAGATAAAATAGTGGAAATAATCACCACAGAGTGGAATAAAGAAAAAAGAATGAAAAGAGTTGAGGGCACTCTCAGAGACCTCTGGGACCCCATGAAATGCACCAACATCGAATTATAGGGGTCCCAGAAGAAGAAGAGAAAAATAAAGGGACTGAGAAAATATTTGAAGAGATTATAGTTGAAAACTTCCCTAATATGGGAAAGGAAAGAGTCCATCAAGTCCAGGAAGTGCAGAGAGTCCCATACAGGATAAATCCAAGGAGAAACATGCCAAGACACATATTAATCAAACTATCAAAAATTAAATACAGCTCTGCCTGACCATCTTCAGGCTAGGACATTGGTCTTCTTCTGCCTTTGGACTCAGACTTGGACTGAAACTTACACCGTTAGCTCTCCTTGTTCTCAGGTCTTTGGACCAGAATTACACCATCGGCTCTCCTGGGACTCCAGCTTGTTGACTGCAGATCTCAGGACTTGTCAGCTTCCATAATTATGTGAAGCAATAGGGGCTCAAAAAAGTGAAGCAAGATCACCCAGAATTAGGAAACAGAACCCATCCTCCCGACTCTTAGCCAAGAGTACACCAGTTGCAAGATGCTATCACCTTTCTACTGTTCGACTTCAAAATTGCAACTGTTCTACATCAGTAAGAACAAAGGTGGGAGGAAGACCCTGAACTTCACCAAGGAGGATAACCCACGTCCAAGGACAGAGGAGAAGCCACAGTGAGACGGTAGGAGGGGCACAATCAGAGTAAAATCTAATCCCATAACTGCTGGGTGGGTGACTCACAGACTGGCGAATACTTATACCACAGAAGTCCACCCACTGGAGTGAAGGTTCTGAGCCCCACGTCAGGATTCCCAACCTGGGGGTCCGGCAATGGGAGGAGGAATTCCTAGAGAATCAGACTTTGAAGCCTAGTGGGAACTGATTGCAGGACTTCGACAGGACTGGGGGAAACAGAGACCCCACTCTTGGAGGGCACACACAAAGTAGTGTGCGCATCGGGACCCAGGGGAAGGAGCAGTGACCCTGGGGGAGACTGAACCAGGCTTACCTGCTGGCGTTGGGGGGTCTCCTGCAGAGGCGGGGGGTGGCTCTGTTTCACTGTGGGGACAAGGACTCTGGCAGCGGAGGTTCTGGGAAGTGCTCCTTGGCGTGAGCCCTCCCAGAGTCTGCCATTAACCCCACCAAAGAGCCCAGGTAGGCTCCAGTGTTGGGTTGCCTCAGGCAAAACAACCAACAGGGAGGGAACCCAGCCCCACCCATCAACAGTCAAGTGGATTAAAGTTTTACTGAGCTCTGACCGCCACAGCAACAGTCAGCTCTACCCACCAACAGAGCCTCCCATCAAGCCTCTTAGATAGCCTCAACCACCAGAGAGCAGACAGCAGAAGCAAGAAAAACTACAATCCTGCAGCCTGTGGACCAAAAACCACAGTTACAGAAAGATAGACAAGATGAAAAGGCAGAGGGCTATGTACCAGATGAAGGAACAAGAAAAAACCCCAGAAAAACAACTAAATGAAGTGGAGATAGGCAACCTTCCAGAAAAAGAATTCAGAATAATGATAGTGAAGATGATCCAGGACCTCGGAATAAGAATGGAGGCAAAGATTGAGAAGATGCAAGAAATGATTAACAAAGACCTAGAAGAATTAAAGAACAAACAAACAGAGATGAACAACACAATAACTGAAATGAAAACTACACTAGAAGGAAGCCATAGCAGAATAACTGAGGCAGAAGAACGGATAAGTGACCTGGAAGACAGAATGGTGGAATTCACTGCTGCGGAACAGACTAAAGATAAAAGAATGAAAAGAAATGAAGACAGCCTAAGAGACCTCTGGGACAACATTAAACGCAACAACATTCGCATTATAGGGGTCCCAGAAGGTGAAGAGAGAGAGAGGACCAGAGAAAATATTTGAAGAGATTATAGTCGAAAACTTCCCTAACATGGGAAAGGAAATAGCCACCCAAGTCCAGGAAGCGCAGAGAGTCCCATACAGGATAAACCCAAGGAGAAACACGCCGAGACACATAGTAATCAAAGTGGCAAAAATTAAAGACAAAGAAAAATTATTGAAAGCAGCAAGGGAAAAACGACAAATAACATACAAGGGAACTCCCATAAGGTTAACAGCTGATTTCTCAGCAGAAACTCTGCAAGCCAGAAGGGAGTGGCATGATATACTTAAAGTGATGAAAGGGAAGAACCTACAACCAAGATTACTCTAGCCGGCAAGGATCTCATTCAGATTTGATGGAGAAATCAAAAGCTTTACAGACAAGCAAAAGCTAAGAGAATTCAGCACCACCAAACCAGCTCTACAACAAATGCTAAAGGAACTTCTCTAAGTGGGAAACACAAGAGAAGAAAAGGACCTACAAAAACAAACCCAAAACAATTAAGAAAATGGTCATAGGAACATACATATCGATAATTACCTTAAACGTGAATGGATTAAATGCCCCAACCAAAAGACATAGACTGGCTGAATGGATACAAAATCAAGACCCATATATATGCTGTCTACAAGAGACCCACTTCAGACCTAGGGACACATACAGACTGAAAGTGAGGGGATGGAAAAAGATGTTCCATGCAAATGGAAATCAAAAGAAAGCTGGAGTAGCTATACTCATATCAGATAAAATAGACTTTAAAATAAAGAATGTTACAAGAGACAAGGAAGGACACTACATAATGATCAAGGGATCAATCCAAGAAGAAGATATAACAATTATAAATATATACGCACCCAACATAGGAGCACCTCAATACATAAGGCAACTGCTAAGAGCTATAAAAGAGGAAATTGACAGTAACACAATCATAGTGGGGGACTTTAACACCTCACTTACACCAATGGACAGATCATCCAAAATGAATATATATAAGGAAACAGAAGCTTTAAATGACACAATAGACCAGATAGATTTAATTGATATATATAGGACATTCCATCCAAAAACAGCAGATTACACGTTCTTCTCAAGTGCGCACGGAACATTCTCCAGGATAGATCACATCTTGGGTCACAAATCAAGCCTCAGTAAATTTAAGAAAATTGAAATCATATCAAGCATCTTTTCTGACCACAATGCTATGAGATTAGAAATGAATTACAGGGAAAAAAACGTAAAAAAGACAAACACATGGAGGCTAAACAATACGTTACTAAATAACCAAGAGATCACTGAAGAAATCAAAGAGGAAATAAAAAAATACCGAGAGACAAATGACAATGAAAACACGACGACCCAAAACCTATGGGATGCAGCAAAAGCAGTTCTAAGAGGGAAGTTTATAGCTATACAAGCCTACCTAAAGAAACAAGAAAAATCTCAAGTAAACAATCTAACCTTACACCTAAAGAAACTACAGAAAGAAGAACAAACAAAACCCAAAGTTAGCAGAAGGAAAGAAATCATAAAGATCAGAGCAGAAATAAATGAAATAGAAACAAAGAAAACAATAGCAAAGATCAATAAAACTAAAAGTTGGTTGAGAAGATAAACAAAATTGATAAGCCATTAGCCAGACTCATCAAGAAAAACAGGGAGAGGACTCAAACCAATAAAATCAGAAATGAAACAGGAGAAGTTACAACAGACACCGCAGAAATACAAAGCATCCTAAGAGACTACTACAAGCAACTTTATGCCAATAAAATGGACAACCTGGAAGAAATGGACAAATTTTTAGAAAGGTATAACCTTCCAAGACTGAACCAGGAAGAAACAGAAAATATGAACAGACCAATCACAAGTAATGAAATTGAAACTGTGATTAAAAATCTTCCAACAAACAAAAGTCTACGACCAGATGGCTTCACAGGTGAATTCTATCAAACATTTAGAGAAGAGCTAACACCTATCCTTCTCAAACTCTTCCAAAAAATTGCAGAGGAAGGAACACTCCCAAACTCATTCTATGAGGCCACCATCACCCTGATACCAAAACCAGACAAAGACACTACAAAAAAAGAAAATTACAGACCAATATCACTGATGAATATAGATGCAAAAATCCTCAACAAAATACTAGCAAACAGAATCCAACAACACATTAAAAGGATCATATACCACGATCAAGTGGGATTTATCCCAGGGATGCAAGGATTCTTCAATATACACAAATCAATCAATGTGATACACCATATTAACAAATTGAAGAATAAAAACCATATGATCATCCCAATAGATGCAGAAGAAGCTTTTGACAAAATTCAACACCCATTTATGATAAAAACCCTCCAGAAAGTGGGCATAGAGGGAACCTACCTCAACATAATAAAGGCCATATATGACAAACCCACAGCAAACATCATTCTCAATGGTGAAAAACTGGAAGCATTTCCTCTAAGATCAGAAACAAGACAAGGATGTCCACTCTCACCACTATTATTCAACATAGTTCTGGAAGTCCTAGCCACGGCAATCAGAGAAGAAAAAGAAATAAAAGGAATACAAATTGGAAAAGAAGAAGTAAAACTGTCACTGTTTGCGGATGACATGATACTATACATAGAGAATCCTAAAACTGCCACCAGAAAACTGCTAGAGCTAATTAATGAATATGGTAAAGTTGCAGGATACAAAATTAATGCACAGAAATCTCTTGCATTCCTATACACTAATGATGAAAAATCTGAAAGAGAAATTATGGAAACACTCCCATTTACCATTGCAACAAAAAGAATAAAATACCTAGGAATAAACCTACCTAGGGAGACAAAAGACCTGTATGCAGAAAACTATAAGACACTGATGAAAGAAATTAAAGATGATACCGACAGATGGAGAGATATACCATGTTCTTGGATTGGAAGAATCAACATTGTGAAAATGAGTATACTACCCAAAGCAATCTACAGATTCAATGCAATCCCTATCAAATTACCAATGGCATTTTTTACGGAGCTAGAACAAATCATCTTAAAATTTGTATGGAGACACAAAAGACCCCAAATAGCCAAAGCAGTCTTGAGGCAAAAAAATGGAGTTGGAGGAATCAGACTCCCTGACTTCAGACTAGACTACAAAGCTACAGTCATCAAGACAATATGGTACTGGCACAAAAACAGAAACATAGATCAATGGAACAAGATAGAAAGCCCAGAGATTAACCCACGCACCTATGGTCAACTAATCTATGACAAAGGAGGCAAAGATATACAATGGAGAAAAGACAGTCTCTTCAATAAGTGGTGCTGGGAAAACTGGACAGCTACATGTAAAAGAATGAAATTAGAATACTCCCTAACACCATACACAAAAATAAACTCAAAATGGATTAGAGACCTGAATGTAAGACTGGACACTATATAACTCTTAGAGGAAAACATAGGAAGAACACTCTTTGACATAAATCACAGCAAGATCTTTTTTGATCCACCTCCTAGAGTAATGGAAATAAAAACAAAAATAAACAAATGGGACCTAATGAAACTTCAAAGCTTTTGCAAAGCAAAGGAAACCATAAACAAGACGAAAAGACAACCCTCAGAATGGGAGAAAATATTTGCAAACGAATCAACGGACAAAGGATTAATCTCCAAAATGTATAAACAGCTCATTCAGCTCAATATTAAAGAAACAAACAACCCAATCCAAAAATGGGCAGAAGACCTAAATAGACATTTCTCCAAAGAAGACATACAGGCGGCCACGAAGCACATGAAAAGATGCTCAACATCACTAATTATTAGAGAAATGCAAATCAAAACTACAATGAGGTATCACCTCACTCCTGTTAGAATGGGCATCATCAGAAAATCTACAAACAACAAATGCTGGAGAGGGTGTGGAGAAAAGGGAACCCTCTTGCACTGTTGGTGGGAATGTAAATTGATACAGCCACTATGGAGAACAATATGGAGGTTCCTTAAAAAACTAAAAATAGAATTACCATATGACCCAGCAATCCCACTACTGGGCATATACCCAGAGAAAACCGTAATTCAAAAAGACACATGAACCCGAATGTTCATTGCAGCACTATTTACAATACCCAGGTCATGGAAGCAACCTAAATGCCCATCAACAGCCGAATGGATAAAGAAGCTGTGGTACATATATACAATGGAATATTACTCAGCCATAAAAAGGAACGAAATTGAGTCATTTGTTGAGAAGTGGATGGATCTAGAGACTGTCATACAGAGTGAAGTAAGTCAAAAAGAGAAAAACAAATATCGTATATTAATGCATGTATGTGGAACCTAGAAAAATGGTACAGATGAGCCGGTTTGCAGGGCAGAAGTTGAGACACAGATGTAGAGAATGGACATATGGACACCAAGGGGGGAAAACTGCGGTGGGGTGGGGATGGTGGTGTGCTGAATTGGGCGATTGGGATTGACATGTATACACTGATGTGTATAAAATTGATGCCTAATAAGAACCTGCAGTATAAACAAACAAACAAACAAAACAACTAATACTGAACTTTCATTGGGTTATTTGTATGGAAATATGTTAATATAAATGTTTCAGACATTAAAAAAAAAAAATTAAATACAAAGAAAAAATATTGAAAGCAGCAAGGGAAAAGCAACAAATAACATACAAGGGAATCCCCATAAGGTTAACAGCTGATCTTTCAGCAGAAACTCTGCAAGCCAGAAGAGTGTGGCAGGGCATATTTAAAGCGATGAAAGGGAAAAACCTACAACCAAGATCACTCTACCCAGCAAGGATCTCATTCAGATTCGACGGAGAAATTAAAAACGTTACAGACAAGCAAAAGCTAAGAGAATTCAGCACCACCAAACCAGCTTTACAACAAATGCTAAAGGAACTTCTCTAGGCAGGAAACACAAGAGAAGGAAAAGACCTACAATAACAAACCCAAAACAATTAAGAAAATGGTCATAGGAACATATATATCGATAATTACCTTAAATGTAAATGGATTAAATGTTCCAACCAAAAGATGTAGACTGGCTGAATGGATACAAAAACAAGACCCATACATATGCTGTCTACAAGAGACCCACTTCAGATCTAGGGACGCATACAGACTGAAAGTGAGGAGATGGAAAAAGATACTCCATGCAAATGGAAATCAAAACAAAGCTGGAGTAGCAATTCTCATATCAGACAAAATAGACTTTAAAACAAAGACTATTACAAGAGACAATGAAGGACACTACATAATGATCAAGGGATCAATCCAAGAAGAAGATATAACAATTGTAAATATTTATGCGCCCAATATACGAGTACCTCAATACGTAAGGCAAATGCTAACAGCCATAAAAGGGGATATTGAAAGTAACACAATCATAGTAGGGGACTTTAACACCCCGCTTGCACCAATGGACAGATCATCCAAAATGAAAGTAAATAAGGAAACACAAGCTTTAAATGACACATTAAGCAAGATGAACTTCATTGATATTTATAGAACATTCCATCCAAAAACAACAGAATACACTTTCTTTTCAAGTGCTCATGGAACATTCTCCAGGATAGATCATATCTTGGGTCACAATTCAAGCCTTGGTAAATTTTAAAAAAACTGAAATCATATCAAGTATCTTTTCTGATCACAGCGCTATAAGACTAGATATCAATTATAGGAAAAAATCTGTAAAAAATACAAACACATGGAGGCTAAACAATACACTACTAAATAAGCAAGAAATAACTGAAGAAATCAAAGGGGAAATCAAAAAATACCTAGGAACAAATGACAATGAAAGCACGATGACCCAAAACCTATGGGATGCAGCAAAAGCAGTTCTAAGAAGGAAGTTTATAGCAATACAATCCTACCTCAAGAAACAAGAAACATCTCAAATAAATAGCCTAAACTTACACCTAGAGCAATTAGAGAAAGAAGAACAGAAAAATCCCAAAGTTAGCAGAAGGAAAGAACATAAAGATCAGATCAGAAATAAATGAAAAAGAAATGAAGGAAATAATAGCAAAGATCAAAAAAACTGAAAGCTGGTTCTTTGAGAAGATAAACAAAATTGATAAACCATTAGCCAGACTCATCAAGAAAAAAAGGGAAAAGACTCAAATCAATAGAATTAAAAATGAAAAAGGGGAAGTAACAACTAACACTACAGAAATACAAAGGATCATGAGAGAATACTACAAGCAACTATATGGCAATAAAATGTACAACCTCGAAGAAATGGACAAATTCTTAGAAAAGAGCAACCTTCAGAGACTGACCCAGGAAGAAATAGAAAATATAAACAGACCAATCACAAGCACTGAAATTGAAACTGTGATTAAAAATCTTCCAATAAACAAAAGCCCTGGACCAGATGGCTTCACAGGTGAATTCTATCAAACATTTAGAGAAGAGCTAACACCTATCCTTCTCAAACTCTTCCAAAATATAGCAGAGGGAGGAACACTCCCAAACTCATTCTACGAGGCCACCATCACTCTGATACCAAAACCAGACAAAGATGTCACAAAGAAAGAAAACTACAGGTCAATACCACTGATGAACATAGATGCAAAAATCCTCAACAAAATACTAGCAAACAGAATCCAACAGCACATTAAAAGGATCATACACCATGATCAAGTGGGGTTTATCCCAGGAATGCAATGATTCTTCAATATACACGAATCGATCAATGTGGTACACCATATTAACAAATTGAAGGAGAAAAACAATATGATCATCTCAATAGATGCAGAAAAAGCTTCTGACAAAATTCAACACCCATTTATGATAAAAACCCTCCAGAAAGTAGGCATAGAGGGAAATTACCTCAACATAATAAAGGCCATATATGACAAGCCCACAGCCAACATCATTCTCAATGGTGAAAAACTGAAACCATTTCCACTAAGGTCAGGAACAAGACAATGTTGCCCACTCACCACTATTTTCAACACGGTTTTGGAAGTTTTAGCCACAGCAATCAGAGAAGAAAAAGAAATAAAAGGAATCCAAATCAGAAAAGAAGTAAAACTGTCACTGTTTGCAGATGACATAATACTATACATAGAGAATCCTAAAGATGCTACCAGAAAACTACTAGAGCTAATCAATGAATTTGGTAAAGTAGGAGGATACAAAATTAATGCACAGAAATCTCTTGCATTCCTATACACTAATGATGAAAAATCTGAAAGTGAAATTAAGAAAACACTCCCATTTACCATTGCAACCAAAAGAATAAAATATCTAGGAATAAACCTACCTAAGGAGACAAAAGACCTGTATGCAGAAAACTGTAAGACACCAATGAAAGAAATTAAAGATGATACAAACAGATGGAGAGATATACCATGTTCTTGGATTGTAAGAATCAATATTGTGAAAATGACTATACTACCCAAAGCAAACTACTATCAAGATTCAATGCAATCCCTATCAAACTACCAAAGGTATTTTTCACAGAACTAGAACAAAATATTTCACAATTTGCATGGAAACAAAAAAGACCCCGAATAGCAAAAGCAATCTTGAGAAAGAATAAAGGAGCTGGAGCAATCAGGCTCCCAGATTTCAGACTATACTACAAAGCTACAGTAATCAAGACAATATGGTACTGGCACAAACAGAAATATAGATCAATGGAACAGGATAGAAAGCCCATAGATAAACCCACGCATATATGGTCACCTTATCTTTGATAAAGGAGGCAAGAATATACAATGGAGAAAAGACAGCCTCTTCAATAACTGGTACTGGGGAAACTGGACAGCTACATGTAAAAGAATGAAATTAGAACACTCACTAACACCATACACAAAAATAAACTCAAAATGGATTAAAGACCTAAATGTAAGGCCAGACACTATCAAACTCTTAGAGGAAAACATAGGCAGAACACTCTATGACATAAATCACAGCAAGATCCTTTTTGACCCACCTCCTAGAGAAATGGTAGTAAAAACAAAAATAAACAAATGGGACCTAATGAAACTTAAAAGCTTTTGCCCAACAAAGGAAACCATAAATAAGACGAACAGTCAACCCTCAGAATGGGAGAAAATATTTGCAAATGAAGCAACTGACAAAGGATTAATCTGCAAAATATACAAGCAGCTCATGCAGCTCAATATCAAAAATACAAACAACCCAATCCAAAAACGCGCAGAAGACCTAAATAGACATTTCTCCAAAGAAGATATACAGATAGCCAACAAACACATGAAAGGATGCTCAACATCACTAATCATTAGAGAAATGCAAATCAAAACTACAATGAGGTATCACCTCACACTGGTCAGAATGGCCATCAGCAAAAAGTCTACAAACAATAAATGCTGGAGAGTGTGTGGAGAAAAGGGAACCCTCTTGCACTGTTGGTGGGAATGTAAATTGATACAGCCACTATGGAGAGCGGTATGGAGGTTCCTTAAAAAACTAAAAATAGAACTACCATATGACCCAGCAATCACACTATGGCATATACCCTGAGAAAACCATAATTCAAAAAGAGTCATGTACCACAATGTTCATTGCAACACTATTTACAATAGCCAGGACATGGAAGCAACCTAAGGGTCCATCGACAGATGAATGGATAAAGAAGATGTGGCACATATATACAATGGAATATTACTCAGCCATTAAAAGAAAAGAAACTGAGTTATTTGTAGTGAGGTGGATGGACCTAGAGACTGTCATACAGAGTGAAGTAAGTCAGAAAGAGAAAAACAAATACCCCATGCTAACACATATATATGGAATCTAAAAAAAAAAAACGTTTCTGAAGAACCTAGGGGCAGGACAGGAATAAAGACGCAGACGTAGAAAATGGACTTGAGGACACGGGGAGGGGGAAGGGTAAGCTGGGACGAAGTGAGAGAGTGGCATGGGCATATATACACTACCAAATGTAAAACAGATAGCTAGTGGGAAGCAGCCGCATAACACAGGGAGATCAGCTCAGTGCTTTGTGACCACCTAGAGGGGTGGGATAGGGAGGGTGGGAGGGAGACGCAAGAGAGAGGGGATATGGGGATATATGTATACCTATAGCTGATTCACTTTGTTATACAGCAGAACCTAACACACCATTGTAAAGCAATTGTACTCCAATAAAGACGTTAAAAAAATTTTTTTTTGAAGATTGTCAGACTAAACATTGTCATGGTCAAAGGAAATAAGACCCATGTGTCACCAAGACTTGGACACAGAATGGAGAACGTGTGACTGTGTGTGTAATGGTGTCTCCGTGTCACACAATGACACCAGCTAACAGGTATTGTTTCCTTACATATGCCAAGCACTGTGCTGAACACTGTACATACATCATCTCAGGTAATCTAAAAATTCAGGGAGCTGTTACAATTTCAGCACCATTTTACAGATGAAGAAACTGAGGCTCAGAGCAGTTCCAAGGGTTGCCCATAAGAGTTATGCTTCATAGAGTCATGTGTTCTCCCAAATGGTATGTTTTTCCTGGGAAATGAGTCAGAAACAAGGAGTCCTTAGACTCTCTCTTGATCAATGAACTCACTGACCCTCGTAGAACATTCTTCAGCTGGTGAAGAAAAGAGTCTCCCTAAACTAAAGCACAGTGAAGTGTGCACACTAATCCAATCAGCTAGAGTAGTCGCTTTCAGCCTTTTCAATCTAGGGAGAATGTCACAGGGCTTGTCTAGGGAGTGTCATTTCCCATCTAGACCTCAGAATCACAGACAGTGGCAGCAAGCTTTCAGAATGGTCTCAGTCTCGCCCCAAAGCAATCTGCCTGACAATGTCATAAACCTTGTTCTGTTTTCCACTCTCAGGCCTTGGTTTAGTGTTCCAGCATCTTAAAGACTGTTCTAGAGCTAGTAAGTGGCCTATGAATAGTAATATATCTACAAAAAACTAATATTGGACAATTACCAGGGGAACAAAATAAATTTCCCTCTGACATTAATTTAATCACACTAATTTTTTTTTCTCCAGGGTGTTTAGATGCATACAATATAAAAGACTTTTAAATCGTTCCAGATAAAATGTTAACTTTTCTATTGTGACTTCTGAAAAAGGACTAAAAATGCTCTTAAAATTATACAGAGGGAGACAGATCTAGTATACGCCTTCTCCAGAGAGATAAGAGGTAAAACAAAAGAAAGGCATAGAAAAGAAAAAAGAAGTCAAATGTTGTATTTCAGTGGGACTTTCACAGGGCATCCCTAATGATTTGTTCGTCTGCTAGTTCTGCTTTTCCAAAGTTCTTCTATGCCCCCCCCTTGAAAGTCTGCTATCTGCTGGGGAGCAGGCCTTCAGCTTTGGCTCATTGCTTCATCTCAGTCTAGGGCTTTAGAGGCCTTGGACGACCAAAGTGGGCATTTCTTTGAGTTGATGTGGGGCTGGCTTGCTGAACTACAACGGCGCCTTTGGATAACTTAGTGCATACAAACCGCTTTGTTTATTAGGACTAAAAATTAGACCATGTAGTACAATCCGGGAACTAGGCCAAATTTCAGGCAGGACCTCAGCATTTATGACAATAACAAAGGCACAGTGGAAAAGTCCAGTTAATGAGGAAAGGCACCCATAAAGAATTTCCCAAAGGGCCAAGGGGTTATAATAACATACTACATATAGTCTAATCCTTCCTAAGACTCTACCTCTTATACTAGGGTTCTACACAAATAACACCAGCTCTGGGGAAGTATGCTATTTTCTCCTGAACCCCTGAGGATCAGATGAGAAATGTGTGCAGCTCTGAGTTCTCACCCTCTGCAGGATGCTGGGGCAACTGGGACCCCTGGCCAATTCATGGAGGTGTCCTCCTCCAACATTCTAGGCTTTCCTGGCCTCCAGCCCATTCTCATTCAGGGTAGGATGATAAATCTAAATTTAGACAAACACACACTACCTGGCTTTGTGATTTTGTTGTTGTTGTTGTTGAGTGGTGCTTGTTTGGGAATAAAGATATTGAAGGAAAAGAACAGAGGACAAGTTGGGAAAGAGGGAAGGAAAATTGTCTACATGGAATGGGGGAAGAGAGAGGCTTTAAAACCATCTTCTATCATTAAAACACAATAACAATAATTTATAAATAAATGGAAGTGTCGATCTTTTATTTTTTTGTGATATTTAATGAGTTTTCATCAAATTTGCAAGTTTTGCTTAGGATGGCTTAGGTTAAAATAAAGACTAAATTTGCTTCTGGTAATTGGCAATGGGATCCCCTAATGACATACATCAAAGTAGGCAGGTGTCCTCTGTAGGAGCTGACAAATAGATTCATTAAGAAGCTCAAGCTAGTGCTGAGCAGAACAAGAGCTGCCAAGATGTGAACAGAGAAAATGCACAGTGGTTTCAAATGTGAGTCTCCAATCAGAACTCACTAGGACATATGGGGAGGGAGAAAGGTAAGCTGGGACAAAGTGAGAGAGTGGCATGGACATATATACACTACCAAATGTAAGATAGATGGCTAGTGGGAAGCAGCCGCAGAGCACAGGGAGATCAGCTCAGTGGTTTGTGACCACCTAGAGGGGTGGGATAGGGAGGGTGGGAGGGAGGGAGACACAAGAGGGAAGAGATGTGGGGATATATGTATATGTACAGCTGATTCACTTTGTTATAAAGCAGAAACTAACACACCATTGTAAAGCAATTATGCTCCAATAAAGATGTTATTTAAAAAAAAAAAAAAACTCACTAGGACAGATACACTAAGTTTCTGAACTGATTTGCAACTGAGCTGCTTCTCAGAGGAGCAATTCCAAGAACCAGGCTCCAGGGCAAGTTACAGTGGGCATTTATTTATTTAGTAGTTAATGATCCACCCGTGCATCCTAGCTGGGGAGGCCAGCTAGGAACTGTACAACAGGGTACAAAGCTGCTTTGAAACAAAGCAGACCAGATCCTTTCCCCTGCTCCCTGATAAATGAATGGATGAATAAATGAGGGGCTCCCAGCTGCAGCACCCATACCTTCTCCAACATCTCATCCCACATCCTTCAAATTCCTCTTCCACATTCCTCCTCCTGATTCACTCCACCTGGGGTAAGTGTGCAACAGCAAAGGTCACCCAGACCCTTATACAAATGTGCTGGTTTGGGGGAGGAAGAAGCCAGAGAGGTTGATGGATTTGGCAGAACAGAATCAGGAGGCATTTCGTGAGAATGGAAGACTGTGCTCTGTGTCCCTCCCATGGAGGGTCACCAGTGGCACCAGAAATAGGACAAGGAATTTGAAGGGAATAAAGGAGGAAAAACCTAAAGGTGTGACTATGGCATGTAGCCTGAAGCCTTTTCGGGAAACCGGTTTTCCCAAAATGGTTACTGTTTATAACAACAAAGGATATCAAACCCATTTCAGATATTATCTTCCCTCAATAGTCCCTTCCAGTGAGATGATTTGCTTATATACTCAGTAAGGAAAGTGACATCCAGAAAGCCAGAAAACACTTGCATAGGCCATGCCAGAGTCAAGGCCCATGGCACAACGCAGGCTTCTAGGAAATTTTCTGGTTCCAGACCTGAAGAAAAGCCCCCAGGGGCCTGTGGTTTAGCTCCTTGAAGGTTGATATGAATGAGTCTTATCTACCTCTATGTACCTCACCCCTGTGCCAAGAGCAGAGCAATTCCTCAGTAATTTTTGTCCCTAGTAATTTAATTTGTAATAATACTTAAAAATTTTTAATAATAGTTGTGTTTTTTAAATAAGTGCACGAATAAACGAACAAATAAGAAGTTCACTGTTGCAATGATCCAGAGAAACCTTCTACCAAAAAAAAAGTTCACACCTATTAGTATATGCCTGGCAATGTGCTAGGCATGGGGTAGGGGGTGAAGGAGGATACAGATGCATCACTTTGTGTTAAACACTGTTCTCTGGCCACTGTCCTCCATTACAACCCTAATACCCAGGGAAAACAACACATTAATTTCTAACATGTCAAGGTGAGGAGGATATCCTTCCTATGAGAAAGATCTAGGAAACAAGAAAGCACCAGGCAACTAGGCAGACATGGGGAGTAAGATGTGGGCAGGCGAGCTTGAAAGCAGAAGATGTGACACAGTCCACCCATAACTAGCTTCAGCTGAAAGCACTTCACTTACCATTAGCATATAATTGAGGAAGGGGCTTATCACAACCTATCACTGCGAATTCAAACTGGATTTTGCATTTGTGACAAAGCCCCACAGTTTCCCTGAAAATGCCACTGAAATAAGACAAGTTTCTGTTGCAAAATTACAACATAAAATACTTTCAACATATGCCTTCTTACTCATGACAGACACACACAACCATTTTGACAGGAGCTATTGTACAGAAGAAGGAAGAGGCAGAGAACAGAAGGAAAGGGAGGGAGGAAGGCAGACATGTCATAAAGAAAGGAGTTACATATGGAAGAGGACAAATCAAACCCCAAACTTCAGATGCAGAGATTAAGAAGGAAGAGCCTCCTTGCATACCTTGTTTCAGGAAATCTTCAAGAGCTTCTTGAAGACCTCTTCCCCCCAAATCTAAGTCATATTCACCATAAAGAAACAACAATCCAATTAATAAGGACTGGGTAAATGCCAACTGTCCCAGAAGATAACTGAAAAAGGAAAAAGGGAGGTCTTGGAGTCCTGAATCTGAAAGGTGGCTCTACATTTTACCAACTAAGTGGCCTTGGAAAAAAATTTTAGTCCCACCAATCTTCAGTTTCCCCATCTGTAAAATGTGAGTAATAATATTTACCATGCAGAGTTGGGAAGATCATATGAGGTAATGCATATAAAAGCACTAGCACTGTGCTTCCTAATTAAATACTTTTTCCCCTCCTCACCTCTTTGCTCTTGCCAGAATCTTCAGGGCACCCCTAACTGAAATAAGAATAGAGGATCTGTCCAGTGCTTCTGAAACTCAAATGTGTATATGAATCATTTGGGTTCAAATGCAGATTCTGACTCAGTAGTTTTGTGATGTGGCCTGAGATTCTGAATTTCTAACAAGCTCCAGGGGAGAAGATGATGCTGATTAGAGGCTCGCTTTTCAAGAAGCAAAGTATTAAAAAGCCTCTAAGAGTTTTGATAAATACAAATTTCTATGATATAAGAAAGGTACATGTATTTTTCAAAAGGCTGTGCAAATAATTTAGTGAAATTCGTACATATCCAAAAAAGTCCCATTTGTCCACTATAGATGAGGAACCTTGTGAGATACTTGATTTCACCAGTAGACTATGGAGTGGAATCAACATCAGAGCTAAAACACTGAAATGCCTTACACCACTGCTTAGACTATAGAAAGAAAATGTCCTTTTGACTCAGCTGAAGATATTTTTCTAGATTTCTCATTCAATCCTTAGAAAAATACATTGGATGAAAATTAAAATCAGAGATTCTTCATGCATTTTCAGTTAAAGCTCTGGCAAATAAAAAGATCAGATCAAGCATTAAGTTGGAAAACAAAAGACCGTGGAAGAAATTCCACAGGTATGCGGAGGCACGGGGGAGCATGGCAGGAAGAGAAGGGGAAGAGGGCAGGAGGAACCCTTTTTTAAAAATGAAAAAATGCAAAATGTAAAAAAACTGACCATTTGCACAGGAAATAACATATAGGCCCTGTATAGGTTCAGGAATTTATTTATAATTATTTGTTCATAAAGCATAAATACAGAACTATTCCTAATGTCAAAATACTTTAGTTATTTTTAATAATCACACATATAAAATTCACATTTGAATTAAACAAACAAAAAAAATTTAACTGCCTTTCATACTCAAAACATTCAATTCCAGAATAACCTAGAACTTTTGAAGGAGCACATCATTTTCTTCAGTCAGTTTAGGTTTAGATGGACTTAAAGGGGACTGGTACTGGGCTTTCTGAGTAGCCAATGATTCCACAAATCCAGACAAGGGTTCAAAGTGCAGTGCAAATTAGTAAGTTTCCAAATCAAGTTAGACCATTTTTATACTATATAAATGCAACATGGTATATTTTTCAAAAGACATTTGTTAACAACATGAACAAGTTTTTTAAAAAGAATTTATCTCACAAAACACCGAGCTGATCTCCCCATGCCATGCGGCTGCTTCCCACTAGCTATCTATTTGACATTTGGTAGTGTATATAAGTCCATGCCACTCTCTCACTTCGTCTCAGCTTACCCTTCCCCCTCCCCGTGTCCTTAAGTCCATTCTCTACGTCTGCCTCTTTATTCCTGTCCTGCCCCTAGGTTCTTCATAACCATTTCTTGGGGTTTTTTTGGTTTTTTTTTTTAGATTCTATACATATGTGTTAGGCATAGGGAGGGTGGGAGGGAGACGCAAGAGGGAGGAGATATGGGGATATATGTATATATATAGCTGATTCACTTTGTTATAAAGCAGAAACTAACACACCACTGTAAAGCAATTATACTCCAATAAAGATGTTAAAAAAAAAAGAACTTATCTCTTATTAGAAAATTATCTCCCTTACCCAGATATAGTGAAAACATTAATTGTTAAGTCTAACGCCATTCAATTTTATACTTAATATTACAATGTCTTGTACTGTTATTTCATTTCTGTATATAAAATAATCTCAAAATCCCAAGGGGATAGTAAATCCCTGAGGAGCTAAGACCCTACCTTATACTTTTTTAAGTCTCTAAAGGATTTAACAAAGTGATAAACAATTCCTAATTACTCAATACAAGCCTGATAAACCCAATTTTTTTAAATGCAAAATAATACATGAGGGAAATGCAATTCCATTTATCAGAACAAACAGGAGCTAATGTAATTGTTAGTAATTCACAACACAAACAAGTAATTTCCAGTACGTAACTTCGAGAAGTACATTTGCCAGAGAAAGATAGGCCCTAGCATAAATATAGATTTTTCACATTTTTTAGCATAACATCTTTGTGCAGTTCATTAACTTTTCCATATCAGAGAGTGAGGGAGAAGAAAAAAAATCAAACATTCTTTTAGCTTATTTTCTCACCTAGAAAAGTCTGAGCAGTGCTTTCTCTGCCAGACATTATGAAGTCCAGCCCATTTGTGCTCCTAAACTCACAAATGTCTTGCTTATAACAATGGCGTTTTTGTGGCATTTGGCCTACAAGAGTGTTTAAAATATTGCAGCACAGCACTTTGTGGTTTGCAAGAATCATAGAAACATGACTTGGAAAGGAATCTTCAAAGTTCAATTATTCATTCCATCCTTCTGCTTCCATATAAAAGTTATCTAAACCAGCAGTATAATAGATTTAATATTTTTTAAAAGGCTCTCTGCTTTTTAAGATAGAGAGCAATAATATAGCATAATTAAACAAAAATTGGGTTGGCAGCCAGGACAGTTAATTATAGAAATCAGAAACTAGTTAAGGCAACAAGACATAATTATTAATGGCCCAATGGCAACCTGTTGGGAGGTATGATACGGCACATGACTCTGTCCTCAACTGTGTTGTGCTCAATATTTTAATTAAGAGCTTATATTGGTGACTCTTAACCTGGTTGCTCATTAGAACCACATGGGGAGATTTTTTTTTTTTTAATACCAATGCCTGGACTCCACCCCCCAGAGCCTCTATTTTGATTGGCGCATTGGCTTAGAATTCAGTGAAGATGCAGAAGACATGTACGTAAGTCCACATGTGACACAGCAGAGTAAGGCCTGTTCTATGACAAGCAAGATGCAGAGACAAATGTGGCACAGTCCTGATCATTAATAATGAAAATGAGATTAATAGGAGTCAACAATCACCAAAAAGCCAGAGCAATCTTGGGCTGCATTAATAATCCTTCTACTTCAAGCTGATCAAATAACTTTTGGGATATTGCTTGACTTTGGAGCAACCCACTTTAAGAAATGATAGCAGAGCTGAAGCTCTTTGAAAAGAAAGGGAATTGGAGATGATTGTTCTGGAGACTAGTCTACTCAGTGAGCCAAACATCAGAAGGGTTGTCACATGAAATAGGAGACACATTTGCTCTGCTTTGGCCTCAGAAGAAAAACTAACCCAATGGCTAATAAAGCAAAAGAAGACCAATTTGGATCAAATGATGGACAAACTGTCTAATGATCAAAACTATGCAAAGACAGAAAAGGCCCTTTTCAGAAGTGGTGTGTTTTCCTCCTCTAGAGGGATACAAACACAGACTGGATATGTCATCACTAAAAATTCTGTGGAGAGAAGTTGGTGGAAAAGCTTTAAAGGATAATTCTATGCTGAGATTCTATGATGAACTTCAGCTAACTTCCTTACTGTACCAGTCAGGCTTTCCCATTTGTATAAAACAATTCCTCTTCCATGCACTTTTGGGCTATTGGGACAGAATGATGTCACCACCTGCAGCATATCTAGATTGTACCTGGACAGCCACATCTATAATGAGGTGACCTTGATTCACAGCAAACTTTACAACCAAAGAGCACACGTAAAACCCAGAACAACTAGGGCTGCTAGAGATGTCAAATCAGGGTATCAGCAGGTAGAGATTTAGATCACCGATCTAGATATAAGAATCTGATTGCTGTTCTGTGCTTCAAAGAACAGTCTCTCACCATTCAAGCCAGAACATTCTTACAAAGATATACACACATTCTTATAACTACAACCCTTCCTACATGCACATAAACATGCAACACGCAAACATTTATATATATGGCCCCTAATCAACTCCTAGTATCATTTTTAAATTAACTCCAGATTTAACTTTAATGCCTAAATAGTTTACTTTTGTAAGACACTGCATATAGAAAGTCAGATATAAAATTCAACAGTAACCTGAGCACAGGTTTTATAACAGTAGACATGAATTTGAGACTACATTGTTAACACAAATGATTTGATTAATCTTTCCACTACAGAACATAAAATGTGATAGTTACTATCTTTTAATAATATGAATCACAGAAACAAACTATCTGGTCCAGTAAAGAAAATTACAAAACTGTGTTAAAAACCTTGATACCGTTGGGGTTGTGGTTTTTCCGTTAGCCTCTCAACTGTTACTGAACTTGCCCAATGTTATCCACGTGATTGATTTATGGATTACTTTCATAAACCATTTTCCAACAAAGGAAACTGCAGTTGTAGTTCTTGCTTCACACAGAAGGTTACTTTCCTTCCTGCTCCATCTTTTCATTTCTCAGTCTTAGTTTAAATCTGTCCCACCACAGCGAGGCTACAGCAGAGCTCCAAAATTCTAACACCAAAATTAACTTATTTTAACTCTTAATTCAAATTACACATTGTTTGGAAACTTTTAAATTTTATATCATTGCAATGAATAAAGTAAAAGTAAAATAAATAAATAAATAAACCTAATCTACATGGCTTTATTTGAAACTTACTTCACAGAACAGATGGAACGGAACTAGTTTATGAGGATGCTTAAATTATCTCAAGCCTGGAACAGGTAAATGACAAACACTTCAGAGTTTCAGAGCTTAACTGGATTTTTTAATTACCTTAATGTGCCATTTTAGAAAGTTTAGGAATAGGAATTCAGAGGCTAAAGCAAAAGATTAAAACAGATCAACCAGATCAAGGAAACAAAAAAATCAGACAAATGCTTAGCCAAAGAATAACACTATTTAAATAAATCAGATGTCAAAAAGATAAAACATTTATACTTTTAAAATCCTGAATCCAGAATGAAAATGAATTTGAGAGATGTCCAAAAATTATCTTTTCTCTTCAAGTAATTATTTATAAAGAAAGATAAAAACCTCTGTCATGTAGAACGTAGAATAATTTACACGGATATTAACAGAACCCAAAACAGAAGGCATTTCAATGTTTGCTAAAAAGCCATTGTTACTATAGTAACGTCGCAATACAAAACACGCAACAACCAACAACCAGAAACCGATAACAAATGCAAGTTACTGGCACTTTCCACAACTAATTCGAGCTCGGTCACAGAGTTTGTCATCATCTGTACTCTTTGGTTGGTGCAGAAATTGCTTTGATTATCAGGCTTCTTGGTGAGGATCTACAGCATGTTGGCAGTGCAACTATGCTGCTCATGAAAAAAGAAAGAGAAATCCAAATTTTCCATCAGGCCAAGGATTAAAGCAGGACTAGGATGTGTCCCAGCATGTGGATATGCCAAGAGTCTCCCAAAGAAAATGTTTAGAGTTTTACCTTCCCACAGGCTTTTTGTACTTGGATAGTCAAAACGTCAGAAAATTGATTCAAAAATGTTTCACTTCATTTCAATGAGCCTGAAAGCTTAAAAACTATTTCTCCTAGCTTTAAGCACCTGCTTCCAATGGATATCCCTAATCTACAACTCTAACCCCACCCAAGTTACATTCCATATTAACCTGGGCATTTCAATTTGGATATCGAATCTATTTAATCCCAAGTGCTAATAACATCCTTTTTCACTCTGTTGACTACTCAGCTCCTGAGAGCCTATTACCTCATATTCAAATTCTTTTTTTAAACAGTCAGGTCTCACCTACCTGAACTATCATTTCCCATGACACACTCTAATTCCCATGAGTTAGGTTGGACTTCGGGACTTTGCTCCTGTCTCTCGTTCCTAACAGCGGTGGTACAAATAAACAAACGAGGCTCGAATCATTTCCCTTTTCCTCTGGTGACACTTCCTCAAATACTTCACTCACCCTTCATTCCCCTAACACTTAACAGGCCACAACACACATGTAAAATTTAGCATTACCTTTTCAGTATTACCTATTGTCAAATTCGTTCTTATGTCCTGGTCTTCTCTTCTGGAGTAGATTATACATGCTCCTTGAAGGTGGAAAGCAAAATTTATACCCGCTTCTTTAATAACCCTGGTAGCACTCAACACATTGCCAGTCTAAGCAATAGGGCCTTCTAGCATGCAGTTTGGGGCCCACCTAAATATACCCTGCCCATCCCAGTTTCCTCTTCTACTCCTTTGAGCTTCACACTCTTTTTGTTCATGGCCTCAAAACCTCTTTGGAAAGTGATTAAGTCAAGAAACACACATGTTACTAGGCATAGAGCAGGCACATTGTGAACATACTGAATTTTAAAAATCATTTCTATTAAAAAAAGGGACTAGGACTCATCGATTCACCCACAGACACAGGAATACAGGTTTTATTGTTATGCCAGTCTGGTCTCAGAGAAACACAGACACATCATTACAATGTGGATCTAAAGAGGTCCGGTGACTGTCCAAGCTCACACACCCAGAATCATGGTGGGCCATAATTTTTTACTCCACTCAAACCACTGATTCTGAGTTAAAAGAGAAGTGACTGTGGAAACAAAGAAAGCCCCATTTAAGTGGGTGGGAGGGACATGGAAGGGGCTCATGCTGAAGGGCATCTTGGTGGCATCATTGTAACACTGATTGCTAAGAATCAGCCATGTTGCCACATTGAATGAACACTTTTTGGAAAACCCAAATGGTCATTGTTCTACCAATCACAAAAATCATAAGAGCAACAAGAGCCTCCATCCAATAACCATAATATCAACAAGCCATCTCAAGATTCTAGGAATGAACTAAGGTGTTCGAATCACAGTTTTTGGATGGAAAGCTTTCTTTCAAAGCATCCAAGGGCTTCCCTGGTGGCGCAGTGGTTGAGAATCTGCCTGCCAATGCAGGGGACACGGGTTCGAGCCCTGGTCTGGGAAGATCCCACATGCCGCAGAGCAACTGGGCCCGTGAGCCACAACTACTGAGCCTGCGCGTCTGGAGCCTGTGCTCCGCAACAAGAGAGGCTGTGATAGTGAGAGGCCCGCGCACCGCGATGAAGAGTGGCCCCCGCTCGCCGCAACTAGAGAAAGCCCTCGCACAGAAACGAAGACCCAACACAGACAAAAATAAATAAATAAATAAATTTAAGAAAAAAAAAAAAAAGCATCCAAAACTACTTGGTTAAATTTTCACCAACTTATATAAGCCTGTACACTTCCTGAATAGGATCAATAATTCAGCTCAGGAAAAAGCCCTTTAGAAACTTCCCATCTACCTTCGTGCATGAAATACATTCAGACAGAAGTTGTTAAGTGTTCACGTTTACTGAACTTTCTGAGTTTGAGGCAGGATAAGTTTCTCAACACTCAGACGAGTTCATTCCCCTTCTCAAATTCTGTTAGAGTTCAAGAGAATTGAATGGGGGTAGGGTATGCCTGTGCTGATGTGAGACATAAAAATAACAGGAGCCAGTGGGAACCAATGTTTTCCAACATTTCTTTATTTCTTAATAAAGTTGGAAAATAGCTATAATTAATCCAACACTTTTTCTGACATTTTTTGACATCGACACATTTTAATACAACTGTTTTCAGTACTTCTACCATTCACTCTGAACTCCTTTTAATAGGGATCATGAGGGGCTGTCTGGCTCGCTCTCATGTTTTTCTAACATTATTAACATATTTTAATACAACAACTGTTCTCATTACTTCTATTATTCATTCCCATCATTAACCAAGAAAACTTTGAACTCCTTTCTAATGAGAATAATAATTCTAGCATTCGGCTCACTCTTCCTTCATTCTCCAATCTCACTTTGTGTTACACATCTTGGCAGCCTGAAATCCCACTTGTTTTATGTTTTCCACCTTCCAGTTTTCACAATATCATGTGTCATTTCCCAATTAATTTCACTTAGAATCATTAACCTTGTCTTTTGGGTTCTAAAAGCTTTATCTTTTAAAAGCACTTTTGATCATTTTTTAAGCCTGTGCTATGTCCTATAAAGTGCTTTGAAGCTTAAGGGTCTGTTGATAAATTAATGTCCTCTAGGTATTGAAATATCTTCCTTCAGCCTTCAAAGAGAAAAGTTTGCTTGGCCAGTCTTTGTGTTTGTGGAAATCATACCAGTTATCTGAGCTTTGTGTAAATTTTTCTCCCAAGTTCTCATCTACAAACGCTAAGGGTAAGATTTAAGGTCATTCTTAGCCTCACATTTGTAAAATTTTATATCTCCTTTATCTGCCTTTGTCTTCTGAGTATAAAAACCTTACCAGCATGTATGTAAGAGAAGGAGAGGAGATTCAGAGGATTTGTTTGGGGGTTTTTTGTTGTTGTTGCAGTTTGTCTTTCAAGATTGGTCAAAAGAACAGCAGGGTATCATGGAAACAAAACAGGCTTTGAATCTGGCCAGTCTAAATTAGAATTCTACCTATTAGCAGTGTGACCTCAGACAAGTTACTAAGTGGAACTCCACTACAACCCTCTGGGTTTTGTGGAAGATTAGTTATATGTGTAAAGTACCTGGTACACAGCTAGACTCACAGCTGTAAGAATGGGAGCCATTATCCAGCTGTGTGACCTTGAGTAAGTCACTTAAGTGAGATCTCTGTGCATCAATGTATTCATATACAAAAGTGAGATAAGTAAAGTGCTCTCTTCATAGAGTTGTGAGATTAAATTAGTTTAATACAATACAGTGCTTAGAACTCTGCCTTTCAGATGGTAAGCACTATATATGTGTAAGCTACTATCATTATTATAACTAACTTTGTTATTATCATCACTGTTAACCATATATGTCAATATCCACACTGAGAGTGTCAGAAATATTTCCTGAACTCATCAAATGCTTTGCACAGAGTAGGTAATCAATAAGTATCTCATCAAATTATTATCATTGCCATATTGCTTATTCGGCAGGTGCAGGGGGCTGTTCTCTACAACCACAGTTGTTTACACTGTTAATCTTCTTGCTTTAGGTGCATTTGTATCTCTGCTATTGCATTCCCTGCATAATTTATCAGCAACTTCCACACATTCAGTATCACAGATTTGCTAACTTTTCAGCATGATATCTGCTGCAAAAAGTTTACAACTTTAGCCAACTTCTCAGTATCTTCTGAACATTATTTTCACTGATATCTTACTTTATCCAGTACTTTATAGGGAATCTAAAATTTATCATGCATACTTGCCCACAGCCATGTTAGGTTAAATAAAAAATCCATATAAAAGGTTTAGCATAGAGCCTGGTACATAGTAAGCATCTAATATATATTAGCTAGTCTTACTATTATCGAATATTTATATAAATTAATTCATTTAACCCTTTGGTAGATAATCCTATAAGGAAAATTCCCCATTTCACAGGTGAAATTAATGATATGCAGAAAAATAAATAAATCAAGATCACAAGTTAGCAAACGAGAAAGAGAAAAGATTCAAACTGTGGTCTATCTTATCCCCAAACACTCTTTCCACTACATTTGAGGAAACTTCACCATTTCTCCTTTCATCTTTTTTATAATTTTCAGTTTATTCCCATCTCCTTTTCAGCCTTACGGGGGAATACTACTTCATCAATTATTATAAGCATTCTTGCTGAGATATGTTGGGGTTTCTTCAAATCCATTTCCATTTGCAGTAATACCCTTTAAACTAGGCAAGACTGAGCAAAAGACCCGTGGGTTCTGCCTTTCTTAAAAGGATAGTCCACGTATGACGTGCTCAAAAATCCTTAAAAATCAGATAGATATAGATTCAAATCCCATCTCTATAAAGACTAGCTCATAGAGTCATTGTGTGTTACTCTACTTCAGTCTGTTCAGTAACTATGAAATAGGTACTTTTATTATCCCCAATTTGTATCTGAATGGGCTGAGGCTGAGAAGGGTTCCACAGCTCACTGTCTGGCCAGACATCCTGTTGGGATTTCCCAAATCAACACACCACCAGCCAGGTCTAGTGGGGACCCTTGCTCATTCTAGGAGGGCCTGGCTCATCCCCTCTGAGCCACGGTAGGGGTCACTAGACCTGAGATACTCATGCCCCTCTCTGCTCTGCACCTTCCCTTTCTCAACTTTTGCTGTCATTCTTGGTTTTGCCAGCCCATAATGGGTTTTGGTTTTTTCCTTAGTATGTTTTAACTCCGAGACAAAGCTGCCTTATTCCGTCTGCTGTAGCTGCAGAAAATTGTTCCACTGCCTTGTCATTGTTAGGAAGCCCAACAGAAAACCCAGCCCCAGCTACCCACCTGTGTGCTTTTGTTCAATATCATGCAAGCTCAAGAGAAAACCATCTCTGTATCCTTGGCATGTTATTATTAAAAGAAAGATCAAAAGCAAATGTGGCAAATGGTTAACATCTATTTAATCTGGGTGGTAGGCACACAGGTGTCATATTATTCCCTGTACTTTCCTCTAAGTTTGAAATATTTCATAAATTAAGTAAAAATAACTATAAATATAAAAGACTGTATCATCTGACAAAATGCAGACAAAATATGGCTTTCCTTATCTAGTTACTACTCACAGAATGAAAATACCTCTTACACGTTGGAAAATAAGGATAAAGCCAAGTACGTAAATGCATAATTACCCAGTAGTAGATTACTTATTACTGGGTTTTTGCCCCCAAGGTCTTAAAATATAGACATCTACTCCTCTGATTTAGGGTTTGGTGGTCAAGGTTTTCAAGGGTCATCCTCTAGAGCTAAAGAACTGGTGGTAAAATGGATAGAAAGGCATGGGGCCAAGTCTGGTGATGACCAGAAGGGCTAAATGACCAGCGGTCAGGAGGCTGCACAGAGTGGCATTAATCACCATGGAGAAAGTAGTCCCTGGTCCCCCCACCCCTGGCAACAAAGCATATTCATCAGCCTCCTGCGAGAGATTCCTTCTCTCAAGGACAGATTTACCTGAACCAAGCTTACCAAGCTAACCAAGACTGATGAGTAAAATCAGGGTGCCAATATATTACTTTAATGAGAAATCTGTCATAGAGGTAGTGTGCTGACTCCCTGTAGAGACACTTACACTGAACATCAAATTATAATCACAAGTTTACGTGATTATCACAGTATGAGAAAAGAGGGGTTGTTAGCTACCTCTACTGGTATCAAGCTACAATAGCCCAATGTAGCCATCCACACATATGGAAAAACACTGCCAACAGGAACTAAATACTAAAAATAATCCATTGGCCAAAATTCCCTCTCCTCTAGCTAGTTCCTAGTTGGAGACTGCCAACATTTGCCCCATGACACTCACATTTCTTGCCTTGATAGTCATCAAACCCCTCTGTGAATTGAGACTTTCTTTCATTAATGTGCTGGTATACTCAATCACAGCAGGTCTTCTAGGCCACATGTCGCCCACAGCATCAATTCTACCAGTTATCTTTCTTAGAACTTATTTAAAAAACTTCATGTAGCAACTTAGGTTGAGTCAAGGAAAGATGAGGAGATTTTTATGAGGGCCCATGAAATAATTCACAAAGTGCTCACCAGAGTATCCCAAGTTTCTAGACTAGTGCCAGTCACTTAGTAGACTCTCAATAAATATTTCTTATGGGAATGAAGAAAACTCTCGTTAAAAAAAAAGTAGTTCAGTACAAGCTTAAAGATCACACATTTTAACTAATCATTCTCACTGCTCACTTGATAAATACAATCATTCAGGTCTGGGAACTTTCTCCTACATGCACTTTTCCACATTCAGCCTGAGTTGCTTTGAGAAAATCCCCAAATGTTATTCATCACCCATCAGCCACTATTACCACTTCCGTCACCAAGTACTACCACGGAGGCCTGCTTTCATAGTATTCTTACATTATTTGAGTGCCCAATGGGCGCCAAGATGAATTAAGCATAAATTCTTGAGAAAGAAGATACTTCATCTTATTCCCATACCAATATGAATACCAACCACTCAGCGCAGAATAAAAATAAATGTATAAACATTACTAAAATCTGAATTTATGGAAACATATGGCACCTTGCTATTAAAATGGGCCAACAAAGTTTTTAGTGAAATCAAAATTCTAGAAGGCAAGAATCCTACTATCCTTAAGATCAGACCTACCCCAGCATGTGTGTGCTATGAGTGTTTTACTCACTGTGTACTGGTACTTCTCATTATATTCACGGTCATTGGCTTTTACTATCCGTTCCACTTCTAAAGAGAGAGAAATCAGGTATGAAATTAAGTTTTCAACCAAAAGAAACATACAACTGTTTAAACTAATATCAAATAGGTTACTTTGATTGTCATCAAGGTTAGAAGAATTCTTTCTTTTGAAATTTGAAGGGCATTGGTTTTTTTCCAGCCTAAATGTTGGAACGTGTATTGGAAAATCCCCAAATGGAAAGCTGAAATGTTTTTCATTGTCTTTCTGATGCCAGCCATAAAGCAAAACAGTATGTGTCTCCAGTTTCTATATCCCTTCAACTCCACAAAGACCCTTTCTGTTAACTTCAGGTAGTTCCTAAAAAAGAAGGAGCTGCTAAAAGTCAAATGCCACACTGGAAAGGAATCTTTTTTTGTTTTCGTTTTTTTGCTTCAGAGTTACAAGATATAACATAGCCAAACAAAACCATACTGAAGTGGCCTGTGAGGTCAGTGACCTTATAGTCACAGAGCCAAAGGTGATATTTCTAAACCCATGCATATTGAGAGGAACTTGACATTATCAGGGGACTGAGACCTACCCTTAGCTGGAAGTGGCCAAAAAAATAAAATCTCTTCTGAAAGCAAATGTAGAGCTCCGGTCCAAGGTAGCAACTTAGGAAGATCCTGAACTCACCTCTTCCTATGGACATACTGAATGTACAGATATATCTGGAACAATTTCCTCAGAACAAAACCTAGAAACTGGCTAAGAGACTCCTTCACATCAGGCAAACAAGAGGGAAACCAATCAAAGCAGGTAGGAAACGCTGAGACGCAATCTCACTATAAACCCCACCCTCAGACAAAGCAGGAGGCAACTCAAAACCCAGAGCTTCAACCCGAGGAGCAAAGGGCTCAGACCCCACATCGGGCACCCCCACTTTTCAGACAGGTACCTGAGAGACAGCCTCCAAAGCATCTGCTTTGAAGACCAATGGGGCAGGGCTGTGGCAAACTGAGGAAGAGCTCTTAAAGTGCCCTCAGGCAGACTCACCCCAGGGCCCAGCACAGAAGCAGCCCTTTGAAAAGCACCAGAAAAAGACTCACTTACTAACTTTAAAGCATTGGTCTAAGGGGCACGGACCTCTGGGATACTATCCAGGGACGGTGGCTGGTAGGTACCATCTCCCTGCTCTCCCTCTGCCTTGCTAATGCGGACGGGTGCCATCTTTTTTTTTTTTTCCCTCCTTTATTCCTTTTTTTCTTTTTTCCCCCTTGTCTTTTTTTTCTTATTTTTCTTTTCCTTTCCTTTTCTTTTTTTTTTTTATTTTTATTTTCCACTGGGTGCCGTCTTTGCACTCCCACTCTGCCACACTGCAGAGCCCCAGGATCTCCCGGACGGGAGCGTCAACACACACCTGGTGCCCCAGTTTTTACGTCTGATGCTGGTTTTCACAGCTGCCACCCAGGGAACACTTCTTGATTGCCTGACTCTGAAGGCCATGGGCTTGTGTTTCTGGATCCCATGGGACTGTAACAATCAAAGATTCTATTCTTGGCAGACTACCACCCCCAGGGCACTGCACAGACAGCTGACTGAAACACATTCTCAGTCTTTCTGAGAAAGAGGCCTGTTTGCACATCCAAAAGCTTTGGCCTGTGGGGCAGGCTTCTGGTTTGGTGCTCTTACAGGGGACTATGGAGAGGGTCTCAGGGAATGGAGGCCAATGGACACAATCTTTGTTCTCTCTCTCTGCCTCACTCCAGCTCACCAGGATCTTCCAGAAAGGAGCTTATACCCTTCGCTGGTGCCCCAGTTTTTCTGGCTACTGCCAGGGGACACTTCTATATCACCTGAAAGCAAGTACAAATAACAAAACAATAGGACAACAAACCCAAAGATTATCATAGTGCAGAAATTAAAATTTGTAGAGGGCAAGGAAAGACAATGCCCCAGAAACACCAGCAGAGCATGTTCTTGTAGTAAGGGTAGCACGTTCTTGCTCTGTGTTTACTTAATCTAGAGTTGGCAAAAGGGTAACGGTGGAATAATGAAAGCTATGGAAGGAAGATCAGCCAAGTAACCAACAGACATCAATGTTGGACTCTCCTAGTAACTAACTTGACCATCTCAACCTGGGAGTCCCTTAATCCCACAGTTCCCCACCTGGGTAAGTGACAGGCTGTAAAAAGTATAGGGATGTGGTAAGAGTTTGACTTTAGAGAAGGTACATACAACCACAGAGATAAAGGAGACTGGAGAATGGAAAGTAGGGATTAGGAAAGGAAGAGCAAGAGAAAAGCAAAGAGAAGGAGAGCTGGAAGTAGAAGGGAGATGAGAAAGAAGAGGGAGATGAACAGGGAAAGAAGGAAGATAGGAGAATATCTTACCACCTGCTCCCTGTATACCAGGCACCACGAGTTATAAGAAATGATTCCTTTATCCCAAAATTCCAAGAGGAATCTAAATGTCTCTACAGTCCCTGTGGCTCAGCTTTCAAGTATGAAGTTCACCTCTGAGGACTGCTCCTGACAAATGACACCCTGTCTTTGATTATGTTTGGGCTCCTACTCTTTGTAGAGTGTTTATCTGTTTGATATCCGCCTACATGGCTTCCTTCTTTACCATCTAATAAAGTCAGTTCCCTGTGTATAACTCTGAAATTGAGAACCCACCAGGAAGCAACCTCTCAACCAACCATCCCCTGAAAGAAAGATTTCAAAGTGTGACTGTAAAAGCATCATCTTCTCTCATCATTCCCCAACAAAGAGCAAAAATATCAAAGCCCAAAATGGAATTTTGGAGGCTGAGAGACTTAAAAGCTTAGAAAGCTAGAAGATTTGTTTATGCATCCCCACCTTAACCCAGGCATAGTAAAACTGCCGACAGGAAAACAGTGGATATTACTTGGGTGGGTGGGGGGGTCTCTTCTGCATGGCGAAGGCTAACCTGGCCCACTGCCCTCCTGCATGTAATTTACAGATTAACTTTAGTTTAAATCAAAAATCAGACGTGCTAACTTGTATGTTGATGGCTTTAGTTTAGAGCATATACATTCAGATGATGATCATTTTTAAATTTCACATTTATATGAAGCACATCCAAGCATAGAATTCTATAGTTCTGTGTCTAATTTTACTTATTCCAAACACCAGAATCTTGACTCCTGTCCAGTGTCTCCATGTAACCACCCTCCCCAAGGACTAAGAATAGCCCTTTCCCAAAGTGGCCAAAGGAGTAATTTCTGTGCTGGGAAAGTTTGGATCCTCTCCTGGGTATCCACAGTGCTCTTATCCCATGAGACCTTGTCAGAGCCAGGAAGTTCTCTCCTCTTTTTGCTTCTAAAATCTTCTTATTAAGACTTCATCTTTGTCTCTATACTTCCATTAAGTATTATCTTTCTGAACTGAGCCTTCATGGATAAATTCTGGGAGAAGATTTTCCATCCCTTCACTAAGCTCTGCAAAATTCTGGCTTTGGGTTTTAAATCCCTACAGTTTTCTGCCTTTAACCTGAATATGCTAGGCCTGAACTGTCTTTGTAGGAATTCACATTCTTCCATGTGCTACAACAGTGCGTGAGGAGATATAAACCCCTGTTGGCAATAAGTCACATCCTGCAAGAAGGGGAAGCTGAGCACAAATCCCCCATATACAACGCCCACTATGGATTGCTCAGAGGTTCAGTGACTTAATGCCCAACATTTTGTAGGCATCCTTCCAGGTGTGAGAGGAATGAAAGGAAAGTGCTCATCAAGGGATTTATGAGTTAACAGAGTAAGCTCGTCCCTGCACAATTGGTATCACTACATGTGTCTGGTTCCAAAAACGAGTAAAGTGATACACATGGATGTATAAAATATAGTAAACCAGAGTATGTTTACAGTGGAATGAAAGAACTTCCAGTTCAAGTTAGCATGTCCTTCTACCTCCCTTACCTCTCAGGTCCCACTGAGATGACAGAAAATATTTTTTTAAGAATAAAAACATAACAGTGCTGGAAAATAAGAATGGGGCTATCAGAGGCTCATAAATTTTAAAGAAAGTCTACAAAATAAAATAGAAATCAGATGGGATCAATTTGACCAAAAAAAAAAAGATAGGAACAATGCTAGCCAAAAGACTTAGAAGAGTTGTTTTCCCAATGGAGCCCCAGAGAAGTTCCAAATTCAGCCAATAAATACAAAGATTGAGAGTGTGTTGTAGATAAGGTGACAGTCCCAGTGATGCCTAACGTCTTGGCAAAATAATTAATAGGGTGGCCTTTTACTCTCAAAAGTGTCTCAGTTTGGAACATAAATTATCTGATCACCTTAGTTTTGGAGAATTACCAAAATAATTATAATTGAGCCAGTTGGGCCCTCTCACACACCCCTCCCTTACCCACTGAAGAGACTAGGCAACATGCCTAGGGAAGAAACCAAGAGGGGGTGTTCAGCCCTAAGAGAGAAGAAGCTCTGAACCTCCACATCAGCTACAGCAGACTCAGGCCCTCGTATAGCCTGCCTTACTGAGGCAATTGTGGGATTTGCCAGATACCCTGACTAAACCACAATGCTATAGACTGAATGTTTGTACCCCTCCCAAATTCATATATTGAGACTTAATCCCCAATGTGATGATATTTGAAAGCTTTTGGAAGGTAATTAGGTCATGAGGGTGGAGCCCCAATGAATGGGATTAGTGTTGTTAAAAAAAGAGGCCCCAGAGAGCTCTCTTGCCCCTTTCATTATTTGAAGACACAGCAAGAAGATAACCATCTATGAACCAGGAAGCAGCCTTCACCAGTCCCCAAATCTGCTGATGCCTTGATCATGGACTTCCCAGCCTCCAGAACTGTGAGAAATAAATTTTTATTGTTTACAAGCCACCTAGTCTTTGTACTCTGTTATAGCAAACAGAATGGACTAAGACACACAGAAAAACCTCTCTGTGTGCTGGCTAGATCACTGGTCCTCCTATTTAAAGGAGAGGCCTGACAGGGAAAAAGACCTTTGAAACTGCACTAATCCATCTAGTCCTTCATTTGTAAATACAAACCAGCAACCATAAGTCACCAGACATCTGAGAAAAACCAAGAGCACAAAACAGAAGGATACAAGGGGAAGAGATAATGATGAAAACAGGTGGGGAAAGGGGGTTATTTTTCTTTTTAATTCTAATTAGTACCTCAAAGAAGACACGGCATCCATGAAACAAAAACAAGCTGATAGGAACAAAGAAAACAGAGAACAAGAGAAAGCTCCTGGAAATTAAAAATATTTAATGCACGAACTGTATAGTAAGAAAGACAGAATGAAGAATAAGACTTAAGAAATCTCTTAAAATATATAAGAAAATGACAAAAAAGAAATGTGAAAAAAAAAACCACTTAGGAGAAAGGAACATAAACAATGGATGGGAGTAACTAATCAAATAAATAGAAGAAAATTTCTCTGCACCAGAGTAAGACAACTCTTCAAAGCAAAAGGGCCATCAAGTGCCAGTCAGGATGAATGAAAATGGACCTACAGATCTTCATAAAATTTTGATAAAAAACAAAGAGAAAAATATTAAAAACTTCCAGAAGGAAAAAAATGGGTAGCCCCAGAGTCATAAGAATTAGACCAACATGAAATTTCTCATCAGCAACAAGGATGATAGAAAACACAGGAGTGATGCCTTCCAGTTTTAAGGAAAAAATGCTTTTAAACTTAGAATTCTATACTCAGGCAAATAATCAATCAAGTATGAAAGGGCAATAAAAACATCTTCAGACATGCAAGAGCGTTTACGCACAAGATCATCTCCAAAATAATGTAATGTTGTACTCAAGAATGTACAACAGGAAAAATAATGGTTTAAGTTTTTAAAGTAAAGTGAGTGGAAGAAAATATAGAAGGATGATGATCAGCTAGAGTCCCTAATGAAAATAAAAATGCCTGACATGATGACCCACACACCTGTTCCAGGTGGACCACCAATTCTACAGAAAAAGGGAAGGCCTGTCTATTGCCCTTTACTTCATAGTCTGTAAGGTAAAAATAAACTAATTTCTTTGGGAAAGTACAATTATGTGTTAGTTGTTGGCTCAAACAATAATTTCTCTAACAACTCCTCATAAAGTAGTCATTGTTTGAGATAAAGAATATAATATGAGAATTTTAGAGCTGTGTTTTATAACAGGCCTATGGATATCATCTCAAACACAATTCCAAGGGCCCAATGATAGAGTCTCTGTACTCAGTCCCTGCTGAGCTGATGAAGTTCAGAAATGTATTTTAGGATATTTAAAAGAGCAAATGAACTACATGTCCTTCGAGCAATCATCCTAATTATTATTTCTCTCAACTGCACTTGCGCTAAACACTAAATGACCATAAGCTTGAGATTGAACTTCCTAGAAAATACCTGGAGAGCTGCTATGCTGTGCTGCTAGCTGAGTATAGATGTGTAAGACAGATGAGCAATGCTTAATAGTGTTAGCATTCTTTTGTGACAGCTGAGGAGCCTACCAAGACACGTGTTTGGGTAGGAAGCCATCCTTCACCATTTCAGTGAGCCAAGACAATTGCCATTAGCAGAGGCAAAATTATCTTAGACATTGTTTTTAATCTGCTCCAGAATATAGTAAAAGAAGTCATTAAACCTTCAAAGTTCTGTTTCACACAGGGTGTTGGAAATAGTCTTTACTCCCCAAATCTCGTCAAGGCCAAAATAATTTGATGTCTGCCTCAATCAAATAAAATATCAATGAAGCACTCATAGAATGCTTATCTTTGAGCCACGTGCTTCCTGTTACATAATCCAAGATAACTAACTGAGGATACGTCACCTATTTTATGAAATGGTTATTTATAAATCAGTTAAATGTTAGGGAACATTTATCAAAAAGAGTAACCTGAGTTTCAGAATATGACCTGGAGGTACCCACTCCCTCCCTGAAATAATTATCTTATAGGGCTGACAGTTTGTTTGACTTGGTTTCAGACAATAAAACCATATCCATTTATGTATGCATGTATGCTTGTCTTTCCTTTTCGAAGGAGGAGATGCATCTAGAAAAATCCAACAGTGTTATCAGATAACTAAGACCTAAGTTTAAAAGGTGGGAGAAAAAAAGGGGAGGGGGAATTCCCTGGTGGGCCAGTGATTAGGACTCCATGCTTCCACTGCAGGGAGCCCAGTTCAATCCCTTGTCTGGGAACTAAGATCTCTAAGATCCCAGAATCACGGGGCGCAGCCAAAAAACAATACAAAACAAAAAATTAAAAAAGATGGGAGGGACCTAACACTACTCTGCTGGGAATTTTTAATTGCAATCAAGATGCTGTTCTCATGTCACCAAGACTTTTTAGACCCATAAAAATAGGTTTGATGAAAGAGCCCTCAGAAGAGGCCAGGATCACGAAGGAAGAGGCCCGAGATCTTCCACCAAACCATCTGCGTGAGCACATTTTTAACTCAGGACCTCTCCTTACCTATGCTTCCTCTGTAAAATAATGCCACTTTCTGTTGCCATCATTAAGTGAGAAAATGTAGGGAAAGCACTTTATAAACAGAAAAATACTTGAAGAGTCTTTTTTTAATGAAAAAAATAGCAAATAAGAGGTGAAAAAAAGGAAATCATCCAAGTTTGGCTAGTCAGTCTTAACGTCACTATTACTATTATTGCTGAAGAGGGTCTGAAGTAATTTTCTGAATATTCTCAGTAGAAATTGACAAATGCCCATTGATTCTACTCTAGGTCCTCAAAGGCAACACCCACTTCCTAATCTGGGCTCTTCTCCCTCATAACAAAATAAATTTTACATTATCCATCTTCCACTTCCAGGAGACAAGAGAAGACAGGTCACTTATATCTTTTTTGATGAGTTTGTCTCTGAACAATGCATAACACCTTAGGGTTTAAGACTAGTTAGTGAATGCAGCAACGCTGTTAACAAGATCAAGAGTAAAGGGAAGATTTAGGAGGCTTCCACCAGGCCCATGAGTGATCACAGCAACTATGAGCCCATAATTAATGAACACACTGTCTTTCTTCAATTAACTCCAGAGCATTTTGTCCTTTACCAAATGTGGTTTAGGAGACAGCCTCCAGGCAGTTGGCTTTAGCTCCCCAAAATCATGAAATGATGAAGCACCACAGAGAATTTAGGGGTCTCTGTATATAACCCTGATGGCATGGACTGACATTTCCTTATCAAGGTTGGTCCCAGTCCAGAAGCTGAAGAAGGTCTTGAAACATGGAGAATCACTTGGGGTTTGGGGTTGTTGGTTTTTTGGGGTTGCGTCAGAAATCTCACAAAAATTCCCTCAAGCCAAATCAATAACTTAAGCTTTTTCCCTTCTTAATTTTCTTTCATTCGTCACAATCTGGTCTGTGGTTGGGAGCCAAAGCAATTCATTAAAGACATGAGGAAGGAACAATGAGTAGGGAGAACTTTAAAGAAAAGAGTTCCCCAGCCTTCAAGATTTCCTGATTTGATTCCAAAAGCACATTCTGATACAATTGAAAAATATGTGTCCTGAATCAGGGTTTCCTATTGAAACCCAGTGGTGACCTGCAGCTGCTGGGATTTTTTAACATTTCGGCAGCAAACTAAAGAGAGAATCGAGGCAAAAAAAAAAAATCTTTCCACAAGTTTTAAAAAAATTCTTGTCCTCAAAAAAGAGCTTGGAAACAGAATTAGGGGAGTCAAACAAATACTAAAGGCCCTTGGGTTTGTTTTCCTCTGGGCTGAGCCAATTTGCTCATCAGGTCCAGATATTTGGAAAATTTGATTTATTGGGAGCTTTGTTTCTCTCATGGCTTACGATAGCTTCACAAAGAAAAATAAAAATATTTTACCAGTTCATTCTTCTTCAAGCATACGTGAATTATATTATACACATTACAAGTAAAATCGACAAAAATTTTCTTATGGGCCCTCACCATGTGGTTTTCCGTAAGTATAGATTCACAACTGGAGATTTAAGACTTACTGTAATATAGTGACGATATTAACAGCTAACATTTATTGAGCACTGGTTAAAAGCTAGATACTATATGAAGTGTTTCACATGCATTAACCCTCAAAACAATCCTATTAGGTACGCACTATTATTAGCCCCACTTTACAAGTGAGAAAAATAAAGCCTAGCACGATTATGCAACAGAGTCAGATTTCAAACACTGAACTTCCAACCTTGTAAAAGGAGCTTGGAAGAGATTCTAGGTATAAGGAGATGGTGGGTGGTACCATGCAGAGATGATTGGGAAATTGTAAATTAATGTATGCCTGTGTCCAGAGGTCAAGGAGAGGGAGAAGAGGCCTCTCTAGACAAAAGTGATACTCCAGGATGTACTGCAAGTCACAGGCTCCTTCCCAATTAACCTTGGTGCCCTGGGACCTCTTACATTTCATTCCTTCCAGCCTTCTCTCTGCCTCACAGTAGAGGCCCCCTCAGAGAACCTGACTGCCCTCTCCTTGGAGACTTTCAGCAGTCATTGCTGAGAAGACTCTCCCAAACCCCTGTCCAAAACTTACTGCTTTCTTATCAACCTTTCTCTTATGGATCCGATGTCAGACTGCTGGTTTTTTAATCTACATTCTTTTACAATTTGATCATCTACAGCAAAAATTGCATTGTTATGAACTATGCCAGGATCAGAACGTTTTCTGTACAGATGAAAAATAGCTATATTTTTCTATAGCCTGCCTATGCAAAAAAAAAAGAAAAAAAAAGAAACCTCAGGATCTACCCTAAGGATCCCAAGAGCCTAGAAAAAGCTGAAGGACATTTAATTTCCCTTTGTGAGACACATTCCAGCCATCCAAGGGAAATCAAGCCACCTGTCACAAAGTGAGAGGAAAGAACCCCAGGTGGGGAAGACAGAGACACGTGAGAAGGAAATCTGAGAAGGGTTCTTATCTGCTTCATACCTTATCAGCTTACACAGGAAGCTGTGTCTCTCAAAGCTTCTGTTTGTCGTTTTGAGATGCATAGGGCTATAAATATGAGCTTCTTTAGTACATACTGGTCTCAGGTCTCAATCCCTGAAACCGTGTGGCAAATAAAATCTGCTGGAGCCAAGACAAAGTGATTTATTGCAGAAATGTTTAATGAACTCCTTTGAGCAAGGCTCTATTCTAGAGAGTGAAGGAAAAACAAACAAGACATCAATAGTCTTCAAAGCGTAAACGTGCCTACAATACCTGCACAGCAAGGAAGAAGAAGAGAGGCCTAGGGAGCCACAGAAAGCAGAGAAAAGGAAAGTCAAGTCCAGGTGGGTGGTCAAAAGGCAACCCCACCTGTCCTAGGCAGCTCTGAAGGGAAGTTAGTCAGCTGTATACAAACTGTTGAGTGTGGTAGGTTGTTTTTGCCAAGCACCTTATCTAAGCTGAGCCATAGTCATTTACTGAAAAGAGAAGACATTTGGTAGAGGTGGTCTGCCACCTGAGATGGGGTGAAATATGGGCTTTGCAAGAGGATATCCACAGTTCCTCCTCAGATGTGCCTTCTAGGAGAATACTGGACCAAGTGTGAAAAGACAGAAAGAAAAAAATAGGGGCTTCGATTTATTTACCTATTCGTGAAGCATTCAGATAATACACATTTTAAAGGAGATAAAATAGAGCCAGAACTTATGGCAGAAAAGAAATCTGCCTACTTCTCCGCCCCTCCTCTGCACACACTCTGGTCCAAGCCACCTCACCTCTCCTCCCAGCTGTCGTAATAACCCCTCCTCAGGTCTCCTCACTTCTACCCCTGCCCCTATCATCTATTTTCAACAGAGCAACCAGAGTGACCCTTTTAGAATTGCATGAGTTTCCGATTGCTGCTCTAGCAAATCACCACAAATGTAGTTGCTTAAAACAACACAAACATATTGTCTTATTGTTCTGGAAGTAGGAAGTCCAAAAATGGATCTCACAAGGCTAAAATCAAGGTGTTTCTTCAAGACTGAGTCCCTTCTGGAGGCTCTAGAAGAGAATCTATTCCTTGCCTTTTCTAGCTTCTAGAGGCTGCCCACATTCCTTGGGTCATGGATGCATCACTCTGACTTCTGCTTCCACCATTCCATTGCCTTCTCTGATTTTGACTCTGCTGCCTCCCTCTTATAAGAACCCTTGTGATTACAATGGGCCCACCCTTATAATCTTTCCATTTTAAGACCCTTAACTTCAACACATCTGCAAAGTGTCTTTTACCATGTAAGGTCACATAGCCACAGGTTCTGAGGTTTAGGACATGGACATCTTTGCAGGAGGGGGCATTAATCTGCCTACCACAAAAATCATCTCTTTTCTCTGCACAAAATGTCCAGTGTTGCTCTATCTCAAGAGAGAAGCCAGCTCTTACAAGGGCTTCAGGGCCCTGCTTGGTCTTCACACACCCACCCTGTTACCTCTCTGACCTCAAATCGCTACCAGAAGCAGACCCTCCATGAAGCTAATGAAGCTTAAGCTTCAGCTCACCTCACTTGCACTTTCCACCCCAAGGCCCTGGGAGTAGCACTAGAAATTTGTTTGCATTGCTTTTACTCTGTTTTGCTTTTTGATTTGCAATATTAAAATATTTTAGCCACAAGAGCTAAGACCATCGTCTCCTCCACTCTATTTCCTCCTGTCACATTTTGCCTCGTGTGAGATGATGCTGGAATCCACATGAGGGGCTGTCAAGTGGGAAATACATTGAGTATGTGTTTAGTGGAGTATATTTATGTGATTCACTGTCACTTCTGTATAGAGTTAACTTACTGGTGGTCACCCCAGAGTAGGAATGGTTCTTCTATCTCCATGGGGAATCACCCAGCATTGCAAGATGAATGTGCAGGGCCCAAGGTCATACGGCAGCATGACTGTGTCTGATAGCACCTGGCACCAGAAGAATGTGGATAATGGAGGAGACAGGGGTTTGCAGTACAGAGCCAGAAGTTAACCTACACAGGATTCTTCCAATCATCACACATGGAAAACTGTATGGGGAAGATTTAACTTTCATCAACTACTAGTCAAAACAGAATTTATCTCATGTTAGCAGTATTAGGAGAATGAACTGTTGAGTATCCTCAATACTATATGTAATAAGCATATCATATATATTTTTTTACATGGGGATTGCAAAATATAAAATTTATTAGGATTCCTGTGCTTATAGATCACAAACCAATTTGTATGAGTACTAAATATAGTAAGTACATCTGTCACAGCTCAGATATGAAGGAAACTTCATGGAAGTTTTCCCAAGGTTGACAATTTAAATCTTTACATGACATTATGAAGTCATGAAGCTGAAAAACTATTCTAATCTATCATAAGCTAACATAATTTTTAAACTAATTTAGATTAGTTCAAGATGGCGGCGTAGAAGGTCGTGTGCTCACTCCCTCTTGCGAGAGCACCGGAATCACAACTAAATGCTGAACTATCATCGACAGGAAGACACTGGAACTCGCCAAAAAAGATAGCCCACATCCAAAGACAAAGGATAAGCCGCAATGAGACAGTAGGAGGGGTGCAATCACAATAAAATCAAATCCCATAACTGCTGGGTGGGTGACTCACAAACTGGAGAACAATTATTCCAGAGAAGTCCACCCACTGGAGTGAAGGTACTGAGCCCCACATCAGGCTTCCCAACCTGGGGGTCTGGCAACGGGAGGAGGAATCCCCAGAGAATCAGACTTTGAAGGCCAGCGGGATTTGTTTGCAGGACTTTGACAGGACTGGGGGAAACAGAGACTCCATTCTTGGAGGGCACACACAAAGTAGTGTGCCCATCAGGACCCAGGGGAAGGAGCAGTGACACCATAGGAGACAGAATCAGACGTACCTGCTAGTGTTGGAGGGTCTCCTGCAGAGGTGGAAGGCAGCTGTGGTTCACCACAAGGACAAAGACAGTGGCAGCAGAAGTTCTGGGAAGTACTCATTGGTGTGAGCCCTCCCAGTGTCCACCATTAGCCCCACCAAAGAGCCTGTAGGCTCCAGTGCTGGGTCACCTCAGGCCAAACAACCAACAGGGAGGGAACTCAGCCCCACCTATCAGCAGACAAGGAAATTAAAGTTTTACAGAGCTCTGCCCACCAGAGCAACACCCAACTCTACCCACAACGAGTCCCTCCCATCAGGAAGCTTGCACAAGCCTCTTAGAGAGCCTCATCCACCCGAAGTCAGACAGCAGAAGCAAGAAGAACTACAATCCTGCAGCCCACAGAAGGAAAACCACAATCACAGAAAGACAGACAAAATGAAAAGGCAGAGGACTATGTTCCAGATGAAGGAACAAGATAAAACCCCAGAAAAACAAGTAAATGAAGTGGAGACAGGTAACCTCCCAGAAAAAGAATTCAGAATAATGATAGTGAAGATGATCCAGGACATCAGAAAAAGAATGGAGGCAATGATTGAGAAGATGCAAAAAATGTTTAACAAAGACCTAGAAGAATTAAAGAACAACAAAAAAAAAGAGATGAACAATACAATGACTGAAATGAAAACTACACTAAAAGAAATCAATAGCAGAATAACTGAGGCAGAAGAACGGATAACTGACCTGGAAGACAGAATGGTGGAAATCACTGCATGGAACAGAATAAAGAAAAAAGGATGAAAAGAAATGAAGACAGCCTAAGAGACCTCTGGGACAACATTAAACACACCAACAATCACATTATAGGGGTCCCAGAAGGAGAAGAGAGAGAGAAAGGACCCGAGAAAATCTTTGAAGACATTATAGTCAAAAACTTCCCTAACATGGGAAAGGAAATAGCCACCCAACTCCAGGAAGCACAGAGAGTCCCAGGCAGGATAAGCCCAAGGAGGAACACACCAAGACACACAGTAATCAAACTGACAAAAAACTAAAGACAAAGAAAAATTATTAAAAGTAACAAGGGAAAAACAACATAAAAGGGAACTCCCATAAGGTTAACAGCTGATTTCTCAGCAGAAAATCTGCAAGCCAGAAGGGAGTGGCATGATACATTTAAAGTGATGAAAGGGAAGAACCTACAACCAAGAATACCCTACCCAGCAAGGATCTCATTCAGATTTGATGGAGAAATCAAAAGCTTTACAAACAAGCAAAAGCTAAGAAAATTCAGCACTACCATACCAGCCCTACAACAATTGCTAGGAACTTCTGTAAGTGGGAGACACAAGAGAAGAAAAGGACCTACAAAAACAAACCCAAAACTATTAAGAAAATGGTAATAGGAACATACCTATCGATAATTACCTTAAATGTGAATGGATTAAATGCTCCAACCAAAAGACACAGACTGGCTGAATGGATACAAAAACAAGACCCATATATATGCTGTCTACAAGAGACTCACTTCAGACCTAGGGATACATACAGACTGAAAGTGAGGGGATGGAAGAAGGTATTCCATGCAAATGGAGATCACGAGAATGAGAGAGAAGTAATATTCATATCAGACAAAATACACTTTAAAATAAAGACTGTTACAAGAGACAAGGAAGAACATTACATAAGGATCAAGGGAACAATCCAAGAAGAAGATATAACAATTGTAAATATATATGCACCCAACATAGGAGCACCTCAATACATAAGATTAGAAATCAATTACAGGAAAAAAACTAAAAAAATACAAACACATGGAGGCTAAACAATACACTACAAAGTAACCAAGAGATCACTGAAGAAATCAAAGTGGAAATCAAAAAATATCTAGAGACAAATGACAATGAAAACATGATGATTCAAAACCTATGGGATGCAGCAAAAGCACTTCTAAGAGGGAAGTTTATAGCAACACAATCCTCAAGAAACAAGAAAAATCTCAACTAAACTATCTAACCTTACACCTGAAGTAACTAGAGAAAAAAGAACAAAAAAAACCCAAAGTTAGTAGAAGGAAAGATATCATAAAGATCAGAGCAGAAATAAATGAAATAGAAACAAAGAAAACAATACCAAAAATCAATAAAACTAAAAGTTGGTTATTTAAGAAGATAAACAAACTTGAAAAACCTTTAGCCAGACTCATCAAGAAAAAGAGGGAGAGGACTCAAACCAATAAAATTAGAAATGAAAGAGGAGAAGTTACAATGGATACTGCAGAAATAAAAAGCATCATAAGAGACTACTACAAGCAACTATATGACAATAAAATGAACAACCTGAAGAAATGCACAAATTCTTAGAAAGGTATAACCTTCCAAGACTGAACAAGGAATAAATTGAAAATACGAACAGACTAATCACAAGTAATGAAATTGAAACTGTGATTAAAAATCTTCCAACAAACAAAAGTCCAGGACCAAATGGCTTCACAGGTGAATTCTATCAGACATTTAGAGAAGAGCTAACACCCATCCTTCTCAAACTCTTCCAAAAAAATTGCAGAGGGAGGAACACTCCCAAACTCATTCTACAAGGCCACCATCACCCTGATACCGAAACCAGACAAAGATGTCACAAAGAAAGAAAACTACAGGCCAATATCACTGATGAACATAGATGCAAAAATCCTCAGCAAAATACTATCAAACAGAATCCACATTAAAAGGATCATACACCATGATCAAGTGGGATTTAACCCAGGGATGCAAGGATTCTTCAACATATGCAAATCAATCAATGTGATACACCATATTAACAAATTGAAGAATAAAAACCATATGATCATCTCAATAGATGAAGAAAAAGCTTTTGACAAAATTCAACACCCATTTATGATAAAAACTCTCCAGAAAGTGGGCATAGAGGGAACATACCTCAACATAATAAAGACCATATACAACAAACTCACAGCAAACATTCTCAATGGTGAAAAACTGAAAGCATTTCCTCTAAGATCAGGAAAAAGACAAGGATGTCCACTCTCACCACTATTATTCAACATAGTTTTGAAAGTCCTAGCCACAGCAATCAGAGAAGAAAAATAAATAAACGGAATACAAATTGGAAAAGAAGAAATAAAACTGTCACTGTTTGCAGATGATATGATACTATACACAGAGAATCCTCCAGATGTTACCAGAAAACTAATAGAGCTAATCAATGAATTTGGTAAAGTTTCAGGATAAAAATTAATGCACAGAAATCTCTTGCATTCCTATACACTAACAACGAAATATCAGAAAGAGAAGTTAAGTAAACAATCCCATTCACCACTGCAACAAAAAGAATAAAATACCTAGGAATAAACCTACCTAAGTAGGTAAAAGACCTGTACTCAGAAAACTATAAGACACTAATGAAAGAAATCAAAGATGACACAAACAGGTGGAGAGATATACCGTGTTCTTTGATTGGAAGAATCAACATTGTGAAAATGACTATACTACCCAAAGCAATCTACAGATTCAATGCAATCCCTATCAAATTACCAATGGCATTTTTCACAGAACTAGAACAAAAAATCTTAAAATTTGTATGGAGTCACAAAAGATCCCAAATAGTCAAAGAAATCTTGAGAACAAAAAAAACAAAGAAACGGAGCTGGAGGAATCAGACTCCCTTGCTTCAGACTATACTACAAAGCTACAGTAATCAAGACAATATGGTACTGGCACAAAAACAGAAATATAGATTAATGGAAAAGGATAGAAAGCCCAGAGATAAACCCACCTATTGTCAACTAACCTACGACAAAGCAGGAAAGGATGTACAGTGGAGAAAAGACAGTGTCTTCAATAATTGGTGCTGGGAAAACTGGACAGCTACATATAAAAGAATGAAATTAGAACATTCTCTAACAGGATACACAAAAAAAAACTCAAAATGGATTAAAGACCTAAATGTAAGGCCAGACACTATAAAACTCTTAGAGGAAAACATAGGAAGAACACTCTTTGACATAAATCACAACAAGATCTTTTTTGACCCACCTCCTAGAGAAATGGAAATAAAAACAAAAATAAGCAAATGGGACCTAATGAAACTTAAAAGCTTTGCACAGCAAAGGAAACCATAAACAAGACGAAAAGACAACCCTTAGAATGGGAGAAAATATTTGCAAACAAAGCAACTGGCAAAAGATTAATCTCCAAAATATATAAATAGCTCATGCAGCTCAATATCAAAAAAACAAAAAAACCAATCCAAAAATGGGCAGAAGACCTAAATAGACATTTCTCCAAAGAAGACACACAGATGGCCAAGAGGCATATGAAAAGCTGCTCAACATCACTAATTATTAGAGAAATGCAGATCAAAATTACAATGAGGTATCACCTCACACTGGTTAGAATGGGCATCATCAGAAAATCTACAAACAATACATGCTGGAGAGGGTGTGGAGAAAAGGGAACCCTCTTGCACTGTTGGTAAGAATGTAAATTGATCCACTATGGAGAACAGTATGGAGGTTCCTTAAAAAACTATAAATAGAATTACTGAGCAGAAGAAAGAAAAACTACAATCCTGCAGCCTGTGGACCAAAAACCACAGTTACAGAAAGATAGACAAGATGAAAAGGCAGAGGGCTATGTACCAGATGAAGGAACAAGAAAAAAACCCAGAAAAACAACTAAATGAAGTGGAGATAGGCAACCTTCCAGAAAAAGAATTCAGAATAATGATAGTGAAGATGATCCAGGACCTCGGAATAAGAACGGAGGCAAAGATTGAGAAGATGCAAGAAGTGATTAACAAAGACCTAGAAGAATTAAAGAACAAACAAACAGAGATGAACAACACAATAACTGAAATGAAAACTACGCTACAAGGAATCAATAGCAGAATAACTGAGGCAGAAGAACGGATAAGTGACCTGGAAGACAGAATGGTGGAATTCACTGCTGCGGAACAGACTAAAGAAAAAAGAATGAAAAGAAATGAAGACAGCCTAAGAGACCTCTGGGACAACATTAAACGCAACAACATTCGCATTATAGGGGTCCCAGAAGGAGAAGAGAGAGAGAAAGGACCAGAGAAAATATTTGAAGAGAGAGAGAGGACCAGAGAAAATATTTGAAGAGATTATAGTCGAAAACTTCCCTAACATGGGAAAGGAAATAGCCACCCAAGTCCAGGAAGTGCAGAGAGTCCCATACAGGATAAACCCAAGGAGAAACACGCCGAGACACATAGTAATCAAAGTGGCAAAAATTAAAGACAAAGAAAAATTATTGAAAGCAGCAAGGGAAAAACGACAAATAACATACAAGGGAACTCCCATAAGGTTAACAGCTGATTTCTCAGCAGAAACTCTGCAAGCCAGAAGGGAGTGGCATGATATACTTAAAGTGATGAAAGGGAAGAACCTACAACCAAGATTACTCTACCCGGCCAGGATCTCATTCAGATTTGATGGAGAAATCAAAAGCTTTACAGACAAGCAAAAGCTAAGAGAATTCAGCACCACCAAACCAGCTCTACAACAAATGCTAAAGGAACTTCTCTAAGTGGGAAACACAAGAGAAGAAAAGGACCTACAAAAACAAACCCAAAACAATTAAGAAAATGGTCATAGGAACATACATATCGATAATTACCTTAAACGTGAATGGATTAAATGCCCCAACCAAAAGACATAGACTGGCTGAATGGATACAAAATCAAGACCCATATATATGCTGTCTACAAGAGACCCACTTTAGACCTAGGGACACATACAGACTGAAAGTGAGGGGATGGAAAAAGATATTCCATGCAAATGGAAATCAAAAGAAAGCTGGAGTAGCTATACTCATATCGGATAAAATAGACTTTAAAATAAAGAATGTTACAAGAGACAAGGAAGGACACTACATAATGATCCAGGGATCAATCCAAGAAGAAGATATAACAATTGTAAATATATACGCACCCAACATAGGAGCACCTCAATACATAAGGCAACTGCTAAGAGCTATAAAAGAGGAAATTGACAGTAACACAATCATAGTGGGGGACTTTAACACCTCACTTACACCAATGGACAGATCATCCAAAATGAATATAAATAAGGAAACAGAAGCTTTAAATGACACAACAGACCAGATAGATTTAATTGATATATATAGGACATTCCATCCAAAAACAGCAGATTACACGTTCTTCTCAAGTGCGCACGGAACATTCTCCAGGATAGATCACATCTTGGGTCACAAATCAAGCCTCAGTAAATTTAAGAAAATTGAAATCATATCAAGCATCTTTTCTGACCACAATGCTATGAGATTAGAAATGAATTACAGGGAAAAAAACGTAAAAAAGACAAACACATGGAGGCTAAACAATACGTTACTAAATAACCAAGAGATCACTGAAGAAATCAAAGAGGAAATTAAAAAATACCTAGAGACAAATGACAATGAAAACACGACGACCCAAAACCTATGGGATGCAGCGAAAGCAGTTCTAAGAGGGAAGTTTATAGCTATACAAGCCTACCTAAAGAAACAAGAAAAATCTCAAGTAAACAATCTAACCTTACACCTAAAGAAACTAGAGAAAGAAGAACAAACAAAACCCAAAGTTAGCAGAAGGAAAGAAATCATAAAGATCAGAGCAGAAGTAAATGAAATAGAAACAAAGAAAACAATAGCAAAGATCAATAAAACTAAAAGTTGGTTCTTTGAGAAGATAAACAAAATTGATAAGCCATTAGCCAGACTCATCAAGAAAAAGAGGGAGAGGACTCAAACCAATAAAATCAGAAATGAAAAAGGAGAAGTTACAACAGACACCACAGAAATACAAAGCATCCTAAGAGACTACTACAAGCAACTTTATGCCAATAAAATGGACAACCTGGAAGAAATGGACAAATTTTTAGAAAGGTATAACCTTCCAAGACTGAACCAGGAAGAAACAGAAAATATGAACAGACCAATCACAAGTAATGAAATTGAAACTGTGATTAAAAATCTTCCAACAAACAAAAGTCCAGGACCAGATGGCTTCACAGGTGAATTCTATCAAACATTTAGAGGAGAGCTAACACCTATCCTTCTCAAACTCTTCCAAAAAATTGCAGAGGAAGGAACACTCCCAAACTCATTCTATGAGGCCACCATCACCCTGATACCAAAACCAGACAAAGACACTACAAAAAAAGAAAATTACAGACCAATATCACTGATGAATATAAATGCAAAAATCCTCAACAAAATACTAGCAAACAGAATCCAACAACACATTAAAAGGATCATACACCACGATCAAGTGGGATTTATCCCAGGGATGCAAGGATTCTTCAATATACGCAAATCAATCAATGTGATACACCATATTAACAAATTGAAGAATAAAAACCATATGATCATCTCAATAGATGCAGAAGAAGCTTTTGACAAAATTCAACACCTATTTATGATAAAAACTCTCCAGAAAATGGGCATAGAGGGAACCTACCTCAACATAATAAAGGCCATATATGACAAACCCACAGCAAACATCATTCTCAATGGTGAAAAACTGGAAGCATTTCCTCTAAGATCAGAAACAAGACAAGGATGTCCACTCTCACCACTATTATTCAACATAGTTCTGGAAGTCCTAGCCACGGCAATCAGAGAAGAAAAAGAAATAAAAGGAATACAAATTGGAAAAGAAGAAGTAAAACTGTCACTGTTTGCGGATGACATGATACTATACATAGAGAATCCTAAAACTGCCACCAGAAAACTGCTAGAGCTAATTAATGAATATGGTAACGTTGCAGGATACAAAATTAATGCACAGAAATCTCTTGCATTCCTATACACTAATGATGAAAAATCTGAAAGAGAAATTATGGAAACACTCCCATTTACCATTGCAACAAAAAGAATAAAATACCTAGGAATAAACCTACCTAGGGAGACAAAAGACCTGTATGCAGAAAACTATAAGACACTGATGAAAGAAATTAAAGATGATACCGACAGATGGAGAGATATACCATGTTCTTGGATTGGAAGAATCAACATTGTGAAAATGAGTATACTACCCAAAGCAATCTACAGATTCAATGCAATCCCTATCAAATTACCAATGGCATTTTTTACGGAGCTAGAACAAATCACCTTAAAATTTCTTTGGAGACACAAAAGACCCCGAATAGCCAAAGCAGTCTTGAGGGAAAAAAATGGAGCTGGAGGAATCAGACTCCCTGACTTCAGACTAGACTACAAAGCTACAGTCATCAAGACAATATGGTACTGGCACAAAAACAGAAACATAGATCAATGGAACAAGATAGAAAGCCCAGAGATTAACCCACGCACCTATGGTCAACTAATCTATGACAAAGGAGGCAAAGATATACAATGGAGAAAAGACAGTCTCTTCAATAAGTGGTGCTGGGTAAACTGGACAGCTACATGTAAAAGAATGAAATTAGAATACTCCTTAGCACCATACACAAAAATAAACTCAAAATGGATTAGAGACCTAAATATAAGACTGGACACTATAAAACTCTTAGAGGAAAACATAGGAAGAACACTGACATAAATCACAGCAAGATCTTTTTTGATCCACCTCCTAGAGTAATGGAAATAAAAACAAAAATAAACAAATGGGACCTAATGAAACTTCAAAGCTTTTGCACAGCAAAGGAAACCATAAACAAGACGAAAAGACAACCCTCAGAATGGGAGAAAATATTTGCAAACGAATCAATGGACAAAGGATTAATCTCCAAATATATAAACAGCTCATTCAGCTCAATATTAAAGAAACAAACACCCCAATCCAAAAATGGGCAGAAGACCTAAATAGACATTTCTCCAAAGAAGACATACAGACGGCCACGAAGCACATGAAAAGATGCTCAACATCACTAATTATTAGAGAAATGCAAATCAAAACTACAGTGAGGTATCACCTCACACCAATTAGAATGGGCATCATCAGAAAATCTACAAACAACAAATGCTGGAGAGGGTGTGGAGAAAAGGGAACCCTCTTGCACTGTTGGTGGGAATGTAAATTGATACAGCCACTATGGAGAACAATATGGAGGTTCCTTAAAAAACTAAAAATAGAATTACCATATGACCCAGCAATCCCACTACTGGGCATATACCCAGAGAAAACCGTAATTCAAAAAGACACATGCACCCGAATGTTCATTGCAGCACTATTTACAATAGCCAGGTCATGGAAACAACCTAAATGCCCATCAACAGCCGAATGGATAAAGAAGCTGTGGTACATATATACAATGGAATATTACTCAGCCATAAAAAGGAACGAAATTGAGTCATTTGTTGAGAAGTGGATGGATCTAGAGACTGTCATACAGAGTGAAGTAAGTCAAAAAGAGAAAAACAAATATCATATATTAATGCATGTATGTGGAACCTAGAAAAATGGTACAGATGAGCCGGTTTGCAGGGCAGAAGTTGAGACACAGATGTAGTGAATGGACATATGGACACCAAGGGGGGAAAACTGCGGTGGGGTGGGGATGGTGGTGTGCTGAATTGGGCGATTGGGATTGACATGTATACACTGATGTGTATAAAATTGATGCCTAATAAGAACCTGCAGTATAAACAAACAAACAAACAAAACAACTAATACTAAACTTTCATTGGGTTATTTGTATGGAAATATGTTAATATAAATGTTTCAGACATTACATGAAATTTCTAAAAATCTTATATTTGTATTTGTATGGAAATATGTTAATATAAATGTTTCAGACATTACATGAAATTTCTAAAAATCTTAAAAAAAAAAAAAAGAATTACCATATGACACAGCAATCCCACTGCCGGGCATATACCCAGAGAAAACCATAATTCAAAAAGACACATGCACCCCAATGCTCATTGCAGCACTATTTACAATACCCAGGTCATGAAGCAACCTAAATGTCCATCAACAGACGAATGGATAAAGAAGATGTGGCACATATATACAATGGAATATTACTCAGCCATAAAAAGAAATGAAATTGAGTTATTTGTAGTGAAGTGAATGGACCTAGAGTCTGTCGTACAGAATGAAGTAAGTCAGAAAGAGAAAAACAAATACCGTATGCTAACACATATATATGGAATCTAAAAAAAAAAAAAAGTTTCTGAAGAACCTAGGGGCAGGACAGGAATAAAGACGCAGATGTAGAGAATGGACTTGAGGACATGGGGAGGGGGAAGGGTAAGCTGGGATGAAGTGAGAGAGCGGCATGGACATATATACACTACCAAATGTAAAACAGATAGCTAGTGGGAAGCAGCCGCACAGCACAGGGAGATCAGCTCGGTGCTTTGTGACCACCTAGAGGGGTGGCATAGGGAGGGTGGGAGGGAGGCGCAAGAGGGAGGGCATATGGGGATATATGTATATGTATAGCTGATTCACTTTTTTATAAATCAGAAACTAACACACCATTGTAAATCAATTATACTCCAATAAAGATGTTTAAAAAAAAAAATGAAGATGTGGTACATGTATACAATGGAATATTACTCAATCATAAAAAGGAACGAAACTGGGTCATTTGTAGAGATGTGGATGGACCTGCAGACTGTCATACAGAGTAAAGTAGGTCAGAAAGAGAAAAACAAATATTGTATATTAACAGATGTACGTGGAATCTAGAAAAATGGTACAGACAAACCTGTTTGCAAGGCAGAAATACAGACACAGATGTAGAGAATAAATGTATGGACACCAAGGGGGAAAAGCAGGGGTGGGTGTGGGGGGCATGAATTGGGAGATTGAGATCGACATATATACACTAATATGTATAAAATAGATAACTAATTTGAACCTGCTGTGTATTACAGGGTACTCCACTTCGCTGTACAGTAGAAACTAACACAACATTGTAAAACAACTATACCTCAATATAAAAAGAAAAACTAATTTAAATAATGTGCTAGAGGAAAAATTGAATTATCTTTCTAGTGTAGCTATAGAAAATTATATAACAAAATAATGGTCATGAAAGAGGCAATCAAAAAATATGGGGCCAAAAAATACAGGAAGAAAGGTATTATAAAAGTGTATCAGGCAGTGAATTAATGAAGTTATTATGTTATTTTTCTGGGTTTTGTGAAATGTATGGTATGTTTCAGATTTTCAAATTTGTGATATATAGGGATTTATTTTCTCATGCTAAATGAACATGTCCTTTCATACCTAATTTTGTATTAGCTTAAAGCCTCAAAAAACTGGATCCAGCTATGAAAACCACCCTCTCCCTTGCTCATTCAACTCCAGTAAAAGTGGCCTCTATGTTGTTCCTTGGACATGCCAGGCCCACTCCCACCTCAAAGCGTTTGCACTTGCTGCTCCCTCCACCTAGAATGCTTATCCTCCAGATAACTACATAGCTCCCCTCTCACTTCTTTCAAGTCTTTGCTCAACTATGTCTTTCTCAAATCAGCCTTCCCTGATTATCCTTTTTAAAACTGCAGCGCTTCCAATGTACAAGATGACTTACTTATTCATTTATATTGCTATCTTTCCCTCTCCCCACAAGAATGTAAGCTCCATATAGATTGAAAGTATTTTTTTATTTTTTTAAATCTGTTTTGTCCACAGTTGTTTTTTTCTGTTTGGAACAGTGTCTGGCACATAACAGGTGTTCAGTAAGTATTTGTGAAATGGCTGGCTGGCTGACTGGATGAATGGATAAATGAATAAATGCATGAATGAATGAACTATCAATCAAAGTTTAGATTATCATAAGACAACCTGCACTACCACAGTGAGACAAGATCATTCCAGCCAAAATCACTGAAGTGTGATGTCTTAATTGGTTTATTTACTGCATGAAGGTAGATTTACAATTCATAGTAGGCTTTTAATTTCTGAATTATTAAAAGTATTTTTCTTTATAGAAAATACCATGTTTGGGACTATCTCATAAACTTTCAGATTTCATTCCACCATCAAAAGAAAATCCAGATTTCAAAATTAAGCCAAGAAATAAAAAATTTTATTTTCCTTTACATTAGGAAGTTCTGTTTGAATGAATAGTGAAAGCAACATTAGTTGAGAAATAGGTCCACCAGAGAACTATAACTCAAGTAGCATTGAATAAAACTACTTAAAATAATAATGACAGCCACCATTCATTAAGTGCTTGCTATATGCTAGATACTGGCTCAAATACTAAATTAAAGGTGCGTTCTAAGGTGTGGGTCTATGGAAGGAATATAAAAGCATTTTTTAATAATAAATGATTATAATTCTTGGGATGAAATTTTTCAATTAAGAAATTTTTTTACAAAACCAAAGTATGACAATTAATATTATACATTTGGGAATCCTAAATAATAAAGAAATGGAGAATTGAAGCAATGTATTTGGAAATATGTTCTAAGCACAATAAATATGTATGACATAGACTGCTATTCTGAGTTTTATTATTTTATTATTCACTGTAATGAGGTAGTTCAAGATAGATTTATATTTGTGTATGTGTCATAGCTAAAGTTTAAACTCATTCTAGCAGATATTACTCAGCCATAGAAAAGAACAAAATATAATGCCATTTGCAGCAACATGGAGCGACCTAGCAATTGTCATACTGAGTGAAGTAAGTCAGACACAGAAAGACAAATATCATATGATATCCCTTATATGTGGAATCTAAATAAAAAGTGTACAAATGAACTTATTTACAAAACCAAAGTAGAGTCGTGGATGTAGAAAACAAACTTATGGTTATGAGGGGATAAGGGGTGGTGGGGGAGGGATCAACTGGGAGATTGGGATTGACATATACTCACTACTATATATAAATTAGATAACTAATAAGAACCTGCTGTATAGCACAGGGAACTCTACTCAATACTCTGTAATGACCTATATGGGAAAAGAATCTAAAAAAAGAAGAAAGAGTGGACATATATATGTATATATAACTGATTCACTTTGTTGTACACCTGAAACTAACACAAACATTGTAAATCAACTATACGCCAATAAAATTGTTTTTAAATTAGAAGAAAAAAAAGAATATAATAATAATGGATACATAATAATGAATCCAACCTGGCTTATATTTGTCTTTATACCCACACAATTGTAAAACATTATTTTTAATATTTTTTAGAGGAAGGGGCCCATGAAGGCCCCATGAAAGACATAATGTGACCTTGGTGTGATTCTTTCCATACAATACTCCATGAGCATGCTAAGGGCTTCACTGTGGAGTAATGCAAGTTGCTCCACAACCCTCACATTTTGGAATCAAGAACAGCCTTAGCTAGCTTAAAGAAAGCCCCAAATTATCTACTTTTTGCTTCCCATATTACCAAAGTACCTAAAATCTGAATTAGGTATTTTACACATGAACAATGCTCTTCCTGATTGCTTTGTAGGAAAGCACATATACGCTTTAAAGTAATTGTCTCTGGACCTCCCATTTGAGCTTATACAGAAAGGGTGAATTACAAATAACAAATAGAAAATAGATTGTAAGCATGTTTTAAGTACTTGAGTCAATTAGAATTTTTCACATCTTGAAGAATGTGGGATTTATGTGAATATGGAGATAATAAATAATAAGGCATATATCTAGGAGAAAATTTTTGTTTTCGCACAACACTCATGGTTGGCTTGTTAAATTCTGACATACATCGTCAATGTCCCAAGCTCCCTGATAATGTTGTAGAAATTTATATAAATGTAAGTGCACCTTTCTTAAATGTTGCAGATACTAAATAACTCATTGAGGTAAAATATCACTTCTGCATGATTTTCCCCCTGACAACCCCAGGCTGATTAGAAGTTCTTTAGTCTGTGCTCCTCTGGAAAATATACTGGCAGTGATGTTTAGAAAACTGTTATTAAGTTATCATTGTTACTGTAAACTTATTTGTGTGAGGATACATGTGTTTTGTTGAATCATAAAAAGCTATGTGAAGTCAAGAAAAGTTGGCACTACCTAGCATATCATAGGCACTCAAAACTGTTGTTGACTAACTGAATAAGTAAATGAATATTTTAGATTGAAAAAGGTCTCCAGTCTATAACCAGATCTATAGGAATTGATATAACCTAAAGATGCCTCATTCCCAATCACGATTATGTACATGATGGTGACACCAATGTCAGTCCCTCAAGTCATTTGGCCATTCTAACAAGTCCAAGAGGAAGGAACTGACCTCAGCTTTCTCTGCCAATCAGCACCACAGTGGATACAGACCCAGCTATGTGGCCAAAACATTTAGCCTCATTACACAGCTATTTACAAATGAGCTATTTACAGCTCATTACAAATACCTATGACTGACTGTAAAATGAAATTCCGTATGAGGAAGATCAGCAAGTTGCATTCCCCATCAAAACAGTTTCAAGTAACTAATTTATTAATTGTTCATTTGAAAAAACAAGTATTGGGCTTCCCTGGTGGCGCTATGGTTAAGAATCTCCCTGCCAATGTAGGGGACATGGGTTCGAGCCCTGGTCCAGGAAGATCCCACATGCCACGGAGCAACTAAGCCCGTGCGCCACAACTACTGAGCCTGTGCTCTAGAGCCTGTGAGCCACAGCTGCTGAGCATGCGTGCCACAGCTACTGAAGTCCATGTGCCTAGAGCCCATGCTACGCAACAAGAGAAGCCACCACTATGGAAGCCTGCACACCGCAACAAAGAGCAGCCCCCGCTCACTGCAACTAGAGAAAGCCAGTGCACAGCAATGAAGACCCAATGCAGCCAAAATAAATAAATAAATAAACAAAACTTGTAAATATATATAGATAATCTACATAGTATTTGTGTCCAAAATATTCACTCCAAATAGATTTAGGAGCTGGACTGGACTTTTCCAAAATTCAATATAATGAAAAACTATTCTAAATCTAAAAGAAAATAAAGGGATTAAAAGCCAAACACAGGGCTTCCCTGGTGGCGCAGTGGTTGAGAATCTGCCTGCCAATGCAGGGGACACGGGTTCCAGCCCTGGTCTGGGAAGATCCCACATGCCGCGGAGCAACTGGGCCCGTGAGCCACAATTACTGAGCCTGCGCGTCTGGAGCCTGTGCTCCGCAACAAGAGAGGCCGCGACAGTGAGAGGCCTGCGCACCGCGATGAAGAGTGGCCCCCGCTTGCCACAACTAGAGAAAGCCCTCACACAGAAATGAAGACCCAACACAGCCATAAAAATAAATAAAAAATAAATAAATTTAAAAAAAAAACAAAACTTGCTTCCTTTTAAAAAAAAAAAAAAAAGCCAAACACAATGTGTGAACATTGGTTAGATATTGTACCAAAAATAAAAACAAGCTCTGAGACATGAGATGTAGGGACAAATGGGGAAACTGAAAAATGGTATGTATGTTACCTATTCATCAATGTTACATTTCTTAGGTGTGGTGATGATATTGTAGTTAAGTAGGAGAATGTCCTTGTTCTTAGGAGATCTGTGCTGAAATATTTGGGTTGGAATAGGGAGGGTGGGAGGGAGATGCAAGAGGAAGGGGATATGGGAATATATGTATACATATAGCTGATTCACTTTGTTATAAAGCAGAAACTAACACAACATTGTAAAGCAATTATACTCCAATAAAGATGTTTTAAAAAAATATTTGGGGGTAAGAGTCATGATGTCTACAACTTACTTTCAAATATCCTAATGACAACAAAAAGTGTATGTGTGTGCATGTGTGTGGGTGTGTGCTGGTGGCAGTGAGGGGGAGGAGAGGAAGCAAATGTGGCAAAATGGTAATAATTGTAGAATTTAGGTGAAATGTATTTGGGTGTTTACCATTCTTTTAATTTTTATGTAAAATCCAACATTTTCAAAATTAAAAGTTAGAGGAAAATGTAAAAAATAATAATGTTATAGAGAAAGGTTTAAAGACAGAAAAGGTATCTATGATTACAGTATTATGTTTTAAGAGCAGGTTCAAAGTAATGCACACCATAGGTCCATTTGGGAATATATGGATGAATATACATTAATGTATTAATAGAGGTCACTGATTGGAGCCCTCTAAATTGTGCAACTTGGCAGTCTGGAGTGTTTATCTCTAGATTGTCCAATTACAGTCACTTCTATTTTCTTATTTTTATTTATAAAAAATTGCTTATTTTATACATATACAGTCACATATATGTACAAATTATTTTAAAAGAGTGAGAATGAACTTATCAAAACCTTGCAACAATAGTTTCTGTTGGAAACGTGTCCCTGTCAAAACTGGTTAATCTGATGTTTACGCTATTAAGATTATACCAGTGACTGGATATAAATAAATCATTTTATTTGAAAAAGAAAAAAACGATGACAATAATTCTAGACTCTTAAATTGGCACTGGGAATATGAAAGTATTGCCCCAGAGGGCATAACTAATGACCTATGGGTGCGAACTACATTGAGACAGATTTCAGCTCATTATGAGATTGAACATTGCCATGAATGTGTCCAACAAGGGAACAGACTGAACCATGAAATAATTGCCTATCAAAATAGCTTAACCACCTGTCAGAGATACGATAAGAAGGAGGGATAGGGTATTAGATATACTCTAATCCAGCCTTTGGTCTCTAACAAGTCCATAGTCAAAAATAAAGAAAATAGGGACTTCCCTGGTGGTCCAGTGGTAAAGAATTCACCTTCCAATGCAGGTGATGCGGGTTCGATCCCTGGTCGGGGAACTAAGATCCCACATGCCGTGAGGCAACTAAGCCCACTTGCCACAGCTACTGAGCTTGCGCACCTCAACTAGAGAGCCCACATGTTGCCAACTACAGAGCCCCTGCGCCCTGGAGCCTGCATGCCATAACTAGAGAAGAGAAAACCCGCACACCACAACTAGAGAGAAGCCTGCACACACAAAGAGCCTGCGCACTAAAACAAAAGATCCCGCACGCCTCAATGAAGATCCCGTGTGCCACAACTAAGACCCGATGCAGCCATAAAAAGTTAATTAATTAACTAATTAAAGTTTTAAAAATAACAAAGAAAATAGCAGTAATAAACTGAATACATTTCCACTGAAGGAAAAACTACACAATACTCTGTCGCTGACTAACAAGACATAAGACAAGATTAATACTCTCTGGTCAGGATGCTGTATTTTTTAAAATTGGAATACTATTAATACTGTTCAGCTAGACCAATTACTCAACTAAAAACAAAGTGTGTTACTTGCCATCATGAACCCAAATTATTTCTAAACATATGAACTTAGTCTTAAGTGTTGGTGTATTCATACAATGGAATACTGTTTTAAAAGAAAAAATGAAGAGGAACAAACTACTGAAACATACAACCATATGGATATATGTCAAAAAAACCTTATGCTGAGTGAAAGAAGCAAGACACAAGAATACATGCTGTATGATTTCATTTATATCGATTTCAAAAACAGGCAAAACCAATCTGATAGAAATCAGAAGGTGGTTGTGTAGAACACAGGGAGAATGAATAAAAAGGGGCATAAGGGAACTTTCTCAGGTGATAGAAATGTTCTATCTCTTGCTTTTTGGTGGTAATTACACATTTACATACAACCGTTAAATCTCATCAAATGGAACACTTAAGGTCTGTGTGGTTTTTGTTTATAAATTACACCTCCGTGAAATTAAAATAAATATTAAAAAATCATATTGGCTTTGTGCCACCTAAAGAACTCAATACTTACCAAGTGATTTCTTTTTACTGCAGAACATTATTGCACCTGATTTGTTTTCACCAGGCCTCAACAGCTGGCCTACATAAGAAAACAAGAAATGTATGCAACATTAGTATTTGAGAAATGCTCATTAACTGTAAATTGCCATCATTCAGCTTTCTTCCTAGTCAAATCTAGATGACTAGGAAGTCATTAACACAATAAGGAATAATAGACTCCATTTATGAGACTTAAATCTAACAAGATAAGAATAATTCTATAACTCACAGACATAGAAAACAAACTTATGTTTACCAAAGGAGAAAGGGGGAATGGATAAATTAGGAGTTTGGGATTAAAATATACACACTACTATATATAAAATATATAACCAACAAGGACCTGCTGTATAGTACAGGAATTATAGTCAATATCTTGTAATAACCTATAATGGAAAAGAATCTAAAAAAGAATATATATATATATCTGAATCACTTTGCTGTACACCTGACACTAACACACCATTTTAAATCAATTATATTTCAATAAAAAAATTTTTTAAGGAAACAATTCTATACAAAAATTATCTATTTGTATTATGGTGGCTATATGGAACAATGTAAGGTAAGCACAAGTGTGACATTCAATTGGGCATTAAAATGGAGCCAAATTTTCGAGTATATCCAAAACCCTGTGAATCAGAATATCTCAGAGGTGACACTCCATTACCTGCCTTTTATTCAAGTACCAAAAGTGATTCCTTCCCAAAACAGTCACCCAAGTCCAGGAAGTGCAGAGTCCCATATAGAATTAACTGAAGAAGGAACACGCCAAGACACATAGTAATGAAACTGACAAAAACTAAAGACAAAGAGAAAATATCAAAAGCAACAAAGGAAAAGCAACAAATAACATACAAGGGAATCCACATGAGACTATCAGCTGATTTTTCAGCAGAAATTCTACAGGCCAGAAGGGAGTGGCATGATACATTTAAAGTGATGAAAGGGAAAAACCTACAACCAAGAATACTCTACCCAGCATGTCTCTCATTCAGAATTGATGGAGAAATCAAAAGCTTTACAAACAAAAGCTAGAAGGACTCAGCACCACCAAACGAGCATTACAACAAATGCTAAAGGAACTCTTTAAAAAGAAAAGAAAAGGCAACAACTAGAAACAGGAAAATTACAGAATGGTAAAGCTCACCAGTACAGGTGAACATACAGTAAGGGTAGGAAATCAGCTACACACAAATATGATATCAAAACATTAATTGTGAGAGGAGGAGAGCACAAATGCAGGATATTTGAGATGCATTTGAAATTAAGAGACCAGCAACTTAAAACAATCATGTATACATATAGACTGCTATATCAAAACCACATGGTAACCACAAACGAAAAATCTATAATAGATATACACACAAAAAAGAAAAAGAATCCAAACACAACAACATAGTCATCAAATCACAAGAGAGGGGAACAAAAGAGAAAAGGAATAAAAAAAACCTACAAAAACAAATCCAAAATATTTTTTTAAATGGCAATAAGAACATACATATCAATAATTAACTTAAATGTAAACGGATTAAATGCTCAAACCAAAAGAAATAGACTGGCTGAATGAATACAAAAATAAGACCCATACATATGTTGTCTATAAGAGACCCACTTCAGATCTAGAGACACAGACTGAAAGTGAGGGGATGGAAAAAGGTATTCCATGCAAATGGAAATCAAAAGAAAGCTGGAATAGCAATACTCATATCAGACAAAATAGACTTTAAAATAAAGACTGTTACAATAGACAAAGGACACTGCATAATGATCAAGGGCTCAATCAAAGAAGAAGATATAACAATTATAAGTATATATGCACTCAACAGAGGAACACCTCAATATATAAGGCAAATGTTAACAGACATAAAGGAGAAATCGACAGTAATACAATAATAGAGGGGGACTTTAGCACTACACTTACATCAATGGACAGATCATCCAGACAGAAAATCAATAAGGAAACACAGGCCTTGAATGACACATTAGAACACATGGACTTAATTGATATTTATAGATTGTTCCATCCAAAAGCAGAAGAATACACCTTTTTTTCAACTGTACATGGAACATTCTCCAGAACAGATCACATGCTGGGCCACAAAGGAAGTCTTGGTAAACTTAAGAAAACTGAAGTCATATCAAGCATCTTTTCCGACCACTACACTATGAGATTAGAAATCAGTTACAAGAAAAAAATGCAAAAAACACAAACACATAGAGGCTAAACAATATGCTATGAAACAACTGATGGATCACTGAAGAAATCAAAGAGGAAATAAAAAGAATACCTAGAGACAAATGAAAATGAAAACACAACAATCCAAAACCTATGGGATGTGGCAAAAGCAGTTCTAAGATGGAAGTTTATAGTGATACAAGCTTACTTCAGGAAACAAGAAAAATCTCAAATAAACAACTTAACCTTACACCTAAAGCAACTAGAGAAAGAACAAACAAAACCCAAAGTTAGCAGAAGGAAAGAAATCATAAAGATCAGAGCAGAAATAAATGACATAGAGACAAAGAAAAAAATAGCAAAGACCAATAAACTAAGAGTTGAAAAGATAAACAAAATTGATAACACTTTAGCCAGAGTCATCAAGAAAAAAAGGGAGAGGACCCAAATCAATAAAATCAGAAATGAAAAGGAGAAATTACAACTGACACCACAGAAATTCAAAGGATCATAAGAGACTACTACAAGCAACTATACACCAGTGAAAAGGACAACCTAGAAGAAATGGGCAAATTCTTAGAATGGTACAATCTCCCCAGACTGAACCAGGAAGAAATAGAAAATACGACTAGACCAATTATATGTATGGAAATTGAATCTGTGATTAAAAACTCCCAACAAACAGAAGTCATGGAACAGGTGGCTTCACAGGTGAATTCTATCAAACATTTAGAGAAGACCTAACACCTATCATTCTGAAACTATTTCAAAAAATTGCAGAGGAAGGAACACTCCCAAATTCATTCTATGTGGCCACCATCACCCTGATACCAAAACCAGACAAAGATACCATCAAAAAGAGAAAATTACAGGTCAATATCACTGATGAACATAGACATAAAAATCCTCAACAAATACAAGCAAACCAAATCCAATAATACATTAAAAGGATCATACACCATGATCAAGAGGGATTTATCCCAAGGATGCAAGGATTTTTTAATATCTGCAAATCAATCAGTGTGATATACCACATTGACAAATTGAAGAATAAAAACCATATGATCTAAATAGATGCAGAAAAAGCTTTTGACAAAATTCAACACCCATTTCTGATAAAAACCTTCCAGAATGTAGGCATAGAGAGAACCTACCTCAATATAATAAAGACCATATACCACAAACCTACAGCTAACATCATACTCAATGGAGAAAAACTGAAAGCATTTCCTCTAAGATTGAGAACAAGACAAGGATGTCCACTCTCATCACTTTTATTCAACATAGTTTTGAAAGTCCTAGCCACGGCAATCAGAGAAGAAAAAGAAATAAAAAGAATACAAATTGGAAAAGAAGTAGTAAAACTGTCACTGTTTGCAGATGACATGATACTATACATAGAAAATCTTAAAGACGCTACCAGAAAACTACTAGAGCTCATCAATGAATTTGGTAAAGTTTCAGGAAAAAAAATTAATACACAGAAATCTGGTGCAATCCTATACACTAATAATGGAAGATCAGAAAGAAAAATTAAGAAAACAATCCCATTTACCATCGCATCAAAAAGTATAAAATACTTGGGAATAAACCTACCTAACAAGGCAAAAGACCTGCACTCCAAAAACTATAAGATGCTGATGAAAGAAACCGAAGGAGACATAAACAGATAGAAAGATATACCATGTTCTTGAATTGGAAGAATCAATACTGTCAAAATGACCATACTACCCAAGGCAGTTTACAAACTCAATTCAATCCCTATCAAATTACCAAAGGCATTTTTCACAGAACTAGAAGCAAAAAATTTAAAATTTGTATGGAAACACGAAAGACCTCAAATAGTGAAACCAATCTTGAGAAAGAAAAACAGTTGGAGGAATCAGGCTCCCTGGCTTAAGAGTATAGTACAAACCTACAGTAATCAAGACAATATGGTACTGGCTCAAAAACAGAGATATAGATCACTGAAACAGGATAAAAAGCCCAGAAATAAACTGACTCACCTATGGTCAATTAATCTATGACAAAGGAGGCAAGAATACAATGGAGAAAGACAGTCTTCAATAAGTGGTGCTGGGAAAACTGAACAGCTTCATGTAAAAGAATGAAATTAGAGCATTCTCTAACATCATACACAAAAATAAACTCAAAATTGATTAAAGACCTAAATGTAAGGGCCAGATCCTATAAAACTCCTAGAGGAAAACATAGGCAGAACACTCTTTGACATAAATTGCATCAATATCTTTTTGGATCCCTCTCCTAGAGTAATGGAAATAAAAACAAAAATAAACAAATGGGACCTAATCAAACTTGGAAGCTTTGCAAAGCAAAGGAAAGCATAGACAAAATGAAAAGAAAACCCTCAGAATGAGAGAAAATATTTGCAAATGAATCAACGGACAAAGGATTAATCTCCAAAATATACAAACAGCTCATGCAGCTCAATATCACAAAAACAAACAACCTAATCCAAAAATGGGCAGAAGGCCTAAATAGACATTTCTCCAAAAAGCACATACAGATGGCCAATAGGCACATGAAAAGATGCTCAACATCATTAATTATTAGAGAAATGCGAATCAAAAATACCATGAGGTATCGTCGCACACCAGTCAGAATGGGCATCATCAAAGTCTACATATAATAAATGCTGGAGAGGGTGTGGAGAAAAAGGAACCCTCCTACACTGTTGGTGGGAACGTAAATTGGTACAGTCACTATGCAGAACAGTATGGAGGTTCCTTTAAAAACTAAAAATAAAACTACCATATGATCCAGGAATCCCACTCCTGGGCATATATCCAGTGAAAACCATAATTTGAAAAGATACATGAACCCCAATGTTCATTGAAGCACTATTTACAATAGCCAGGACATGGAAGCAACCTAAATGTCCATAAACAGATGAATGGATAAAGAAGATGTGTATATATATATATGTGTGTATATATATATACACACATATATATATATATATATATACATATATATATATATATACAGTGGAATATTACTCAGCCATAAAAAAGAACAAAATAATGCCATTTGCAGCAACATGGATGGACCTAGAGATTATCATACTAAGTAAAGTAAGCCAGACAGTGAAATACAAATATCATATGACATCACTTCTATATGGCACCTAAAAGAAAAAAAAGACACAAATGATCTTATTTCCAAACAGAAAGAGACTCACAGACACAGAAAACAAACTTATGGCTGCCAAATAGGAGAGAGGGTGGGGGAAGGGTTATATTAGGAGGTTGGCATTAACATATACACACTACTATGTATAAAATAGACAGCCAACAAGGACCTACTGTATAGTACAGGGAACTATACTCAGTAGTATGTAATAATCTATAAGGGAAAAGAATCTGAAAAAGAATATATATATATATATATATATATATATATATACATATACATACATACACACGAACACACACATGCATGAAATAGGCAAGGGAAACATAAGCAAAAAATGGGATTACATCAAACTAAAAAGCTTTGCACAGTGAAAGAAACTATCAACAAAAAGGCTACCTACTGCACTGGAGAAGATATTTGTAAATGATATATCTGATAAAGGGTTAATATCCAAAATATACAAAGAACTCATACAACTCAACATCAAAGAAAAAAAAAAACCAACCCCATTAAAACATGGTCAGAAGACCCGAAGAGACATTTTTCCAAAGAAGACATACAGATGGCAAACAGACACATGAAAAGATGCTCAACATCACTAATCAGCGGGGTAATGCAAATCAAAACTACAGTGAGGGACTTCCCTTTTGGCTCAGTGGTTAAGAATCCACCTGCCAATGCAGGGGACATGGGTTCAAGCCCTGTTCTGGGAAGATACCACATGCCGCGGAGCAACTAAGCCCGTGTGCTATTAAATACTGAGCCTGCGCTCTAGAGCCTACAAGCCACAACTGCTGAGGCCACATGCTGCAGCTACTGAAGCCCACGCTCTGCAACAAGAGAAGCCACCACAATGAGGAGCCTGCACACTGCAACGAAGAGTAAACCCCGCTCAGCGCAACTAGAGAAAGCCTGCGCGCAGCAACAAAGACCCAATGTAGCCAAAAATAAATAAATAAAATTTATTTTTAAAAAAAGGCATTAAGCACCCCTATGTTCATCACAGCATTATTTACGATAGCCAAGATATGCAAGCAACCTAAGTACCCATTGACAGATGAATGGATAATGAAGATGTGATGTATATATGCAATGGAATACTATTCAGCCATAAAAAAGAATGAAATCTTGCCAGTTTCGACAATACAGAAGGACCTAGAGGATATTATGCTAAGTGAAATAAGAGAAAGACAAATACTGTATGATTTCACTTACTGGGTAAAACAAATGAACAAATATAATGAAACAGAAACAGACTCATAGGTACAGAGAACAAACAGGTAGTTGTGGGGGAGGGGGGCAGGGGGGAGGGAGGATGAGTGAAATAGGGAGATTAAGAGGTATAAACTTCCAGTGACAAAATGAGTCATGAGGATGAAATGTACTATGTGGGGAATATAGTCAATAGTAATATAATATCTCTGCATGGTGATAGATGGTAACTAGAGTTATCATGGTGATCATTTTGTAATGTACAGAAATATGCAATCACTGTGCTGTGCACCAGGAACTAACATAGTGTTGTAGGTCAATTATACTTCAAAAAACAAACAACGAACTCGCAGGAAAAGAGATCAGATTTGTGGTTACCAGAGGCAGAGGGTGGGAGGAGGGGGAATTGGATAAAAGTGATTAAAATGTACAAATTTCCAGTTAGAAGATAGTAAGTACTAAGGATGTAACGTACAACATGATTAATATAATTAACACTGCTGTGTGTTATATATAAAAGTCATTAAGAGAATAAATCTTGAGTTCTCATCACAAGAAAAATAACTTTTCAAAATTTTTTTATCTATATGAAATGATGGGCGTTCACTAAATTTACTGTAGTAATCATTCCATGATGTGGGTCAAATCATTATGCTGTACACCTTAAACTTATGCAGTGCTGTATGTTAATTATTTCTCAATAAAACTGGAAGAAAAAAAATTATTTAGAAATAAATAAATAGGGGGCAGAAATAATGTCATTATTATCTTTTATTTTTTTCCCTACATGTCTGATTTCTTTCACATGGTAAACTCTATTAAGGATTTAGAGTGAATAAATAAAGGGCCAACGAATAACTTCAACATTTAGAACCCAAAGGACCATGGAAATGAACTCAAGCACCTTTGCAAACACATGACAGGGTAGGCAGAGGTTCTGAATTCATACTTTTTAGGTTGGAAAGAGAAATGACTTGTTTGTTCCTGCTCAAAGACATGGTGTGACAGGATGCATTAAACACCCATGAAAGAAGAAGCTGGTCAGTCATATGGAGACCAGAAAAGAGGAAGAGCAGCGCTTATGGCTTAGCAGTTACAAGAAAGGAGGATGCAGAGGAATTTCATCAACACCTACTGTTCCATAACAAATTTCTAGCATCTAAAAGGCCTGAAACCATCAATATTTCTCCCTGTTGTGCTCCCAGATTCATGAGTTCCCTTCTACCACCTCCAGGAAAAGCAGCAGCCCACTGAGGGAATAGCCACCCTTGGGGTGCCCCTGACAAGTAGGGCCAACAACACTTTGTAAAACCCACTGCTTTTCCAGGAACCAGTCACTAAAACTGATGAATCCAACAAGATGGGAGCACTACTGCCAGGTGCTGTTAGAAGCAGGGATAGGTCCTCAAATACAACCCATCAATAACTCTTCTGTTCTTGTTCCCATGCCTTCTACCAACTGCCACCAAGGCTGCCTAAAACAATCCCCCCCCCCGCCCCCTCCTCACTGCTCCCCCTACCCCAGTCTTAGGCAGCAGATGCCTCTAGGACATGCCTGCTGACCAGTGACTGCTTTCCCCTGCATTCCTTCTAACAGGTTTCCCCGCTCCAGCCTTGGCCACCCATAGACTAGGGTCCACATTGAAGCCACAGTGATCTTTATAAAAGTTAAATGGCATCATATCACACCCCTGCTTAAAACCTTTCAGTAACATCCCACTGGCCTTAGAAAAAAAGATCAAATTGCAGCATGACTCCTTGGCCCCTCTGCAACCTGGTCCCTGCTAGTCTTTCTACCCTGATTTCTCATCACTCTCCTTACAGCCCCCATTCTTCCTTGCACCAACCCCCCCATGTCTATACTTCAGAAATAACTCAGCTTCTTTCTATTTGAGCACCTTGACACATGCTCTTCCCTCTGCCTGTCATAATCTAACCCCATCGCCAGCCCCTTCACCTGACTAACTTGTACTCATCTTTTCAATATCAACTCATACATCACTTCCTCTAGGAGTTCTCCCCTGGTCTCCCAAATCAGAGGTAAGAGCACCTCCTATGTGCTCCCATAGAATCCAGAACTTCCCATTTCAGAGCCCTTATCATTATAGAATGTATTTGTCTATTATATTGGCTGTTTTCCCATTAGTCTACAAACTCCAGTGGGGCAGAGACCCAATCTGTCTTGTCCATAGTTGTATCTTCAGTGTCTAATGCACGCCTGGCATGTGGCAGTGCTCAATAAAAATTTGCTAAATGAAAGAATGATTAATGTTCTCAGTGTCTATGAGGAATGAAGCAAGGGCTTCCAGATGCTAAAAGGCATTTCCCTTTCAGCAACTATCCCTTCCTAGACCCCAGCCCCAAGTTCAAGAACATCTTAGATCTTCCCAAACTGGGAACCATCATGGCTTTCTTGGCTGCTCCCTACCTGTGGCTGGTCCCTAGCGTCCTGTGCATCCCCCACCTCCAGCCGAGGAAGAACCTCAAAAAATGAGAAGTATTTGGTTGGCAATAGGAAGAGTGTTGCAGGCAAACTGAAGAGCAAAAGAAAGGAGAAGGAATTTGCAAATCTTGGGGTAGAAGGGCAAGAGGAGGCACTCTGGCTCTAAAAGAAGATGCACAGAAAGGATTTTTTGAGGAAAAGCCTTTCTGTGAGAAATAACATGGACAAAAGCGGGTTTTTTATCCATGAGGGACTATCTTTGTTCCAACAAATAGTCACAATCGATACAAAATGGCAACATGGAGAAGGATGAATGGATTCTGTGACAATGACACCTTGATCTGGTGGCCCCATCTGGCCAGAGGGTTAAGGCTCATCAGCAAGTTCTAAGCCAACTTGTTAGGGCTTGAAAACTCTCTCTGGAGACCAAGTAAACATATTCTGTTTTCATGGGCTCAGAGTCCCTCGAGCTGGTGAAAAGAAGAATGATTCTTTAAGTAGGACGGCAAAAGGGACTCTCCACCCTGACAGGTGGCAATGAGAATGCAGGCAGAAGAAAGAAATTCAATCTCTCAGGAAGTTATTAGGAGTACCGGCCACTGGCCAACGTTTTCTTTCTTTCTCCTTATTGGTTTGCTAGATTGCTTTGAGGGATTAGCACTAACAGGTAGCCAAAACAAAGGATGAACTTAAATATATATTTGTGTGATATAAAGGTAACTAAAGAGAAAATATCCATGTAAACCCTTCTGTCTCTTATTTTAGATCTTCCTATAAGCACTTTTCACTTTAAAAGCCCCTAGACAATTAAACATAAAGCAAAACCATATCCTTCCTAAAATTACCTTTAAACCATACAATTATTTCCTTGCTTTTAATTTCTCTAATACCATCTTCCAAAGTATCTTTGAAACCTTTTATTTTTAAAATAATGAATAAATCCATTTTTAAATTTTAGCCATTTTTATTTTTGTAGAAAATATTCTCTATTTCATATTTAATCCAGAGTGATAATATAATTACTGTTGTACGAATGAAACAATATTTCTCTAAGGTTTGTGCAAAGTGTTTCTTATTAATGATCTTATTCAAGTGTTTTTACTAACACATGTGGTTACAACAAAAACTAAGGATTCAAGTCCATGTTTCCTGCAATCCAGTCTTTTCCTTTTAATAGAAGCAACCCAGGTATATTTAATGGAGGATTCATACTAATGTAGCAGAGTCTAGTGTAAATTTGAGGAAGTAAAATTTAGTCCTTTTATTGTTGTACACTTATCAACTCACCAAAATACCCCAGCTGACACTCGCTCCACCTCTAAAGGATGTCAGAGTAAAGAAAAAGCCAACTTTTTGAACTTTCAGATCAGTGAGGGTCTACGGAAATACACTGAAAATAAATCAGGTGAACAAAGAAGGATTTGTTAAAACGAAATCTAGCTCTAGAAGTAGGAACTTAGGATTTTGAAATTCAGCATTTGCAAGTACTGAAGCAAACATTGTTTACATAAAAACATTCCTCCTTTTATGAAATCACCCCAAAGCAGAAGAAATAGAAAAAGGTAAGTTGCTGAATAGGTTTTATCTTCCCTTGCCTTCATCTTATGCAAGGGATTAAAATGGTGGTTTTCTTGTGTGAAAGTCTTAGTGGGTTTTTACAAGAAAGACAGGTCTGGGGAAAGTAGGAAGAGAGGTAAATGTAACCAAAATAATAGTTAAGTGTTTTACGTATATTAATTCATTTAAGTGAGTACTTTTTTTGGAAAAGATTGAGAGTGACGCTTGCATGAAGAATTTGGGGTTTTTTACATTTCAAGTTCAGGTTTTGAATCTTGGTCACAGAAAGTAATTCTTTGAATGGAAAAAATGGCAAAGTAAAGAGAAAACTCCAATTTGTTTAGGGAAGATAAGAAGTTGGTTTCAGATACCTTGAGATTGAGGACATAACAAGACATCCAAGTTGGAAATGCTACTTAAGCAGCTGTGAGCAGAATAGTGCATACTGGTCATATTATGATTCCTCAAGGAGGTCCCTACTTATAGTGAAAATGGGTACACCTGGCTGCAGGTGACTCAACACTTTAAGCCAAAGATTAAAATGGAGATTCTCTTTAATGATCAGAGGCCATTCAACAATCAAGTTATTATAGTTAATTCCCCCTGCTCCAATTCCACGATCACCAAGCAACCTACTGATAATAACTTGCTTTCCCCCAGAAGTCTGCCTACAGGGGAAGAATACACCAGTCATGCATGCTGAAGTGAACATTCTGGTCCTCCTGACAGTTATATTATACATTTTCAATGAATAAATTGTCATTCATCTTACTCTAGATCATCAGTCTCCTGAGCTAATATTAGTCTTCCCCAGAAAGGTAGCTCTGTTTTTGGTATGCTGTTGACTTACGGTCCAAAGTCTACAGGACATATGACCCACTCTAGCCATAACAAACTCACCAACTGGCCACCAAGGGAACAGCCTGCTGACCTGCTCAAGGGGCAGCAGGATGTGGTGGCTGCAAGCTTGTCCTTTGGAGTCAAACAACCTGACCTTGGATTCCTGCTTTTTTCTACTAACATTACAGAATCCAGGGCAAGTAAGCTCTCTAAGCCTCAGAACACACCTGGACAGGTTGTTGGGGACACTGACACATAATGAAAATGCCCGTTAGATAGTTATCTTGAAGGCAGCCCTCTGAACTTCCCCTGTCAAAATGTCTATATAAACGTTAGGGTGAATTGAGGACAGTTGAGTATAACCCCTGTAAGACATTCTGCAGCAAAATAAAAGAGATAAGTGTAAATGGGTAATGAGGCTTTAAAGAGAAGATGTGCTTACAGTGGGGAGCCAGGGCCGTGGCAATAAACAAAGGGGACAGAACCAGTGGGGAGAGAGATTGAAAACATGAGGGAGAGCGACAGGAAGACAAAGGAATCAGAGGAGATTGGGAAAGAAAGGGAAGAGGTAGGGGCCAGGACAGCGGGGGAAGAGACAGGAGGAGTAGCTGAAGCCAGAGAGTAGCGCAGGCAGATTCTTGGCAGCTCTCCTTTCTTGCCCAGAGTGCTGCTCAGGGAGCCCCCCCCCCTCGGCCTGGCTTCAACTCAGGGTCAAGGGAGGAGCTGGGGTGTCCCCGCAGGGGCATCCTCTACGTCCTCTGAGCAGTGGGTCCTCTCCAGTTCTCAGGACTCAGGGACAAGATGGGCCAAGGGGGAAAGGTCCCACACAGCTTCAAGGAGCCCAACCCCAGTCCTCAGCCCCTGTGAGGACCTCCTGTCCCCCACCCGTCTATTCTCCAGTCTCCGTTCTGTTCTGCTTGCCTCCCTCTTTCCCCAACTCTGCCTTCTCTTCCTCTTCGGAGACACTGTAACGTACAGGAGAGAATTTTAGGATAACAGATCCCAATCCTAGCTCAGTTACCTTCTATCTAGTGTTACTTTGACCAAGTCACTTACCCTTCCTAAGATTCAATCCCCGAATCTGTAAAATAGAGGTAATAATTCCTTCCTCTCAGGGCTGTTTCGAGGATAAATATACATGTAAATACAGCTCACTCCATAAGAATGTGGTTCCTCCCCCTCCTTCCTTCCTCCCCATCTGTCCTCTCTCCTCCTACTCCCTCCCCTTTTCTCAGCTTTCACTCTCTCAGTTTCCTTTCCCTGTTTCCCTGACTTTCCTTCATATTTCTCACTAAGGCACCTGCCTCTCAACCCAACCCACCAAGAGGACTGACCCACCAAGAGCGGAGGGGAGGGGAGCTGCCTGGAAGGCTTAGGCGAACAATGGAGAACCCATCTGCTGAGTAACAGTGGGGTCTGAGGATGGGAAGTGGGATGGCAGGATTAGGGAATCAGCCCTTTCTCTCCTCCTGCTGCCCTCTACCTTCTCTGGTCCTGCCCCTGCCCCTTTCCTCCCTCTGGCCCTAGGTTCCCAGAGGCTGAAAAGCAAAGCCTCAGTGAGTCTTCCCACCTCTGGACATGGTGACCTTGCAGACATATCTGCTGGCAACCCTGCCTACCAGTCCAAGAATATTCCCCAGGAGCCCCCTGTTCCAGGTCTCTAAGGGATGAGGGGTGGGAGATGAAACACAGCTCTAAGACTCCAGGGAAGGGACATCTTGATGCAAAAGGGAAATCTCAGCCTTGGGAGGTTAGACCAGTGAGAGATAAGGTATGGAATAAGCCCAGGCCTCAGTCCTACATGTGTGCAGCTCTGAGTGTGATGTGAGGGTAGGAGGTATAGATAATGTTTTATTTATTTTTTAACTAATTTTTATTGGAGTATAGTTGCTTTACAATGTTGTGTTCGATTCTGCTGTACAGCAAAGTGAATCAGGTATAGATAATGTTTTATTTATTTTTTAACTAATTTTTATTGGAGTATGGTTGCTTTATAATGTTGTGTTCGATTCTGCTGTATAGCAAAGTGAATCAGGTATAGATAATGTTTTAATCATATTGACAGCTGCAAACAGCTGTAAGGCTTACAGAGTGTAGATATTGGGCAAAAATAGAAGTAAAAAAATTTAAGCCGGTCTGTGTATGTGTTTGTCAAAGTGATGGTTAGCACAGCCAAATTTATAAACTGCTTACCAATTATATCTAATTACCATGCCTCAACAATAAATTATTCTATTTCCCATATAATGTATATCAGATTGCTTTTGTTGTAAGTTGTCATGTCGACACTGAAGTCTGTTTATATTCTGTTAGGCACGCAGCTGTTACCACAAAATTCTAAAGTGGTGGGAACACTTCTTCCCTTTCTCCTCTTGTTTATGTCCTGCTTATTTTCCAACTTGGTCTCCTAGTTTCCTTCTCTCTTTCCCTTCTCTTCCTTTCCTCGCCTGCCCTCACTGCCTCTCTTGTGCATTTTCAATGTCCTTCTCCTCATCCTGCCCTTTCTCTCCCAAACACACTTCCCCTGGCTTGGTCATCTTCCTTCCCCTTCTCACTTCCCCATTCCTCCCCCAGCCTGGAGTCAGGGGGCCAGGTTTGGTCCTGTTATCTCTCTACCTCCAGCAAGTTCCCCTCCCTTCTAAGCCCTGGTTTTCTCATCTGTAAAGAGACAATCAGGGTAACTCATGGGATTATTTAGCAAACTAAATGAGGTCATGCCTGTAAAAAAAAGAAAAAAAAAATTAGCACAGTGCCTCCTGCTACAAAGTTAATACTCAATAAAGGAAAGCTATTATTATTTTTATTTTTCTTAAATGTATTTTTAACTCTACATACGTAGAAAACATCAAATTTGAGAGCATCCTTACTGATACTCAATCATCAAACACTTATCAGATGCCTATTCTATGTCAAACCTGGGCTGGGTAGCGGGAGGAAAGGATCATTAGGCCCTACCTCTGTCCTTCAAAAGCCAAGAGTCTGGGGTAGATGAGACCAGATACATAGAAAGTTCATTAGTGCAGGATTATGACAGAAGGAGGGACTGAGAACTATGGAGACAGAGGGAAGGGAGTCACCAAGCCTGCTTTGCAGAGTCAGCTATGAGCTCACAGATGGTGATTCCAAGTCAAGTCCTTTTGAAAAGAAGAGTTTGCTCAGTAAAACAAGGTAAGTACAGGCAAAAAGAACAGCATGTGGAAAGACCAAGCGTTGTGATAGGAAGCAGTGATAGTCATGGCAACCAGATTACAAGGGGCATGGAGGAGTGTAGTGTGATATGGGGCTGGCAGGGTAGATAAGAGATGGATTCTGAAAGAAGCCATCATTGTCATCATCATCACTCCCATTCACTTGGTACTTAGCCTCATGCGAAGCACTGACAGGTATCATCTCATTTAATCCTCGACAAAATTTTACGGGCAGGGACTATCCCTGTTTGATAGATGAGGTGACACAGAGCATTGCTACGATCAAGATCCTGTGGTTGATCCTCAGGTAATGGGGAGGCAGAAGGGCTCTCTCTGCAGAATGGTACACTTAGAATCCAGGCCCCCTTTTCCACTGTCGTTGCTTCCTCGTGTCTCTCTATGCAAGCGTATGCTGTCAGGATTTTTAGGAAGGCTTTACTCTCACGACAAGGACTGGCATGGAAAGAGGTGGGCGAGCAGTGACAACAGGCAAGTGGAGCTGGATTCTGGAAATATTCCTGCAGTTGGAATTGACAGACTTTATAAGGGGTCTATATGCTGGGGTGCAAAACAAGGAGGAATCTGGGATAACTTCCACGTTTTCAGCTCAGGACAATGAGAGGATAGAGGTGCCATTAACGAAAATGACAAATACAGCAGTGAAGGGAGAAGGTGGAAGAACAGGAGCAGGAATTGATGTGGGAGAATATTAAGTTCAGTTTGAACACACTAGGCTCGAAATGCCTCTTGATCATGGAAAAGATCCTCAGCATGAAAGAGAAAAGACAGATTTGTAGACTTGGATCATCAACATATGAGGAGACATTGAAGTCATGGGGAATGAATGATCTCATTCAGGAAGAACGAGAATGAAGAGAAGTGAGGGGAGGACAGCGGGTGAGGATGAGTCAATAAGAGGACAAGGACAGAGTCCTAGGGAACACCCAACCTCAAAAGAAGGGTTAGAGAAACATGTATTGAAACAAAACGCTGTGGCTTTCCTCCTACGCCCTCTTCTTCAGAGGATCTAGCACAGAGCCTGGCACGGGGTAGGTAGGTGCTCAACAAACCAGCATTGAGTAAAGAAGAGGAGAGAGGAGAAAAAGGTAGCCTCAAATTAAAGAAGGACTATATTTCCAAAAACACAATGGTCAATAATATTCATTATTGACCAATATAATATTTATATTTAACATTTAATTAGAATCTTATTTGTTAATATTTGGAAAATACGTACTATTGCTAAGAAGTCAAGTAAGACTTTAGGCATACGCTACAAATGTGGAACATTTGGAGGATACCGTTTTCTTTGACATCATTTCTCGGGAAATCCTGAAAACAAATACTAGCATCTGATTCTTGTACACGCTGTGCAAGCATCTAGGATACATACATTAAGAAATTTTATTTCAAGGACAGCAACAATTTCTGATTTGTTTTGAAACGATAGGTTAAGTCTTTTCCTACTAAATGAAAATTTCCAATTTACCATGTAAGAAAAAAATAAAATCCTCCTGAGCACAAAGAAACCCCCCAGGGCACAAAAAAATCACTTGGTCCCTCATTTTTAAAGATGCATGCATGCATGTTGAAACAACATAAAAGCACACGATAGATAAATATAGGTCCAAAAATCTCTCTGAATCCACATTTTGCTGTAAAGGCAAGCAGGGAACAATACAGGCGCAAAGGTGGCCATTCTTGGACACAGGTAATTCCATACACAATACCGTATTTCCTCTCCTCCCTTCTAATAAGCCTTCAGCCCCTAATTAATGTTTCTTGCCCATCTCCTTTTTCTTTGAAACAGCTAATTGTTAACCAGGGACCTGAGACTCTCTCATGTCTTTCAACAAAACAGCTAGAAGAATCCATGTCTCTGTTCAGACAAATCTCAGCCCTAAAAACATACCCCTCAAGCCTCAGAGGGAGAGCTTAGTGACAAACTGTTATGTCCAAAGCATGAATTGATCATAAAATGAACAATACCTTGAATAGGTGCATCAGATACAAACCCTCTGGGAAAAAACTCAAACCAACTGCTATCAAAGGAAGTGACAAGTACCCACAAACCAAGAAGAAATGGACATTGATGTTACTCCCATTGGCCATGTAATAGGTGATGCTAACAGAATAAAAATTTGACCTTCAAAGGAAAAAAAGAAAATGCTCTATTTCCCAAATCCAACTAATTTCCCCCAAAATTACTTCTTAATAAGAGGAGAATAATTAATACTCTTTGCTAAATTTCAACACACAGAAAATGAAAACAGCAAAGCAAAACAGCAACCTGGAAAAGGGAAACCAAAAGCACCAAACAGCCCAGAGCTACCTCTCTTCTTGGTCTCACCAACCCTTCAATGCTCCCCAAACTCACCTCAGCCTGGACCTAAGCCTCTCGCCCAAAAGGGAGGTTTCCCAGCAGTGCAGCAAGATCAAACAGGTACCCATTTCATGACCATATCAATGAGAACAACGAGAAAAGCGAGGCTATTCTGAAAGCTCTAGTGATTACATAGAAAAGAAACTGGGTCTCTAGGGGACATTCTTGAAAACCTGAGATCAACTCCCGGAAAAACACTCTTGACCACTTACCACTACCGGAAGCTGCTAGATGGTAGATCAGAATCAGCATCTCATCAGTAAAAGAGGAAGGTGTTGCAGGAAAGCAGCTTCCCTGCCAGTGAAGAACTGAGGGAGTAAAAACGGTCCTTGGAAAAATACCAAAAGTCCAGAAGAGTTTCTCCTGGAATAGTTGCCTACTGCTGCTACCAGGACAGAACTGGTTAATTTTGGAGAAACAAAAGGAAGCTCCCTAGAGGCTGTCTTCGCCAGGATGGCTTCTTCTGTGGGAATCAAGAGTTCAGAAGGACAGACGCAGACAAGGAAAGGGGTCACCAGCTACGGCTTCTGCTTAGCAAACTTTTATCAGCCCTCGACTGAGGGAGATTAGTAAATATCTTTGGAGTTCCTACCTGTTTTTCCCAGAGATGAAGGAATTAGCAATGTCAATTTTTTAAAAATTATTACAAGGGGAGTTCAACTCTCTTATGGATGAAAGCTAAGCACACTCAAGCAACATGTAATATGCAGAGCGATGACTTCTTCTTTCCCAACATCCTTAATTTCAGCTCAGAGGAAGCAAACAATTAACCCTAAGGATGCTGAAGAACAAACACACACGGGAAATAGATTTAAACGTTTTAGTTTAGAATCGCTTTGAGACGGTTCTGGTTTTTAAGATGGGATTAGATGAAAACAAAATATTTTGGTTCGTAGCTATTTTTAAAAGAAAGAATTATGGCTATTTTTCAATACATCTAAAGCCGTTTATGGATTTTCCAGAAGTTGCATCAGATTTGCTGTTAAGTACTGAAACCAAATATGTTTTAATCATGTCTCTCTAGCCAGAGCAAGTTGATCCCCTGTGTCAATCCCACTCTCCTGAAACAATGTGGTACTGAGCCCTCAGGTTTCCACAGAGAGCCAGATCAGAGAGAAGGGAGGGACTTTCCCTGCCAGGGCTCCACAGTCACCAAAAAAAGGACAGATTTCTTGACACAAGAGTTATGGCTTTCTTCCTTGCATGATAAAAAGGACCAAGAACAGCCTATATGAGGAAGAAATCATTTCTTTAAAATATTTACAATGAAAAACTTTTTTCGAATTTAAAAAGAATTGAGTATAGCCTCTATACCATTTTTTAACTTATCATATTGACAACTATTATAAGTCTGGTAATTACCTTTGCTGAAGAATATTTAAAGAAATCTACACCTTTTCCTACATTGTTAGTGGGAATAGAAGTTGATAAAATATTTTTAAAGGAAAACTAAGTAACGCCTATCAAATATAGAAATGTGTATGTTTCTATCTCTTAGGAATTTACCTTACAGATAATCCCAAACATACGCAAACATATCTGTTCATTATAGCACTGTGACAGCAAAAAACTAAGAATGGCTTAAATATAGGGGCCTGGCTAAGTAAGTCAAGGTACATTCATACAAAGGAGTACTACACAGCCATCAGGAGGGGATAGAACTGTAGTGAAGAATCTGATAGCCTGGGTTCAGATCTGGCTCCGTCAGTAACTGGTCAGGTGACTCTGAGCAAGTTCCCAAACCTCTCTGGGCCTCAGTTCCTCATCTGTAAAAAGGTGATAATTATAGTACTTACCATAGAGGATTATTGTGATTAAGACTGTGCTTGGAGCATAGTAGATGCTCAATAATTATTAGCTATTATCAATGAAAGAGGTAGGCCTCTTCAAACTGACTTGGAAAGATGTCTAAGAGGTACTGTCAAGTGAAGAGAACAAGTTGCAGAAGAGTGTGTATAGGGTAACCCCGTTTGGTAAAAATATTTTAAATGTGCTTGCTGCTTACTGTTTCTTCCAATTAAAATATAAGCTTCTTGAGAGCAGGGACTTTTGTTCACTGTTGTAATGCCAGTGTCCATAATAGGCACTTAATAAATATTTGTTGACTGAATGAATGATAACTGGAAAGCCAAGCAAGAAGAAATAATTAATAACAACTACCTCCGAAGAATGGTATAGGGGTGGAGGGGCTGGTGGGCCTCTCCACCCCCATACCATTTTCATTGGTTCTTACCCTTCTGTACTGCTTAAATTTTTCACAGTCAGCTTGTATGCCAACCAATGAAAATGCAGCTCTTAGAAGATAGTGATTTTGTTTGCAGGGAACATCTTGAGATCTACGGCTGACCCCACTAGCAGCACACTGATGGGGGAGCAAGTGATGATTTTCCCCATAATCTGATAAATTAATGAGTCAGAAAGCAACTTACAAAAGAAGGAGAGCAAAGAGCTCTTTTTCTCTTCTTGGCCTTCCATTGATCTTTCCAAAGTTATTGCTATAATCTCCAAGCCAGACCCTCTGCCTTAGTCCATGGGGACCCCTTTCCATTATCTAAACATCAACTGCACATCCCTACCTTGGCATCTTTGCTCAGGCCATCCTCTCCCTTTGGGATACCTTTCCCAATCTGTCCTTAAAGGACCACATCACATATTCCCTCCTCACCCCCAGTCTTTTCTGACCATCTTCTTAGCATCTCTGGTCCCCCTCTCGTGGGCACTGCCAGAGACCAGGTTTAGGTTTGGTACTGTCCACCGGTCCTTATCCTACAATGTCTGCTATCTTCCCTCACAGCTTATAGGGTAGGACTGTAAGAACTGTGTCTTCAGTTTTGCAAGCCCCCTCTCACACACACACACACACACACACACACACACACACACACACACACACACACACACACACGGCCCTACACTGTGAAGGAGAGAGTCAACATTAAGGAGCTACATGTGGTGATTTTTTCCATTTGCCCAAAAGTTTCTGACATTCTTGTCATCCTTCCTGAAATTTCAAGGCTAGAGTTGGCTTTCTTTGGATTACTAAGCATAAAAAATAATTTTACAGTGTCATAGGATTATGTACTTACAATCACAGAGCATCAGATTTATTTGTCCCATCAATTTAAGTCCCAAAGCTCTTTATCCATCTCCAGAATATAAGATTACAGCAGTCACCACTATTCCTCTGCCAGGGTCCCTTGTCACCCACATTTCCCCTTGACTCTCTTCCTCATTTCATTCTGATCTGTGCTTAAAGTCACCCACTCCGAGAGGCCTGCCCTGGTCAGCCCACCTAAAACAATACACACACCCCTATCACTCCCTATCCCTTATCTTCCTTTATTTTTCTCCATAGGAAAAATACACAGCCATCATACTGTGTATTTTCTTGTTTCTTGTCCAGTTTCCCCCTCCAGAAGGTCAGCTTCAGGGGAGCAAGGACTTTGTCTTGTTCACTGATGTATATACCCAGGGCCTAGAACTGTGCTTAGTAGGTGCCTGATGAAGGTTGAACAAACAAATGAGTAGTAATAACATATTTGGTAGCTCTTTGCTGCTTACTAAATATGTATGCATCCTCCTCTAGAATGTGAGCTCTTGTCTCATTCTCTGTTGTATTTTAACAGTGACCAGCAGATAGTAATTCATTCACAATTGAATTAAAGTTGAACTTTCAAGTATAATTCTCTTTATGACGCTTTCCATTTCTATTAAATTTCCCTTTGTATTGTGCCCTCAACTTAATTTCTCTCAGCTCACCCTGTCAGTCCCCAAAGTAGTACCAGGTGACAGGCCTAATTTAAATAGACTTCATCACAGGCATGTGCTTAGAGTGAGATATCAGAACCCTTTGTAGCTACATCCTGAAGCATCAAATTCAGGGGAGGAGGAGGAGGCTAGGGGAAAGGATAGAGGCCTATAGCACATCAAAGGTGAAGAAAGCAGCTGCTCATTCTTCAGGGCATGAACATAGGATCTGCACTTGCTCTGGATAACCCAAAAGAAAAGTATATCTCTGCTCAAAGTCACAGGCAAAAAAAGGGTTTAAAAGTTCTGCTTTTTTCCTCTCCTAGGGACATAACCAAAAGAATTGATGACAGGGTTTCAAACAGATACTTGTGCACTGATGTTCATACCAGAATTATTCACAATAGCCAAAAGATAGAAACAACCCAAATGTCCATCAACAGATAAACAGATAAGCAAAATGTGGTATATACATAAAATGGAATAATATTCATCCTTAAAAAGGAATGAAATTCTGATACATGCTACAACATGCATGAACCTTGAAAACATATGCTAAGTGAAATAAGCCAGATACAAAAGGACAAATATTGTATGATTCCACTTATAGGATGTACCTAGAGTAGGTTAAAAAAAAAAAAAAAAGAGGTTACCAGGGACTGGGGGGAGGAGAAAACGGGAAGTATTCTTTATTGGGTATAGAGTTTCAGATTGGGATGATGAAAAAATTCTGGAGATGGATAACAGTGATAGTTACACAGCACTCTGAATGCACTGAATGCCAGTGAACCATATACTTAAAATGGTTAAAATGGTAAATGTTATGTTATTCCCACTAGATAATATTACCTGAACAGGCCTTAAACTTTAATATTCATTAGGCAGCATGTACACTGTCAGAACACCAAAAGTTCCGTGTTTTTAAAAGGCCTTATTTTGCTTTAAAACCTTACTTTTCACAAATGTCCCACATGTCTATAATCTAGAGTTTCCAAACAGCTTTCTCAATGAACACCTCAATTTGTCCTCACAACAATCCAGTGAATTATGTTAAAGGAATTTTGAGAGCATTATATCTGAGCATTTGAGAGAAAAGTTTTTCCTAACTTATTCACCCTCTTACCTGGTCCTACAAATTCACACACATTTCATCACAAGGAAGAGATGGAAATTTTTATACTTAAGAATCTAAATCACCAACAGATGGAGAGATATACCATGTTCTTAGATTGGAAGAATCAATATTGTGAAAATGACTATACTACCCAAAGCAATCTACAGATTCAATGCAATCCCTATCAAATTACCAATGGCATTTTTTACGGAACTAGAACAAATCACCTTAAAATTTCTTTGGAGACACAAAAGACCCCGAATAGCCAAAGAAGTCTTGAGGGAAAAAAACGGAGCTGGAGGAATCAGACTCCCTGACTTCAGACTAGACTACAAAGCTACAGTCATCAAGACAATATGGTTCTGGCACAAAAACAGAAATATAGATCAATGGAACAAGATAGAAAGCCTAGAGATAAACCCACGTACCTATGGTCAACTAATCTATGACAAAGGAGGCAAAGATATACAATGGAGAAGAGACAGTCTCTTCAATAAGTGGTGCTGGGAAAACTGGACAGCTTCATGTAAAAGAATGAAATTAGAATACTCCCTAACACCATACACAAAAATAAACTCAAAATGGATTAGAGACCTAAATGTAAGACCGGACACTATAAAACTCTTAGAGGAAAACATAGGAAGAACACTCTTTGACATAAATCACAGCAAGATCTTTTTTGATCAACCTCCTAGAGTAATGGAAATAAAAACAAAAATAAACAAATGGGACCTAATGAAACTTCAAAGCTTTTGCACAGCAAAGGAAACCATAAACAAGATGAAAAGACAACCCTCAGAATGGGAGAAAATATTTGCAAACGAATCAACGGACAAAGGATTAATCTCCAAAATATATAAACAGCTCATGCAGCTCAATATTAAAAAAACAAACAACCCAATCCAAAAATGGGCAGAAGACCTAAATAGACATTTCTCCAAAGAAGACATACAAATGGCCAAGAAGCACATGAAAAGATGCTCAACATCACTAATTATTACAGAAATGAAAATCAAAACTACAATGAGGTATCACCTCACACCAGTTAGAATGGGCATCATCAGAAAATCTACAAACAAATGCTGGAGAGGGTGTGGAGAAAAGGGAACCCTCTTGCACTGTTGGTGGGAATGTAAATTGATACAGCCACTATGGAGAACAATATGGAGGTTCCTTACAAAACTAAACATAGAATTAACATATGACCCAGCAATCCCACTACTGGGCATATACCCAGAAACAACTGTAATTCAAAAAGACACATGCACCCCAATGTTCATTGCAGCACTATTTACAATAGCTAGGTCATGGAAGCAACCTAAATGCCCATCGAGAGACGAATGGATAAAGAAGATGTGGTACATATATACAATGGAATATTACTCAGCCATAAAAAGGAACGAAATTGAGTCATTTGTTGAGACATGGGTGGATCTAGAGACTGTCATACAGAGTGAAGTAAGTCAGAAAGAGAAAAACAAATATCGTATATTAACGCATGTATGTGGAACCTAGAAAAATGGTACAGATGAACCGGTTTGCAGGGCAGAAGTTGAGACACAGATGTAGAGAACAAACGTATGGACACCAAGGGGGGAAAACCGCAGTGGGGTGGGGATGGTGCTGTGCTGAAACAGGCGATTGGGATTGACATGTATACACTGATGTGTATAAAATTGATTACTGATTTAAAATAAATAAATAAATAAACACAATCCAATAAAAATCCATTACTAGACCAAAAAAAAAAAAAAAAAGAACCTAAATCCACACAGCTTTTCTGAACAGAATAAATAGCATTATATTTCTTAGAACCTGTGAATATGTCTAGCTTCACTACCAAGACAGCTAAGAAAACTAAAGAATTACTGGGTTTTTTAAAATTTTATTTATTTATTTATTTTTGGCTGCATTAAGTTTTCGTTGCTGCACACGGCTTTCTTTAGTTGCCTCAAGCAGGGGCTACTCTTCATTGCGGTGTGCGGGCTTCTCATTGCAGTGGCTTCTCTTGGTGCGGAGCACGGGCTCTAGGTGCATGGGCTTCAATAGCTGTGGCACGTGAGCTCAGTAGTTGTGGCGCATGGGCTTAGTTGCTCTGTGGCATGTGGGATCTTCCTGGACCAGGGCTCAAACCCATGTCCCTGCATTGGCAGGCGGATTTTTTTTTTTTAGCGTCTTTATTGGAGTATAATTGCTTTACATACATATGTCCCCATATCTCTTCCCTCTTGCATCTCCCTCCCTCCCACCCTCCCTATCCCACCCCTCGAGGTGGTCACAAAGCACCGAGCTGATCTCCCTGTGCTATGCGGCTGCTTCCCACCAGCTATCTATTTTACTTTTGGTAGTGTATATATGTCAGTGCCAGTATCTCACTTTGTCCCAGCTTACCCTTCCCCCTCCCCGTATCCTCAAGTCCATTCTCTAGTAGGTCTGCACCTTTATTCCGATCTTGCCCCTAGGTTCTTCTGATCTTTTTTTTTTTTTTTTTTTTAGATTCCATATATATGTGTTAGCATACAGTATTTGTTTTTCTCTTTCTGACTTACTTCACTCTGTATGACAGTCTCTAGGTCCATCCACCTCACTACAAATAACTCAGTTTCATTCCTTTTTATGGCTGAGTAATATTCCATTGTATATATGTGCCACATCTTCTTTATCCATTCATCTGTTGATGGACACTTAGGTTGCTTCCATGTGCTGGCTATTGTAAACAGAGCTGTAATGAACATTTTGGTACATGACTCTTTTTGCATTATGGTTTTCTCATGGTATATGTCCAGTAGTGGGATTGCTGGGTCGTATGGTAGTTCTATTTTTAGTCTTTTAAGGAACCTCCATACTGTTCTCCATAGTGGCTGTATCAATTTACATTCCCCCCAACAGTGCAAGAGGGTTCCCTTTTCTCCACACACTCTCCAGCATTTATTGTTTGTAGATTTTTTGATGATGGCCATTCTGACCGGTGTGAGAGGATATCTCATTCTAGTTTTGATTTGCATTTCTCTAACGATTAATGATGTTGAGCATTCTTTCATATGTTTGTTGGCAAGCTGTATATCTTCTTTGGAGAAATGTCTATTTAGGTCTTCTGCCCATTTTTGGAGTGGGTTGTTTGTTTTTTTGATACTGAGCTGCATGAGTTGCTTATATGTTTTGGAGATTAATCCTTTGTCAGTTGCTTCATTTGCAAATATTTTCTCCCATTCTGAGGGTGGTCTTTTCGTCTTGTTTATGGTTTCCTTTGCTGTGCAAAAGGTTTTAAGTTTCATTAGGTCCCATTTGTTTGTTTTTGTTTTTATTTCCATTTCTCTAGGAGGTGGGTCAAAAAGGATCTTGCTGTGATTTATGTCATAGAGTGTTCTGCCTATGTTTTCCTCTAAGAGTTTGATGGTGTCTGGCCTTACATTTAGGTCTTTAATCCATTTGGAGTTTATTTTTGTGTATGGTGTTAGGGAATGTTCTAATTTCATTCTTTTACATGTAGCTGTCCAGTTTTCCCAGCACCACTTATTGAAGAGGCTGTCTTTTCTCCACTGTATATTCTTGCCTCCTTTATCAAAGATAAGGTGACCATATGTGCGTGGGTTAATCTCTGGGCTTTCTATGCTGTTCCATTGATCTATATTTCTGTTTTTGTGCCAGTACCAAACTGTCTTGATTACTGTAGCTTTGCAGTATAGTCCGAAATCCGGGAGCCTGATTGCTCCAGCTCCATTTTTCTTTCTCAAGACTGCTTTGGCTATTCGGGGTCTTTTGTGTTTCCATACAAATTGTGAAATTTTTTGTTCTAGTTATGTGAAAAATGCCAGTGGTAGTTTGATAAGGATTGCATTGAATCTGTATATTGCTTTGGGTAGTAGAGTCATTTTCACAATGTTGATTCTTCCAATCGAAGAACACAGTATATCTCTCCATCTATTTGCATCATCTCTAATTTCTCTCATCAGTGTCTTATAATTTTCTGCATACAGGTCTTTTGTCTCCTTAGGTAGGTTTATTCCTAGGTATTTTATTCTTTTGGCTGCAATGGTAAATGGGAGTGTTTTCTTAATTTCACTTTCAGATTTTTCATCATTAGTGTATAGGAATGCAAGAGATTTCTGTGCATTAATTTTGTATCGTCCTACTTTACCAAATTCATGGATTAGCTCTAGTAGTTTTCTGGTAGCATCTATAGGATTCTCTATGTATAGTATCATGTCATCTGCAAACAGTGACAGCTTTACTTCTTCTTTTCCAATTTGGATTCCTTTTATTTCTTTTTCTTCTCTGATTGCTGGGGCTAAAACTTCCAAAACTATGTTGAATAATATTGGTGAGAGCGGACAACCTTGTCTTGTTCTTGATCTTAGTGGAAATGGTTTCAGTTTTTCACCATTGAGGACGATGTTGGCTGTGGGTTTGTCATATATGGCCTTTATTATGTTGAGGAAAGTTCTCTCTATGCCTACTTTCTGGAGGGTTTTTATCATAAATGGGTGTTGAATTTTGTCGAAAGCTTTCTCTGCATCTATTGAGATGAGCATATGGTTTTTCTCCTTCAATTTGTTAATATGGTGTATCACGTTGATTTATTTGCATATATTGAAGAATCCTTGCATTCCTGGGATAAACCCCAGTTGATCATAGTGTATGATACTTTTAATGTGCTGTTGGATTCTGTTTGCTAGTATTTTGCTGAGGATGTTTGCATCTATGTTCATCAGTGATATTGGCCTGTAGTGTTCTTTCTTTGTGACATCTTTGTCTGGTTTTGCTATCAGAGTGATGGTGGCCTCATAGAAGGAGTTTGGGAGTGTTCCTCCTCCCTCTGCTATATTTTGGAAGAGTTTGAGAAGGATAGGTGTTAGCTCTTCTCTAAATGTTTGATAGAATTCGCCTGTGAAGCCATCTGGTCCTGGGCTTTTGTTTGTTGGAAGGTTTTTAATCACAGTTTCAATTTCAGTGCTTGTGATTGGTCTGTTCATATTTTCTATTTCTTCCTGGTTCAGTCTCAGAAGGTTGTGCATTTCTAAGAATTCATCCATTTCTTCCAGGTTGTCCATTTTATTGGCATATAGTTGCTTGTAGTAATCTCTCATGATCCTTTGTATTTCTGCAGTGTCAGTTGTTACTTCTCCTTTTTTCATTTCTAATTCTATTGATTTGAGTCTTCTCCCTTTTTTTCTTGATGAGTCTGGCTAATGGTTTATCAATTTTGTTTATCTTCTCAAAGAACCAGCTTTTAGTTTTATTGATCTTTGCTATTGTTTCCTTCATTTCTTTTTCCTTTATTTCTGATCTGATCTTTATGATTTCTTTCCTTCTGCTAACTTTGGGGTTCTTTTGTTCTCCAACTGATTTAGGTGTAAGTTTAGGTTGTTTATTTGAGATGTTTCTTGTTTCTTAAGGTAGGCTTGTATAGCTATAAACTTCCCTCTTGGAACTGCTTTTGCTGAATCCCATAGGTTTTGGGTCGTTGTGTTTTCATTGTCATTTGTTTCTAGGTATTTTTTGATTTCCTCTTTGATTTCTTCAGTGATCTCTTGGTTATTAAGTAGTGTGTTGTTTAGCCTCCATGTGTTTGTATTTTTTTACAGATTTTTTCCTATAATTGATATCTAGTCTCATAGCCTTGTGATCGGGAAAGATACTTGATACGATTTCAATTTTCTTAAATTTACCAAGGCTTGATTTGTGACCCAAGATATGATCTATCCTGGAGAATGTTCCATAAGCACTTGAGAAGAATGTGTATTCTGTTGTTTTTGGATGGAATGTCATATAAATATCAATTAACTCCATCTTGTTTAATGTATCATTTAAAGCTTGTGTTTCCTTATTTATTTTCATTTTGGAAGATCTGTCGATTGGTGAAAGTGGGGTGTTAAAGTCCCCTACTATGATTGGGTTACTGTCGATTTCCCCTTTTATGGCTGTTAGTATTTGCCTTATGTATTGAGGTGCTCCTATGTTGGGTGCATAAATATTTACAATTGTTATATCTTCTTCTTGGATTGATCCCTTGATCATTATGTAGTGTCCTTCTTTGTCTCCTGTAATAGTCTTTGTTTTAAAGTCTATTTTGTCTGATATGAGAATTGCTACTCCAGGTTTGTTTTGATTTCCATTTGCATGGAATATCTTTTCCCATCCTCTCACTTTCGGTCTGTATGTGTCCCTAGGTCTGAAGTGGGTCTCTTGTAGACAGCATATATACGGGTCTTGTTTTTGTATCCATTCAGCCAGTCTATGTCTTTTGGTTGGAGCATTTAATCCATTTACATGTAAGGTAATTATCGATATGTTGTCCATATTACCATTTTCTTAATTGTTTTGGGTTTATTATTGTAGGTCTTCCCTTTCTCTTGTGTTTCCTGCCTAGAGAAGTTCCTTTAGCATTTGTTGTAAAGCTGGTTTTGTGGTGTTGAATTCTCTTAGCTTTTGCTTGTCTGTAAAGCTTTTAATTTCTCCATCAAATCTGAATGAGATCCTTGCTGGGTAGGGTAATCTTGGTTGTAGGTTTTTCTCTTTCATCACTTTAAATATGTCCTGCCACTCCCTTCTGGGTTGCAGAGTTTCTACTGAAAGACCAGCTGTTAACCTTATGGGGATTCCCTTATGTGTTACTTGTTGTTTTTCCCTTGCTGCTTTTAATATTTGTTCTTTGTATTTAATTTTTGATAGTTTGATTAATATGTGTCTTGGCGTGTTTCTCCTTGGATTTATCCTGTATGGGACTCTCTGTGCTTCCTGGACTTGATTAACTATTTCCTTTCCTATATTAGGGAAGTTTTCAACTACAGTCTCTTCAAATATTTTCTCAGTCCCTTTCTTTTTCTCTTCTTCTTCTGGGACCCTTATAATTCGAATGTTGGTGCATTTAATGTTGTCCCAGAGGTCTCTGAGACTGTCCTCAATTCTTTTCATTCGTTTTTCTTTATTCTGCTCTGCAGTAATTATTTCCAGTATTTTATCTTCCAGGTCACTTATCCGTTCTTTTGCCTCAGTTATTCTGCTATTGATCCCTTCTAGAGAATTTTTAATTTCATTTATTGTGTTGTTCATTTCTGTTTGTTTGCTCTTTAGCTCTTCTAGGTCCTTGTTAAACGTTTCTTGTATTTTCTTCATTCTATTTCCAAGATTTTGGATCATCTTTACTATCATTATTCTGAATTCTTTTTCAGGTACACTGCCTATTTCCTCTTCATTTGTTAGGTCTGGTGGGTTTTTGCCTTGCTCCTTCATCTGCTGTGTGTTTCTCTGTTTTCTCATTTTGCTTAATGTACTGTGTTTGGGGTCTCCTTTTTGCAGGCTGAACGTTCGTAGTTTCTGTTGTTTTGGGTGTCTGTCCCCAGTGGCTAAGGTTGGTTCAGTGGGTTGTGTAGGCTTCCTGGTGAGGGGACTAGTGCCTGTGTTCTGGTGGATGAGGATGGATCTTGTCTTTCTGGTGGGCAGGTCCACGTCTGGTGGTGTGTTTTGGGGTGTCTGTGGCCTTATTATGATTTTAGGCAGCCTCTGTGCTAATGGATGGGGCTGTGTTCCTGTCTTGCAAGTTGTTTGGAATAGGGTGTCCTGCACTGTAGCTTGCTGGTCATTGAGTGGAGCTGGGTCTTGCCATCGAGATGGAGATCTCTGGGAGATTTTCACCATTTGATATTACGTGAAGCTGGGAGGTCTCTTGTGGACCAGTGTCCTGAACTTGGCTCTCCCACCTCAGTGGCACAGCCCTGATGCCTGGCTGGAGCGCTAAGAACCTGTCCTCCACACGGCTCAGAATAAAAGGGAGAAAAAAAAAGAAAGAAAGAAAGAAGAAGATAAAATAAAATAAAATAAAGTAAAGTAAAATAAAATAAAGTTATTAAAATAAAAAATAATTAAGAAAAAAATTCTTTTTAATAAAAAAAAAAAGTGGACAGACAGAACCCTAGGACAAATGGTAAAAGCAAAGCTATACAGACAAAATCACACACAGAAGCATACATATATACACTCACAAGAAGAGAAAAAGGGAAAATATATATATATATCGTTGTTCCCAAAGTCCACCTCCTCAATTTCAGATGATTTGTTGTCTATTCAGGTATTCCACAGATGCAGGTACATCAAGTTGTTTGCGGAGCTTTAATACGCTGCTTCTGAGGCTGCTGGGAGAGATTTCCCTTTCTCTTCTTTGTTCGCACAGCTCCTGGGGTTCAGCTTTGGATTTGGACCCGCCTCTGTGTGTAGGTCGCCTGAGGGCATCTGTTCTTCGCTTAGACAGGACGTGGTTAAAGGAGCAGCTGATTCGGGGGCTC